>NC_049239.1:20697447-21947447 GCF_011100685.1 Canis lupus familiaris
TTAGTGTGGCGTTGGAGTTAGAATACAGTAGGACATCTTGGAGAGGATCTTTGCTATAGAAGGAAAACTGAAAATTCAAACAACTAACTAGAAATAAGTGTAATTGTATTTACATTGAAACCAAGTTAAATAAAAAAAAAGAAACCAAGTTAAATAAATGATGCTAAATTTGTATTATTTGGAGATAGAAGACCCTCTTTTTACCCACTATTTCCTATTAAACTCAATTTAAACTTCTCTGACAAGCTGCACTGGAACCCAGCCTTCTAACTAGCCAGTCTTATTTCTCACACCCCCCTCCAAAATTTCACTTTGTCTCATCAGTCTGATGTTCTTTACAAGCCTTATAAATCTGCCAAGGTTTCATTGTCAAGATTTCCCTTTCTGTGGAATGACTGCTTCTCATTTCTTTTCCATGTAAGAAGTCTGAGATTCACTTAAAAGTGTACCTTAAGCCACCATCCTACGAACCTCCACCAATCTTGCTTACAGAAATCATAGTATTTGTAGGGACTTCTGTTTTTCTAGAAATTTCAAACACATGCTTGTGCTGGATTATGAAATATGTGTCATTGGACTTACCCTTCAGACTCCAAGGGAGCAAAACCTCAAGTAAGGCTCCCAGAGGTCAAACTCCATTTCCAAACCCCTTCCCAGCATTAGCTGAGCATGGCCCTGTGACACTGACACAGTGACCGATGGCCGTTCTTTCTGGTGGTGCAACTGGACATAGAACAGCACTGCTAGCTTTGCTGGAAGCCGGAGCACTTCTCCAAGTCTGTGGCTCACCTGAGCACCAAACCCCTCTTCCTGAGTCCATGCCATGCTCCTGATGAAAACTTCTGCCAGGGGCCTCATCCATTTCCTGCCTCCTCCTTCTGAAAAGGTCTCGCCATTAGTAAAAGCCTCTCTTTAGAAGAGACCAAAGCAAATTCAAGCTAGCTTAAGTATTGAATAAGTAAGTAAATTAAGTATTGATTTATACACATTAGGTAGTCAAAGCGTGGGGTAGACTTGGAGCACATTTCGATCCAGGTCTCTAACAAAGCTGTCTCAGTTTCTCTGTCTCTGGACTCTGCTTCCCTCTTTGGGACAGCTTCATTGTCAATACAAGCTTTTCCATATGGCAGGAAAGAGAACCTCAACTCATTATGCCCGTGCTTTATGAATAAAAAGAAAGCAAGCCTCTCTCTTTCCCAGGGTTTATCTAATCTCAGGAAGGACTCAAGTCCTGCTGGGGTTCCATGTCCACCTGCTGGAATACCACACTCATTGATTGGGGATATAAGTTATCCAGATGAGAGAGGCCAAACTGGGGCCCAGTCCTATGGCTAGAAGAGGCTAGGACTATGTGACAGGCCCCCTCAGAACCGCTATAAAAGGAAGAGGAACATTTCCTCAGGGGAAATAGAACTCATGTGTGCATATAATCACCTACGCACACACACACGCTGTCCACTAGGCCCCTGTAAAATAATCCCAATTAGGGATCCTACAGTAATGACTTCCATGTCTCAATGTAGAAGAGAGACTTGCAATGGCTCTTAGGACATGAACCTGTCAAACTATCCATCTTTAAGTTTCCCCTCAGTGCCACAATGGTCATTTAGAGAAGTTCTGGAATTAAGTGTACAATGTGCCTGAAAAGTCACCCTCCTCAGATAACTTAGACCTTGGTACTAAGTGTTCTTCACTAGTCCAGCTTCCCTTACTGAAGGGAGTTTGAGAAGGGCAAGATTCACTCAGTTGGCCCCACTCTAGTCAGTTAGGCTTTTATGCCTTTAAGTCTCAGCAATCAAGGTGTGCCTTTCCTCCTGGGAGCCTCCTAAGTATAAATGCATACACAGAGTAGAGGTGCCCACTAACGCTACCCACAGACACCCAAAGCCTGACTTTGGAATTGAATGGTGCCTCACTCCACTGTTCAATATAATCTGAAACCCAAGTTCCAAGACTCCAAAAAGGTCCCATATTATTTCCCTCAGGGCCCCTTTAGGGGCCTGAATATTTTTCTGTCTATTGCAACTGGCATAATTACTATTCTTTTTCTCTGAACTGTTACGCAATTATACTTTTTACATTTCAGAAAAATCTATTCACCACAGTGAATTTATGTTCAACATGAATGTGTAGTTATAGAAAGATGAATATTTTGCACTTATCATATACTGTATGCAGTATATTTATATATTTAATGCATACTTTTAAATAGCATTGAAAATATAGAAATCAATCACCATTTCTACACATAGATTTTATTTTCGTAAGCTCACAAAGTTCCCATGTTTCAGAAAATAATTCTGATCGATTAATTTCCTGAAGGATGGAGGAACCTGTCCGTAATGCTGTCCTCCTTTTCCCCCTCAACTTTCTTAGGGCAGAAAATTTCCTGATACCTTTCAACTACCGTTTCTCAAACTATTTCAATTAAGTGACAATTACTTCTGCAAGAAGTATCTCAGAAAAAATAAATCCAAACAAATGCTTACTATTTTTCTCTTTTGGGGATTAACAAAACAGGTTAGCACAATAAAGATTCTGAGTACATCTCTACTAAAGAAAGCTGCTTAATTTAATCTAATACCTCCCAAACTTATTTGGCCAGAGAACATTTTTATATGGAATATCTATGAAAATCTTGTATATCTAGTGCTTGAGGAACACAGAATGGGAAATGCTGATCAGTTAAGAGAAATGCATTTCTCTATAATAAAACAGTGGCATGTCTGAAATGTTTTGCCAGAAGACAGTTACTTCATGCAAGATGGAAGGGAAAGGACTAAAGTGCCAGGCTGGTGTAGGCAAAAGGTCATTTGCCTTGGAGCTCAGCCATCTGGGCCCTATGTCTATCGCCACACAATTTATGCACAGCTTTCACTCCTGACTCTATAATGTCTTTTTGTTTTGCCTTTGGTGCATTTCTTGGTTACTTCTAACTTGCTATTTGGTTGTATTACCTGTCTTTTGGTGGTTTCAAATTCATCTTTTCGTTTACTCAATAAAAGCTTATTGAAAACGGTTATGTATTAGCTCTGTGTTAGATGAGGAGCTGTAGGAGATGAAAAATTAACAAGAAATACATGAACAACCCCTTCTTTAATTTTTTAAGTCCACTGGGAATTCCACGTAAGTAAGCAAGTTCTATCACAAAAAGTCATAAGGGAGATTCTAAGGAACCTCAGAGTGTTACCTCAAGCTTTGAGATCCTTTAAGTTGAAAGAAATCATATGGAAGTCTTGGATGAATGAGTGATGGTGAGGTGACCACCTGTCTGTCAGAGAGCAGTGCTCCAAACAGGGAGAGGAACATGTCTCCTGTTGAGAGAAAATGGGCTGCGTTCAAACTGACAAACTAAACTACACATTTTGTGTGACTGCAGCATAGAAGAAATTTGGGGAGGGAAACGGCGGTGGAGGAAGCCGGGACCCCCTCTATGGGCGGCCCTGAAAGCCATTTTTTGAGAACTGGATATGATCAGATTTATATTTTAGAAAGAAAATGCTGGCTACAGCATTATGTGGAGAAGAGATTGAAAAGATAATACAGAGCAGGAATAACAGTAGTAGTGAAGCCTATTTCGTAATCCGAGAGATAGTGGGCTGATTTTTAAACTGAACATAAAAGTTCTTCAAATGGGAACAACTCCCATATAAGCTGGGTTGGTAGCTGAGCCATGCTCTCTTTGGCTCTCCGTATCTTCAGCTAATGGGGTTGCAAGGAAAAACAGGGATTCAGGATCGACGGAAAGGGGCAACAAGAATCACCACACAGTAGTCTATGCTGAACATGCAGCCAGTGGTTGAGCCAGACAGCAGGCACCTGGAGCTAATAACCGGGTCGCTCCATCCTGCTGCTCAACAGAACCACCAGAGACGTTTTTAAATGCTGATGCTAAGGCAGAGATTCTGATTCATTGGATGTGGGTTGGGGTCTTGAAAACATTTCCAAGCAGGATGGGTGGGCAAGACTGAGATTCAGCGAGAACCAAAGAGTCAACCCAGCAATGCAGATCTAAATATTTTAGTTTTGTTAACTTAGGTTCTTTGGTCTAAGGTAAGTGTTCTCAAACTGCAGTGGATATAGAATTGCATGGAGAGCTTGTCAAAACTCAGACAGATGGGCTCTACTTTCAAAGTTTCTGATTCAGTAGCTGTGGGTGACCCCTGAGAATCTGCATTTATAGAGCACGAAGGTGATGCTGCTGCGGGTCCAGACACCACACTTTGAGAACCGCTAGTCTTGGATAATCATTTTGGAGATGAAACTTTTAAAAAGAATTTATCTTTTTTGCTAGAGGAACCGGTTTTTCTTTATTCTCTTATTTATTAAATATTTTATCCATTTATTTGAGAGAGAGGTGTGCACAGGCATGCACAGGAGCTAGGGGAGGGACAGAGAGGGAGGGAGAGGGGTGCGCAGACTTGCTGCTGAACAGGGAGCTGGATCCCAGAGATCATGACCAGACAGAAGTCAACCTCTTAACCAACTGAGCCACCCAGGTGCCTCTTTATTCTTTTATTTATATATAAGCAATCCTTTTAGTTTTATACCTTGTCTATTACAGGATCAAAGATTAGGAAACCACGGTATGCTTTTATTTTATTACCGACATGAGAAGTAAATACAGAGCTTGAAAAATCTCAAAATACTTACTATGCAGATTCTTCTGCTCTTTAGAATTTTATTCTAACAAGGGAGGGAAAGCCATGTTTTTAGACTATGTCATACATAATAGAATGTATAGTACTCTAACAGTCTACTGTTCACAGTTTAGAAGAAGCTTGTCCAGTATTATCATGACTGGTATTTCTGGCCTATGTTTCTGTCTAAAGTGAGTTACTAGAAGTTTGACAAAGTCTAGTATCTGGGGCTGGCTGGCTATCTTAGAACTCAGAATCAAGTACATCTTACTCTGATTATGCTAATTCATTATTCTTTATGCAGCATTATTGTTCTTTTAATCTCTAGGAACTTTGGTTAGTTCACAGAAGGCTCTTTTTCTTACAGCAAAATATTACTAAGGAAAATTCAATTTTGCCAAGTCTGATGTTTCTCAAATGCACACAAATCATTTCAAAATTCTTATTAAAAGTAAATTGACTTTTTCTTTAACTGCGTGTAGTTTAATCAGATCAAATATAACTTAGGAATCTGATGGTTTTTTAAAATATAAAATAAACTTCATTCTTTCAAAGACGGAGTCCCTCAATGTCAAAGATATTAACATTGGCCTTTCTGCTCAGCATAATAACATTTCTCATGCCAAATGATGAATAGTAAGAAATTTTCATATTCAATAATTTAATGCTTTAAAATAATTTTGGTATGTTTTATACAAACTGTACATTTTATTGCACCAGTACTATTTTTTACCAGTTATATAAAATGAAATCTACGCTCAGGCCAAAAACATAATAATCACTCAACACTTTTATTTCTAAAAATGTACCAATAATAAACATCATAAGAACCATGAATATAAAAGCCAAGCCATCAAGAAAAAAAAAGGGGAAATGATGCAATTTTGAAACTAAGGATCTGGCTGGTTTCTCCTCAATTAGGAAAAATCTGGCTAAACAGATCCTGAACTGAGCCCTGAAGGTAAACAGTCTTGGCTTTATTGGACCATGACGATTAGCCATGGCTGAGCCCTTTCCTGGTCATTAACTCATAGCACTTTACCAGACTGGAATATTCCAGAAATAAGATGACTATTAAATTAGTTTTGGGGAGCATCTTAGTAAGTAAAAGCCAGCAAACCAACACTCTTTATTTAATTTAAGATTAAATCACCAAACAACTTGAGAACTTTAAATCAATTTTGTAGGGTTGCTCAATTTTACCTTCACACAAATGGTTCCTGATTCATCTTTCTTCAATAAGATGGTCCCTGAACACACCAAAATTCCATTACAGAAGAAATGCTGTGGTGTCTGCAGTTGCCATGCCCTTTAGCACTTTTAATTTATTCAGAGTAATTTCAGGGCAATAGGAAATTATCTTAAGATACACTAAAATCGGAGACAAAGAAAACCAAAGCCTCTGTAAGCCCAAAGAAAGACTTAGTAATCATTATTCAAATTATGCAGAAGGTGTTTTTAAGAATTATTGTTTGTGTCAAAAATATTTTGGGGAGTACACACCATGCAAAACACATTTACTAAATACCAATTCAAGACATGTGCTGGATGCTTCTCAACGTGGGTTTAGTTTCACTATGAGCGTATAGATTATCATTACCTAATTTACAGGCTAAAACTCACATTTTTAACTAAAAACAATCATAAAAAGCCTGACTAGTTAAACATGTAGTCATTGTTAGCTGCTAGCTAGCAAAATATGTGTGGATTATATTTTTCTAATACAGAACAGCTATGCCTAAAATTAAACACGGAGATAAAATGTGATACTTTTGGATATTACTGACTTTGTGCTACTTAAGTATTTAATATTTTCATTTAGTAGTAATATCTAATTCAGTCACCTTAAGATTGTCCAAGATTATCAGCATTTTAGATATTTCGAGTAAAAAAGAAATAACAAATTTACAAGAAATCGATCAAAATATGAACAAAATACTTAGAGACACCTCTCTCTTTTCTCTTCATTTTGAACAGGGCAATAAAACTAAATATTTCCCTCTAGCTAATGCAATAAATGACGTGGTCAAGCAGGATGCCCATGGAAAACCATATCACGTTATTTATGGTTCTTTGAAGTGGCTGTGTGTATAGGTTGAGAATACGCAGTCTAGTCCTACCACTTTATGAGAAATTAGAGGTAGTCTGTTTCCACACCCTCACCGACCCATGAAGCACAGACGGCACCTCTGGTGGTACGTTCTGGCATAGTGGATATATAAACCATGGAAAATTGCCCGGTGGCTCTCAAGCTTTTGGTGGCTGCTGTGTTTGTTGTTAAACATGCCCCAGGCCCAGGGATGCAGTTCACTATGGACCGGAGCCCAGGTGGCTGCAGTTTCACCAGGGATGGTGAGATCATCACTGTGCTGATGCGAGTCAGTCTTGGATGCGAGCAATGCCTAACTGTAGAATGGAAATTTCAAAAGTTTTTGTTTTGTTTTTTTTTTTTTTGCTAATTGAGCACACTGTTCCAAACATGTCATAGCTTTTTCATATAAATACTTTTTCCTCCCTTGGTAATTAAAAGGAAAAAGGGAATACGATTGGAACAAGGTACTGGGAGGACCACAGAGCTGTACTCCATCAACTTCTCACTCCGTCAACGATCAGAATCTCCTGGGGCTCCCTGTGAGCATATGGAGTCATAGGCCCTTTTTCTGAAGAGTCTTATTTGGGTGGAGGTATCTCGTGGTACCCAGGAATCTGCAGATTTTAGAACCACTCCCGGTAACCCTGATAACCAACCCAGCCGTGATCCGTTGTATGAAAACAGACTTGGGCAGTTCTGGGCTTCGGTGTATGGAATCAACCGGGGAGCTCAGCGCAACGCTTACCTCCAGGGTTTCTGAATGTGTAGGTTCGGGACAGGCCCAAGAATTCGCATTGTTGGAAGTTCCCAGATGACGCTGATGAGGTTTGGAAAGTCAGTAATTTTGGGCCGTGCAACCTGCGGCAGACACCTTTTAGAAACCCCCCGAGGCCGCCCCAGCATTTCTGCCCAAGCCGGGGCCTGTGCCCCTTGTGGCCTGAAGGGCAGTAACTCGGCCTCTGCTGCTTTTCTTGGCTCCAAACCTCAAGCAGGTGTTTCTGATTCAAGGACCCTCCTGGTAAAGACTCCAAAAAAATGCAGTTCCCAGGCTTCTGGCTGTTGCACCACGGGGGTGCAGCCGGGGAGGGGGGCCACGACGGGGAAGGGGAAGCTAGAAGGGGGAAACCGAGTTACATCGCCGACACAAAGGGTATCGCAAACACCAGGTAAATTTTAGCAGTTTGTCCCAACTATGGGCGTCAGTTAATCCCTGACCCTATTCAAAACATAACACAATACATCTCTCACGTAAGGAGTGTAGGGGATGCTCTGATGGGCTACCCAGGGCCCCTCCAGGCCTGGCACACACTTCCCGGGCCTTGCAGGCTGCCAGGAGTACAGCCTGGTCAACAGCCTGCTGGGAGAAGGTCATTCGGAAGTCATGACCACCTGCTGACTTGTGAGCTGGACGGGGTGATCAGAGGCCCTGCACCCTCCCTCCTGTCCCTGGGCCATGGGTTCTGCTTGCCTTTCCTGCTTCTAGAGGCTTCTCCAAGGACAAAGCCTTGAGGCAGGGATGTGCTTTTGGGACCACCTATGCGGAACCTGTGGTCGATCCCACGAAAGGCCTCTACATACACTTTTAAGACACGGTGGGCAGATGTGGTGATCCATTCCTCTTGATGCCTCCCAGGACAAGCCTCCTATGTAAGTCCCCTTTGCTTACTAAAACTGTCACCTACCAACCTGGATGGCCTGCCTCTTTCTCCACCCTCTCCCTGCCCTCTGAGCACAGGAGCCAGTTTCACATCACACCTGGGAAGCTCCCCAGGGGCCCACAAACCAACACAGCAATTAGTGCTCAGCTGTCTTCAGGAATTGAACCATTTGATGTGAGTCACCTGGTTTAAAGTCATGCCCTCCCCCTTCAGGGAGAGCCAGCTCCAGTGAATGAGCCCCTGGGGTCCCCTGCCACAACTCTGAAAGGTGGGCTGAGCTTCCTATAACAACCCACCCTCCCGATGTGCCCAAACATGCTTTCTTGTCCCCCTTCCCACAGGTGTCCATCCATGAGCACGCCCCCGAATCTTCCCCACTCCAATCTCTACCTTGGAGGACAGTACAGTGGGGTCTAGCTAATAAGGTTAACAAGAAGTAAAGTAGATATAAATTATTGAAAAGAGAAAATCTGCTATCTAAAAAACACCAAGGAAAATGAATAAATGGAAAATGCCTATAAAAATTCCGTACGGGGATCATTAAATGATCGATACAATAAAATATACAGGTCTTTCCGTCTTGACAGACATTTGAAAAATGTAAAGATTGATTTGCAATGAAAAGAAAAAGTCCTGAAGATAAACCGAAGAAGTAAAGCACATCATATATAAGAAACAAATTTTGAAATTAAAAATAAAAAGAGGAATGAGAAGGAAATGTTTTATCCTATCAATTCTCAAAATGTAACATAAAAAGTAGAGTAATTTTATTTTAATATTGGATGAGAAATAAAGAGGTTTTGCAATGGTGAGTTTAAAATCAGGCTGATGAATATATGAGGATTTAGTTTGTGATAAAAAGCGGTGGCACTTTTTTTGTGAAAAACGAGCTAGTTGTGAATGGCGTCGGAATGCGCACCGCCCGTTCTCGGGGCGCGGGCCCAGCTCCGCCCTTCTCGAAGGTTCTCTGCAGGGCGTGCCTTGGCCTCCCCGCCTCCTTCTCACCCAGGCCCCGCCCCGGGCAGGTGCACCCCGCGCCCCGCCGCGCTTCCCGCCCCCAGCTCAGGCCCGCACGGGGGGAGCCCCAGAGTCCTCGGGCCGCGGCGGGGGCCTCTCTCGATGCCCCACGGGCGGCCCGGCCTCGCTGCCTCGTGCGACGGTGCCCTGCGGCCCGGGGCAGGTGCCCGGGGCAGGTGGTGGGACCCCGGCCCCGGACTGAGAGTGCGGCTTCCCGGGGACCCCCTGCCTGTGCCCTCGCGGGGCGCACGTCCACGTGCTGCTTCGGGGCTCGGCCCCCGCGGGAAGCGCCCTACCAGGGTCCCCGCCGGCCCGCTTCCCCGGGGAGCTTACGGGAGATTGACGGTGGGCCGTCCCCGGGCGCTGCCGTGCACCTGGGCGGACCCCCGGGCGCACCGAGCCCCCCCGCCCCCCGGGGACCCGCCGCCGGCGCCCCGCCCCCCCGGCCTCCCGGAGCCCCCCCGGCGCCCCGCTACCCCCACCTCCCAAAGGCCCCCCGCCGACCTCCCGGAGCCCCCCCCAGCAGCCGGCCTGTGCACCCGCGGGGGCGCCGTCCCTGGGGGAGCCGCGGTCACCAGGCCGCCCTCCCCGGGCAGCTCCGGGCCCCCCTGCCGACGACCCCCCCCCCCCGGGACCGCGGCCCGTGCTCCCCCGGGGCCCTGGAAGGGGGGGCGCAGCAGGTGCCCGGGACCCGAAGCTCTAGGCCGGGGCTCCAACACCGCAGGGCCAGAAGCACACGCTCGTGCCGGGGCCGGGGGCGCCGGGGAGGGGGGGGGCAGAGCCGCTGCGCTGCGGGTGCGCGGGGCTCCCGGGCGGCCCCTCCCGGCTCCCCTGCGGGCAGCTGCGCTCGGCGGGGCCAGGCCGCCCGGGCCCCCGCGCCTGCCTCCGGGCTGCGTGGGGATAGGAGCGGCGAGGGCCTGACCTCGACCTCGAGGGGGCGACGGCCGCGGGGCCCGGCGCGGAAGGGAGCGGCTCACCGGAGGGGCCTGCGTGGCCGTGGCCGTGGCCGTGGCCCGCCTCCTACCCCAGCCCCGCTCAGGTCGCGACCTCGGGGGGCAGGGGGCGGGGGGCGAGGCTGCGTGGGGCTCCCTCTCCCTCCCCCCTGCCCCACGCCCTTCTCCCGCCCCCCTCTCTCCCCCTCTCTCCCTGCCCCCTAAAAAAAAAAAAAAAAAAAAGGAAGGGAAGGAAGGAAGGGAGAAGAAAGAGAGAAAGAGAAAGGGGAAAGGGAGGGAAGGAACTGCTGGGTCTCAGGGGCGTCTTGACTCAGGCCAAGCCTGTCGCACAGAGGGGGGCTGGGTCCGCCGGGGAAGCCTGCCCTTGGGGGGACTTCTTCCTGCAGTTTCTTCTCGGCCGGAGGGTGTTCCTTGCGCACAGAGCCCCGCATCTTTCATCGCTGCGGCGGTACCAGCCGCCCCACCGCCCGGGCTCTCCTCCCTGGGGAAGCCCGAGCGGCCCGCGCAGCAGGACGGGGTGAGAAGCGGGCGGGCTCAGGGGGTTCCCTGGGGGTTCCCTGGGGGTTCCCTGGGGGTTCCCGGCGCGGCTCACGCCTGCTTCCACATGGGACGCTTCCATCTTACGAGGGACTTCGGCTGCCCCTGCCCCCGCCCCTGTCCCCGCTTATGACTTGGGGATTACGTCTTATGAGGGGAACTCTAGCCACAGAGGCCCTCGACGGTCAGAATCAGATGCTCTGTCTGGGGCTTCTGGTAAAGTCCATCCCGATCACGTTCCTCCGAGCAGCTTCGCGTTAGGTTCCCGTGATCCAGCGCCGGCAGGCTCCAGTCTGCAACACAGCCCTGCTTCCTGCCAGGACGCATCTTCCCATCGTGCGGCTTCCCTAGTGGGTAGCTCCCCGCCCCCAGCAGGCCCTGCCCCCCACACCCCCACTGAGCTGTGTTTGGGTTTAACCCTTCATACGTAGCCGACACGGGGCGGGGGGGGGGCAGAGGAGATGCTGAGGAGGGGACCCGCTATATTGGGAGGCACTTGCCTCCTTTGCGTCCTCAGTGTGACCTTCAAGCAAAGGGGCAGCCGCTATCTTTTAGTAACAGGGAATGGGCCATGTCTTCAGGCTCGGTGGTTCCAGGGGACTGTGGGAGTTCAGGGCTCTCAGCAGCACCTACTCTTCCCCTGTTAGGGTCCCACCATGGTATAGAAGAACTTGCCCAGCTGAGAAGTCCACCTCTGTGAAGTTCCTCTATTATAAATAAATTGTAAACCTAGTCCCCTCCTCCTTCTGCCCTCCAGCTGCAGGAGATTGGGACTTTTAGAAGCACGCCGGGGATGCTCTCTGACTCTCACATTTTGGCTCTATTTAATTATTTATGACCTTGAGACCATCTTGATCTCTCTTCGATATTGATTGGCAATACCCACTCAATCCAAGAATGTATTTTCACTCACTCCTCAAAAATGCCAGAGACATTCCGCAGTCGGCACATGCTTATCTACTGATATTCCATCCCAGTTCACCATCAGTAAAATTTTCAGCAAGTGTGCTATCCTAGCATGCCAGGGGCTATTCATGCTCCAACCACTGCCAATGATGGGGTCCCATTGCCAGCTGGTCGGTGGGAGAGCCATCTTCAAAATTCAATTTAAAATCCACTTGGTAGGATCATTCTGGTACTAACTGTCTTAGATTGGATTTCCTCAAATGGACTCTGAAATGAAGAATCATGAGCAGAAAATTTGTTGACCTCAGCCCAAACCGTAAGAGCTATGGAACTGACATGGCCCTTTAGAATTATCCTAAATTAAAACAGGAGGTCTTTGTTTTCTTGTATCAGGGAGTGCTCGGTCATGATCCACCCATGGGGAAGATGTGATTCTGAGTGAGGCAGTTCCCAGTGGCTGCTGCAAACCCCACTGAGGACCACAACTGAGAGCTAATAACCACAGATATTTGGAGCATGGAGGGGATAGATGTTTATGCCCTGGAGGAGGGATCTGGGTGGAGCCCTTTATTCCTCCCCACTGCTGCACTGAAACTCTGCCGTCCTTGCTGTCCAAACTAATGAACGCTTTTCAGATTTTAAATTAACTTGATTTTATCCCAGCATCATATTCTGTGGTTAAAACCCTCTTCTTAAAACTCTCTTTATCTGGCTTCCCTGAGATGATTACTTGAGCACTAGAATCTCCGTGTTTCATTATTTGGCCACAGCTCAGCATCTATTGCAGGTTCTCTTTCTCTGCCTACCCCTTAGAACTTAGTTTTACTCAGAGGTCTGTCCAAGACCCTTATTATCCTCAGTTGGTGTGACCCTAGTGATTTGAAAATCAAGACTTGCAGGGCTGGGATGCTCCTATTCTCAACAGAACACTTCAGTTTTCTTTACCTGGTAGGCCTCCTTAGCATACTTTTTATTATTTTTTAACATGAGAAAGCAAAAGAATTTAGGTAAATATTTGCCATGCTCAATAAACAATGTCCTAATGTGCCAATTGATTCTAATCAGGACACCCAATGTGAGCTAATTTAATATGCCATTAGGCACAAAAGTATCATCAGGAATACAATCTATTAATTTGCTGATTATGGTTGAACACCAGCCAGTAGGTAGTAACTAATGGCATCACAAACAGATATTGACTGAACTATATTTAGTAGACACCTTGCAATTCTTTTTTTTTTTTTCAACTCTATGCTTGACAGTAATATATCATGTTTGGGTATTCTTGTTCTCCTTAAGATTACCAAAATTATTATGATGAAACTTACATAATGACATATGTATATATATAATTTTTTCCCAGATCAAATTTTCATCTCAAGACTTTTCATTTTTGCAAAAAAAGACTTTTCATTTTTTGCAATTATAAAGCAATATAAATGATTAATTTCCTCTAATTAATTTTAATTCATTCCAGTGTATTGACCATTGTAGACAAAGCATGTGGGGCACCAGGCATCGTGAAAAATCGTGAAAAATCATGATCACTGTTCTCACGGGTCATCATATGCCAGAAGAAAAGCTATGTAAATAAAATTGCATGCAGGACAACGGGTGAAGCAGAGTCTATAGCTGAAATAGATGACACAGAAAGTCAGAAAATGTGATGAAATGTGTCTGAGGGGTCTAGAGGTCTCTTAGAGAAGTTTGGATCTGAACTGCGTTTTATATGTAGCAGATTCAACAGACTCCTTCAAAATGTGTATTTATAGGAGTTGCTGGGGACTGGAGCATATCGGTGCAAGAGGGATGTGCCCTTTGGTTGAGCATTTTTCTTAATAAAGCATATACATGGTCTGGACCATCATTTATACTCTGCTGTTTTAATTTTAAAATTCTCTGTGGAATAGTTTATAACCCAATATCCAAATATTAGGATCAATTATGTAATAGCATTTATTTATCCCATCGACATCACTGAGAATCTCTCATGTACAAGGTGCCAGCTTTGTGCTGGTGGAAGATCCATAAATAAATAGTGACTGCTTCTCAAAAGCCCTAAAAATGTAGTAAAAAGGCAATATGTACACAGACAGGAGGCACAAAAACGTGGTAACTAATGTAACAGTGACACAATAAATAATAGCACAGGAAATAATGATAATAAGTATGATAAGATGTTGACAAATATAAGAAAATATTAATGATATTTATATTTTGTAGTGCTTTATCACTTATTCACTATTTCCCTACATTGACCTCACTTAATGTACACAAATACTGAGTTTGATATTAATATTCCTATCTTATCAAAAGAGCAAAATAGGCACAGAGAAGGAATAAATATATAGAAAATTAATGAAAGAAAAACATTTAGGGCAAGGGCTGGAAAGGAAATGATGCCATTGAGTAGAGGCTGTGGAAGGCATGTGGGTCTATGGATGGAAAAGATTAGAGAAAGGAATACACAGGGCGTATCAGTGAGCAGACCAGCTTGGCTAGGGCATGCATACGGAAGAACAAATATATACAAGCACGTGAAATTTACAGTAGCAACAATTAGAAAATAAAAACATAATATGTTTATTTTTCAAAAATTTTCTGGGATACACAACACTATTTAATATGCAAAAGCTAATAAATAGTGTGCTGTCTCCACTGCTCCGATGAGTCCAGAAGGTACAAGTGATATTTATTTGCTCCTCCCTCTATCATCCTTTTTATGCTTTTCTCACCATTGGCTAGAACTTAAGTCTACAGGGCTTGCTTCATGAGAGTTTGGAGCTCCCTGCTTTATGGTTGCCAATTTTGGGTTTATTGCAATTGCCCATTAGACTCATCAGTAGGCATGAAAACACCAAGAGATGCTCCAGGAGAGCCCTGGGTTCTAGACAGACTCCTGTTCTTCCACACTGTGCTACCATAACCTTCTTCATGGTATTCAGGATCATGTCCACCAATATAGTAACTCATTTCTGGGCCTGTTCTCTATCAAAAAAAAAAAAAAAAGAAAGGAAAAAGAGAGAGAGAAGGAGGGAGGGAGGGAGGAAGGAAGGAAGGAACTCACAGAAAAGGAGATCAAACGTGTGTCCACTAGAGTCAAAATATGGGAGAAGAAGAATTGGATAAAAGTGGTCAAAAGTGCAAACTTCCAGTTATAAAATAAATAAGTAATAGATAAAATGTACAACATAATGATTATAATTAACACTGCTGAAAGTTGTATGAGTATGGGATATCTGAAAGTTGTTAAGAGAGTAAATCCCAAAAGTTCTCATCACAAAGAAAAAAAAAAAACAATTTCTTTCTTTTTTTAACATCTATATAAGATGATGGATATTAACCAAACATATTGTAGTAATCATTTCATGATATATGTAAGCTAAATCATTATGCTATAACCTGAAACTTGCATGGGGCTATGTGTCAATTTTATCTCAATAAAACTGGGAAATTAATAGAAATATAAACTTTAAGCATATTTTTATTTATTTTTTTAAGCATACTTTTAAATGCAGTGATTGAGAGACACCTGGGTGGCTCAGTGGTTGAGCGTCTACCTTCTGTTCAGGGCGTGATCCCGAAGTGCCAGGATCAAATCCCACCTCGGGCTTCCTGTGAGGGGCCTGCTTCTCCCTCTGCCTGTGTCTCTGCCTCTTTCTGTGTGTCTCTCATGAATAAATAAATAAAATCATTTAAAAAAATGCAATAATTTAGGAAACAAAGTTTATATAAAGTGAATTAACATAATATGAAGAATACATAATGTATCTTAAAGAGCCAATTATTTCCAAGGCAATTTTGATTTTCAAATTTCAAGCCCCACAAACCTCCTCAGGGGCAAGAGAACACCAAGGCCTGGTGACCTGCTTTGAAGTAAGAGTGCTGAGTAGGAAGAGAACAAACACCATGAGAGCAAAACAAATTATCTTAATAATCTATCCTGTCCACGTCTCTCTCTGTCACATATACACGTGCGCGCGCGCACACACACACACACTTTAGCTCTCAGCAATCCTATGGGACAAGCTTTGCCATCCAATCTGCTGCTCCTAGACCTTTCACATTCCCGTGACCCAGGTTGGTGAGCAGCGATGATGATTCGCCGTGGGTCGAGCCATCCACAGCAGGCCTGAGTGCGCCTGGCTTCCTGCACCCTGGCCTCTGCCTTCCTGGCCTCCCCAGGCCCTCCTGGGCCACCAGGCCTTCCGTTAGTCATGCTGGCAGTCCCCGTGACCCACTTCCCGTCTGTGCCTCATTATCAATGTTTTCTGTTGCTCTCCCATAAGCTCTTTTTGTTGTCCTCGGTTATTCTCACTTCCTTCATGCTACACTTTCATTATGATTAAGGATCAGGATTGCAACACATTTCTATTGATGTAGGAACAAGTTAGGGGTGGAAGGGGCGAGGCAAAGAAGAATAAGGGAAAGGCTCCCAGGAAGCTGGGCTCCCATAAACCCCAAGATGCAGAAAGGCCCCAGAGTCAGGCTCCTACCCATCCCAAGAAAACAGGACAAAGACAGTTAAGAACAGAAAAAAAAAAAAAAAAAAAAACCTGGCTCCCCAGTTCCACAGTGTTAGGGAGTATCCCCCTTTAATGGCTACTAAGTGATCACAGAAACCCCAGATGTAGGAAATATTATAGAGGAGTTATTAACCAGAGAGAAGGGAACACCTTTTTTGGGCTCATGATATTTACAAAAACACCACTTTGTTATTTTGATAGTTACACGTTCACCATGTTTGTTCTAAATATCCACCCTGATATTGATAAGAAATTGACCAAGTTCCCTGGTCAGTTTCCTGTAAAAGACCAGACAAGCCCTCAGGGGCAACCCTGTGGGCACCCCTCCCGCTCCTGAGAGCTTCCTCTGCATCTCTGCTTAATAAACTCCTGTCGCTTTGCTCACTCTCTGTTGTCCCCGAGGTTCATTCTTGATTCCGTGACACCAGAGACCAAGCTGTCCCACATCACTATGATTCTGGCATTTCTAACATTCGTTCGGCTGTAGCGATCACACAAATCCTGAACATTGGAGCCTGAAGATGAAGTTAATGAACTTTTATGATTAAAATTAACTTCTTATTTATTTTGTCCATTTTCACTCCAGGTATAATGAGGTTTGCCTGTGTATGTGTGGTGTAAGCAAAGATTTAATTAAAGAGTTGAGATAGTTTCTCAACTGAATAGGGAAGCTAAATTCCTAAAATTTTTAAATGCCTAAGTTAAATACCAGGATTGGCTCACCTTACTCTGAAATGGAGCATTGAAATGAGGGTTCCATTCAAGGTGCATAGGTAAATCTGCATTTTGGAAGTGTTCTCTCCCCCTAAACTGGCTGTAAGCAACCATTTGATCTACTGGATACATTTTCTAAAATCAAAGCCACTGATCTAAAAGATCCCAATAGAAAAGCAACCTCTTTAAACGATCAGATAGTCTAACACTGTACGAGGTACTCTGGGGGATTCAGAGTAATCTGAGGTCTCTGTGTCTACATATACACATGAAAAGTAAAAATATATTACAATAAAACTTCAGATGTCCTAAGGTATTCGTTTTCAGACAAATGCTATAGACAATAAACACTCTCATTTGAAACTTGAGTCAGAAATTATATGAGCAATTACTGATGAGGATTTTTAAAATTTGTTTTGTCTTCATAGACTATTCTTATTGATATGATAACTAAAACTGAGAGATAGAATTGGAAGATGTTCTTATAAAGAGAGATAGCAAAAATAAATAAATAATTAATTTTTAAAAAAGAGATAGCAAAAAAAGGAGTGGGAGAGCAAGAGTACACGAGGGGAAAGCAAAAAAAAAAAAAATTAAAAAGAAAAGAACAGAAAACAGAAGCAAAAGGGAGAAAAGTGAATCTAAAAGCAGGAGAGAGAGAATGGCACCAGTAAGTGCCATGCTGCTGATTTGCGTTCATTCCACAGAGCCCTGATGCTCCCTGGAGTGGGAGAGAATGTGGAGCCTTGGACGGAGATTGAGTTCATGTAAGTGTATTACTAACTTATGTTGGTCCCATTTTTCTTTTCTGTAAAGGGACAGTCTGACCCCGATGACCACCAAGATTCCTTTTTGCTTCAAAATACCAAAATTCTATGAAAGGTCATACTCTAGGCCAGGTGGCAGCTGGGCAATGTGCAAGGATGTGTTTATTTTCCAAACATATTCCAAAAGCACCCTGTGGAGTTTGAAAAAGCTCCTGAATTTGTCCATCAAAAATTCTTAAAAATGAACTGTTCTTTGGACCTTGCAAAAGTGTTCTTTTCTTCTTTTGTAAGAGACCTTTGTCTGAAAAAGCCATCTGGAAAATATTCACCTCAAGATACCTTGTAAGGTGGAAACACTGTGGCATGTGATTTGCTTAGAATGAGCACAAATCTACTCAATGGTCACTAAGTGCCATCAAAACCCTAAATCACTTTCGGCTTGGAGGAGATATGTGTTGGGATGAATCCCATTCAATTAGTCTGTGTCAGTTGAATCCCAGAGTGAATCAGGGCTGAAGCCAATTCTTAATAAATACACCAGATTTTAGCATCTGGAAAGAAGCTGATCCAAAAGAAATTATATGATCCATATAGTATGTCGCTCTGGTGTGGTCATCTGATTCCTGAGCAGTGACCATACTTTGGATGAGTGTGACGAACTTTTAACCCAACAAATGACAATTTAGCAAACAACAGCTGCGCGGCCCTTTCACCAGTGGAACTATAAAAACTCAAATAAAATGAATTGTGTTTACAGTTGCATTAGCACTTCAAAATGGCTGTCCCGGTCAGTCTTTAGAGAAGGAGAAAACCTGCAGCAAGTCACAGGGTTCAGCTCTTCTTTGGGAGTAAACTGCATCTTAAAAAGGCAGATAAGATTGATGTCTCCTCAATTGGCAATCTTCTTTTATCTTTAGCTCTATTTCAAATCTCTTCTAAGGAAAGGAAGAATCTGTCTTGGATGGTTTTGTTGACAACTTGGCTTACGCTATGTTTTATGACTAATTAAAACGGGGCTGAAAACAGCAGGATGGTGTCAGAGATTAATGCACTCCCATTTGGGCCCCCCAGGGCTTGACTCAGCAGGTTGTGCCCTAATTCTGTAGCCCCAGGCACTTTCAGGTGGCTATTGATTGAATCCACAGATTCAGTTACAGCAAATGACACTATGTGGTCTATCTCTTAATTACTTAATGCAGTTTCTGCGGGTCATGACAATATGCACATTAAAACAGGTGGTGTAAATTTAGCTGTAATGAGCCTGGTTGAGGCAATTTTTATAAAAGCTGCTGTACCCAAATAGGAAGTATCTCAAATTCAGTTAGGCAAAGTGTTTCAGTGAAAATGAAGCATTATCCTAAAAGCCATTTGGATGATGTCACCTGTTATGTATAAAATGACCAAATGAAAAAATTAAATTGATAACTGAACCATAAATGTCTGTAAACTGTGATCTGGATGGTCTGGGTGATATTTTGCCTTGAGTAAGCTCCTTTTCAAACAGAATAGGGAAGAATGCGGATGTGTGATTACTGAGCAGAGTTCAGTTTAAGGACCCTCACTTTGTTCTAATTATGTGTGAGGCATTCTAAATGCCAGATATGGGCAAGGTAGTTCAAGATGACAGCATAGGAAGACCCTGAACTCAATTCCCATAGACATACTGAATCTACAGCTATGTATAAAACACTTCTCTCTGGAACAAACTGAAAACTAGCTCAACAAATCCTCCATAACAAAGGATAAAAAGGCCACGTTGAGATGGGGTGGGAGAGGCAGATATATGGTCTTGACCAAAACCTTTCCCCTGGCAGGTAACCCACAAGCAGAAGGAATTTCACAAATCACAACATCTCTGAGAAGTAAGGGGTTTGAACCCCACATCAGGCATGCCAACCTTTGGGACCTGTCCAGAGACAATCCCCTAAAATATCTGACTTTGAAAATCAACAGAGCTTATGTACTGGAGACACAAAGGAACATAGAAAATTAAGACTGTGCTCTTAAAGAATCATGCACGGACCCATTGTGCCCAGGACTCAGTGAAAAAGCAGCAGGTTGAAAGTGCTTAGACCGTATGTGAAGGGGATTTATTCATAAAGTGTCTGCCAGAGGAACAGGGGTTTGTTGGAATTTTCTTGGGAGATGGTCCTGCTGGTAGGTGCCATTTTTGCACTATCCCCATATGTTAACAGTAGCACTTACCACATCCTTACATTCCCCCATGCCCCCTGCACTAAACCTGATGAGGGAGGCTTGTGCTGGCTCACCACCCACCTGTGGTGCAGCCCTGCTAAGCATGCCAGGCAGGCTTACCCTGGCCACGTATCCCCTTGACTCAACGACCCACTAAACTGTTAGGTGGCCATACCACAGCCTAGCACGACCCTGTGGCCTTGCCATATACTAACTGAACTGAAAAATACATTGGAGGGGCTCAACGGCAGACTGGATGAAGCACAAGCATTCTCTTGACCTCCAAGAGAATGGAACTTATCAATCAGAACCAAAAAAGGAAAAAGAATGAAAAAAGTGGAGATAGCTTAAGGGACATATGGGACAACATCAAGTGGAGATATTCACATTGTAGGGGTCTCAGAAGGAAAAGAGAGAGAATTCTTCTTATTTGAAGAAATAAGGGCTGAAAACTCTGCCAACTTGGAGAAGGAAACAGATATCCAAATTCAGGAAATCCAGAGAGTTCTTACTAAGATGAACCCAAAGAAACACACACCATGCACACTATACTTAAAATGTCAAAATTAAAGAGAGAATCTTCCGGCTAGCAAGAGAAAATAACTTGTTACAAACTAACAACCCCAATAAGACAATCAACAAATTTTTTTTCAAGAGAATTTACTGGCCAGAAGGGAGTGGCATGATATATACAGAATGTTGAAAGCAAAAAGCTTCCAACCAGGAATACCCTTTCTGGCAAGATTATCATTCAGAATTGAAGGAGAAATAGAGTGTTCCAGACAAGCAAAAGCTAAAGTCATTCACCACCAGTAGACTATCCTTAAGATAAATGTTGACTTTTAAAAGAAATGACTTTTTAAGCTAAAAAGAAGGGTCACTAATTACTAACAAGAAAGCACATGGAACTAAAATCTCACTGGTAAAGGTAAATATATAGTAAAGGTAGTAAACTCATCACTTACAAAGCTAGCATGAAGGTTAAGAGACAAAAGTAGTAAAGATAAGTATAATTACAACAATTAGGGGGCCCCTGGGTGGCCCAGTGGTTGAGCATCTGCCTTCAGCTCTGGGTCTGATTCAGGGGTCCTGGGATCAAGTTCCACATTGGGCTCCCCGCAGGGAGCCTGCTTCTCCCTCTGCCTATGTCTCTGCCTCTCTCTCTGGGTTTATCATAAATAAATAAATAAATAAATAAATAAATAAATAAATAAATAAATAAATAAAATCTTAAAAGAAGAATTACAACAATTAGTTAACGTATATACAAATGAAAGTATGCAAAATGTGGCATCAAAAACATGAGGCAGTAAACATGTAAAGTAGTAGAGGGTGTTCAAACTTAACTTTTATCAACTTAAGATAGACTGTTATACATATGGGCTGATACATGTGAACCACATTATAACCACAAACCAAAAACTTAAAGTACACAAGAGATAATGAGAATGGAATCTAGACATAGACATAGCACTAAAGAAATTCATCAACCTCATGGGAAGAAGAGCAAAAGGAATAGAAAGGAATAGGGAGAAACTACAAGACAACCATCAGACAATGAACAAAATGGCGACAAATACATAACAATAATTATTTTAAACATCAATGGAGTATTTCTTCAATCAAAAGACAGAGAATGCTTCATGGATTAAAAAAATACCATCTATAAGCTGCCTACAAGAGACTCACCTCAGAAGTAAAGATACATGGAGATATGGAAAAGATATTTCATACAAATGAAAACCAAAAGGAAGTTGGGATGCCCATACTTAATCAGACAAAACGGATGTTAAGACAAAGACCATAATAAGAGACAAAGAAGGGAATTATATCGTTTTTTTTTTTTTTTTCAAATTTTAAGCTTTATTTTCAGACGGGCAGTGAGGGGGGCACTTGACGGGATAAGCCCTGGGCGTTACACTATATGTTGGCAAATCAAACTCCAATAAAAAAATATACAAGAATAAATAAATAAATAAATAAATAAATAAATAAATAAATAAAGTAGGGAAACTGAAAACTGGGAATTATATCATGATAAAGAGGTCAATCCAACAAGTGGATATAACATTTGTAAATATTTATGCATCCAAATATAGGAACACCTAAAAATATAAAGCCAATATATTAACAGACCTAAATGAAGAAAAAGACAGCAATACAATAATAGTAGGGGACTTTAATACCCCTCCTGCATTAATAGATAGATCATCCAGACATAAAATAAATAAGGAAACATTGACCTTAAACTACATGTTAGACCAGATAGACAACAGATATATAGAACGTTTCATCCAAAAGTAACCTAATACACATACTTCTCTGGTGCACACAGAACATTCTTCGGGATAGATCATATGTTAGGCCACAAGACAAGTCTTCATAAACTTAAGAAGATTGGAATTATATCAAGTATCTTTTCTGACCACAATGGTATAAAACTAGAAGTCAACTACAAGTAAAAACTGGGCTGTGGGGTGGGCAAGCACCAGACACGATGCCCTCAGGAGTCTCGTGATTCCTGTGGCAGTGCTGCTGTTGTTGTTTTGCAGGGCTCCCTGGACCCAAGAACAGTGGAGTGACATGCCCTTCATCATGGCAAGAACTCAAAAGAGTTGCTGGAATGAGAGAGGATGATAGAATTTTACGCTCCATGGTGTCCTATCTTTCAGAATCTTCAACCAGAATGGGAAAGTTTTACTGAATGGGGAGAAGATCTTGAGGGGAATGATGTCACACAGCAGGCAGGACTGAGCGGATGATTTACCATAACTGCTCTTCCTACTATTTATCATGTAAAAATGGTGAATTTAGGTGCTATCAGGGCTCAAGGACTAAGAAGGACTTCATGAACTTTATAAGTGAGCAAGAGTGGGAGAGTATTGAACCCAATTCATCGTGGTTTGGTCCAAGTTCCGTTCTGATGAGTAGTATGTCAGCATTCTTGCAGCTATCTATGTGAGTCAGGACTTGCCATAACTTTTCTATTGAAGAACCTGGATTACCAGTTTGGGGGTAATATACAGTTTTATTTAGCAGCACTGCTTTCAGAACTATCTTTGGGACTCTGTATGATATTTGTGGCAGACTGCCTTTTTCCTTCAAAAAGTTGAGGACCAGGCCATACCATTCCAAAAAAAAAAAAAAAAAATTATTGCCAGTACCTTTTCAACCTTTGAAAAAAGTGGATGAATATTAATAGTAATATTATGGTGATACAGGATATGCTACTAATTTAGAAAGTTTTTATATAAGGCCGTGGTGGTGTCTTGATTCCTATAAAGGTTGGTTACCTTTTTTGTTCCCCTCTGTTCAGTGTATGATTTGTATTTTTCTTACTTATCATGGGTTACATTTTTCATTTTCCAAATTGGATAATTTTCTGGAAGTATTATTCAGGCTTTAAGAAATAGCCCTTTTTTATTGTTTCAAACCAAAGTATACTGAGGAATCCTTAACATTGAAGAGCTGTTTACTGGGATGCCTGCGTGGCTCAGTGGTTGAGCGTCTGCCTTTGGCTCAAGGCATGATCCTGGACTCTCAGGATCAAGTCCCACATCGGGCTCCCTGCATGGAACCTGCTTCTCCCTCTGCCTGTGTCTCTGCCTCTCTCTCTCTCTCTCTGTGCCTCTCATGAATAAATAAATAAAATCTAAAAAAAAAAAAAAAGATTTTATAAAAAAAAGAGCTGTTTACTGATAATTTAAAATTTTGGCCATTCATTTCAGATTTTATAACATTCTTTTTTTTATAAATTTTTTTTAAAGATTTTATTTATTTATTCATGATAGTCACACAGAGAGAGATTGAGAGGCAGAGACATAGGCAGAGGGAGAAGCAGGCTCCATGCAGGGAGCCCGATGTGGGATTCGATCCCGGGTCTCCAGGATCGCGCCCTGGGCCAAAGGCAGGCGCCAAACCGCTGCGCCACCCAGGGATCCCAGATTTTATAACATTCTTGTTGAACTTCTATTTGAACATTTTTTTTTGTATATGAAGGTGAACATTCCTGATTTTTATTTGATATGTAAAAGTCTTGATATTTTACATATTGAAAATTCATAGAAGCTTAATCTGATTAAAATAAAGTTAGCATTCTCCTTAAGAAAAAGAAAAAAAAGTAAAAACTGGAAAATTCACATATGTGTGGAGATTAAAAACATGCTACTGAAAGCCAATGGATCAAAGAAGAAATCAAAGAGAAATAAAGAAAATACCAAGAGACAAATGAAAATGAAAACAAAACATACCTAAACTTATGGTGTGCAGCAAAAGAAATTTTAAGAGGGTGGCTCATAGCAATAAATGCCTACTTCAAGAAACAAAAACATCTCAAATAAACAACCTAACATGACATATCAAGGAACTAGAAAAAGAAAAAGGAAGCCCAAATTTAGTAGAAGGAAGGAATAGCAAAGGTCAGGGATACAAAAATGGTTAAATATCCACAAACCAATCAGTGTGAAACACTAAATCAATAAAACAAAGGATAAAAATCATATGATCATCTCAATGGATGCAGAAAAAGCATATGTCAAAATCAACACCCATTTATGATCAGAACTTTCAACAAAATCGGCATAGAAGAAATGTACCTCAACATAAGAAAGGCTATTTATGAAAAGCCCACATCTAAAATCATACTTAACAGTGAAAAACTGAAAGTGTTTTCTCTACGATCAGGAATAAGACAAGAAAGCCTACATACTCTTGCCATTTTTACTCAACATACTATTGGAAGTTCTAGACAGATCAATTAGGCAAAAGAAAGAAAAGACATCCAAACTGGAAAGAAGTAAAACTGTCACTATTGACAGATGACATGATATCATATACAGAAAATCCTAGAGGCTCCACCAAAAAACTATTAAAACTAATAAATAAATTCAGTAAAGTTACAGGATACAAAATTAATATACAGAAATCTGTGGTGTTTCTATACACTATAACAAATTAGCAGAAAGAGAAATTAAGAAAATAATCCCATTTACAATTGCATTAAAGGGATAACCAATGAAATGAAAGAAAATAAAGGAGACTGAAATGAATAGAAAGATATTCCACGCTCATGGATTAGAAGAATTAATATTTTTAAATGTCCATACTACCCAAAACAATCTACAGATTGCTGCAATCCTTGTCAAAATTCCAATGGCATTTTTCATAGAAATAGAGCAAAACATCCCTAAAATTTATGTGGAACTGCAAAAAACTTCAAAGAGCCAAAGCAATCTTGATATACAGGCACAAAGCTGGAGGCATCATGCCTAATTTAAAACTATATTAAAAGCTATAGTAATCAGGGACACCTGGGTGGCTCAAGGTTGAGCGCCTACCTTCAACTCAGGATGTGATCCTGGGGACCTGGGATCGAGTCCTGCATCAGGCTCTGCATGGAGCCTGCTTCGCCCTCCGCTTATGTCTCTACCTCTTTCTGTGTCTCTAATGAATAAATAAATACAATCTTTTAAAACATCTTTTTAAAGCTATAGTAATCAAAACAGTATTATATGGACATAAAAACATACATATATCAATGTAACAGAATAGCCCAGAAATAAACCCACATGTATATGGTCAATTAGTTTATGATAAAAGAGACAAGAATATACAACAGGGAAAGGATAGTCTCTTCAATAAACTGTGTTGGAAAAACTGCACAGCTACATACAAAAGAATGAACCTGGACCAGTAGTTAATACCATACACAAAAATTAACTCAAAATGGTTGAAAACATGAACGTAATACCTAAAACCATAAAATTCCTAGAA
This sequence comes from Canis lupus familiaris, assembly GCF_011100685.1. Taxonomy (NCBI): domain Eukaryota; kingdom Metazoa; phylum Chordata; class Mammalia; order Carnivora; family Canidae; genus Canis; species Canis lupus. The sequence goes on from NC_049239.1 coordinate 20,723,226, forward strand.
GAAAATATAGGTGGTAAGCTCCTTGACATTGCTCTTGGAGGTATGGTTTTGGATCTGCCTCTAAACATAGTGGACACAAAAGCAGAAGTAAACAAATGAGATTACATCAAAATAAAATGCTTCTGCACAGTGAAAAAAAATCAACAAAATAGAGATGACCTACTGAATGGGAGAAGATATATCAAATTGTATGTCCAATAAGGGATTAGTAGCCAAGATAAGTAAAAACTCATAGAGCTGAATAACAAAAAATTGACTATCATGAAAAAGCCCGAAAATAGCAAGTGTGGGATAGAATGTGGAGAAAAGGGAACACTTGTGCACTGTTTTTAGGGATGTAAATTTGGGAATGTCAAACCACTGTGGAAAAGAGTATGAAGCCTCCTTTAAAAACTAGAAATAGAACTTTCATTTGCTCCAGCAGTTTTATTTCTGGGTATTTATCCCAAGAAGGTGAAAATACCAATTTGAAAATATTTATGTTCAATATAGCACTATTCATAATAGCAAAGATATGCAAACAACCCAAGTATCCATCAATAGATGAATGGATAAAGAACACGTGCTATCTATACAATGGAATACTACTCAGCTATAAAAAAGAATGAAATCTTGCTAGGTGTGACACACAGATGGACCATGAAATAAGTCAGACAGAGAAAGACAAGTACTGTATGATTTCACTCATGTGCGGAATCTAAAAAAATGAAACAAATGAAACAAACAAAACAAAACCGAAATGGAGGGAACAAATTGGTGGTTGCCAGAGGGAAAGGGGGAGAGATGAAATTGGAGAAAATAGTCAAGAGGTACAAACTTCCAGCTGTGAAATAAATAATCATGAAGAGATACCGTACAATATGGTGACTATAGTCAATAATATTATATGGCATAATATATAACTTTATATGGCAACAGGGGAATACTGAACTTATTGCAGTGTTCATTCACAACACTGCACAATACACAGATATCAACTCATTGTATTGGACACTTGGCCCTAATATAATGTTGTATGTCTATTATACCTCAAATAAACAAATAAATGCAAGATGTGGACACTGAATAATCCACAAGGCAGGAAATCAATTACATCATCTATTTCCTTCTGGTTTTAATAATTTATTTTTCTATGAAATAAATTAATTTGTCATTTTTTTGTTCATTTTTGTTTGGGACTGATTGGCTTCTTGTTCCAAAAACATTACAAGGAAGAAGTCAACAATGAAGATTTGGAAGAAATTCCTGAGCAGCCAATGGGGAAGAAAGATCTTAAATTCCAAAAGGTTTTCTAGATTGTTAAAAATTCCATGAGTCAATGAAAGTTATGTGTATTTTCTTAATGATTTTATACTAGTTGGCATCATGTGTGTTTCCATTAGGTCCTTAGCCTTTTAACATGCCTTGTGTTTTTTGAGTGACAGACTCAGAGCACAGAATCAAAATGCTGTGTAGTATGGCATTCAATATCTGACCCATCCCTAATTTTTATATTAAAAAGAAGTGCTACTGTAACTACAAAAAAAACAGATCCAGATTGTTCTATCAAAAGTTAATTACTTCAAGAATATGTTATAATTGCTTTTATAGTATAGTACTTAGAAAGTATAATATATTCTATTATCATAGTTTATTTCATATTGATTCTGTGATATGTGAGGGAGGTAAAAAGAAGAGATGTGTCTAGCAGAAGAGCAAAGTAATGACTCTTACTAATCCAGTTTCTTAGTAGAATGAAGAAAAATATTACAGGAACGAGTTTTTGATCAGGAATTTACCCACAAGGAAGATACAGCTAGCATGAATTTTCAGATCTTTGTTAGAGTCAAAGACAAGTTTTGAAATGTCTAGTGTATTGCTAAACTCCAACAGCTAACCTTTCTTCCCCCACTTATTCATCAGTCTCATGAACTCTGAGATTATGAGACTATAGCATTTCTTTAAAAATAAAGGAACTTGACAATTCTCTTGTGGCATTTGCAAACCACAGCTCCTGTGCCTGTTGAACTACGCTGTTGAGTGGCTTTGTCTTCAATAGCAGTGATGGACAAGTTCCTCTTCACTGACCCCACTGCCATCTGTCATCCTGGATTCCACCTACAGTGCATTGTATGAGCTTACACTGAACAGGTTTCACCCTGGTCAAGGTCACTGCCCAGCCAATCAGAACTGATGGGGTCACTGCAAATATCCAAATTACTTCCAAATGGAGGTGCTGACAGACACGGTTAATGAGGACTGTTTTGTCAGACTTGTTGATGACCTTTGGCAACATTGCTCTTCTAGACTGTCAAGATTAGTCTAGTTTTTCCCCCTCTGACATTTAGGTGGTATCTGATACTTAAATGCACAGTCGAAGGTAATCTGAATACGGTGTCCAAAGATGAAATTGCCGAAGTGACAAAATTGATAGCATCATTATCCAACCATTAGTTAAGAAAATATTTTAGTTGCTTATCTCAAGAAAGATCTAAGGCTACACCTCTGCGTAACTGTTACTGGAGAAGCAGATGTTAAATACGCAAATCTATATATTTGTAAGTGTAGCTCAATTGTGGCTCTAATGGCAAAGCAAATAATCCTACTTCTACACAATATCATGAACCTACTTTTCTACTTGTGTCCTGTGATGGCCAATGAGGTGCAGAATATGGAAGAGAATAGATCATTTAAAGCTATACTTTATCATTCTAAAATAATGATATCTGCATATCCTGGTGTAACAAAATTATTGGATAGACTCTTCAGAACATAGCCTTGGCCTTAACAGCACAGAACATTTCATAACATTTCCAGCAATCCTGTGTGATAAATCAGTCACATCACAACACTCAAGAAATCATTTAAAATGATGAGGTAAAAAAAAATAAAATAAAAATAAAATGATGAAGTATTAGTGTTTTGCATGCATGTGTGTGCACCTACATGTAGGTAGACCATTGACATTCTACAGTTCAAAAAAACATCCAGCTTAGAAAAGATTAATATGTAATTTTGTTCTTTAATTTTAAAATTATTTTACCCAGAAGCCTCCTATGTATATTCCACACATTTGGTTACTCCGACTTATAAACACCACTTTTATCTCAATATTTCTTCTTCACAGTCACTGATTCTTTTAGTTGTCTATAAACTTAAATTACCTGAAGCAAAATCCCAAATCCTTATATAACTCTATTTCCTTAACTCCTAAAGCAAGTTCCATGACCTGTCTGTTTTCTGCTTCCTCAACTAGATTAAACTGTTAATAAACACATCCTCACTACCTGTTGCCTCCCTCAGGACTCTGCTGCTCACCTTTCTTCCAACTGAAATCTGGAGATCTGCTTCACAATGTTAGATGGAATTACTTTAGTCTTAGAAATTTCCTTAGAATAACCATATTTTAAGAAATACTGTGCTTTCTTAAAAATCACAGGTGAGCAAAATTGCTTCTAATTGTGCAAATAAAAGGCATACTCATTTCTCTATGAAGAATGGGAAAAAAAGGAGAAATAAATTATTCTCTCCCTCCAAAATCTACCTTCATCCTTCCAACTATCAATTATAAAAGTAAAATGGAGCCTTACCACTCGAAAGACCAGCAGCATGGGCATTTTCTAGAAGCTTGTTAGAAATACACAATCTCCAGATCATCTTACACCTACTGGATGAAAATCTATGTTTTAATAAGTTTTGGAGGTGATTTATATACACACTAGATTTTAAGAAGCACTGGAATGGAGGAGATAGAGTGATGGGGGAAATAAGGAAAGGAAGGTCGCTTGGGAGCAGATGATGTTGGGTTAGGTCAGAAGTACAGCCATCAGTTGTCAGGCCATAGTAGACTGGCTTCTCTACAAAAGAGAGGCAAAGCAGAGGATAACTTGGGTTTTTTAATGACTTTTTTTGGGATTTTTTTTTTTTTTTATCCCCAGTACCTGTGGTTGTTTGTCTTATTCTCAGCCGCTGTTTAAAAAACAAAAACAGTGATGCTGACAAGATAATTCTCAACTACTGCTGAGAAAATTGGAGAAAGTTGTCATTGTGACCCTGAGGGTAATGCTCCTCATGTTTTCACCAGGCAGAAAATGTGGATTAAGGAAAAGCATATTCTTGTTTCATTTTGGCCCTGTTTTTCACCAACGCCATGTGTAAGCTGAGCAAAGCCAAATGAGACTGACCAAAAAAATCTGGTCTAGTTAGTACAATTTAACAGCAGCCAGGCAATAAACTGGAATCCCAGGAACTCAAGATCTTATTTTTTTTGCTGATAGCCAAAATGAATGATTTTTTGGTTTTGTGTTCACTTTTCTGCATTATATAACCATATCTCCAGTTCACTTATATATGAATAGAAAAAGCACTGCATTGAGAAATAGAACTGGCTTAATCACAAAATATGTTGTTGCCTTGTTTATGGTTCTCAGTTTAACGAACCGTATAATGGTTGTATGGGACAGTTCTTGGGACTACCCTGGTTTTCTTACCTGTCCTCACACTTTTCACCCTAAATATTCTGATCTGTAAGAGCCTTTTAACCAAAACACTTTGTTCTTCAGCTCTGGCTGTTTCAGTGTGTCCTGACAATGTGTGCCCTTTGTCCTGGATTTTTTGAATTCTTAAGCTCTCCATTTGCTAAATTTGTCTGAAAGATTTTCCCAACTAATTTGTGCATACAGTGAATAATTCTATAGATGGGGGGTATTTTAACCTCATTTTAGTCATTGATTTTTCTTTTGATAAGTGTGATGTTCTGAGACATTACAATTGTTGTTGATGTTCTGAGACACTACAATTGTTGTTGGCACAATTGGAAGTTATTAGAAATTCTGATGTGATGAAATCATAGTATCTGCAGAGACAAATGTCTAATAAAAGGAAGATAAATCTAAAAGTTCCCATTCATAGGAATTACTCTAATATTTCTTACCAAAACTTATCACCAACATTAAAAATCACTTTTTTCTCATAGGACACCTGTGGAAAACTAATTATGACATTATAGGACATTATAGTTTAGAATATTCTACTTATTAATTCTCTGATTAATGTTAAATTTCTTAATATTATTCTCCTTGGTGTCATCTTCTGTGAAAAGGTAAATCATAAGAGTATGTAGTTGCCAGGTTTGAAAATGAGAATCAAACAAGATAATGTGCATATCTAAATGCCTGGCAATTAGAAAAATCCTATTAATATTAGCTATATTGTCATTAGTAGTAGTAGTACTTCTTTTACTGAAACTGAATGCACAAAGTTGACAATATCCCAGTCTATTCAATAATTATTCAACTAACCCAAATATAAATATCAAGGGCCTTCTATGTTTTGACACATACGTGTAAGGAAAACTGAGTTCTCAGCATGCCCACTGAGTTACTAAGAACACATAAGTGCTCCTTATCCTTCTATCACTTTAACCTTATTGACTTCTAATGGTATCTTCTCACTTGGATTTCCTTAGAGAAGCAGCTGGGGCATTCAGCCATCAATGAGAGTAAATGTCTGCCTCTCATTTCTCCCTTCTCAAAAATATATCCTTCTCAAAACAAAGAGCAGAGCACCTGGGTGGCTCGGTCAGTTAAGCATCTGCCTTTGCCTCAGAGTCCTGGGGTGGAATCCTGCGTTGGGCTTCCTGCTCAGTGGGGAGTCTGCTTCTCCCTCTGCCCCTCCCGCCATTCCTGCTCCCTCTCACTCACTCTTTCTCAAATAAATAAATGAATTTTTTAAAAACAAACACAAAGAGCAGATCACATATTTCATTATTTACTCCATTCACTTGCACATACATCTAACTTCATCTTTGTTCTTCATAAAATTCAACTCTCAGAATCAACCAGCAGATTCTCTTTTGTGTATTATGTTTCTCACTTGCAAACCTACAGCAATGTCCTTCCTCCTCATTCATCTATATGAATTCAGTATTGCACAGTCCATCCCAAGACCCTCTGCAATGTAAATTGATCTCTGATTACGACAGTGAGGTCTCTGTTTTCTCAACTCTTACTCCCTGGGAGGTAGGGAACAAAAAGAAGGAGTAGTTTCCAATCCTAGTCCACCAATTTGTGAGCTGTGGATCCTCAGAGCTCGTTTTTCCACCTATAAAATTCATATAATAATGCCTACCAAATAAGTACTGTTGTGGGAATTAGATAAGCCCCTGAATCAATAGGATTCTTATAGGGCATAGGACACTGATAGAGCAAAGCCAAGTATTTAAATCATGTTCTCTTGTTGCTCTGGTAATATAAATCATTTGACAGTGGTTTAAGCATTCTCTTTTATCAATGAACATTTTATATTTGTCTTTGCCTTCTTTTGGAGAATTGCGATGGTCTTATTCATTTTCTCTATGGTAGGTTTTTAATTGTTTGTTAATGGTAAGCTTTAGTAGTGAGTGCTCTAATTACCATAAGGAAAAACCTATGCACTTTCAAACCAACAGCTGTTCCTGTTCTGAAATCTGTATTACATTGTATAATATTACTGATCACCTATTTGTTAGAGAGAAGAGTTTAAAAGGATTTACTATATATTATTAAACAGGGAAGACCCCTGTATGTTTTTCTAAGCACCTAGTATATGGTCAACAACACCCTAGACACTAGGAAGAAAGTAGCTGGGAAGAGATGAAAATAAGAGGTTAAATGTAATAAACAGGGTGAATATTAGAATATAATATGAGCAGTTCCTTGTGGAAACAGCAAGGATAAACTAACCTGAGGAAGCAGGAAAAGGCTTCACAAAGCTGTGCTTTTTTTCTAAATGACAGTATTTCAAGGAAGTCTGAAATATTTTTTTTTATGATTTCTCTTGATGAATTAAAGAGAAATGCTAATAATCTCAGAACACGTTAAGCACTTCCCTTGCTATTCTCTGTCTATAAATAGTTATTTCTTGACCTAAGCTAAGGGTTTTGGTAGTGGCAAGGGTGGTGCAGGGTAATGCTCTTTACAGAGAGGTAAAGAAATGAATCAGTCTTTTATTCCTCTTCCTTTCCTCAAATCCATCTCCCATGAATATTTTTATCCAGGAATGTCCATAATTATTCTGTTGCCAAGAAGAAACCTGGACTTAACTCCATCTTCTAAACCTCAGTACCAGCCTCTGATGAAATTATCTCAAAGCAGTTGGTTAGAGACCGTCTTTCTAGAAACGCTTTGTTTCTCTTTTCTACAGGGCAGAGGAAAGCAGTAATCTGGGGTAGGAGAGTCTACTGTGAGGGGTAGTGACAGTCACGGAATCACTGTTTCAATGCTGACCCTGGTGCCCTAATTAAAGATACGAGTTCTTATATAAGCTGCACGATAATTTCACCCTTCTGAAATATGCTATTTCACCACATGCTCCATTCTCCAAGCTGTCCCCATTCACTTAGACAGCTTGTTTCTAAATATAAGATAAAAGTACATCACTCCTGGTAAATAAATTCAGGATTAACTAAGGGGCCATTAACGCAGCTGGCCTTGGCAAATAGTTGCTCCATTAATCATGTTGCATTGTATCTTCAGTAAGGTTATTTATTATGGACTCTCATCATAATGGCCGTTTGCATCCTGTTATTTACGGCCACTGTCCATGTGACTCCGGCCTGTCTTAAAACATCCACCCAACATTGTCTTTGATGACCCTTAGATTTTTATCCATGATTATTTTGGTTCCGTATTTTGAAACCTAAGCCATTTACTCTTCTGGACATTACTAGGTAATAAATCCCTCGTTCTGGCAGTTTCTGCATATTCTAGTTTCAGGATCACCTCTAGGGCTTTTATGAAACTACTTTTTAACATCTTTTGGTGTCCCTCTCACCTTTCTGGGCACACCAACCACATCAACAATTCTTCCTCGATCACAGAGTAAGTACTATCTCATATGAACCCTTCCCCTATTTCAAAAGTAAACTCCAGGATGGGTCTACTTTTGGTTGTTTACATCGCCATGTGAATACAAGTCAATACTTAAATCTACCAGAGTTATGTGCTTTAAAGAAATAGCCTGGACTCCTAGTTGGTCTTTTGTTTTCTTTGTGTTGTGGCTCTCAAAGTCCTCTGAAATATAATCAGGAATATCTCTGATTGAAGGCAAATCACTCATGTGACATCATCGGTCTCTGGTAGCTTTTGTAAACCTTAGAATCAAACCTAAATTTCTTATCAGGACATAAGTGACTTGGTCTCTCTACCTTTTGGATATCATCTTCAACTTAGATTTTCCTCTTTTTTTTTTAAAAAGATTTTTATTTATTTATTTGAGAGAGAGAGACAGAGAAAAGGAGCAGTGCGAGGGGCAGAGGGAGAAGGATTGAGAAGCAAACTCCCTGCTGAGCAGGAACTCCGATGCAGGGCTCCATTCCAGGACTGGGAGATCATGACATGAGCCAAAGGCAGCCTCTTAGCCGACTGGGCCACCCAGGGCCCCTGGATTTTCCTCTTTTAACTAGATCCAGCCACAAGGGTTTTCTTTCCTCTTCCTCCTATCCACCAAAATTGTGTTCAACTTAGAACCCTTTCCTGGCTTGTCTCTCTGCCTGGAATGCTCTTTTTCCCTCATCTTTGCATGACTTCTTTCTCTTTCTCTAGTTTTCTTCGCAGCACTTATCTCAACCCAAGCTAACACATAATTATTTGCTTATTTCTTTCCATTCCCTGTAGAAAGTAAGTTTCACAACAGATGCTGATATATTCCTTGCCATAAACTCAATGCCTAAAATACTGTCTGGGACATATAGTTAAGTGCTCAATAAATAGTGGTTGAAAGAATTAATAAATAGTATTTCCAGCATCAGAGGCATAGTAATAAAATCACCAATGTTTATTTGATATCCATTTTACATTATGTAAGTTCTAAGTGCTTTACATGAATTATCTCAACCTTGACAGTCCCATAAGATTGATGTTATCATGGTAATGCCAGACTTGGAAAATTCAACACTAGTAAGATAGAATGTCAAATCTAGGCATTCTGACTCCATGGCCCAAGCTACAGGTTACCTAGAGCCTTAGAAATCATAATACAAAGGCTGCCATATACTAATATTTTTGTAGTGGATGTTCTTTAGTGAGATGAAATATGGAAGATGCTTAAAACTTAGAGCTAGATTTTGTATTTCATACTTTTGGGGGCTTTAGCAAGTTATTTAATTCAGAACAAGTCTCTAAATGTAAAAGACTCAGTTTTGCCATTTACAAAACAGATTCCTGAAAAGGAAGCAGATAATGATGTATTGTGTATGCCTTTATATAGGAAAGTTCACAGAAAATGCCCAATAAATGATTATGTTTATGAAGACAATAATGGAATTCTGATGGTGCTGTAACTGTTGATGCTGTGAGTTGCCCAGAACATAGTATTGTTTCTTCCCCAGTATGAATTCAGATGAGATTAACTACACCTGGAGGGGAGCCAGGGCAGGAATGACAGGAGGCAGTAGAAAGGGGATAGCAAGGAGCCTTGGGGAAAAGGTCAAGTTTGTAACACTGTAGTTGACAGCTAACTTCCAGGAGGAATATGTTTAAGCTCCAGGAAAGCCAGCTTCTCACAGTAATTCCAAGGTTACCAGGTGAACAGTGAAGGAATTCAGCCTGAGGATGCAGTGAGTCAAGAGCCTGCTCTTGATTTGGGAAAAATAAAATAAAATAAACAAGTAAATAAATAAATTCTGACAATAATGATGTGAGACATCCTTTAAAACATATCTAAATATTTGAATAGCAGCACTATAATGAAATTTCTATCTCCATCAAATTATGTGAGTACAATTTGCTCAGGCTTCATATATAAATGAATATACATCTTTTTTTGCAAGATTGTTTGAGAGTAGCCAATGTCTTTAAAATAACAGGATAAAATTTTGTAGAGCAAGAAGAGGTATATGGATAAGGAGAAACAGGAATTATATATTATATAATATATATATATATTTTTTCTGTTAGAAAAATATTTTATGTTAAAAAAGAGATTGTTCTTTATTATTTAAAATATGACAGTGGGTGCCAAATTTCTATATTTTAATTCCATTGCTGTCATTTTAGAAAGCAGTAATAATAATAATATATTGTAGGAACTATAACATATACAACAATAAAATATAAGAAAACAGGAGAATTAAAAGTGAGACAAAGGTAAGTTGGATTATGTAGTTGTATGGCTCTTACATTGCTTTTGAAATACTATATTATTATTTGAAAATAGGTCATGCATATTTAAAGATAAATAATGTAATCCTAGAATGATCATTAAAAAAGCAAAAAATATAGCTAAATGATTTATGATGGTTTAACTTACGGTTTTTCAACTCAACAGTCTTTCAAGGATGGTGAAGAAGCAAAATTCATTCAGTAGAAACCACACGTTGATTTTTGATCTTTCCCCGAGCTAGCGGTACGTAGTTGAATACTCTCTTGAGAAAGATCTGTACCATGGTGTGGCTATCTAATATTACACTAAGTAAGCTTTGAGAAACTAGTACCAAAAAAACCTTTCATAATGTTGAAAGGATCAAGTTCATCAAGAGCAATAACAGTATTAAATGTGTATGCACTTGAAAGCTGCCATATACGTAAGGGAAACTAGCAGCAATAAAGGGGAAATAAACAAATACACATTATAGTTTGGATATTTTTTTTTTAAGATTTTACTTATTCATGAGAGACACACAGAGAGAGGCAGAGACACAGGCAGAAAGAGAAGCAGGCTCCATGCGGGGAGCCCAATGTGGGACTCGATCCCAGGTCTCCAGGATCACGCCCTGGGCCAAAGGCAGGTGCTCAGCCGCTGAGCCACCCAGGGATCCCTATAGTTTGGAATTTAGCAAGATTCTCTCATGATTTGACAAAACAGACCCCCAAAAAGTGAAAATTAAAATATAAATGATTTCAAAAGCATTATTGACCAATATGATCTAGTTGACACTAAATACCACAGCTAACAAACATACATGGGATGTTTATTAGCCTGGACTACAGATTGGTTACCAAAACATATCTTAATAAATATTGAAAGCTTGAAGTCATTCAGTTTATATCATCTGACCACAGCGATTTTTTAATTAGAAATTAATAGATACTTGATAATAAGGTATCCGAAAAAAATCCCTAAGAATTTGGAAATTTATCAATGTACTTGAGATAAACCATGGAACAAAAAAAAAAAATTGTGTAAGCTTTAAAATGTCAATTTATATCATACCAGAAGTAATTTGCAAGTACTTACACTTAGAATAAAAAATTTAGATGTTAACTTAGAAATGCAATAGGGGCTACACATCTTTTCAACATCTTCTTAGAGGGTACTTGAGGGCCAAGGTGTGGAATCCACTGCTGAAGCTCATGGGGGATGCTTAATGAATGATTCTCACCGTCCGAGATCATAACAGTGGAGGGTGGACTGAGGGGAGAAGCGTGATGAGAATAGGGGTTATGGGTCCTGTATTTCCACCTCACTTCCAAGTTTGTGTCTTGAGAAGGTACAGGATCTTGGAGAGGACAAGAACACACACACGCACATACACTCCAGTAATTTTTGGTGGGAGGAGCTCTCAGGGGAGGTGCGTGTCTCCCAGAATGATGCAGAAATAGCAGAAATATTCCTCTCCCAAGAGTGTCCAGCTATAGTGGGAAGCATCATAGATGCTTTTCCCATTTATGAGTCAAGCTGACTCTCAATATCAAACCACAATTTAAACTGCCAAATCATATCAACTCAAATAAGATACCCTGAAGGTCCAGTTTCTCTGACAACCCATGATGTTGCAGAAGAAGGAAGGTGACTGTAACCTCCCGCATCCAAGACACCAGCACAAATCGGTAACAGAAAAAAAATAAAATGGCAAGTGTCAACTCCTTTTTCCTATATAGAATTGTAGAAATAACATGCTGAAAAGACTTAAGAAAATTGGAAATTCCTTTCATGTCATTGTACCCCCTCATGAGCCATGGATCACACATGTATATTGAAAAGTACCCCAAGAAACAATGGGAATGACTTTTAAAAAAAATTTTTTTTAATATTTTATTTATTTATTCATGACAGACACAGAGAGAGAAGCAGAGACACAGGCAGAGGGAGAGGCAGGCTCCCTGCGAAGAGCCCGACATGGGACTTGATCCCAGGACTCCGGGATTACGACCTGAGCCGAAGGCAGACGCTCAACCCCTGAGCCACCCAGGCGTCCCTTCCTAATAATTGTATCATATATCCATTCCGCCATGCAGAAGTCATTATGGTGTTTGGTCGCATAAAATGTTTGAATGACATTTTTATATACGTTAAGTCAGAGAAACTCTTAAGGAACAGACGTTGTCCTGCTTTTGTTCTTGGGTGAACACAAAGGTACCCTTATATAGAATAAACAGTTTTAATGTGTTTGTTATAATGCCATTCTTTAATAGCTCTTTATGTAAGTAGCACTCAGGCATGGCAACGTTATAGCCCTGAGAAATACACAATTCAAACTGTGTGGGAAGTATTATTTTATGAGGTGAAGAGACAAATACATTAGTCACTACAGTGAGGATGACATTTTCTTGTCTTGAAGCTAGTTCTTCCAATTCTCAATAGTTAAGCACTATGAAAGTAATATTCTTATGAAACTATAAAAATTGAGATATATATCACAAGCCCCTTAGGAAAAACAATTTATTGACAATGAAGTTCACTGAATGGCACACACATAGAATTTATAGCAGTTGATTTTGATTTTGCAGAAACACTGGTATTCTTGTGCAAAAGATTACTGGGTAAAATGATGTAGAATAAAGTCTTAAGGGAAAAAATAAAAATTCAGCCTTCCATAGGTTTGTCATCATGCATAAAGTTCAATGAAATTCTCAATGCTTCTGGGTAAGTAAACATTTTTACTTAGTCTGATTATTTCCTTGTCTAGATTTGTTTCTTACAGGCTTAGCTCTGCTCTAAAACAAAGCTGCAATGTCTCTCATGATTTTAGCTATAAGAATAGATAGACGTAGGAAACCATTATCTCTTTCTTAAATATTTTCCCCTTAGGCAGGAGGCATAAAGCCTTAAAAACACATTAAAATGATAAGAAATATATTAAAATTCTTTAAACTAAGTTAAGATGAAATGTAGACAAGGGAAATACTGAAAAATAATTAGGGAGTAGTGCCGAATCATTAAGGTGGAAGATTCCTTGAGATAATAACTTAATATTTTTTGTTCACTTTTTCTGCACTCACATTTATTACAGAGTTAAAGCCCAGAAATAGGTGAAATGTCTACAGTTCTTTCAAATGCAGTAGGAGAATTATGAGTTAAGTTGTGGCTTCCTTCTCCTCAATTTTATAAAGGCTGATTTTACCTGGCGAGGATCAAGTGATCCACTGGCTGCAGGTGCCCCAACCTGGGTCACTGACATTTTTTTTTAAATTTTTTTTAAAATTTATTATTTATTTATGATAGTCACAGAGAGAGAGAGAGAGAGGCAGAGACATAGGCAGAGGGAGAAGCAGGCTCCATGCACCAGGAGCCTGATGTGGGATTCGATCCCGGGTCTCCAGGATCGCGCCTTGGGCCAAAGGCAGGCGCTAAACCGCTGTGCCACCCAGGGATCCCGGGTCACTGACATTTAACTGGGCAAAGAACACAACGGAAAGATTTCTTCCTGTTCTCTCAAGACAACACTTTCTAAATAAGGAAAATATTACGACATCTATTGGATAGTTATCATGTCATATGTTCTATTCTAATACTCCACTGGTATGAACTTGGGCAGACAACTAAGGCAAAGAGAAATTCAGTAACTTTTCCGAGACATTACACTTGGATTCAAATCCAGATAGTCGGGCTCCAAAGCCCAAGCGTTCCTACACTATACCCATGTCTCCCCGCCCCACCTCACTGTCAGACACAACACAGTCTGGATAACTGAATGTACAAGGCCGCTTAAAGAGAAAACAAATATGAATTTGCTCACATGTATGTAAAATATCACAGAAACACATATAGAAATTGACAATCCTGGATGCTTCTGGGGTTGGGACTTGAATGAATGAGGGATAACGGTACAAGGAGAGTTTTCCATGGATCCTCTTCTGGAAGTTTTGAACTTTGAAATACTCAGACACATTATTTTCACAAAAATGAATAGATAAATAAAAGAATAAATAGAATTTTTAAAAGTTTTATCATGTCAACAAGCAATTATATATATACAACATTGAAAAGAAAACTTGAAGACATTCTTGGGGAATTCAACATGTTTTATTTTGCCAGGCAAATGATTTCCTCAATATCCAATTAAATATTAATACACTAACTACATTTAGTTTATTTTCTCATGGAGCAAACATTCACCGTAATGACAGTTTCATCATGCTAAAATCTATCCACAAACCTACACTTTGAAAAAAAGTGCATTCCTAGGAAATTTTATGTACAATACAAATGGAAAACATAGTAAATCATCAAAATGTCAAACTACACAAAACAAAACTAATTAACCACCAATATTCAGTATACGTTGACATTATTTTGGAGAAAGAAAATTTTCTTTACATTTGGCAGTCATGTTGAAGAAGAATTTCTATAATTTTAAAAGAAAAGTAATAAAAGTATATACAATTGAATAATATTTAAAGAAGTTATTAAATAGCACAAATAATATTACAAAACTAAACACCCTTATTGTCTATCAGTGTGTGTGTACACGAAGCAAGGGGACCTGTGTAGTTTATGCTATTCTCTGACTCTAAAACAATTGTACTTTAAACTCTTTACATAGAATAGATTGGCCATAAACCCTGAACATGGTTTTGGCCTTCCATCGATACACATTTTTATTTGTGCACCTAGCAGGCAAAATATTTGTATAATAAACTGCTTTTGAGAATACTTTGGAATCGTGCACATTTGGAACAATAGCTTTTATTCATTAGCTTATTTTTGCATGAACATTATTTATATTGTCTATTTTAACTGCTATGTTTGCCCTGCACTGAGGCCTCCTCTTATAATACCATAACTTATCACCACTTAAATAATAAATCATATTCTTAGATTCTGAGCAATGATTACATTCATTTTGACAGTGATTTTAGTTCTTGAAGCTTAAATGCTGTGGTGCATAAAAAGGTAATTAAGTCTACCTTGCCTTCTTTGTGGACTGTTAACTACAAATAAAATTTTATGCTGGATTTTGAGTAAGTATATGATGCAATTTCTGTTTGCACCTGGAAGCATGAAAATTTTTTAAAAAGTAAATAAAGTGAAAAAGCAAAAATTGTGTTTTTGAAGGAACTATAACAACACCAAGAAATTTTTCCTATTCCATCTAATTGCTATTTGGAATAAAAGGTTCTATAATAAATTTTTTTCTAATAAAATGACCCAATCTTTAAACAATTAGAAGAAAATTATTTATTCATTACAAAATTTAGCACATTTGTATTTATATGCTAGTGAACATAATACACCAGCATTCTTTAAAAAAAAAGTATGTCAATTTTTGTTCATATTCGAATTTTTTTCATTTCTCCACAAAAGGCGCACCTCTCCAGCACACACTAAACATCATCTAAAAAAATGAATTGGTGTCTTAAAAATCTTATGATATCTGAGGTTGATAAACCAAAAAAAATGTGAGTTAATTATTGAAATTAATTACTGATGTTAAAAACTAGTCATATTTTTAATAAACAGCTTTCAATAAAAATGCATTTCTTTATTTTTCCCCATTTTGATAGTTTCACCTCTCATATACAAGTTCGATATTTCATTTTTTTCTTCTTATATTGTTTACTTTGCCACACAGACTAGAAAATTAGAACAAATACAGTAATTAAACAGTGTAAGATTATATTCTCTGAGTCTATAATAACTTAAATAACTTCCAAAAAAAAGTGCTTTTGTTTGGAAGATGATAGCATAAGAATATAAACTTAAATGTTTTGCTGACATAACTCTAATCAAAGATGTTTATGGTGAGGGTCATTCACTTTATCTTCCTAAAAGAAGGAAACAAATATCAATAACAAATATCAGCAATTGACCATTTTCTATAAAAAACATTAATATCTTTCACTGGAAGCATATAAACTGTTCACTTTTCTGGATGAATCACTCATGTTTTATACAACTTTTAGATGCCCTCTTTCTTGACTTGTATCTATTCTACATTTCTTTTGACATGTACTTACACAACTTTTACAACATAAAAGTTGTGAACTTGACATTTGTTTTCATATATAAAATCACTGACAATTCCAAATCTAAGCCCCTAAAGCAAAGAAGAAAGCTCATAGGGTTATGGCCCTCATTCAATTAAGGGATATAGGAATTTTAGTTTTATAGCCGCCATATTGATTTTGAAGAAAAAGTAAATACATAAATAAAATCTGGGTTAAGTTAAATATTTATATGCACCATGAGGACCATGACATGTCTAGTGCTAGTCAATATCATACAAGAAAATGCATGCTCATTTCAGTTCACGTAATATTCACTTTAGGAGTGAGTAACACCTTCCTCGGGAATTTCCATGGGTAAAGCACAGGTTCTTTGCTCAAAATTGGATCACTGAAGACAGACCATTCTTTCCTGGAAGCCTAAGCCCCAAGGAAGAGAACATTATGACTCTGGCAACTGATTCCTCCTGTTTCTGGTTTTCCGGCTATTGATGAGCGCTTTTAACTTGCCATAGTCCCCTCTTATCTTCTGTGACTCTTCGTGTTGATGATGCTGCCGAGTGTCTTTGCAGTATTGATTAATCATCTGCATTTCTGAGTGGCTAAATGCCCCCATGATGTCCTTTGTGTGGAAAGGTAAAGCCCTCACAGAGCTGGCCCAGGTCCATGGGGACCATTTGTCTGTCACAACAGCCACCATTTCAGAATCTAAAACTTTAAAGTTGATCTTGGCTATGGTCTGCTTGAAGCTGTTTTCTGTTGCAATGCAGTGATACAGTCCTTGGTCAGAATCTTGAACGGAGCGGATTAGAAGTCCTTGTGAAGTGGCTATGATTCGTTCATTCAACTTGACCTAAAAGAGAGACTTGTCAAAGACCCAAAATCTGACTCTATGTCTTCTAAAAAGATATGAGCAACATATACAGAGTATCTCTGAACTTTCAAATTTGGCAAAAGCATTGAATACTGATTAGTTTCCCTCTTAGTGAACATAAATTTTTGGCCCGTTCCATTGACTGGTTTGCAGAGGAGATCTCGTTTTAAGAGCACTGATTCTATTAAAGAGAGGGTGAAGTTATCACCCATGTTGCCAAATATACCTTAACCATTCCCTTTGGACATGGCTTCTGCACATATAAACATAGAGTTTTGGTTGGATTCGGAATGTGAATCACAGTCAACATACATAAACAAAATTCATGGATAATTTAAAATATCTATTTTGTCCTGGAGCTCTTGCTTTTAATTGCAGCAAAAAAGCTCTTTTACTAGTAAAATCATAAAGCCACAGTTAAATGGTTGAATTTTACCATTTTTCAATGATGAATGGATATTCTCCTAAATAAAAATTGAAATAATTCATTACTTTATTAAAGAAGTAAGAGAACTCGAAAAAAATCATATAAACAGAGGCAGAGTTCTGTAAACTATCAAAGGTTTTTCCTATTATCCCAAGCTAAAGAATAACTAAAAATAAGCTGACATGCCATCATCTTCCAAATCTTCTGAGTGGTTTTACTTTCCAAGGAAAGGTAATAAAAAGCTATGAGGTTAATATTTAATTATTTTACAGCCTTATCCTGGAAAAACTATCATATGTTGGATATTAGTTACATGCATGAAATCCATCTTTCTTAAAGTTCCAGCTATAGTACTATTCACAAACAGACTAGAAACCTAAGTGGTGAGAAGTTCCTTGCCAAGGGTGGGTACTCTGGAATGCTCTTTCACTGAGGGGGAAAAAAACAGACCCGAATCAAAATAAGGTATGGAAGATGTTTTTATAAATGGTAAATTTCTGTGTAAATATGAATCTAATTATTAATGAAACAAAATCAAAGATAGATTGTTTTAAATGAAAAGTAACCCCTCCACAAAAGCACAAAAAGGCAAAGTACAGTATTGAGATACAGATAATAGAACAGATCTAGAAAAGGGAATTCAGAAAGAGGGACTGAAATATATGAGGCAAAGTTTTGGTGTTAATTTGACTTTTAAAGTTTAAGTGTGCCTCAACAATAGTTTCAATCATGTAGAAATGCATTCAGAAACAAAAGGAAGGAAAGCTTTTCTATTTGTGCAAGATTAGGAAAGATTTTGGAGACCAGGTTTACAAATCCATCTAACACATATATAG
Source organism: Canis lupus familiaris (assembly GCF_011100685.1). Lineage (NCBI taxonomy): Eukaryota > Metazoa > Chordata > Mammalia > Carnivora > Canidae > Canis > Canis lupus. Next base: position 20,741,487 of record NC_049239.1, read on the forward strand.
TACTTGACACAAAATTTCATTTCTAGGAATTTGTACAGAAGCTATACTCAGAAGTGTGCAAATGTTCATTTACATGATGTTTTTGATAAGAAGAAAAACAACCTTAAGCAGTAGATAGCTTAAAAAAAAAGGATATATTCATAGAGTGGAACACTATGTAGCCAAGAAAAATGTTAGCTATATATATACTGATATATATACTGATATTAAAGTGTATGTGTGTACATCAGAGAGAGAGACAAAGACAAAAATAGGAAAATTATAGAGTATTTGGAGGAATACATTATGATTGAATATATAATTCTTGGTAGCTCTATACTCTAGGAAGTATGAATAAATATTGAAGTGGAGGTGAGATCTTTTAGTTTTCACTTTATGTAAATCAGTATGAAGTATTTACATATTTGTGAGCTTTTACCATCTGTCCTACAGTTTTTTTAAAGTTCAATATTTGCATATCATTAACATGAGAAATGAGCATGTGTTTGCCTAAACTACTAAGAACAAATTAGGATAAATTTAATAAGATAGTAATAATTTGTTCAACTAAATTTAGAATGAGTGGAATTGTGTTCTCTAAATTCTGGATAAGTAGATTCACATAGTTGTATTACAGTTAATTTTTCCATAGTCTTATAGCATTATTATATGTTCAAAATTGGGAGAAAAAGCAAGACAGTAATAATTGAGTCTCTACCTTCTCAAGCATTCTGAAATAAAACACTAGAAATATTGCAAAGGAGATTCAATCATTAAATCTATTACTCATTCCATTTTTAACTGCGTTTATTAATTTCTGTGGCATGTATTCAAGCTTGTGTGTCCTCATTGTCTGTAATTCAAATAATAGAAAATGCATTCACTTATTGCATGTTATTCTATTTAACTTTTTAGTGAACTAAAGAAAAACATTTTCTTCATGTTATGCAATCCCTGTTTGAGTTTTAGATTTCCAACTCACATATGAACACACAAAACTCCTCAGGAAGGAGTTCTGGAAGGAGCTCTGGCATATGGCCTATCATATCTGTATGATAATCATCATCACACATTATGACTTCTACCCTAGGTTACTTTGTAAGGCAACTATGATTACCATTTACATCCATGCCAAAGAGTTGAAAATTAATTGGACTGTAGAAATTTCAAGACCTCTTTGATGACAGATTCTTGTGGCAAAGAAAACAGATCTCAAATAAACAATAATTTGTTCTTAATAAAAATTTTTTAAAAGATGTTTTTAGTATCATAAAATTCTGGGCCAAGAAGGGGCCAGAAGTTCAGCTAGCTCCTCTTTCCTCCCAATGGTTCCATCTCTTATTGAAGGGGTCATCAGCCTATGGTTTTATATTCTAGTGATGGGGGACATACAATTTCCTAAACAGCTCATACTGTCTTCAAACAGGCAGGTCTGACTTGTAAAGTATTTTCTCATATGGAGCCAACATGCATTTCAGCAACTTTGATGCAGCGTCTGTGTTCTATAGCTTGGGATTGTATCCATTGTAAATATCCCCAAAATATTATTTAATACGTAGTCCCCAAAATGCCCACAACTGAAGAATATACCCTAATGCAGAAGGCTGCTTTGCTCCTTCAGACTTTATGCCACTCTTAATAGCATCACATCTTAGACTACCCTAAGGCTTTATATATACATACAGATTTTCTTTCTTCTTTCTCAGGTTGTCAGAACAACCTGACATCAACATTATGGAGTTCATTATCTATAATATTTCACCCAATGCCATTTTACAATGCTTCCCCTTTAAAACAGCCCTTTCTGATCAGTGGAAAGGTTAATGTCAGTGTCCTTTTATTTGAAAAACTGTTTTTCCATATCACTGAATAAAGTCAATGGTCCCATAAACAATGATTCCATATATTACCTAACCAAAACCCTAGAGTAATGGATAATAAAGCAGAGGAAACAGATTACCACATAGCAGAAATATGCTCTTTAACCATAAAAGTTATGGTTTAGTGTAATTTCTTGCTGAGGAAAATTGAACTTTTTTAAAGCCCCCTTTTATCTTGTGAATCACACAAAGGTGCTGCTGTGCAAGAACTTGGCTTCTGGTTTTGCACACATCTTGTTTCTTTTACAAATGCTTCCTCCTATCAATAGTTCCATCTGGAGTGTCCAAGCTCTTGTTTCAATCACCGTGTTACAGAGGTGAAGAGGCAGCAAGGATTTTGAATTAATTCATCAGCTTTACAGACAAAGGATTTTAAAGAAAGTGGCACTCGTCATCCCAAAGACATAAAAAGATGTTCATATGCTTTTTTTTTTTTTCATATGCTTTTTTTTTTATGTTTGATCTGAACCTCACTGAGGGATGGTGATTCAATGTCTTTCTAAAGCCCTGATTGATTGCTGCTTATGTGTGTTACTCACCTCTTTCCTCCTATCTTTGTCTTTCTGTAACAGCCACTTGATAGATGCCTGTGGAGACTTAGGAGCACACTCGAGGAAAGTGGTGTTATTTTTTACTCCATACTGAACAATTTCAGCTGCATTTCTATATGCTGGAAAGCAAAAAGCAGAAAGAGAGAGAAGAGAATTTAGAATATATTGTCTTATATGAATGCTTATTTCTCTATAAAATTATCATCACCTACAGAAGTCCCCCCCAAAGGCAATCTTTGCTCATTTAACAAGCAGACAATTACACATTGTTTACTGGTTGTGTTTAACCTAAAGGGAAAGGAGAGAAAGACATAGGGAATTGATGTTTATTCGAGAAGTACTCTATACCAAAGACTGTCCTTAACATCACATTGAACATTTAATTATTACAATATCCTTACAAATTAGTTTTTCTCTGCTTTTCAGAGCTGAACAAACTGAGGCTGTGAACTATTAGGAAATATACCCTACTTGAAGAGTTAGTAAGTGCCAGGCATTATAAAACCAGGTTCATCCATACTCAATGTAGTATAGATGGAATTCAGAAGCATCAGGAAAAGTCAGAAAGCAAAGTGTGGCTGTAGCGGGAAGTAGTGGTTGAGAACACAGTCTTTGGAATCAGAGGTACTGGAGGCAAAATTCTGACTTCACCAATACTGGCTGTGTAACCTTAAATAATTTACTTGAGCTTTCTGTGTCTCAGTTTTACTTGGCTCTAAAACATGGATTATGTCTTCATCCAGGTTCTTTACCAAAAATTCTTAATTCAGGAAGATCATTTAGTATAATCATGTGGTTGCTTAGACGTGAACAGAATCTTCATTCATAAAATGGGGATAGATAATAGACCTGACTTTAGTACAATGTCTTAAGCATTTAAATAAGATAATCCATTAAAAAAAGCACTTGACTCAGGTTCTTTTTTTTTTTTTTTAACTGAGGTTCTGACACAAAGTCAACATCCATGTTTGTTCATCATCACCCCCCACTGACAGCTCTACTACTATAGCTACTAGTGTTAGTAGAACTTGCACACATATTTATAAAATATTCAGTAAACATAGAAATGGTAACCTGGATTATTCCCTTAATTAGATGCATGGAACTAAGCAAGATGTTACAATTTTCTCCTTATAGTTAGTGTAGTTGGTAATGATTGTCAGTCTTTATTAAAGAAAGACCCAGACTCAAACATATTAGCAATAGCAGTCTTGGTGTTAATTATTAGCAACAGTGCATTTGTAGCCCCTTCATGAACCCAGAGAGCTCTGCCCAAAGATATTTTGTTGGTGGGGTTGAGGTGGAGGGGAGAATATTAGTGGAGAAAGTAATAATAATGTGGTATCTTCATGTCAGGATGGGAAGAAATGGGTTAGATTGACTGTAAGACACAAGGCAAGATTGTCAAAAGTATTGCAATGGTTATAAATTATAAAACCCGGGCACTGTAATACAGCCATGTTCAGAGCAGGATTATTTACTGTAGCCCAAAGTAGAAGCAATCCAAGTGTCTAGTAGAAGCAATCCCAAAGTAGAAGCAATCCAAGTGTCTAGTGGTAGATGAATAAATAAACAAAATGTGATATATACATACAATAGAATGTTTTCCCATTTTCAACAGAAAAGAAATCCCGACACATGTTACAACAGGAATGAACCCCAAAGAAGCTCTGAAATAAGCCCGTTACAAAAAGATAAATATTGTGTGATTCCATTGATAAGAGAGAGGTATTTAGTAGTCCAATTCATAGAGACAGAAAGTAGAATGGTGGTGGCCAGAGGCTGGGGAAGACGGAGTTGGTATTTAATGGGTATAGTTTCACTTGGGAAACATGAAGAGGTTCTAGAGATGAATGGTTGTACTGATTGCACAACAGTGTGGATGTACTTAATGCCACAGAACTGGACATTTTAAAATTGTTAAAATGGTAAACTTTGTGTTGTTTATATTTACCACAATAACAAAAAACAAACAAGGCACAATTCTATTTGTTCTTCAGTAGTAAATTTTTGAAAAAGCACATTTTTTTCTTAAGAAAGAAGATAATAGCTTTGTTTCTTCAAAAAGAAAATAGTTAGGAAAATCTATAACTGACATCTACATGAAAGACCGAGGCAACTGACATCTCCAAGGTACCTGTATTCACAGACATTTGTTTTTCCTACTATATATACAAATAACATTTAATTTTTAATTTCCATATGAACACCAAGAATCTTCATAGTGAATCTTTCTTTAAAACATAAGATGTGAATTTATTATGAGGTTTTCCTCCCTTAAATGTGATGTGGAGCATGGCTACTCTTTACCAAGTCTGAGTCTTGCTCAGTCTTAATACCTTTTAGATTAAATCCTCTGCATTGAGTCAATGGATTTCCATGTCTCACGTCTTGTCTTCGGCTCCTCCTATAGGTACAGAGACATATATAAAACTGGCTCAGAATTAACATCGCCAATTACACCACAGTTAAAAGATTGTATTTTTAATTTTACAGTTTTTTAATTGTTTAAGGTTTCAGAAGGAAAAGAGGTCTGATATACAACACAACTATCTGGCATTTCTTGTTCAAGACTTCCATGATAGGATGGGTATTTCACCTTGTTTTCATTATGAATTAATTCTGTCCCTCCCTATCTCTACTACTGGAGATAGAATGGCTATGAAATTCCTATTAAGTGCATTTCTGGGGTAAATGCTAGATTCCAAATTAACAGTGTAAATTTTAGTTCAGAGATATTCAGCAAAAACTTTCTAAGATGGAAACATCTAGAGCATAAACTCACTACCATCTTCTTTCTTACAATTTTTTCTTGAACAAACATAGCTTTCTTACAAAAGTCAACATTTCCTAACATTTTCCTAATATATTAAAACTTTTCTGAAATAAGTGATAGAATATGGACATTTAATATAAAGTTAAGCAAAATTGTTCATTTACTAGAATAAGAATTTTCCTTCAATTTTTTACTATGAAATATACCAAGCCTACAGAAGGAGTGGAAACATGAGTACAATAACTACTGGTATACTGAGATTCGTAAAGTGTTAAAGTTTGCCACGTTTATTTTTTTTCTCACATGCAAGTATTATGTTGAGTATATATATAGAATATACTCTTTATTCACATGTATGAAAATCTTTAGAAGATAAGTTGCAGACATGATAATGCTTCATTCTTAAATACTTCAGCATGAACCTTCTAATTTCTCTACATAAAGACAGTATCACTCTCTTACTAAATATGACTATTCGGTAATATCACACAATACATATTTTATATTAAAATTCCCTTAATTACCTCTGAAATATCCCTCATGGATTTTTAAAAGTTTATTCGGGATTGAAAGTCACTCATTGCAGTTTAGTTGGTATGTATCACCAAGTTAAGCATTTCAAAATTTAGTTACAGTCTTTGTAAGTTGGTCATTATTTAAATCAAACTTTTAAATTATTTGAATACTAATTAATTTCTGAGTCTTAAATTAAAATATATATATATATATGTTACTCTTGTATGACACAGTGAAACAAATCAAAACAGAGCAACTGAAATTCTCTTAGCAATAAATCATAGATATGAAGATTGCTATAAGAGAGAAGGAAAACTGAGGTGCTTGGGTGGCTGAGTCAGTACACCTTCTGACTCTTGGTTTCGGCTCAGGTCATGGTCTCCCCGTGGTAATATCAATCCCTGTGGCACAGTTTGGAGTCGGCTTCGGATTCCCTCCCCCTCTGCCCCTCCCCAAGTCATGCACACACTCACTCTCTAAATAAATAAATAAATAAATAAATAAATAAATAAATAAATAAATAAATAAATAAAGTTTTTAAAAAAGAGAGAGAAGGAAAAGATCCTCTCCTTAAATATTGAGAATATAGGGATAAATTGTTTACTATCAAGGCTGAGAAGTATATATAAATAAGTATATTACTTAATTGGGCTAGCTGTTAAGTCTCAACATTTTTACCCTTACAGATAAATTAAAATATTCAGTAAGAAAAGCAGAAATATTAAAACCACACAGGAATTATCTAATTTACAAAGAGAAACTAATCTCAAAGTCATCAATAGCGAAAAAAAAATCATTTTAAGGTCATAGCAAATAGTATTGTGTGTGTTCAATGGCTTATATACATCTATTTATGGAAATAGCAGTATTAAATTTTGTGTCATTTATGTATTATTTTCCCAAAAAATGTCACATAATCCTTATTCAATCTTATATTTCTAATACAATACACACACAAACTAGTGGAAGTTACTCCTGTCTCAGGAAATACAATTAATGCTGTACTCTAGAACAGCTCCTATATCAATCAGGTTTTTACTGCATTGCATTTGCTATATTTCCAAGCCACAGCGCTATTTACTACCAATCAACTTGTGAGTGCACTATATTTTTGAACACCACGTGAGAGTTCTTGTGGCTGAAGCAGTCACTTTTCAGCCATCCAGAGAAGCACTATCATTCCCAATGGCTAAATTAATTGTCCTGTGACCAGCACTATGTTATGGTTTACATAGCTGGGCAACCTGAATTTACAGTACCACACAACTTCCAGACCTTCCAATACAGAAAAACATTATGGCTTGGCCTAAATGATGAGAGCAGCAAGACAGCTATCTGAGATTTTTTGTATTTGTTGATTCCCTTTAGGATATTCATCTACCACTGTGAAATCTGGTATGCACAGTAATATTATATTGCATGTAGAATTTGCAATTTGAGCTCAAGTTACCAACATTTTCTTCCTTATGGTATATAATCTTTTGGATAAACAATGAAGTCATTTTGTTCTTGTATATAAAACAGATATCTACTTGGAAATTGAACTGATTATCTTGTCTTAGAATAAAATTTAAAACTGTGCATCTGAATCCAGGAAAAGTACCATTTGAGATTAAACTGCAATATTTGGTACAAATGCACAAATATTTAAGATACTTGAGAATGAAAAGGAAAATTGCTTGCATTATTTGCTATAAACAAAATTAAAAAAGAGAGAAACCACTGAGTCAATGATATTTAACAACTTTATTATATCAAAGCATAAACTCATTGATTTCCAAGTATCACTGTAATTCTGTTACCATACAAAGAACATGTTTTTGGTTTTCATTCCAATGAATTCCTCCAGGTACTCTTTGTGTTCCAGATAGATAGACAGTGCTATCAACATAAAACTAGGTAAGTTAACACTATTAAAGAAAATCAGTGTGGAAAATACAAGCAATTTTTTATTATTATTGTTTAATCATTAAAAATATTATATATGAGAATTTAGGAAATAATTCAGCAAACATGTTTTACATTCTCTATATGTTTAGGTTTTAAAATAATTTGTAGAAATTAAATAGTATAAATATTTGTAATGAAACTTTCAATGTGATGGCCAAAGATGGGTGTGAATAGGCCACAAATAAGATAGATGACACATAGATGATGGATATATAGATAGATGATTGATAGATGATAGATAGAAGATAGATGATAAGTAAATAGATAGAAAGATAGAATATTTTTCAGCTTTTTATGATAGAATTAAGATACTGCTAGAGATTCAGATTGCGCTTCAAATGATAACTGCCTCCTCTTTCAACCCATGTTATTTTTTCCCTGTTATGCTTTTTTTAAATTTCAGGTGTACAACATGATGAGATGATACACCACCTGAAACTAACATAATATCATATATGTGAATTATTTCTCAATTAAAAATATATATTTATCAGTGAAATGACCACAGTAAGTCTAGATAACATCAGTCCCCATACATAGTCACAATCTTTTTTCTTGTGATGAGTACTTTTAAGATCTACTCTATTATCAACTTTCAAATATGTAATACAGTCTTTATGCTGTACATTGCATCCCCATGACTTAATTATTCTATAACTGGAAGCCTGTGCCTTTTGATCCCTTTTGTTCATTTCTTCCACCCCCTACCCTGCCTTTGGCCACCACAATCTCCATGAGCTTGGTTTGTTGTTACTTTTAAAATTCCACATATAAGTGAGATTATATAGATTATGTCTTTCTCTGACTTATTTCACTCAGCATACGCCCTCAAGGTCCATCCGTCTTACAGATGGCATGATTTATTCCATTTTATGGTTGAATAGTATTCCGGCATGTGTGTATGTGTATGTGTGTGTGTGTGTGTGTGTGTGTACCCTTACTCAGTCATCTGTTGAAGGACACAGTTGTTTCCATGTCTTGGGTATTGAAAATAATGCTGCAATGAACATGGGGGTGCAGATATCTTTTCAAATTAGTGTTTTTGTTTTTTTCAGATAAATACTCAGAAGTGGAATTGCTGAATCATACGGTAGTTCTATATTTAACTTTTTTTTAAAGATTTTATTTATTTATTCATGAGAGACAGAGAGAGAGGCAGAGACACAGGCAGAGGGAGAAGCAGGCTCCATGCAGGGAGCCAGACATGGGACTCGATCCCAGGTCTCCAGGATCATGCCCCGGCCTGAAGGCGGTGCTAAACCGCTGAGCCACCCAGGGATCCCCTATATTTAACTTTTTGAGGAACCTCCATACTGTTTTTCATAGTGGCTGCACCAAGTTTTCTCACCAAAACTTTTTCCACATCCTCTCCAAAATTTATGACTTATATATTCTCTTTGCTCTGTAGTCATACCTAAAAACTCATTATCAAGACCTACATCAAGGAGGTTAATGCCTATGTTTTCTTCTAGGAGTTTTATGGTTTCAGGTCTTACATTCAAGTCTTTAAAACATTTTGAGTTAAGTTTTGCCAATAATGTAAGATAATAGTCTAGTTTCTTTCTTTTGCATGTGGCTGTTCAGTTTTCCCAGCATCATTTCTTGAAGAGACTGTCCTTCCTTGTTGTACCTTTTTGCCTTTTTTGTTGTAAATTATTTGACCATATATGTATAGATTTATTTCTGGGCTCTCAAATCTGCTCTGTTGATCTATGTGTCTGTTTTTATGACAATAGCATACTGTTTTGATTATTATAACTTTGTAATATAGTTTGAAATCAAGGTCCCTGATGCTTCCAGCTTTGTTCTTCTTCCTCAATATTGCTTTGGCTATTTTGTGATTCCATACAAATTTTAGGATATTCTAATCCAGTGAAAAATGTCATTAGAGTTTTGGTGGGGATTGTATTGAATCTGCAGGTTGCTTTGGGTAGTATGGCCATTATAATAATACTCATTTTACTACTCCATGAATGTGATTTATCTTTCCATTTATGTGTGTCTTCAATTTCATCACTGTCTTGTAGTTTCAGTGTGCAGGTCTTTCACCTCCTTGGCTAAATTTATTCCTAGGTATTTTATTCTCTTGATGCAATTGTAAATGGGATTGTTTTCTTAAATTCTCTTTCTGATAGCTCATTATTCATGTATAGAAATCCAACAGATTTTTGTGTACTCACTTTGTACCCTGCAACATCACTGAATTCATTTATTAGTTCTAACACCAAGCCAATGATACTTGGTTTCATACAAGGCATGATATTTCATAGTTTCAGCTCTTTGTTGATTGTAAGAATGTGATTATTGTGATTAATATCATGATTTGTAGGGCAGCCTGGGTGGCTTAACGGTTTAGCGCCTGCCTGCAGCCCAGGGCGTGATTCTGGAGACCCGGGATCGAGTCCCACGTCGGGCTCCCTGCATGGAGCCTGCTTCTCTCTCTGTGTCTCTGCCTCTCTCTCTCTCTCTCTCTCTCTCTGTGTGTGTGTGTCTCATGAATAAATAAATAAAATCTTTTAAAAAAAATCATGATTTGTAAAAAAAAAAAAATCATGATTTGTGGCATTAGGATGACAATGTGAAATCTACCTTTATTGTTTTTTAAGATTTTATTTATTTATTCATGAGAGATACAGAGAGAGAGAGAGAGAAGCAGAGACACAGGCAGAGGGAGAAGCAGGCTCTACGCAGGGAGCCCAATGTGGGACTCAATCTCGGGACTCCAGGATCACAACCTGGGATGAAGGTAGGCGCTAAACCAACCAGGGATCCCCTGGAATCTACCTTTAAATATGCATATTAGAAAGGATAACTGGGCTTGTAGTTAGAGGGAGACTATGAGGACAAATGAGTCAACTCATATTTTAGCAGAAATGTCTAAAATGTAAAAATATCTCAAATATGCAATGATAGTCTATATATAGTAGGGAATTTTACTTGAGAAATATTCTTTGTTGTTGAATAAAAATGCTTGTTCACCAAAGCCAAGGTCTGGAAGTTCTGCAGGGAAGGAGTACTAATCTCCAATTCCTCCACGTTATAGAAGAGGCTGGTAAACCTAAAGGACCGTGGTAGTGTTCACTCTGTGATGTTCATATCACTTTCTTTCTTAGAAAGTGTGGTGCTTTGGCTGCGTTTAGCATTAAATCTGTTTAATAGATAGAATATTGCATTCCGGGTGTTAGATATGCCAACTTTTAGAACTCTTTCCCAAGAAAAATGTGTTGCCTTACAAGCAGTTATGGTAATAATTTGTAAATATCACTGCTGTTGTAATTAGGAGCGTAACACAAGTATGGTTAAAAGTTGCCAGCAATGGCTACAAAAACCATTTAGTTGAGATTACATTTGGAATTTGCTTTCCTCATCCTTTGCGTCCAGGTTCAGATCTCCAGTGCAAGCAAAAGATCTCAGGGTAACGAGGTCCATAAATTTTATGTGAAAATCAAAAGAGCCTCTAGACTTCCTGCCTAGATCTTAAAATGACAAAGAAGGACATGAATCTTTGAACACAGATACTAAAAAATACTCTTTTAAAGAAAAAAAAAAAATAAAGAATGTGAGTTCTCTTCACATTTCATGTCTTTAAAAACAAAAAACAAAAAGACTTTCGAATTATCCAGCCCAGGCCTCACCTGTGTGCTCCAAATTCACATTTTTGTTTACTCAACCTCCCCACTTGAATGTCTACCTCACGGGCACTGTTGGCATCATCTTTCCCTCCACGTACCTGCTCCTCGCACAGTCTTACCTTTCTCAGGAAGTCACATCTGCATATGCTCGGTTCTGAGAACCTGGCTCATGCCTGAGTCCGCTATTTCTCTAACGTCCTACACGTAATACACCAGCGCATTCTGTGAGCTCCCTCCGGAATCAGACCACTCATGCTGCCACCTCCACCCCTGCCTTCCTGTGCGAGCCGTCCTATCTCACCTGGAACGTGCAATGCCCTCACTGCCTTGCGACTCCTCTCTCCTCTCTCCTCAGCCACTTCCTACCCAGGGCTGCCATCTAGGCCAAACCAAACCAGATGGGCTTTTCAGAACCAAAGTCAAATAATATCACTCACGTGCTCAAAGGCCCTCAGTAGTTTTCCATTTCACTCTAAATAAAAGCCTTCAGGGACGCCTGGGTGGCTCAGCGGTTGAGCGTCAGTCTTTGGCCCAGGGTGTGATCCCGGGTTTCCCGGATCGAGTCCCGCATCAGGCTCCCTGTGAGGAGCCTGCTTCTCTCTCTGCCTCTGTCTCTGCCTCTCTCTCTGTCTCTCATGAATAAATAAATAAAATCTTTAAAAAAAAAGCCTTCAATGATTTACTAAGGCCGAAGTCAACTGTCATTCTGACCTCATTTCTTCCTCCCCTTCTTTTTTCTCATTCCATGACAGCTCCAATAGTCTTGGTGATGTTTCTTGAATAATCTTGACACACTCCACACTCCGGCCTTAAGGACTGCTGGTTCTTTTCTCTGGAATGTTATTCTCCAGATAATGCCTTGGTGCCATTCCTCATCATGCTCAAGTCCTTGTTCAAATATCACACCCTCAGAAGGACCTCCCCTGGCCAACCCATTTACCATTGCTATTCCCTGCTTCCCAGCATCCCCTATCTCCCTTCTTTACCCTTTTTAAAATTCATAGATTTTATCATTATTTCATATACTAGGTTTCCTTATTTATTTATTTTCTGTCTTCTCCCTCTAGAATTTATTATCCCTCGGGGTAGGAATTTTTGTCTTTTTGTGGTTATTTTTCATGTTATATGCCTAGCTCTATCTAGAACATTGCCTGGCAAATAATTGTCCCATGATAAAAAACTGTTGAACTTATAGATAAGAGTACCAGTACCAAGTACCATCTTGACATGCAGAAGTGCTACGGTTGCTTTAATCTGTTAAGGTCCTTAAAGGCCAATATCTCTAACAGAGCATAAAGAAGCTATAAACACCAGCACCCTCATGATTTTATTTGAAAATCAGTAGTGCTTCTGGCTGGTCCTATTTGCCTTCTCCTGTGGATTCTAATTTTGTTAGGTTTCGGCCCTGCCAGCCGTCATGACTGTAGATGGCTGAGTCTGGCTGTGATCCTGGCTGCCCCTAAAGTCTGCATTTCCTTTGTTCTATAATCTGTGTCACTACTGGTGGTCCCTTCCAATTGGTGGAAGTTGGTTCAGAGTTTCTCATCTAAGTCTCTGCTTGAATAAAGGGCACTCAGCCTCAGGCTGCCTTACTCTCTCAATCTGACCAGCAAATATGCCCTCACCATTTTAACAAGCAAGAGCATGTCATCGAGATTCTGAAAGCAATTCAGCCTACCTATTTTGGAGCAATGTTTCAGTTGCCTGAACTAGGACAAACACCTGAATATAGGAGAATTAAACGGCACAAGGAAACCCTAGGAAGGGAGGATTTAATGAGATATAGAAGCATTTAAAAAAAAAAATCAGGCAATGTGAAGAATGTTAAATGCTGCTTGAAATATTTGATGGGTCACAGGGGGGAGTTGTGTTGCTAGAGAAGCTTTAAGAGGAGAAACAAATTTTTCGAAAGTACAGTATTCCCACATATCTGTGAGAATCTCAAGTTATAAAGCACAGCCATTTACTTCATTCAATGACTACAGATGATGCTAAATAAATCTACTACTTCTAGCACCATTTTTAAAGAATACTGCAACAGAATTTTTTTTTCTAATATTGTGGAGCCCTGCCCGATTGTCTGGTGACATCAATTTTGATTTTCAGCTGAACATTTGGTACTTACCGCTTTCCAGTTGGGTAGAACCTAGAGCAAGAATGGCCATCCCAGGCACAGTAAGGGTCCCTTGCCAGGCAGCAGTCAGCACAGGCTGTACCGTAGATGTGGCATCGATGCAGAGACACTTGGGAAACCCCTTCATTGGAGCTCACATACAACTGTTGCTGTTGGAGGAATGATTATGATTTATTTCAGATGTGGACGTTAAAAGAGGACTTTCAGCAGGAACACATTGTAATATATGTCTACACACTCTTAGATTCATTTTAAAATGGACTAAAAACAAGAAGCAAAGTACAGAGGGTATGAAAGCCAAAATAAATAGAATTTCCTAATGTTAATATGCCTATAGTATTACCACTTTCCTGTTAAAAAAAATATTGGAGCCCTATGTAGAATGGCAATACATTTGAGACAGTGGGATTTATTGTTCTCTCAGATTTGAGCTAATATATTACAGATTTAAATTATGATGTTTGCTTTATTTTCTGAATGCACAAGGCAGCTTTCTTTTTCTTCAAATTTGGCAACCCACCACCTTGTAAATTTGAAAAAGTCAAGTCTTAAATAAAGGGCATTTTTAAGTTTAGAAAAAAAGGCACACTTAGTATTAGATAAAATTTAAAAAAAACATTTTTCACATGCCTTTGAAAGTGACATATTACTCATTAGAGTAATTTTTAAATTACTTAGAAGAATATCCGTATTTATATTTAGGCATGTCTTAAACTTTCTGTGTGATCAAGTGGTCTTCAGCGTCCTGAGTCATAATAAAGATTTCGCTCTCTTTCATTTGTAGAGTATCAAGAACTTCTTATGATACTGCTCCAATTCTCTTATCCATGCTTAGATTGGTTCTCAGGAGTTGAAAGGGTAAGTTTCTAACTGATGCTTATTTTAGAAAGAAGTGATACTGTATAATTCAGGTTAGTGGAGAATCTCTTAGCTGGAAGTTGAATATATTCACATGTGCACACACACACACACACACAGACACCTATACATATTCACCTATATACAACTTAAAATTCAAATGAATACGAGCACCATTGGTCCACCGGGTTCTGGAGGCAGACCTCGGGCATTCCCAGCTCAATATGCTGTGTAACTTTTCTGAATCTCAGCTTCCTTTTTGGTGAAACTGGGATAATGTAGTACCTACCCCACTGAGTTGTTTTAAGAACTAAATGTAAGGGCTAACTCCACATTAAATGCTTAGAATAGTTTCTGACTCCTAAACACTCAATGAATGTTAAATAATATAGTAGAATAAATTACCAATTAACAAACTATCAGCTTATGCATTGCCAATTCTAATTAATCATTTGAATCACATCTCAGTCTACTGTTTAACAAAAAATATTTTATTCCGATCAATTAATTTTTCGGAAATTGGGCTGAAAATGATTGATCCCCAGTTGAGACATTCAAACTATATAAAAAAAAACCCTGCACATTTTGACAATAATCATTTCTTTAGGAACATTTCTAATAAGTGTTTGTTGAGTACATAAATAATATAATGAATGCATCAGCTACATTAAATAAGGAATCTGTTATTTAAGGGAAGAAAACAGGTAATTTCACTCTAGAAATTACCTTTTATTAATTTAACTATTTTCTGCTGTATGGAATGCAAGAATAAATTAGGGAATAAAAAAGCACAAAATAGAAAAGAAAATAATTTGAACACTAGGGAAGATACTAAATTCATGGCATTTAATATACTTAGAATGCCACTGGCAATTTGTACTTCTTTCTCGCTGCAGGCATAATGTAGTATGCAGTTGTGCGAATGAGTTCCCCAAAACTCAAATAATTACCTACCTTGAATCTAATGATTGAAAGTAACATATTTAATTACAATATAAGTTGTTGAAGACAGATTTAATATTCAGTCTCCTGTGTGTATATGTGTGTTGCATATTGCAATTTAATGGAATGGATTATGAGCTCTGAGCACTCCAGCTGGATTACAACTTGAATTGTGACATGTATCACTGTAATCGTATACTGGACTACTCGGCCACACAAATGGCTCTGTGTCCATTTTTAATTTTGCTCCTATACTTTCTCTTTTCATTAAACTACTGTAAACAAGGAGCTTCCCTGCTGACTTCAAAGACTATTCTGACTTGGGATCAGCTCCCTAGGACATTGGGGGAAATGACGAATGGCTTCTTGTTACTTGGGAAAATGTTTGTTATGCACCATACAAACATTTTTACAGATGAGATCGTTAGCTCCATTGTACCCTATTTATTTTTCTTCATAAAATTGAGTCAAGTGAAAAGAGTACGAGGACTGACTGTGGAATACTTCTTCATCTGTAACAGACCAAATAAGGTAAGGAACACTAACGTTATGTCATCAGTTGTGCTAACACTTAAAACCTTTATTCCATATTCCAAGAAAAATAAGTCTTGGGCTCTTTACACAGCAGTTACCAAGGACGTGCTTTATCCTAGGCAATTTATATAAATTAACTCATTTGTGAGAAAAGCATTACCTTGTAGAAGCAGAATCTTAGGTCAGTGAAATTTAATGATTTATTCATAATTTATGGACAAGTCGGGATTCAAATGGATGTCCCTTCAGCTCTGAAGCCTACGGCTCCACCCCTTAGAACTTTCTTCCAGAGAGAAGACCGTGGGGGCTGGAGAGGCATATGTGCTGCACAGGTAGAGATTGGGTTTAGGCTTTTCCTTTTTGTGATCCCTGTGTATTTGCACGTGCAGGCACGAATTAGAAGATGAAACATTTCTGATAATCACGGCCAAACATTTCTTTCCTCAAACCCGAATCCTTATAAGGCTTAGATTTGAGACATTCAGATTTTTTTTAATGACATGTATAAACTCTAAGAAATAGTACTTCCTTAGAAATAAGCATAAAAGAATGCATTGCACATTTCAAACATGTGAGAGCAACAGGAACTCAGAAGAAGACTGATTAGTCATTCCAAGCCCCTGAGAATGTTGGTGATGCTACAGCAGTAAGCCGAACATTACACCAAATTCTTCATTCAAAAAAGATCATTTTTATTTTGGTTGGCTTCACACACTGTAATATTTGAGAATATATGATATACAAAATGTTGGAAGATCTTGCTGTATGTATTTAAATATTCGGCTCTTCTGGGTTTTTTTACAAAATAGACCTATTTTGTCTTCGATTAATAGCTTGTAAATTACGCATAAAAATTAAAGGTGATTTTGTGGTATATGGTAAGTCATATTAATTATTTTTCTAATACAAAAATCAATTTTTCTAAAATTACAAAATACATTTTTCATATAGCAAAAATTTTAATAGGTAAAGGAAACAAAAATGCGGTTGTCTTACCTTTTTGGATGAAATTTTCATTGTTGTTATAGGAGCATGATTCTGAAAAATAAAAAAAAAACATTGTTAGCTGTTCAAATAATCCTTTAAAAATATTTGCATTAAAAATGTTCTCTTTTCTGTTAAAATTCTGGAAATCGTCATCTCTCTATATATGCACATATACTTTCAAGGTTTAGCAATACTTGTCCCTAAAGTACATTTCCTCTGTTGGGAGTAAGGATGGCTTGTCATACAAATATATGCCCATTTGTTTTTTAAAGTAGTAATTATAACACATTATCAATACAGTCATTAGGGAAAAAATGAAAACCTGAGAAATTTGGAAGAACTGAAAAAATTGTATCTTGGTATATGGAATCCAATGAATAAAACTTAGGCTTGGCTGGGGGTAAGATGCTGTGGAACGTACCCCAGGTTATGCTTCCACAACACAAGCACTATGCATAAGATGCTACCGTGCACCTGCCAAATGTTGCTTTGGAAAGATGTATTAGCCTGAAATACACTTATTAATTCTCCTGCTGCAAACAAAGAAATATTGTTAGAAAATGTCCTCTTTGATAAATGTGAATTAGTAAAAGCATTTATGAATTTTCTGAAATAGTGATCTTTTTTGAAAGTCACTCTATTCATAAACTTTACTTCTTAAATATCATTAGTTCCTTTTAAAAATCAGACTTGTGACAACCTGATCAAAACCTGTGAAGTTTTATTCGAATAACTCAAGTGAGAGCAAGCTCTCAAAATTAACTCTACCTACAATCATTTCATGTTCTGCAAGTGTGTGTTCTTACACACATTTAAAAGAGAAAATACTGATATTGTCTAAACACTCACTTACAACAGGGTTTGATCACTGCTTAGAAATACACACACACACACGAAAAAATAAAAAGTATTGCAATTTATATCCACCTGGGCTATTACTGATAGCTGTACCTTCAATTCAAGTAAAGGTGGAGGAAGCTGGAAGTCTTTTCAGGAAATATTCTGAATTTCTTTTAATCCAGAGGATTAAAAGAAGAGATTAAGGCTCTGCACTCTATAAAAACAAAGTGTCTGGTTTTTAAAAGTGACCTTGTGATTTCCTGCAATATGTATCAGTGTGACACTTCCTAAGGAATCTGTTTCCATTCAAATGCATTATTTCCTCAGGTGCTAATCACAGTGTATCATACACACCCAGTTATTTTTATCTCACTTCAGAAAATATGACATAAACACCATGTTGAAGACAGTAAGTGATTATTTGGCAACTGTGTCTCTCAGTTCAGCCGTATCAATCACTGGCACACGTGTCCTCAAGAAAGCCTCAACTTTTTTAGCCTCTCTCTTGGGCTGACGTCCCCTACGAGCATTTGGACTGACTCTGTTTTTCCACGGAGAGTTTACTCTTCTTGATGATAACACTAGCATAACTCACGTAACAGACCATAAGTAGTTAGCACATGATCAGAGTGACTCACATTTCTTTAAGAGCTTTCCATAACTTACATGTTTGGGTTTGTGTCAAACTCACTTAATGTTTTCTGATTATCAAAAAATGACATTTCAGCTTTAAAAATGAAGTTGTACAATATAGCATTTTTGCTCTCTTCAAGCGAACTCCAGAATAAGGTACTTTATGTTATTTTGGCCAGCCAAGTTGTCTGTATTGAATTGAATGAGGAAAAACTATTTTGTATATAATGCAATTTCAGTTAATCTAGTGAAACCATCAATTCCTTGATAAAGGAAGGCATAGAAAAAGCATTTGAATGTACATAGTTAACATCTTATAAGCACAATATTAACACACTAATCACAAAACCTTATGCCAAAGTGAGTCTAGCATTAAAAATTGCAAATGTAATAACATACTGGAAAATTTTCCAGAGTTCCTCAGATTTCATTTGGTTACATTTAAAAAATATTTCTTTACATTTAAAATGTATTCGCATAATCTGAAAAAATGCATCTTGATCACTTATATGCTTATAAATTCAATAATTTTGGTGACTGTGGGAACATGTGGGACCTAAGCAAAGCAACTTACTGAACAAGCAATAGTCTGCTCCTGGGAGTCCTCAAGTGCTAATTTTACTCAGATAAAGGCTGACTCTGGTCTTTTGATGTCCCTGGGTCATTTTGTTTGTTTGTTTTGTTTTGTTGTTTTTAGTTTTTATTTCATAATCAGAAACTTAACTCTGCAATCTAGCTAGACTTGGAAAGGAATAAGGAAAATACAGAACCCACAGAACTGCAGCCAAAGCATCAAGACTACAGGATCTTTCGAGCAGACTGGGGTAAAGGGGTGCTCCCCTGAGCTACAGAAGGAAGAGCCTAGTAGTTCAGAGAAAACAGGAGTCAAATTTAGTAGATTTGCCCACCATCAGCAATGGTGATCTTCCTGTTGGTCTTGCCGTTCTTGGACCTAAAGTGGTCCACGGCTTCCCTCATATTCCTGCCCTCTCTCACCTTGCCAAAGACCACATGCCTGTCATGCAACCGCTGAGTCTTGTCTGTGCAGATGAAAAACTGGAAACCGTTTGTGTTGGGCCTAGTATTTGCCACAGACAAGGTGCCAGGACCCATGTGCTTCAGATGAAATTCTCATCATCAAACTTTTCCCCATAGATGGACTTGCTGCCAGTGCCATCATGGTGTGTGAAGCCACCCACGCTGGCACATAAATCCTGGAATAATCCTGAAAAAGCGGCCATCTTTATAACCAAATCCTTTCTCCCCAGTGCTCAGAGCACTCAAGTTCTCTGCTGCTTTTGGAACTTTGCAAACAGCTTGAAGAAGATGCAGCCCAAGGGCTCAGGGTTCATCATGACGTCAAAGAACCCAGTGCTTTTGACCAAGGGCCGCGCGTCTGCCCTTGGGCCATTTCTTCTTAATTGATTTAGTTGGAAATAGTCTGGAATAGGATTGATTCCATGCCAAAGTATGTTTGCAACTCTAGTGGCTCCTCTGGCTGTGTTTTATCCATCTTTCCAAATGTTTATCAGAGAAATCACTTGAACTACAATGGCTTACATCTTAAGGAGAGAAGGGTGTGCATGACACCACAGATCTGCTTCCCCCCTTCCCCCCAGGTTATAGACACATGAGGAATAGGCACTCGGCACTGAGCAGGTGATGCCTTACAGGACTGAACTGCCCTGTGTGCCTTTTTGTTGGTATTGTGCATTGTTTAGCTTTCTTCTTCTTTTTGTTAAACCCAAATTTAAGAACAAAGGGAAGAACAAGGAAATCTGAAGCTCAGCAGAACATGAAATTTTGAGTGGTAAAGAGACATTTGTTTTATGTAACTTGAGTGACATTTGAGTTGAAAGCAATAAAACAAGAAAAAACAAAGCAGTTTTTCTTAAAATTCTTGCACAAAAAAAAATATGAGAAAGTTTATCTAACAATCAATAATGTAAAGCATTTGGGCTTCAGTGGGTTGTGAAGCAAATGATGAAAGCCCTTCGCCGGCAAATCTTTTAGACCTTGACCATAAGAACTCATTTATAAAAATAATGATGACCAAAATTCTTCGAGTTGTGATAATAGCTGAAAAAAATGAATCTTTTAATGTTAAGATAACTTGAAATGTTAAAAAAGGAAAACTTCAGAAATTATTTGTTCTGTATTTCTCATTTTATCTGGTGTTTCCTACCCTCAAAAACTTAGGATATTTATTTGATCTTTTATCAAATATTTTTTCCTCCCAAGTGGCCCTAAGATTAAAGATTTCCATCTATCATGCACGTTCTAAGATTAACAGAAGAGATGTTCAAACCTTAAAGACTTCTAACTCCTCCAGAATGAGCTCACCCCTGGCAGAGCTGTTAGCAGGAAGGACAACCACCTTTTGCACAGTGCCTCGATCTAAACCAAAAGAAAAAAAAACAAAAAACAAAAAACAATAAGATGCAGGAAAGAAAGATATTTAAACATATGACCACTGACTTAGCATTTAGAATACTACTTATGTACTATTTAGTCATTAAAAAGAGACTATATATTTAGCTATATTCCAAATCTCATATGTTTAAATTGAGATTATATATAATTCAAAATGAACTAGCAGGAACATCTTATATTTTGTAATTATTTGGTACAGTCATAACTATGAGAGAAGAAGGAGAAGACGAGTATGTCCAAGTGTCTTTTTTTTTTAAGATTTTATTTATTTATTCATAAGAGACACAGAGAGAGGCAGAGACACAGGCAGAGGGAGAAAGCAGGCTCCCTGCAGTGAGCCTGATGTGCGACTCAATCTCAGGACTCTAGGGTCATGCCCTGGGCCGAAGGCAGATGCTCAGCTACTGAGCCAGCCGGGTGCCCTTGTCCAATTGCCTTATAAAGTCATAAGTTCTGTTTCTGAACTATATGTGTATCCTTCAAATATTAATACATAATTTTAAGTTTGGCCCTTAAGAATATTACTTAAATCTCCAAACCAACATTATAAAGTGACACTCTCATGTTTTGGTTAACCTTGGCACATGATGATTTGATTATCTGAGAAAAAATATTATTACAAATGAATATTTATGGTAATTGTATTACAAACACTAGAATTAGAAACTTAGATTCGATCTGTAGCTGTGAGAGATTTCAAAGTAAAATGTTTTACCCACAATTTGAAATAATTTTCAAAGTAGAAATAGAACTATGGTCTCAGATCAATTGTGGACACCTATTCAAGAATAATTCCACTGTTTTTACATCTATACACACTCACTTGGGAAATTTTTTTGGATATTCTTAAAATTCAGGGAAAAATATAAAATTAGATGGTCCAAATAAACTTAAGCAAACACAAAAATTTACTTATAGTTCCAATGAGATTGCCAAAAACAGAGATGCCCAATAAATGAAATACAAGCGGAAAATATAATTTATGCCAGTATTTTTAATTAAGATAGTTTTACATGTCACATGAACATCTATCTTCTAGGCATGTAATTTTGCCACTCTACCAACCACGTACATTTTAGGCTTAAAGGAAACTAGTTGAGAATTGATGATGTGGGGTTAAAGTAAATGTGTAAATTATTTGATAAAGTAAAAATATATTTCCTCACCAAAATATGTTTCTATTATAATAATTAACAAGCTCTACCATAAATATCAAGTCATTACTTTTAAGTATGAGCATGTAACTATGAGTATATAATTTGGAAAGATGCATTATCATCAACAGATACTGGACCATGGTTAAATTCTGTTAAGAAATGTCAATAAGAGTTCATTTGAGAGATGCCTGGGCGGCTTAGTGGATTAAGCAACAGCCTCTTGATTTCCACTCGGGTCTTGATCTCAGGGTTGTGAGAATGAGACCCATGTTGGGCTCTATGCTGAGCATGGATTCTGCTTGGGATTCTCTGATTTCTCTCTGCCCCTACCCCCTGCCCCCTTCTTAATTCCTCTCTAAAATGAAAAAAAAAGGAAGAAAAGAAAGAAAGAAGAAAGAAAGAAAGAAAGAAAGAAAGAAAGAAAGAAAGAAAGAAAGAAAGCCTATTTCATGTTTACATTTTGTAAATGTATGAGCCTAACTGAAAGATTCAAAATAATTCTTATTTTCAAAGTAACTTCTACATCTAACATAGGGCTTGAACTTATGACCCCGAGATTAAGAGTCAGATGTGTTACTAACTAAGCCAGCCAGGTGTCCCTCAAAATAATTCCTAATAAAAAATAAACTCTACTTTAAAATGTCACCAACTAAAAAATTAAAACCTACTAAATAATAATAAACAGAAGAACAAGACTTAGATTTTTTGCCGAGAACAATTCCTAAACCCTATGAGGATAAAAAGTGCGTATCTGATATTAGAAGTTTCAAACTATGCTCTGTAACTTAAAATGCATTTCTTATCCCCTATTCAAAAGTAAATAAGAATCTCAGTATTGAAAGCGCTAGGTATAATTAAAACGCTTTGAAATGTCTCTTTTTTACTGATCAGCTTCCTTAGGATCAGCCCAGGTAACAATTTGTACTATTTTTCTTGTAAGATAAGTAATGCATGTATAAATTTGAAGGGAAAAAAACATTTGGGGATGTTGTGCAAGACACGTCACAGTTAAAATGGATGAATGTGGTTGCAGGTGTTCCCTAATTTCTATTAGCAATTCATCACCAAGAACCTTGGAAACGTCTAAGGAAATAAAATACATGAAAAGCCTTACATTGAAAGCTTTGAAATTATGACAGCTAGGGCAAGATCTGTGTCTTATTGTGTGTGCACTGTGTGTGTGCGCGCCTGTGTGCGTGTGTGTGAAGAACGAGGGCATAAAACCATCTTTGTCTTAGGTCATGTTATCATAAACATTATATTCTTTTCATTTCTTTTAAGAGGTCACAACAGAGTTTTATGGTTCCCTGCTGCAGTTTGTAAGGATCACCAGCACTCTCCGTGACAGCGGTGACCTGTGTCTTGAGCAGAGAATGAGCAGAAACTGTGTATGATCAGTTAAAATAAAACTGCAAGAAAAGGAATCTTGACTACAGGGATTCCCAAAGATAAAGCTATCAGCTCTGGGAAAAAAAAAAAAAAAAGTATTCTCAAATTAGACAACAGGCTCCTGTTTTTAACCTAATGTTTTAACTTAACTATGAGAGCAGTATTTCACACAAATCATCATTTCTTTTGAAAGAAGCAACAACAAACATACTTTATTCATGCCATTTATGAAATATTACCCCCCAAAGCAGCTATAAAAATGGACTAATAAAAAGATAATGCATTACTTGATTTTGACTCATTGCAAAAAAAGCAAGAACACTCCTTTTATTTATTGCTTGTCTTTCTATTCAGTTATTTTGTTTTGTTTTGTTTTGTTTTTTCTGGTAACGATGACTAGATTCCCCTTTATTTTAAGACCATCAAGGATAAAAATATATTTTTCTACCTAGTAAAACTGGATGTCAACTTATCTGAAACTCTTGCAAAAATATGTTACTTTCAGTATTGGTGACACTTCTACTTGAAAGTCAAGTTTAAATAAAACCATAGAAATGCAAAATCCCCAAATTGGAACACGTAAGTGTTGAATGCCTAGCATGTGCCTGGTTCTACAATAAAAAATGTGTCATTGAATTCTGACTTTCGCGGGGCGGGGCAAGCAGGTGCGGGGCAGGGGCCTCAGCTCAGCCCCCCACCCCACCCCCGCCCTCGGGCCACGCCGCCTGCACACCTGCCGGGCCGCCCGGGGGACACGCACCTGCTGCGGCCCAACCAGCTCGGAGGCTGCAAATGAATTGGGGGGGGGGGGGCGGGAGGAGCCGGGCTACGGGGGCGGAGCCGGGGACGGGAAAGCCCCGCCCCGAGGCCCAGGCAGCGGGAGCCGCGCTCAGCGGGGAGCCTGGCAGGACGCGGGCGCGGGGGGGGGGGGGCGCCCCCAGGTCCTGGGGTCACCAAGGGGGAGGGCAGGGGCGTTCGGTGGGGGGGACAGGGGCCTGCGGGGTCCAGAGCTCCCCCTGAGCCCAGCACCAGGCCGGGTGGGAGGCGGGGCATCTCCCCAGGTGCACACACCTGAGAGTCAGTACAGCAGCCTCCACCCCCCCCCCCCCCGCAAGACCCGCTAGAAAGACAGGGGAAGAGCCAGATGTGGACCCAGAAGCGCTAGAAAGCTCCAGGGGAAGGCGAGGGATTTACAGTTTATAGAACCAGAGGGTCCCCCTCTTTCTTTTTCCTTTTTTCAGTACAACTCACTTTTCTATCAGACTGTAAATTTCCAATTGTTTTTTCTCTTTTCCCACCTTAACTAGAATATTTTACCAGCTCTTTATTTTTAAGATTCTTCCTTTTTGACTTTCATATTTCTACAACTACAGGTCTTAGATATATTTTCCACATCTGGATTCCCTTCAACATACTCAATTTTGGGAGATATGCGAGATATGTTTTCTTTGTTTTGTGTTTTCTGTTTTCTCTGTCTCATTTGTTCTTCAATGGCGAAGTTAGTACCTTCTAAAACACGACCAGCACACACCCGGAACCCAGGGGAACACTGTTCTGGGTCACTATGGGAGATTATATTCTCTCTCCCTTCCCATTCTAAAAGGCCAAGAATCCCAAAGAAGAAGAGAAAAAAGAAAAAAAAAAAAAAGAAAAAAAAGGAGAAAAAAAGGCTCAGGGTTTCAGACTGGATAAACAGCAAGACCCATCTATATGCTGTCTAAAAGAGACTCATTTTAGACCTAAGGACACCACCAGCCTGAAAATGAAAGGTTGGAGAACCATTTACCATTCAAATGGTCCTCAAAAGAAAGCTGGGGTAGCAATCCTCATAACAGGTAAATTAAAGTTTATTCCAAAGACTGTAGTAAGAGATGAAGTGGGACACTATATCATACTTAAAGGATCTGTCCAACAAAAGGACCTAATAATCATGAATATTTATGCCCCTAATGTGGGAGATGACAAGTATATCAATCAATTAATAACCAAAGTAAAGACATACTTGGATAATAATACACTAATACTGGGAGACTTCAACATGGCACTTTCTGCAAATGACTGATATTCTAAGCACAATATCACCAAAGAAACAAGAGCTTTAAATGGTACACTGGACTGGATGGATTTTACGGGTATTTACAGAACTTTGCATCCAAATACAATTGAATACACATTCTTCTCAAGTGCACATTGAACTTTCTCCAGAATAGACCACATACTGGGTCACAAATCAGGTCTCAACTGATACCAAAAGATTGGGATTGTTCCCTGCATATTTTGAGGCCACAATGCTTTGAAACTAGAACTCAGTCACAAGAAGACATTTGGAAGAAACTCAAACACGTGGGGGTTAAAGAGCATCCTGATAAAAAATGAATGGGTCAACCAGCAAATTAGAGAAGAATTAAAAAGATTCATGGAAACTAATGAGAATGAAGATACAACCATTTGAAATCTTTGGGATACAACCATTTGAAATCTTTGGGATACAGCAAAAGCAGTCCTAAGAGGGAAATACATCACAATACAAGCCTCCCTCAAAAAGTTGGAAAAACTTCAAATACACAAGCTAACCTCCCACCTAAAGGAACTGGAGAAAGAACAGCAAGTAAAACCTATACCAATGGGCAGCCTGGGTGGCTCAGTGGTTTAGCACTGCCTTCAGCCCAGGGCATGATCCCGGAGTCCGGGATCGAGTCCCACTTCGGGCTCCCTGCATGGAGCCTGCCTCTCCCTCTGCCTGTGTCTGTGCCTCTCTCTCTTTCTCTCTCTCTCTCTCTCTCATGAATAAATAAATAAAATCTTAAAAAAAAAAAACCTACACTAAGCAGAATAAGAGAGTTAATAAAGATTCAAGCAGGACTCAATGAAATAGAGACCAGAAGAACTGTGGAACAGATCAATAAAACCAGAAGTTGGTTCTTTGAAAGGATGAGTAAGATAGACAAATCATTAGCCAGCCTTATTAAAAAGAAAAAAAGACTCAAATGAATAAAATCATGAATGAAAAAGGAGAGATCACAACCAATACCAAGGAAATACAAACAATTTTAAAAACATATTATGAGCAGCTATATGAGAATAAATTAGACAATCTAGAAGAAATGGATGCATTTCTGGAAAACCACAAACTACCACAATTGGAACAGGAAGACATAGAAAGCCTGAACAGGCCAATAACCAGGGAGGAAATTGAAGCAGTCATCAAAAACCTCCCAGACACAAAAGTCCAGGGTCAGATGGCTTTCCAGGGGAATTCTATCAACATTTAGAGAAGAAACAACACCTATTCTACTAAAGCTGTTCCGAAATATAGAAAAGGATGGAATATTTCCAAACTCGTTCTATGAGGCCACCATCACCTTAATTCCAAAACCAGACAAGACCCCATCAAAAAGGAGAATTATAGACAAATATCCCTTGATGAAAACAGATGCAAAAATTCTCACCAAGATACTAGCCAGTAGGATCCATCAGTACATTAAGAAGATTATCCACCATGACCAAGTGGGATTTATCCCCGGGATGAAAGGTTGGTTCAACACTCGTAAAGCAATCAATGTGATAGATCATATCAATAAGAGAAAAAAACAAGAACCATAGGATCCTCTCAATGGATGCAGAGAAAGCATTTGACAAAATACGGCATCCATTCCTGATCAAAACTCTTCAGAGCATAGGGATAGAGGGAACATTCCTCAGCACCTCAAAACCATCTATGAAAAGCCCACAGCAAATATCATTCTCAATGGGGAAACACTGGGAGCCTTCCCCCTGAGATCAGGAACACGACAGGGATGTCCACTGTCACCACTGCTATTCAGCATAGTACTAGAAGTCCTAGCCTCAGCAATCAGGCAACAAAAAAATAAAAAAGCATTCATATTAGCAAAGAAGAAGTCAAACTCTCCCTCTTTGCAGATGACATGACACTGTACATAGAAAACCCAAAAGACTCCACCCCAAGATTGCTAGAACTCATCCAGCCATGCAGCAGTGTGGCAGGATACAAAAATCAATGCCCAGAAATCAGTGGCATTTCTATATACTAACAATGAGACTGAAGAAAGAGAAATTAAGGAGTCAATCCCATTTATAATTGCACCCAAAAGCATAAGATACCTAGGAATAAACCTAACCAAAGAGGTAAAGGATCTATACCCTAAAAACTACAGAACGCTTCTAAAAGAAATTGAGGAAGACACAAAGAGATGAAAAAATATCCCATGCTCATGGATGAAAGAATTAACATTGTGAAAATGTCAATGCTACCCAGGGCAATGTACACATTCAATGCAATACCATGGAGTTTCTTCATAGAGTTGGAACAAATCATCTTAAGATTTGTGTGGAACCAGAAAAGACCTGAATAGCCAGGGGAATATTGAAAAAGAAAACCAGAGCCGGGGGCACCACAATGCCAGATTTCAGGTTGTACTACAAACTGTGGTCATCAAGACAGTGTGGTACTGGCACAAACACATAGATCAATGGAACAGAATAGAGAATCCAGAAATGGGCCCTCAGCTCTATGGTCAGCTAATATTCGACAGAGCCGGAAAGACTATCCACTGGAAAAAGGACAGTCTCCTCAATAAATGGTGCTGGGAAAATTGCACAGCCACATGCAGAAGAATGAAACTAGACCATTCTCCTACACCAGACACAAAGATAAACTCCAAATGGATGAAAGATCTAAATGTGAGACAAGAATCCATCAAAATCCTAGAGGAGAACACAGGCAACACCCTTTTTGAGCTTAGCCACAGCAACTTCTTGCAAGATACATCCATGAAGGCAAGGGAAACAAAAGCAAAAATGAATTATTGGGCCTTAGGATAAAAAGCTTCTGCACAGCAAAGAAACAGTCAACAAAACTAAAAGACAGAATGGGAGAACATATTTGTAATGATATATCAGATAAAGGGCTAGGATCCACGATCTATAAAGAACTTATTAAACTCAACACCCAAGAAACAAACAATCCAGTCATGAAATGGGCAGAAGACATGAACAGACATTTCACCAAAGCAGACCTACACGTGGCCAATAAGCACATGAGGAAATGCTCCGCATCACTGGCCATCAGGGAAGTACAAATCAAAACCACAGTGAGATCCCACCTCACACCAGTGAGAATGGGGAAAATTAACAAGACAGGAAACAACAAGTGTTGGAGAGGATGCGGAGAAAGGGGAACCCTCTGCACTGTTGGTGGGAATGTGCACTGGTGCAGCCACTCTGGAAAACTGCGTGGAGGTTCCTGAAAGAGTTAAAAAAATAGAGCTACCCTATGACCCAGCAATTGTACTGCTGGGGATTTACCCCAAAGAGAGAGATGCAGTGAAATACTGGGACACCTGCACCCCAATGTTTATAGCAGCAATGTCCACAATAGCCAAACTGTGGGAGGAGCCTTGGTGTCCAGCGACAGATGAATGGATAAGGAAGATGTGGTCTACGCATACAGTGGGATATTCCTCAGCCATTAGAAACGACAATTCCCCACCATTTGCTTCGACATGGATGGACCTGGATTATGCTGAGTGAAATAAGTCAATTGGAGAAGGACAATCATCATATGGTTTCACTCATATGGGGAATATAAGAAATAGTGAAAGGGATTATAGGGGAAAGGAGAGAAAATGAGTGCGAAATATCAGAAAGGGAGACAGAACATGAGAGACTCCTAACTCTGGGAAACGAACAAGGGGTAGTGGAAGGGAGGTGGGCGAGGGGTTGGGGTGCCTGGGTGATGGGCACTGAGGGGGGGCACTTGACAGGATGAGCACTGGGTGTTATAATATTATGTTGGCAAATCGAACTTCATAAAAAATATACAAAAAAATTCTGACTTTCAAGAAAATAAATATCCACTTTAATCCTTTACTCTTCCACATTTAGGCATGTACTAGTACTTTATGAGCTAGTATTTCTGCAGAGCTCTTCATTACACTGGTTTAATTTTCATCAGTGCATCACTAATATATATGTTCTTTTTTTAAAGATTTATTTACTTATTCATGATAGAGAGAGAGAGAGAGAGAGAGAGAGAGGTAGACACACAGGAGGAGGGAGAAGCAGGCCCCACACAGGGAGCCCGATGTGGGATTTGATCCCGGGACTCCAGGATCGTGCCCTGGGCCAAAGGCAGGTGCCAAACCACTGAGCCACCCAGGGATCCCCTATATGTTCTTATTAGAATTCCATGTACTAAAGTTTTTATATGCATGATTAGAATAGTCATTCAAATATGTGGATTTAAATATGAATACAATAGCCTTAAATCTTTGTGGCATTGTCAATCATCACTTTTAACCATGGTTAATTTAGGTTTTATGAGACATTGAATTTATGAATTTTGGAAGCTTTTTTTGTTCAAATAATTTGTAAATACAAAAAACAGAGTTGTTTGTGTCTTCCTCAAACGATTACAAATGAGGAATTCTCAATTTTGTGCTAAGACCACCTCTAATAATTAGCCTAGTTTTCTGAAAAAAAGATAATTGTCTAAAAAATGGACAACACACTCCTTACATTGAAGAAGAATCTCAATCTAACATAATCTCATCTATAATATCACTACAATTTTATTATCTGAGATCATTCACAAGTCAGCAAAAGGTTGAAAACTTTCTTTTTCAGTTAAATCTACCTCCCTGTCTCTTGTATTGATTGGCCTTTCTTCTATAGCTACCAAAAATATATTGAGTCTCTTTTTTACATTCCTTAATGTTTACCTTTATAATCTCTTCCTGTGGTCTAAGCATCAGCATTCTCTTCAAGTATATTTATTAAAATTCAAAACCAAACATTTTGCCTGCCATTCTCTGGAAAGTGTGCAATTTGGCATTATCCTATTTAAAATGTGGACAGAATTGTAGATGATTATGCTCTTATTTTACCAAATGCCAGGCCTCACTGAAACTGGACTATTTAAAAGACACGGCAATAGTTCTAGCAATTGACCTCACACATGTCAGAATGGCTACAATCAAAAACACAAGAAAAAAGTGTTGGCAAGCACATGGAAAAAAACAAAACCTCATGTAGTTGGCAGGAATGCAACTGGTGCAGCCACTGTGGAAAATAGTATGGAGGTTCCCGAAAAGTTAAAAATAAAACTACCCTATGATCCAGCAATCACACTACTGGGCATTTACCCAAAAAATACAAAAACACTAATTCAAAGAGATACATTCACCCCTATGTTTATTGCAGCATTATTTACAATAGCCAAGATATGGAAGGAGCCAAGGGTCCATCAAGTAATAAATGGGTAAAGATGAGGTGGTGTATATATACAATGGAATATTACTCAGCCATAAAAGGGAATGAAATCTTGCCATTTGCCACGACATAGATGGAGCTAGAAAGTATTGTGCTAAGTGAAATAAGCCAGTCAGAGAAAGACAAACACCATATGATTTCACTCATATGTGGAATTTAAGAAACAAAACAAACGAGCACTGGGGGGGATAAAAAGAGGGAAGCAAACCAAGAAACAGACTCTTAACTACAGAAAATAAACTCTTGGTTACCAGAGGGGAGGTTGGTGGGGGGGGGGGGATGGGTTGAAATAGGGGATGCGGAATAAAGAGTACACATATCACGATAAGCATCGAGTAATGCAGAGGATGACTGATTACTATAGACTACTGTACACTTTAATATAACCCTGCATGTTAACTAGACTGGAGTTAAACAGTAAAAAGGATAGTTCTAGTATTTGATCAACAATTTAGGTGATTGTTCAGGATCTGTAGTACTTGGGGGCTCAGGAACCAATATCACACTAGTGTACACCACTCATTTACAAGGCTGTACTCTGCATGTCTCTATATTTCTGCTTTTGTTATAAACTGCTGATTCTCACATAGCATACTTCAGTCCAGATTTTGAAGACATAGGTTAAATCTGATCCAATTTAATCACGACTAAGGCACGGCATATACTAGTACTTTAAGATTGATCAATTGTCAATGCATAAGCATCATTTCCATCAGTTGTGGCACCAGGAAAGAGCCAATATATAGGTTGCTGCTGCTCCCTAAGTGGCCCATGTTAATGGGATAGTCACTCTCAAAATGCTGTCATGGTAGACACCTGTAGCTTTTTTTTTTTTTTTTTTTCAAGACATACGAATCCTTCTCTTTCTCATATAGAAAATACTCCTGAGGTATCCCTGGGCTGTATCATTCACTGCTAAGTGACTAAGTTGACTCAGGTTGTTTCCCACACATTTTCACTCCCTGATTCAACTAGAAGTCACTGAATGCCTGCAGTGTGTCAGGCAGTATATCCAGTACGGATGCAAAAATAAATAGGCACAGCACTCAAGAGTTTACAGTCTAGAATTTATGGCTTTTTGAGTAGTGTGTTCCCATTAAAATGTTAGTCATTGAAAGATATACATTCCAGAATGTCCATAAAGCTCCTGAGTAGTTATGTCCACATAAAGCAATCTCTGTACCTTTTAGTTTGAAGATGATAATACAGTTACCAAATGTCTTCCTTCTGAGGGTAGTGAGACTGGCATTCCTTACATGTACTCAATATATAAATCCTTTCTTTTTTTTAAGATTTTATTTATTTATTCATGAGACAAACACACACACACACACACACACACACACACACACAGAGGCAGAGAGAGAAGCAGCCTCCCTGCAGGGAACCCGATGCAGGACTCGATCCCAGGGCCCTGGGATCATGACCTGAGCTGGAGCCAGATGTTCAATCACTGAGTGACCCATGCACCCACATCTTTTTATTGTTTTGTAGAATTTGGGGTATTGCCTTTTATTTCCTTGGGATAAGCCCTACACCCACAACATATTCACAGTGAAGCCAAGTATCCTTCTCTTTCCCTTAAGCCTCAGTTTGCTTATGTGTAAATATAAATAATAATTGTATCTTTTGTAATGGATATCATTTTCCAAGGCCTACCCGAATCACGTCCCATTCTTTTGGTAATAACACCCTGAGGACGTCTTTTGGAAACATGTCTCTCATTCTCACTCTATATGGTTAAGAAACCGTTTGCATCACTCTTCTAGCTCCAGGGAGATACCATGACTTAGGCCTGTGCACTAAGAGCATCCCTTTGCCCTGGTGATTCATGCCTGCATGGGCACAAAAACAAATCAGGGCCCAGCCTTCCCCGGGAATTAGATATTTGGGAGCCTCCTTCTTTCTGAGATCAGGGCTATGAAAGTAAATCCCAATGAGCAGGACCATCCCTCCCAGCACATGCAGACACTTTCTTTGAGAATCAATAATACAGAGGAAAACTGAACTGATAGTGAGATAAATTTCTGACATCATTTTAGCACAAATTCAGCTATGCCTGAGGCTGCCTCCTCCTACATTTCCCAGTTGAACGCACACACTAAATATTATTTTTTTAAAACTAGATTAAGAAAG
The DNA here is from genome assembly GCF_011100685.1 of Canis lupus familiaris. Lineage (NCBI taxonomy): Eukaryota > Metazoa > Chordata > Mammalia > Carnivora > Canidae > Canis > Canis lupus. The sequence goes on from NC_049239.1 coordinate 20,774,104, forward strand.
GTGTATGTTCACTTCCAGGTAAAAGAGTTCTGACTAATAAAAACTAAATGAGTAATATATGGAAATTGCTTAGCATGATGTCTGATACATAGTACACCCTCAAGTTGTATTTTTTTATTTATAGCTCGACCATCTACTAAATTTTTTTTTAATTTATTTATGATAGTCACAGAGAGAGAAAGAGAGGCAGAGACATAGGCAGAGGGAGAAGCAGGCTCCATGCACCGGGAGCCCGTCGTGGGATTCGATCCCGGGTCTCCAGGATCGTGCCCTGGGCCAAAGGCAGGCGCCAAACTGCTGCGCCACCCAGGGATCCCTACTAAATTTTTTTAGAAAGATTTTATTTATTCATGAGAGACACACACACACAGAGGCAGAGACACAGGCAGAGGGAGAAGCAGGCTCCATGCAGGGAGCCCGACGTGGGACTCGATCCCAGGTCTCCAGGATCAGGCCCTGGGCTGAAGGCGGCGCTAAACCACTGAGCCCCCTGGGCTGCCCTACTAAAATTTTGACATTATTGGAATCATCATTTTTTTGGACCCCAATTTTCTCATCTGTGAGATATAAAAAAGAGTTATATCTTGAGTATATTGTAGCACTAAGACATGAATGGAGAAGGGTAAGTTTTATAAGTGCTTTGCGTGCTATAAGCCTATATACAAAGATGGCATAGTAGACTCCCTAACCTACATTAGTAATTTCAGTTTTGTTTGTTTCATTGAATCTTTAAAGAAAATCCCCAGACAAGCTTTCTTTCCTGCCTTATACATTTTATACCACCCAGTATTTTTTTTCTAATACAAGGAATCATAGCAATATTATCCTTAACCCTTTCCATGGTCTCCAGACAAAACAGCTTGCGTTTATAGCACAGTAAATGTTGGCTGCCTCAAGCAGGTGATCAAATGGAGCTCATCACCCCCAGTTCATTAGAATAGTCATCGGTATATCTGTCAGCTGAGTCTCATTTAAACTATAATCCTTAGGGGGTTTCACTGGACATTGCTGTGCCAAACTGTCTGCTTGCCACTGGTCACCTGGGGACGTAGGGGAACACTGCCTTCTTAATTAGATCTAGTCAGAGCCTTCCTCCAGTTGCTAATCTGTAAAAATATTCTAGTCAGGGGTGGCTTCGTAGGCCTAAGACCTGTGCAATCACACAAGTTCCTGCAGTAAGAGACCCGTGCTCAGTTTCCTTCTCTATTGTTACCTCTTGGAAATTCTTAGTAACTTTAAACAAGTGACTCTGAATTTTCAGCTTGCACCAGGCTCTGCAAATTATGTAGTCAATCTGATCCTAGGTTTTGGTAATTAATAGGAAATTTTACCAGCTAACAAGTGGCCTTATTCAACTTAGTAAAAACAAAACATAAACTTCAAAGTCATGTACTCAACACATTCTTCTTTTTCCCTCTGTCTTCACCATGGTGCCCCTAGATGTCACCTAAGCAGCACTAACTAGGATTTCAGAGGCAAATTATTGTGGGAAAGTCAGTTGTAGTATTTATTAATAAAATTAGTATTAAAAAAGATAAAATCAGTATATTTGTTAAGTGACAATTTTTCCTTCATTGTAATTTTCTGAACCAATTTATTAAAATAGAAGCAATATAATTAAAGCCAAAACAAGCAAACAAACCACCAAACCCCTGCAATAACTCTGTGTGACAAATGAATGCATGAAGGCTTTATAGATAAATGAGGGAAGAATGGACATCCTACATGATAAGTTTCTAAAATTAGATCTTTCCAGTTGGCTGCCTCGTTTCATGTTAGTTAAAATATGTATTCAAAACATTTTTCCTGTTAGTTTATCAAACTGCTGCTACATTCTTTTAAATGTATTTTTTTAATTTGAGAATAAAACTTAATAATAAATTTATAATGTTCATTAATGGTTTACCAAATATACTTTTAAAAGGGTAATTCTATTCATGAATGTTGCCTTTTAACAACAACAAAAGAAATATTTCTAAAAGAGGTCAGTTAGCACAATTTCTCACACTTAGCAGAGCTTTTCACACTCAGTAAGTAATTTAAGGGCTGTGATGTTGACAACCCTCAGCTTCACCCTTCAGGGTAGTTAGAGCCCCACTTGGCCATCAAAGGCATCTCAGTGTCTCTATTTGAGGGGAGGCCCTTGGAAGGGCAGTATCAACAAATGCTATCTATTCAGCATCTCCTGAAGTGTGATAGTGTTAAAAAGTTTGTAGGGTCAAGTAAATTTGAATAGTACTAGGTTAACCTAAGTTAAAGAGGTTTCTGTGCTGTTTGCTGAAGAGCCTGTCAGAGTTGTTAAAATACTTTTCTGTATTGTGAAGAAAATATAGAATTCAGGGACTTTCAAGTTTATTTGCTGATACCATTCATTTCATTTCACTCCCAAGAGCCTAATAACATCCATCTTTATTTAGAGATCATGTTCTATTGAACATTTCTCAAAATGAGGTGTTCAAACTATGTCACTCAATATCACCTAGGGAGTTAAAATTTAGGTGTTGGGGTTCCATGTCAGACCACAGACTTAAAAATTTTAAAGGGTTATTTTTATTTTTTTTTATTTTTTTTTTTAAGATTTTATTTATTTATTCATGATAGTCACACAGAGAGAGACAGAGAGGCAGAGACACAGGCAGAGGGAGAAGCAGGCTCCATGCACCAGGAGCCCGATGTGGGATTCGATCCCGGGTCTCCAGGATCAGCCCCGGGCCAAAGGCAGGCGCCAAACCGCTGCGCCACCCAGGGATCCCTAAAGGGTTATTTTTAAATAAACTTTACAGAAGAAATACAATTCTGCTCACATATTTTAATATCACAGATGAATTATAATGATTCTTTGTAAACTATTTTGTTTCCCAGTAGTTATTTATATTTGTCAAAGAAGAGATTACAAAATCAGGTTTTTATATATCTGTTAATTTTAAATTTTCTTTCTGCTTAAGTTAACTAAAATAATGTTTTCTACTAATGTATAAAACCAATAACTTATTTGGAATGTACTAAAATACTTTGGGAGAGTCTCCAAGCAAAAGTATAACAAACAGTTTCAGACATTATAAGAATTGTATTATATATTATATATATTATATATATTAATATATATATATAAATCACACGTATGATTTGTGTTTATATGAAAACTACATATATATTTTAAAGTATATGGGGGGAGGGAAGGGAGCCAAGGGATGGACATCTTGTCATTTTTTCCTTTTTTTTTCTTTGAATAAATGTCACTTTTTGAGGCAAAAGAAAAAAATATATGTGTGTGTGTATATTTATGTGTATATATATATTATATATGAAATCACAAAAATACCCACTTACTCTGCAAATCTTAAAATAATGATAAAACCTAGGTGGCATGGTTATATAGATATAGCGGTTTTCAAACACTTGGTGGAAAATTCATTCCAAAACATCTTTCTGGAGGGCAATGTGGCAGTTGGCCATGATGAAGTAGCTAATACTGGAACAGCCTTCCTGCAGTAAACAACTCTAAAACTGACAAACTACGTGAAGTAATTCTTTCTAGATAATGGATAATAGCACATGACTAAAAGAAGAAAAACTTACAAGGTAAGCTCCATGATTGCCCCACTTTCTGCCTGGCACAATTCCCTAACAGAGGTGCAAAGAGGTGCTGTCCAAGTAGCACATGGTGGTCCCACTGAGATGAGAAGACAGATGTGAGAATTGGGGGCAACAGAAACAAATTAATTGAGTGTCATATAGTATCAGAGAGACAAAGATGTCTCTTCCAGAAAAGGAAGTCCATGTGGAAATCCCCTGTGAATCTGTTGCTGATTCCTGGGATACATATTTGCAGGATAGGACCACCCAAGGCCTAACAGATGCAGCTGCTACAGGGAGAATAGGATAGATAAATTATAGTTTCAACAGTTGTGGGGAAGAGCAATTCTAGGTGAAGTGGGAGTTCTGGCACAACAGAGCACACACATCTCATTAACACCTTGTTAAAACTCCTGGCATTCCGCTGACATGAAAAGCCTGAGCCTATAAGATTAAGTGCCATGTTTTAGAATAAGATTTAACTTTAGGGCTGTCCTAAGGAAACTTGTAGCCAAGACCTGATAAGACACACAAGGGAGAGGGTTTAGAGTTTGAGTCCTGCTAAATTAGGGTGACTTACCTTGACCACAAGACTTTAACAAAGAGTAAAACAAGTCTAAACACGTTCTACATGAACAGCTCATAACTGTCTGCTATAACAAGAATGAACACTCTTCAGGGGAAGATAACAGAACTTAAAGTAAAGCCAAGGTATTATCTGTATATGGTCCAGTATTCAACAACAACAAAATTATCATACATAGAGAGAGAGATGGTGAGAAAATGTGTGGTTAATTGTCAACAAGAAAAAGAAAAATTCAGATGTTTTAAACCTTGCAAATGACAACTTGAAAGTAGCTATTATAGCTACAGAAATATGTTGAAAATATTGAAAAGAAATTCAGAAATTGAACACCAATAAAAAATAAATAAAAAAAAAAGAAATTCAGAAATGAAAGGAAAATAGGGTCTTAATGAATTAATAGAAAAACTCAGCAAAGAAATAAAAATGATATAAATGGATAGTTGACAACTAAAATAAAATAGACTTAGTCGTTGGGATTGAAAGAGAGGCCACGACTTGAAACCAGAGCAATAGACATTATCCAGTTGCAAGAACACAGAAAAAAGAAAAAATAATTGAAGAAAGTGAACAAATTCTTTTGGACATGTATGGCATTATCAGTCAGTCTAATATATGTGCCAAGTAGAGCTCTGAAAGGAGAGCAGGGAGGGATTGGGGAAGAACACATATATGAAGAAATAATGCCTGAAAATTTCCCAAGTTTGATGAAAAACATTATGTTGCATATATAGGAATGCAGTGAGATCCAGGATAAAAAGAGATAAAAAGATCCACCCCAGGCTCATTATATTTAAACTTGACAACAAAAGCTATAGAAAAAAACAGGGAGAAAAAAAAAACCAACAGAGAAAAAAGATGTTTATGTCACAAGAACAAGAAACATCAAAATTGACGATATTTTATTAGGAATCATGAAGGCCAGAAGATAAATGGGATGACTTTTTTAAATGCCAAAAGGAAAAATAAAATAAAATTAAAAGGAGTTAACCCAGCATTCTACATCCAGTGAAAATATTCTTTAAAAATGAAGACAAAATCAGCCATTCTTTAGATAAATAAAATCTGTGAGAAGTTGTTGCCTGCAGACCTCCTGTATTTGAAGAAATATTAAAGAATGTATTTTAGTCTAAAGGGAAATAATACAAAATGGAAACTCAGGTTTATAGGAAGAACAAAGACAACCAGATATGACCCTCAATCTAGCAGAGCTGATTGAGGTGCAAATATCTTTTTGAACTTCAGTTGCCATTTGTGAATTGGACAATAGTTGACAGAAGGACAAAAAGGATTCCTGCTCCCTGCTAAGGAGAACAGAGCCCAACACTCCAAAGAAAGAAGCTAGAGCCCAAGTGAAACCACATCTAAAGCCACCCTACCATTGTTTTTCAGTTTTGTGAACCAATAAATCTTTACTCGAAAGCAAACAATATTTCTTAGAATCTTAAGTGCCAGTAAAATAAAATGCTCCCCTCCCCCCAATAAGCCAGACAGAGCCATTGGTGATATCTTACTGAGTGAAAACATAGTATGTGTCTATGGTATGAACCCTTTATATCAGCAGGAAATACACTCTATTTTTAATGGAGGCCCATTCTCTTTTTTCTGCAACTCTAATTTTCAATTTATTTTTTTCTTTAAATTCCTTTGGTGGTAAAATCTGTCCTGACTTGAACTAATTTGGTCACAAATCCTGACCTGCACTTACTTCAGGCTATTTATGGTTTTTTTATTTATTACACTTTGTTTGAAGATTCCTGTCTCACTGCAGAGACAGTACTATGTGTTTCACGGGGTGTGGTCCAAGGTTCTGCAAGCCATTTTGCCTAATACATAGGCAAAAATTACCTTTTTCTATTCAAGTACTTCTGAAGGCTGAAATACAGTTGGTTTCAAGTAGAGAATATAAATTAGAATGGTTTTTTCTTTTTTCTTTTTCTGTTCATTGGTTTCTTGATTAAAAATAAGCATATGTAAGTTGAGCTATGAAAGAATAATTTAAGAGGTATCATGAAGCAAAGCTGTGCCGTCTGATGGTTCTCTTTCTGCACTGAGCTCTCATGAGTGTTGCTCTTAACAGCCCAGTTAATGGCAGTTCCCACATCACTATTGAGAAAGAAAATACACCAACCTGCTTCCACCAACCTGCAGAAGCATCTCTGTTTCCATTGTATCCATTCTGGTTTTACACTTGCCATTGGGATAAACGAGCAAATCTGCTTCGTGTAATCCTCTTTATTTCTCTATAAAATGTGGTCATACCTTATATACCTGACAAGGCTGTTCAAGATCAAAGGAGAGAGCCTCTGTGAACCTTCCTTGTAAACTCTACAGAGAATATAACTAATTTTACTCTCCATGCTCTGAAATTATCTTTCGTTATTCCCACTCTTCGTGACATATATTATTTACTATTCTTATATACCAGTATTTTGCTTTTATCTATAATTTCCATACAAAAGAAATGCCATCTACATGAGCAGCTTCACCTATTACCTTAGTTAGATTTTTTTCCTCTCTCTTCTTTTTCCAATGCAGTGTACTCAAATTTAAGAAATACTGAAAACAATTATACACATATTATTCTCTTGACTGTTTCCTCCCACAAAGGTAGTAAGTCTATGAAAAGAGAGGCCTTTTTGTGCTTTGTTCACTGCTTATGTCTAGTGAATAGGAGAGTATCAGGATTCATAATAGGAATTCAAGAATATTTATGTGTAGACATATATACTTGTATATATTTATATTCATAGCCATATATGATTGATTTCAATAAATATATATCTACTATGTAGATACAAGTATTCAAGTACCTGCTGAATATTTACTAACTGCTAGGCGGTACATTCAGGGTTTTACATATATCATCTCAATCTTTGATATATGTTCATAAAGTAGGAACAATTAAGAAACTAAGGTTTAGAGATGTTATAGAATTTGCTTGAGGTCATAACACCAACAAGTGAAAGAAGGCAGGATTTAAACCTAGATCCTTTGAAGTCAAAGCCTGTTCCCTAATTCTTAGTCTAGAATCATCCAAGTGACATGAGAAACAAAGGCAGAAGGAAATATAGATAAAATTAAATGAGAAATTCAGTCACTTGACAGCCCATTGACAAATACTTGAGATAGGCAGATTGTAACATTCCTCCAGGAAACCCCCAGCTATCTTAACATCAACGCTTTGCTAAAGGGAAAACAACCTTAGCTTGACAATAGCAAGGCCTTCAGGATCCCATGAGTCTTCTTTAGCATATGAAAGTCCTTTTGCAACTTTCCTTATCCTTACTTCTCCCCATTGCAAGGTATAGGATCACTTGCTCCCTACAATCCCGGGGCAGTACTAGCAGCTCTTTCTGCGCACAGGTCATGTCCTCAGGCTTTAGTAAAACCACCTTTTGCACCAAAGACATCTCAAGAATTCCTTCTTGGCTGTCGGCTCTGGACCCCAACAACATTACTCAAAAAAAAACTACATAAAAAAAAAAAAAAAACAAAAAAAAAAAAACAAACCCAAACAAAACAACTACATCACAAGGATAACTGATTATACTTATTCTAACATGTTCTGTATTTAACAAGGTTTTGGAAAAATCCCAACCAAAATTAGATTTGGAAAAGAAAAAAAAATAGATTTGGTCATTATAAGAAAAATCTCTGGAGATTTTTATTCGTCGTATCATGCTGCCATATGTAATCTACGCTATCACAGGTAAGCACACACATGCTTGTATCCATTACTGCTGTGTAATGTTTCAGGGTTACGTACTTTTGGATAACTTGATTGAAAAGTACTCTTCTGGGGCAAAGCTGAAAGACAAATCTTAATATCAGTAATTTTATTAAATTAGCAATTCTATAAAAAGTGACTGAATTATCAGTTTTGATCTGGTTAAGGCTCACCAAAAAATCAGAAAACAGAAAAATGCGCCATTTGAAAAATTTAACTTATTTAACTAAGGTGTGTGTTCTCATGAAAAACATCTGCTATATCCCATGTATGAAAATGTTTAATAAGTTCATAATACAATATGTTTCCTCTGATCCTAGAAGCTAATTTTCTCTGTGAGGGTTAGAAAAAAATTTTTAAGGTAGTATCAGTCCATGTGATAATCCATCAATATGTGCATTATTATCGTTTCCCAGTGATACAACTAAGGAATTCTCAAATAGGGTCTCAGAAATAACCAAAATTAACATCTGAGGATGCTGGAAACCGCTAAAACATACATATCACATTTTAATATCCCTATCGCGTTATATCATGAATGATATTTATATCGAACTTAAAGCAAACAGACTCACTTTGAATAATGCAGGTGTACATTCTATATAAGGTCTAACATGTAGGTCTAATCTTACGTAGAATGCAACAACTAAATTTCCAAAGATGCAAAACTGGGGCTAAGTCTTTCTATTTGGTCCTTCAACATCTAGGGAAAGAATTACTCGTCTGAGATTCATAAATTATATGGGCGTTAATTAATCTATTTCCTGCACCGTTTTCACTGTAAGATAGGCTGCTGTGCGTTCATTGTCAGCGTTTAAACCGCAGGTAGATGCTCCACGGCCTGGACTTTCAACCTAGGTTTCTGGATGCTGGGCTGCAGAGGAGCTTTCCCCTTTCATTCAGCTCTGTTGTCTCTCAACCCACCGTTTCCTTGCCCCCTTGACCTCTTCCTACTTCCTCCTGTTCACATTTCCTTTTTTTTCAACTAGAATGGCCATTTCCCTCTCAAATTTTGCTGGTATGAAAGGAGACAGGGCAATGAGGAAAGGAATGTATGACGAGGTCGCCCCGACACAGCCGTGCCACGTCTCAGGCTGTCCACGACTGCTTCCTTACCGGCCGCTACTCTCTTTGCTCTAGACCACATGGTACTTCTTCTTCCTCGGTTAACTTTCCCGATCGCTCCTTCTCCATTTCCTTGGCAAATACTCTTTATTTTCCTAACCTTAGATGAGCTCCTCAGAGTTAAATTCTTATCTGAATTAGTCTCCTAGTGGGGCCTCAAGGATTGTCACGGATTCAGCTAACACCTACATCGCTGTGACTCCCGTATCTTCATCTCTAGCACAGCCCTCTCTGCTGAAGTGTATCTACAACAACACTCTCTGACTTATTCCTCCGGATGGTCCACCAAATTGTTAACTCAGTGTGGGACAGACTTGGATTTGAATTTAATTACGGTTACACACAGGCATCACAACCCTAAGAAAGCCATTTAACCTCTCAAAGCTTCAGTTTACACAACTGTAAAATGAGGCTACTGATACTATCTCATAGGGTGGCTATGAGATTTTGACAAGATAATGTATTTTCGATGAAAAACTCAGTCTCTGATACACAACAGGTCATAGCCAAGTGTAGGTGTGCCATAGAAAAAGGAATTCACTACTCTCTAAATCTGCTTGCTGATTCTATACTCCCTTGATCAGTGAACGGTACTTCTTCCCATCTATTTGCCAAGTCATAAATCTATAAAACACTAAACACTGTTTTCACCCTTCCACCTTTCCCAAATCAATTTGTTATCATAAAGTCCTTATCACCTCCAAAATATCTCTCGAACCCGGTAACCCCTCTCAACCTCCAACTTCTAACACCTGTCTTAATTTAGGCTCTCATCCTTTCTTGCTGGTGATAAACAAAAAGTCTGCCAACTGGCTTTCTTTTCTGTCTATACTGTATGTGCCACGTCATTGTCCAAGTGATCTATCTACGACGTATGTAGGCAGTGGCTGACCCACTCTTAGGTGATCCCTAATGAGTCATGTGTCCGTATACCCTCTCCCCTGGAGTGCAGGTGAAAGGTGTGGCTTGCTTGTAACCAACAGAACAATGCTAAGCTGATAGCATGTGAATCTCATGACTGTGCCACATTATATGAAACCCCATTTTGGCAGATTGAAGGGAGAGACTGCTAATTCTGAAGGTGCAAACAACTATGATTTTAATGACCAATAGGGAGATCTATGTGTCAGGGAACTGCTGTAGCCTCAATTCTGCATCAAAATTGAAGAATGTCATTAATTTTTTTTTTTTTTTCAGAAATCATGTGAGTTTGGAAGAGATGCTCAACTCCAGAAAGTAATGCAGCCTGGCTTACACTTTGCAGACTTGTGAGACCCTGAGCAGAGAGTCCAGCCAAGCATTCATCTACTGACTGAAATAACAAATGTGTATAGTTTTAAGCCACTAATCTTTTGGTAATTTGATAAGTAGCAATAGGAAACTGTCTCAAGTGTGTATTGCCTGCCACTTCCTTTCAGGACTCTACAGATCCTCACATTATAGATCTTAACACACTGGGCCCTACGAAGAGTTTACAATGCTCTTTCCTTAAATATTCTTTTATTTTTTTAAGTCTTTGCTAAACTCTAACCATCCCAATGAGGCAAACCCTGACCACAGATCTCTCCAGGGTGTGTCTGTGTTTCATTTCAAATAGGTTATATAATTTGTTTATGTATTATGGTCATTTTCTCTTCCAGTAGAATGTAAGGTCCACAAGGGCAGAGATCTTAGTCTCTTTGGTTCACTGGTGTATTCCAAGGACCTGTGCAAGTGCCTGCCACACAACAGGTAACAGGTGCTCAATAATATTAACTGAAATAGATTGAATTGTCTCCTCCACTGGGTCATGAGCTCCTTAAAGGTAAGTGCTGTTGCTATTTTTCTTTATAGATCATAAGCCCTGGCATGCAATAATATCACTAAATTCTAATGAGTGAATAAATAATATCTTTCTGATGTATTACTATGTTATTCTGTACTAGTTGAAAAGGAGCTATAGAACAAAACATATTATCTTTGTGGATTAATTAGCAAAGGCTCTGCCAGAGTTTTAAAACATCGGATTGATTATTTTCATTTTAGAAATTCTGAAGAGAAACATCAAATAGTTTTAGTGTAGTCTTTCAATGAAGATAGAGTTCAAAACCCAGTTGCAATAGCTTCCTGTTGCTGCTATAACAAATTAACACCAATTTTGTGTCTTAAAACAAAACATACTTGTTGCCTTATAGTTCTGTAGACTCGAAGTCTCACATGGGTCTCACCAGGCTAACATCAAGGTGTCAGAGAATTGTATTCTTTTCTAGAGAGTCTAGGAACCAACTGCTTCCTTGAGTTTTCCAGCTTCTAGAACCCAACCAGGTTCTTTTTTAAAATATTTTATTTTTTTATTCATGAGAGACACAGAGAGAGAGAGGCAGAGACACAGGCAGAGGGAGAAGCAGGCTCCATGCAAGGAGCCTGACGTGGGACTCAATCCCAGGACCCCAGGATCACACTCTGGGCTGAAGGCAGATGCTCAACCTCTGAGCTACCCAGGCGTCCCAACGCAACCAAATTCTTTGCCACACTCTTCTGTTTCCTCCATCTTCAAGGCTAGCAGAATCACAACTCTCTGACACTTCTTCCACTGTCACATCTCCCCCTGATGACAGCCGGGAAAGGTCTGCTCTCACACAGTCAGGTAATTTGATTGAGCACACTCAGACAATTCAGGAAAATCTCCTCCTCTCAAGGTCTATAACACAGCCTGCCATGTAAGGTAACACATCCGCAGGTTCCAGATACTGTGTTGTAACCGCTGGGGGGCTACTAGTCTACCTACCACGTTAGTGGAAGAGGAAAATAGACATACAACTAAGTAAGCATTTCTGACTCTAATACCACAGATTTGCCTCAGAAAATCCAATTTTAAATCTTTTTATTCCTACTTACACTATGCTTCATCTTCTAAAATGAAACTTTTCTTTCCATTTTCTACAAAATTTGAATTCTTTTCAGTTCCATAAAAACAACAACAAAAACTTGTAAAGCTGGAAAACCACAGAAACCACCTCCACAACTGAGAGGTAGCTCAGACCTCCTTTGGGTAATCACATCGAGAAGGCTTGGCCTCGCTGAGTCTAAGGCTGCAAATTCTTCTCCTCGGGACAAAAGCTGCCAAGTCTGCCTGGGAGAAACTTGGCAGCACATCAAGAACAAAAACATAGTGTGGTTATTTTTTCTTAACACAGAGACAAAAGATTTTAAATTGTCTTTGTGGTAGAAAAGTTTCTTATGTACATTTAGTGTAAAGGGTTAAATGAAGGCAATGTGTGGGGATAAGGTTTGGCTGTAGTTGTTTTCAAGTCATCTAGGAAAATATCAGTGATCAAATAGTAAAGAGTCAGTCAGTGTCACAGAGCAAACCCTCACCATCTCTCCTGTTGAGAGGCACATTCTCCTAACATGATATTCTGAAATCCTCCAAATATATCCATTGAATATGCAGGATCCATTTTAATTAAGTAATAGAAGCATGCCAAAGAGATTTGCATGTGTCTTGGTGAGTTTGTAAGGCATACTGAAGACAGATATAAGCCCCACTTAAAAAAAAAAAAACAACAAAAAAACTTGAGATGTGCAAAGATTTAGTGATCTATCAAAAATTAAGGAGAAGACCCATTCCATTTCTGCAACCTCCCCTCCCCGAAAAATACAATCTTTTTCATTCTTGAGTATATGGAAACTGACACAGAAAGATATCAGATTCACAGGTTAAATTCTAGCAGAGTTAAGTTCATTTACACACAAATACAGTCTGTTGCATGTCTTCTCTGTCACCTTGTAAGATGTATCTTGGTCACATGTAAGGCTTGGTGACACATGTGGATGGGCAAAAGTGAGTGATGTCACTCAAACCAAACAAATCTGATGCTAATGTTGAATGTCAGCACATCAACATCACCTTGACTTATGTGGATGAAACACTTAAATCACTTAATTCACTATATATATATATATAAAATGAGAAACTATAAATGAAATTACCTTAACTTCATAAGAGGTAAATAATATCTAGTGGTGATAGTAAATGAAGTAGTAAGTGAAGAGAATAAATGCTCAGGATGTGAAATCAGACAGTAAGAGTTTATACTCTACTTGTATCATATACCAAATATCTATGTGATCTTAACTCATCTGAGCTTCTGTCCAGACAGGATGGAGGATAAGTGCAACTCATTTATTCCTTGATTCAAATATCTATTGAGGGGCAACTCAGAGTGACACACTATTGTTAAGTACTGAAGAGACAGCAATGAAGAAGTCTGACATGTACGCTTGCCCCCATGGAGACTGCATTCTTACAATTCCTGACTAATGATAAGAGTTGGATGAGAGTCAGTAACATGTCTGGCAAAAGTAAGTACTATAAATTTAATTAGCATCATTATAACAGGAAGAAAATATTTCAGAAACCTGAAAAAGTATACTTTCTTGCATAATAAGTAGAATACAAAATAAACAAATGGGTTCTTCAGGTAAACTAAGAATACTAAAATTTACATGATCACTACATGAGATTGTATAATCTTTAAAAAAGAATATATCTCTGAAAAGTAGCTTAAATGGAAAAAAAATCTGCTTTTTGCATAAAAAAGTTTCAGCAATTAGCCATGGATGTATTTTGAATAAACTGTCTTTTGGAGGTAAAATGTAAATGAGAACATTCATCTCTGGATTAGCAATCACTCCATGGGCTGGCTACCTTCCTTCTCTTCTCTCTCTCTCTCTCTCTCTCTCTCTCTCTCTCTCTCTGTTCACCAACACCCTTTCTGCTACTCTTCTACATGATCAAGCAGTCATCACACCACAATTTATCATCTTCTCCTGTCAATTCAGCCATCATTCCACTCTGTTCTATTAGTTTTTCCTGCTGTGAAAATCCCAGTAGAATCCTAGGAAAACTCTCAGAAGTTTTCAGATTCTGCTTTGGAAAGCAGTGAACCACAATGTTATTAAAAACCAGTGACTTATAAAGGGATTTGTTCCTACTCGTAAGCAGAGGGGAAGTCCAGGCATTATCCTTAGAGTGACATTCATGCACAGCTTCCAACTGATGGTAGTCTTTCCTGAGCTCAAAACACTGCTCCAGCTATCAAATTTAAATGCAGTATTTTAGGGAGTTATTTAAAAATCAAAATGCCTGGCCCTGCGGTTCATTAAGTGTGCCATTCCAAGAGATGCGACTGCCAAAACTGGTTCATTACTATGAAGGTAGTTATCCTGTAACGCTGCAAGGCAAACATATTAAGGCTTTAGTCACATATGTGGCACACACTTCAAAACTCCACACTTTCAAAGGACTTCCTGGAGCCAACATTCCAACTTAGTACTCATCCAGTGAAACGGAAGCTAATAAGAAGCATGAAACAGTCCATACTATATAAGAATTTTGGCAGAACACCACATGTATCGACCCTACATAAAAAAATCATAATGCCATTAAATCATCCTAAACCGCTAACACCCATTCACAAGAATACTATCGTTCTTTCATCAGAAACCACATGTCATTCTGATTCATATATAGCGCTAAAAATATAAATTTGATAGAATGTGTCTAAACCTGACCCAGACACTTAAATATTTTCATAACTCCAGAGGCAGAAGGAAAACAGGCAAAAATGTCTTCACTGGTGCAATACCGTCAGCTTTGAACCAATGGCCTGGATGTAAGCAGTAGGTGGCAAAGTTAAATAGAAATGTTAATCCTATGAGAGCTCTTGCCTGCTGTTTTACAGCCTTTCCTAAAGATTAAGAAAAAAGGGGGGCAGGGAAGTAAGGATCACAGAAATACCCACAGAACTAAGAATTTAAAACAAAAAACAAAACGACACATACAAAAAAAGCCAGAAAACAAAGATACTACCAATATCAACAAATGCTACAGAAGAAAACAAAAGCACTGACCTGAAAACACTTTTTTTTTTTTCCCAACATGAGATCATTTTTAGAGGGGTGGTAGCAGGAATGAATGGGAACATATTTAGTGAACTTAGTTTCTAGTTTAAATTTTAATAGAACAGCAGAATATTTTTTACTCAAGATAAAAGAAGAAATATTTATTTTGGGCAACATTATGAATTCCTGTATTATATCTACATATTAGAAAATAGCTTCTTAAGAAGTCTTCATTTTTCTAAAATTATCCAACTACCAGACAAAACTCTTTTTTTCTCTAAAAGGCCAAATAACAAATATTTTAGGCTCTGTGAGCTAAGCAGTCTCTGTGGAGGATACTCAACCCTGGCACTGTAGCTCAAAAGCAGCCACAGACAAAACGGAAGAGAATGAATGTGGCCATATTCTAATAAACTTTATTTTTGAACAGGGTAATCTATGTATCTTGTTGTTTTCAGTGCTCGTGAGATCTTCTCCTTGTTAATTTATTTCAATCATTGAAAAATGTAAAAACAACATTCCTAGCTTATGTACCGTACATGCCGTGGGCTAGATTTGGTCCAGGTTGCAGTTTGCTGAACCCTAGATTAGATATCGATAATGCAAGCTGTAAGAAATAAACGATGAGAAGACAAAGCTCAAATTATCTTTCTTTCTTTCCTTCTTTCTTCTTTCCTCTCTCCTTCCCCTTCTTTTTTCTTATTTATTGTCTATCTATCTGTCTGCCTGTCTTTGCATCTTGCAGTACACAAAGCATAATGAAGTAGTACCAGGAGAGTGGAGGGTCAGATTACCAGTCTCTCAAACTCAGCTGGTGTAGTAGTCCACTGTAAGGGGCTAATTGTAAGGGTTACTAGGCATTGAGCTCACATAAGTACCATAGAGATTCTGGGAGCTACAAATCATTCATAATATTCAAAGTGAATAGTTACATAAGATCCTATTTGCATTCCAATTAACTGTCATGTAAGTTGTTTGGTTTTTTTTTAATGATACCTTCTTTGACAACTAAGGTCTTCATTAAATTCCTCTAAAATTTCCATTATGGTAGAGAGAAAGGAAAGCCTGGAGAGAAGCTTGACTCATGGCATTAATTGGAACATTATTATTTACTTTAAACAGCTGAAAAGCTCTCTGGTAATGAGGAATTTGGCAACACCATGACATATTATACCCTTCCTAAGACATTTAGATGCCCAAAGCTAAGAAATCCTTGGGAGCGGTGACCTGTAATTCTTCCAAGTTCCATTTCAGAAAAGGCTATTCTATTCACTTTTAGTAGCAAACAAGCACTGAGAACTCTCCCTTTTGAAGAAATTTCACCAACAATCCAAGAACTACTTGGGCAACAACGATCTTATACAAATATACTGGCTGTTAAGAGTTTCAGGCAAACAGAAATCACAATTTCTAAATTCGAATACAGTCTGATAACCATGAGGATAAGATCCAACAGTTCAGTGAGCTATCATCTCTTCAGAAAGATGCTGTTGGCAGAGGGAGTGTCATAGCATGTGCTTTCCTATTAGAGTCTTTCAGAGACTCATGTGGCTTTGTAAGCAATCATTAGGGAAGCTTCCCAGTACAATTAAAAACATATGCCTAAATACTGTTTTTCAAAATGACACAAATGTTTAAATACCAACATAAAAAGTCCATGTAAAGGTGCCAGATACTTATGTGGCAAGAAAAGCCAAAGAATTTGTGCAAAAGTATGTTTCTTACTGACGTCTATCTGAATAAACACTGCTACACAGTGTATAAAGACTTGAAAATTTCCTCCATTAAATCTACGTATTTTATGCAAACTTTCCTGAGACAACCTGTGACATCAGAGTTCACATTTAACACAAGTTCCAAAAGAGAAAAAGAAAAGAAAAGAAAACAGTTACTCTTTATGAGTAGTATGAGATATTGAGAAGATGTATGACTCTAAAATTATCACTTCACCTCAAGGATTTTTTTTTTTTTAATGCAAACTCCATGCCAGATGGTCCAAGCCAAGGCTAAACGCAACTCTTCAAAGTCATCCATATGGAGGTTACATCTTGGGAGAACAGAGCTTGTATGCAAATGAAGATGAACTTTTGCAAATAGTTATGAATTCACTTTGTTATATGAGTAGCAATGGATATAGTCATGATATTCAAATCATCTTGGCATTTGTCAAGTTTACCAGGCACAGTGATATGCCTACAGAGAAATTACATATCAAGGAGAAATAGAACATTGGAAGGAAGGTGTGGTAAGAATACCAATATGGGAGACTGGATTAAGCATTGGTTCCAGAGTCTCAGGAGTGGATAAATTAAGCTTGAAGCATGCTGTTTGAAATGTTAAGGAGTTACACATTGTGTGCGATCTAAAAGTAAGATGTAAATCAACAACACAGATGTTGGCAGGGATGTGGAGAGAAAGGAACACTCTGTGCTCTTGGGTGAGAATGCACACTGATGCTGCCACAGTAGAAAACAGTGTGGAGTTTCCTCAAAAGCTAAAAATAGAACCGCCTTATGATCCAGTAATTGCACTACAGGGTATTTACCAAAATAATACAAAAGCACCAATTATATGCACCCCTATGTTTATAACAGCGTTATTTACAACAGCCAAGATATGGAAGCAGTCTGAGTGTCCCTCGACTAATGAATGGATGAAGAAGAGATGGTATATATACATGGAATATCACTCAGCTGTAAAAAAGAGAATGCAATCTTGCCATTTGCAACAATGTGGATGGAGCTAGGGAATATAATCCTAAGTGAAATAAATCAGAGAAAGACAAAAACATAGGATCTCACTCATATGTGGGATTTAAGAAACAAGAAAAAAGCAAAGGAAACAAATGAGAGAGTCAAAGCTAAAAACAGACTTTTAATTATAGAGTACAGTCTGATGGTTACCAGTGGAGAGGTAGGTGGGGCATGGGGATTAAGGAGCGTACTTATTGTGATGAGCACTAGGGATGCATGGAAGTGTTGAATCGCCATATTGTACATCTATATTATATAACACTGTATGTTAAGTAACTGGAATTAAAATAAAAACTTAAAAAAACTAAAATCATAAAATAAAATACAAAAAAAGGGAAGATGTAAATGCAAATATTGAGCTCAGGATATGACAGTGACGAGGGATTTAGGATTTGTTTGCACATAATAGATTAAAACCAAATGAATAAATGAAATGGCCAAAGAATATGTAAAAAGAAGAGGACTGTGGACAGAACCTTGGGGAATACCTACGCTCACAAGCAGGAAGAAGCTAGGCTTATGAAGGAAACTGAGAAGGAACTTCTACTACTTGTGGCCGAAGCAACAGGTAAAGAGAGATTCTACAATACCAAATGGTGCAAAGAGGAGATGGAAATGCCTCAGTGACTAAAGGTGCTCGGTGATTCATTGGGTTTTCTTATCAGGAGGACATTGAAGACCTTGGCAAAACCAGCAGTACAGCAGAAGTGCCCAAGAGTGAAGGTGTAGTCTAGTTTTGTATCCTGGTGTAAGGTTTCTAGCCAAGGATACAGTAGAGAATGAATGAACAAACAAAGTGAATGAGAAGATAACTGATAAAGTTCCTGGAAATTGCAGGAAAGGATAAAATTGAGAACAGACTAGAGAATGGTTAGTCTGGGAAGGAGGAATTATTTCTCAGGTATGGGGCAAACAAAGAGAGGACCAGTGAAAACACCCGTATGTCTAAGTGTGAAAGATGATGCCAAATATGCCTGCCAACAGTTTCTCAACCTCCGACCCATACAAGCTGAAATTATATGAGAGTGAAAGATTCAGATCTGGGGGTTTCAGTGTAAGAACAAAATAAGAATTTTATAGGAAAGTCACACTTTGTGGGTATTTTTTCTTGGCTAAATACCCACATCTTAAATTGAGTGAAGTGTGAGTGCAATTCATTTCTTAGTTCAGAATATGTGTTGCACCGCTGCATAGCTTATAATGAGATTTATAGACACGTTTTGTATCTCTTTCTTTTATTTATTTATTTTTTTTCCGTATCTCTTTCTTAAGCTAGTAGAGGAATTGCCTAATTTCATGAAGTAGTTTTGATATTATAAATAAAAAGACTTCATCACTTCCTGCAACATAGTCAGGAATGTTTGAAAGATGTTAATTACTGTCTAATGGCAAACTAGAGCTTTTTCCTCTCGAGGAGTGGTTCTCAAACTTTACTGTGTATTGAGTTACTTGGCGGGCTTGCCAAAACACAGATGGCTGGGTCTTACCCCTAGAGTTCCTGGACTGGGGACCTAAACTTTGCATTTCTAATAAGTTCTTGGGTAATACTGATTTTGTTGGTCTGGGGAACACATTTTGAGGACCCCTGCTATAGAGCCAGTCATTTCACATTCATATAGATTTATAAACAAGAGTATTTTTCACTCAGTTAGTCTATTAAAATTGGCAAACTATGGTTGTGAATATATTAAAATACCACCGTTAATATTTTCAAAAAAGTTATTTGTATTTGTTATTAAATTTAAGTGTCATCTAGAACTGTCTATCATTATCATGATCGCTTAGAGAATGGCTCCATGTATTTGTTAAGAAGTTGCAGAATTTGCTTCAGTTGAGAGACACACTTACATGCTTAAGATTTCTTCCCATCTTTTCTTTCAGCTCATAATTATTATCTTTCTCTATTATATGTGCCAGCAACTGTTCTAGGTGCTTTACATATATTAACCCATTTGTTCCTCACAATAACCCTATGAAGAAAGGGTTTTGAAGAAATCAACATTGGAGTCTCTCTGGTTCCAATGTTATGGTCCTTACTTATTAAACTCCTTTACTGCACATTGAAGGATAGTTTGAGCTCAAATGCTTACCTGTGCCAAGAAACAAGACATGGTATCTACCGTCAGCAGCATTCACTCGATCCACAGCTATCTTTGTGTACTTGTAATCGGTGCCTATGCGAACAATCAAAGGCCTTCTGTGGATTGGGTATACAGAATTATACATGAGGGGATGGTTTCGGATAAAAGTGACAACATCATCTGGAAACTCCTTAGTAGTCCGCATGTTGGGTGTAAATGCTCCTCCTGGGCACTAATAAAACATTTTAAAAAGAACCAAGTTAGTAAATAGTTACTTCACTTTAGTGATAACTTTTCAAAGGTTATCACTAAAAGTCCTACTTTTCAAAATACTTAGAAGCTTAAGTTGTTTTAAGTGCAGCTCCTCCTTGACTTATGATGGGTTTAAATCCTAATAAATTTGTTGTAAATTGGAAATACCATAAGTTAAAAATGCATGTGATACCCTTAACCTACCTAACATCATAGCTTAGCTGAGCCCACCTTAAATACACTCAGAGCACTTGTATTAGCCTACAATTAGACAGAAATCATGTAACACAAATGCTATTTTATAATAAAGTGTTGAATAACTCATGCAATTTTTTGAAATACTGTATTAATAGTGGAAAACAGAATGATTTAAGAATAGGAGCTGTTGACCTTTGTGATCATATAGCTGTCTAGGAGTTGCAGCTCTCTGCCTAACCCAGCATCATGAGAGGGGATCGTGTCACAAATCACTAGCCTGGGAAAAGAGCAAGATTAAGTATTCAAAGTACAGTTTCTGCTTAATGTGTACTGTTTTTGCACCAGCCATCATAAAGTCAAAAAAAAAACAAAAAACACGAGATGAACCATCCCAAGTGGGGACCATCTCTATTTGCTCTCCATTGAGGAGAAAACAGCAAGACTGTATATACAACTATCTATAGAAACCGAATTAAAAATATACCCAATTTGACCATTTGAGCAAGGCTAAGTCCACTTGTCCTGCTCCAGTTGTTTTCAGAGAGCAGTTGATGCCATTCTGTCTATAACTTCTTACCTTTCCACCCTTCTCTTTTCTATTCTTATTTTGTGCCAGAAACAGTGTTGTTAGGGTAAAAAAAAAAAAAAAATCTTGTGGATAAAATCTAATGCTGTTACTGGCTAACATAGCTAATCGTTATCAAATTCAATCAGAACTCTAATGGGCAAGAGTTTTTATTCCATCTGATTCCCTCCTCCCAAGAGGGATCTCTGGAGTTGGAGCTTGGCTTTGGTGTGGTAAATTAGACCTGACCATTCCCCTCTAGACAAGACTTCTGTGACTTTCATTATCTTTGGAATAAAATTACAACAGCTTAGCATGGCCTACCGATCCCTGCATATCTGGTCTGCATCTACCATTGCCCTAGTAGTTCTCACTGTATTTTTTTTTTAAGATTTCATTTATTTATTCATGAGACACACACACACACACACACACAGACAGAGAGAGAGAAAGAGAGAGAGAGGCAGAGATACAGGCAGAGGGAGAAGCAGGCTCCGTGCAGGGAACCCCATGCGGGACCCGATCCTGGGACTCCAGGAGCACACCCTGGGCCAAAGGCAGGCGCTAATCCGCTGAGCCACCTAGGGATCCCCAGTTCTCACTGTTCTTGAGGCTCAAGCATGCTCCCCCTCCAGGACCTTGGCACTTACTATATTCCCCATTTGAAATATGCTTCTCCAGATAACTCCATGGTTTTCCCTGTTACCTCATTCAGCTCTCAGTTCAAGTCACTTCTTTAAAAGTGGCGACACACATAAAAATAGTTCCCCATCTCTATCTCCACTCTCTATCTCCTTAACCTGCTTGATTATTTTTTTCACAGCTCTATTTACCTAGCTGTATATTACGTATTAGTTGCTTGTGTGTTTACTGCCTGTTTCTCCCTCTAGAATGTAAGCTACATGTTGACCTTGACTGGTTATATTTTGTTCATCGTTTCACTCTGGGGCCTATATATAACAAAGCTGACAGATAGTAGATATTCAACAAAGGATAATTTAACTAGTGATTTACTCTATTACCGCTGGCATTCAATTTTGGTTCAGGGCTGTATGAAACAGGAGCCTCGATTCTGGCCAGGAGAGGAAAGATTCAGAGCTTCAAGTTCAAAGAGGCAACTAGAAAGCAATAATAAGATCTGAAAAAGGCCTGCTGGACAGCTTCAGTAGTTCTGGAAAGAAGGTATAACAAGGGCTTCTGGGGAGAGGATTCCATTTATAGGGCATCTGAGGCCAAGCTCAGGGGTAGGCTGGGAGCTGCTGGAGCTTGGAATGCAAACTTATCCATTAATAGGATCTGTGTTAAGTTATACAAGCAAAACTGTTGGGTATAATCTTTAACATATACACACACTATTTGTGTAATCCTATTAAATACCTGACAATATTTCAAGTTTCAAAAGCAAAAATACTCAGGTATTTAATGCCATATTTTCTTGAAAGAAAAGCACTTCTGTTCTAGTTTTCATTTATTCTCTTATGAGAGGTAAAAGGTAAAGGAAAGCAACAAAGCCAACTTTCTGATCAATAGCAAAGGATACAGCATCTGTAGCAAACTGTAGGGTGTAATGGGGACAGTAATAAACTGGAAAGTTGTGCCTTATTCCAAACCGGCAATGAATACTCATTTCTAGCTATTGCTCCTATGCAGGAATATAAGCCTAGAGTGGCCAGATTTCAACGGAAGGTAGAAATGTGGAATTTTATGTGAAATCTGCCAAAATTACAATGTTAACTCAATGTAAAAAGAGAAAAGCAACGTTAGGGACCCAAAAGACATGGTGACTTGTAGGTTAAATCCTTGCAACAATTATCCCACAAGGTTAGTGCCCCTGGACCAGTATCGTTGGGCAGACCCACGTTTGCAAATAACTCTCAGCAAATTATTAATATTGCCTCACTCACTTAGACTGTATGATACTGAAGGCAATTTTTAGACTCACTTTGACCAGTTAACATTACTAGAACTTTTTTCAGGACCAGTAAATATAGTTCTCTTTTTATTGAAAGGCACAGGGAGCAATTAAATGACTTCACTAAGGAGAGATAATGAGACAAGTAATAAAACTAAGCCTCTGATTCATTATCCAATCAAGCGACTTTCATCTGGGGCTCATATGCTTTTCTTTTAGGAAAAAGCATTATCTTTAAATATACATGTTTATAAATTGCCCACAAAAAAAGACCAAATGGGGAAAAAGAATTTCATTTGATGGTATTCTAAAATGATGGATGTGTTCCATACTTCGGGAAAGTGTAGAATTATGGGTGTTCTCTACCCTCATTCTTCACACAAAGTGGAAAAAGGGAAACGCATTGCTCACTGAATGAAAAAATGGAAAGAACAAATGCATAGGCAACCCAGCTCCTCATAAAACACCACTAATTATGGTTTGCTAAGCTGAGAAGTCCCCTTAAATATTTGCAAACATTCTCATTTGTAAGTGCCAAAGATCCAAAGTTAGCATATATTACCAGGCAATTTATATAATTTCCAGTTAGCAATTACTTTCAGGTGTGATAAGGTTATTAAATTATAAGTGTCTAGTTTCTGGGCTTTACTTAATTTAAATTCAGTTAAAAATTATGTCTCATGTGCACAAAAGTATACTTATTAAATAGGTAACCCAAACAGATCAACTCAAATCAGTTATTTTATGTTCATTCAAATGTCCCCCATTAGGGACTTTAGTTTTATGAACTTCTTGCTTAGAAACAAATGTTTCCTGGTAGGAGTATTTTCAAAATCACAAAATAAATCTTTTTGACAAGAATTAATTTTTTCAATTGATTCATGGCATAAACTTTGCAGATAAGACACAGGATGAATGACAATGATGGTGACAAGAATAAAAATGGATTACCCTTTGCAGATTCTCTCTCTGGACTTGTGAGTTTGCTCAGTGTAACATTGCCAAGTATAAATAAAATTCATGGACTTATCCCTCATCTTGTGATATGTGAAAACTTGTGTACTGAGATCTCAAGATAATAGAACATCCACCAACTATCATAAAATAAAGCCTCTGTCCCTGAATGAGGCTGGTGTCTCATTCTTCAGAAGGTTGAACTCTACAAATAGTCATTAAGTAGTTTGGGTTAAACTTCTCCTTTAAGCTGGGTTTTGTTTTTTTTTTTTTTTTTTTTTTTCCAGTTCTAGCTTTCTGTTTATCGGGCAGTGATAAGCACTCCTTTTTTGAGTAAAGACATTTTAAGTGTTTTGATTACTAAAGTGTTGGGTGAAATGCTAGGAACAATAACAATGCCATGTTAAGGAAGTATCAGCAATTGTTGCCCTCAACCTAATTTCTTCCCTATTTTTAGCTATTCTTGACACCTGCCATCCTCCGATGCTCCTAAATCTCACATCCATGATCTTAGTTTTCAGTATTAATATACTCATATCTTAATTCATGTAGCTATACCTTGGACACTTTTTTTTTTAAGATTTTATGTATTTCTCCCTGAAAGATACACACACACAGAGAGGCAGAGATATAGGCAGAGGGAGAAGCAGGCTCCACGCAAGGAGCCCGACGTGCGACTTGATCCCAGGACGCCGGGACCACACCCTGAGCCAAAGGCAGACACCCAACTGCTGAGCACCCAGGCATCCCTCCTTGTGCATTTTTTTATTCAAAAAGCATTTTGATGTGTCCAATAGAAGACACAAGTATAAGAAGCCACCATTATCTTGTAGACATAAGATTCTTGAAAGATGGGCATATTCAAAGCAAAATAACAAGGCATATAATGATAATTTAGGACAAATATAAAATAAATATCAAATCTTGATTCATGATCAATTGCCATATATGGTTAAGAGCCAATATTTTTTAAATGAATTCAGAATAGAGCAGAGAACTTAAGGCTCTCTGAGTTGGTGGAAAGGCTTAGAGATAGAACAAAAATTTGGAATACCTAGGAAACTATAATGTGGGGCATTGCTGGGTCATAATGCTCAGAGTGAAAGAAAGGTAGGACTTGAGGTTAAAAACTGCAGCAAAGCAAAGCAAAACTAGTCAGAGAAGGAGTGACTGACATGGTCAAGGGGAGCTTGACCTAACACTTGAAAGATGAGTGGTGTATGAATAAATACACGGACATGAATAAATGGCATTCCAGAATCTGGGTTAGTTTCTGGCATTGGTCTTTGAAACTTGTATTCTGAGAGAAACTGAGCTCATGCTTAAACCCTTAGTAATCTAGGCCCTTTATTTAAAGCCCAAAGAGTTATATAGCTGAGGACATGTACTTATGCACCGCTTGGTCCATATTTTACTTTCATTTATCCCTCACTGCTGACAAGAGTGCTCTGCTCCAGTCCTACTAGCTCAGGGGGAGCTTCTAGAACTCCCTTGTTAATTTCCATCTTTGCCTTATAATGTAAGCTGTAACCTTTGTCTAGAAGAGCATTCTTTCCCCACCCAAATTATTCAAATCTGACTGTCTTCAGGGCCAACTCAGTCTCATATTTTTATATGCCTTCTCAGGACAAGGCTATCCTACAAAAGTCTCTGTCTCATCTAGACTTCGATAGTATTTATTGTCTATTTTATTCATGTCTCGAATAATATGAAACATGTAAGGAACTTTTCATGTCTACATGTCTTACTTAATTTTACTGTAAACTTCCCTAACAATGCTTTAAACGTCTATGAAGACTAGAAATACTTCTAATGTAAGAACCTCCCAAAGATGTGTGGAATCAACAGAAGTGCCAGCAATAAAGTTCTCTTTTTCATGCCACCACTAACTATGTGGGTCATGAATTTTCTGTATTTGTTTGCTGTGAAGAAGTATCAGAACTGTTCAAAGCAAGATTAAGGCAGATGGTTCTGGTCCACTTATAAATAGATATTAAAACAGAACACTTTAATCAGGTTCTGCTTTAAGCAGGATAGTATAAGCAAAACAACTTTCTACAGAAGCTTTATACACATTGCAACAGAATAATGTAATATGTTAGCTCAGCCACAGAGAGAATCTGCAGTCTTTGGCTGCCCTTTGCAACATACCAAAGGTGTCTTGTTTCTTCCACAAACTTGAATTACTTATGGAAAAACATTATGACACAATTGGCAGGCTTCTTCCCACTGACTTGGGCTTGCTAGTTGGGGCAGTTTGCTAACAAAGCTATCAACTCTGCTTTAAAAGAATCACCTACGGAAACATTAGAGTGAGGGTATACAATTTCTGGCCCTGTCATTTTTTTTTTTTTAAGAATCCAGCCATGTATTTATGAGGTTGACCGGGCAACTGGACTACTGTGTAGGGAAATAAAGTACAGCAGTCACAGTTAATTCTTCACAAGAAGACTTCAGAAGCAACATTTTTAACCCAGAAAAGAGGGAATGCTTTGGGTCACTTGGCTGTAGGTCTTCCTGCTATATCGGTGGGATATTAAACCCTGGAAGCCTGGCCATCTGAGTCAGACAGCTGAGCCTTCATGGTGTGTTGCTCAGCGAAGGGTGGAGGGACCAAATTTTCTGGGAGGTATGCTTTCCAGAAGGAGTTCCAGAGGTCTTCCTCCACCCTGCCTATTTCACTCCCTAAGGATCACTCATTTGACAATTTTTTTATTGAAGGGAGCTGCTCTGGTCTCAGCACCAGATGTAAGAAACCACATTATAGAAATATGTCTCAAGTACTGACTACTCCCTTTATTTCATGGAGTCAGCTCCAGATGTGTATTACTAAGCCCTGGCTTATACCACACTGCTTTACAGCAGGAAAAAAACATGCTTATTCTTAGGAACTTGGAAATAGTGAAAAGTGGGACTATTAGCAGAATTTTCTAATTTAACATTGGTTTATTTTGTTTTACTAAAAGGGGTTTATCTATTCTCACATTTTATGTAGAATAATTGCTATTTGACATGAGTGGTTTTCTCAATATGATTCCTGAGAGTCTTTTTGAACTGTCATTTGGGTGAAGAGTCTGACTAGCATTGAGAACAGGGGTGGTGGCTTTCTTCAGGAAAAAAAAAATGTAATTTTTTGTCAATTTATTATAATGATTTGTTTTTTTTTGTTTGTTTTGTTAAAGATTTTATTTATTCATGAGAGACAGAGAGAGAGAGGCAGAGACACAGGCAGAGGGAGAAGCAGGCTCCATGCAGGGAGCCCAATGTGGGACTCGAACCCAGGTCTTTAGGAATCGCACCCTGGGCTGAAGGCAGCGCTAAACCACTGAGCCACCTGCGCTGCCCTATTACAATGATTTGTAATACTTGTCAACTTCAAACTGTAACTACTGTCACCATGGTGCTCTCAAGTCACTACTGTGAATCCTTACTTGAGATGAGGTGCACAGAATCTACTCTTATAAGCTGGGTATAAACTCGCTCCACACATACTCGTTGAGGCTCTAAGGCCTCAAACCTGATTCTATTAGGGTGGCTCTCTTTTATCCGTTTTTTTGTTGGTTTGTTTTTTAATCTGGGAAATTTCTCTTAAGGTAATACTTGGGAAATAGAATTTTGTTGAGTTTACAAACAAACTATCCCTATACTAATCCCAAATGTATGTTGTTAAAAAGAATAATTAATGAAAGCATACACAGTCACAATCACTTGTAAATTTTCTGTATTAAGATGATGTAATGACTTGGTCAACTTCAAGTAGCAAGTAATTCTCAAAAATCAGATTTATTCTTGAATAGGTTATCAGTGAGTCACCTGGGAATGCATGAACTACACTGGATGAATTAATGAGAGCTGTGAGTTATAATGGAATCTGAAAATTGTTCACGTTCCTCTTCACTTTCACTTCTTTTATGTAATCTCTGCTTCTTATCCAACACACTCCAAGTTGAGGTGCCTTAGCATCAATATATCTGTTGATGTTTTGCTTGTGTTGCCCAAAATAATTAAGTATTTTTCCACTTTCTGTTGAGCTGTATCAAAGGGAGATCATGTAAAAGGAGACTGTGAATTGTATGATAGGACTTTGTCCCCAGCCATGATTAAGTGTGGCTTTTTCAAATTTAATTGTTTCATAGGTAAAGAGCAATTATGATAATCTTTCCAGCTAATTAAATTTTAATTATTCCTATAAAAGATGTATCAATGATTAATCTTTGTGCTTCCTAGCCAGGGAACCAAATTTGATCTCTTTCAATTTTGAATAAATAGGTTTAGAGGTTTAGCAAACTATTTTTCCTATTTTTTAAAGAAAATTGACAGCAGTATATTTAAGATGAGGAGAAAATAAAGGACTGAATAATACACTGCAAATAAACTCTGATAATAAGACAAAAATAAAAGGAATTAACAATAAAAATTACATAGGGTGAATATCTGAAAGGTGAAATATCTGAAGCACATGGGTAGAGGGAATTTCGTATTTAAGGAAAAAGGAAAAAGAGACATTTCAAGAAAACAATATTTTAACTATCTTTTGATTACTTTTCATAATACCATTCTTTTTATTCACATCCACCCCATTTTATAAACATAACATATTCTATGAAATGCAAAAATATAAGAAAATTATATTCCTCTTGATTGTCTCTTCTCAGCGTACCATAAGACATTTTATAGAGATCAAAACTAATCAATATTCTAGAATTCAATAAAGCATCATAATGGGCCAAATAAAAAACATATAGTAGGACTATGATTATTGTAGTCCTAGAAAAACTTCAAGTCCAATCTGTCAGTGCACTACCTACAACTTCAGCTGGAAAAGTTAGTTTTCAAAGTACTTCTTAATACTGCTAATGTTATGAAACATGGGTATCCTGTATACCTGAAAACTTTATAGTTCATAAATATTTTATTGAATTATAACATCACTTTCATTATATATTTTTTTAAGATTTTATTTATTTATTCATGAACACACACAGAGAGAGAGAGAGAGAGAGAGAGAGAGAGAGGCCAAGACACAGGCAGAGGGAGAAGCAGGCTCCATGCAGGGAGCCCGACGTGGGACTCTATCCCGGGACCCCAAGGTCACGCCCTGGGCTGAAGGCTGCGCTAACCTGCTGAGTCACCCAGGGATCCCCATTGTATTTGTCTACACATACTACTTTGTTTGAGAAATATACAGTATATAATTTTTAATATATCCCTGAGTATATACCTTAAAATTGAAAGATCTATATATGTTTTATTGCTAAATTATTTTTTATATGATTACTTCTTTATTAAAACAGGTGAGATTCATTAATATTAGGAAGGGTTGTAAAAAGCAACTAGCTTTCAAATTCTTTTAGGCTGCGACCAAAATGTTAACACTTTCTATGCTATGGCTTTTATGCCAATAAAATTAGGAAATATCTCTGTTGTGTTTAACATATACAGTTGTCTTGAAATCTGGGAGATTTTATTAGTAATAGTACTTAGAAAAAATTGTAGAGGATCTATTTGTAAAATCCCAAATGTGAGAAACCATGACCTGAAAAATTAAAATGAGTATATCAGTAGGTCTATGGCATATTTAATAAATATCAATATGTCATTCATTTCTTATTAAATTACATATATATTTTTTTAAAAAGCAAAATAACAAAGAAACTTTCCTAGATACTTACAGTTCCAGGGCGAGGATATGGAATTCTACCCTGATAGGAAATCAGCTGATGATTGGGCCCTTCTTTGTGGGCAAAAGGCCCATTAAACACAGTCTGTATATCAGATAAATGATACACACACACTGCCGAGCCTTTAAAAACTGAGCTAAAAAAAACAAAACAGAAAGAGATCCATTATCTTACTTTTTTTTTTTTTTTTACTTTTAAATACAATTTTAAAAAATAGATGGTAAAGTTTGTGATAAAAAGTTGATATAAGTCATCATGGAAAAGTTGAATGTTACAGTGCACATTGCAAAGCCAAAAAACTTCTATTATTTTGAAATAAACCATTGGTACACACAGCATTAAAACATTTAAGTCATCCATGGAGGTAGTACATAGTAATAAGTTATAGAAGAGTTATTATAAAAAAAATTAAGATATTTAAAAAATAAAAAAAAAATAGAGTTATTGTTTCCAAAATACAGGACAAGTCAAAAAAGTTTTTAACTAGTTTATCTTAACAACAAAAAATCAATTGATTTATTAAAAAATATGAATTTGAATTCTAAGTCACTGTCAGTACAATCTATCATAATTTAACTCAGAGAAATAAGTCTCATTAAGAGAAATGGAATCTCTTTGTCTTAAGATGATTTTAATGTGAGAATGTTCTTACATGTGTCCTAAATAGTAACTAGAAAAATCTGTTATCATAGTTTTATGTATTTTCCCTGCTAATGACAGAAAAAAAAAACCCCAAACCCAATAAGGTACAAAAGAGATTCATTATATTGTCAATAAAATCTCATAGAATTTGTTTAGATCCTTATTAAAAACTACGACTATTGTCAATAAGGCAGATTGACAGAAACAGTTCTGATTTATATGTATCTCCTAAATTAGATGCCTAATGGAAAACTTAGATACCCATTGAAAAAAGCAAGATATATTAATTAATCATCAGCATCACTGGTCAAAAATGACAATTCTGAATTTTTCAAAATGCTATTGGGGAAAACAAACATTATAGAAACGGTTTTTTGAAACAACTTTTTAAAGAATTTGGTTCATTTCAGTTTGTTCAATTCTTTGTGAGTTAAATCAGGACTACTTTCTCTATTAGAACAGGAGTTAAATTGTTCATCCTGAAAGGCATCTTTTTACAGATTTTATAGGGCAAGTGTAAATATGATTTATAATCAATATCCCTGCCATTTTATTTTACTGTGAATGGCCCATTACAGTTTACAATTATGCTGTGCTTGCCCCACTAGAAGAGAATGCTAAAAGCTCCAAGTTTTGGCCTTATAATTGATTGTCTAATAAAGGGGACCCATTACATTCTGCATTGGCCATGCCCCAGCTTGAGTATTGTGTTGCATTCTGAGTAACATTCCCAGTGTAACATGAGTAAACAGAAATATGGGTAGGAAAGGGTGAGAATTTGGCAAGTTTTCTTGAAATACATGACAGTTGAGATTGGACATCCCAGAGAAGTTAGAAAATATTAAACCTATTTTCAGATAAATGAAATACTATCATATGGAATGTGAAAACTGGTGCGATATTCTATTAGTTTCTAAATGATCATCATTTTAGATCACTCCAGAAGTAAAACTTATTTCAACAGAAATATCAAAAGTTTTAGGTGAAACATGAATCCTCATATTACTTCCTTAAAACAAAATACCTTATATACTTTATTCCTGCATTTTAATTCATATCTTCCTTTCTTTGAGAAAGATAGCATATAATCATTATAAACACTCTGTTCAAAACTATTTTGAAAATGTTAGTTCAGCTTAAATATATTTTGGTAATCAGGCAAAAGTAATAAAACAGGACAGTTACACTCTGAATGCTATGTAAAATTAAAAGTTCAAAAGAATGTTTTATAATAATTACTATTACTCACTAAGGTTTATTGTTTAACCCATAAGCTGTAATT
Organism: Canis lupus familiaris; assembly: GCF_011100685.1. Taxonomy (NCBI): domain Eukaryota; kingdom Metazoa; phylum Chordata; class Mammalia; order Carnivora; family Canidae; genus Canis; species Canis lupus. The sequence continues at coordinate 20,805,324 of NC_049239.1, forward strand.
GTTTAATAATTACCTTGATGTTGTAAAAATGCCATACACTAGTGTTGTCCTTGGGTTATCAGTTTCCAGCAGAAACACATCCTCTAAAAAAGGAAGATGTCATTCTTTTAAAGTTCCCAGATATTAACTGTATATTTAAAAATTTATCCTAATAAAATAAATTAAACTATGGAAAGTATTATTGAGTAAGGTATTCTCGCAGCATCATTATAATCTGGAAACAACTCCATGAACTCCGTGACAGGCAATAAAATATTATACAAACACTAAAGGGACTTATAAAGACTGCAAACTTACGGAACTCATGCTAATGAAGTACTATTAAGTGGAAAAGGCACAAAGGTATATATTATAGACTAAAACCAGGTGAACTGTGAAACTGTACGCCAGGATACAATAAGCTTACCAGTGAGTGTCTCTGGTTAGCAGAGTTCTAGAAAGATGTCTTCTTTTTTCTGCATTTCCCTTTTTTTTTTTTTTCTAAGATTTATGTATTTATTTTAGGGAGAGAGAGAGAGGGGACAGAGGGAGGGGGAGAGAGAGAATATCAAGCAGATTCCCTGTTCAGCATGGAACCCAATGGGGGCTCCATCTCAGGACCTATGAGATCACGACCTGAGCCAAAATCACAAGTCGGACACAGCCGACTGAGACATCCAGGAGCCCCTTTTCCCTGCATTTTCTAAATATACTTTAATGACAATATATTACTTTTTTAAATTCAAAAAGTATTACAAATCACAATTTCTTTTTGACCTGGGGTTAGAAGTTGGAATGTGGAAGAAAACTCTTTCAACGTGACTTTTTTTCTTTACATGAAATAACACTTTTTTAGCTTATGGTCAAAATTGCTAGTGATGTTTTTATTTAATTGATAATTCCCTCAATGACAAAAAGTTTAAAGTATATTAAGGCAAAGACAAAGGTATAGGTAGTAAGGCTCATTAATACATAACAGAATGTGGAAGTAGATCTCCGGTAGGAAAGCCTGGTTAATAATCAATTGTTACAGGAAAAATCTGAATTTAGTGATATTTTTGCAAATAAGTTTCTTGCTGGGAAATACAAAGAAAGATGTATTTATTTTAAATTCACAATGAATTTAGGACCTCTTAGGCAATAAATTAATAATGAGTAGCCTTTCCATATGTGAACAAAAGGCTGAACTGTCTGGCTCTCCCTAAAAAAATCAGAAAGACTAAAATATCCTAAGTCATTAGAACATAAACATATTTGCAAAGAATTTGGGGGAAATAATGTGTAACTAACTTATAACACAAAACTCACACTTAGAACTTTCTTCTAGAAAAGCTGATATTAAAAACTTCTGTTTCTATGATCAGCACACAGGCTGGCTTTTGAAGAGATCAGCTACCGTTTCAGTGTCCATGATGGCTAGAACCAGTAGATTTTTCTTTATTGTAATACATTTTTATTGCTTATCTCATCACCTGCCTCAAAATCTGAGAAGAGCCAGCAGTTTGTATTTTAATGGATTAAAGCAAAATAAAAGTCATTTCTAAATGGCATTTAGTAAACATGACACTCTAATCTGTATCAAGTTATTCTGATAAAGAGAACTATGCCATGGTAGAAAGAAATCAGATTGTTAGCCCTTATTTGTTTTTTTTTTAATTTTTATTTATTTATGATAGTTACAGAGAGAGAGAGAGGCAGAGACACAGGCAGAGGGAGAAGCAGGCTCCATGCACCGGAAGCCCGATGTGGGATTCGATCCTGGGTCTCCAGGATCGCGCCCTGGGCCAAAGGCAGGCGCCAAACCGCTGCGCCACCCAGGGATCCCCGTTAGTCCTTATTTGACCTCGAAAATATAACCCTCCTCATGTCACACATGCTGAGATACTTAATCCCAGGATCACCAAGGAGGACTGAGACTGGAGCACAAGCCTCATTTCTATCCTGATGCTTTCCCATCTAACCTCGATTCTGTTCATTAACAATGTTTTTTTTTTTTAATTAATTAATTAATTTATTTTAGAGCAAAAGTGAGAGAGAGCAAGAGCATGAGGAGGGGGCAGAGGGAGAGAGAGAGAAGCAGATTCTCCGCTGAGCAAGGAGCCTGACTCAATCCCAGGACCCCTAGATCATGACCTAAGCCAGAGGCATAAGCTTAACCCACTGAGCCACCCAGGTGCCCCATACTCATGAACTATTAATAATAAAAATATATAGCCGGATTGTCATACAAATTGATTTCAAGTCAGAATATTAGAATTTAAATATACATGCAATGCATGTTCTTTTAGATAAGCACAAATGTATCATTACTCATGTAAATTATGCAAGCAGCTCTCTCTCACACGGATGTACATACACTCATTCATATATCATGGTGAATTCAATGAATGAAAAGTTTGCGTAGTGCACTCAGGGGCAAAATATATTTAAAAAACACTTAAGGGAATTTATGAACAGTATCCAGATCGTTTCACATTGGCACATTACTGATGCTGAAAACATTCATGGAAAAAACACCTTCTTCTGAGAGGTTATTAAAATAAACTTTACAAGCTTTTTTTCCAAAAACATTTTGCAGTCTCACATCGATGTACCTAATTCATCAAAGTGTGTTTCAGGCCCGTCTTCGTCAGTCACAGAGCACACCAGCCTCGCTTTCAAAAAGGTTGTCCACTTGTTGACAAGGCTGCGCAGTCCCCCAGTGTCATTCTGAAACCATTTTGAAAACACACTTCAGATTGCTTAAAGAAATATTAAAGTGTATTAAAAATTCAGCTTAGTGGGGCAACTGGGTGACTTGGTCGGTTAAGCATCTGCCTCTGGCTCAGGTCATGATCCCAGGGTCCTGGGATCCAACCTGCACCTGCATCAGGCTCCCTGCTCAGTAGGGAGTCTGCTTCTCCCTCTGCCTGCCCCCCTGCTTGTGATCTCTCTCTCTCTCTCTCTCTCTCTGAAATAAATCAAATCTTTAAAAAAAAACCTCAGCTTAGATGTGTATTACTTGAGGATTTGTTATAATCTGGAGGGTGGAAATGTTAACTATATCTGCACAGCAACAAGGAGGAATATTTAAGATCAAAAGCATTTTATAAAACAGCTATAGCTATACTATTAATTCTCTACAGTAGGATAATAACAGAAAATGTTTTGAAATTTATATGCCCTAAAGCTTTCTAAATTTAACAGTATGTGATGAAAGTACCTGGAAAATGTTCTGAAGAACACATAATTTAATTTGCCTTAATAACTCATTGTCTTCAATATGAACATAATTTACTATATACAGCGAAGCTTGCAGATTCTACTGTGGTCAGGAAAGTGGGTTTATACCTATACCAAATGGTCTTCAATACTTCTTTTTTTTTAAATTTTTAAGATTTATTTGTTCATGAGAGACACAGAGAGAGGCAGAGACACAGGCAGAGGGAGAAGCAGGCTCCCTGCGGGGGGGCCGGATGCAGGACTTGATCCCAGGACTCCGGGGTCATGACATGAGCCAACGGCAGAGGCTCAACCACTGAGCCACCCAGGTATCCTAATAGTTCTATTTTCTATCCTTCATTTCTCTGCTATTATTCATTTAATCCTCAGTATTTCTAATCAGATGCTTAAATATATATATTTTCCTGGCCAGGGCCAGGAAAAAGGCATTTGGATCATTCACAAATAGTCTCTATTGATTTTTTTCCCTGTATACCCAAGTGTTTCAGGAACCCTTCTGAAGACTTTCCTGCCTTGTTCCAAATGACTGAGAAGCAGATGAGCTCCACAATCAGTGGAATATTGCAATATTTAAAAATAAACTATTTTGAACACTGGATACTTTAAGAAGCACTTTTGCACAAAGTATGGTGGCCATAAACAAGTCAGGGCAAACCTATAAAACTCCTTTATGAGAGGGCACCATGAGTTTTCTTGAGTTGCTACATATGCTTACTGTTTACATACAAGAACATTTTGTTTACTGTTTCTAATTAGGACTGTATTTTACTAATGCATTTCCTACTTTTCACTGTTGCAGTTTCTCAATGATTGTCTTTATTGAGGTTTTGCTGTATTTTATTCACAAGAATTGTTCTGTTTCTTTTGTAACATACAATTAAGTTAGCTGTTTTTAATGCAAATGCATTAAATGGAAAAACAAAAATTACACAAAACCATTTTTTTTGTGTAAAACCATGACCACTATCTTTCCTTGAATTAAGCTTATCTCATATGATTGATGTGAATAAACATTAAAATAAAATGTCTCCTCTCAATATTTCATTCATTTGTAACCATAGATAAAAGTAGGAAAATAAACTATTGGCAAAAAAAAAAAAAAAACAAACAAAAAACAAGAAAAACAAAAAAAAACCCCCATATCCATATAATTCAATTTTGAATTTTTAAAATTAGGACAAGTTTAATACTTACCGGACATATCCTAGCAATCATGGAATGAATCTGTTTTGTGCTTCTGCTATTGTCAGTCAGTTTCTCTTTGAAGAAGAAGTACACCTTAGCATCATTTGGATCTGTGCCATCTGGGATGACATGTGCATCCACAAACATAGGTTCTGGAAAAAAATACAAAGACTATATTTATACTCATGATGGAGATGCACCTACTGTTCATCTAAGTAGACCACAGGCATATGCCTTCTCCATTTTAGTACAGAAGCACAATTGCATTTTCAAAGGCACAGTCTAACTGCAGGAATTGTATTCACACAACATACTGTGTTTGCAGTGTCAAGTGGCACAAAATATATCCGTTAACTTAACAGCTTAAACTATTTCTTTCCCTGTCTGCAATACATTCTGAAAGCTCAGTAAATGCAAAAATTCTTTATGCACTGAGAAGTTCTAAAAATTAGAAAGCGTTTCTACCAGTTATTTCCCATGAAATCTAATGGTCACTTTATAGGAAAAATAAAAAAAAAAAAAAGGTTGTCTTTCAAAGTATAGCTTTCAATTTAGTGCATAAAAACTCAAATTCATTGAAGCTGAATGTGCAGTCAGGAGTCCAAGATCTGAAAAACAGTTTTCCTTAAAATACAGCATATGAAATGAAGGGGAAATTTTTCAAGGAAAAAAAATGCAGTCATTTGAAGACATAGAGGGATTCCTTATTTCAAGAACAAAACAAGTTTTAGAATACTCCATTTCCAGATGTACTCGACTCATAAATTGCAGAAGTAAATGGACAATCAATGCTTTCTTGTGCTTGTCTATCAGTGAACTAAGACGCTAAACTGGGTGATTCATGCTTCACTGTGCAATGTTAAGTGAATTGCCAAATTCAGGGTCAGCTAGAAATCTTCCCCAGGGTGAAATGACAAAGATCTTAGTGGTTTCTTCTTCTTCTAAATAGCAGGAACTGATTGAAACTGTACATTAAAGTCAAATGAACATCTTTCATGATGTGAATTTCATGTGATTCCACCCAAAATTAGAAACAAGTGAATAGTGTTAATCATAGTTATCATATCTATGATTTCTATTAGGTACTAAATAAAATTATTAAAAATCATATATACCAGTTTTATAATTTAAGAATCTAAGTATAAAACAAATGTGAGGCGTTCCTAAAAAAGTCCTAGTCATAATATCTGTTATAAATTTAGGAAGATTTTAAGATTTGACATAATTAAAATCGACAAATTCAAACAGACTAAATAAATAAATAGCATACTTAATTGTGATATGCTACAATTAAACAACTGGAGAAGATTCTTGCATATGAACCTGTATAATAAACATCATTGTCATTTTTATTTTTTAATATATTTATGATAATTACATGATGGTTAACAAAGAGTTAGAATATGAACTATGGACTTCTTCAATTATTTATTTATCCTAAATATTTAAAATCATAGAGTACAGAATTGTTACATCACAGCTAATTTTTTAATCTTTCTTTATTATAGAATTAAATTAGTTTAAAGCACGATTCTCAGGGTGCATAAACTGTTTCTTACCACTTAGCCATTTGGAATTGTGTTGATCAGTTCTGACTGCATTCCTCTTGGTTAAACTTCGAAAAATAGCAGCATCTGTGCCCATGAAATCTATATACATTCCAGAGAATAGCTCCTCATCTATGATAAAGTAAGAAAATGTCAACACAATTTTAAATGTTTTTTAAGGTTCTTTTAAAAATCAAGGAGAACTCGCTTATTAGGTAATCACCCACGTGACGGAGTGCTTAATTGTTGGTTTCCATTGTTCATTAAATAAAATAATTGAATAAAATTTAATCTAGTCTCATTTTTGCCTATATTATTATCAAGAGTTTTATTCTACATAAAAATAAAAATTCCTCTGCCTATACTTAATTATACTAAAAACCTAAGGTGATACAATGTGTATCAAGAATGGCAGAAATAATATGTGCATAAAAGATAACAAAATGGCTTCATTAATTATTACTTTCTTTTAATAAATAAAAAATACAGTAAGAGAATGCTCAGTTTCTAATTTTGACAAGAATTAAGTAAGTGGAAATTAGGGCTAAGTCGTTTAGCACTCTGAATCTCTCTCTACCTTCTTATTTGTAAAACATGGGAATGATCTTTATGATCTCAAAATTTTTTGCCACGTACAAAAAATTCCATGATTTCACTAAATAGATTGAAAATATTAGTTTTTATTCTCAAAATATTATTAATGATAAAGTTATTTTTTAAAGATTTTTATTTATTTATTCATGAGAGACACAGTGAGAGAGACAGGCAGAGACACAGGCAGAGGGAGAAGCAGGCTCCACGCAGGGAACCCGACACGGGACTCGATCCCAGATCCCAGGATCATGCACTGGCCCAAAGGCAGAGGCTCAAGTGCTGAGCCACCCAGCCATCCCTATGGTAAAGCTATTGTATCATTAAAAGTAAAATTTAATTTGTAGTGCTAGAAATTTTCTATAAGGTAAACAAAGTGCTACTTTTTCAATTGTAGCACACAATATATTACCATTATGCTAAAAATAGTACGTGAATAAGCCACATGTAGTTTAACATATTAAGCCATAAAAAATAGAAAGTAGATGTAAGAAAGAAAATATATTTTAAATATAATTATCATCATTAATGGCAAACTAGGATATTTTAATCCGTATTTGCATAACATTAGACATTGGACTTATTTCTTAAGGTCCACATTAATTTCTATCCTGGTAAGGACAGTAAGCATTGAATTGGTATGTGTGACCCTAGGAACAAAAAAAACGTAGTTACAAGTCAATTTAAAAAAGGAATAAAATGTATCAGGTCTGACCCACTAAACCACTATGCTGCTTTTTTCTTTGACTGATGTTCTATAATGACTCCCCTGGCTGTCTTCAGATCATGGTCATTTTGGCAGGACTGGAATATTTTGAAGCATTCCAAATCCACTGGTTAGTAAGAAGCAATACCAGTTAACCCAGGACAGAATGGAGAATGAAATGTTCTTAACATGTGCTCACAAGGTGATGAACTGGACCCTTACCAGTCAGCAAGTGGGTATGGCAAGCACTGTGTTGCCCAATTCTGCTTCCTAGTAGGGCTCTGGTGCCCATGGGAACGGATTATGGGAAGATAATAAATGTTCATGAAAACATTTTGAGCAATTTAGCTTCTTTAAAATTCTGTGAACATCTGTGAAGCATCTGCACAAGCAATCTGCCAAGGCAGTGGTTATTAAATTAATATAACTTTGTAATTAATTGTCTCACATTTAATTATACCAGATTACCCCCAAAATGGTGGGTTATAAATTCTCGCTATTCAGTAGATTGATTAGCATAGCTCTCCATTATCAGATCTGTTTCCAGGACGAGAAGGACAAAGGACACTCAGAGGACGGTGTATGGCCAAGAGGGCTGATTCCAATCCTACTGCACACCACCTCATTAATTATGTCTTAACCACTATAAAAGCCTACTTGTCTAATTGGCTTCATATTCTGGCTTAAATTGTCATTAATTTCATTTTTTAAAATTTGTCTAAAGATTTATTGTTTGAGAGGAAGAGAGAGCGAGAGTGAGAGCACTAGAGCAGGGGTGGGGAGAGGACGACTTCCTGCTGAGCTGGAGATGCTTAACCAACAGAGACAGTCAGGTACTCCTCTTATTAATTTCAATAGCAAGTTGGGAATAATGAAGTTTTTGCTTTATTTTGTATAATAATTAGTATCATTTTAAGCAGAATTTTGAGTAAGGATGTTTTTTCAGAATGTGTTGACTTATGCAAAAATAAACTTGTGCCTTTTAACTTTAATCCAAAAATCCTTTTGCCTTCCAATTTTACTTCCACTGACCAGAAGAACCTCATGAAGCTTTTTTTTTTTCATGAAGTTCTTAATAGGATCTCTAATATCATCCAACTTCTTGCTGTGCTACAACAATGACATGAAAAATAGCAAAAAACACTAAACTTGAACATGGGCCTAGAGCCACTGTATATTATGAAATTTGGAATTCCTCTATTCTCTGTTTCTTGGTACTTTAACATATAGAAATACTTTAAAACAATCTGTGTTATTTAGTGCCTTGCAATAGAACAGAAATGAAAAAGTCGCATGGCAAAGTGAGATGACTACACAAGTTCACTGTGCCAATATTGGAGATAAGGTTGGAGATAATTTTAGAGGGATAATCAGTAGAACAAATAAAATGACAGATACAAGTTACTAAACTTATTCCTCCTTTTAGTTTCAGTTTTTAAGGTAGGCAAATAGTATAATGACTCTTTGATAGTTTAAGTCCTAATATTAATCAAAATATTAAAAGATGGGGGCTCCTGGGTGGCTCAGTCAGTTGTGTGACTGATTCTTGATTTTGGCTCAGGTCATGATCTCAAGGTCATGAAATCAAGCCCTGCAAGGAGCTCCAAGTTCAGTGCAGAATCTGTTTGTCCCCTCTCCTTCAGCTCCTCCCCTCTTTCTCTCTCTATCTCTTAAATAAATAAATAAATAAATAAATAAATAAATAATAAAATCTTTAAAAAAAGAATGTAAGTATGGAAACTGAAATTCCAAATCCTTGAAAAATGAAAGTCAATAACTAACTTTAATTTTATAAACAAATCCAATTCTCTAAGGACAAAACTAAAGGCTTATCACAGTTTAACAGGAACATTTATAAAGTCCTGTTTTAAACCTTTCTTGTTTAAATGATATTTGATGACTATTAGTGTTCACAGATCTTTGAAGCTTATTTTCACAGCATTTAACCTGAAATAAGTGAAAACTCTACATATTTAGCTAGTATTAGTATTATATATATCATACCATTTTGATAGGTGAATACAATTTTCTTCCTAATGGAAATACTTTCCAAGATATTGCTTTTATTAAATAATATTCAGAAGCTTATCTGAAAAGTTCCTGCATCAGACATAATTGAATGTCTTGCAATTTCAGAGCTTTCTAATTTTTGGTCCCAATGGTATACTTTCACCTCCTCTCTAATTTGAAATGACCATATGGAAATAACTCACTGGAGAACTTCCAAGTTCACAATTTAGTCAGTGCTGGATGTACCTGTCTTAATTTAGTTTCCAAATATGAGAAAGAAAAAAAAAACAAATATGAGAAAGATGGGTTGCTTCATTAAATGAATAAAAGCAAAGTGCTCCCAAAACAATAATTATCTTGTCACCTGTTCTATTGTCAAATAATACAAGTTTCCACTGGCAATACATAGAGAAAGCAAAGGGGAAAAAGCACTGAAACACACTGAAATCCAAGATTTGTCTCCACCATCAACTCATGTTAAGTCAGACATATACTGGAAGTGTCTTAATTAACCAGCAAAGAATGTCTTTAACTGCATTATAGAAAGGCATCCAACGATTTGTTAATGGATGTAGCAGCAAGCAATTGGGCCTGCTTCTTAACTGATATATTTTGTAGAAAATGACGAGGGAGGGGGAATGATTTTACCACCAACCTCTTTTTATTATAGCAACTTCTGGAAAGTCCCAGAGAATGTACTTGGCTAGTACATGCACTATGTTATTCTTTCATTTGAAAGAAATACCACTTTAAATATTTGTCAAACATTACTAAAATATGAGGGAAAATGGGCACACATAATACTAGAAAAACAACTACAGAAAATATTAAAAAATACTTTATAATATATATTATTACATGTATATGAATACATACTTGTTTGTAAATAGTTAACCTGCTCTAGAAATGACAGCATCATGATAGTGAATGAAAAAAAATCCATGCTTATCATGTAATCATGAATTCTTGCAACTGCCAAACTACAATTTGTCGGCTCACAACTTTCTTTCTGTTACCTCGCTCAGACTATCATTCATGCTACTATCCAGATGGGTATATTGTGTCATGAATTTATTTTCTTTAATTTCCTTTTTATTTTGTATTTCCCCCTCCCTCTTTTATTTTCCACTTACTGATCATAACAGACACTGTGTTCACATTGGGGTTGAAAGAGCAGCGTCCTTTTCCGGATTCACACTTGGAGTCAATCACAAACACTTGGTCCTTTATTATAGATAAGATACAAATGTAGAATAATAAATAACTGTATATTTAGTTAACCAATTTGTTCTTTAGTAAAACAAAGCATAATCTGAACATGCTTCCTATTTGTTTCCTTATGCCTTCTCGATTTACTTTATTAAGACTTTTTGGCCTGTATGAAGAAAACATCTGTAGATTATAAGCAAACTTCAGCAGGTTGAAGTTCTCATCCTACTACCATCCCCGTAAAGCTGATCCAACAAGTTCTCCTCAAATCAATTATCAGAAAGAAAGAAAAAAAAATTCAGTATCAGCACAAACCACCTGGGAATCAAGGGTCATTGTAAACCTGAACTAGATATGTCAAAAAATTGGCCCAAAGAAGAAAACAGTACACAGAGGAATAATGTATATAAGGATTATATTATTTCTAGAATAATCAAGATATTTCTAAAATATAAAATTTATATTATCACTTAATTTTGTTATATAAGCATTATGCTAAATTCAATGAAGTTGAATTCATAATTTAGATTGAAATTGAAATTATGAAATTCTATTAATTCATTCATTTATTTATTTATTTAACAAAAATTTATTGAGCATTTACTATATATGCCAGGTACCAACAAAACATTAGGAATACAGACAAAAATCTTTATCCTCAAGTAATTTTTAATATTAAGATAGAGAATGTAAGTATAAAAATAATAAATGCACAAAATATATAATATGTTAGATGGTGCTCAGTCATTAGGAGAAAAATTAAGCAGAGAACAGAAGTTGGAAACTCCAGGGATTGGAGGCAATGATCCAATTTGAAATATGATGGTCAGTGTAGCCTAACAGGAAGGGAATATTTTGTTGGTATACTTACCCTTTTTTCTTAAATAAAGTTAGTAAAAGCTACTACTAAAATTGAAAGACAAAAGTTTTCACTTTTGTAGATTTCATTAGATGACAGATCTTAATCATCAAGCTAAGGTTTTTGAAAATTTTCCTGAGAGAAATTCAGGCTCAATATTTTTGAGTATGGAAATGAAAAGATCTAAACACTGCTTTAAGAAGATTGGGCCTTACCTTGGTGTTTTAAGAAGATTGAGAATGGCAGTTTTAAAAACAGACACTGGACTGAAGAAGTAGATTTGTTTTCAATTGCAATAGTCCAGGAATTAGGTAATAATAATTTGACATGCCAGGATCTCACTGATCATGGTAAGAGCAGTAAAAATGCAAGAGAGGTTGTCAAATAAAAATCAATAGAGCTTGGCAATCAATTACAAATTGGATGTACTTAAGAAAAATGAAGAAAACAAAGATGATTCTGAAGTTTTGACTCCTTAAGGAAAATAAAATTAGTTCCTTTTTGTTATATTGAGTTTGATGTGTTGGCAGGACATCCTTGAGATGATAGGGAATCAAAGAGCTTACTTAAAAAGAAACACGGTCCTTTAGCTTGGAAAGGTCTTTCAAAAATGATCCTCTTCTATGAATTAACTCTATAGATGAGGAAAATATAACTTGCCCACCAAGATCATGTAGCTAAATAATGACAAAAGTAAGACTAAAATTCAGTCTCCTAACTCATTATGTCTGTTTTCCAAAAAGTCAGTATTTATACAATGACTAAACTAAACAAATAATTGAGGAAAAATAATAACATTTAGTAAGGCTAGTTGTGATTATTTAGCCAGTGATGTACATATATTTTACTAAAAAGTGAGTTGGCATTGCAAGAATTGATGAAATTGCTTAGGTACCACTTGCTCTCCATTGACCTATTCCTCCATTGTACAGCATATTTTTTCACACAGAGTCTAGATCTTGTCCCCAGGAAGAGTGTGGTCTACCTGAATAATCACTAATTCCAGCATGTAGCAACAATTCTCCAATTTCATCTCCCAAGAACCATAACAACCTCATCAGCCTTCTCTCTTCTTGACTTTCTTTGTTTAGATTCTGTGCTATTTAATTCCATTAAATTTTTTGCAGAAATATTAAGTTCCTTGAATCTGTGATTTTTTTCATTGAAACCACAGCCCAGAAGGGCATGTCTATCTACACATTCTCCATACTTGTGTCCAAATATCTAAGTATTTTGCAGAAGGTCATCCAACAAGGTAGATTCAGCATAATATAGATCTGTGATCACCAACACAAAATGTATCCTCTGTACTGCTCAGTAAACTTTCATGGGCACTCTTATCAACTGGTTCTTCCATTAATAATTTCAAACCAATGCACTATAGTCAAATCACCTAACTTGTTCTCAATTGAAATGATTAACAAATGATTGAGCATATGACTGTAGAATAAGTGAAGCCTTTAAATGAACATCTTCAACTTCTCACTACCAAACACATAAATAAATATAAACGGATATATCCACTAGCACCTGAGAGGAACTCTTTCTCTTACTTTGAGGCCAATCATTCCACCAATGTCTTGGGCCTCGTCATATCCAGTCTTCTTAGGCAACTTATACTTTTTGTTATCCTCTCTCTTGGATCTTATTAACTGGAACTTTTACATCATCCTTTAAACAACCCGTTCAGCTCCTATACATTACTCTCTTTGAGAATCACAATTCTTTCTTCAAGAATTACCTATACTCATCACCATTTCCTGACTTTCCACTTTTTTCTCAATCCATTTCAATTGGGCATTCAACTTCAATTGTTCTATTGAAGCCCTTTGCCATATCCTAATGGCAACCACGCTACACAATTTAGTGTTAATTTTTTAGACTTCATTTTAGATTCTCAATGATACTTGAGATTGTTGACCATTTCTATCTTTTTAAAGACTTATTTTTACTCCCAGAATGAACACATTTTGGTTTCTTCCCCCCTGCTTGAGAGTTTCTTTTTTCCTGGCTATTTCTTCTTAGTCATGTTTGAAGGTCCCTTGTCTTCCATCTTGTCATTAAATTAAGACACCCTTAAGTCTCAACCACAGTCACACCTCTCTTTTCATACTACACCCTTTCTGAATCATGATTAAACCCAAGCATTGCCTGGATTTCAGTACTCTTATAAAAGAATAAATCAAATATTTATATAGCCAATTTTATATTCAATGGCCTACTTGACCTTTCTATTGGATCTTTCAACAGCAACTCAAACTCAAAAGAACAAAGCCCAGGCTTAAAATCTTAAACTCACACCTGATTCTCTTTGTTTTTTATCATCTCAGTTCATGACAAATATATAACTGAAAAGGCCAAAAATAAAAAAAAAACAAAGCAAAAATATCAATATCTGTATCATTGCAAATTTCCTTTTCTGCAGCTAAATCTACCAGTATTAACTATACTATTCTATACTTAATGGCTATTTTTCTGTCTTTATTGCCACTCTCTTTCTTTCTTGGCCTATTAAAATAGTTTATTTCTTGGTCTATTATATTCACTAACTGTTCTCATACAGCCGTCTCATCCCCTTCCCACCCTAAATCATTTGTAACCTAATACCGAAGTGACAACACAATGCTTCCTATGCCATGTTCTGCTTAAGATCATTACAGTTGCTTCTCCTTTAACCACAAGATAAAGACCAACATCTTAAAGGTAGCTTACAAGTTCTGACATAATTTCGTTTCTGCCATTATTCTCATTAAATAAATACACATTTGTAGATTGTATCAATGGGAGAACAAGTAGGAAAGAAAGAGAGTAGGTGGCGAAAAACTAGGAAAGAAAGCACAGCAAAACGTCCCATGGTTGTAGATGTCAATGAAGGCATTGAAAAATAGAGGGCATGACCAACATGTTATAGAGATTGGTCTAGAAGAAAGGACTGATTAGGGGAGTCAGTTTGATCATTAAGGAATCTTGGTCACCAGGAAATAGTTGTAGTTCACAGGTGGTAATGAAAGTAATATCAGAAATGTTTGATAATGACACGAAAAATGAGAATATAAAAGCTGAAAATATAGTCTACTAGTTTGAGAAGTTTTGTGATAAGTAAAAGAGAGAAAAAGAATGAGTTGAAAAAGTCAAAGATCTGAGATAACGATTTTAAGGAAAAGAAACCTCTTATTTTAAAACAGGAAAGGCAGTAAATGAGAAGAAAGAAAACAAAGATATAAAACAGAATAATGAAAGTTATTGATCAAAAACTTTATTGATAAGGAAAATGCACAACTTTTCTTCTGACAAGAGGAAAGCTAGGAAAAGATGCATACGCAGAAAAGTATGGTGACTAATTTGCTTCAAAAGGCACAGGAAATAATTTGAATGCCTGTGATATTCTTGGTTGTTCAAAGGTAAGGTTATCTGCTTGATGATCAACAGAGTCAGGGACTTAAATATTCAACTGCTGGAACCAATAGATGGAGACATCTGATAAAATCAACCAGAAATGAAATGAAGTAATATTCCAAGAATGTGCAGCAAAATTAATCAATTATAGTTTTTAAATTAACGTTTTATTTATTATTTCAAGTCACTATTTACTTGTGTTGCTTTATCTTTTTCTAGGAACAGAAGACAGAGAACAAAGATAGAGAAGAACCATGGTTAGGAATTGATGCAGCAAGGATTCGTAGGCTCTTTGGGTGGGCAACATTGAAATGCTCTGGAAAAGCTCTGACAAACAGAGAGAAGGTGGTACATAGTGTCTCAGAAATAAAAGTAAGTGATGATTGTGCCACCCTAAAACTGGTTTGAAATACAGGAAAAATGCCTTATCTTAGTATAAGCACATGGTGTTACCAGTAAGTACTACCTCTGGTCATTGCAAAACAACAACGTTATTTTGGATGAGGAAAATTAACTCAAAATACAACTCTCTGTATCATGTGGTCATTTTATGCTTGGCGATTTTGTATCTTCAACTACAGAAAATAAATAGAGTAGATGTTTGATAGATTATCCTCTATATTTATGTTATTATATAAACAGAAATATAAAAAATGATGTTATGGTGAAACCCTTTGACTTGAATTGACTATATACAAAGTTTAAATTCATAACCCTTTTCATACTTAAATTGGCTCTTAAGATGTTCACAGATTATTTAAAGAGATTAATTAATGGAAATGCTTCCCCTTTGAAATATACCTTTTGAAGTGAGACTACAGTAGTTCATTTATAGTAAAGTGATTAAATTTTTATTCCATGCTGGCTTTCCAAAGGAGATTATTTTTTAGACTGACTTTCCAATTAAGCCTTAAAGTGCATAGTGGGCAATTTGTACATGGGAAAATGATTTTATTTGAAATCTGTGCTCTGAAAACTGCTATGCTATTGTTGGCCTGTACAGTGACTGCACAGCCTTCAGTGGAGTGTCTGACAGATTGCAGACGTCTGGGGCAGTAGTTTATTTAATCAATTGATCACAGGCATGTGGTTCTAATGACAAGCTCAATGCAGCCAACTGTACTCTTCCAAGAAGCATAGCTCTACTTTTCTTTAAGAATTGTAATATTTCATATCATCCTGAACCACTTGGAATTGCCTAATTTTGGGGTCAACTTATAATTACTCAGTTATTTTTAAGTGACTTTTTAATTACCGAAAGATATGTGTGTATAAATTACACGTCTGAAAAAAAATAAAGTAATATAAAGAGAATCATTGTTTAATTATATTTGTATTAAGAGTACATTAATCTTTGTTAAAGGAAAATAAACTTAATAAGGTATATCAGTAGCAATATTTAATCTTTTTTAGAGTTCTAATCTCTAAAATTGAATTAAGATATTATTTATGTACTGGACATTCTAGATTTAAGTTGCATAAGGAAAACAAAGCAAGGTAATTTGAAACAGGTTTTTAAAATGCTTCTATTTAGTAAAACAACATGCTCAACATGCTCAATTAAAGGAAGGAGGAAAAACTCTTGTGATCTACTGCATATTCTCCTTAGTAAATAACTGTAAACTGAGATAAACATGGTTTTATATACCATAGGTGAAGTTCAACAAACCTTGTATTTGTCTTCGCATTAGGTATATACTTAGTGAGTAGCAATTTTTTTTTTTGTTCACAGAACCCCAAATCGTTTTAACCAATGTAAGAATAAAGCTAGAAAAGCCCAGTGTAGACTAATGTTGGTTTAAAATGAAAGTATGATCTATTAATTATAGAAAGTTCTTTCCAGCAAAGTCACCTGGCATCCTGCTTTATCAATCCCTTTTATGTATCTTATTCAAGTTTACCAAATTTGAAAGTTAAATAAGAAATTACTTAAAATAACTTTAAGAAAGAGTTTATACTACAATATTCCATAATGTGAAGCAAACAGTATCAATACCTTCCTTTCTAAATAATCATAAAATTACAACATTTTTCTTTCCTTTATCTTTTGCAGCCATTTTATTCATAGATATGAATATTCACGCATATGTTTATTCATATTTGTATATATGAATATTTATTCATATTTATATTCATATATCTATATATTTAGCTGAAAGCAAAAGTTACACTTTAAGTAACTTGGGCGACAGTAAGCAAGTGTGATATATTTTGAGTTCAAAGGACTAGAAACTTCTTCATGACTATTGATGATGTTTCCAACTTTTTAGCCTCCAATAGAGTTTTAAGAAATCTTTGACAGTAACACCATAACTAACGATGAAAAATGGTTACACTTACCTCTGATCTCCTCCCTCTATTCAAATAAGTACACACGGGGCTGAAAGCACCACTCCCACAGACATACAAGTGAGTTCGGTTGAAAGCCTGAATGACCCGGACGAAGTTCCCACAGCCATGCTAAAGGGACAGATGAAGATGTAGTTAGTGATATGATGACTTTTATTGCTGTTTCTAAGTAGAATGGTCATAACCCCTGCTATAAATTTTCCTTTCTGCTCTCACCTTTTTCTTGTTGTTAAGAGAGGACAAGAGAACAACATGGTTGGTTCTGCTGGTCTACTTCATGAAGAAGGCTAGCTTAGAAAAGAGTAAGAGGCACGTCTTTCTCAGAATTCAATATTTTCTACACTGTGTAAGTTTTTGCACTCTGAATATTTATGAGCTTACTCTTTATCTGAGAAAGTTGAGAAATTGGAAAGTACACCCAATTGTCTCCTTAAATTTTCCTCAAAATGTTACATGCACACATACACACATGTTATAGAAACATATTTGGAATGAAACTGTGCTTATACGAGGTCAATGTCATCATTAGTACACAATGGCAAACACTATGGGCTTTTATTTTATTTATTTATTTTTTAAAATATTTTATTTATTTATTCATGAGACACAGGCAGAGGGAGAAGCAGGCTTCCTCTCAGGGAGCCAGATGGGGGACTAGATATCCAGACCCTAGCATGAGGCCCTGAGCCGAAGGCAGACGCTCAACCACTGAGCCACCCAGGTGTCCCCAACACTATGGGCTTTTATAGCTGGTGAATAAACAGACTAAACAAATCCCAGTGCTTGATACAATCATGACCTCTCTGGCCTTCATCTCCAAAAAATACATTCTTCCCCAATTTTCTTTTTCACCTGCTTCTAGTCCCACTGTTGGAAAAGTTGTCAATTGTTCACTCAATGAAATGCAAAATAATCACTGTAATTATAAGTTGACTATGATCTTGCAGAAGTATGTAAACAGCCAGCATCAAAGGTAGATCTCTGTACCTGAATTAATCATTGCATGTTTGCTATCCCTCACTGACTACAAATTAAGCAAGCCTGAGATTGTATGTTGTTTTTCTTTGGTCATTTTTGTCCCCAAAGAACATCATTAAAAATGATGCCATAGAGTTGCCTGGGTGGTTCAGTGGGTTGTGTCTGATTTCAGCTCAGGTAATGGTCCCAGGGTCCTGGGCTCAAGCCCTGCATTGGACTCCCTACTCAGCAGGGAGTCTGTGTGTCCCTCTCCCTCTGCCCTTCCCCTTGCTTGTGCTCTCTCTCTCTTAAATAAATAAAATCTTAAAAAAAAAAACCCACAAATTAAAATAATGTTATAAATTAAAGACCATTTTAAAAATAAATACATATATTAAAAGGTAACTGATTTCCCATGGGTGTCAGACAGCATATATTTCTTTTCTTCTCTTTTAGGTACCATATTACTAATTTTTATAAGCACATTTAATATTTATGTTATTAGGAAAGTAAAACTAATAGCCAATTCTGTTAAAGTGGAAGTTAATTTTTTTAGTAGAAGTCAAGTTTAATTTATAATCAATATTATTTTATATTCTCTCATAATTTTTTCCTTTTATATTATTACTTGCCAGAAAATACATGCTTATTTTTATATGTAGAAATTTTATACATGTTTCTATTATGGATTTTATTATGAAGTAATCAATCATTAGCTATGCTGTCAAAGAAATTAATCCTTACAGACAAGACTATACAGTTTATTTTTATTTTAAGACATCAAGAATTTTTGTTAATATATAGTGTCGCTGTACCTTGACACCTGTTTATAGAGGTACCTGGAAATTGACTATGTAACTGCAAATGACAATGTGTTTCTCTGTAGAAAAAGAATAGATGAAGTACGGTGTTTATGTAATACGTCTATGTTAAGGGTACCTATGAGCAATGAGACTTGGGTTTATTTTTTTCACATCCAAGTTTAGTCACTCTGGGATCCTGTATATACTATTTCCTCTTATAAGACAAGACTTCAATTCTATTAATAATAGATTATATGTTGTCTTGAGTTTTGCAGACAGTTTACTGTCATGAATGACTGTTGATAAAAAGAAAGACATCACTAATGTGTTCTATATTTCAAATACAGATTATACTTGTTTAATGTATATGTTTCTGTCTCTCTCTACTTTCTATCTACTTATTATGGTCAACATTTGTTGAGAATTTATTATATGCTAGACTTTGGAATGATCATTTTATACATTTAACCAGTTTTACTTCCCAGGAGGTTTGATTTCTTTCACCCTGATAGCTCACACTTATTGAATTTCCTTATGCCATGTGGGCACTTCACATTTCTTCATTTTTGTACAACTCAACTCTTTTTAGAGAATAGAGCTTAGAGCTTTTTTTCAGTTAATTTGCTTGACATCACTGAGCTAGAAAAAGTAAAAGAGACTTTCAAACACAAATGTGTCTAACATCGAATCTTGTATTTTTAATCACTTTATAATTTGTCAATGGGTGAGGAATCCACAGTTGATAGAGGAGAGTTTTTATAATTTATTAATGTTTATAGAGCTCTTAATCCTTTGATGTTATTATTTTTAATCTTCAAAGCAATGTTCCAATTAAAGTATTAGTTCCATTTTAGTGATGAGGAAATTGAGCCCCAAAGAGGTTAAATGAAGTGTTTTAGCTTTAATAAGTTACTGAGCTGGGTCTTGAACCATGACTACCCTCCACCATCCAGGTTTTCTAAAGAAAGGGGTGGATTAACCATGAGACCGATACCAGACTATCTGATGATGCCCAGTGTGCCCCTCCAACCTTCCTCACAGAGAAAAATACAAAGAATAAACAAACCAGTTAATTACTGAAAATCACTTTCTAGGTCTCTTCCATTTCTATAGTTTTTATCCATATTATAAATGCTATGCAGCAAATATTTACTAAAAGCGTTCTATGTAAACACTGCATCTGGTGCCAACAACACTGAAATGAATAGGTTCAATTTATCCTTTTAAGCAAGGAAGCCATAATACATGAGGCTCTATTGATGCTATATAGAGTTATATTTTTCAAAAATATGCTGTAGGAAGAGAGAAGAGAGAATGAATAACGACGACCTGGGTGTAAGGGCTTGAAAGGGGATGTCATTTGAGCTGGAACTTGAAGAATAAGCTAGATACTTTGACAAGCAAAAGAGTAAGCAAAGAGCAGGGCTTTCTGACAGAAAAAAAAAAAAAAAAGAGCATGAACAAAATTATGGAGGCATGACAGAGCAGGATTTACTTGGGAAGTGGTGCCTAGAGGGGATAGTGAATTCCTATGTGATGAAACCAGAGAGGCAATTAGAGTTGGTCTGTCATCATGCCATAGTCTTCAGATGGGCAGTAGACAGTGGATTTAAGTGTACAAATCTCAAAGCCAACTGACCTAGGTTCAATCTCTATTTTTACCTTTCAGTAGCTGTTTGAACTTGGAACATTTACTTAGCCTCTCTGTGCTTCAATCTTTTAATCTGTAAAATGGTGATGATAACATTTGTTGTGGGCAATATACTAATAAGGCACTTGAAATAGTGTCTGCACATGATAAATACCCACAGTGTCAGATATTGGATGCTTCCATATGTACTTTTTATTTTAAGTGTCAGAAAAAACCTCGTGTCCTGAACAGAGCTTAGTTCAGGTCCTGACCATAGCAGACATCTATGACAGGCTTGGAGAATGAACCTTCAATGAAGTGCAATCCCGTGAATGCTTTTTTTTTTTTTTTTTTTTTTTTTTACTTTTGTTTTATTGTTTACTTCTTTTTCAAAATTGCTTCCTGGTACAAAGCTAAATGAAAAATCAGGCTGTTAATAGTATGCATAATATAATACCATTTTATTTATATTCCTATAACCCTCAGACAATACAGTGCTGGAAAAATATATGCACAATTCTTAAGTGATTATATTTAGGCAGTGGAATTTATTGTATTGATTTAATAGTACGATACCATATACTATATGCTATGTACTGTTCTAAGCTCTCTTCAAATAGTAATTCATGAATCCTCATAACAACCCAATATGGTAGGTACCATGAGAATACCCATCATGTAGACAAGAATATTGAGGCACAGAGAGGTAAGTCCCTAGGGTCAAAGAGCTAAGAAGAGATTGTTTTCTATTGCTTTTTACAAGCTTTTCTAGGTCTTCAAAGATTTCTGTATTGAACATGTACTTGCTATATAATTTTAACATAAGTGTTTTTGAAAATATATCCTGGAGCACAGATGCATAAGGCTATAAAAATATTGACTTTTCATGTCCCCTACTAAGCAATGGGGAAAAAAGTCCCTCTTATTCTTTTCTTCTTGGCCTACACTTCTTTGGTGTGGGCAATAAATCAAGGTATTTTGATAAATGTATTTCTAAAGAAAATATATTTTCCAGTAGTTTGAGATCCTTTGGTCACATAAATAGGGAAACTGATATTCCTCAATTAATAAATAAAGTTTGACATTGTGTGCATGTAATGCACATGTCTAAATATATGTAATCCTGCTTAATTTTCCAACAATCTCTTACAGTATTTACTTAGTGCGTTAATTATGTCCTATCTCATTGGATATGTTTGACAGCATGTGCTACTGTTTAAGCTCAATTTATTTAGAGTATGAATAAAATATCAACATTTAGAAATAAATTGAGCATGTAGTAATGTGAATTCATAGGGGTAGAGAGGGAAATGGGAGGCAGGTTATAGTCTCTTTAGCTAGGCAGAAAATTAGCTATATTCCCACCGTGATCATGTATTTTCTTTATAAACATTTGTTTATTATGATATTATGACATATGATTACTGGAATCAAATTTTAGCTTACATTGAATTATTTTCTAATACCTAAGTGTTATTTTTTTCTAACTTTCTTAATTAAAATTTGGTATGTTAAGAATCCAAAGAACTAAGAGATGCTTGCGTCCATGCTGTATATTTTCTTTCAGTTGCTTACTGCAGTATGGACTTTAATTGTCACTAGTTTATGTTTTTCTGAAGTAGATGATTAATATAATATAAAATCAAAATATTTTAATTTAACCAAAATGAACTTCTAAAATATGTGCATAATGAATTTACTACAAATATTAACTTGAAGGCATTAATAAACTCACCATCCACCGTGTCCTACCCCAACTTCTGACAATCACTTGGAGCAGATTCCCATGCTTGCTTTGAATTTTTTCAGATCTTGTTTAACTTTATTAAGAGCCTAGATACAGATCTGAGCACAAAGAATAATGACACTACACTGTATTTCCAAATAGTAAGGTGAGAGTTACAGTTACACAGTGCAACATTGTGCCAGAGTGTTTCAGGTGTACACAGAGGGATAGCTAGCTCAGTCCTGGGTGGGCAGACATGACTTTCCAGAGAAGTGACATCTGCACTGTAACTTGAGAGGATGAGTAGATGACTGCCAGGCTTAAAAGATGGGAAGATAATTGAATAAGAAGGGAATCACATGTACTTTGTGTCAAAGGCTGAAAAAGGAAGAGTATAACTTACTTGAATTTCAGTATCACTGAAATGAAATAAAGAAAAAGATTGACATAAAGTGTTGCCAACAAATCTATCAAACCTTTCCTAAATATCCCAGCTGCAGTGTTTGTTGTTGTTGTTGTTGTTGTTGTTGTTGTTGTTTGTCTTTTGTGTATATCCTTAGAATTTACCAAATTCTTCCCTGTGAGAAGGCATGTTTTACATAAAACAGACAGCGATCTCCCACCCCTCTGCTAGCAAGGTGGCTTTAGTAAGTTCCTCATTCTCTTAGTGATTGGTTTCTTTATCATAAAACTGTGAATGGTGACAATAATGTCCATCTTACTGGATTATTGTGAGGATTAAAAGAAAGACTAGAACAGTGCCTGGCCCATTCCATTAAATGTCCGCCATTATTATTTGATAGTCATTGCATATATGTCTCATCATTTCTAGTATATTGTAAAAACTCTTAAAGATAGAGACTCCATCTTATTCATCTTTGGTTCCTTCACAATAGCTAACTGATTTATACACATTAAAATTCCTCTGTTTTTAAATAAAATATTAAGTATTAGATGATATTTATTCTAACAGAATAAAGAGATGCTTAAATGTTTAGTTTCATTAATGAATGTAATAAAAATATGATGTTCTGTAGAGTTTCTAAAGTCTATTTTGGATCCTTTTTCTGCTGCTGGTCTTTTCCTGTAGCCTGATTAAGGGACACTTCTCTGGAAGTATTGGAAGTACTTCTTCAAATATATTTGTCAGACATTCTCTTCTCCTGTATAGACAGAACATGTATTCGGAAGAGTTAGTTTGATTATTTCCCAGGATCCAACACTGTTGGTTGTACTAGAACAGAATGTTCCAGCAGTTACTTCTATTATGTATACTAATTGGCTGCATAGCAGAATTTAAAGGTATCCATGGATGATATTACAGCATGATAAAACTATGGGAAAATGTAAGCATGTATTGAAGATTTCATCTAATGACTCTTAATTATAAGAAAGCAAATGAGTGCAGTTGTTTTTTGCCAAAGGGAGAAAGATATCAAATGACGTGGCTAAGATTCTTCTGAAAATCAACACCAGTCTTTGGAAAGAGAATGTATGATGGTATCTAAATCCTACATATTCTACCTGTGACAGTTCCTATGAATGGGAAATGAAAATCTTTTTGAACAAAGAGGACAACAAAATCCAGTAATTATAGCCACAGGATATTCTTGTGGCAAAAGGCAAAACTATAATAGGATATCCATCAGTGGGACAAATCTCTACATTAGAGAATGAAAGAAAACATTTAAATTCATGCACACTTACTGAAATAATAGCTTCATGGGACAAAAAAAAAAAAAAAAAAAAGACTTCCCTACAACATTATACTTTCTACTATTTGTCCCTTAGAAGACAAGCATACTGTATTCTTTTGAGTGTTTCTTACACAGTTTTCTGGATTTTTTTCCTATAGACTTTGTAAGGCTCAGCAGATCACGTGGGGAGCAAATATGCCTCTGAAAGCTCCTTCTGCCCATTTTAAAATTTCTCTTAAACGGTGAATTTTAAGACTGAAAACATGAGACCCAGAGCTGAGTCACTCCTGGTGAACTCTCAACAACACCCTCCGGGGGACCCAGAAATAGTACACGCCAGTCTTCCACGGCCCTGTGTTGCACCAGACCTTTTCTGAACCTCATACCTGGACAGTTAAGAGTCAATGAAAACAAAAGTTTAAATTCCACAGTTCCTCTTTCCACAAAGATTAGTCTTTTCCTTGAACCTCCGTGATGAATTTCTGAAACTTTCACTATCAAAGCTCAGTGCATAGCCTTGGACCCTGAAATCAGCATTTCTTACCTCTACACTTACAATGAGTGTTTAGTCAACATTTTTTACGTGAAGTCAAAGCTGTTATTTCTTATGACCTCAGATATGATTGTGTGTGTGTGTGTACAAAGGCTAGTTTTTCTGCCCAACCACCATATTTCAACTTCATATCTGCATAAGCACATATTTCCATGCTCATTTGATTAATGTTGAATTCTCCAGCAGGATCATAAAGTTGAGGAGAGTCAAACCTATTTTGGTGTACATTACCTCTGTACCAGTAAACACTATGCCAGACACAGAATAGGGCCTCAATCAATACTGGCTGAATGAATGACTAAAGAAGTGAATAAATGGGGACACCTGGGTTGCTCAGTGGTTAAGCATCTGCCTCTGGCCCAAGGCGTGATCCTAGAGTCCCGGGATCAAGTCCCACATCAGGCTCCCCATGGGGAGCCTGCTTCTCCCTCTGCCTATGTCTCTGCCTCTCTCTCTCTAGCTCTCGTGAATAAAATAAATAAAGTCTTTTTTTAAAAAGTGAGTAAGTGCATAATAAAACTTCTTCCTCAAATTATTTGTGTAAGAATGGGTAACTCTGATATATGGTCCCATTATGACATTTTTCACAGTTTGAGACAAGAAGGTAAAATGACACAAATGCTTCATTATAAAATTAAATAATATATACATTAAAGATCGGCTTCATGTCTTTGTTTTATAATATTTGAGAATAATTTCAAGTTTCAGCAAACTGTTTGCAGGAATCCATATAGATTTATTTCTTAACTCATTGTATGGAATTTTACCTAAATATATACAATTTGTATAAACGTTGCCCACTGAACACTTATTGATATTCATATCTGCCTTGTTTTTTCTTTCTGTGGCTATTTTTAACTAACAAAGATACCGGTAATCATTGGTGATTTATGCCTCTGGAATGTGCTGGCTCACCAGTACCCTTTTGCCGAGATCTTTCTTTGGAAAACCCCACATGGTATCTGGGAGCTTCTCCAGACACTTGCATTATCATTATTTCAGTGGCCTGCTGAGAATTCCGCAGGTTGGATCCACTAGAACAGGGGTTATTACTGAAATCCATCATGAAAAATGTCAGAATGCAATAATGAAAGCAAGGCAAGAAATTTTTACCCAGTCAGGAATTCCTAAGTTACAGTGTTTAAGAGTTCCAATTTCTTTGCATTTACATTTTTTACCATGTGTCCAGCAGAGGATTTAAAATTCCAACACCCTTTGTCTTACTCTTGGCTGCACTCAAGATACATGGATTCAAAGACCAAATATTTAAGTTTTAGAGTTTTCTTAGGCACTCACTGTGGGATCTTTGCCAGCCATTTTGCACTCTTCGACTTTGATTGTAGATGCTGGCCAGAAAACCTGCTCAGAAAGGAAAATAAATGTTGCATAATCCAACTTATACATAGGACAGCTCAGTCCTCTTCATTTACTTGATGCTAATGCATTTCTTTAAGGCATTTCTGTATTTATATGTTAAGACATTTTTGGTTATGAACTCAAATTCATAAAGATTTTACTACTTTATTGTAATAATTGTTTTTATTTCGCCCATCAATTTTTTCATTAATAGAAGTCTTTCAATTATATGTGCCTATTTCCCAATGACATATTAAAATGAAGTCATTAATGTATACTTTAAAATGTATATTTCCCTCCTTTAATAGTATACTTTTCTCAACTGCTTACACCACAATGAATTTACATTTATATTGCTATTTGGTTTAATATTGTTTCTGGTAAACTACATAGCCAGACTGGTAGATTTACTTAAAACATGCCCCTACGTACTTCAACAACTAAAATCACTTGGATTGAATCCAAGAGATTCCCATCTCTGAAATACTCAGCTAGTGTTCTAAGTCTCTGTAGCCTTAGGTCAAGTCTGACGGTGACGATTATTTTTTTTTTTAATTGTCAGCCCACTGACCCTTGTTAAGATAATAAATTTAGAAGTCTCCTTGTTGTAATGAACTTATAATCAATTTACTTTTATTTCTTTACTACAGTGAAGATCAATTTATTTCCTTCTTGCGAAATAGAATGATAAATGTAGGTCACACTTGTTCACAAACCAGTGCACTTAATAACTGTGTTGCTTTTAAGGCCTTCTTGGATTACATGCAGATGACAAGATAGATCTTCCTTTCGTCTGCTCATTTTTTCAGGCTATACTGTATGGTTCTTTCTGTCTGTCTCTCCCTCTCCCTGTACATACACACACATACTTGTATGCAAACACATACACAGGAACTATTTCCTTTCTGGTTTTAAAATGTTAAAATCTATGAAGCTAGACAGTGAGAATTGAACTGATTATATTTTCAGTACATGAAATAAGTATGAACTTCCAGTTATTTATTGACATACAGCAGCATTTTCTATAGTTCTAGAGGAATATATAATTTTTTAATCGTATTTGAAATTTTTAAAGAAAAAGGCATCTAACAAAGTCAACATGGCCCTCATGGAAATGACAAACTTACACTCAAAGGTTCTTGACTTATATTGTTAATATTCAAGGAAAGAATGTGATCTTTGCTGCCCACATATATCCGGTCCTGATCTTCATCCATCAATAATATCCTGTAGTCCAAAGGGTGGTGGGACAGGCTGAAGTATTCAGAGGTCTTGGTTTCTCGGAGCTCTGAAATAGTGAACAGCACAATGGCAATAGGGTATCTTGGTTTCACGATTCTATTATCTTAATGAAAATTATTTTATAGAAATATTTACCCAAAAAGTTAAAATATAATTTTCCTCCTACAATAATACATTAATTTAAAAACAGAATTATGTTAGTGGTTATTTTTATTTATTGTCTCTATGTTGAAATAAAAGACAAATAAATCAATAAATCCAATGTTGAAGTTTGTAATACTATCTTATTGCAAAATTATTCACATTTTGTAAGAATCTCAACTCAGTTTTATCACTGGCTATCATCCCCTCAAAATGAAACTAGATCAACCAAAAAAATACAGTAAGTGAGCAGACTGGACAAAAAAAACCCAAAAGCAATGACAGTGTGATGTCTTCTTAGCTTCTCTCAATGTTTTATGGTTGTAATCAATACATTCATCATTTTAGGATTGGTATTTTCCTACTTTAAATATTTACCTCCTTAACATAATTCTAACTAATTTGATCTTTTTTTCTATAAATTACTTGAAAACAAATCTACTCTCTCCGTTACACCTCGTGCAGAAGGCAATGTTGTTTAAATGACAGTCTACCAATATATATATCTAACAGTAGAGCACAAATATTCAGATGATCTGAATATTTAGATTTTCAGTATCTCAATGATCATGGTCTTTTGAATTATATTATGTGTAAAATATGTGCCTGTACAGCTAAACTTTGAAGACAATGAATGCTCCATGACAATTAAAAGATCAATAATCAGTATAGCAGATTCAATTTTCTTTCTAGTCAAAATGCTTCTTCATACAATTTATAACTTTCCATTCAAATGGTTCAGTAATTCTTTATTCTTGGGATTATGATCTTAAAAGAGTGACAACTTTACAAAGGAGTTTGCTTTCACAGTTTACTGTGTTTCAATGATGGATTATTTCTGAATTTTAGACATTGAATTGCAAATGCACTTCTAGAAATTCTCATAGGCTGTGATGTGACTTAACCCAAAATCTGAAATAATAAAAATTCTTACAGAAAGCCTTGAACTACATTCTGTGAGCTCTTGGGCCATGTGGAAAGATAGAGAAGTCACAAATTTAACCTATTTCCCAGGCATATCAGTTCAGAATGTTTGGCATTATATTCTGTAAGCAGTTCTACATCTAGTCAATACACTGAAAATGTTATGGGAGTAGCAAAGTGATTATGAAGCCAGGCTGTGGCACCAAACTTCCTGTGACATTGAACAAGTTACTTAACCTCCTTGGGCTTTAATTTTCTCACTTGCAAAAAAGCAACGATATCACCTCTACTCAGAGTTCCATGGAAATCAATTGAATTACTACATGTGAATATTTGAAATGAAGACAGAAAAAGCATTTAATAAATTTTAATAATTATTACTGTTAGTATAGTATTATCAAATTTGAATTACTAGATACACATTTTCTTTTTTCATTTTCTTTTAATTTAAGGAACTAGATTCCTAAAATTACTAACGCATGATCATAAAACATAACAGTATGTTATGACATAACATGACAGTAAAGTGTAGGATTCTTTTTATGTGGAAGAAACCATTAAAAAGTAATAAAAAATACTTCAGAAGAGTCAAGAAGCAAGTCATGAGAGAAGACAGGAACAAAAGACATTGAAAGAGGATTTAAACAAGAGAATATATGACAGATCTGGAAATCGGAGACTTGGGATGCAGAGTGCTGTGTGGTACGTGAACCTAGTTAGAGGTTACTGAGCCTCAGTAGGCATCACAGACAGGTGATGACGTTGGCAGCAGTGGTGTCACTGGCTGAGCAAGACAGAGGAAAGGGATGTCATTCAGGAAAAAAAGCGAGCCCCTGCCAGACTTCAGAGGTTATTGCTGAAATAGGGGAGGAAAAAAAAAGACCCAAGAGCTCAGAACATGAGAAAGAATATAGAATCCAGTAAATGCCAATCAAAGGTTGCAAAGACAAAGGCTGCTTTGATTTTGCCTAAAATTCAAGGTGTTATATAAAGCTTACTTTTCATCAGATGGAGGAGACTCAGGGTTGTATAGTTTTTCTATAAAAACATCAGGAGAAAGGTACAGCTTGGGGGTGAAGAATAAAAGTTCAACACATACCTCTTCAATAAATAACTCTCCAGTGAAATACATAAACTAGAAAAGTAAAATGTGACTGAGTTTGTGGCCTCCGGGGCCCCAACCACTGGGGTGTGAATTCGAGCTTTGCCATTTCATTTCTATGTATTCTTGGCAGGTGCCTTTATCCCTCTGCACTCCAGTGGCCTCATGTGTAAAGTCAGAATAAGAATAACGGTGCCTACCTCATAGGGGGTGTTGTGAGGTTTAAATTGTTGATATACACCAAGTGCTTAAAAGACTGTCTATCCTGTAGTGACTGGGGTTACATTGCTATGACTTGGAAAAGACGTCGAGCTTCAGCCATCAAGATAAGAACAATTCCTTACACATGGAGGGAAAAATCAGATTCCCTGATTTTAATTTATTACTATATTTAATACTTCATTTTTTCACATGTAGAATGAACTCAAATTATTTGAAGAGGACAGTAAAATAATAAAATAAGTAGTTTTAAAGGAAAATAATTTGTGTGGCAGATCATTTTAAAGTATGTGAGGCTGGAAAACTAAGAGATGAGAATATTCCAGATGTGATGCTGATAAAGACCTGATACACTAAAAAAATGGAAAGCAAGAGTTGATCTGCAGAATGCTTAAAATAAAGGATTTGGAACTGATTTTAGATGAAGTTGAGCTGGGGTAAAAGGAAGCTGAAAACTAAGAACAAGAGAAAGAACATGCCTTGACTAGTTTTGAGGGATTTGAAAGGGGAATTTCTTTGGTAGAGAGATTATGTGAGTGTTGACAGATTAAATTCTAATCAAAGCAGATATGTCCCCCAAACATGTAAAATTAGAATATGAATTTGCCACTGAAAATATCAAGTCTGCAGGTCGAGTTTTTCCAATTCCTCTCATGGGTTATGTGAGTCTTTAAGAGTCGACAGCTCTGAGGAAGCCCTAAGGAGAGTAATTCTAAAGTGAAAAGCAAGCACAGAGACGCACTGATTGTTTTATCCTAAAACAGCAGCTCCGTGATTGAGACTGAAAGTGAATCGTGATGCATAGGCAACAGTGGGATGTGGTGGGAGTACAGAGTCGGAGTCAGACAGTCCTGAATTGAAATTCCAGCTTCATCACTTACTACATATATTATTTTAAGAAAGCTACCACAGTTTGCCCAGTGTTGATTTCCTCATGTATAGATCGGTGATGCCAACACAGAGCTCAAAGGATGCTGCACCAGCACACACTAGAGGACCAGCGTGTGCTCCTTTCAGCAAGAGACATTGTTGACCTTCCATCTAAAAGAGAATTTTCCAGGGCACCTGGGTGGCTCAGTGGTTGAGCAGCTGCCTTCAGCTCAAGTTGTAATCCTGGGGTCCTGGGATCGAGTCTCACATCAGGCTTCTTGTGGGGATCCTGCTTCTCCCTCTGCCTGTGTCTCTGCCTCTCTCTGTGTGTCTCTCATGAATAAGTAAACAAAATCTTAAACAAAAATTTAAATTAATAAAAGAATTGTCATTTTGTTCCCTGTAGGCAGAACTGGTCCATACCTACCATAGTTGTCCCACCCACCCCTAGCTAGTGAGTGGTTAAAATGTGACATGTGATGAGTTCTGGTCAGTGAGATCTAAAGGGAAGCCTTTGCAAGGGTATTGGAAGAGGTTTCTTCCATCTTAAAGACTACCACAAAAAAGGGGGTGATTTCTTTTTCTGCCTCTGGATATTGGTATGTAAGGATATGATATGTGCAGCACTTGTAGCTTACCAAGAAGATTGCTGAGAATGGCAAGCAAAAATCTAGGGAAAAAAAAAAAAACTGCCTAAAGAAATGATAAGCTCTGAAATAATGGTGGAACTGCTCGATCACTGGATTACTGTTATATATGATAAAAAAAAATCCACACTTTTTTTTAGATACTTGATCTTTGCATTTCCTGCTGCTGAAACCCCTCCTAATTGCCACATCTAAGTATTCACAGCCCCTACCTGCCACCTTCTCATCCTATCATGGTTTGTTTCATTCCAGTATTTTTCCAGATAGCCTTTTTTCTTTTTCCATTTTCTTCCAAATATCTACTGAAATAAAAACAAGAGTGGGATCTCAGCTGGGAAAACAGCCTCAACTGAATTTTACTTGCAATTAGCAAATAATGGCAGTTTTCCTCTTTATCTGTTTCATTAGAGAATAATCAATTTCTTGCATTAGTTCAAATACCAGAGGGGGCGATAACTGCATTAACTAGAGACCTTTCTGGTCCAAGGATTTTATCTATTTTTCTGAGCCATAAAGCTATCTTCAAATTTAATTACCTGCCTCCCATTGACAGTTGACAGCTGTTAACCAAGGAAGATTTACTTAGGAAGTGCCCTGTTAGAAACCTAGAAGCCAAGGTTATTTTGTTTAAATGCTATTTAAATTGCTGTTAGTGAGCAATAATTGAACTCTGGAGCTTGGGAAAAAAAAATAAAAATAAAAAATAAACTTTTCTTTTCTTTTTTTTTTTTTTTTTTTGGAAGAAAGAGCATTTAGAGCATTTAGAATAAAAAGCATTGAGGATTTTTATCCATAAAAAGATTGACTGAACAATCCATCATTTTGGTTTATGTAGAGCCAATGTTAAGTCAAATGAATGATTCGATGATTTGGTCACACGGAGAGAAAATGACTGATTGAATGACTTGTGTGGTGAGAGAAGGAAGTCACAGTTACTGGTCTTTCATCAGCAAGTCAGAGAATAGCACTGCCCTTTATTTCTTTAAATCTTAACAATGTGTCATCATTTTTATAGGGTTGGACATACAACGAGTTGTGTTGTTTCTCAGAACATGCTCAACTGATTGAGAAGGAACTTTGGCTGAGAGTATGTAGTGTTAAAAATGCAGTGCCCCACAAAAGGCAGTGCAGGTCTAAGTCCCTGGGAAAATCTCCTGGGAAACAGTATTTAAAAAAAAAAGAAGAAGAAGAAGAAGAAGAAGAAGAGTACTGCATGCTTCTGCCCTGAAATCCGCATTATTGTAGAGTTCTATGATGGAAAATTACTGTAATGCCTTCCATGCCAATCCTCCCTGAGGGAAAATTTGCAGCACAAGATGCTTACCTGAAATTCATGTATTGACACAGATTTTCCTTTGTAATAGAAACTACTATGAGCCTTGAGATTTTAACCAAGGTTGGGAGAACAACACATTCCCCCAAAATATAAACCGTAGCACTATAAACTTCTGGGTTCACCTGACTATAGTCAAGATATTGCTGTGGCAATATCTTGTAATATAATGTAATATACAGTAATATATTCTATCTATAAATAACACTATCTTTAGCCACATAAGAACTAACATTTGTTCTGTTTAACTAGTCGGATATCTCAACATATCTCTGGTGACTAAATCAATAAAAATTCATTCATGTGCTCAGAAATGTGATCTCGGGGGAGGGGTGTGGAGAGTCTCCCTTTCATGAGCAATATATATCTGTTAAGCTATTAAGTAGGGGAACTCACTCACCCAGAATACTACATTATCTTTGGCCCTTTATAAATTACCAAGTAGAAGATCACTTGACTGAAAATCAATTCCCAGGGTCTCTCTATTAGAAGCCTAAGCTATGGTCACTTATTAATTATATTTAAAGTTCATGCTGAGGGGGGCACTTGACAGGATGAGCACTGGGTGTTATTCTGTATGTTGGCAAATTGAACACCAATAAAAAATAAATTTATTATTAAAAAAATAAAGTTCATGATGTGTTAATAGTTCTGTTTTCGATACATACATATTGAGCCCCTATTGCAGCCGCCTAGACACTGCTCAAATAAGAGGACACAAATATGAAGATCTCATGCCCTTACGACAATTCCAAATCTTATCTTACGTTGTGTTATTCTGTTTGGCTCGCCCACCCTGACCTCTCACCATAAATGTTAGCTCTCCCCCGGGGCAAAATGCACATCTACAGATTTCAAAGTAAATCCTTAGGACATCTTTTACTTCAGAGACATTGCTACTGACAGGATAATTTCCTCTCCAGAATGTCTTATCTCAGAAGAATTTTAAGTAGAGTGGGCTTAAATGACCCATCCTCTCCCTGAGGCTCACTATTTTGAAACTGGGTTAGAAACTGAACGCCTGGGTGACTCAGTGGTTGAGGGTCGGCCTTTGGCTCAGGTTGGGATCCTGGGATCAAGTCCCGCATCGGGCTTCCTGCAGGAAGCCAGCTTCTCTCTCTGCCTTTCTGTGTGTCTCTTTTGAATAAATAAATAAAATCTTAAAAAACAAACAAACAAAAAACAAAACAAAACAAAAAAACTGAACTTCACCAGTCCCTTTAAGACAAACAGGCAGTTAGGGATCCCCGGGTGGCGCAGCGGTTTGGCGCCTGCCTTTGGCCCGGGGCGTGATCCTGGAGACCTGGGATCGAATCCCACGTCGGGCTCCCGGTGCATGGAGCCTGCTTCTCCCTCTGCCTGTGTCTCTGCCTCTCTGTCTCTCTCTGTGTGACTATCACGAATAAATAAATAAAATCTTAAAAAAAAAAAAAAAAAAGACAAACAGGCAGTTAAAGACCAGAGCAGTGAAACCAGAATGAACAGATGGCTCCTAATTCCTACAGCGAAGAGAGGCTAGAAGGCATCTTGTTGAAACCACATTTGCTAAAAAATAATAGCTCCAAATAGCCACCACCTGTGGGCTTACCAGTAGGAGTAATGGTTCTAGGTGCTTTATAAACTCATTTCATTTAATTGGCATTCAAAGCCTTTGTGTTAGGCCTTAATATTTTTCCTTTCCACACATAATGAAACTAAACTTCAGAAAATTTGAGCAATCTAACCAAGGTCACAAAGTAATGAGTAGAAGAGTCTAGAGCCAGGACTCAAGGCAAGGTGAGTACCTTAATCCATGAATTTAACTAAATACCCTCTTGTTTTTCAAATCAGACTTTATTTAACACTACATGTTGGGCTTCTAGCATGTTCGCCCTGCACATGAGTCTGTGCAGTTATCAAATGTAATATAAGAAATGCCTCTGCTCTTCAATTTTCCTTGCTAGTTGTAGAGTGTGGCAGGGGGTCGGGGGAGGGGTGTCTACACTCCAAACAACTTGAGAACAATAAAAAAATTATCAGGGATGCTGTTCTTACTAAACCATCATAGCCAAGTCTGAGAAAGTCTACTGTGAAAGTGAGATGATAGAGTCAAACATAACCTCACATAAAGGTAAAAAGTTCTCCTTTTCTGTGGTTTTTGGTGGGTGGGTATGATTAGCTAAGTGGAAGCAAAATGCCAAATGGATGAAAGAAGGACTAAGGGAAACAGTTCTTTTCAGTGAGCCTGGCCTGGGAAGGGTAACAGTGAATACAGAATATCTCCCAGGAGTTGTGTCAGAGGGAAAATTAGCCAATACACAGAAGCCTTGAAGAAGGACGGCTCTCATTCTAGTTTGCCCCAGATCGTCCAGCTTGTGGCTGTTTTCCCAGCAAAATTATCAATAGTGCCTCTTTCACACTCTGAAAGGAGTCAAGATTTGGATGTTAAATTACACGGTCACTTCACTTATAAGCCCCCTTTCTTGTTTGGCATGGCTTTCCATTACTTTTAGAACAACATCTAATATTCTTCATGTCCTTACTTGATCTGGTTGGAGATTACTTCACTAAAAAATCTCAATCATCACTTCTTACCTATTTTCTCTGTGTTATCACCCTTCTGGTTTTCTTTTCTTTTCACACTTCTAAACACCCCTTCCTCCTTTCTGCCTCAGGGCCTTTGCATGTGCTCTTCCTCCTTCTGACAAGATTCCTCTTGCTGTTTTCTAACCCCTACTCATAACTCAAGTAGCAATTTCGACGGAAGTTAAATTGGATGCCTCATAAAGGCTTCCTTGATCCTCTAGATGAGGTCAGGTCCTAGGTCTGTCGATATTTGCTCAACTTCTCTTTGTGGTTTTCTCTTAAAGCCTGCCTGGAAGATTACTTGAAATGTTCTAAAATACCACGGAGTAGAGGGTGAGGGACTAAGCCCTATGACTTGCTAAGACCCTCTCTGTCTCCTTTACAGTTTTACAGATGAAACTGCCTCTGAATACAAGACAAAGTTCTTTGTCCATTCAATTCTACACTTTTTCTGCTACATTGAGTCCTAGGATCTTTTAATCTTGGTGAATTAAAAATTATGAGCATGAAGGGTGCCGGGGTAGCTCAGTCAGTTTAGTTCCTGACTCTTGATTTCACCTCAGGTCATGATCTCAGGATCGCAAGACTGAACTCTGCATCAGGCTCCATGGAGCCTGCTTGAGATTCTCTCTCTTTCTTTCCCTCTGTGCTTCCACCCTCCCCTCCCCTGCTTATGCAGTCTCTCTCA
The DNA here is from genome assembly GCF_011100685.1 of Canis lupus familiaris. Classification (NCBI taxonomy): domain Eukaryota; kingdom Metazoa; phylum Chordata; class Mammalia; order Carnivora; family Canidae; genus Canis; species Canis lupus. Next base: position 20,840,830 of record NC_049239.1, read on the forward strand.
AAAAAACAAACAAACAAAAAATTCTCTCTCCCTTTCTCTCTACTTCTCCCCCAACTTGTGCCCTCTCTCTAAAAACAAAAACAAACTATGAGCATGAGCCAATAAAATAAGAAAAAATGCTATTAAATTTCAAAAATTCAGGCTTACATGATTATAATTTATTCCTACTAAAAGGTAAGGTGTATGGGGGGAAGAGAGGAGGGTCATTTTGGAATTAGCCAACTGAAACTAAAGTTCTAGTCTCATCATTTGTTGACACAGGGCTTGATTTGCTTCCCCTTCCCTCAATCACTCCCTTCTAACCTCCTCAACCTTAGGCCTAATATTTACTAAAGACAAAGAAGAATGAGAGATTATTTATAAACGAGACTGATCTCTGATGTTCTCTTGCAGCAATAAAGTGTCCTATCAGGGAGAGCCTAGGTGGCTCAGCTGTGTAAATGACCTGAGCCGTGTAAATGGCCTTTGGCTCAGGTCATGATCCCAGTGTCCTGGGATGGAGCCTGAGATAGTGGAGAATCAAGGGTTGAGGGTCAGGCTTTCTGCTCACTGGAGAGCCTACTTCTCCCTCTCCCTCTGTTCCTCCCTTCCCTTGCTTATGCTCTCTCTCTGTCAAATAAATAAATAAATATTTTCTTTTTTAAGAAAAGGGTCCGTGAAAATAATCCCTTTACCACTGTTTATAAGAAGTATCTACTATTGTAGAATATCTGTAAAACTAATGTAATCTTTCACATTACTATAAATCTGACAGGAAGAAAGGTTATGTTTAAAAATCTGGCTTAGAAATATGACCAAAGAAATACAACTGTATCTTTTCTGGAAAAATGAAGCTAAATCAAAACCTAAGGCATTCTGTTCCCTACCTAAAGCACAATCTATCTGTGTTGTGTAGTTCAATCAATTGGAGAATTACAAATTCTGACTTCTCTTCCTCTAACCTCACTTGAGAGACATGAAAGCACACTTCTAGAATGTTAGGTGTCTATCTCTGGCTCCTTGTATGGGAAGTGGCTAAATTGTATCTCAGGGTATGAAGAATATACAATTGGGAAATAGCTAAGATGTCTTGAGAGTCTCTGAACTGGAAGGAAGTAACTTCTAGAAAGTAGAACCTAATCTGAATCCCTTGTTAAGCTGTGGAGGACAGCATGGATGAGCTGAGCCATCATTATCATTGGTGTTCCTATCGTCAGGAAGGCCTCAGTTTCGGAGTGTCCACTTGAGACACAAACAAAGGAGATAAACTTGGGGAGGAGGAAACACTTCATCTGACACCTTCTTTCTAAAACTCTTGACACTTATGGAAAAGCTGCCTTGGAGCAAGGTGTTCAAAAGCATTAGGGAAAAGAAAAAAAAGCATTGAGTAGATCCAAGGTAGTTAGCAAAATGAAAGCAGAAACATAACAACAGAAAGCCAAAAACAAAACAAAACAAAACAAAAAACAACTATGGAGAATGTAATAACAATTGGAGAATGGTGTACTTTAATATATCTCTACCAAATATAATATTGTGCTTTCATTATAATTATTTATGTAGAGATTTGAAGATATGGAAAACATTTTTCAGGCTATTTAGTTTTAAAAGAAGACTATATTCAATATGAAAACAATGAGTAACATTATTCACAGAAAATAAGAGTAAGAGGAACTATTTTAAAATATTAGCACTAAAAGTCTTTTGGTGGTCAGACATAGAAACGTAAAGACAAGAAGACAATACCTCAAACCAACACGTGTACAATGGACAGAGGGGAAGAGCTGACATGGAATATTATACCAGCAAAACCCCAGAGCACACAGAATAAATACAACGGACCCCACTCCTCCACGATGACCCCAAAGTGACCACACTGGATCCATCATATGGAACGATTCTTACAGTAGCATTTACACTTGCCTATCACAGAATTTGAACTGTTTATTGGTTTTCCACACTTTGAAACAAAACTTCCTTTGGCTATCTTGTAGCCTTCTAGTGGAAACTTCCAGTCAACACCTTTGATTATAGCAAGAGTAGGAGGAGATTCCATGTGTTGGGTGAGGTCCCTTGTCACATCTCCACCCCCATAAGGTTCTGTGACCTTCATGCCACAGCACTCTATGACACAAACCTTACCTTTTTATAATATAGTAGGTTCTACACAAAATTAAATTATTCTTTGTGGTATGTATTTATTTAGTCACCCAATAGATAGTATATAAGCCAGGGCTAGGTGGAAAGATAAAAATTCTTGGTCTCTCTCCTCAAAGTAGATAGTGAAGACTGGAGGGGGACACAAGCAACTATAGTACAAGCAGATGCCTCGGGGCACCTGGGTGACTCAGTCAGTTAAGCATGGGTCTCTTGGTTTTGGCTCAGCTTATGATCTCATGGTCACGAGGTGGAGCCACCTGTGGGCTCAGCACAGAGTCTGCTTGAGATTCTATCTCTCCTCTCCCTGACCCTTCTGCTTGTGCTCTCTCTTTCTCTCTCTAAAATAAATAAAGAAATCTTTAGAAAGAAAAAAAAAAGATAACTCAGGAAATAAGAGAGAACTGACAGAAGGTTAAGGCTTCCTGGAAATAAGAAAGTCTTAAACAGAAGGAAATGCTTGACCTTATTTCTTCATTTAAAAAGTATTAGTTGAGCCACTTTACCTATTAAACCAATAATCACAGTGTAAATGCCAACATTTACCAAACACCAACAAAGTATGGTAAAAGACAGGATAAGTGTTTAAGGCAAGAGCAGCTGCTTTACATCAAGAGTCAGAAAAAGCCTCTGTGGGTAAATGTCATATAAGGTGTGACCTGAGGAATAAATATGAGTTGACAAACAGTTTCCAGAGAGTGGAAAGAACTTAACTAGAAAGCCTGAGATGGGAGATTCAATGATGATGAGAAGTTTCTGGAACTGATAAAGAGGAGGATTTGGGTAGGCTTTGTCAAGCAGAAGTAAGGAGTCAACCAATATGCAAAAACACAAACTTCTTGGATGTCACACAAGCAACAGGCAACAATGCAAACTCCTTGTGTCTCAAACCAAAGTGGTTGGAGTTTTCCAAAGTTGCCAAAGGTGCCAGCGGAAAAAAATTCTGAGAAAGTGCAGGACATGATCACTTACACGTTTGTTAAACTAAAAAAAAAAAAAAAAAAAGTATGTTAAAAAGATAAATTCTGCTACTAAAGAGTTCATAAGAGCAAGATTATTTTATGATACAATATTGAGTGAGTAAAGCAGGATAAAAATATTTGCGTAACTAAACTACAAGATGTCTGCATAGAAATAAATACGCATGGACAAACGTCTTGGAAAACCTTCAACTTGTTAACATTCTTCTTTATGACGTGCTCAGTTAAAAATAAGAGTCTGATAATACTGATGGCTCAATTTAACCTTCTGTCAGTTTAAAAAATTATAATTACTCTTTAATCAAGTCAGGCAGCGCAGACTTTGTCTACAGACCTCTATGTTTTAAATAACCTCTCATGCAGGATCTGGTTGCACGGCACCTAACGAAATGCTGAACCACACAAAGAAAGAAATACCAGTTATCACTAACCAGAAAACTGCTATATATTGCCAAAATTTTTTGGTCTCTAGATCCTTTCAGGATGGACCACCCACCCACAACTTTTAGTAAGACAAAGACAAACTATTTGGACTTTAATAACCCAGCTCCCCCACCAGTCAAAATTCTTAAACTCTGCTCTCACTTGATGCATTCTTAAACCCATTTCATTTACACACAGAAAAGTATCATAAACTGTATACAATAAACTCTCAAATCTAAAGACCTGGGCTTCATGAACAAAGAAATACAGAGATGTTTTCCTAAAGAGACAGCTATTTTAACTAAACATTATTGAATTCAATGTGACTCACTGTTTAGCCAAGTTACTGCACTTGGCTTCAAAACAGAGAAACAAGTTGGAGAAATGTGGAGGACAGTGGAGACACGTTCATTTCACTTGAAACTCAGTCTCCTGTCAGTGCAGAAGCCTCCTCTCCTCCTTTCTTCTTCTATCTCTCTGGACATTGTGGAAAATACAAGGTCAGTGGCTCTCAGTGCTTGGCCACTAGAGAAGAGTCTTGGGAGGGGTCCTTGGGCGTGTGCCTCTACATAGCAACACAGCTCCCCTTTGATTCTTTTCAAGAGAAACACAAAGGACCTGACTACGTTTCCTGCAGCTTTGAAAAGCCTCAGACTCATCATACGTACAGTATGTACGCACATACAATGTATACGCAGCACATTTCTCTTTTCTTCATCCTCCACTGGGAAACCATCTGATTCCAAACTTCACATGATGGTATTTGGAGATGGGGTGGGTGAGGCATCATTCAGTCTTTCAAAAGAGAAGATCAGCGTTGCACTTTTCCACTTTTGCTCTGGAAACAATATATTTATCCTTCCTGGAGGCACTTCAGGGAGAATAGCACAATACGGACACCGCGTGTATTTATTTTATAAAATGCTATTGCCTCCATGAGGTAAGCATTAGCCAAGACTGTCTCTTTAATTTTCAGGGGACAAGTACAGTCTTTTTGTGGAAATAAGGCACACTTAAAAGAGGAACTGACAAGCTATGGGAAACCAAAAGTTTGACCCAAGTATTAACAGCTCACGGTTGTCTTTTTAACGTGGAGTGAAGTTTCATTCCCCTGATTTATAGCCCGTTTTTCTCCTGAATTTCAAAAAGCAAAACATATTTTACTAGGCAAAGTGACAGGTGTAGATAGTTGGGATGGTGCTATTTGAGGGATTTCACATTACACAGTTCGAGTGACTTAGCAAGATTAAGTCAATCAAGGCACTTTATGCCCTAAAACCAGAAGAGTAGATAAACAGGTTTCTAGTTAGGCATTTGCCTTTGGTTCTTCTTCATCAAAGAGACACACAAAGCTGTGCCTCCATAATTTTAGAACTTTGCAAATTTTATTACTCATAAATAAGTAATGTAAGAATAACCAAGATTGTCTTTTAACATCCAAGTGGAAAATTAATTTGAGTTAGTACAATTCAATTCCAAAAATCATATTAGCCTAACACCTAGAGATAACTGAAATGAAATTCTTTTGTTTTTTTTTGTGTGTGTGTGTGTTTCACCTAATGCATTTCTGGAGTAAGTCTGATGTTCGAAGGCAGAGATATCTATGCTCAAATCTTGGCACTGCATCTGACCAGCTATGTGGCTTTAGGCAAGTTATTTAAATTATCGGTGCCTAAGTGCTCCCACCTGAATGATGAAAGTAATACCTACCTAGTGGGACAAATATAACAGAAAGAGAAAATTTGTGAAACACCTCAAGCACAGTAGCTATCTATCACTTGTTAATTGTTGATCTCTGTGCCAAGATGAAAGTTTCAATTTTTAAACAGGATATTTGGGCACTGTCTTAGCTTTAGGCCATTACTCTGCAATTGTCTTCTGAGCTAATTTAGCTAAAGTCTGTGAATTAATATCCAATTTATATTGAAGTATAATTTGTGTACCAATAAAAAAGATGTTTCCAAGTTCTAGCAAAAATAATTCTCAAATTCCATCACAAAAAACAAATGATTTTTTTAACAATACAACTTTTCTTCATCTTTTTCCAGTCTGTCACTCTTGAATTACCACTCATGCTACCTTCCACATATTGAGAAGACATGAAGGACCTATCAACTTACTAAAAAAAGTTTGCACTGTCTTATTTAATCTTCACAGCATCCTACTAACTAGGTCCTACTGTTTTCTGCATTAATATATGAAAAAAATGTGGATGAATCTTGGGTAACTTCCCTAGTTTTGGATGTAAGTCTATATGACTCACAGTCCATGGTTCCTAGCCCTTCCTGGAGGATGAGAACACACTCAAAGGAGGATAGGGTCTCCTTCACTTTTCTCTGGGGATAGCAGTGTTTTTCAAGTTTTAATATATGGAAGAGAAATATGTAAATTGCTTATTAAAAATAAAAATCCATGGGAATAAAAATAGTTCCTTCCAGAAATACTTATTCAAAGAGTCTTCTCAGATCTCTCCGTTGAACACATCAAACTTATTGTAGTACCAGGGTGATTGCCAAAGAGATTGACCAAGATCTTCCTATGGTTGCCTCATTTTTATGATTCAGATCTTAACTGGCACCTAGTCTGAGGGATATCTGTCCTCACTTTACCTAAAGAAAGCCCTCCCAGGGGCACCTGGCTGGTTCATTGGTTAAGTGTCTGCCTTCAGCTTGAGTTATGGTCTCAGATCCTGGGATTGAGCCCCACACTGGGCTCCCCATTCAGTAGGGAGTCTGCTTGTCCCTCTCCCTCTGCCTTTCCTCCTATTCATACTCTCGTTCTCTCTTTCTGTCTCTCTCAAATAAATAGATAGATATAGATCTTAAAAACAAAAGAATGGCCACCCCTGTTATTCTCTATGTTGTAGTTATATTCTATTATCTTCAAGTTTTTAAAATTGTTTCTGGCCTTAAGTCTCAAATTTATTTTAAATATTATACTGTTTGGGATAGAATTAATAAAACTGTGTGACTAGTAGAATGGTTTAGAGTCTACACATTTATATGTGAATTTTTGACAATGCCTTTTTAGAAAATCATCTCATAAAGAACTCAAGATCTTCCAAAAAATGAAACTGTTTTTCTTCACAAAGATTTGCATGAAGATTAGAAATAATTTATACTTTGGCTCAATTCTCTTCTTTCCACAAAGAATTTAAGGAGAGTCTTAAAAATGCATGAAACAAGGGGCACCTGGGTTAAGCATCCGCCTTGGGCTCAGGTCATGATCCCTTGGGCCCTGGGATGGAGTCCCACTTTGGGCTCCCTGCTTAGTGGGGAGCCTGCTTCTCCCTCTCCTCTCCCCCTACTTGTGCTCTCTCTTCCTCTCTCTAGCTCTCTCTCAAATAAGTAAAATCTTTTTTAAAAAATGCATGAGATGGAAACAGCTGCAACATCTGTGCAGAAAAGCTTTCTCCCCAATTTTTCTCCCCAATTTTTTTTGGTGTGTGGTCAGGGCATCAGGGTATATACCCTCCTTGCCACATCTTGTGTCATCTAGCAAAATTACTTAATTCTTTGGAGCCTAAGTATGTTAATCTGTGATGAAATCATATCTAATGGGTTTATTAGGATAAGTTAAGAAATTAAAGTAGTTAGACAGTTACAGGCACATTATTTTGCTCATCATATAGTGGCTGCTATTATTTTCTTATTTTCAGGGAATAATAGTAATAGCCTCCAGGAAAGTCAGACCTCTTTTTCCAAGTGATATATGAAAAATGACCAATGTGAGAAAACCAAAACTAGGTCTTTCTGTCCCTAGAGACCCTGTCCTTTCCAACTCACCATACCATCTTTCTACATTAACAGGCACCACACTGTGAACTCTACCTGACTGTCAATGGACCAAGTCTTTTTAAGGAAATGAATGCAGAGTGCTAATTGAGCACATCGCTGTAATAATTGTCAATATATATAATTATGCAATATAGCCATCATGAAAATATCACTCTCAATCTGTTTTATATAAACATCCTTCTTTTTGTCAAAGAATTTCACTCCTTACCTGCTTAAGGAGCAGAGCTCACCAAATGAAATCAGAAACTCAACAACAGATCAGTGAGAAATTGTTCTTGAGTCTCCAGTAGCAGCTCCTGAACCCTGCCTGTCCAACCTCTCCTACTTCACTGTTCACAAAGCACAGAAGTACTACTCTACTCTTTACTTCCCGTCCATGAGAGATTTCCACATCACAACTGTTCCTTCACATAAATTGAAAACTATTGTGAGGCAAAAACTGTCAGGAAGCTTGAAAATGGAAAACAAAAAGTAATCATAGTAATCATTCCTGTAGGCACAGAAAAGTGGACAACATCCTTTATGGCACCTTAAACTTTTTTAAAACATGTGCTTCCTGAGTCTTAGTTGGACATCACTAAACCAACTGCTATTGCAAATACCATAAAAATTTTAAAAAAATAAATCATGTCGCCTCGTAACCTATAGTCTTCAAGAGGAGATAGCATATGTTTATAGTAATATAATACAAAGCAGTAGAAAATAACAGTCTTTAAAGACTGGCATAGAATGAATGACACAGGAATCCATCATCCAACCTATAAACCAGGATATCATTCTCAATTCCTCCCTCACAGCCAATCAATCAGCTGCCAAGTTTGCTGATTTACCTCTAAAATGTCTCTCAAATCTGTCCTTTCTTCTCCATCCCAATTATCACCCTTTAATTCTACAGCCTTGTCATGTTGTCTCTGACTGGGTAATTACACGAAATAGCTAATTTCTCTTCCTGTCATTAGTCTTATCTCTTGTTCAAATATTTACTGAAAATTGAGAAAACATGGGCACTACGAGGCATTCTGTGTTCTGGGTGCTAAGGGACACAAAGACTGTGTGGCTCTAACCTACAAATCAAGTGGAATTCTCACTTCATGTTTCTACCAGAGTCAACTACCATCCAAAAGTTAAGCATGACCACGTCTTTTACACACATGGCACTCCTGGCCCACTTCAAGTCTAAGTCTATTCAGTGACTTTGCTTTCCTAACTTGATTGTTCTGAGCCTATTAGAAGCTGTGGGGCACTTTAAGAATCTAGGAATTCCTAGGGCCTTTCTTTTTCTCAAAAATTTCATATGCGATTATAGTCATAAAATGTTGCACACAACTTCAGGATGTCACTGATACCTTGGAATTCATTTAAATATCCCTCCAATTTCAATGAGGAGAGTCCATGCACCGAGGTTATAAATGTCCCATTTAAAGGGAAAATCCCATGCCTACAAGTTTGCTAGGTAAGGTTTTTCATGACTTAACCCTTTCTTACTTCCTCAGCCCTGACACTTCGTATTTCCTCCTTGATCTTTTTGTTCCTACAGTCTAGCTACTTGTAATGTCGGACAAAACATCGTACTACCTCCTGCTTCTCAGCTATGCTTGTATTAGTCTTCTTTGCTTTATCTGTCTGGCTAACTTTTCCATGTTTTGAAGGCTTAACTAATCATATAATTTCTATAGTCTTTCCTAATTATTGCTTTCTTTTCTGAGAAATGAGAATAATGACTTACCCTTATTTATTTTTAAATGTTTTATTTATTTATTCATGAGAGGCACAGAGAGAGAGAGAGAGAGAGGCAGAGACATAGGCAGAGGGAGAAGCAGATTCCTCAGAGAGAGCCCAATGCAGGACTCGATCCTTGGACCCAGAATCATGCCCTGAGCCAAAGGCAGACGCTCAACTACTGAACCACACAGGCATCTCAATCACTTACCTTTATTGTTAACATGATTTCACTAGCGCTGAGAAGTGTTTTAATTACCTATATTTAACCCTTGCACCATGAGATTTGTAGATCATGCTCCATGTCTTATAAAGAAACTACTCTTAGAGCAGTTAAGTATGTGCTGATCTACTATAGCTACAGAGTAGGAGAGTCGGGATTAGAATCCAGAATCCAGGAAAGCTTGACTTTAAAGTTCTTTCCATTTTAATGCTGTGAGTACTATCCATTCTTATATATATTAGGCCTACCCAGACTCACTTGTTCCACAAATCTAGGCACTTCTTAAAATTTGTACTACTTCTTTTAGAAACTTCCAGAATGCCTTTAAGAGACTGGTAAACTGTACCTATTCAGTGAAAATTATTTGAATTAATCTGTAAAAGTCCTTTATTTTTCAACCCAATTTGGGAGAGGGGAAGGAGAAGAGAAGAGAAAGGATTGTCTCAGTAGGTGGTGTGGCCTGACTTAAAGTATTTGTCATATACCAGGGAGGGAATTTGAGCGAGTCTATTTGCCATAGACTAAACCTCAAACAATCAGTGGTGAAGGACAAGTGTTTTTGATTCTTTAAAAAAAAAATTTTGACATATAATAAAAGTAAACTTTAGGCAAATGAAAATTAACAATTCAACCAGACAGAATTAAGCTTAGGTTTCTTAACATTAGATTCAGCAGCCATTAAAGAAAGTGCTCTGTTAAATGGCTGTATTATGATTTTCTGTATTTACCCAGTCGTAGACTGGGAACAACTGTTCCCATTCTCTGCCAGTTAGGGAGGACCCCGCTTGAACAGCACTGGTACAAATGAGTTTGTGTGTTTTGTTTTTGTTTTTTCCTTTTCTAAAAGTAGTAAGAGCAAATTCACTTGTCATTCTCATTTTGCTTGTGCAACAATTAGGACAAACAATGAATGAGTCAACAATGTAATTAGTCAACAAGAGCTCCAAACACTTAGCGATCTACACAGGGCTTACTGAGGCAGCAGGCAGCAGGCAGGAGAGCTACGGTTGCTGCCAACAGCCAGGTGGCATAGTGGAAGGCATTTACTGGAAAAAGAGTCAGCAGCAGGCAAACAATAATCTTGTTCTTATAATCAGCTTTGACTCTTACACGTATCATCTAAAGCAGCCTCAGTTGTTGCAACTGTAAGAGTTGACCCAAATAACAAGTCCTTTTTAGCATCGGTCTTTTCCAATTCGAAGACTTTCTGAAACTACCCCTAGCCCCTACCCCAAGCAGAAACTGAATTCTTTCCAATTTTACCTATCAGTTGCTTTTTCTTCTTTCCTGATATTATTTCCACTGCTACACATGCAACTAATCCTCGTGTCTAAGAAGCAGGTACAAAAATTCTGAACAATGCTCAAGGATGTGCACTTAAAATAAATTTCAATTTGTATATTTCTAGTTTCCTCTGATTTGATGCTGAGAATAAAAACATAACTAATGTTTGGGGACATAAAAAAAACATTCTGTAATATTTCCTTTTTGGATTTTGACTAGAACTAGGCCCCCTGTTTAGTCTCATAATTTAACTTAAAGCTCTAATTTTTGACCTTAGCAAGTCATAAATTCTCTCTTTCTCTCTCTCTCTCTTTTTGGAAGTCATATATTCTCTTGATTAAAATCCTCCATCTATGAAAAGACCCTTTTCCTATCTAGTACACACTCATGCATAAAGTCAAGAAATTGAAAAATTATTATTTATTAGATGATAACTTTACTGCCTTCATGTCTCCATTAGCTTGGACACAGATTAGGGTTCAAGGTCAGGGCATGGGTCACTGTCAAATGTTTCTTCTCTTAATACATTTGAAAAAAATAAAGAAAAGATAGCTTGCATTGGAAAAGTCTAAACCAACTTCTTAGTCCCAACCTTTTTACTGTTTTTGATGTTTTATTCCTCAGAGGTTTTCTACTCTCCCTATTCCTCTGGTAAGTATATTTAGAAAATAGCCAAAATACTCCAATTTAATTTAATATTTAATTTAATTTAATATTTAATTTAATATTAATATTTAATTTAATTTAATTTAATATTTCTTCCTTACATGTCATTTCTGCAGCCTATGTAGTCTGTAAAATCATTCTTTATGAGGTTTCTATTTATAATGATTTTGCTGTGGGATCTAGAACAAGGAATTCTTTTTCTGACTCTGGAATCCCTCTTGAAACTGAACACAGTCTCTTGCAGAAGAAATGATAAGATCATTCACAAACCCACTTCAGGACCCTTCCCTTACCATGTTCAACAGCAACATATGTTTCTTAATCTGAAGAGTTTTACTGCCTCTTTAACCCAGCATTTGAATGTCATACAAAACATCCTTTTGCAAATAAGTTTCCAAATTTAGCCTTAAGAATATCTATCTAATTCCACTATGGGCAGATAATTGCTTAATCTCCTACAGTTACTATTTTCCATGAAAAAATAATATAAGGATATTTATTTAACCTTCATTTTATATCACTTATAAATAGCTTTTCCACCTAAAATTTCAAACCAGAGAAGTAGCAAGACTAAATTTTACTGATGGTGGCAGTTAAAGAATTTTTGATGCTTTCGTTAAACAGACACATAAAAGAAAAATTACTATAGCTGAAAAAATACTTTTTCCTGATTCTAAAGCCTTGACATATATATATATATATACACACATATATATTTAATTTTTATTTATTTATGATAGTCACACAGAGAGAGAGAGAGAGAGAGAGGCAGAGGGAGAAGCAGGCTCCATGCACCGGGAGCCTGATGTGGGATTCGATCCCGTGTCTCCAGGATCGCACCCTGGGCCAAAGGCAGGCGCCAAACCGCTGCGCCACCCAGGGATCCCAACATATATATTTTTAAATTGATAGGCTATATGTTACTTTTATCAAGGTCTCTACTCCATATATAATAAAAAATATATTCATAAAAATACATTTTCTTAAATGGGAATGCTGCTGAATATAGTGGATAATAATGTAGATTTTCATAATAGTTTTGCAAAGGAAAAGAAAATAAACACTATAGATGAGGGTACAGAGTAACAGATACTCTCAATTTCAAATGGTTACAAATATAAATTTGTATACTATTTCTGAAAGGCAGGTCAATTAGAGATTGAAAAGTTAGACAAAATCCCCGTGGGGCATAATATGAGTGACTATCGTCATGGCCTTGGAATACGTAAAGATTTTTTAAATAGGGCAAATAAGTATAAACCAAAAGAAAAGAATAATGAATTGGAATATGTTAAAAATTGGAATCTCCACTTATGCAACAGTAAGTCTACTGATGTAAGAATATTTGTAAACTCTTATAACCTACATAGGGCTGATATCTGGAATGTGCAAAGAACCCCTAAAAATCAGTAAGAAAAACATAATCTAAAATCAAATGTGCAGTATCTTGAAATAATTGCCCCAGAAGATATCCAAGTAAATAACAAACATTTGAAAAAAGTGTCGTGCAGAGAATAGAAATCAAAACTACAATGAGATTCCACAGTATTCCATTAACTAAGTCTTTTGTTTTAATAAAAAAAAAAAAATTAAAGACGGTAATTTCCAAGATTTGCCAAGGATCTACAACAAATGGAGCTTCCATATACTTCTGGAAGGAATATAACTTTGTAATAACCACTTTGGAAAATAATTTGGCTTGGCCTACTCCATCTGAACATATGGCTACTATAGGATCCAGCAATTCAGTTCTTAGGTATGTGCCAGGACACACGTATATGAATGTTCACCGCGGCTTTATTCATCAGAGCTCCGACCTGGAAATGACATAAATGTCTATGAACAGGAAAATGGATAAACACATTTTCCTACAAGGGGGAGCACTCAGCAATCAAAACAAGACAAAACAAAAACCGGACCAAAAGTTGAACCGCTTCTACTCATAGGAATGTCAGTGCATCTCCCGAACAAAACATTAAGCAAAATAAGTCAGACAGAAATGAAATACACTGTGCAATTCCATCTATAAACAGTTCAAAATCGGGCAAAAATGGCACTGCGGTGTTAGAAGTTAGGACACTGGTCCCATTCGGAGGGAATGAGAGGGACAAAAGAGGACGTTTTCCAACCTGGGTGAAGGTGAAGGTAGGGTTGCTCTGCGCTGGCTCACACGGCAGCCGCCTCTACGTGGGGGTCTCCGCCCCCTGCGTGCACCTGAGCTCGGTCCGCGGAGAAGCAGGGGATGCCCCGGAGGCTGCGCTAGTCCCCGCGAGGCCGGCACGTGGCCGAGCCTCGGGTCCGAATCAGCGGAAGCGCGTCCTGCCCTGGGGGGCCCGGAGCGCGAGGTCCGCCCCGGCGCTGCCCCGCCCCGCCCCGCCCCGCCCCGCGGGAGCCCCCGCCCGCCCTCGGCCTCCCCCGCCCCGCCTCTCCCCGGCGGGTTTCAAGGTCTGTGCCCCGCCCGGGACGCGGCTCGGGGGGACCCAGGCTCACCTGGGCGGTCGCGGCATCTCCGCATCCCGGGAGTCTGCGTTGTGGCCACGCCGGGAAGGCGATTGGCCGTCTTGGGCGACATCCGCAGGCTCCGGGGGTGCGGGGTGCGGGGCTCTAGGGCTGCGGGGGCGCCGAGCTGCGGGGGCGCGGGGGTGCGGGGCTGCGGGAGTGCGGGGGGTGCGGGGGCGCTGGGCTGTGGGGCTGCGGGGGTGCGGGGGTGCGGGGGCTCCGGGCTGCGGGGGGTGCAGGGGCGCGGGGGTGCGGGGGCGCGGGGGTGCGGGGGCACGGGGCTGCAAGACTGCGGGGGTGCGGGGGCGCCGGGCTGCGGGGGGTGCGGGGCTGCGGGGTTGCAGGGCCGCGGGGGTGCGAGGGCACGGGGCTGCAAGACTGCAGGGGTGCGTGGCTGCGGGGGGTGCGGGGGCACCAGGGTGCGGGGGTGCGGCCTCACAGCGCCAGCTTGCCTCCAATGCAGACGCACTGGCCCCGACCCCCTCCCCCGACCCCGCCCCTCCCCCGCGCGGAGCCCGAGCGCCGGCCGAGGAGGGGAGCGCATCCACCGCCAGGGCAGCGGCAGGTAACACACGAGGTAGTCGGGGCCCAAAATGACCGCAGGGGACACCAAGCAATGAAGGGGGAAAATGCACTAGAAGCCGCTACAAGTTAAAGGAAAAAAAAAAAAAAAAGTAGAATGTGCCTAAAATGGGGTACATTTTTACAAAAATAGAAAACATTAATTTTAGCTGTTCTTAGGCCTCAAAAATCACACCAGTCAAAATCACCAGTCAAAATACTCATTTCAGCCTGATAAAAACATGATTGGCAGGTGAAAACCATGGACGACTTTGGTTGGTTTGGGGTTTTTCCCACACTTAGGGACCCTCGGTCACCTCTGTGTGATGCGGTTACTCCGGATGCTGAGGCAGGCGCGATGCTGGGAGGAAGCACGGCCCGTCCCCCCCGGCATGTCCCCCTCCCCCTGGCGCTACACCAGGACGCAGGCACAGGTTCTTGGAAGCAGAAGAACCGGTTCATCACGTTCCGGGGCAGATGGGTGGCAGCAATCTTGCAGAAAGTTTCGAGACCCTCGGCCACCGCCCACTATTGCTGCATTACTGTTAGGAGCGCCTCTTCCTCCCTGACCTTATCACTGACCCTCTCACTGTCACTGGCTGGTAAAGCATGTGCGTGCCCGCGAACGGTAGCTACTGTCACTTGTTATTCGCAAAGCTCTTCCAAAGAAAATGATATTCTTTCCTGACATCCTTTCAAAGAAAATGAAACAATTTCACTGTCTTACGCTCCACAATGAAAAGTCAGGTGGTCGTGCCATCTTCGAAAATGCTTTTGCTCTAACTAATACAGTGTGATTACAAATTAGACATTCAGACGATCCAGAAAATGTCATGTATTTTAAGAGAGGTTGCTGACGTTATTCTTGTAATTCTGGAAAATCATCTGCTCCACCAAAAAATGCTGTCATCAAAGAAGATGACAGAAAGCCTTTCCAAGGCTTCCCATCTGTTTTTCTTTGTTTGAAGCGAACTCTAGAGCAGACTCCACAGGAATTTGCCTGAGAATCCAGCTTATGAGCCTACGTGGAGAGAGGGACCTTGGAGAGTCATTAGAGCAACAGCACAGGGATGTCCCACTGGAAGGGTCACAGCCTAAAGCTGGACCCACTGTTGGGCCAGAAAGGACCCTCTTAGTTGTTGGCTCCTGGATGGGACCAAGGATTTTGGCTAGGGCTGAGGTGATCAACGTAGAAAAAAAGTCACCTGGGTTTTTTGATAATTTTAATAACAGTACAGGCATATTGATACTTATCAGCTGAACCTCAGGCCTGCATCCATTGTGTTAATGAGTGGCCGTCGGTGCTCTTTTATACCTTCTTGGAGAAGATATTATCCAACAATTAAAGCCCGTTACTTTATGGCTAATATATAACCTATTATTTGCCTAAAATAATAAATAGCTGCCTGAAAGACCAAGACTAACTAACTTCCATATCTGTTTTCTACCAATAACATTATTCCCAGTTTTTGTATTTTGTTATTCTAATGATTTGCAATTATTGAAATGCGGACCCTCTGATAGAACAAATTGTTTTGATATTTAGATGTAAGAAAAGACACAGCCAGATCTTTTGAAAATAGACATTTTCAGATGTTTGGGGAGCTGTGCCCTCCCCCATTTTCCCTCATGTTACTATATAAGGGCATGTGCAGCTCTTTCGGATTTCCGTTGTCAATTCTGTTTCTTTATATTGGGATTAAAATCGATAAGAACTATGATAAGCTTGTATTAATAAGAAACATTTCTCGGGATCCCTGGGTGGCGCAGCGGTTTAGCGCCTGCCTTTGGCCCAGGGCGCGATCCTGGAGACTCGGGATCGAATCCCACATCGGGCTCCCTGCACGGAGCCTGCTTCTCCCTCTGCCTGTGTCTCTGCCTCTCTCTCTCTCTCTCTCTGTCTCTCTCTCTGTGACTATCATAAATAAATAAAAATTAAAAAAAATAAATAAAATTTAAAAAAAAAAAAAAAAGAAACATTTCTCTAAGTGCTTTACAGAATTCTGGATCAGCCCATTTAATCTTCACAGTAGCTCTATAAGAGAGGACATTATAATTTATCATTTAAAGTGGAACTTTCTTTTAAAGATGTTATTTATTTATTTGAAAGAGAGAGAGAGAGGAAGAGAGCACAAGCAGGAGCAGGACAGGAGGGGCAGAGGCAGAGGAAGAAGCAGACTCCTTGCTGAGCAGGGAGCCTGATGTGGGCCTCGATCCCAGGACCCCGGGATCATGACCTGAGAATCGAAGGCAGATGGTTAACTGACTGAGCCGCCCAGGTGCCCCTAAAATGGAAAACTTCTGAATGTAAAAGGGGGAAATAGTAATAATTACTTTAGGATGACTGGTTTGAATGGGGGCTGTCCTTGGCCAACTAAGAGGGACGGCTACCGTACTTATGAGAACAATTTTTATCCTTATGTAGGTGAAGAATCTGTGGTACAGATGTTTCAAATACATGCCCACAGTGTGCCTGGTGGCTCAGTGGGTTAAGTGACCGATTCTTGTTTCAGCTCAGGTCATGATCTTGAGGTGGGGGAGATCGAGCCCGGTGTTGGGCTCCATGCTCACTGAAGGGTCTGCTTGGATTCTCTCTCCCTCTCCCTCTGCCCCTCCTGCTGCTGTACTCTCTCTCAAATAAATAAACAATTTGTTTAAAAAAATCTCAAAACAACAACAAAAAACACGTCCTCACACTCACAACATCTGTGAAGTGACGGAATCAGGACTGACCCCCCAGAGCAGTCTGATTCCAGAGTCCTTGACCTTAATCACAAGCTTGGACGCCTATCATCGAATCCACAGAAGTAAACTCAAGGGTACTGAGAGCAATAAAAGGAGATTATCATGTTAACAATTTACCTTCATTGATATTTGGTTGTTAACGCCGGTGTGAGCTGGGGAGATTACTTATTTTGCTGGTGTTTAGATTTCAGTTCAGCATGAAGTTCTTCAAAAAAAATAAACTTTTCTCAATCACTCAGGTTGTTTTACCTAGACTGGGCTTGTATTTAAGCAATCTCAATTATCGAGGATTTTTATATAAAAGATAAGCGTGTATGAATTTATTGCTTGCTCCTAAAAAAGGGATTGCATGTGAGGAGATATTTGGATGTAGTGTATTCAGGCAATATGGGTTTTAATAGTCCTTCATAAATTAGTAAAAGAGTTCTTAATTAAATAGGATTACTAGTTTTTTTAGACTTTTAAAATTGTTACTATTCCTTGAAGGGCTCCCCATGAATACGCAGGCAAAAATTCACTGTTCTTCCAATTTCATAAAGGTGTCAGGATGACAGTGGATTTGGTAGCTAATCTGAATTTAATAAGTGACCCCTTGAGGCTGCACATCAAGACAGCGGTCTCCTATGTGGGACGGGTCAGGTGTGTATGCTTGTGATACACGATGGAACATCCACACCCAAACACGAAAAATACCCAGGAACATGAATTCGTGGTGAAGTAACAATATGATTAACCTGGAAGAAACAAGGATTAGCACCAGCAGGAAGAGGCTGGCACTGCCATGCTGCACAACATTCAAAAGAATGGTGACACCCCCACCAGAGACTTTCAAAGGGCACATAATCCTGTTTGGGAAAGTAGGTCAGAAGTGGAATTTATGCCGATAAAACTGTGTACTTTAGGCTTAGAGTTTAAGGATTAATAAACAAAGAAGCATTGTGCATATGAATTCTTTTCTGGAAAAATAAGTTACATACATTATCTTATTCTTTTATTGACACTTCTGTTACTGGGTAAAACTCGTTCACTTACATGTCTCCACTGCTGGAAAGAAAATGGACCTGATCCTTCATCTGGGCCTTTGGCCCTTGGTGCAAACCAAGAGGAACTCCCACCCCCTCCAAGTACGGCAGAAATTCAAGCGTGTTATCAACCTTAGTGGTCGCTCCATTTGCCTCCCCTGTGCTGTGGAATGAAAATTACAGTCCTTGGGATTGAGTTTGAAGCAAAAGTCAACATTACCCCCATCCTCCCTTTCCTCCCTCTTCCTCCCTCTTATTTCATTCTAACAACCACATGCCACTGGATAATGGGCTCGGGAGGAGCAATCACTGAGGCCCTAACCTTCCAAATTTCATCATCAATATGCGTTAATGAAAAACACCTCTCTTCACCTCCATCTACGCCTTCCATTAAATTAATACCTAAGTTTAATCTATTTTCATTTCGTTTTGTCTTCTCATATTGGTGCATCTTTTCTTTAAATGACAAATTCCTGCCTTCCAAGAAGAGAATATCAATGCTTCAAATGACACTGGCTTTGGTAGCAGTGCCATGGGGGCCCTTTAGTGAACTATCAGAACACACTCACATGCCTGATATTCTCCAACACAACAAATTACACAATAAAATAATAATTTCATAAATGTTCAGCAGTTAAAGAAGGAAAGGAAAAAGCTAGTAAAAACAAAAGAATAAAAGGAAAAATTGTTTACATATTTTATTTCCAACCAGATGGACATCTCAGAATTGCTTATTACTAACTAGATAAAATATTTGCTTAAGGTATATTAATTTTTGGTTTAAGGTGTATTTTTTTTAAATTAGTAGCCGTAACATGATAGGAAGATTTTTCTCTCGAAGAATACATTTAAATAATTAAAATCACATTATTATAAATATTTAAAGTTATCAAAAATTTTCTAGATATTATGGTCAGCTCTTCCCTTTCTCTAGACCCCTGACCACTTGACAGTGACGTTGAGAGCAATATTTTTTTTTTAAGATTTATTTATTTATGTATTCATGAGAGACAGAGAGAGAGATAGAGACACAGGCAGAGGGAGAAGCAGGCTGCCTCAGGGAGCCTGATGTGGGACTTGATCCCGGGACTCTAGGGTCACACCCTGGGCCGAAGGCAGGTGTTTAACACTGAGCCACACAGGCATCCCGAGAGCAATATTTTGATCAGACCAGTTACAGCTTGCAGTTAGCATGAAGACTACATAAAGAAACTAAAAGCTCTTTGCTAATTAAGCAAACTAAGAATTTTGACCTGCTCAAACATTTGGCTCCATCTCATGACCCTGAGATCACAGCCTGAGCTGAAATCAAGAGTCCAATGCTTAACTAACTGAACCCCCCAGGAATCCCCTACCCCAGCTCAAACATTTTTAACAGCTAAGCATTTATTTACTAGTGTCTTAGTTGCAAGACAAGTTTATTAATATCTTTATGAAATGTGATGTTTCTAAATATGACCAAAGATATCCCATGTTCACAAAATAGAAAACTGAATCTCCTCCCCTGAAACTTCCATAGTGTTTGGATATTGGGTTACCTAAGATATTGTTTTACTTTCACCTTATTTCTCATATGTCTGTAGGACGTGACTACACTTAAAGTACTGACATCTTAAAAATACCATTAGACATTTGCTGCCCTAGATGGTGTAGACTACTAACTCTGTATATGAGGAAGGCTTTCAGGAGAGTCTTACAAGAATATGTAGCCTGAACCCTACTGTAAACCATTGGATCACAATTCCTTTGGGTGGGGCTCAATAATGTATACTGCAAATAAATCTTCCTGACAATACTGAATCTCAAGCAGGTTTGAGACCAACTGATCTACATCAAGACAGAACAAAGATGTTTGCCTGTAGGGCTTCCATCTGGTTTAACTGATGGCCGACACTAGACCCCAGAGGAAAATGTTGAGTTATGTAGATGTCCAGATATATTCCAAACTAGAAAACCTCTGTGAATAATGTACAGTAAACTAGAGTACTGTTCTTAAGATAGTTTGAGATGAGTTTTATGTTGTAAATACATAAAACCACAGAACTTTTAAGGTGGATTTTCAGTCTCTATTTGTATAGATGAGGAAACCACTGAATAAAGTAGATGATGGCATCAAATATCAGCATTTACAAATATCATATGCTCAAATAAGAGGGCACAAAATGAACAGGAAATGTTTCAAATGCGTAAGATTAGTAGAAACAAGATTAAGTTGCAAGTGGTTGAGCCATCCAATTCATGAAGCTGCTAGCTGTAGATCAGAGACCCTTCTTTTTATAACCTCCCACACGGCCCGAGGACATTTAATTAGATCAAATGCATTTTAGCCTCGAGACAGGGTCTAGCCTTGAAATAGAGGTAACTGTACAATCTCCTTTTCCATTTATTTTAAGAATCTTAGTTTAGGGAGGAAACAAATCTCTCCACGTCAAGTTAAATTGGAATATAACTGAATCCTAGACAAGTTAGAACCGAGTGGTATCTAAAAAGGATGAAGTTTGGACTCCTTCCTTAGAGTTACATTATTTGTTCCTTTCACTGCAACACTCAGACTTTATTTTTTAATTTTTAAAAAATATTTGTATTTATTTATTCATGAAAGAGAGAGAGAGAAAGAGAGGCAGAGACACAGGCAGAGAGAGAAACAGGCTCCATGCAGGGAGGCTGATGTGGGAGTCGAACCCGGGAATTTGGGATCTTGCCCCTGAGCCAAAGGCAGACACTCAACCACTGAGCCACCCAGGCTATAAAGTCTCAACACTCTCAGCCTTTATAAGAGCTTTGGGTTTGGGGGCTTATTTTTTCTCCCTTTCTTTTACCTTTCATTGTTTGAAACCCTCATCATTTGAAACTTTTGTCTGAAATTCCTTCCGAGAAGAGACATTCATCATACTTTAAACTCTGAGACCATATATCCAAGAGAACTAAAGAGTGGTAAAAACTCTAGATAATTCCTCATTTTTTTTTCTATATGTGAAAATTGTATTTATTTTAAATATATAAATGGGGCATTATAATGGTTTATCCTAGTTACACAGTCAGCCATAAATATTTCAGTAATTTTTCCCTTTCATGTTTGCCGGTCTAGAAATCACTTTTATTGCTGTTAATAGCAAGTATATTGCTAAGTTTTGGCATGCCTGTATTAGAGTTTTACTTGGTTGCTTTGGAAAAGTACTCAACACATCCACAGACGGGACATCTGATCAATCATTTCCAAGTTCATCCTAAAGATTTACATAAAGCCTCAGGTGGATCTAGTAAGCTTACAAATGGACAAAAGAGCCACTCTAAGTGGTAGCAGGGTAGGTAGCAGCCAGTCCCTCAATCATGGCTATGGACCTGCATGAACTGAATTCCATATGTTGAAAACAACCAAAAGGGAGACTTAAATCAAATATACAGCTGACTTGATTTTTGGAGTGTGTGTTTTCTACGTTAACAATTGTTCAGGGACACAAATTTTGAAACTGAAACCATTGCCACCGTCTGTTGACAGCCTCTGTTTGGGTGTCTCTTGGGTTCACTGGATGGTAAGCTCCTCTCTGAGACAAGGCACGCGGCCTTATTTGGTGATGATAGTTCAGCTCCCAGCTCAGTGGCTGGCACAGAAAATGTTTCTGAGCTGAACTGAAATTTAGAAATCTCCAACACCTTTCACATATGCTTTGGTTTAGGAGTCCCTTTTTAAGTCTGCCAAACATAATTTATGTTTTAATAATCGGTCTCAGGAATGTCTCATCTGTTGGGCTACAAATTCATATATAAACTTGGGAAACAATATTTTAATGAAGAGGAATAAAATATTAAAGGATATTTATACAATACCCACTTAGCTTTTCTTTAAATAAGTCTTAATTTTTCTGTAATAATCCTTGTGATTAAATATATGCCCAGCAAATGCATATAGGCCAGTATTTTTATCCCACTTACCATTCAACAATAAAACTATTTCCTAGAGGAAATTAACTATTGTCCAGTTTTTTACAAAATAAAGGAAACTATAACTATGGCCCAGCAGCATTAAGCTTATAATCATAAAAATCAATTTTTTAAAAGATTATGAATCTTCCTCGTTGGCCAACTATTTTCTGACTTCTCATTAATATTTTGGGAATACATGAACAGTGCTATTTCTTCCCAGGATTCTTCAACACCACGATTGTAGCTACTTTTCAGAGTGGAGTACCACTGTATTTCTGCTAACATGAGGCTCTGGTCCTACAATAGGTCCAATTGTGGCCCTTAAAATGCCGCTACGAAATGGCAGAGAAAACTGACATGGGATGGTAAAACCTATACATATAGCCTGAGCTCTGTCCAACACCCTGGTTGTTAACAGAGGCGTTTTCCTGTTTCCATTTGATAGTTATGAAAATAAGCTCCATTAAAAGCCTGATCTAAGTTTAATTGGCAGAAACCCAGAGTGGAGGTTTGAGATCCAAGAGTGCAGGGGTCAATGACCCACACTCATTATTCTTCCAACAGTGGCAGAAACAGAACTAGCAAGTGCATTCAATCAAAGGGGATGAACAGTGAGTAGGAGGCCACCCACACAAGGCTTTGTTGGCTTGGTTCTTTTCAAGAAATACCATGAAGACAGGTGCTGTGGGGCTTGGAAAGTTCTATTTGGGGAGACCTGATTCTTGGTGAGTGCTTTTTCTTCCATAGGTACCTTTGGAGCATACTTTTGCATTTCTCCTTTAATTATAGTTTATTTAGTGTCAGTAACATGGACATAGCTTTATATGTGACTTTAAGTCAAAGACAAGAAGAAATAATATGGATTTTCACTTAATTAACAAAGACCTTTATCCAGTTGACCAAACAAAAAAAAATGGGAACATACCAGTAAGATCATTACTTTGTCTCCCCCCGCCCCCCGTTAATACTACAACAGGTTTTGAATACAGGGTGCATTGAGAAGTTGTTTTTCTCCTATATTTGCAAAACTTTGATTTTTAAATCTATTCATCCATCTGTTATTCCAAAACCACAGGGGAAAAAAGTGTTTTTAAAAGGCATTGCTTCCAGATCAGTTAGTTCTGAAAACTTAGTAGAAACACATGAGAAATAATCCAGTCTTCATTTGTAATAATGTAATAAATGTAATTTGCAGTTAACCTTTCACCAAATAGCATGTCACATATTTACTTGCATTGGTTTTCAATATTACATGCCTGCTTTGATTATCCAATAAAATACCCAAATTTTATAAGTTACTTCACTTTACAGCTACATCACATTTTATAAGAAATATTTGTGGCAATTTATCAAGTCAAATACATATCAAGCCAGAAGCTACTCTGTTCATACAAATTAAGTAGCTACAAATTTAAGTAGTTAAAGCCTTTAAAAATGATTTCAAAGTTGAAAAAATATAACTATTATTAAATTGCTTCATTCATTCTTTCAAAAATGTTCTTTGAGTGTGTTTTCTGCCAATCATTAGGCTCTAAGAATATTGCATTAAACACCATCTCTCTCTCCTCATGGAGTTTATATTTAATGTTTAACTTAACACTACATGGTCATTATGTTGTTACTAACATAATCTTTAATTATCCAGTGATTAGAGAAAAATATCAAGAAAGATTGGGTATAATGTAGGAGATTAATAAATATAATAGTCAAGAAAGACACACCAAAAAACCCATAGACACATTAGAGTCTCCAAAATATTATCAGATGAAATAGTTTTTATTCTCTTAGAGTCACATAATGTTCTTACGACTCTTACTCTAGATTCTATTTCTTTCCTGACCTACAAAAATGTCACTTTCTTAAATGTCTATTAAACATCTTCTTCTGATTTTTATAAATAGAACCCCAACTCAACATGTTTATCAGAACTCATTATCTTTCCTTCAAGCCAGCCTTTGCCTTGTCTACTTTCTGCTGTTAAAGGTACTGTGATTGTCCCGGACACTTTCCATCAGCATCTTTCATTTTCTCTTGTTTCCCCAGCTCTCACTGAGTCCTTTTTGTAGGATTTGATACCATCCAACACCACATATTGAATGTTTCTTTTCATCATCTGGATATATATATATATATATATATATATATATACATATATATATATACATATATACATATATACATATATATATGTATATATATATATTAGATTTTATTTATTTATTCATGAGAGACACACAGAGAGAGACACAGGCAGAGGGAGAAGCAGGCTCCACGCAAGGAGCCTGACGTGGGACTCCATCCCAGGATTCCGGGATCACGCCCTGAGCTGAAGGCAGACCCTCAAACGCTGGGCCACCCAGGCAACCCCGCATCATCTGGATATTGAAGTGATTCCTTAAATGTTTCTTACTATCTTAATCATTTGTAGCATTTACATATGTTCTGAGATCATATGAATCTTCTTTACATCACATTTCTATAAATTTGTTATTAATTAGCCTTGTGATCCTAAACAGGTCACATAAGCTCTCTGAAAACTAATGTGTGAAATTAAATGATATCTAAAAGAGACAGAAACACACAAATATCTATCTTTTAAAAGGCCTCATTTTCACCTATTCTAAATATATACTTAGACCCTATAATAATTAATCTCTCTGCCCCTATCACCCATGACACCTCTAAACGTATCTTCCACTCTGTCCTGTTGGTCTACTTCTTATGCCACACACATACTCCAATCAATCATTCTATCTCTGTGTCCCGGCTTTGTTCTCTTTGTTATTTAGAATATTCTTTTCCAAAGTTCTTCTTTCATATCAAGCATCCAGATTTTTCTGATTTCTCTCTTTTCAATGTCCACTTAGACTCCTATTGCTTTACTTGCTCTGTGAGGAGATAATTCCACACATTATAGTTCCCAACTACAAATGTATTAAGAGGAGGTACTATATTTTGCTACTCGTTCTATTTCCTATATTGCCTAATTTAGCGTTTTGCATATAGTAAGTACTAAGTGAGTATCTTCTTAATAATATCTACCTAACAATTAGAATGCATTAATTTACAGTATTATAACAGACTAAAGATTCTAAAGTGTTTTCAGATACATTTCCTCAATAATTTGCATAAGACTCTATGATGTAGATCAAAGATTTAATTTGCATATAAGGAAATTGATTCTCAGGCAAATTAAGTAATTTGTCAAGGTTATATAACTAGATGGGGATACTCAGGCCCGAGATGAAAAGAAACACTGTCTTCTGAGGAGGTCAGTGTTTTGTCTATAATAATATGGTCAAAATTAAAATTAAAAAAAGTTTATTTGGACAATGAAAAGCACACTTTAAGAAGTTTCTTGGTTTAAGAAAAGATCCAGAATGAAATCTTCTAACACAATTATTTTTACTTCTCATTTTTCACAGTTGTTTAAGGAGGAGTCATGTCACCTGGTTAAAGCCTGGCTTATCAGTGACTTCCATGATGATGTCTGTGCATAATTATAATCAACACTCCTGCAAGGTGCTAGGGAAGCTGGAGAAGGTGTTTGTTTTTACTGAAAACTATCTGTGCATTTTGAGGAAACAAATATTAACTTGGTGTTGAAGGACCTCATTCTGAGAGCTTTTTATGACTTCGTAGTAATTTTACTTGTTTTAAATACTCAAAATATGAAGCATTAAAATATATGGAACCTTCACTTGCACTTGTAGACACTACGTTTCTAACATAACTTTTCTATGGTAGAAATATTAAACAAGAATATAAACTTTGCATAAAAATAAGTTCTCATGTTTATGTAGTTTAAAAGCTGACATATTTGCCAACTAGATAGGCTTGGCGAGAATGCAGAGAGCACTGTGAAGCTGAAATTGTGGAAACAATGAAGCTCATAAACCAACAAAGATGAGCAAGTATTAGATAAGCAGAAAAAAGTGAGAGAATTCCAGGGAAGGAGTCCTGTTGGGATGCCTATTGGAGGAATGCCTATTTGGAAAGCATTTGCTTGTTAATACTTGAAATAAACAAACAATTACCAATTTATCATTATGGGAATCCATAATAGTACCTTCTGATTAGTGGTTGTAGGAAAATATTTTGAAATAAATAACATATCTTTTCAAGCAAAGAGAAGATACATTTATGTTGGTGTATACATAAGGCAATTTTTAAATATTGGGACCCACCTTCTAATAAAAGTGGTGATATTTCAAAAGATTACAGTATGAAAATCAGTAAGAAAAATGATTTTGTGAAGTTATCCATGTTCTCTCTTTGGTCTACGTGTTGAATCAACCGACTTCCTAATGTTTCTCTGTCTCATCTCAGGTACTTTGTGAAATTTCATGAATTGCTAAGTGTAGGTAGGAGTCATGTGGTGATGCTGAAACCAGGGAGGAAAATGAGGGAGTAAAGAAGCATTATAATGTTGGGAGCATATTTATCATTTCTCTATATATCCATATATATAATCACACACACACACACACACACACACACACACACACACACACACGTTAACCTTCTCCCTGTAGAAGACATCATGAAAGGGAAGCACTCCACACCTTTAGAGACTAAGTATATAATGCAAAGGATTGAAGCAGGCCAGGAGATATTAAATTGTTGGAATCAGTGCTAGGAGAACAGTGAGCCATGAAAAGAGCAGTAAGCATAGAGAAGCGCGTGCCCTGTCTGAAGGGGGTTGCTCTTTCTCAGCTACTGATGGTCTCTCTACAGCCAGATTTTCCAATTTTGCAAGAGAAACAGACAATTTCATTTTTTATTATGAAATCTTGCAATTTAAAAACATTGACAACTATTCTATTTTCGTAACACTGTGTGTGTAGGTCAAGCTATACGTGCCTATAGGTCAATCTGGCCTGTAGGCAGCAATTTATGACTTCTGAAATAGAAAATGCTGCACTCCTCTCTTCCAGTGAAGACAAACAAAACAAATGACAGACTTGAAGCAGCACCTGAAGCAGTAAATACTCCTTCCCTTCCTAGCTCCCTCCCTTATATTTTAAAATGGGATGCTGAGTATTAATATATGTATTCATTCGTCATGTATTTGTAACCAGCTGATGCCCATATACTTTCCTTTCTCTGGAGGCAAAGACTATTCCTGAAATTTATAGGATGATGTCAAAATTTGTTACTTAGGTTAGAGGGAGGCGAGGTCACTGTAATCTGGATATCTAGAGAAATTCCACACATAGCAAGCAGATTGCAGAAACTTCCAGCTGATGTCTGTGTGATTCCACAGCCTGCTATTGCGGCCATACCAGGTGTCATGAAAGGAACTGGAGCATACAATCAACAACATTTTGGAAGACAGTTTATCAGTAAATTGGGAATTACCCAATTCAAGACATAAGGAGCTCGCCTTGTCAAAGCAAAGCCGTATTATAACACTAACATAGACATCTATAATTAGGAAAGACTATTTATCTTCCCCAAACCTAACTGGATTTTTAAGAGCATAAAATGCCCTGCCTTATTTCAATGGAATACATTATGAGCAACCACAATTGCAACTACAACAAGGAGAGTGGAGATTTGTCAAAAGGGTGCTGCCGTATAAAATCCTGGTACTACAACTCAGTGCAATTTTTAGTAACTTAGATGAATGAACTAGAATGCCGCCCTCCTCCTCTCACACAGATTTGGCAATGCTGTCAGTAATCACATATGAATTTAATGTTCATAATTAACCATAATTAGCTAGCAAAATGTTAATGAAAGTATGCATTTTAGCAGCAGAGAAAATCAGCATCTCATTACAAGGCCAGCAGAGAGCGTTTGATGTATTAACCCACTTGTTCAGAGATCAGTTCTTAAATGTTAAAAGCACAAATTTTTTGTGTGACTTTTAACATTTATAGCCACATAAAAAGCCTCACAGAAGTAAAAATGTGCAGTAGGTGATGTTTTTCTACACAACCATTTCTCATTCTCATTTCTACCTTCTTCGCCTCTCCAGACCCCACACCAGGGCCCATCCAGCAGGGCAGGATTTGTATTTATTGACCTTCTCTGTGCCAGGCACTGCGGCAGGAGGAAAGGGAATCAGAAGAGCTGCAAGCACCTCAAATATGTTTTTGATTAATATGTTTTCCTCCTGTTGGTATTTAAAAATCAGAGAATTTATTGCTAGATGTATTATTTTCCTCCCCAAAGCAGTGTCTCCTTTTCCTTAAAGCACTATTCATTTAATAGCCTCTTCCTAGTTTCTGGGACGCAGCCCTCAGTATCATCCTTGACCCCTTGGTTCCCTCATTCCTCAACTCAGAAAGAACCTGTGTCCTCTGGGATCCAATCCTGGGGGCTCCTCATCTTTAACTCCCAATTCTGGTTCCTCCCCTTCCCAGCTGCTTTCTCAAACTTGACCCTGTCTTTGCACCAATTCTTCCTTTACTTTATCACCAAAGATGATTTTCTTATAGAAGAGATAACAGATGATCCAAAACTCCCATGCTCAAAAATGTCCCTGCTCTCTCTTTCTTGCAGAGGCAAAGCCCAGCCTCTACCTTGTAGAGGTCTGTGCTCTGCATGCTGTTTCTGAACTATTTCTCCCATACTATGCCATTACTACGCCACCTCTTCTCGGGTACTGAGCACCGTGCACTCTTCATCATGGAAACAGGCTCAATCAGTGCCTTCTTTTCCTATTTGGAATTACCTTGCTCCATCTGAGTGGCATGACAGCACTGTTCCGATGCGCCCAAAGTCCAGCCAAAAGCTCCTTTCTCTCCATGTCTTGTTTGATGCCACTAATCGGAACTGTCATCTTCCTCTTGCGTTAGTCCATAGCACCTTTGGAGACGCCTCCGTTAAAGCTCCCTGCAGAGCTTATAGTATATTTTCTTTTCCCATTAGACTGGAAGCTGACTGAGACTAAGAATCTTACTGATTTTTTAGAAGTCATTATTTATTCCTTTCACTCAGCACATGCATTTGTAAAATAGATTCTCTCCCTTTTAATTGAACAAAAGCAAGACTTTTCTTATTTTTAGATTGGGAATCCAACGCTTGGACATGCCAAGTGACTTAATTGGAGTTTCTTGGCCATGTAGCTGTAAAGCTAGTCTTCCTTGACACCCAGCTTGCTATGCTACCCACTATGCCATAACAATAAACACTAATGCTGCCAGAGGACACACCATGGGTCAGGGGCTGTTTGAATTATTTTTACATGTGTTATTTAATTCTCACAGCACTCTAGAAATCTCTATTTTACAAACATAAACTGAAGCAAAGAGATGTTCAACTTATTGTGCAAGATCATGTAGCACGAAGCCAGAATTAAATACAAGAGTTTGGTTAACAGAGCCCCAATTCTTAATGTTCTTGATGGGATTTGTCTTTTAAAAAAGCACAGCAGAGAGTCACTTTAAAGAATGTCTCTTCAGTGGTAGAGTTTAGACACTCGCACCCCTGGGTGGGAGAGAGAAAGACCTCCCCTAAAGCCCTTCAAATCACACCGCAGATACCACACTGCCTTGCTTTATATTAACGGCTTGCCTTGGAGGGATATGTGTGTTTTTGCCTGAGTGAGCTCAGGTTTTAATACTGGCCACCTTTAATTTATGTTGCTCTATAAAAGTCAACATGAGTTTCTGGCTGTAAATTTGTCATGCCTTTCTAAGGAACTAAATTGTGTTTTCTGTCCGTGTTCCATTTAAATTGATGTGACCTCATTCATTAGCACGAATGTATTTATAGCTGTAAGAAACATAGGACAGTTTCACAAACTTCTCCCCGCCCCAAAGCCAAGGGGGGAGTCAGGTGAAGCGTTTGGTAATGATGTATGGGAAAAGGAAGACAAATTTACCTGTCACTATAGAATCATTTTTCTAGTACCCAGCTTTTATCCCATTACTTTCCCATTTGGAAACTTTAATTTTTTTCTGCGTTAGCTGCATGATCAGTTTTATGATGCTGCCTTGTGCACAAAGCTTCTAACAGAGCTGGCTCAGACCTATCCTAAGTTGCTCCCCTTCAACCTCCTTTGTTCACACATTTTCACTTGTTCTCACGTCGACCGTCTCTGGTGCTTCAGGTACTGTTCCTGTGCTGAAGGCTGTTAAAGTGGTGAAGGTAGCAAGTCCCTGCCCACATGGTGCTTATATTTTAGTAAAAAAGAAACAAGGAAATAAGAGACGTAATTTAGTGTTTCATGCATATCTTAAAAACAACTCTCAAAATTTAGGGTCCTAAGACCACTTTGCACAAATTATTATGTGTCTCAAAGAACCCGTCTTGGTTTTATGTTTATTGATAGTTGCCATAATAGAAATTAAAATGGAGGCAAATTTTAAATATGCATTAACATATTAAAAATAACCATAAAACACAAATGAGGTGATTTTATGAAAATACTTGTATTTTCAAAGCAAAAATTTAGAGAAGAATGGCAATATTTTAGAATCTTTTTTAGATCTTTCTAGTGTCTGGCCTAATGGAAGAGATAGGAATTTTCCTGTCTTCTGCATTCAGTCTGCAAGACCACGTATCATGCCATTTCTAGAAAACTTCACTATACAGTCATGAAATAATGAAAGTGAAAAAAAAAAAAAAGAAAGCTGTATCTTTTCTGTAACAAAACTAATTGTGACCTTGTGGATCCCCTGGTGGATCTTGGGGCCTTGGGGGTTCCCGGACTACACTTTGAGAACCATTGGTATAAGGGCAGGAAACAAAGGGCAAGCGGTAGGGTAGGAATTTTAGAGAGCGGTCAGGTCACCCTTTCTTTTCTGAAGGAAGTGAAAGCAGAGCTGAGGTCTGAAGAACGAGAAGGATCCGAAACAACAGTAAAGGAGATAGAAAACAAGACACACAAAGGACCCAGAGTATGGAAGGGCTAAAAAAATGTGAGAACCTGAAAGGAGGTCACTGTGGTGAGAATGTGGTGAGTGGGGAGAGGGTGCTGTGGACTGTGGCTGCAGAGCAAAGCACCACCAGACTGAACAGGGCAGAGGTCACAGTCGAGTGGCCTGCAGTTCTGGTTGGGACATCTGTCTTACAGATGTATTTTGTCTGTGCAGTGCTTTTTTTTTTTTCCCCTATTCTTATTGAGACGAATATTTTTAAATGGGAATTGCACATAACAGATTGTATTTCTGGGTTCTCTTAAATAGACCAGCAGACGGGCAATAGCAAGGCTACTTCCGTGGGGGGCAGCACTCTACTGCACTCGAGAGGTCGCAGTCCCCACCTGCTCCCTCCTGTTTCCTCAGAGGTGAAGTCCTCTCTGCGTCCACTCATCTGGGCCTGTTTCACTTAATACAGTCATCTCCCACGTGCCTCGGACATGTCCCATATGTGAGACTTCTAAGGAAGGATGCATTGGCTTTGTAGCATTTGGTGTGTGTGTGTGTGTGTGTGTGTGTGTTTAAGATTTTTATTTATTTATTCCTGAGAGAGACAGAGAGAGGCAGAGGGAGCCCCTTTCCGGACTCGATCGCAGGACCCCGGGATCACGCCCTGAGCCTGACCACTGAGCCCCACAGGCACCCTGCACTGGTGTTTAATTCCAAGTGAGATGGGAATCCCAGACTTACGGTGTGTAACATACTCTCATTTATGTTTATAAAAGACAACCAGCTGTTCTCTGGAAAACAGGTTGCAGGGGTCAAGAACAGAAGCTCCTGTGGAAATGCTCACCATTTGCTCCTCTTCTAGCCCTCAGGTGCATCACAAATTTTGTCTTTCCTCTTGCCTTCCCCAACAAGAGGTCCTTTCCCACACTGGCCACTCACCTCACCTTTTCTTCCCCCAAGATCCACCTCAGGGCCCCCTTCTCAGAGTAGGGATGGGGGTAGGAGGTTTCCCCAGACCACAGTCACCCCCTGAGGCTCTCATGGCACCCCTTGTTTACCCTAAGATATTATAATCCATAATAAATAAGAGGTTTTTGACCTCCTCACAATCAGAACATTCTTATCAATGAGACTGAATTCCTTGAGGGCCTGAACTTATGTCTGTACTCCTCCTACTCTCTAGAACAACCACTCCTACCAACCCCAACAAGAGAACTCACAGCTAGCAGTGGGGTTTATGGCATTTGCAATTCCGGAGGTGCTTTCCTCATGTTGTCTAGACTCTCAGTATCTCCTGGTCAGGATAGGCAGGCCTGTGAGAAAGGACCAGAATTCTAGCTACATTACAAGCAGCTGCTTTTACATCACAGGTACTCCCTTGTTCTATGTATCGTTTGAAAGACCATGGGCAAGCTTTTTAACTTCTCTTTTAGTTTCCTCATCTATAAATTGGAGAAATAATAAATAGCACCTCCTTCGTGGGCTGTTATGAAGATTAAATGGGATAACACCTACCCCATGCTCATTTCTTATTAACTATCATAGCAGCATCGCTTCCTGATGCTTGTCCTTAAACATAAGAGAAATGCCTGTGCTATTCATAAGTCAGAAAAAAATCTGACATTTTTACAAAGTACCCCCCACTTAATGGCATACAGAAGAATGCGTTCTTTCACGATACTAATTTCTTTATTACTAAAAAACATTTTAGCACCCTCAAAATATGTACATTACTATAATATGCTTTATGTATTGTGTATCACATATATTATCTGATTGTTTAATGTATGTCACTATACATTAGTATACTTCTATTACATACATTACTTAAAAGACACCTTTCTGGGAAGAAATTTATGATTACTCAATTTATATGTTAATAATTTCTCTAATTGTTTTTTAGTAACTTTGGAATTTCAGGTTTTCTCACATTATCTGTTTCCAGCATCAAGCTCCTTAATCTTTATAGGTGCTACCGCCCTACACAAGTGGGTTGAGTGTTGTAAAGAAATATATAAGGCAGCACAGAGGAAGTGAAATGATTAAGAAGAGTGACTCTGGAACTCGACGGCTTGGCTTGGGTCCTGGACCTACCACTTGTTTTCCATCTCTTAGAGCCTCATTCACCCCATCTATAAATTGGAGCTAATAACAATATCTAACCTTTAGGGCTGTTTCAGATTAAATGAGTTTGGGTGGCAATTTATAATTTATGCCCCCAAATATAAGAGAGCATTATTAAATTATTTAGTAAACAATTTAAGTAAACATGATACTGCTAATGGCTAAAAAATACTTTGTGAAATCATTTTGATCCTTAAAAAGCTCCTTCTGCAATAGAAGCGAAAGCCATTTGATAATATTTAAAACAGGCCACAATGAAAGTCCCACAACTTTTTCGATCTCTTTGTCAATGTGATTTGTCACATGCAAAATACTTATTCGTAAGCAGCGTGAAAACACTTGTCAGTAAAATGAAAATGCTGCTGGCCTCCATAAGCTCTCATTTCTTTGCTCTTTCCATCATTGCGTTGCTCCCAGCAGTTCCAGGGGAATTGCTTTCAGGGTCACGCCAAACTAGACCCAAGAGATGGCAATAATTACATCCCAGTGGTGTTGACATTCAGCTTTGTCCCACAAGCTGCCGAGGATGGGCAGGGCGCCATCTGTCATGTTCCATGGTCACTAGCTAGCTATAAGTGATGACGATTACTTCTCCGACATGCTACAGTTTGCCTCTGAGCCAACCTTGTAAAGTCTGAAGCAATTAAAAGTCATTTTGGGAAAAGACCATAGCAAGATTGTGAGTATGCACTGAAAACACAGTTACAAAATTTAGAGCACGGGGTCGCAAGAAACATGCATAGGTCACTCTTAATTACACTACACACTTTCTTTACGGTGGTTACCATATATTTTAAACCAATGTCCTAATTTATTATGTATTCCAAGATATGATATTTGCTAGTCATACCCTACTAAAGTCTTCAAAATTGGAATGGTCTCCCTCATTCTCCTCCAACTGCCAAACTCTCTGTAGGCTGAAGTCCTTTAACTTCAACAGAATACTCTCTTCCAGACTGAAGGGTTATTTTCTGGATCCCTGTAAATATTAATCTGAAGTGTGATTTTAATTATCCTATGCTCCATCATCTAATTTTGTGTCGATGTTTTCCTGCCATTTGGTGATAACAGCCATTGCTATTTCAAAAAAGTATTGTAACTCCATTTCTCCTTAATACACTTACTAGTTGAGAGATGCAACTAAAGAAATCATATTCACCAGACATTTCCCTCTTTTTTTAAAATTAAATTCCATCTTTAAGCAGTTTTGGTATGTATATAATTTAAATATATATATTTCCCTATCTAGTCTTAGTCTTTTGTTCTA
Organism: Canis lupus familiaris; assembly: GCF_011100685.1. Classification (NCBI taxonomy): domain Eukaryota; kingdom Metazoa; phylum Chordata; class Mammalia; order Carnivora; family Canidae; genus Canis; species Canis lupus. Next base: position 20,875,022 of record NC_049239.1, read on the forward strand.
TATTGATTAGAAAATTGATTGTAGTGGAGTATTTTGTATTTTTAAAAATTTCCCCAAATTCACTTTTCTGCAAACTTTGAAATGTAAGAGATAATTTATGATGTGTGAGATTTGATGTAGTAGAGTTGGAAGCAGTCTAAGTATAAAGAAGGCAAAGTTCCTCTCAATAGATCCTATGTATTGAATTCCCATTCAGGGTGAAATTATTTCTTTCAACCTAAATCACACTTTTGGTTAGAGTTCTGTAATGACAAGTTTAAAATTTATAATCTTCATTCAAATGTAATAACTTTTTGTGATTACAGCCTCTTCCATTACTGTAAATTTTATTTTCACAATGGAATTTATTATGTTTCCTTCAAGTTCTATAGGATAAAAATGAATATAATTTCAAGAAAATCAACATTGAAACACTGGGGTAATTTAGGAAGATTTATGTTGTAAGCTAGGAAGGACAGGGTAATTGATTATATGAGAGGAATGGAGAGAATGAAAAAGGAATTAAGAATGGTGCCCACCATGGCAAATTTTCCATATGATACTATGGTTAATGGATTCATGTTATCACATATTTGTACAAACTCATAGAATGTACAATATCAAGAGTGAACCTTAACATAAACCATGGATTTTGGGTGATTATGATGTGCCAATGTAGGGTGGTCAATGTACAAATGTGCCACCTTAGTGGGGGATGTTGATAATGGAGGAGGCTGTGCGTGTTGGGTAGAAGGTTTACGGAGAAATCTGCGCCTTCCTCTCAATTTTGCTGTGAACCTAAAACTGCTCTAAGAATGATGCTGATGAGGGATCCCTGGGTGGCGCAGCGGTTTAGCGCCTGCCTTTGGCCCAGGGCGCGATCCTGGAGACCCGGGATCGAATCCCACGTCAGGCTCCCGGTGCATGGAGCCTGCTTCTCCCTCTGCCTATGTCTCTGCCTCTCTCTCTCTCTGTGTGACTATCATAAATAAATAAAAAAAAAATTAAAAAAAAAAGAATGATGCTGATGATACGAATAACAATAACAACAACAACAACAATAATGGGACTCCGGATTCTAGCTTGGACCCTGGGATATACAGGTTGTCATTTAGGAGGTACAGAAGAAAGAGAAAGGAATCTGGGGGAAAGAATCATTGTTCGGAGTTAAACATCTTGATTCCAGGGCACCTATAGGATGTGGATGTTCCTACAGGTGTCTGGTTCAAAGGGACCTCAACTGGAGATCTATCTGGAAAGGACTGTAGCATGAAGATGGTAACAGGAAGAACTGCCAGGGAGTGAGAATGCCGAGAGTATGGAGTGTGACCTTAGGGACACTGATGTTTATAAAGTAGGCACAAAAGGAGGAATTTGAAGTGATTAGAAAGAAATTACCATAGAAGTGGGAAATGAAAGAATACAGTCAGTAAAGAATATTTAAGGAGAAAAGTAGCCCAAAGTGTGAATCAAATGTTATAAAGAGAGCAAATCAGATATGAGTGCAAAGTCGCCTAATGTAGCAGGAAAGAGACCAGTGACCCTTGGGTTAGGTGAGGAAGAAGAGTCCCAACCACAGAGATCTGAAGCCTGACAGGGCGAGAACAGCAAGTACAGAAATGCATCCAAAGAGCCTGCTACTGAACAAGAGCAGCAGCAGACAGGGCTGAAAAGCCTGGAACTAGAAAGGGATTTTTTTTTTTTTTTTTTTTTTTTTTTAATGATGAGCATGCATTCGTGGAAATGGTAATTTAAGCAGGACTTGCTGGAGATACAGGACAGGGACAGTAAGTGATGTAATGCTTACAGTCCCTCCAGAGACAAGGAATGTGAATCCAGAGCACAGGGAATCAACTGAGGGGGGGCCACTCGGTTCTTTTCAGTCAGGAGGCCAGAGGCAGAGAGAGACATGGATGCGGCAAGAGTGCAAGGACCCGAGTGTGCCCTCGAGATGCTGCACAGGCAGGGGAGGCAGGGGAGGCAGGGGAGGCCGAGGAGCACAGATTCCAAACACGCGTGACGCTTAGGGACAACCCTTTTCAGGCCGTGCATTAAGTGATGCATGGAATTTTATCTACTCCTTACCTTGGGTTCTTTTTGTATAGATAGTTTTCTTTTACTTTTTCCTTTTTTTGAGCAAAATCCATAGTATAAAACAGAAATGTGGGATAAGAATAAAAGAGACAAACCACAGAGAGGTTAACTGGTATATAAAATGAGTTTGGACACGAAGCCAAACCTAATCCAGGTTGACCTTGAGCCAGAAGGCTCCGAGGCGTCTCTATCCAACTTACAAACATCCAATTGTCCTCCTTGTAGGCGGCTCAGCAGGGTACTGCACTACGGGCATCCGCACCAACCCTGCGCCTGCCTCAAGCCAACACCCTTTGACTTTATCCCCTGCTACTCTCTCACTCGCTCTATTTCAGCCACACTGGCCTTTCTGGAATGTGCCAGGAATGCTCCCTCATACCTCTGGCCCTTTGCCTTGGTTCTTTGCTCCATCTGGAATGCTCTTCCCCCAGATGTCCCCTTGATTATCCCACATCTCCCTCAAATCTCTGCTCAGTCTCAGTCTCAAGAAGGCCTACGCTGGTTGCCACTGTGATACTGCACACAGCCTGTGCTGCCTCAGCCCTGTGGAACACCATTATCCTACCCTATGTCTTCTTTTCCATAATACTTCTCACAGTCTAAAACACTGATAATTTATTCATCATGTTTAGTGTTTTTTATGTCTTCTTCCACAAGGATATAAGCTCCACTATGGTAGGGGCATTTGTTCGTTTCAATGATATTCTGAGCACTTAGAATAGTATCTGCCACATAATAAGCATCAATAAGTATTTGTTACATGAATAAGTAAATTTGAATGACATTGCAATCTATTATGCTTAAAAACCATAATAGTTTCTGATCCTAAAATTTATGCTACATCATTGACAGAAACCCACCCAAAGATCTGTGTCGTTAGTGTATTGGGGGGAGAAATGCAATTGAAGTGTTCAATCTTACCTGCACTTATAAACAATGCTCTTATCCAAAAGTAGATCATACTACAACGAGAAATAAATCAGTATGTCCTTTGGGGAAGTTTCTTACATTGTAAATATTCAATAATAATCACTGTTATGGAATTATAATTTTGATGACAAACAGGTAAAGTTAATTTGATTGCTAAGATGTTGTGCAATGGTGTTTCTGATACAGAATGATCCTCCACCAAAAATTTCATGCCTGTTATTCTTGTTTCCTGGGGAAGGAGACACACATCCTACCCTTGATTGATACTCAAGTGTATCAATCATTTTACACAAGAAGTCAACAAGACTGACATGATTATTCCTCTTAAGGAAATTTAAATATTGCTCTATCTAGAGTTTCTTAGCTAATCTTGTATCATTTTTATATTCAGAAGCAACCTATAAGATATGCTTTATGCTGTGCTTTATGATGAAGTAATTTTTTTTTTTTTTTACCACAAACGTAAGAGCACTGGCTTCCAAGAAAGTAGGTTGATATTTCCTCTAAGCACGCCCTGAGTTTTATCCAGTGCTTATAAGAAATAATAGACTAGTTTTGGCACCATGGAAAGAGTTTTGCATATGTAATAGATTAGGAAACTGAATGCTACAATTGCTACATTCTTCCCAGAGCTTATCTTTTGTAATATGGAAAAATCAAACCTCTCCTACATATGGTGTTTATCTTAGTAATCATGGAAACTATTATCTGCATTTACAATTGGCTTCACAGCAGCAGCAGCAGCAGCAATGAGTTGAAATAAGGTTAGAGAATTAGATTCATACTGTTCCTTGTGCAGATAACCAATGACTAGGGCTGAAATCCTCTAATCAGTCAGTGCATTAACATGATGACAGTGTGAGCAGAAAATGTCAAGCCATATAGAGTTTGTAGTGACAAAGAAGGCTTGCTGAAAATCATAAATGGCTGAGGAAGTTCATCCATATATGGATACAAATGCCATTTATTAGGGAAAAAAATCCTGAAATACAGTACTCATGGGATTCCATTGATTTAACCTAATAATAAATATTTTTAGAATGCACTCTTATTTCAATAAGACATAAATATATCAGTAAGAGGAAAAGAGTAGCAAATAGATTAGACACACAGGAAAGGCCTGGGTTCTTTTTCAGTGTCATATATGCAGGATAAAATTTACCATGATCCTATGAAAAGCAACTCCAGTTACCATGGACTTTAGTCATTATAACTGATAGTATAGATTACTACCCCTATTCCCCAAATGCTATGATTCCATACTGTATGGATTAGACCTCCAAAACTCAATTAATAATGATTTATAAAATGAGATGTGTTAATCCTGTCTATGAACACAGTCCTTATTTCCTGGGAGGTATGCTATTGGCCTGAAATGCAATATACTTTCTGGCAGTTTTCTCAGAGGCTGGACTGTAGCAAGAACTTCGAATCACTGTAGAGCATTAAGTGAAACCTCAAAATAGATTCTGGAATTTTTTTTTAAAAATGCATTTTTTTCTGGTATTTTACACGCCCACTAGGCCTCCTATAATTTACATATTTGCTAGAACGCAATCATATTTAAAAAAAAAAAGTCATTTAATAGAACTCCTGACTCATAGTAGGCATTCACTGAACATTTGGTGACTTGTTAAGCACTAATGTCAATGAAACATTTCATCTCCAACAGGCACATTAGAAACCAGATTAGTATTGGCTTCCCCCTTGAGAAGCCACGATTACCTCATGTCTCACTTCAAACAATTTATTTTTCTTGTATGCATGGCTGAGTTCAAGAGTTCTTTCCTTGTTTTAATTGGATATATTCTTTGTTCCTTTTTTTTTTTTTTTTTTTTTGGTATAAGCCCTATAATACAGTAAGGACATCCAATAGAAGTCTCAGAGTTATCTGGAAAATTTTTAGACGCAAATGTTTAATTTGGAGAGTTTCTACATAAAAAATGGATACCCACATATGAAAATTTTTAAAAAAGAGAAGGTTCTGAAGCGGAGGCTCCTGTGAGACAGTGACATTCACTTAAAGCCATGTATAAAACAGAAGGAATGGATGAAAAGAAAGAGGATTCCATGGCGTGATATTCCATAACACCAGATCCTCTGAGGAAATAAGAAGGTCTCTTCCATCAGGTATAAGTTAGCTTTAGTGACTTATTTCACATTTTACTACTCTGATACTCTCGAGAGAAAAATATATGTTCTCTCAAATGTTGGTTAATACGCCACAACCCACTCTATAAGCAATGCTTTTACTATTTTGTGATCAATACAAGACGTGCAAATTAAGAAATGGTAAGTCTAATAAATCAACAACGTCTTTCCCAAATTAAAAGACAGGTTGATTCTGTGCAATCACATCACAGCATCCGCGCAATTTAGATTCGGTTCCAAATCTCAGTGGGCAGGAGCCCAAACCTCAGCCCTACAGTCGGTCTCCTGGTTCCACATCATGACGAAGAGCAGAACTAGGCCCGGGCAGGTCTGTGTCTGGGCTCTGCCTCACCTGGGAGGGTTTCAAACTGAATCAGAGGCAACTCACTTGGAAAATCAAATAAAAGTAATTGTATGACCCAACGGAATAAACTTCTAAAAGAAAAATTGGGTTTTACTCTCATTACAGGAACTTTTGAGAACAGGCCGCTCACTTGGCCAGTAGTCTTTGCACACTCAGACATATGGTCTCTGACCCTCTCCTTGGAGTGACATTTTTGACTTTTTGTCCTATGACTCATGCATGCATGAGCAGCTTCTTGCTGCTCCTCCCACCCTGCACACAAATAAGGGCTCACAATTCGCCCTAAAACATGCTTCAGAAGCAGCTTTACGGTGATTCACTGCTCTGTGGCTGTTCAGAGTATCAAAGCACAGACTCAAATCATGAGGAAAAGACCAAAGATGTCATTACAATGAATTCATACCATCAATTAACCATAGTTTGCAAGAATCATCACTCATCTTTCATTTTCACTCGGTAGTCATGGTTTCCTACAAGAAATGTTCCAGAGTCCACACTAAGTGTGAGGCACATGGGTAAATGCAAGAGGTTGTACCTCATCTGGGGTAAAGTTAGTATCACAGCCACTTTGTGAGCAGAAATTTCAGTCCAGTAAAAAACATCTTCTATGTTACATTGCCCACTTCAATGCATTTTAATGCTTAGTTAATATATTAGTAGACATAAAAAAGTTCTAAGCAAAAGAAATGTATCTCTAATTTTATATACGAACATGTCTCAGTAAAATTTCATATACGACAAGCCCATTTCCCCTAAAATATTAAGAAAATATTTTGGGGTGCCTGGGTGGCTCAGTCAGTTAAGCGTCTGCCCTCGGCTCAGGTCATAATACCAGGGTCCTGGGATGGAGCCCTGCATTAGGCTTCCTGCTTATTAAGGGAGTCTGCTTCTCCTTTTCTCTCCCTCTTCCCCTTCTCATTGCTTGTTTTTTTTTTTTTCCTCTCTCTCTCTCTCTCTCTCACATAAATAAATAAATTTTTAAAAATTAAAATATTTTAGATAGAAAGATACAATTGAATTTCTACATTTTACAGGTAAAAAGTGGAGACTGGCTCAAGATCAAAAGGCTATTAAAAGAAAGAATCAAGGTAAAGGTTTTTGACTCCACCATAGACTTTTAACTACATAACTAGCCTCTATCTAATTGCTTCAAAAATTTAAGGCTTCTTTATCTAACTTTTCAAATATGAGAGAGGCTCTAAGGATATTTGATCTTTTTTTAAACTTTTTTTTTTAAGATTTTATTTATTTATTCATGAGAGACACAGAGAGAGAGATAGGCAGAGGGAGAAGCCCAATGCAGGACTCGATCCTGCAACTCCAGGATCATGCCCTGGGCCAGAGGTAGGTGCTCAACCATTGATCCACCAGGGAATCCCAAATACTGATCTTAATAATACCACTATGTTCCAAAATGGCAAAGAAATGAATGAAACCCATGTTTTCCAGATTATTGTATGGTCAACGCCACAGTGAAGATGAGCAGCAAATAATATCCAGCAGAGTAAACAGCCAGGCAGAGAGAAACTCCAGATTCACAGGAAAAGTGGCTGCAGCAACAGAAGCTGTCCACTCTCATCCAGACTCTGGCGTTGTTTTTCATGGAAGCTGGTACAAGACGACTGAGATGGGAGCTGCTGCCACATGTTCAGCAGAAGTACTGAAGTGACTGTTTCTTTGTAGAAGAATTTCTTCAAGTGTTTATTACTGCTTTGATGTACATCATAAATTTCTGCCTAAAGGTCACAAGATTGTGATGACACATCGCAAACCAGGTTGTAATAATATGTTGACTGTTGGGGAAAACTGTGTAAAGACCCAAAGAATAATAAACATTAAGGTTGCTATATGAGTTTAAAAAAAATTAGATGTTCTTTAAAATTAAAAAAAAAAAAAAGAGTCTAAGAAAATCTTTGGTTCCCACAGGTACAAGTAAAATATTTTACTGTTCAGTTGGAGTCATTCATTTTATGAAGTCATTTCCATTGCAAACTTTCATAAGATTACAGTTTTGTGACATTTCTCTTTAGAATGAAAGAAGAAGATGATCCTTATGTTTAAATTTGTTGACTTGTTGAATGTTTTGCAACTTGGAATTTCCCCCTATAGTTAAGTTCTTAAGCAGGGTATAACCTGATGTCTGAAAGGTAAATATAGTTTCTTTTTATGTTTTCAGATAGTGGGAGCATCACTCTTCTCATTTTTCCTTCTTTAATGCTTAGGTCAATTGTGTAAAGAATAATTTTTGTCTTTTTTTTACCAAAAAAACAAAACCTGTACATTGATGAATTCATATAAAATTCCAATAAGTAAAAAAGATGTAACAGCTCTTTGATAATGAGTTTTAAATTCATGAGTCAATTAAAAGTGTTACAATGACGTAAATTTGTTAAATTTAAAATCTGTTTTCAGTACTCTATCCCAGCAGAGGCACCTACGACGTCTAGCCACGCTGCCCCTGCAACACCACCAAAAATACCGCATTTATGTATCTGCATGCTTTCTGCCCCCGTGATTTGCCTTTGCAGTCTTTTAATCTAACTGTCTTGTCCTGCCTAGTGAGCCATTAGTTTATATAAACCTGCTGTGCTAAGCATCTACAACAACAACCCTGCTGGTGACATTGATTTTTTAGTTTCAGTTGTCTCCCTTGAGACTTTAGAGCAGCTGTGTTTTTTGTAAGATCCCACTGAGCCCAAAGCATACTCAACTTTATCCATTCAAAGTAATTCAAATAGAGGGATAGTTAATCACTGGTGAATGCATCTCCTGTTGAAGATGCTAACAGTAAAGACTAATCAGCAAATTAATTCATTATAGCTTTACACATATCAAGTCACTCTTTTTCTCTTTTTACTCTCATGAGTTTATTTTATTTCTAACATCAGGTAAAGTACTTCTCAGTTGACATCTGTGCAATAAACATACACTGTGTATGCAGTATATATTCATATGTCCATGTATTTTTGAAAAAAAGGCTCAGCTGAGCATGTATGTACAGTCAGAAATTAAACTCCTAAGGGATTACTTGTATTCACAAGGTCACCCATGGCAAGTGACTATTAAAAGTTGCTTGGTGAGCAAGGATTCAGAATTCTAGGAGTTAGTCGATGTAATACCCTAAAATTGATTAAGTCGGCTTTGTGCTAAAAAGTAACCAGCATGTAGTCTTAGTCCTTAATGATGAATAATATGGTTGAATTTACATTAACATTTAAAAATATCACTGGTCAGTATTTACTTATAACAAGATCAATGGGAAAGGAATTAAGATATTTCTAGGTAATAGATATTGGTCAATTTTTCTCTCATTCCATCAAGATCCCTAAATGTGTCCATGTACGTGTAAAATCACTAATAGGTTATGTTAATTAAACTATGGCATATCTCTGCAGCTTCTTAGTGCTTAGCTTACAGATACAGTTACTAGATAGCTAAATTATCCCATGAAAAGACTTCTATTTTAATGTAGCTCTGTAGTTTTATAGAGCAGATCCAAAAATAAGGCATAATCAAGGAAGCTTTATGCATTCTCACATGGAATCCTTATTTACCATGTTGATGAAGTTTTAAATGAAAAGAGTCATTAAATGTTTAAACAGATTGAGCTTACCAATTTTTAGATAGCAACCAAAACAATTATTTCAATTTGGTATACTAGAAATAGGTTTAGAAAACAAATGTCAATAAGTAGAGAAGAGTGACCCACTGACTGAATGCCTCTCACTGAGGTTTTTATCTTTTCGGTAAACATTGAATTTAAAATAAAGCAGAAAGATTAAATTGATGATTCAACTCCCTAAACCAAGATTAAATGGGTGAATCAATTCTCGAATCAAAACATTGGAAGTATGTCTAACAAATTACAGCATTAAAAAAATATAGTAGCCTCAAGGCACAGGTTAAAGAATATTACCTTCAATTTGCCAAACCAGTTTTGAGAGGATGGTTACAGGTTTTATAGTTCTTAAACTTAATCATAACAGATTTGCTCTATGAATTGAAAGCACCGCCTATCCTTAGTATACAGAAAATTGAGACTGGATATCAACCTGCATATCATGGAAAAGAATCCTAGAAGACTCCAAATATATTTATCTCTTTAAAGTGATACTGAAATATTTAACAGTCTAGTATAGAGGCCTTATAAATATTGACTTTTTATGTTATCTTAGACATCCCAAAGAGTATATTTTGACTTTAGTTTAACAATAGTAGATAGTCTACATAAGTAGTAAATAGTCTATATTAGTTTGAGGGACAGAAGAAGTATACAAGATTAGGAATATTGAGGCCTAGGAGCACCAAGGTGGCTAAGTTGGTTAAGCATCTGCCTTCAGCTCATGTTGTGTTCCCAGAGTCCTGACATCAGGCTCCCTGGTCAACAGGAAGTCTGCTTCTCCCTCTGTCCCTCACCCTGCTCTCATGCTTTCTCTTATTCTCTCTCTCTCAAATAAATACAAATAAATAAATAAATAAATCTCTTTTTAAAGATTTTTTTAAACAGTTTTTTTTTTTTTTAAATTTATTCATTCAAGAAACAGAGAGAGAGGCAGAGACACGGGCAGAGGGAGAAGCAGGCTCCATGCCGGAAGCCTGACGCGGGACTTGATCCCTGGTCTCCAGGATCACGCTCTGGGTGGAAGGCAGCGCTAAACTGCTGAGCCACCCAGGGATCCCAATAAATCTCTTAAAAATAAATAAAATAAAATAACATTCTTATTAAAGAGGTATGGTTGAGCAAATTGAGCATTATTATTAAAAATTTGTATTATTTTAGATAAATACAACAAATCAAGTAATTGTATACATTTCCAAATAGAGAGGTATGCTATAAAGGTAGAGATGTAGTTATCTTAAGCATAAATGTGATGACAGAAATAATGACACATCATACATTGTAAAAAGAAAAAAAAGGACTCATTTGTCTGGCACCCTCCTAAATAATACCCAATGATAAAAACAGTTTTGCATCTCTGATCATTTTTAATTACACAGTCACAAATAACTAATTCAGTCAAGTCAACCATGGAATTGGGAGATGGCAAATCAGCAACCATATTATCCAGCTTTTAGGATATTCAATGTTCTCCTATGCTGTCTATTGTTCTCATGGTTGAAGACACTAATTAAAATGTGTAGAAGTGAATCAGAGACATGTGTGTTAAGAGAAACCATTTGTTTTCAGAAATCTAACATATTGAAGGCACTGACATTGTGGCTAAGAAGTCTGTTGTCTTTGACAGTCTGGGCACTTGTCCAATTTAATCTATCACATTTTCAATATGTAAATCTTTAACATTTATTGCTCTCGCTTTTGGACAAAATTTTACCATAGCTCAATCAAGGGCAAGAAAAAGGAAAGCTTACTTTTAGTTTTGCTCTCCTCAGCAGCTGATATGGGCAAACTTTTCTGGAAGGAAGCTGAGGATCTTCCAAGGTTCCAAAGGTACCCTCTACCTGCCACACCCTTTCAACATGGACTGTAAAACTCAATACAAAGACTCCTGACAAGGTGAAGAGTGTATAAAGGAACATGAAAGCATCAGAAAGCTTAAAATCTTGAAAAGGTACCTGGTAAAATAAACTTCTGAAACCACTTCTAAACAACCAAACCTAAAGGCTCAGAAATGACCAAGGCTGCTTTTCACTTGAGGTTTGCCTGAGTTATTTTATTATATATACTTTCTACTTTTTAAATCTGTTGATCTGAAGGCTGAAACACACACGTTCAGTGGTGACTGGACTTTCCCCCAACTAGCCTGGCACAAAATGAACCAACTGTCCAATTCATGGGAACTCCAAAAACACCAAAGGAGCACCAAGAGCTTAGTAATATCTCTACAGAGAAAGTTTAGATTCTAGCAGAGTTGTTTTTGGTATTGTTTCTAAATACTGTCCTGGACCATATATTACTAGCGTATTATCATTTTCTCCAAAACCCAAACAACAAATATCCTTTGTATCAAATAAATGCATTATCCAGGTATAATGCTACTATTTTATGACCTTTGGAGTACTGTAGTGTGTTTCCTTACAAAGCACATGTACGTGTAATCTGTATGTTGAGTGAGGCCTCTCAAAACTAACAAGATTTAATGAACCTTGCCCGAGACCCCGCTTCTGGGTCTGGTGCGATTCAAAGCCTATTTCACTTGTTGTTTCTACATACTACTGTCCCATGTGAGATAGGGCTTGGCTGTTCCACCTTCCTGCTGATTTCCACAGGAATTTCACACATTCAGCATTTGGTGACACTCAACTAATTTAAAGATGGTCCATGAGTGAGACAGGAGTGTCTCATCAGTCACTAAGGCACTTTTGCCATCTTTCCTCTATGTCCCTTCTTGAGCCTAAACTCCTGGTATGTGCACAATCTCCTCACCAATCTGTTGCAGTGGGTCCAACCCCCTCCAGCCCTGTCCTCCCCTCCTCAAGACACCACTACTGTTTCTGTACTAGAAATAGCCTATAAAGCCAGTTCATCTTCTTCAGGCCCCCTTAAATTCTGATAAATGGACTTTATCCATTGCATTGCATACACACAAAAATTTTCAAATAATTCGGGGCCCATATAGAGGAATGAGAATGAGGGAAAGAGAACTGAAAAGTAAGAAGACACTATGCTGCCTTTCATACCTTTTTTCTTGTTTAAAATGATGGAATACATGAGAATGATTGATTAATTTAAAATTTTTGAAGGGGAAATACCAAATTTCTTTAAAGAACAAACAAAATTTAAATTATTTTGAGTCCCGGGCAAAAATATTCTGTCTTTTCTGCTAAATATTTTTAGTCAAAATCAAACTAGAAACTACAAAATTACAAGGACTAGTAATTTTGCCCACTTAACTAAAATACATTCTCCAGACTACGGAACTATTACACTTTGCCTAAATCATGATTCTTTTTCCTATGCTAACTAGAAAATTGTATTACTATGACATTTACTCTTAAATGTAAAAAGCATTTTAAATCGTGGGATTCAAACAAGAATGATGATCTAGGAAAATTTAATTTTTCCCTCTGATTCTTCTAAGCATACCTGCTTAGGATATACTTAGGATAATAACCTCTGCAAAAGTTTGAAATAGTAAGTGTCTTTTAAAAAAACATATATTCCACCATTTATATTTCTATTAGTTATAGGCTGCTTCATTTAGAAACACAGTTTGGTAATTTTGCGTAATGTCAAAATCTTAGGATCACATACAAAATCATGGGCTTGTATAGTGTCTCTTTACAGGAGACAATAAACTATTGTTTTACAAATCGACTAAGGTCACTGTGACATTTGATTTATCTTGCAGTTCTCTGTAATCTTTCACAGTTAAAGGTTGAATACATACCAACGTTTTAATGGGATATTTAGCATAGATTACTGAAATATATTTACAAAGAGACCATTGTCCACTTCATCAGTTAATGGGGGTCTTTTTTTTAAATTATTCTAATACCAAGGTCCTCTATATTTGTAGAGTTATAGAGATTCTTACACGTACAATACTTCAAAGACAATCATGATATTTTCTTCTTTTCATAGGGCTTTCTACTTCATTATTACAGACCTGTGATTAAGTTCAGTGTGTACATTGCCTAAAAAAGGAGACAGAGGTAGGCCTCAGGCATTTATAGGAAAATGATGCACTAAAAAGCTTTGAAACCAGAGGGGAAAAAGAGACCGAGCATCCTTTGGCTAACAGATCCTGTAGACACTCTCATATTTTTTGAATTGAAGAATATAAGCCATCAGGTCATTTTTCACAAATACAGATTCTTCAAAAACATGTTCTCTCACATTTATTTATTTTTTACAAGCCGTTTCTAAAGATTCAGGAGTAAGTATTTTGCTCCAGATCTACTCAAGTTCCTAAATAAACTTCCACTCTGAATAACTGACTCCTCTGTTAAAATTTGGGATGTGTGGTTGTATTATGATCTTTTTTTCTCCATTTTTCATTGCTCTAGTGTGAAAATATTTTGTTTCTTGTGATTTTATTCTAAAAGAATATAGGACATTGACTATTCTTAGAGTATATCCCTATTTTTTAGAAAAGAATGGAAGTCAGGAATGGTGCTGTATTAGATAATTAGAGTTGTACTTCAACCTCTTGTACTTGAACTCTTTCATCAGAGGATGATTAATGAAAAAGAGGCAGAAAATGTGATAGAGTTTCTATTTAGTTTGAAATCATAATCATCCCCTTTTGGTAGTTTATTTACATTGGTCTCCTTGTCTGACTCTCCCTTTTCCTTAATGTTGTTCTCCAACCAACTGCCTTGCCATGACAATCAGTTTGCCTCAACATTTGGGAAACACATTAGCAAGATTAGTTTCTCTAGACTCATTTCATCCTAATCCCTATAATCAATATTGTTCAAATCCATCACACAATGTCTAAACTCAAACAAAATGGAGTTGGAGAATTGATGTTTACGTCATTGCTGTATTAGACAGACTCTACCTTCTTTCTTGGATGCATATTCTTAAACTGTACTCTTTCTTCAGATAAAACTCAGGTTTTACACCCCACCTCTTTGGTTTTTTTCCTCATCTCTTTACCCTTCCATACTAATCACTGATAGTGTCATCTGCTGTATGGTTATTATTCTCTTCATCTCCTTGATGGGATTGCATATCCCTGGAAAGCAAGAAGTCCATCATTTACTGTTCTGCTCAATACAGGAGAGGATGCCTTAAATGTGGTAGGTTCTCAATCAGAAATATCAGAAAACTTTTTAATTAGGAAATATCTTGAAAGGTTAATGATGGTGTCGTATTGATATGTAGCATTGTGTATTTTTTAAAAGATTTTATTTATTTATTCCTGAGAGACAGAGAGAGAGAGAGAGAGAGAGAGAGGCAGAGAGGCAGAGACACAGACAGAGGGAGAAGCAGGTTCCATGCAGGGAGCCTGACGTGGGACTGGATCCTGGGTCTCCAGGATCGTGCCCTGGGCTGAAGGCGGTGCTAACCCACTGAGCCACCCGGACTGCCCTGATACGTAGCACTGTGTATTTTGTATTAGTTGTCATCCTGTGTTTATGTAGATTCTAGCTCCGAGATTACATGAATAATGCAGGGAATTATATTAAGGATATTTCCAAGGTATATCAAATAATTCCTGAAAACAAAAAAGAACAGACCTTATCCAAAAAATTAACTGAAATTGCCTTTCAGCCATTATGAAACAGATAAGCATTTAAAAAATGCAAATGAACCTTAAAAGTAACAAGGATTTTAATGCTGTGTCTGTCATGACTGAAGGGTAAGTGAAGACATTCTCTTCTTTGAATATATTGCTATAACTTGCTTCGGTTTTAAACTTTGTCACACATGAATGCTGACAAAACTAACACCACTGCCCAAACTATTTCTGTCACTATCCTGAAATAAATACCCAGTTTATAGTGCAATGAGATAATTCTTCCCTTGATAGACAATACTTCAAACTACTCCCTGAATATAGTGAATTACAGCTTCAACTGTTGCAGCTGCATAAGAGAGTGTGTTAGGATATACTACTTTTTTCTTATTTAAATATGAGGTATCTATTGCTAAAGAGTATAAAAAAACCCAGAAACCCAGTGAATTAGATTTGCATACGTCCAATTTAAACATCTTCTGCCTCCCTAATAAAGTAGAACATAAATCCTTCTTCATATCTTACACAATTATTTCACTGTCATCTTAGTAGAATGTTCATTGGAATTAATCCTTACATGATGTATTTTTTAAATATTTGCTTACAACAATGATTATGGTCACTCTGTAGAAATATAGAGGTTATGGATGTATGTTTCTACCAATGATTTTTATTAAACAAAATTCACCTATTTCCCTAAAGAACACACTTCCAAAGCAGAAGGATTTAGATCCTCTCCAATATTAGTTAAGTAGCACTTCATGAGTTTTTGAGGCAGATGACTATAAGTGCTTTCTTTTTTCTCTCTCTCTTTTTAGATGACAACTGTAAACTGTAAGTGTAAAACAACAAATTTTTTATGTTTTTGGTCCAAAAACTCTCCTAGTTCACAGTACTCAATTTATCTTTTATGATTAATTATGTCTTTTTAAAGCCTGATTAGATCCATTCTTTCCCCCTTCGCCTTCACACTGCATTTCTAATTTCTCCAGATACCCCTCACGTGGATAGGCAGGGAAGAGAGTGATGATGATGTGGGAATGCTGTGGATAAGAAACAAATATACCCAAGTTCTATATTTGCCTAGTGGCCATGACACTTAATCTCTTAGGCCTCAGCTGTAATATAAAAGGGCCAGATTAAATGACCTCTAGTTTTTCTTTCAGCAACAGAATTCTGATTCTAAATATAGGAAAGTGATGCATATTCTTTCTGGCTACCAGAATGCCACTTAGCATTTTACTACAATTAGACTGTTAGAAATGAGGCTGCAACATAAAATATGTCTCAATCGCTTATGGCACCCAACCCAACCACCTGATTTCTTCCTAATTGATTTATTCCCCCCATCTACCCACCCCCACACACATACATACTCTCCATAAATCCATGCTCTGAAAGTGCCATTTATTTTAGTTAAAATTTTTCCTAAACTAGTCTTTACTAATGGTGTTTAATCTCCATGTGGCTTAAAGTAACAAACCAAGGAGTCTGTGTGTGGTGAGCATGTGGTCACCAACAAGAGGAAATCTGAATTTAAAGGGCAGAAAGCAATGGAAAATGGAAGCCAGCCGACTAACTCTGTTTTTCCAGCTGTTTCACTGGTAAAAGAAATTCTAATAAAACAGATAGTATTTCTTTATAGCCTCATTAGTTTTCCCTATGTAAACTGACAATGCAGGGCAGTGTTCCCTGAATCCAATGTTGAGATACAGTAATCTTTTAATTTTTAAAATATATTTCTTGACGATGCTTAACAAAGTGGCCAAATTTCATAAAAATGTTGACTGAAAATCTGCAGAAACCCTAAGCCTTCATAAATAAAACAAATTCAATTCCTAATACACACCTCAAATTATACATTAGTATAGCATGATTAGAATACTGCAGAGATTTGTAAGTTTAAACATAAAAGGGTCTCAGTAATATTTGCAATCTAGTAATCATCTACGTAGAAATAATGATTACTTTAAAAACACACAGAGGAGAAGGCTTCCAAAAATTGCTTAGGAATCATCCAAACAGTTACCTCATTTTCTTTTTTTTTTTTTTTTTTTATTTTTTTTTTTTAATTTTTATTTATTTATGATAGTTACACACACAGAGAGAGAGAGAGAGGCGCAGAGACACAGGCAGAAGGAGAAGCAGGCTCCATGCACCGGGAGCCTGACGTGGGATTCGATCCCGGGTCTCCAGGATCACGCCCTGGGCCAAAGGCAGGCGCTAAACCGCTGCGCCACCCAGGGATCCCAGTTACCTCATTTTCTAAAATATTTCTGTGATCTGGAAAAATCAAGTTGATGATTCAATTTAGGTCTGTCTAAAATAACCTTTATCCTACATAAATTAGTTATGTCAACTGTTCTCATTTTTAAGAGTTTTTTTCCCCCTACAATCCATACTTAACATTGACTGACTGATCTTTAGGCATATGATACTACTATATGAATAAATTTGGAGGCACTCTGTAATTAATACTTTTCATAATATTTTCTAAAATACTATGAAATAAAAACACAGAGACTACAATAAGGTGATTATAAGAATTGTGTTTAGCTTTTTATATCGATCATACTCAGTATTTCCCACACAATTTTTAGCATAATCACATTACAATTCACATTATGATTTTTAAATCGTATTTTAAATATTCCTACAACTACAAACATTAGATTCATTCATTAATCTATAGTAACAATGCAATTGTGGAGAACTTGAAAATGCTTCAAACCACAATAAAATCAGCATCTAAAAGTGACCCCTCAAGGTACCCATTGGTATCATCAAGGTAACGGTAAAAACTCTTGTCATCTGACCTTTGGTCATACCAACTGTGGGAGTTCTTCCTCAGTTTACTGTCTCCCAAAACCATCAATTAACTAAGCCTCAATCATACGCGCATTATCAAGAACAGGTATATCTTCATAAAAGGGTTTACTTAAAAAAGTAAACAACAACAACAAAAAAGTTAAAAAGGGAAACAAAAAGCCATCTTAGCAGCCACCTAGATCAGCCTAATTCCTGAACTGGAACCTCAGCTGGTGTACACCAGTACCTCCAATGGTCAAATAGGATCTCAAATGATGCTCCTTTAACCATAGGGGTTGTTCCTTCACAAGTGGCTGTCACATGGTTGTCTGTTGAGCTCTATTCTAGTCCTGCCATCTCACAACTCAGCTAACCTGCATCTTAGCTTCTCTTCCTTCTGTGCCAACTTTTTAAATATTCTGCTTCTTGAATCAAACTCCCAATAAAGGAAAGCTGATGAGACTGTGTGTGGCAGGGTGGTAGGGCTCATGCAGCACCACCCTGGGAAAGAGAGGGCAGTGAGAGAACCACACAACCCCTTAGGACAGCATGGGGCTGTGGAACTGTCCAGCAGCGTGCATGGCCTGCCTAATCCACTACATGTCCTGGAAATCAGTAATTCTGTTCATTTCTTCTCCAACTTTCCTTTTGGTAATTATTAGGAAAATAAGGCATCTAAAATGAACTAGAGCTAGACAAAACTATTCCTTCTTGTCTTCTGGGCTGTGGGGCAGTGACTAGAAATAATAAATTTGGGAATTTCCAACAAAACATAAAACAACAGAAAGTCCAGTAAAACTCCATACACTTTTCTTTTGTTCCTTATGGGATAAGCAGATCTCTAGAGAGAAGAAGTGTCTTCTTTTAAGGTTGGGAACTGTAGGAAATGGTTAGCAGTAAAAGGGGTGCTTAGGGAAGACCACAATCTTCAGACCTGTCCAAGTCAATTCTGGCCTCCATTCAAAGGGAAAGTTAAATGAAAAAAAGAGGAGGTGTGCGTGTAGAGCACATAGATACAAAAGAGTGCTCAGAGGTGCAGAAGAGGAAAGAAGGAGAATCAAAAACCCGAAGAGCAGAAAGGTAACCAGCTGAGGAAAAATGCAGGACAACGGTCTGAAGCTGTTGAACTAAGTGCAAGATTTGATACTGGGGAAAACAAAGAATTGAATGGAAATTTAGTCCAAGAAGATTGAGAATAAGGTTGCATTGACAGTTCAAAAATTAAAGCTATTGTGCTATTTGGCTTAACTATAATTTTTAAATTAAGGTTTTTGTTTTTTTTTAGTTTGTTATGCAGTACCTTTATCAATTGATGGTACAGTCAGAAAGCACAGGACAATAGATCATTAACTATGTTGAAATGAATACATAATATAAATTTCTAAACTATGAACTTGGAAATATTTTTTTTCTTTGTGCTTATATCTTGACATAATTGTCAATAAAATGACACAAAGAATAACAACAGAGAATTTAGATATAGTTTATGTAGACCATATCCAGAAGATTCATTTTTCTAAATAATTTCCCAGATTTAAAAAATGAAAAATATATGAACCCAGGGATTCACTATGAAAGAATTCCCATTAAAGATGAGTAACATTGAGTTCCATGTATAAGAATAATAGAAACAAAGAGATATGTATCATAAAAATAAAATAAGAATTATTATTAGTATATATATGCTCCAGGTAATGTTTTCTGTCAATATTTAGCAAAATATGGGCAGAACAAAATCACATCAGTCCTGCAGCTTGTACTTGGGGTCATACTTCCCTAATAATACTGTGTTGAGTGTCAGATATCTCTCTCCCTAAATAAATATGTATGAAGCTGGGATATCTGGCACTAGATTTTCAATGAAATGGCTGAATAAAAAGTTTAATGAACTTTTTTAGATACAAAATAATAGCCTATATGATCACATCATTAACCACATCTTGCCTATAACTCCCCTAACTTCCTCTGCTGATCATAGTGCCTTGATGAATTCTATCCCAGAGCCTGCCCACATAGCCTATGTTATTTTACAGACAATTTGTGCCTTCCTGGAAACTTCAACACATGCATATATACCTACATATTTATGAAAAAAAAGTTGTACTGTTTTTGATTTCTTTCACTAAACTTTCTTACGTGCCTTTCACAACATTCTTTTTCATAACTAGTATTTTCATAAGAACAAAAGTAAATGCATTATTTTGTTCAGTTTGGATCCATTCATATTCAGTATCAGGAACATGGTATGTATTTTTTAGGAAGATATGATACAAACTCTGTTTTATTATTTTTACTTCCTTTTATTCTAATTGTATATTCTTGAAAGAAAGAGTTCTATTTTTTCTCTTTTATACCCAATGCCACCAAGGAGACAGCATTCTTATAAAGACCTCTTGCTTTGCCTAGCAATGATTTTTTATTTGTCATTGTGCCCAACTCTAGAACAAGAGTAGAAAATTTAATGTTGGCAAAGTTTAGACAGGAGAACATAAATGAATAAAGGAAATCAGGCTAGAAGGGGACAGCCCTACTCAGCGCCCATCTATCCTTGCTAGATCCTCTGACTTTTCAAGAACAGTGAGAAATACATACCATCAGCTAAAATCTGACTCGTCAATGTTAGCAGCTAATTCTTTTTTAAATATTATGGAGCCAAGAACATTCTTTTTCAGGCCAGGGACCCACAAGTTTTCCACATCTAGAATAATGTTTCTTAATATAAATAGGCAACATATTTCTTAAGGGTGTGGAGTATATGCTAGTCATCTTTTAGTTCCCTCAGCTTTATACAAAATTATAAAAATAACATCTAACACTTAGTATATTTTTACTGTGTGTCATGTCTTGCTAAGTGTTTTGCATACATTACCACATTTAATATTCATAATGAAAGTATTAGGTAATAACTAATTTATCATTATTTTATAGCCTAGTAAATAAAGTCTAGGGAAGTTGAGGGAATTGCCATGACTTACATGGCTCCTAAGTGGAGGAGGAATATTTCAAGCCCAGGCTCTGCTCCTAAGCCTGACCTATTTGCCTTAGCTCTAATTTTTTTTTAATTTTTATTTATTTATGATAGTCACAGAGAGAGAGAGAGAGAGGCAGAGACACAGGCAGAGGGAGAAGCAGGCTCCATGCACCGGGAGCCCGACGTGGGATTCGATCCCGAGTCTCCAGGATCGCGCCCTGGGCCAAAGGCAGGCGCCAAACCTGCTGCGCCACCCAGGGATCCCTGCCTTAGCTCTAGAGCTGTTACGAAACAGAAACAGTTGTCCCATTTTGGTTTAAACAAACAAAGATAATAGGGCCTATTGACTACTATCCTGTAAATTGTCCATTAAATGTAAGTAAATAAAATCCTTCTATGTAACAAGTGAAAGTATAAAATATAGTTCTTTCATGACTAGTTCATTGCATTCATTACCCTATAAATTCCCCATCACTTTTTCCTCTTTACTACTGAGATAACACAGACACAAGAATGAAATATGGACAATGTACAATTTGTATTTTAGTATGTGGTCCCTGTAAGAGAAGATGTTGGATATACTGCCTAAGTGGCTTAAAAATAAATTGGAGAATACTGCACTATAACACCTCATTTTGTACTTTGCACTAAACAACCTGGCGTAATTGGATGGGGAAATGAGTCACAGTTTTACCTGTTAAAGAGAGTGCTGCAAGGAATTACTGCACTTCATTTTGGTGGATGAACTCCAAAAATAAATAGGGAACCTGAATATTATAAAAAAAGTCAAGCAATTTTTCCATTTATCATTTTAGAATTAAATGATGATTTTTTTTATCAATGATACTTTCAAACAAAAAAGCAATAGGGGAAATATTCCTTTGATTCATAACCCTAAAATTTACCAATATGGCTATTTTAGTATCTTACAAAAGTAGTTTCCATTTGTGAAATTTTCATTTTGACACATCAAGTTGTATTCTTAAAGTCTACTAAGCCAGATATTGATATTTTATTCCTGGAAATATCTTAAGGATTTATTATTTGTTAGGTCTTCATTTACTTTGCTTTGTTTATATACTTTGCAAGACTTGCTACCAAGTCCTAAATAACAGGAGCACACCAAATCTAATCATTTCTTTTAAAGGCAAAATATATATCTTTCCATTAAAGGTCAATAAAGTTAAGGTAGAAGCTTAGGGAAAAAAAATGGTATCTTAGTTTGATGTGACTCAATCCTCAAAACACACAATGTCCCAGAATATCATTTGCTGCTCTTTCATTTAATAAATAGCTAATGCTCTTCTTCCTAAACTGCATCCAAGGAGCAAAATGTGCTTTCCGGAATTTGTCCATTTTATGTAAGTGTTAAACTTCTCTCTTCCACAAAGGCACAAAGTTTTCTCGCTTTAATGAAAGACATCATATTGGCACATTGAAACATACACCGTAGAGCTCTTGACATTGGCCAAGTTTTTAACTCATGTTGTTTTAATACAAACAAGTAAATATTACATATCCTTTATAGTCAATACAGACTTGTACTTGTACAGTACTTGTTTTGTGTTGTTTATTGACACGCTCATAACACTGCTTTGTTTATTTCTCTCTCATTACCCTTATACATGGTATTTTGCTTCAGAAATCTTTTTATTTGTAAGTACGTAGATATGTTTCCTAAGCTAATAAAAGCCATGTCCTTCCTGCCTTCATAACAATAGTAGGATGACACTACTAAGCCCAGAGACCTAAATCAAGATAATTTTCTAAGAAGGTTAAAAGTGTATTAAGAAAGGTCTCTCTGAATTATTGGCCCTTTATGATCCTGCAACTCAGAGTCAGACAGAATTTGATTCAGTTTTTGTACTTTCTGACCTGCTTCTGCTTCCCGCCAGTACTCTACGTTGCTAATGCAGATATAATTCATTTGCTTTTTGGTTTTCAAGTATTTATTAAGCGTCTATTATGCATCATGCTCATTGAAGAGGCTGAAAAAGAAGGATATAGGAAAAAAACAATAGAACCTGTTCCCATTGCTATGGGTAACTTCTTTCTCTCTTACACCTACTCTCACCCTCCCCCCTACCTCTATCATTACCAGCTATAAGCTCTTCACCTTCTAGAGGGTCTGTTATCCTGCAATTAGACACAAAGCACATATAAATGAAACTGTCCAGGAGGGAGTATCCATTGCACAGACCTTGATTTAACCTTCTTAGCAGCAGACTCTATGACCAGGGATGTAACGTAAATCAAGTCCTAGCTTAGATTGTCGAGAACCTCACTGGGATGTCACCATGCTTCAAAATATAAAGGAAATAAAAATAGAGCCTAATTTTCCAGGTCATGGCTTTGAAATGGATCTTTGCATTTCACATAGAAGTAAGTGAAGGATAGCTGTTCACTCTTAATGGGTTGTCAACACTCAAGCTGCATCATGGCTACACTAACGATGATCTCTCTGGCATTGAAAATCTTCGTTGGGTAAAGGGTCCAAACATTATTGTTGAGCATTATCCTGGAAACCATTAGAACAATCGGTTGAATACAGCTCTCTTTCATTGTTAAAAACTCCTCAGAGAGTTCATGTTCTCTCACAGAAAGTGAACCATAAGGATTTGGAGACAATGATTCCTAACATGACTACAGCCTGGAATCTCCTCGGGTAGTTTAAAAACACTAGTTTCTATGCCTTATCCCCAAATATACTGACTTAGTTGATCGGGCTGTGGTCTGGACATCAGGATTTTAAAGCTACCAGATGACTCTGATGTGTAGCCAATGTTGAGAATCATTGTTCTGAGGCCTTACGTTTAACACAAGCCATCATTCTCCAAATACAGAATTATTGGTTTTCCCCCCTGGCTTAATTTCTTCTGTCTTGTAGCCTAATGATGTAGTGGCAAACTGCTGATGGGAATGAAAGCTCAGAGAAAGCATGACCTCTGGTATGGAATTCATTTGGGGCATGGAAGATGTTCCTGAAGACCTACTTATTTTGGACCTCCAGTCTTTAAGAGAGGCTCCTTCATCCCTGGAATATGACCAAGATGGGTGTTGGGGAGGAGAGGGGAAGAAGGGGAAAGGCGAGAGAGCATGCCCACGTGTGCTGGACAGTGAGCAAAGGAGAGATTTGGAAATCAAGAAATGGAGAGGATAAAATCAATCCCCATCCCTACCACCTCCATAGACAGTTGAAGATTTTCAATGCGCGGCGCTTAAAGACAATCTGGCAACCTGGAGTCAAGCTGTTTGCCAATGGATCAGTCAGGCAGTGATGATTCTGCAGAGTTACAGGCAACATTGGGAGTTCGGAGGTAAACAAAATAAAATAAAACAAAATAAAATCAAGCAAAAGTGCTTTGCCTCAGAGGCTTGGAGATCTTTAGTCAAAGGCAAATACCTCTTCTGTGGTTTTCCTATGAACTTCCCTCTCAGTCTAGTTTATAACCATGAAACTATAACCCCTGTGAGCAGAATGAATAATATCCACAGTGCGGTTAGAGCCAATATTCTAAAACAATTTAAGATCGTGTTTTTATTTAAAAACTGGACTCTTCTATGAGTCGTTTGTGCCTCTTTGATGGCCTGCTGCACCTGGTATAGGAGTTCTGTACATTGTTGGCTAAGCCTGCTGACCAGAACAGGTGGTCGCCGAAGAGAGGATTCATGCCATCCTTCTTTTTTGTACAGAAAGTTACAGCACACAGCACCACGCAGGTGGGTGCTCGAAAATATTCCTGGAATTCGGCGCAGTTCTTTGAGTCTTTTTTTTTTTTAATTTAAAATGATGTATTAATGGAATCTACCTAAAGTAAGGAGGATGGATGGGAAACAAAGGAAGAAGAAACAGATGGACACAACAGAGTTTATAAAAGCCTAAAAGCTTTTTCTCCTCTTGACCCATAATTTGCCAACAATCAGTTGATCTCCCAGGTTCCACTTTCAGGTGAATGTAATTAGACTGCGGGCACTTAATACAGATATCTGCATGTCTTGGAAAAGATCTAAGTTCAAAACCGACTTCATCAAGTTTAGCTTTAGTTATAAAAAAATCCATTTTTTTAAAATCCAGAAGCAATTTTAGAAAAGGTTTTAACATTTAATTTTAGTATCAAATATTTATTGTAAAAATTGGAAGCCAAAGATGGTTATTTATTATTATTATTATTATTATTATTATTATTATTATTATTGGTTATTTGTTTTAAAGACAATTTCACCTCAGTGTTTAGGACACTGGATTTCATTTCCAAAGCATGAGTAAATGACATGTCCTAACTCTAGGCTACCTTTAACTCCATTCCTGCTACACATTCCATCAGCAGCCTGGGCTCTGAGGCTTTCACCATTCTGTGAATACTCTCAGGCTGAGCTTGGTAATCTTTTTCTACTTCAATTAAAGAAGAAGAAAAACCAAAGAGGGGACATGAGGAAAACAAAAGCAGGTGATAAAGTGCTGTATGAATGAGTATATTTTGCCCTTTAAATTTCTAATGTAATATCTGAAATGTCAAAAAAAATATATCTGAAATGTCTACACATAACTGAATACGTATAGAAAAGGGTCAGATACACATCAGGAAAGTAGACAGATATGAGATGAGCTAAATCAATGAATGCAGGTGATCATACAAGATTCTCTAAAGACAAACTGCTGAAAAGAAATAAATTGTAAAAGAGACATAGCTATGATAGGAATAAATGAGAAGAGAAGCTATCATTTATTTCCTTTCACCTGAAATGAGCATATTTTATTATTCTGTAACAAATCAGAATGTGTTCTTTCTTCTTCCACGAAAAATAGCCTACTGAATGTTCCTTTCCTCCTGTAATAGAAAATTGTTTACACCACTCTTGTTGATCCAGTTAAACAAGTAACGAAAGTATGTAATGCTGGCATAAAGGTCTCTTTGCTTATCCTACTTTAGATATCAAAATAAAAAACATACAACTGCCTACAACATATGCATTATAAGATCCTCTGGAAAAACAGAATGAGGCATAATTAGATTTTCACACAAAGGTTTTACAACTCCAGTCATATCAGCAGGTTTTGAGTCCTAATGGAAAATGGAATTGATGCAATTACGTTGAACAGTGGCAGGAAGCATGCTTTTAAGAGAATAAGCTTAAAGAAAAAAAAATCCCAGTTGCATGTGCATTAAACCTGTCAAGACGTTAAGCTAAAGATCTTCTGTCTGTGCCAGCTAAACCCCTGCCTGATTCCAGGAAGTAACTTTCTGAAGCCATGCCAAGCCCTGTGCTTGAAAATAACATCTTAATTGGTTTCTTCTAATAAAATTCAAAATATTCCTTTTGGTGATGACAATACACCCATTGTTTTATTCCAGCTTACTGTTCTGGTCTCTTGGAATATTGTATTACTGTTCGGGAGGGTGGGGGAAAGCTCATGATTCTGAATTTATGTAGCAACAATCTAGCTGGATGGACCAGCAAAAGTTGGAAGTTTTTGATGCCAGAAAAAGAGTTTCTATTTAGACCTAGATTTGTATATAATACCAATGAGACTCCAATGGCTTCCCACTGTTTGCATCATTATTGCATAATAGCAGTTATATGTAAATACAGAGCCAGGCTGATAATATTTAGAGAATGTTTAAGGCTCTTACTAGCAACTGACACAAAATAAATTATCCAGTAAGTCTTTTCAAATCAAGGGATAATTTAAGCCATGAGGTTTGGTTTTGCTTGAATTGTAATTACTAGCGTGTATTTAAGAGGTTGGAAAGTTATAAAAAGAGCTCCAAAATACTCACTGCATCATATTATCAGAACTTTTACATGCCTAGTCATCATCTTAAGTTTCATTACTGAAAGCTTTTCAAGCTAGTCTATTGAGTGATTTGTATACCTAGAGACAGAACTCTAATTTCATAATGAAACTCAATACAAATATTATTTATTTTACACAAGCCACCTTTATAATCACTTTGGTGCTATTCATTTATTCATTAAACAAAAAAGGTCCTTGTGTTAAGAATTACAGTTCTGTTGGAATTGTGTTTTACATGGAATGGTCTCGAACACTTGAGAGAACACATACCACCCCTTCCTGACCCAAATAAGGAAGGTCAGGAACACGAGGGTATTGGACTCCCTTTACTCTCGGTTTCTAATTTTGTTAGTGCTGTCTGAAAACCTTCAGACTTGTGTCCACTATCAAATTTCAGCAATGAATGAACCAGCTCGGTACACTTCACACAGTTTGGACAAAATGATGTCCAAAAGAGGTCTTTTCTAATCTAAATTTTGTGAAGATTTTAGAAAACAAAGCCCATAATGAAAGATTATGTTTCACATGCTATGATTGGAAATCTGCTAACGCCTGGCAATTCACACTAACTATAGTAACACTAGCAACATGGCTTGCAAGACTTTACTGGCTGGAAAAGCAGCAAGCGTAGGGAACAAATTTAGGTATTTGTGGTGTCTTTACATATGATTTGCCCCATTCATTCCTTTTAGAGGTTCCCGTTTCTGTTATCTGCAGTACAAATGGATTGCCTCCTTCTGGTAGGTTCAGCAAGTCCTTTTGTTCTCACCATGACTAACCATCAGTGATGGGAAGGAGGCCAGGCTCAGAGACCTGAAGTCACTAGAGTTTCTTGCTCTGCTCCTCAGCTCGGTCACACCAAGCTGTTACTGTATGGACACCTGTGTTGCAGCAACATGTTAAGTACTGAAGTGTTTACCAAACTAGCCACCTAATTATTATATAAATATGAATTTGTGGTATTTGAAACTTTAACATAAGAAAACATAAATAATACATTTAAAACGACACTAAGAATACAAGAGCTTTTTTTCCTGACTTCTCAATTTCTGTTTGTGTATTTACAAGACAGTGTACACTTGGGAAGGTCCTACTCGGTTGTGAAACACAATAGAAAAAGAAAAAAAAAATAGAAAGTGAAACTCCATCCTAGGGAAATAAGATGTATTTCATGAAAGAATTTAGCAACTGCTTCACTAGTGCTCTTACTTCAGCAGAGAATCAAGGTGTTTTTTGTTTTGTTTTGTTTTGAGATCAGCAGTCTGACCCATTTCTTAGAGGAATAACAATTATCTTTTGCAAAATTATATTGCTTTTACTCCTTTGGTCTGTCAAGTCCTTGGAGACTAGAGACTGGACATTAGCCCTTACATTATATAGAAGGTTAAATATGAACAATCTTATATTCAAAGTCTGGTACTTGTTTATTTTTTTTATAAGAAAATAGTTTCAGTGAGTTAGTAACTTAAGAATTAACTAGGTTAAATATTTCATACTTTTTAATCAAGAATCTTAAATGCTAGCAAGTGTCAAAATCGAGAAAGGCAAAAACATTAGGCATTTTCACTGACATCACTTGAGACTAGGACATCAGATCAATCATTGTTTTCCTTCTAAGGCAGCATGTAAGTGAGCAGAATAGAATTCTCTATTCCAGGGGCTGATGAAAGAGGAAAACGGTATCCTGATGCACAGCGCAACAACCAAAACTCTTCGCTATAGGAGTCGTAATTGGGAAAGGCAAGACAAAGTATGTTCATCAATTTACATGACTTAGACACAAATAAAAATTTGAATTTTTGATACTTATGTATAGCCTCAATCTTTCCAAAGAGAATTCAGAAACAATTCCAATATAGGGTTAAATATATTGAAAGTTTGACATAAGAATCCTTAATTTATTGCTAAAAAAAAAACAGTAGTTAATTGAAGATTTGGGGAGTGTTAAAGGTAGAGTGTTGCACATACTTTGGGAAGCGAATAACATGAGGCAAATTTGTTAATATTCATATTAATGGCTTGGTATTTCTGCAAATTTTATAATACACATTTGTAGAATTCTCTACAAGCACTGCTATAATTAGCGTTTCTCTTCTCATACCCTCTCTTCTAGTCTTGTCTCTGGCACCATCAAGCTACAGGTCCCCAGCCACGACAGCCTCTCCTGGGCCCTCATGCCCAACTACTTCATAGGTGTTCTATAATAAATGACACAACTAGTGGAAATTCTCCAAAAAGTTAAAAGTACTCTGCAACAGTGACATTTCACTACTGAGTTCTCCAAGGCAGTTAATTCCCACTGAATAAGAAGGGAAGGTTGAAAAGATTGCTTTTGAGAAGCATGCACCTTGGAAATGTAGAATGGACTTGCCATCTTTTACAGCTCAGCACATTGTTTCAGGGCCAGTGCTACCCTAAAATAGCACATGGCTCAGCACTTAGCTCTGCTTTTTTGTGCCCTTCTTGCCAACTCATACTCTGTGTTAGAAAATGTCTAACTTTTCTGTTCCTTGCTTTTAAATTTGCTTTCATTAACAACAGTGGTCCTCAGGAACATATAAATGAAAACACAGAAGGCAAAAGAAAGCTGGAATTTGCCAAAGCTCACAGCTCTCTTTCTCCATACTTTTGACAGTAATGGAACTAAAACCAAAATGATAGTTTTTTTTATACCTTGTCATATAAAAGATACCTAGGAAATGGAAAAATTGAGCATATCCAGTGCTATATTTAGTTGATGCTGCAATGGTATCCATAAAAAAGAACATTTGAGTCATTTTTTTTCTTTAAGAAAACCTAAGCTATATTGAACTTACGAAGACACTACTCTGATATATCTGCACAGTGAGCTGAAGGGAATGAATAATAAATTTTTCTATAGTTATCCTTTGTCTGAGCTCAGACTTACTCCCACAGCCACAAAGGAGATCTTACCTACCTCAATGGAATAAGCAAGTTCCATAGGAGTAATTCCCTCATCCTCACCCTGATGAATCCAGAATTGAAAGGGTAATTAGGGATGGCATAAAGAATGAATTTTATTTCATTTCATTCTTAGAGAAAAGTTCTTTTCTTTTAATTGTGATTTTGTGAGTCTTAAAACTAATTCTAGCAGCATCTACCAAAATGGCTCTGGCTCTGGAGTCTGACTGCTTGTGCTTTAATCATGTCCTTTTCCATCCCTGTGACCTCAGGCAGTTACTTTCTTGGAATCTCCATTTTATGAGGATAAAAATAGCGCCCAATTCACAGTGTTGTTTAGAGAATTAAAAATAATGCCTGGTACAAAGGCAATATTAACATTACTGATTATTATAATAAAATCAAATAAGTTACCAAAGTATTTTTGAAACACAGAAGACAAAGTAGCATACATCTATGAAGAATGGAAAAACATGTATCTTTAGTTCTAAGTATATTCTCCAAAATAAAAATTGCAATGAAAGGTATGTAACATATACTTTTAATCTATGTGAATAACATATCAAAATATTTGATCAACATGTGAATGAATTTAAAATAAGCTATCTAAAGCAATCTACAGATTCAACACAATCCCTTATCAAAATATCAATAATAATGTTTCCCAATCAAAATACCAATAGTATTTCTCATAGAACTAGAACAAATAATCCTAAAATTAGTATGGAACCACAAAAGACCCTGAATAACCAGAGAAATCTTGAAAAAGAATTAAAAAACTGTAAGTATCATAACCCTAGACTTTCAAAACAGAATGGAACTGACACAAAACTAGACACATAGATCAATGAAACAGAATAGAGAATGCAGAAATAAACCCAGATTGATCAATTAATCTGTGCAAAGGAAGCAAGAATACACAGTGAGGAAAAGACAATCTCTTCAATAAATGGTGTTGCGGAACCTAGACAGCCACATGCAAAAGATGAACATTGGACCACTATCTGACACCATGCACAAAAATAAACTCAAAATGGATTAAGAACTAGATGTGAGACCTGAAACCATAAAATTCCTAGAAGAAAACATGGGCAGTAATCTCTTGAACATCATTAGTCTTAGCAATATTTTTCTGGGCTTTTCTCCTGGGGCAGGGGAAGCAAAAACGAAAATAAAAAATTAGGACCCTCTCAAACTCAAAAAATTTTGCACAATGAAGGAAGCCATCTACAAAATGAAAAGGCAATCTACTAAATGGGAGAATATGTTTGCAAATGACATATCCAATGAGAGCTTAATATCCAAAATATATAAAGCACTCATATAACTCAACACCAAAAAAAAAAAAAAAAAATCCAATAAAAAATGAGCAGAAGACCTGGATAGACATTTCTCCAAACACATATGGATAGATGGACAATACAAAAAGATGTTCAACGTTACTTAATCATCTTGGAAATACAAACCAAAATCACAATGAGGTATTACCTCATACCAGTCAGAATGGCTACTATCAAAAAGACAAGAAATAACAGGTAGGTATTGGCAAGGATGTGCAGAAAAGGGAATCCTCACGCACTGCTGATGGGAATATAAATTGGTGCAGCCATTAGGGAAAACAGCATGGAGGGTCCACTAAAAAATAAAAATAGAAATATCATATGACCCAGTAATTCTACTTCTGGGTATTTACCCAAAGAAAACAAAAACACTAATTCGAAAAGATACATGCACCCCATGTTTATTGCAACAATAGTTGCAATAGCCAGACTATGAAAGCAACCTATGAAAGCAACCTACATGTTCATCAATAAATGAATGGATAAAGAAGATGTGGTATAGACAGATACACACACACACACACACACACACACACACACACACACTGGAGTATTACTTAGCCATGAAAAGAAATGACATATGACTATTCACAACAATATGAATAGACTCACAGGGTATTATGTTAAGTGAAATAAGTCATAAAAAGACAAAATCCATATTATTTCACTTACATATAGAATCTATAAAACAAAATAAGTGAACAAACAAAAAACAGAGACAGACTCATAAATACAGAGAACTGGTGGTTGTCAGAGAGGAGGAAGATGGAGGGTTGGGCAAAACAGGTGAAGGAGATTAAGAGGTTCAAACTTCCAGTTACAAAATAAGTTACAGAGATGAAAAGTATGGTGTAGGGAATATAATAAATAATACAATAATAACGTTTTGTGGTGACAAATAGGGACTACACTTATCATGGTGAGCAATGAGTAGTGCTTAGAATTATAGAATCACTACGTTGTACACCTGAAGTTAATATAATATTGTATATCAATTTATCAAATATACTTCAATAACATTATATGTTAAGCCATCTAGCATCACTCACACTCAAAAAATTTTGAGCTATCTTCATTCTTCTTTGAGCTATCTTCATTCATAACTCAAGCTATCTTCATTCAACATAGAGTCCAATCATAATTGTTTACACATATCTATGGATAATCATGGACTAGAACACAGGTTTTTTTTTTTTTCTTTTTTTTTTCATGGAATTGCTTTGGTGACATGACTGAATAAACATAAACACAGTGCCAAAGTTCACCCTTTTAATTTCTTATCAGTGGAGCATCCCATCTTTGTTCGCAGTTGCAGGAAACGTGTACCTTTAGAAATGGCTTAACATCACAGCATCATCATTTGGCAACCGAACTAAGCTTATTAGAATCTGATAAAATTCATTGAGAATAGGAATTACTTTTTTATGACAAGAAAATAGAGTTTCTAACTTTTTTTTCCCCAAAAATCGTTAACAGAGCACATCATTGTAACCTATGTACCCTAATAGTTCTCAAGGGGACATTCTTTGTACTACTTAAAACGTCTGTAATTAAAACCAGTAAAAGAGATTTCATTTTATTTTAACTACTAGAATCTTATATCAACATATATTAAGGAAAAATAGACATGAAATTTCATAGCGATTTCTTCTCATCTTCTGTCCTCATTGTATTTAAAACAGTTTTAACTTGCTCTTTATAACGCAAATTTAGTGCTCCTCTACTTAAAACTCTTTATGATTTAGGATAGTGTCCCACTCACAATTGTATTCATCAATCCCTTCCTGATTTCAAAGACACTCTCACAGGGGGAAGAATGCTGACTTTCTTATTCATGCAGCATTCCTCGTTGAGTTTGGGTTTGTTAAAATATGAAGGTGTTATTAAAGATGTTTAATTGTCATTTAACTGAAACTACCAGAAGGAGACTGAAAACAAACTGCTTTAACACAAGTTTTCCCAAGAACTAAATATTTCAGAAGATTCAATACAACCAGAATGAACATTCTCCAAGATTAATGGAGAAATCAAGAACAATTGGCTTTATTTTTATCTCTTGGGCAACCATAAGACAAACTGTTTTCAACAAATGTGCCTTGTAATGTTAATGCTACCAGAGTTCATAAAGAGACAATTTATTATTTTGAGTTTATTGTCCAACAACAATTCATCAGCTTTCAGGTTTAGCTCACTAGTTCACAGGGGTCCTTTTATTTGTTGTTTAATTAAGCTTCTTGTCAAATGAGGCAGATATTAAAAGATAAAAGATGTTTTGTAAAATTCCATCATCTTTCACTTATGTACTATTGATGACCTGGAGACTTTGACAATTTTATTAATGGAAAATTCAGCAGTGAAAGAAGGCAAAAAAGAATCACAAATAACTGAAAGAACTGATAATCCTATGCAAGCTTAGTCTCTACATTTAATATACTTATTTCCCAACAGAACCCAAACTGACATGTTTATGTTTTTAAACCATTGTCATGTACATGTAAATGTAAAATTCAACCCTGGGCTGGAAAATTGGAAAATATAAGCTAAGGAAAAATGTATGCAAATAGTAGAAATTTTTTATAGTTTTAATCTTTTAATCGTCATTTTCCTTTTGAGGTTAAGGCAATTATTCCCAGGCTTCAATGGATGGGGGGCCATTTAGTAGTATGGAATATTTATTGTTTTAGCGAACACAAGCAGAAAATTAATAGCCAACACAAATAACTGACTTTTTTGCCATGCACCTATCAGTGAATTTATTTTTGAGTATTCATAGCTTTATAAGTGCTTTATATATTTACACAGACACCTTTATAACTCATGAGTTTTGAAGCAAAAGAAAACTTGAAGTAGAGTCAGACAGCTGCCTATTCAGTATAATGATATTCAGGACTTTTGAAACCTATGGGATATTGAATGCATCCTACTTCTTTATTTTATTTATTTTATTTTATTTTATTTTATTTTATTTTATTTTATTTTATTTATTTTATTTTATTTTGTGTTGTGTTGTGTTGTGTTGTGTGTGGGTGTGTGTGTGTGGGGGGGGGGGTGGATGTGTGTCCCAGGCTTCTTTATTTAAGAGCAAAGTGATGAGAGATGGGGGGACATCCTACTTCTTTATTTCAGGATATTATGTTTCTAGATCAAAAACCATGTAAATATAAATGATAATCCAGTGTTTATCAGGATTACTTAAAAAAACAATGTCTGATATCTTAGAGGTTTGTACTGGAGAAATAAAACATGCACATGACTGAATTATTGGCTTTATGGTAACAGAGGTGGTACTACTGTATAATTTTGGTTAACTCCTGAATTATAGTTGACATCCAATCTTAAACAAATAAGGAATTTTGTATTTCAAATAACCTAAAATATATATACTCATAGGCTCAAAGATCAACTAATTCAATAAATAAATCTCAATTAAAATACTGACTTTAGGATCTAATAATTTCCACACAGAAAAAGCATTCAAAGACCAAATATTCCTGAATAAATTTCAATTTACTCACCAAAGGAAAAAGGGGAAAAATCTAATATACTATTTAACAGTTTAGGAGTATGTATATAACCTATATTTGATATTTATATGGATATATATATATGTCTTATTTTATGGGTACATTTTTATAGATATATTTCATATCATGGTACAGAAGTAGATCAGAAATTATCCTACATGCCCCCACATTCCTGAGGTTTTATGGTATTCTTAAATGTCCCAAAAGAGGTAAGTAGTTGTCTACAATTTCAAGCCATGCACTATGCCATGATAATCATAAGTAGTAAACTAAGTAGATAGGGTTCTTTTTTGTTTTTAAGATGTTGTTTATTTATTCATGAGAGACACAGAGAGAGGCAGAGACACAGGCAGAGGGAGAAACAGGCTCCCCGTGGGTAACCTGATGTGGGACTCAAGCCCAGGACCCTGGGATCAAGACCTGAGCCAAAGGCAGATGGCTCAACTACTGAGCCACCCAGTTATCCCAGTAGGTAGGGTTCCTATTAAGTTCAAGCTTATCATGCTTATTGCACTTTAAAAAAACAGAATCTTGGGGATCCCTGGGTGGCTCAGCGGTTTGGCACCTGCCTTTGGCCTGGGGCGCAATCCTGGAGTCCCGGGATCATCGGGTCCCGCGTTGGGCTCCCGGGATGGAGCCTGCTTCTCCCTCTGCCTGTATCTCTGTCTCTATCATGAATGAATAAATAAAATCTTAAAAAAAAAAAAAAGTGGTATACTTTAAAAAATAAAATAAAATAAAACCAGAATCTTAAAAAATAATGCATTTGTGAATTACTTTAAAAGTCTAGATATATTTAGACATTATATATATATATATACACACACACACATATATATATATATTTATATATATATACACACACACACACACCAACAGTATCAAGGATTAATAAGGCAATATTCCTGCCAGGCCAGCACTGAAGGCCCTGTGAGAGCTGTGTATATATAAGGTCTTTTCCCTTTAATATAGGAAATTGGGCTTCTAATCAAAACACACAAAAAAACTCTCTGGAAGAAAATATCTAAAATTTATAGAGATGAAATGTCTATGTGGGAAGAAAATAGATAAAGGGATTTGAGAATTAACTAGAAAGAGTAAATATAAAAGTTGAATTCCCAGACTATGTTGAATCTTTAGTGTATAATATGGGAAAAGTTTGAAAGTAGATAGAAAATATTTGACCATCAGCTATGTACCAGATATGAGTTTAAAGGTATCTGTGCAAAAAGTAACAAAAACTCCTCTCATAGTATTTGTGTCTTAATGCTATAATGAAGAATTTTTTGCATTCTAGCTAGTAACTGTCATTGTTTTAAATAAACCAAGGTTCACTGAAGTGTGACTGTAGGGTACTAAGAGTGTATTAGTTGGGGAGGTGGAGTGGTTAAGAAGCATCAAAATGTATATTAATTCAACATTTATTGAATAATACCAAATGGAAGTCTCTACATAAGTGGAAAGGAAGTAATGATAGTACAAAAGAATATCATAATTCTATCCTAAAGGAATTTATAAATATTAATTTTAATGCAAGTCTTCATCTATTTTAATAAGAGGTACACTAT
Source organism: Canis lupus familiaris (assembly GCF_011100685.1). Taxonomy (NCBI): domain Eukaryota; kingdom Metazoa; phylum Chordata; class Mammalia; order Carnivora; family Canidae; genus Canis; species Canis lupus. The sequence continues at coordinate 20,910,616 of NC_049239.1, forward strand.
ATACCTCATAACACACTTTACAAACTTAATTCATTTCATTTCCAAAACAATTCTATGAAGTGTTATTTTTCACTTTACAGATGATAAAATTCTGGATTGGGGGGGAAATTCATTTCATTTCCAAAACAATTCTATGAAGTGTTATTTTTCACTTTACAGATGATAAAATTCTGGATTGGGGGGGATTAAGTAATAACCCAATGTAGCATCCTTAGAATGTAGCAGGCAACTATGATTTAAAAGCAGCTCTGGATTCAAAATCCATGAATTAAAAAAAAAAAAAATGCTTAGTTTTGTTCTTTCCCTTACCCAGGCCCTTTACAAAATGTTTTTGAAAGCACTGAAAGGAATAATTATAGAACACCTCCTCAAAAGATATGATATTAAAAAACAACATATAAGTTTAGTTAATAAAGGATCTTAAGAATTAAGTTAGCCCCCCAATATTTTAACTGTTTGGGAGAATTGAGGTCTGACAAAATTTCAGAGTTAATTAGCAAGGAATGAAAGTTTGAAAATCCTGATAGTCCGCATAAATGCTGTTCTCATTACACTACACTGCCGATCAAATATTCATACTTTCACATATATCAAAAATATATGTATTTAAACATATTTCCTAATATTTTAATAAAAACCTTCTAGAGACCACTGGAAATCAAGACATTTTCTCCCACTTATTTATAACTAAAATTTTGCTGGTATTTTTCATTATACAAAAAAGATAAAAGTGTTATATTCAGACAAAAATACATTTTAGAACTATAATTATTACTGAGAATAATCAGGGATATTTCAAAATGGAAAAGAGGTCAGTTCATTAGAAGGCATAACACTCCTAAATATGTCAGTTATCCAATAACAGAAATTCAAAAACATGAAGTAAAAACTGATAGACCTGAAAAGAGAAATAGGCAAATCCATAATTATAGTTGGAGAGTTCAATTTCTTCTGTCAGTAATTGAAAAAAAAAAAAAAAACAAATAGAAAATCAGCAAGAATATAGAAAACAGACTTACTGAATCTAATTGGCATTAATAAAACATTGCAGGTGACAAAAGCAAAATATACATTGTTTTCTATGTAGGCTATTTTCAGTGCCAGAGTTTTAATAGTTTTTTTAAAGAATCAGAAGCATATTATGTATGTTCTTTGACAAGAGACTGAATCAAAGACCTACAACAAAAATATATAAAAAATACACAAATATCTTCACATTACACAACATATTTCTAAATAACTTGGGACTAAAAGAAAAAATAAGGGGAGCATTAGAAGACACCTTGAACTGACTGAAAATCAGAATACATTTTATTAAAATATGTGAAGCAATGCTACACAGTGTTTCAAAGAAAATTTGTAGCATCACTGGTTATATTAAGAAAAAAAAGTTTTCAAATCAGTGACTTAAGGTTCCAATGTTAAGAATTTTCAAATAGAAGAGCAAATTAAACCAAAGCAAGAAGAAATAAGATAATTTCATTCTAGAGCATAAACCAAAGAAATATTAAACAGAATAATAATAATAATAAAAAACCAACAAAACCAAAAGCTGATTAAAGAGATCAATAAAAAGGAAAATACTGATCTCTACATGGTTCAGTCAGAACATAAAGGAAGTAGACAAATTATCAATATCATAAATGAAGTAAAGAACATTACTACAGATCCTACAGACATAGTGAGGATAGTGAGAAAATATTATACAACTTCATGTCAAAAAATTGAATATCTTTGATTCACAAGCTAAATTACCAAGTGAAAAAGTAATCTTATTGTAAGAATATACCTCATTTTTAAACAGAAACAATACTTAACACATTTAACTCAGTAATCACATTTTATATCTTAAAATATAAACAGTATTTCCATTTTGCTCAAGCTCAAAAACTTTTTGTAAAATGACATCAACCAATACCTTTTATCAAATTATACAGTATTTATTCCTGGCTTCATAAAAATACTACATGCTAAAGTCTCTACTGGATAAGGGCAAAATCATTTCATTTCCTTTTATATTAACAAGCAAAACCAATTTGTCTATTGTACATAAGTAGCCTTGATTTTCCTTATGACTGTTATAGATTCCAAGATTTTCTGAGAAAAATGACACAACGTCCATAATGCTTTGAAATGTGAATCTGTCAAAATACTGGATTTTTTTTTCAACAAAAATTTGACTTAATCAAAAAGTGTTTGCATGACTTTATATTTATTTAAAATGCTATTTGGCCTAAAATTAGAATGATAATAATTACAAAATGTAGTATCTAATAGGAATCACAGTTCTTTTAACATGCAAGATTTAGCTTGTACAAATGTAACTAATTAATAACATCTGAAGTGCATTCTCCTATAGGACTGATGACCATCTGGTTGACCTTGCACTAGATCAAGAGGGAAGGCAAATCTGTAAATCATTGTTCCCCAAATGTTATCACTCCATCATTCTACCACAAGAAGAAGGGATAAAACTTGGATGAGAGAAAAGATCTCTTGTTTCACACATTTCTAAATTGACTTTGATTGTCAATTGGACTGTAAGACAACACTGAGAGGATTCTTCTAATGTCCCATCCAGAAAGAGACTGGCGGAAGACCAAGTAATAGTGAAGGAAAAGAATTCAAGACAGAAGAGCCAGGAGGCAAGGTCATTATGAAAGAATATAAAGATGCAAATGACCTCTGTGTCATGTAGCCTGATATTACTTGAATTTCCTCAGGATCATTTTCCAACTCACAATTTTTGGCTGAGAAATAGTGATAGAAATTTTGAAATAAAGGAAAGCGAGTATATATAATATGTATTTTAATTAATATATATTCATATATGTGTCAACCTTGTATAAAGTTCTATATTGTAATGTCAAGAGTAAATAATTTTGGAAGAAATGCAGCTACTTACTCATTGTGACACAGAAAAATCATCACAAAATCAAAGAGAAACTTAAAACAATAAGAAATTCAGAAAAGGCATCTGAAACAACTATACTGTCAAATTTCTTATGAAAATGATTATGAAGTAATGATTAAAATTTATACATTTGAACAATTGTTTTGTCCAAGGCATTTTTCCTATGCTACTATGTCTAAAATATAGTTGCCTGTAGAAATTTTTTGTATTAATTTAGAAATTATGGAATTTCATTATTTGTTCTCCCAGGTGATATATCTCTTTAAAACAACTTAAGTGATATTTTCTGATTATTTTCTAGCAAGACTTTTAGGAAGAATAAAATTTTAGAACTCTCAGATCAATAGTTTATCTTACATTGCCGTATTCTACACATGTTATAAATTAAGATAAGTCTTATTCTGCAAGAATCTGCTTTGAATTTGAAAGCATTAGAGTATATTAAAAAGTCCATCATAACTTCTAGTCACTCTATACATAGCAGTTACTGTCTTACTTAGTATTGAAGTTTGGTTTTTAAAAATTATACTACTTAATTTCCTCTATAAAAGTCTTTTCTAGGGATCTCTGAGTGCCTCAGCGGTTGAGTGTCTGCCTTTGGCCCAGGGCGTGATCCTGGAGTCCTGGGATCGAGTCCCACATGAGGCTTCCTGTATGGAGCCTGCTTCTCCCTCTGCCTATGTCTCTGCCTTCCTCTCTCTGTGTGTCTCTCATGAATAAATAAGTAAAATCTTTGAAAAAAAAAAAAGTCTTTTCTAATACGGACTTGATTGATTATCTCTGGTGAAATACTTGTCTTTAAAATTTACACATTTTGGGTTAAGTTTGGGTTAAAAACAAGGTTGGTTAGTTTGATGTAATAGAGAGAACAAGTTTAGATAACTAATCTGTGAGACCACTCCATCTTCCTATATATTGAGAGAAATATAGAAAAGAGGAGACAAGTTGTACTTCTACCTAATGCCTTTAGTTTTCATTTGATTACATATTTCATAGTTCTCAACTTGGAAGAGGAGGTATAAGTAGACTGCAAGATGTCACAGTATTTAAAAGACACTTCCAGGGGCCTTTCCCACTACTTAACTGAATAGCCATGGGTCTTAAGGGAGAATGCCTGGCTTAGAAGCTAAGGAAGCAATTAGAAGCTCACACACTCTAAGTTCTACATAAAGTTCCTTCAGTGCTTATGATAACCTTGGGGAAATCCCTTGGTGACTTAAGAAGGAAAGAAAAGAAAAAAAAAAAAAAAGATATCCATTTGACTGATAAGTGTCCATCATACTGTTGTTTGAAATTCAAGACAACAGAGGATTTCAAAGACACTTTGCTATAGAAAGGTCTGAGAGTGTACTGTTTCTCAAGTTAAATGAAAATATGCTCAATGACACTAAGGTTTATACAGAAAGTAAGTTGAAAGAAGTCATAAAAATATAGTAACCCCAATTGGCAAGATGACTTTCTTGATCCATTTCTTATTCTATCTGTCCAGTTAGCATGGGTTACATGACTGACCGAACTACCTATACTAATGCTTATGCATACATTTGGCAAACCATTCCTTCAGAGCGTCTTACACCTTTTATGTCTGTGCAAATTTGAAATCGCATCCATTTTCCTGAGCATCTGAAGATAACATTTGTACACAACAGCAATCAAAACCATAATCCCAACCTATTCTTTTAGATCCTTTTCAATTAAGTAGGAGACTCTGCCAATCTCAGGAACTCCTTTTGGACATGGAAGAAGGACCATCAGAACAACATATGGAGAAATCAGTCTGTAGGATAAGACTAAAATTTATTAAGAAAAATTTTAAGTAAATTAAACCTGCATAGACGTGTCTGCTAATGAGGAGTAGCACATAGAGGGTATTTCTCAAACACCAGGTGACTCATCAGAAGAGAATTGCAAAGGGACAGGATATACTTCAAGCATTTTCATAAGCAAATGCAACAGAGGGTTTTTGCCTATAAACCAATAATTTAAAATAGCCATGTCATCCCAAAAGCAGTCCAGTAAAATTTTTAAAATTAATCAACAGTTGATAATATTTTACTATCTTTAATTGGTTATTAATGTTTGGATCTGGATGTGAAATTTTAAAAAAGACTTCAAATGACATTTCCCCCAGAGTATTTATCAACTTTTCTTACCATCAAATGTTAAATAAACTCTTGCTTGGGGCTGAGATGATCCTTTTACACAGATAGAACAAACAAATACTCCAACCAACGTGAAAATTGTCCGGAAGGCCATTTTCTCCAGATTTGCAAGTTAATATCCAAGGGAGAATACCTTTAAAAGAGAGGTAACAAGTTTGTGATACATCATTTCACATTTTAGGAGCACACCCCCTCACATACACACAGATACACACAAACCCAGCCATCGACAGAGCACCTATTCACAAAAGACATATCTAGACTTTTACAGTCATGCAAACAGTAGGAGGTGCTCTGACTTTGTTTCTTAGATGTGAAAATTTGGATTTGATTCATTTGTGTCTGAAAGTCTTTGCAAAAAAAAAAAAAAAAAAAAGAAAAAAAGAAAGAAAGAAACTGCTTTCTCTTCCAGCAAATAATGCTAATATTAAAGCAGAACGAAGCAGCCAGGAAACGTGTTCCTAAAGGAAAACCCGATATTTAAACTTGATCCTCCAATGATCACATAGCATTGAAAAGACCTGAGAATGGTACCAATCCGCATGAGTGGCTGAAAACTTCTCTTTCTACCATAAATACAGTAATAGCAGGAAAACGCCATATGAACTTTCACGCACACCCACTCACTCCCAACCTCATTAGCTCTTTTGGGGTAATCATGTCTGAAATGGTGTTTCTGCACATAAATATATGTGTGCTCAATCCTTGACCACTGAAATCACTCAAATTAGTTATCTGCCAATTTACACAGATGACCATGCAGCTGTTAAATGATGCAGATGAGGTAACCATGGACGGGTGCCAAATTCAAACCAATGACTTAGTGGTGAGCAATCCAGTGAACCATGTACCCCGCAATGCATATTTAAGATAAATCAAGCAGAAAGCAGGCTGTCAAAATTCCAAGAGATAAATCAGAGAGAAAAGCATTACCTTTGGAAACTGTGGCTATAAAATTGATACGTACTATTACCTAATGTGTGAGTACCAAGCAGGACCAGGTAAGGGGGTAACCGGAGATCTACAGCGGCTCCAGTGGCCACAATATGCAAAATAAACCCACCCGGACCGTGAAAGAAATCATATCATTTTGAGTGTGATGTTATTCTACAATAAAATGACAGAGTTAAAGCTAGAAATCTGTTTTTACAGGTTACAGCAATGCTAATCTTCACTGTTATGTGTCTTTTAATGTTAAAGTCTTAACATTTTATTCAATAAAGGGATGCCATGAAGAACGGAAAAGGCTGCTTCATGAATGCAGAAGAAGAGGCGCAACTAAACGGAACATGCCATTTTAATCAATCTACACGTTTTAAACAGTTGACTTCCTGGGTGGTACACGTGTTATGAGACATAGAGACAAAACTGTTTGCCTTTCCCAACACAGACGGAGGAAACCCTGGAGATGTTTGTGTTGGTAATTTTCAAACGAAACAGTTTCTTCCTGCTTCCACAACCTCTTCACCTTGTCATCTCTAAATTAACTTAGAAGAAAATTGGTTTTATGGGGTTACTGTCTCTTAGTAATTTGCTCCCTGGTTTTGTTGACTTTACAGTAAAAAAAAAAAAAAACCTCTAAATATGCCTGACCTTTGTCCCCTTATTAAGCAGGCAGACAATATCTACAATTTTGACACACACCCTGCTACCACTGGTGTTCTATTCTAGCTGGCGGGTCTCCCCCAAAGCAACGTTTGCTAAAAACTGCCAAGAGTAACAGCGGAGGCGAACTGACAGGTCGCAGGAGCGGAGTCCGCAGAGCGGGGTGGCCCGACGGGGTCCGGCACGTGCCCCCCAGCATCGCAGCTTCCCCGCAGCTGGCCCCGGGGCGCGCGGCTTGTTCTCTCCTCCAGGTCACACCAGTGACCACGGGCAAGGCGGGGCGCCCCTGCGGGGCCGTCCCCCGCCCCGGCGCCCAGGGCACCGCGCTGCTCCCCGACCCCGAGGCCCCGCCGCCCCGCAGGTGCCGCGCCCGAGCAGCCCCCGCCCGCGCCCCGCAGGTGCGGCGCCCCGACCCCGAGGTCCCGGTCTCCGCGGGGGGCCCCGACCCCGCCGCCCCGCAGGTGCCGCGCCCCCGGCAGCCCCCGCCCGCGCCCCGCAGGTGCGGCGCCCCGACCCCGAGGTCCCGGCGGGCGCCCCGAGGTCCGCACGGCCGTTGTCCCGGGCGCGGCGCCCGCTTACCGAGGAGGCCGGGTCGCCGGGCTCAGCCGGGGCCGCCGCCGCCCAGCCCTTCCCGCACAGGGCCCGCCGTCCGCGGCGTCCCGGCGGCGCCTCCTCCCGGCGCTGCGACTCTTTGTAGGGGACTCGCGGACTGGGCGCCGCTCCGCCAAGCCCCTCGCAGTGAATGGAAAGTGGCCGGCACCGCGGCGGGCGCGCGGGTGTCCGGTTACAGCGACGCGGCGCGCGGCTCCCGCGGCCCCGGCGCACCGCCCAGCACCCCCGCCCCCCGGCCCCCGCCCGGCACCCGCCCCGCCGGCCCGCCGCCCGCCCCCCCCCCCCGGCCGCACCCCCGCCCGGCACCCGGCCGGCACCCGCCGCACCCCAGCCCCGCCTGCCCCCGCCCCGCCGGCCCGGCCTCCCCCGGCTGCACCCCCGCCCGGCACCAGCCCGGCATCCCGGTCCAGCACCCCTAGCACCCTGCCCAGCACCCCCGCCCAGCACCCGCTGCACCCCCCCGTCCAGCACCCCAGTCCAGCACCCGCCGCACCCCCGCCCAGCACCCCAGTCCAGCACCCGCCGCACCCCCGCCCAGTACCCCCGTCCAGCACCCGCCGCACCCCCGCCCAGCATCCCCCGCACCCCCGTCCAGCACCCCCGTCCAGCACCCCCGTCCAGCACCCCCCGCACCCCAGCCCCGCCTGCCCCCGCCCCGCCGGCCGCACCCCCGCCCGGCACCAGCCCGGCATCCCCGTCCAGCACCCCTAGCACCCTGCCCAGCACCCCCGCCCAGCACCCGCTGCACCCCCCGTCCAGCACTCCCGTCCAGCACCCGCCGCACCCCCGCCCAGCACCCACGTCCAGCACCCGCCGCACCCCTGCCCAGCACCCCTGTCCAGCACCCCTCGCACCCCCGCCCAGTACCCCCGTCCAGCACCCGCCGCACCCCCGCCCAGCACCCCCCCGCACCCCCGTCCAGCACCCCAGTCCAGCACCCCCGTCCAGCACCGGCCGCACCCCCGCCCAGCACCCCTCGCACCCCCGTCCAGCACCCCCCGCACCCCAGCCCCGCCTGCCCCCGCCCCGCCGGCCGCACCCCCGCCCGGCACCAGCCCGGCATCCCCGTCCAGCACCCCTAGCACCCTGCCCAGCACCCCCGCCCAGCACCCGCTGCACCCCCCGTCCAGCACTCCCGTCCAGCACCCGCCGCACCCCCGCCCAGCACCCCCGCCCAGCACCCGCCGCACCCCTGCCCAGCACCCCTGTCCAGCACCCCTCGCACCCCCGCCCAGCAACCCCCGCACCCCCGTCCAGCACCCCCGTCCAGCACCCACGTCCAGCACCCGCCGCACTCCCGCCCAGCACCCCTCGCACCCCCGCCCAGCAACCCCCGCACCCCCGTCCAGCACCCCCGTCCAGCACCCACGTCCAGCACCCGCCGCACTCCCGCCCAGCACCCCTCGCACCCCCGCCCAGCACCCCCGTCCAGCACCCACGTCCAGCACCCGCCGCACTCCCGCCCAGCACCCCTCGCACCCCCGCCCAGCACCCCCCGCACCCCCGCCCACCACCCGCCGCACCCCTGCGCCCTCCCCCCACCCAGCCGGGCCCCACCCGGAGCGCGCGGCGCGGGAGGGCGGCGGGGAGCGGGGGCGCGGCTGGTAGCCCGGGCGGGGCGCGCGCTCCGGGGAGGACGCCGGGCGCCCAGCGGGGGAGGGAGCCGCGGCCGTGACGGGCGGGACCTACCTCCTCCCGCCGCAGCCCCTGCAGCCCGCGCCCGCCCCGCCCGCCCCGCCCGCCCCGCCCGCCTGCCCCGGCGCCTCGCGGGCCCTGGTCCCGGACCTGACGCGCCGCCCGCACCTGAACCGCCCGCAGGGCCGGGGCTCGAGGCGTCCGGGCGCGACGCGAGCCGCTTGTTCCCGGCACTACTTCCAGGACGACTCGCCGCGAAGACGTGAGCAGCTCCTGACCTAAGTTGAGAGTAACGAGTTGCACCACAGAACACCTGACAGCTTCACCGAGCGGCTGCAGGCGGCGAGAAGCACCGAACACCTTTCTCTGAGCTACTTCTGGGACCGCCCGAGACCCTGCGGACTGAGCACCAGTCTCCCTGCCGAGGCCGAGGCCGAGGCCGGAGTCAGCGCTTCGCCCTCCGGGAGGCGGAGGACGCGTCCCTGAGGTTGCTGGGATCAGTCACGCAAATCACAGAACCCTTCACTTGGAAGCGTGCAGCCACCGGGCACTGGCCTGCAACCCACGGCAGGCGACGTACTCGTGCGTTTTACCTTTAGGTTCCAGGGAACCAAGGTAACCGATGCAAGGTGAAATGCAAGTCAAACGGCGGTTCCACAGGGAGGGCCGCCACCTGTCCCGGCCTCCAGGAACCCCAGGAATGGACCCTCCGGCTCACACATACTCGCACGGCTTTGGAAGCTGTGACAGCTTAGGATTAGCCGCAGTCTGTGTACCCTGTGCTGTGACCCCCTCTATCTTGTCTAAATAAACGTATCCTTGTATTTAACCGAATGCTCTCTGTTCAATACCGAGGCATTACGGGGCGTCTGCTTAGGCCTGGAACATTCACCGTGGGCCTCCCCCCAAAGGTGCTGTAAGGTTGCTGCTGGCAGGCAGGCGCCGCGGCAGACTCAAGCACGGGGATGCATCGAGTGCTCGCGCTTGCCCGCAACCTAGGCCGCATAGTGACATCCTCGGGGTGGCAATAGGTGCCCCTACCCAGGAAGACTCAGCTCTGCCCCCATTTCTCCAAACCGCTCAGAAACCTGAAACAACCCTAACAAAACGGCACCTTTACAAGACGCTTGTCTAGGATGAGTCTTTGATTCCTTCCTGATAGGTGGGAAATGTTGGAGCTGATTGAGTAAGCTAGTCTGGGGAAGGCCGCTAGGTCCAGAGAAGGGGGGCGCCCGGGGGGCTCGGCGGCTGAGCGGGATCCTGGGGTCCCCGGACGAGGCCCACATCGGCTCCCCGCAGGGAGGAGCCTGCTTCTCCCTCTGCCTGTGTCTCTGCCTGTGTGTGTGTGTCTCATGAATAAAATAAATCTTAAAAAAATATCCACAGAAGTAATGATAGAACTCAATGTAGAGACCACTAATTACAGTTTGCCCTCATCAGGGTGTCTGGGGGAAAACATCCAAGTTAAAATACTTTGAATCACTTTCATGAAAATGTCAAAGAAATGGTGTGACATCTACACTGAGGTTTCTACACTGAGGTTTCTCTGCTTCGTGGCCTTACTTTTTATTTTGTATATTTTTGGTGATCCTGCAAAAAACCATTTCCCTTAAGCTCCTGGACATAACCTTGTCTTCTTTTTTTTTTTTTTAAGATTTTATTTATTTATTCTTGAGAGACACACAGAGAGAGAAGCAGAGCCACAGGCAGAGGGAGAAGCAGGCTCCATGCGGGGAGCTCGACAGGGGACTCGATCCCAGGTCTCCAGGATCACACCTCAGGCTGCAGACAGCGCTAAGCCGCTGCGCCACCGGAGCCACCCAACCTTGTCTTCTTTATGAGTTGTGCAGCTATGAATTCTCTTATTTCAAAATTAAAGAAAATAGACTGTTCTCAGATCTTTCTCCATCATATAGATGAGCTATATGAATCAACTTTATCTAATAAGAGAATCGCAACCCTCCAGAGAGCGACAGTTGTCTTCTTCTTGTCATGACTAAGATTTGTCTCAAGACAGACCATAACTATTCCGAGCGCCTTGTGTACTCTATGAACAGCATTCTTTAATGACGTTACTATCTCACAAATGAGAACACTGATGTACACTGAAGTCACACGTGGATGGTAAATATTGGGATAGAAAGAGAAACTCAAGTGTGACTAACTCGCCACCTTAGGGTCTTGAATATGAACCTGAGCAAGTGTTACACTAGCTTCTTCCCCTCTGGATCTTTCTCCTCTTCTTGACTTCCAGATGCTAACCCTTTAAATTTCCTGAACTATATCTTTGAAAGTCTCTTCTTCAAATGCTACTTACTTGTTTGCATCAGCCCTTCTTCTCCTCGGGTTACCTTAGCTGCTCTGGGACCAAGCCGGTCAAACAGGTCTGGCCTAGAAATCCGTGTGTGCAATTACTCTCTGCAGAGTTGACGGGCTTTAGTATTTCCTTCATTAAAATCCTTCTTTAATTTTTAGTAAGATGAGTGTATCTCTACGTTCATTCTTAACACATTGCTAATCTATATCCTGACCCTTGACCTCTTTTTCTGTTGGTAGGTACTAGACTGGGCTTCTCGACCTGCAGGGTCACTGGCACTAAGCAAACAAACTAAACAGTCAGAGTGGTTTGCCCTGGAGAGGAAAACTGGCCAGAGAGAGAATTTTCATTGTTTGCCTCTTTTTACCTTTGTAATTTTAAACTAGGTGATTGGATAAGGTCTTAACAAAATTAAAAGTTTAATTCTTCATCATTTTTTAATGCCTTTCAGCATCTCGAACATAACAAAGTGCCGTATTTTCCAACTTAACCAAAAGAAGAGCACATCATCTCTAACGTTTGTATATTACAGTTTTTCAAATGTAAAAGTAGGGAATTTCAGTAGAAAAGTCTCTTAGTGATTTTCCTGTTTTAGTACTTGCACCTGACAAAGTCCTAAGAGTGTTGTGATAGTTCATGCTTTCATCTCAGGGGTTAAATGGAGACTCTGTTTTTTGTCCTCATTGTAATATTTCATGTGAAACCTCTATGAGGGGAATATATATCTTTAAGACGAACCTTGTACAACTACAGTTGCAAAGTAACTATTATTTAATAGATAGTGTTTATGAGTTGAATATATACGTCCATGCATCCAGTCAGATTTCTTTAAAGAAAGGCAAACTGTATTTATGGACCTCTTGTATCTAAAGCTCTCTCTTCACCTGGGAGTATAAAAGCCTTTCCATATTTATTCTCACAGGAGAGCCGGGAGCAGGACGTGTAAGTGCCTCTGATTGTCAGATGTGTGTAATGAGGCTCAAAAATAATAACCAGCTGGAGTAATGAATTCAGGACTGTTAGTTCCGGCTAATTGACTTCCATCTACAGCCCTTCAGCATGGTCAAAGGCCTTTTCCATGTAATCTTCAGATTTTACCATTTTTCTACTCTTTGTGGACTTTAAATGGTTGGCTAGAAAGTAGAGAAATTAAATTGTGTAAACAGCAACTTTCACATCCTAGCAGAGGCTTTCTCATGATGGAAATCGTATGGTAAACTCAGTTGTCTTCTCTTACCAGTGGTTTCCAGGAGAGAGAGCTGTATAGTAAATCTGAAAAGCATCAACTCCTTATTTTACTTACTTATTATTTGTCATGATACTTAATGCTCTGAAATTTCAGATGACATTTAATAACTTTAAAGAAGAATATGTAATTTTTATTTTATATTTTTAGATTGTATTTATTTACTGGAGAGAGACGGAGAGCACAAGTAGAGGGAGTGGCTGAGGGAAAGGGAAGGGAGAAGCAGACTCCCCACTGAGCAGGGACCACCTCCCCCCCCCCCCCCCCCCCCCCCCCCGCCCATGTGGGGCCAGATCCTAGGACCCGGAGCTCATGACCTGAGCAGAGGCAGATGCTTAACCAACTGAGCCACCCTGGTGCCCCTATACTTTGTATTTTTTTTAACAAACATATGTTCAAATATGCAACTCTCGGGGTGCATTTCAATGAACTAATTTTCCTTGATGGGTTGCGTCCATTGCAATGGGTTCACTGAACTTCAGAGCAGAAGTGTACTACAGTGGGGATGTGCTTGAAAGAGCATGCATTATTTAATAAATATTTTACAAAAAGTACATCCTATGGTCTAGAAAGTTGGTGTAAGGATTTCCATTGTGTGAACAAGAAAGCCAGTTGAGACATTTGAGGCATCATTCCCCTTACTGGGCCTACCCCGAGGCGATGACCTCAGATTTGGCCGTTCCAGAGTCCATGTACTTCCTGTTTTTCACTGCCTTTGCTGCATCAAAATATAGTCCAATAAATAGGAAAGGGGAGTGGAGACCCCCACCTCTTCTAAACTATTCAGGTCCCGAAGAATGTTTTCTGTTATTGTTGAATACTGAACACTTCATCCCAGAGATCTGAATGATGAATGCAGACAATCCCATCTCCATCACGAAATTCTAGACAGCTTGAGAGCAGAACCACTGCCGAATGTGCCTGGGTATCTATTAGGATAGCTACAACTCTGATGATGAATGAACAGATCAGCACCTAGATGGAAGAGGATTTAGGGACTATAGGCGGAAGAAGAGGGAATCAATAATGAATTGGCTAGGCAAAAGGCCACATAATTATAAAACAAAAATTCGTGCAAAGTCTTTCATCATCCATCCGAGCACTTGTATAGTTATATAAGTTGGTTTTATTCCTTTCAGATGTTTAGTTTGTTACTCACATAAATTTAGTAAATGCTAACCCAGACACAAATTTGCACACTGGATTCAAGCCTAAGTAACATGAAATTCATCAATATCAGGGAAGGTCAAGTCTGATTTTAAAATTACAAGCCAGAGATTACCCATTACAGGGATTGTCACAACGGCTATCGAAAAATCTTTTGTTGATTTACTGAAGGATAAAGTCCCAGCTTATTTTCATGGCTCTTATTTTCCCACTCACTGCTTTGTTGGTGTTAATCCCTCACTCTCTCTTACCCATTCCTTCCTCTGGCATCTCAGACTCCGTTTGTATCAAATGCCTTGCCTTACCATCCTCTGATCACACCATGCCTCCTCACACTTCTGTGGTTTTGCATGTGCTATCTTCCCTGTTTTTCTCCATCTCACCCACCTGGCAAATTCTTTCTTATTCACTGAAACTCACCTCAAATAAGTCCTTTCTGTAGAACGTTCCTTTTTCTATAATCTAGGCAAAAGCAGTTAAGCCCTGGATGTTTCATATTGATTGGTGACCTTCTCAGTTTTGATGTCAAATACATTTTTACTTATATCTCTGATAATACCTGACTTGCTGACTCTTCTCATTTTGAACATTGCTTGATTGCCAGTGTTTTGTTATTTGCAAAGTGAGAATTGTAACAACTACTGTTAGGTTGCTTGGTTAATTAGATGCCGTAATATGTGTTAACACCTACTCCTTCGTTACTGTATTCCCCAAAATTTGTTTATCCCTCTGCTGAATCGCCAAAGTTGTAGTTGTGTGGACATTTTTGTCCGTTGATGCCCAACCTCTACAGAGGAGGATGTGGGAATCTTAGATGTTTTGTAGCCAGCAGCAAAGCCAAATCCTGTCACATAGTGACTGCTAGACAAATGGTCGCTCAATTAATTAAACCAAATTTTTCTTTCAGTGATGTTCTGTGGACCTTAAAAAGCTATTTTATTGTCACTGTTGGTGTTGCCTTCAAACACATGCAATTTCTTATAGGCTTAAGTAACCATTTTCCAAAGCTCATAACTTTACTTTCAATGGTAATTATGTTGTATTTTCCCCTTTAGGCCATATTTTAATTTTCATTTGAGTTTGTAAAACCTGTGGGAACATTTGATCTGGCTGATTCTTGATAATCAACTGCTACAGGAACAGGTGGTATGAATTAATCTTAAATTCTTTTTTCATTTAAGTTTTAAAATTAAAATTCAGAAAATATATTTTGAGTTCTCCATTTAAAATTTAGAACAAGATTCTCTGAAAATCTTGTCACATTAAACGTAAAAATAAAGCAGATTAAAAAGAAACTATTAGCAGCAATTCTTGGCATAGAAGGAGAAAAAATATCTGTTTCCCGAAATTGGATATAATTTTGTTTCTTCTCATGTTTCATTCTAGATCTCTTTCATTCCAGCTTTCTTCTACCAAGTTCTTCATCTGAAGCAACAGGAATATCATCTTTTAAGAAATCAATTTTCTAATTGTATTTTCATATTTTGGCCTATCAATTTATAGAGTTCCATCTTTCTTTTTCCTTTCTTTCTTTCTTTCTTTCTTTCTTTCTTTCTTTCTTTCTTTCTTTCTTTCTTTCTTTCTTTCTTTCTTTTCTTTCTTTCTTTCTTTCTTTCTTCTTCTTTCTTTCTTTCTTTCTTTCTTTCTTTCTCTTTTCTTCTTTCTTTCTTTCTTTCTTTCTTTCTTTCTTTCTTTCTTTCTTTCTTTTTAAAGTATATATCATTTGAAATTATATATCAGAAATCTGGAGTTAATAATGCATTAATAATAGCATGGTTTTTTAAAAACTTGCTTTACCAAGGGATTCTTCAGTTTATCCAAAAGATTCCTTTAATAAGCATGCTCCCTTAATACATTCAAGTTAAAAAATACGTTGATTTTCATAAAAAGCAATGATTTAAAAATAAAGAGTTATAGGGGCGCCTGGGTGGCTCAGTCGGGTAGGTGTCTGGTTCTTGATTTAGGCTCAGGTCGTGACCTCAGCATTGTGAGATTGAGCCCTGTGTTGGGCTCTGTTCTGCTCGTGGAGTTTGGTTAAGATTCCGTCTCCCTCTCTTTCTACCAACCCCCACCCCTGCTTACACGTGATCTCTCTTAAATAAATAAATAAATAAATAAATAAATAAATAAATAGTTATAATACATATCATCAATAATACTAAATATTCAGTTTTAAATGCAGTGGAAGAAATTCATGCAAAACTTTCATAACTATCAGCATATTACTTCAGGAATATATGGTATGCTCTGTATTCATCTACAGCAAATCCATATTAACTAGGAAAAGCCCATTTGTACTTCACAATTATAGAAAATATGAAAATTTTATAAACGTAAGCCTTATTGAGAAGCAATGAGCTGTGACCATAGAATCGAGTGTTATTAATGGATATTTTTTCTCCTTGATACCTTAGAAGGCATAGTATGTGCACCCGTAACCCCAGAAAATTCACTGCATGGGTAAGATTTTATCTAAAGAAATTCTCTTTCCAATATGAACTATTTTTCTTCCTGACTTTAAGAAGCCCACCCCTAAATCCCCAATACACATGCATATATGTTGAAAAAGTGTCCTATTAAACATTTTTAGGAATATTGTGACTCTGGGTCTGCAGTGTTCAAGAACAAACATGAAAATATACTGTAATTCTATTACAACATAAGTATACTAAAGACATCACCTCAATTTTGACAGTACAAATTAGACTTGTGCATCCATTTGTCAATGTTGTCATTTGCCTATGTTTGTACAAAGAGACCATTGGAAATGTTTCTACAGTTCAATAGTCTTTTATAGTAGGAAATATTTTATTATTTGAATTCCATTTATCTCTTGAGTGTGTATAAGCCCTTTGTTTCTCCATGGAATTTATGTTCTTTATATGCCTTACTTTATGTATATCCTAGGGTACAACTTGGATATGTGACATATTTATAACAAAATGTGCAGAATTGATTCTTTTTGGCTTCCATTTTCACTTGAAGCTCTCTAAACTCATAATCGTCTGTCGTTTTTCATTCTTTCTTTTTTTCAATCCCTCTCTTACCAGCCTTTTATAAATTTTTTTATGGTAATGACTTGAATGAAACCAAAATATGGTGGGAGTATTTACAAATTAAACACAAGAAATGACTTTTAATGGAGAAAGTAACCTTTAAACAATGAGCCATTAAACAATGCACTGTTAACATTCAGTGGAGCTTTGAATGTGCCGTGTTTTAATCTTCTCAGATTTGGAATGGGAAACAAATGGCCTTTGCTTTTAAAGTTTAATGTTTTCCTCATATATAGACTTGAAAGAAATCATCTCTTCACTGCTCAGTTTCACCATTTTTAGGCAAAGACATCACAGATTGACATAAACTTAAATGGAAATCTACTTTCCTTGGGCATCACAACCTGGTGACTAATAAAATCACATTTATTATGATCTATATTTTATCAACTTGCCATTTGTACGATAGTTTAACCCAAATAATATACAGTATAATAGCATTTCTTGAAATGTTTCTTACGTGGTGTTACAAATAAATAGACTCAACTACCCTGGCATCACACATCTCTTTCCTCTTGTACTGTGTACATCTCTCCCTCATCTCAGAGTCAAGAACTCCCATGCCTGCTGCTGAAACACTGGAAGCATTTAGGGAATCAAAGTTTTGTTTCATACAATTCCAAAGAAGGTTGGAGGTTCAGGGAAATACTTTATTCCCTGTCTCGGACACTTTCTAACAGCTATATTAGTTTAGTTTGCATCCTATTGTACTGAAGAATTTTGCAAGGAACAATTCTTAGCATTTACAGCTTATATTTTTAGCATATCCTACCTCCTATACCTCAATCAAGATTTGAAAATAATGAAAGCTAGGTAAGGAAATAAATCTGAATGAAATACAGGAGATACAGACTCTCCATTCCTCCCCACCCTTTTTAGGTCACCACCATCTAGCCCTGCTCCATCCTCTGGGATGTCCTCTCTCAATGCAGACCATGATTACATTGTCTTGACTACAGTTACAGTGGCTTTCTGAATTATATCAGCATCACTCAGGAGGAATCGTGGGCTGAATTGTGTTCCTCAAAAAGATATGTTGAAGTCCTCATCCCCTATACCTGTGAATGGGACCTTTTGGAAACACTCCTTGCAGATAACCAAATCAGGAGGTCATTAGATCCAGTATGACTGGTATCTTTAAAAGAAGAAGACCTTGAGAATGTGATGATAGAGATTAGTATTAAGCTCCCAAAAGCCAAGGAATACACAAGGCTACCAAGAGCTCGAAGGAACAAGGAAGTACTTCTTCACGGAGGGCTCAAAGGGAGCATGGCACTGCTGATACCTTGAATTTGGACTTCGACCCCAGAACTGTGAAAGAATACATTTCTGTTGTTATAAGCCACTCAGTTTGTGGCACTATCTACCCTAGCCCTAGAAATTTAGTTAATGTTAATTAATATTCTTCTTCTGATGCCTGCACTACGTGATCTTCTTTCCTCTGGATCTACTACTTATAAATCAACATTCTACAAGAACTTGGACAAATTCTTTATTTTCTTTCAGCTTCAGATTCCTGACTTGTCCAATGATTCAGTTTCTCAAGCACAATTGTGTAGCTTAAACCAAATAAAAAATATAAAATATCTGAAATGCATTAGGAGTCATTGATTATTTCACTGCTTCACGAATTCACTATATAATTTAAAACTATCCATTTCATATTTATTAATGAAAATCAAGATGTTTCATGTCTTAAAATATATAATAAAAAACACGTATTTACAAAAATAACACTGAGAGCAGATTAGAGTCAGAGACAGAAGTATCAACTCATATTTAGCTTAATATAGTAATATATTTATATTGCAAAGTTATGATATGTATTATGATGATTAATTTTATGTCTACTTGGCTGGGCCCCAGTACTCAGATATTTGGTCAAACATTATTCTGGATGTTTCTGGATAAAATTAGCATTTAAATTAGTGGCCTTTGAGTAAAGTAGATTGTCTTCTGTAATGTGGGTGGGTCTCAACCAATCAGTTGAAAGCCTGAATAGAACAAAAAGATTCTCTCTCTCTTTTTTTTTACATGTATCTTTATGTTTATTGCAGCATTATTTACAATAGCCAAGATATGGAAGCAACTTAGGTGTCCATCAAGAGGTGAATGGATAAAGGTTTGGTACATATATAAATACATGTAAATTACTAAGCCATAAAACGAATGAGATGTTGCCATTTGCAATAACATAGATGAACCCATATGGTATTATGCTATGTGAAATAAAAGACCTCTCTTCAACAAAAAGGAATTCTGTAGCAGATGTCCTTCAAACTCGAACTCAAACATAGGCTGGATCTCCTACCCACTGGCCCTGAAGATTTGTACTTACCAGCCTGCATAATGACATGAGTCAATTCCTTAAACTAAATCTCTTTCTACAATACACACATCCTACTGGTTCTATTTTTCTGGAGAACCTTAATATAGTATGTATTTATGGATTAGTATACATGCTTACAATACCGAGCTATATAAATAGAGGTCCCAGAAGCAATAACGCCATTGTGACAAGCACATCCAATATCTAGACCTTGGTTTCTGAACACTATTCTCTAATAAAAAGGAACCAAGGCACTTAGGAGAAATAGCAAAATAGCTCAGCAAAAGAGCCTGTATCATCTTGTATTTCCAAGAGGTAAGGAAATGCTCAAAAATTAAATGATAAAAAAAACTTCAAAGAAGCACAACTTAGACCATAAAAAAAAAAAAAAAAAAAAAAAAAAAGAAGAAGAAGCACAACTTAGTTCCCAATAGCCAAACCTGGAACAATTTCGACAGGAAAATAACTAACATAGTACTAGGTTATAATCTATAGTATAAAATAAGTATAGATGAGCCATACTGAGATAAATGACTGAATGAATAAGTAGCTGAAAGAGAACAGACAAATCTTTCTTCCCAGAAGAATCCCAAATATAATGTGTACCCACTACCCTCTCTCCCGATTACAGGAGGTGAAGATTAATTCCTGTCCTCACACATGTTTGGGACCTAGACTTAAAAACTCACTTCCAAAGAGCAGAGCAACAAAAGAGGAAATAATCACTATACAGTGGAGAACCATGGAAAACACTACATTAGCCAAGTAATTAAGATTAACATCATAAGTGATTTAATTTAGATAGCATGCACTTCTGAGATAACGTGAGAGGAGGGCATTTCACGGGTTGTGTTTTTTTCCAAAACCCATAACTACTGAGAAAACAACAGATGAAACAAAATTAGAAGGCTTTATACGGAATACCTTTCCAGTACTCCTCAGTATTGCCAAGGTCATGAAAAGCAGGGAAAGACAGAGAGTGCCACAGACCAAAGAAGACTGGAGAGGCCTGAAAACTAAAAGCAATGTATGACCCTGGATTCTAGATCTGGAACATAGAGAGGGCATTATGAAAAACTTGGTGAAATCCAAATAAATAAATAAATTCTGGAGTTCAGTTAATGGTAATATATCAACATTAGTTTCTTAGTTCTGATAAATGCACCATAGTAATATAAGGTTAACACTGGAAAGAACAGAATGAAAGTGTATGAGAACTCTATAATATCTTTGTCACTTTTCTGTAAATCTACAATATTACAAAATAGAAAGCTTTTTTTTTAAATAGCAACATTTTTTAAAGGCAGATAGTAGAGATGGATTCATAATAAAAAATAACAGTTCTCTCACTAATTCCTGTTTTCCTCTAGTCTCATTCTCAACTTTTTTTTTTAAGAGAGAGAGAGAGAGCAGGGGAGGGGTAGAGGGAGAAGGGGAGAGAGAATCTCAAGCAGGCTCCATTCCTAGCACGGGGCCCAGTGTGAGGCTTGATCCCATGACCCTTTGATCATGACCTGAGCTGAAATCAAGAGGTTGGTGCCCAACCAAATGAGCCACCCAGGTCCTCCATCCCCACTCTCTACATTTAAATATGTGTAAAGGTATGTTAATATTTCTTACTTAGTTTCAGAGGTGATCTTTTGTGTTCACGGAATGATAAGTGGAAGCAGAGATTTCATACAATATTTAATACATTCTCAATCTTCTATCTCTGTACGAGTGAGATTATGATTATTGTTACTCTTAGTTTTGTTTCTGTTGTAAATTATGTTCTTACACTTTTATTCATTATTCCATCACCAATAGCCAGCATCCTTCAAATTCTCGTTTGTAGGATCTGTATGTTATTACTACCCACAACCTTTTTTTCAGTTCTTCTCCAACTTTCTCTCTTCAGTCATGGGAACATTTTCTTACATGTTAAGGTTGGTTAAAATTTTATTCAGTTCTTCAACAATAATTAATGCTTCCGGTCTTTATTTATAGCTTACTTTTTGAAATCGAAAGGCAATATGAGATGTTTTTTATTCATGTCCACCCAAAAGCATTTACCATGGAACCATGTTATGCTGTGATAACGTTTTCTTTTCTATCTAGTTTTATTCATTAATTCATTCCATTATTTATATCTTTCCTGGAGTTCAAAGTAACTCTTTTTTGGTTGCATTTGTCATGTTTTATGTTCTTCAAAATTCTCAAAATAACAAACCCATGAAATTCTTTTTCTTTCTCATGAAATAATTCCCACCACCCTTTCTTCTCCTGCTGCAATCTGGGCTGATTACTCCATAAAATATTCTGGTATATATCTGTGACTCTCAAGGTTTCAATTCTCTTTTTTCTACATTCCATATGCCCATCTTCCTCTTTTTATGTTAGTTTGTCCATTTTATACTTTCATTTTTCTGCAACTCACACTTAAGCTCCTTTAAAAAGATCATGTGGAAAGGAATATTCTCACACGTTAACTGTGTGGTGATGAATTTTCTGTCCACCATTCTCTCCATATCTCCATATGTTCCAGCAGGAAAACTGGTCAACTTTGGGAGCATTGCACCACTTTCTTCCAGGATCCAATTTTGTTAAGAAGTCTGATACCATTTGACTATTATTCTTTTGTGGTTAACCAGTTTGGCCTTTCACAAACTCCTGTTTTTCCTTGCCATACTGAAATTTTACAACATCTTCCTAATGTATATATTTTTCACATAATCCACTAAGTACTCAGCCCTTTTAGTCTATAAACTTATGCCTTTATCTCTCAGAAGTGATTGTCCAGTAATTTATTTTTAATTCTCTTCCCAGTATTTTCTCTCCTCATGCTTCCTAGGAATTTTTATTAGTTTGATATTCTGTCTGTAGGATTCATCTTCTATTTAGTTTATCTTTTTTGACTTCTTGAGAAATATCTTTGACTTTGTATTCTAAATTTCACAGTGAATTTGCAGACAATAACTTATTAATTGCTAGGAGATCGCTTTTGTTCTCTGATTGTTCTTTTGTCATAGAATCCTATTCTGATATGATGGGTACAGTGTATTCTTTACAAAAGTCTGATGACCCTATTATTTTTTTATGTGAATTATTTTTTCTATTTTGTGAATTATGTGTTTCCCTAGGGTTGTTTGTTTGTTCACTTTGGCTTTTTCATATTTCATATTTTTCTAAACTTTCCTGTGAACTTTGGTTATCCATTTTTTGTAGACTCATGGCTATGAGTTTCTCTGATGAGTGAGGCATTTGTTGATTGCCAGACTGCTTGTAATAAGGTCAGAAAATTGGATTGCTACATACTCAGATCCTTAAATATCAGAATATAGATGGCCTTATGATAGCTGGTCTTATGATGATGACTATTTCCAGACATGCAATAACCTTAAAGGTTAATTTTTGATCTTAGAGTTAAAAAGCTGCCTGCCAAGTGTTCTATATTCTGTTGTGATAAATGGAGGGGGCCAATTATTCCAACTACTGACTTTAAATTAATCTCCCACTTTTTATAGTTACTTGTACTCCCAGTTCTGAAGCTTCCTGTAGTTCTGCAGCACATATTGACTCTCTCTTCACCAACTGCTGCCTTCTCTCCGTATTCTCTAGGTCACAGTTTTTTTTTAACCCTTTTGCAATAGTGCCACTTTATCATATGCTTTCTGTCTTCTAGATGTGTGTCAAAATCTCATGAATAGCCCCATTCTGCTCAGTGGGTTGCTACATATCCCTTCAATATCACTTTAAAGTTAACTGGGAAAGGATATAAATATGAATGTTCCATCCACCATTTTGAACAAAGCTCCTCCCACCCCATTAATTCACTTGAAGTGAATTAAGTTCACCTATGATAGGATAACCTAAATAGGGTTTCATTAGACACTATGCCTTCTAATTTAATAAATTAATATATAAATAATAAATAAGAATATATGTACTAAACACATGCAGGTAAAATTGTTTATGTATTCTCTAGTCTTAGAGACTATGCAAGCCTCTACATTTCCTTGTAAGGATATTTCTTTTCATCACCAGACAGCACAATTACCTTCTCATGTGTAGTGGAACAGTGACTTCCATGACATTTTAATGGATTTTAAGTGGATCCTGACCCTGACATTATCTTATTTGTATGTGACTTTCTGTATCCCATTAGACCTGTGGTCTTCATTCAGTTAAGTTGTGTCAAACAAAGCCAGTACCTTCCTCACTTCTATTAATTTCTTTTTGCTATGTGATGAGATAGTATATGTGAATCACTTTGGCTGATATTATGAATTAGTGATAAAATAATTTTTAATTATGGTATAAAAAGAATATTGCTGCACCAATTTTGGCTCTGTGCATCTGAGCTAAATATTCCATATGATGCCATTTCTAATGTTAGGAATGGCCTCTGTCTAATGTGCAGCTATTTCAATGATGTCTAAGCCAATTTGTCTTTCTCCACTGTGGGTATTTATAGAGTTTCCTTATGTGATTGCCTTGTCTTTTTAAACTATTTATTGTAAAAACTTGGCCATCTTTACTTCTGTTTGAAAAGATAAAGTTGGGATCCCTGGGTGGCGCAGCGGTTTGGCGCCTGCCTTTGGCCCAGGGCGCGATCCTGGAGACCCGGGATCGAATCCCACATCAGGCTCCCGGTGCATGGAGCCTGCTTCTCCCTCTGCCTATGTCTCTGCCTCTCTCTCTCTCTCTCTCTGTGACTATCATAAATAAATAAATAAAAATTAAAAAAAAAAAGAAAAGAAAAGATAAAGTTAAATTAAAAGCAAATGTATTAAAGCAAAGCTTATAATCCACTCTGGAAAATGGTGTGGGGGTTCCTCAAGAAGTTAAAAATGAGCTACCCCATGACCCAGCAATTGCACCACTGTGGGGTATTTACCCCACAGATACTGATGTAGTGAAATCCTGGAACACCTGCCCCCCCAATGTTCAGAGCAGCAATGTCCACAATAGCCAAACTGTGAAAGGAGCCATGATGTCCTCTGACAGATGAATGGATAAAGAAGATGTGGTCTATATATACAAGGGAATATTCCTCAGCCATCAGAATAGATGAATCCCCACCATTTGCTTCAATGTGGATGAACTGGAGGGTATTATGCTGAGTGAAGTAAGTCAATGGGAGAAGGACGATTATCATATGGTTTCACTTGTACGTGAAATATAAGAAATAGTGAAAGGGATTATAAGGGAAAGGAGGGGAACTGAGGGGGGAAAATTAGAGAGTGAGACAAACCATGAGAGACTCCAAAGTCTGGGAAACAAACAAAGGGGTGTGGAAAGGGAGGTGGGTGGGGGGTTAGTGTGACTGGATGACGGGCACTGAGGAGGGCACTTGATGGGATGAGCACTGGGTGTTATACTAGATGTTGGCAAATCGAATACAAATTTTAAAAATCTAAAAAATATATATATAATCACTCTATTTTGGTTCTGATAATTAATATAACTATATACAACTTATTAATAGATACTTTCTTTAATCTAGAATATATCTTTTAGCTTTTCTTTTGGGAAAAATAGTATTATCTAAAGAGTACTTTTATATTTGATTAAATTAATATCTGGTCAAACTGCCTTTTGTTACTAAATTGTCTGTAATATTTAGATCCTAGAATTAGAAGAGATCTTTGAGATTGTGTTGTTCAGTTAATTCTTTATACCTATAGAAATTGAGGCATGAGTTGGTTGGTGAATTGTTAGAATAAAACTAATATTCATTAGAGCCTAAGGCACAGCACTTTACATTTATTGTCTGATTTAATTTTCACCATGACCCTGAGAAATTTTCTTATCCTCAATTACAGATGAGGAAGCAATGTTGAAAAAACAGTCTTTGAGAACATGAACATCTCACTTCATATCTCACAGAGCAGGAATTCCAATTCAAGTCTATTTTTCTCCATAGTCTACATTGTTAACCTATACTTTTCTTTGGCTCTTCATATTTATCTTCTTCAAACTGATGAATTTGTTCTCACTTTGAGTTCTTCTGCCTGGGAATGCTCTCCCTTTCATTCTTGCATGCTTCTAGTCATTAAGATCTCAGTTAAAATGTCAGCTCTTCAGAGAACTGCTTCTTGTTCATTTATTCATATTTATTTGCCATATTTTAGTTATTCATTATTTTAATTCTTCAGACATTTACTTTATAATGACTTTATAGTCTTGTTCTTAAAGAGTAACTTTTCCTTAATTTCTTTTTATCTATCATCTATCATCTACCTATCATCTATTATCTATCTATCATCTATCTATCATTTTCTGTGATTCTTTCTACTAGAATGTAAATTCATGATAGCAATATATTTATCTCTTTCACAACTATCATTCTCCTAGTCCAATGTCTGGCATGAAGTAGCTCTCAAAAATTATGACTTGAGGGATCCCTGGGTGGCGCAGCGGTTTGGCGCCTGCCTTTGGCCCAGGGCGCGATCCTGGAGACCCGGGATCGAATCCCACATCAGGCTCCCGGTGCATGGAGCCTGCTTCTCCCTCGGCCTATGTCTCTGCCTCTCTCTCTCTCTCTCTCTCTCTATCATAAATAAATAAAAAAAAATTAAAAAAAATTATGACTTGAATGAATGAATGAACTTACATGATTTATAGATTCTCAGCACTTTTTATATTATGATCTCGTCATAGGAGTCAATGAATATCTTTAACAAATAATGTATTTTCAGTTATGGCATATCATCTAGAAGATGCACTATAATTTAATCATTCTCTATTTTTCATTTTTTTAAACATTTAGTTAGCTTTCAGTTTTTTGTTCCTCTAAATAAAAATTTCTCAATTTGGCACTATTGGCATTTTGTTGAGGATGGAGGTGGGATGCTTTCTCTTGCATTTAAGATGTATAGTAGCATCTCCGCCTTTAACCCACTAGTAACCAGTAACTTCCCCATCTCAAAGTTGTGAAGACAAAAATGTCTCCAGATATGGCCAAATGTGCCCTGGGGAACTAAATCACTCCCCAGTAGGGAACCACATCTTTAAATTATGCTGAAATAAATACCTTTAGGTATAAAGCTTCTTTCCATATGTAAAAGTACTTCTAAGGGTTAACATCTTAGATTTGTTTTATAGATGGAAAAATAGAGGCTTAGAGAGTAAAACACCTTGCCAAAGGTTATACAGTTATGAAGTGGCAAAGTTGGAAATTTATCCCCAATCATTGAGTTCAGGGCTCATATTTAATCGTGTTTCAAGACCCCTCAATGAAGGCCCCACATACCATAGTACCAGACCATAGTAACTTTGTTTTTGTCCCCTCCTTCACCTTACTTCTACTCCTTTTTTTCCAGATTATCTTGTTCTCTTCCATCCTGGCTTCTGGTAATCTATTTTCCTACCTTGCACTTGGAAATTCCTATTTTCATTGTTTCTCTCTTTTTATTTACCTCTTTTGTCTTGGTCAGGTTCCAAAGAAGCAGACCCTGAGCCAAGGACAGAAGTGATTTATTAAGGAAGTGGCCCCAGGGGATACCGGTTAGGGAGTTGAAGGAAGCAGGAGAGAGCAGGGAGGAAAGCCAAGCAACAGTGCAGATGTAGTCTCCAGCATAAGTCTTTAGCCTGCAGGGAGCTCTGAAGGATACACTATGCCTTAGAGGTGTCCCAACTGGAGGCAAGGGAGTTGCTTTTCATAGCATATGACAGTCTTCTGCCATTGTTGAGAGGTAGGAGACAGATTGTTGAATACACATCAAACCATTAACACCCTATTACCCCCCCACAGGAATGGTAAAAAGGATCCAAAAGGATCTGTGAAGAGCCCCTACACTGTCCACTACGTAATTTCTCAGATGTTGAGTCAACTCTACCATAAAATTTACCATCTGTTCACTGTGTTCTGTTCTGTGACCATTCTCCTATGTCCTGGCTAATAAACCAGGAACATGTAAGCTAGATTTGAACAGTGAGTCTGGGATAGCCTCCTCTGGGGATCTTTGGTTTTTATCACAAAAGAAAAAGAAATTTAGTCTGTTTTTGTGTGTGGAAATCCACTGATACTCTGATAAGAGATCACTGGATCAAAAGGGGCCCTTGGGGGATTCCCATTTCAAGGCTTTGTCTTAGGTAGAGCTGGAATTTTTGGTCTGAGGGTAATGGCAATTATCTTACTTGGGGGACAGCTGGTACCTTCACGGAGGGTTAAATTTAACTTTGTCTTTAGAAACTAGTCATCTTCTGATTCATAAATGCAAACCCATCACTATAAGGAGTATACTGAGGACTGACAGGAGGGACATAGCAAAAAGACAACTACAGTCTTCCTTCAGTGCCATAAAGAAATTGTCACATGAGCTTTGACACACAAATTCCTATAAACAGAGGATCATGTAACTATTGCCCAATAAGTTTAAATGGAATGATTACACTTGGTCTTAATTGCCCAGTTTCTGTCATAAAAAATCAGGCACTGAAAAGCACAATGATGCATAATGGAGAGAAATTTTTAAATTTCTTCACATCAGAGACTGACCACAGTCTCAAACAAATACCAAACTATCAAAAGCCCAATGCAAAATGCATTTCTATGTGAATACCATATCACTTCCAAGGAAAAATTTATATAAGTTCCATTTTTTAATCACTCCTGTTCAATAGAATCTTTTATCCTCTCTGTTCTGTTGTTTGGTCACCTTCCACCTCTCTCTCTTTTCTCCTTTCACCTTTCTTCCATTTCCAATATAGTGTTCATTTCCTAAGAAACAAGTTTACAGGGGCCCTGGGTGGCTCAGTCAGTTAAGCATGTGCCTTTGGCTCAGGTCATGATCCTGGGGCCTTGGGATTCAGCCCCATGTCAGGCTCCCTGCTCAGCAAGGAAGCCTGCTTCTCCCTCTCCCACTGCTGCTGTCTTTGCTTGTACTCTCTCTCTCTGTCTCTCTCTGAAATATATATATTTTTTTAAGAGACAAGTTTACATATCCCTTAGTTATCTCTTTGCCAACAGAGAATTTCTTCACTATTCAACTGTTAAAACAAGGTATATTTCCAACAAATCCATTCCAAAGAAAAGTTCTAATGTCTGCAGATTAAATAATAATTGTTTTAAATTTGCATCAAGCACATTTATAATATTTGAAGAAGTTACTCTAAGGAGATAGAAGACTTCTCTTCTTAATATTGCAGTGCTGACAAAAAAGTTTGTCATAATCAGATTGCAATTTAAGAGGCCTGATTCTAAATAGGAGGCTCAGTTTTCTCTTCTATATCCAGGAAACACTGGCTGATCCATGGCTCTTGCCAGCACTTTCATAGCTGCCCCAGACAGCCCACTGCAGAAACTCTGGCTGAGTCATGTCTCTGCTCAGCTACTCAGTAATGAACCATCTCTAGGGACATTCCTGAGACGTGCCAGAGATGTATTTCTGGTCTCCACCTATTTATTTGTCATGCCCCAAGCCATGCCCACATTAGTGGAATTTCCAGTGCATTGCCCGCTCAGAAAGACAAAGGGAAAATCTTCAGAGTTTCTATTTAATATTGCTCAATAAATCTGTAACAGAAGCAATGAATGGAATGGAATGCAAGATTCTTGGCTGTTAGCCCCAGATGGAACCACTTCCTTCCTATGAACAAATAGTGGTTAATACGTTGGCTTTGAAGGCTATGGGTGAGGGATAGTTTCTAAGTAGTTAATTTTACTCTGAGAATATGGAAAACACCCCTTTCAAGGGGAGGGGCTATGATACTTCTTTTTCTTTTTTCCTCCCTTGGATTATTGAGTATGTACTCAGGTAATAAAGAATCAGTGAACAAATGTTTACTGACTTTAGTAAACAAAATGATTCAAAAGAGTTACTGGACAAACGTTTGTTGCTTTAATAAATAACATGGTGATTCATATATGAAATATATTAGCTAGGTTCTATAAATGCTATATTCTTTCCTTTTAACCAAAATTCTATTTTTGTCCCAAGAGAGCCTCCAAAAGCAAATTGTTGCTGCAAATCTAGAAAGATGGTCTCTAAAAACAAAACAAAAAGGGAAAAGTTTTAATAAAATACAATAAAAAGTTGTTAGAGATGCTGAAATGTAGAGAGAATGCAGAGGAAACTCTTCCTTTCATCTCTATTTTATTAGTAGTCCCATCTGTACCAAAACCAAAGTATAAAAATGGGCAAATGTTCTCTCAGACTCAAGAAAGGTGCTTCTTATTACTATTTCTTAATTATCTTTTTCAAGATGCCATACTGCTGTTAGCTTCTAAAATATCTCTTCAGTTCAAGTACCCTGTTTGGTTCCCACTGCAAATATCCCCATGCTATTGGCACTGTTGCCTCAGGAACCTCACCCTCTACCAAATGTGTTGATGTTCCTGTAACTCATGCACCACACCCTTTCCACATATGGTAGACATCGTTGTTGGATTGACATTTTCTGCAGAAATTTTATTTGAGTCATGTATCCAAGTGCCTGTGATTTACAGGAATGGGCAAAAAAGAGAAAATCTATTTGCTCCAGTAACGGTCATCATTCATCCTTTTTGTCCATTCTTCAAAATACCAATAATGTTTCTTTTTAAAAAAAAATAAATCTGTATATTCCACTTCCCTGTTTATGTCTTGTTTGGCACACAATTTTGTATTAGATAAGAGGTAAACTCTTTCGCAGGGAGGAGGGCTCTCCGACATAACTGCAACAGCCTCTTCCCCTGTCTCATGATGGGTCCCAACCTCAGTGTGCTCTAAATCAACCCAGTATCAGCACATGGTTCCCTTTCACATCTCTACGCCTTTACCTTTGCTTTTCCCTTAGCTGGAATAGCTTTCTCTTTCACATTGCCATTTCTTCTCAGTTCTGGGATTTGGTTTAAATGCTATCACATCTAGAAGTCTTCCCTGCGTTTCCCAGACAGAGATAATTATTTACTCATTTGGCTTTTCAGAAGCCAACAAAAACACTGAATGTCTAAACTGTTTTAGGTTGCTCTACTAAGGAAAAGATATGGTTGCTATCCTTTGAAAGATTATGGTTTGTTGAGGCTATGAAGATAATTCAATTTCGATTTTTTTTTTTTCTTTAATTAGTCCTCACTGAACTCTGGCTCTTTGAAGAACTCTTTGTCAACATCATTCGGGAAGTTTAGGCAGAAGTCACTGGAAGCCACAAGCAAACCAAAGTTGAGGGGACAGCAGAACGTACATGTAAGAAAGAGCATTAATGGAACCTTCTCATTTCTAGCTGAGTATTGCTCAGTGCATTAAAGATAAAAGTTTTCTGTTATACCAGCATTCCAAATAGATATCAGTTTTTAAATTTATTGAAATGTAGTGATGGCTGTAGATCTGCCTGGGGATGAGCTGGCTATTATCTTTAGAACAAAGAATAGGACTGAGAAATATCAGGTGATTAAGAAAAGTGAATTATGGATATAAATTTAGAAGAAAGCCATGCCATTAGAATTATTCCCTTAAAAAAGTAAACTGCTTTAGAGGAGGGTAACACATTAAACAGCATCCTAGTATGCATTTATTTATTATCTCTTCAACAAATGTTTATTGATAATCTCTGTGTAAAAGATTGTGGAAGTAGAGTTGACACAAAAGACAGATATAATCTCTTATAGAGCTTATATTCCCAGAGCAAAGAAAGAAAATAACTAATGTGCAATAACATATATTGCAAATAATCAGATAATTATGTTCCCAGGGCAAAGAAAAGAAAGTAACTAACGTGCCATAACATAAGTTACAAATAATCAGATAATTATGTTATTATAATTTTGAGACTTTTTTAAATGTACATTTAAAAAAAAAAGATTTTGTATATTTATTCATGAGAGACACAGAGAGAGGCAGAGACACAGGCAGAGGGAGAAGCAGGCTCCCCATGGAGAGCACTATGCAAGACTCGATCCAGGGACTCCAGGATCATGCCCTGGGCCAAAGGCAGAGATGCTTAACCGCTGAGCCACTCAGGTGACTCTATAACTTTGAGGCTTGAGGGGAAGAAAGCATAGAATAGAATAATACAATCTAACCAGGTAAATTTTCTATGAGGAACTGTTATTTAGCAGGAATTAGTTAGGTGAAGGGGGATGACAGAGCATTTCAGGCTTAGGAGGATTTCTACACAAATGCCCCAGGGTTGCATGGCATAGAACACACTCAAGGATATGAAAAAGGCAGATATGGCTGGAAAGTAGAAACCTAGGGCGAACATGTCTTATGCTGAGTATAGCTATATAAAGACTAATCAGACTTTGTAGGTCATATTCAGGATTTTGAATTTTATTATAAAAACAATGGGTAGTAGGCATTTTCTCTTTCCTTCAAGAGGAAAAAAAATGAATAGAACATTGATCTCATCAGATTTTTCTTGGTACAGAATTATAGCTTGGAGATGGATAATGTGATGTGGGAATCCAGTTAGCACAGGAAAACTGAAAATATTTGAAATATATTTGATATAGAATTGACAGGACTTGATGCTATATTGGATAGAAAGCTTAAGAAAGAGGGAAGTATCAAAAGTGATTATCTGCTTTCTGGCTTAAGCAATGAGGAGGATGTCAAAGTCTCTTTTTGACAGTGAGACACAGGAGCAGGCCTGCTGGCTATGGGAAAATCACGTGTTCACTGAATGTGAGCCCCTGAATGCGAGGTAGCTATAGTACATCTGGGAGGAGCTGTCGTAGGCAAATGACGTTAGTGTGAAGCTCAGATGACAGTTACAGGGTTCAGATTTCTCTTTTTTAGAATCTATCGCATACAGAAGATAAATGAAGATAATAAAGCAATGAATGAAGATATAAAGTAAAATGCAGATTGGTAAAGGAAGAAGGTTTAGGAGACAGCCCTAAGGAGTTTCAGCCTTTAAACGTAAAATAAGGGAGGTGTCCCTTAATCAGCCTGAAAGTAGGAAGTAGTTTCCCAGCTATTTGCAAGCTACTGATTTAAAAGAACGAACTACTTTTACAAAGAATTTTACGAAAGTGAATTTTGTCAAGATCCACCAAATTTTTGTTTTACATTCAAGTAATTTAAGTTCAAATTAAGTAATTTAAGAAGAAAATTGTTAGTAGATATCTAATTGTTGTAAAAATATTGGTCCAAATAGTATAAAATCTAACAGGGGTGGGAGGCAGTTTATTATGATTTTTTTTTTCTGAAAAGTAAAACTATTTTCCTAGTAAATTATTCATGTGGATATTAACATTATGTTATTAGAAAGACAATAAGTCTTAAGTACCCACAATTATTAGAAGAGTTAAAAAGTTTAAAAAGTTAGCCTTGGATCTATCCCATGGATAAAATCTCTGGCATAAAAAAACAAACCTCTATGCTATTTGTCATCATTTTGACATTCTTCACTGCTTTCAGAGAATTTAATTGATTTGTTTTGCCAAATATTGACTTCATACATCATCTCGTTTGCCTAAAAATAAGAGTTGGCTTTTGCATTTGCCTCC
Organism: Canis lupus familiaris; assembly: GCF_011100685.1. Lineage (NCBI taxonomy): Eukaryota > Metazoa > Chordata > Mammalia > Carnivora > Canidae > Canis > Canis lupus. The sequence goes on from NC_049239.1 coordinate 20,943,076, forward strand.
TTATACTGAGATGACACCTTTTTCTGAGAACATAGTATTCTGTTGGTTTAGAACTCTGTTGAATCAGTGAACTGATGTTCATATGCTTAAGATAAATTTCATTTTATACAAAAATAACACATGATGAAGCCTATGCCAAAATACTATTTTTAAAGATTTTTGTCAGAATTTAATGATTTATTTTAGAAAATAATTCCTACTAAAATCTAATTTTGATTCAATGACTTCCTTTCTAATAAAAAAAAAAAACACATACCCTTTGAGAATTAAATTTCCCTTTGCAAAAACAAGTCAAATGGCCTGGAGGCGTGGCACTGTCACTATTTTCTATTAGCACTGTAGGAAAAGAGATTTGGACTCTTTGGCATTCATAAATCACTCTAAAGCAAAATCAAATATCCTGGACTTTTGGAAAGCATTTGCAATAATACTTGGAGCAGAGGACAATACAAGGACAGAGGAGACAAATAAATACAAATGAATTTTTCCAAGTCAAAGAGTTAAAGAGTGTTTCTGAAACATTCAAGCAATGAGAAAGGACAACATTTGCTCTCAAAATAATGGCAATATTATTGTTAAACCTTTCATAAAGTGGTAAATGGCTTGACTATGTGAGAACTAAGCAGTTCCAGAAACCTACTTCTCTTCTAAAAGAACTAGCATTGAGATATAATCAGAAGAATGAAGATTTCTATAGGCAGAGAATGACAGGAAGGCTGTTCTGTCGAGAGAAGATATGAAGGGTTGTATGAAAATTAAAGGGGAGGAACCAGCTAGCATTGTGGTGTGTCTAGAGCATCTCATACCCAAAAGCGAGTGCAAGAGATCAAGGTAAAATGGTAGTACACTGGCCAGCCATTGTTTGCTCTCCCTAGCACCTTTCCTTCCTTCTGAGAAAAGCAATCCCCTCTTCTCAACTGCTCATCTCACCAAAACATATGTGACTGTCTTTGGGGTTGCCGATTATACTGTCTGGCTCTCAATCCCATCCTTGACACAAGAATGGGCAGGTAGCCTTAGCAAGACTGACTGGAATTCTTCTCTAGATTTGCTTTTAAGTTAAAATTAAGACAGCTACATCTTTGTGTTTCTGCAGTTTGGTCACTGTGGTAGGTGGCATAACAGCCCCCCAGAGATGTCCATGTCCTAATCCATGGAACCTGTGAATATGTCAGGTTACGGCCAAGGGGAGTAAAGGTTGCTAGTGTTTTGACGTTATAATAGAAAGATCAGCCTGAGTATCCAGTTGAGCTCAATATGATCACAGGGTCCTTAAATATGGAAGAGGAGGGCAGAAGAGGATGTCAGAGTAGTGAATAGCAGTGTGTTCAGAAACTTAGAGAAACTTGGGATCCCTGGGTGGCGCAGCGGTTTGGCGCCTGCCTTTGGCCCAGGGCGCGATCCTGGAGACCCGGGATCGAATCCCACGTCGGGCTCCCGGTGCATGGAGCCTGCTTCTCCCTCTGCCTGTGTCTCTGCCTCTCTCTCTCTCTGTGACTATCATGAATAAATAAATAAAATATTTAAAAAAAAAAAAGAAACTTAGAGAAACTGAATGGTCTTCAAGTAATTTAGAGCTTCTGCTTCCCACTTTCCCTCACATCTTGTGCTTCCTGATACAGATTTTTTTCCTTTGGTTTCCTTGTTAATACAGAGGCTAATGCATCATATTTATCATATTTCTTTGGTCCTCTGACATAGCTCTATGTTTTAAAATATTTAGGGGATCCCTGGGTGGCTCAGCGGTTTAGCGCCTGCCTTTGGCCCAGGGTGCAATCCTGGAGTCCCATGATCGAATCCCGCATCAGGCTCCTGGCATGGAGCCTGCTTCTCCCTCCTCCTGTATCTCTGCCTCTCTTTCTCTTTATGTCTATCATAAATAAATAAATAAATAAATAAATAAATAAATAAATAAATCTTAAAAAAATAAAATATTTAATAATTAAGAAAAATATTTAATAATTTAAGATGCATCGTATAAGGGTGCCTGGGTGGCTCAGTTGGTTAAGCATCTCACTCTTGATTTCAGCTCAGGTCATGATCTCAGGTTTGTGAGATCGAGTTCCGAGTTGGGCTCCATGCTGGGCATGCAGCCTTCTTAAGATTCTCTCTCTTCCTCTCCCTCTGCCCCTCCTCTCTCTCTCATTCCCCATTCTCTAAAAATAAATAAATATTAAATAAAAGAAGATGCATAGTATAATCCATATGACGTTTACCATAGTAGGTGTCATGCTCCTATTTTTCTTTGAATGGTGGTGAGTTTACAGTTAATAATATCTTAGAATTGAGGAAATGTGCTAATTAATGTCTAGTTGTCATGAGGATTAGATGAGTAAGTACAAGTAGAGTGCTTGGAACAGTACATAATATATAAATATCACTCAACAAATTTCAGTCGTTATTATCATAAACACCATCATGATTTTCTCACACAGGATAGTAAAATCGTGAGAAGTACGGTTTCTGAAGCCTCACAGCCATACTCTGTCATTTATTACCTGTGGGTCCTGACAAGTCATATAATTTCTCTAAGCTTGAGTTTCTTTTTTTTTTTTTTTTTGAAATTTTTATTTTTATTTATTTGAGAGAAAGGGAGAAAGAGAGCACAGGTGGGGGGCAGAAGGAGAGGGAGAAGCATACTTCCTTCTGAGTAGGCACCCTAACTTGGGGTTTGATCTCAGGACCCTGAGATCATGATCTGAGCCAAAGGTGATCACTGGACCAAGTGAGCCACCCAGGCACCCAGCTTTAGTTTCTTCTTATTAAAAATGGAAATCTAAGACTTATATTTTAAAAAGTAACGAGATTAAATGAGAACATCCGTTTTATGAGTGGATCATTGTGCCTGGAGCAGAGCAAAATCTTAGCGGGGAAGATAGCAGTCTGCTCCCAGTGAGCTGTGGCCAATCATTAGAGCATTTCGCATTCTGAATCTTGGGCTCTGTTCGCAGGACGAGCATTTGTCAGCAGGTGCTTTCAGGAAATGGAGAGACAAGAGAGAGCAGAATGTATCTGATGTGACTGGTCTTGGCTTACATTCCTATTCCTATATCCAGCATCATTATTTTTGGATTTAAACTTGATGACATCTTTGGGCCTAAGATGACAGATGATCAAAGCCTCGCTGCTGTTGTTGTTTATAGAAAGGGATAGGAAACTCTCATAGGATATCCTGGTAGTGGCCTTGGGTACAAGTTCTGGCAGATTCATGCAGTGACCCTTTGGCCTCTCTCTGTGTAGAGGTCTCTCAGTTTGGTGTAGGTTCCAAGTCTTTCCATTATTTTATATGATTGTTAGGGAGGCAGGTAGGGGGGTAAAAGATAGTAGCATTTTGAGTAGGCTTGTATTGGCCTTGTAGAATGGGTTAAATTTCAGGAGTTTTGGGAGATAATTATCCACATAGTCATTATTAAAATTTTAATTATATACATTTACAATTCAATTATATTAAAAGCAAAGGTAATACCCATCTAGAACTTATGACTTCCTAATTATTTTACTACATACTACTATCATTTATGCTTTGGGGCTCTTTAAATCTATCGTCTTTCTATGGTAAAAATACTATCTAATGGTGTATTACTAACCATTTTTCAATTCTACTCATTAATATCAGGTTGGTAATTTTAAATCAGCCATAATGAGAGTATATGCTACAGAATGTGTCCTCTCACCAACCTGGTTCTTAAACACTTCCCAGAACACCATTTGAGTTAGCATAGAGACAGGCACATGAGAACCACAAGGGCTTTTTATTAGACTTCCCTGAATATGTTTGATGTCAAAATAATGATAATTTAAATAATCTTTTCTGTCTCTTTATGTGTACATGCTTCTTTTACTTTTCTTTCTTTCTTTCTTTCTTTCTTTCTTTCTTTCTTTCCTTTCTTTTTCTTTTTTTCTTTTTCTTTTCTTTCTTTCTTTTCTTTCTTTCTTTTCTTTCTTTCTTTCTTTCTTTCTTTCTTTCTTTCTTTCTTTCTTTCTTTCTTTCTTCTTTCTTCGTTCTTTCTTTCTTCTTTTTTTTTTTTTAAGACAAACTAGTGAGTTCAGGGTGGAGGCATGTTATGCCCAGGAAGATATGGTTATTAAATATTCAGGAATTGTGATAGCCAGTAGGTGAACTGTTGGAAGTTTGAAATTGCCTATGATGGGAGAACACCTGCACTTCAACTCAGTATGGTTCCTTGTTGTTTTAAAGAGCTTTACCAATCTCATACTTAAAATCCTTATTTTTGCCTATAGCTCCAACAAAATGTTACCTGGTTTATTATCATGCTGTCATTTTAGGGTCATTCTTACTCAGTCCTCACACAATATTTAGTTACAGTCTGTGAATGTTGTAAGGATCAATTCTAGAAAAACTTCAGAAAATACATTAAACTGGAACCCACAAAAAAACCCAATAAAGTAGGCAAACCATGTATTCCCATAATACATGTATAATATACAGTACATTTTTAAAAATATTTTTCTATTTTAAAAATTTCTTTGAATTTCTCTAACGTTTATTGCATTTCACTTCTGTCCCCTGGAATCCCCTTTGCTTTGTTAATACGGGTTTTAGTCAGTAAGTAACTTTCTTTATTAGGAGGAAAAAGATATAGTAAAAAACTTTTGGCTCAATTTTCTAGAGAGCACTACTAAATCTACATTTTATGGGATCTGGAATAGAACTCTTTACAACCAGTACATATAACAAGGGTCAAATTCTAGAAAATAATTCTGAAAGCAAATGCTCATAAAATTCCAGAAGTTTTTGCCTGGTTATGTGTTTGGTTTGGGTAATTAACTAATGATTTATTAATTTTTGGAGATCTACACATTCACTCATGGCTAGTATAGTGGTGCAAATTAATTTATCTTTAATTACTACTCCATTTATACCACTGAAAATTCTAAAGTAAATTATCATAGGAATAGTGTTAAGTCCCAAAGTTTAAACTGATAATGAACTAGTTAATAAAAAATGTCACTTACCAAAAGGTATTTTTACCTTTTATGTAAAAGGTATTTTACATTTTACAAATGTCACTTACCAAAAGAGCTTATGGAGAATCTCTCTTAGAACAGCTATAAGAGAGGAGGGAGTTTGACAACACAGGTCATCAGAACTCTAGTCCTGTTACTTTCTTGAGTCCAGTCTAAGTGGTTCTGTGTTTCCTATTCTGAGTCTGGTGCATCATTGCCAAGAATTGCCAGCCAAGGCCTGACAAGGCTTTTGAAACCTGATCCTCAAATTCCAAAGGGCCTATCACATCACAGAATCCTCTTTGATTTCGTAGATCTACTAATCCCATGCCTGCCCAGATGATGTTCCCAGGATAGAACAAGGGGGCCTCATAGTTTGGCACTCAGTTCATATGATATGGCATAAAGAATGAAAAACCAGAACAAAGCTGTATAACATTACCCATGAAAATCTGAACTTACTTGATCAAAATGGATGTTATTTCTCTATTGTTGACGTTTCATAGGACTTTAAACTTTTCTCAATTTTTGAGATTAAATTCTATTTTCGGGGCCAAGAGCCAGTGCCTTCTGCAGTAGCTGAGCTACTTTTGAGTGATGAAGCCAATCTATGCAAAATTATGAAAATGATGATTTATTATTTATGCTACTTTTTTAAAATTTTTAAAAAATTTTAAAAATTTAAAATTTTAAAAATTTAAAAATTTAAAAAAGATTTTTAAAAGACATATTTTGGGATGCTTTATTATTTATGCTACTTTTTAAAAAAATTTTTTTAAAGATTTTTAAAGATTTTTAAAAAATTATTTTACATACAAAAATACATATATTTACATACAAAAATACATATATTTTTACATATTTACATATTTTACATATTTTACATATTTTACATATTTTGGGATGATTTATTATTTATGCTACTTTTTTAAAAAAATTTTTTTTAAAGATTTTTTAAAAGATTTTTTTAAAAGAGACATATTTCGGGATACCTGGGTGGCTCAGCAGTTGAGCGTCTGCCTTCAGCTCAGGTCTTGATCTTGGGGTCCTGGGATCAAGTCCCACATAGGGTTCCCTGCATGGAGCCTGCTTCTCCCTCTGCCTGTGTCTCTGCCTCTCTCCCTCTATGTCTCTCAAAAATAAATAAATAAAATCTTTAAAAAAATAAAAGAAAAGGAACATATTTCTTGTTCTCAGGGAACTATGGGTTGTTGGTGGCAAAGACAGATATAGAGAATAGTTGTATGTGCATTATAGTGTTATAAGAAGCACAAGGTTAAGTGAGAATCAAGAACTTAACATAGTTTGGGGAAGTCAGGGGACACTTTCCAAGGGAAGTGATGTCTCTGCTCAAGATGGAGAGAATCAAAGGATTTATGTAACCAAAGAAGGGAGGCAGTACCACTAGGCTACAGGCATCTCTATTTTTCATCTGTGTTCTGTGCAGCTGTCCTCTTTCCACTGTCTTGGTCTAAGCTGCTATAACAAAATACCATAGACTAGATGGCTTATAAACGACAAACATTTTCACAGTCCAAGATCAAGGCATGGGCAGATTTGCTGTCTGCTAAGGCTCCGCTTCCTGGTTCACAGGTTTTCTTGCTGTGTCCTCCCCATGGCAAAAGGGGGAAGGGAGCTCTCCAGGGTTTCTTTTATCAAGACACTAATCCCATTTATGAGGACTCTATCCTCATTATAGAGCTACCTTCCAAAGGCCCAACCTCCTAATTCCATCACACTGTGGCTTAGGGTTTCATTATGTGAATTTTGGGAGAACACAAACATGCAGTCAGTAGCACTACTTTATTTTTTCTCTTCTTCTTTCTTTTTTGTAGTTTCAAGTTTTTATTCAAATTCCAGTTAGTTAATATATAGTGTAATATTAGTTTCAAGAGTAGCATTTAGTGATTCATCACTTACATATAATACCTAGTGCCTATCACAAGTGCCCTCCTTAATACCCATCACCCATTTAGCCCATCCCATGCCCACCTCCCCTCCATCTACCCTCAGTTTGTTCTCTGTAGTTAAGAGTCTGTTTTATGGTTTGCTTCTCTCTTTTTATTCCTCAGTGTTCATCTGTTTCATTTTTTAAATTCCACGAGTGAAATCCCATGGTTTCTGTATTTCTCTGACTTATTTCACTTAACATAATACACTCTAGCTCCATCCACATCATTGCTAATGGCAAGATTGCAGTCTTTTATAAGGCTAAGTGATATTCCATTGTGTACACACACACACACACACACACACACACACACACACATCTTCTTTATCCATTCATCAGTCAATGGAAATTTGGGTCCTTTTCTTGATTTGGATATTGTTGATGATGCTGCAATAAGCATCTGGGCATAATAGGGGTATATGTGTCCCTTTGAACTAGTATTTTCATATCCTTTGGGTAAATACCTAGTGGTGCAAATAGGGATCATAGGGTAGTTCTATTTTTAACCCCCACTTCTCCACACAACTTCATGATCATAACCTGATCTTTTATGATCCCCAAAACCTAGCACCGTACAATTCAGGATTCCAACCACTACAGTGAAAATAAAGAAGCCACTTCTGTACAAATCCATAGATTCACATGAGTATGGGGAAGCTTTATGTGGACGACTCAAATATAACTACTAACTCACATACAGTGGTATTTAAATTTTGCTGAACTTTAGAATCACCTGGGACTGCAGATTTAAGTACTGAGTGGGAAAAATTAGAGAGGGAGACAAACTATTAGAGACTCCTAACTCTGGGAAACAAAGTATTGTGGAAAGGGAGATGGGTGGGGGGATGGGGTAGCTGGGTGATGGGCACTGAGGAGGGCACTTGATGGGATGAGCACTGGGTATTATACTGCATGTTGGCAAATTGAATTTTAATCAAAAAATAAAAATTAAAAAATTAAAAAAAATAAGTTGCAATGACCTACATACTCCTACACCACTTAACTATGAGTTTCTGAGGGTGAAGTTGAAGCATCAATATATTTAAATTTTTCTTGATGATTTCAACATGTAGCCAAGATTGAGAACCAGTGGGTTTTCTAAACAGAACAGTGATTCTAATGGAAACCAACTAGAATTTGGAGAAATAAATTCCCAAGTCTTCCAGATGAGTCAGGAAAACCTTCAAAGAAGAAGTCATTATTGACTTGACATTTAAAGGTGTAAAGTATTCCAAGAAACCATAGAGAAATGAATGAGCAGGGAAGGGATGTAAATATTAATAAACAAAATGTGCAAATGCACAAGAGAGGAGAAATAGTGCAAGGTACACTGGGGCAATGCAAGAATTCACCAGTCCTTGACATCTTCCACCATCCCATGATCTTATCTGTGTAGTTATCCTTGCAATTCTTCATAGGTCATCTTCATCTTTTATTCTGAAAACATGGCTTTCTTTGTTTGTTTCTTCCTTCTCTGACAAACCATCCATAGGATATTTGACTATCCAAACCAATACTATTCTGATCATTTTCCTACATTATGATTATTATTTATTTGTACCAATTTTAATTAAAATATTTATTATAATATTTAATTCTTGTATTAAATATTGGATAATAGGGATCCCTGGGTGGCGCAGCAGTTTAGCACCTGCCTTTGGCCCAGGGCGCGATCCTGGAGACCCAGGATCGAATCCCACATTGGGCTCCCGGTGCATGGAGCCTGCTTCTCCTTCTGCCTGTGTCTCTGCCTCTCATTCTCTCTCTCTGTGTGACTATCATAAATAAACAAAAATTTAAAAAATATATTAAAAAAATAAAATAAATATTGGATAATAGATATTTTCTATTAGAGTGTGCACACTATAAGTGTAGGGTCATTTTTTCCTCAGGAATATGTCTAATTCTACATGTACTATGTGCATAGTAAATCGTTCTTATTTAAAATAGTGGGTTTTTTTGTTGTGTAATTTGTTGCAAATAACCTGATTTTTTAAAAATGTTGAATAATTTAGTTACCATCATCTATATTTCATATTCCTACAAGTATTAATATATATCATTTTATTAAAGAACAAAAGAATTATTAATGCCTTAAAATTATCTGTGTGAGAGTAAATACATACATAAAATGCCTATAAGGTAAAGTGCTAACTTGAAAAATGACTAGTATTTCAAAAATGCATTAAAATTTAAATCTATTATAAGAACATATTCTGTTAAAATAATTTATCTATGTACCTCAAGTTGCCTTATTAATACAAAAAATTAGAGATTTAAAAAAATGGCTAGAGATAGAAAAACAATTTGGATATAACAGATTTTTGTAAAACCTATTATTTCACCTCAAACCATGTAAAAATGACTTCCAGGGGTGCGTGGGTGGCTCAGTAGGTTAAGCATCTGCCTTAGGCTCAGATCATGATCTCAGGGTCCTGGGATCAAGCTCCCTGTTGGGTTCCCTGCTCAGTGAGGAATCTGCTTCTCCCTCTTTGCCCCTCTCCCTGCTTGTGTGCTCTCTCTCTAATAATTTTTTTTATTATAAATAAATAACTTTCAGGAAACAATTGTTCAGAATGTGGTATGAATCATAAAATTCCAAAGAAGACAATAATGAAAGCAAATTAAAATGCTGCGTAAGTCTCAGGGGAAAAAGGAATTGTTTACTATAAATCCAAAGTAGAAAATATAAATAAAAAGGATTAAGATATTTCCTTTTCAATGGAACTTGGTAGCAAAATGCAACATATGGCTGGAAATCACATTGCTGACAGTTTTGGGAAACTATTCAGTGGTTTCCAGAGGAAACCAAAAAATAAATATCACGTTGTATTTAAAATGTAATAAACCAACATGTGTTGAGTTGTTTAATGAAATCTTAGAGTAGTAACTGTCCTGTGAGAGAAACATAGTGGGTAAATTGAGTTGATAGATTAAAAAGTTAATTGGCCAATTTGAACTGTTATCTTCATAATCATGTGGCAGACAGTGTTACACATTCAAAAGGATTGGCATGACATTTCAAATAACAGGAGAAATCTTACCGGCCTTTAGAGAATGCACATGAAGCTCTGGAATCACTCTCTGGACTAAACTATTGGAGACTATGTGAAGTAAGTGCTCAGAAACAGTATTCCCTGGGACATAGCTAGTAGTTACCAAATCCACTGTCACCCACATATCATGTTCTACAGGAAAATATAATAGAAACAATCAATTGTGTTTTTATCCCCACAATATGGTTACTGATATAGGTCAAAAGCTAAAAAATTGAGATATGATAAAAACAGCTTTTTTTTTTTTTAAAGACATCACCAGTGGAAAACGTGTTTTGCTAAGACTTCCAAAATCATGTAATTTTCACAAATAGCCCTCTAGAAATATACTTTATAGTCACATTAAGAGATATGTTGATATTAACTCCTTATCAGAAACATCATTTGTAAATATCTTTTCCTTTTTAGTAGGTTGCCTTTTGGGTTTTTCTGTTTGTTTGTTTGTTTGTTTGTTTTTGTCATTTCTTTCACTGTATAAAAACTTTTTAATTTGGTGTAGTCCCAAATGTTTGATTTTGGGATTTTGCTTTTGTTTCCCTTTTCCTTCCCTTCCCTTCCTTGAGACAGATCTAGAAGATGTTTTTACAGCTGATGTCAAAGGAATTATTGCCTGGGACACCTGGGTGGTGCAATAAATTAAGCATCAGAGTCTTGGTTTTGGCTCAGGTCATGATCTCAGGGCTGTGAAATGGAGCCTTGTGCTCAGTGGCAAGTCTGCTTAAGACTCTCCCTCTGCCCCACCACACCACTCTCCCTCTCTTGCAAATAAATAAATAAATAAATAAATAAATAAATAAATAAATAAATCTAAAACCAAATAGTATTTTTTTTAAAAAAAGGAGTTATTGCCTATATTTTCTTCTAGGAATTTTATGGTTTCAGGTTTCACATTTTGGTTCCCCATTACATATTTTCCCCATTTTCCCCATTACATATTCTTGCGCCTTTTGCTTTAGATTAATTGACCATATTAATGTATGTTTATTTCTGGACTCTTTATTCTGTTCCGTGGACCTATGTGTCTGTTTTTGTGCCAGTACCATACTGTCCTGATTAATATAGCTTTGAAATCTGGGATTGTGTTATCTCCAGTTTTGTTCTCTTTCTCAAGATTGCTTTGGTTATTCAGAGTCTTTTATTTCTCCATACAAATTTTAGGATTATTTGTTCTAGTTCTGTGAAAAATGCTGTTGGTGTTTTGATAAGGATTGCATTAAATCTGTAGATTGCTTTGAGTGGTATGGGCATTTTAATAATATTGTTTCTTCCAATCTGTGAGGATGGAATATCTGTCCATATGTTTGTGTCATCTTCAATTTCTTTCATCAGTGTTTTACAGTTTTTGAAGTCCAGGTCTTTCATCCCTTTGGATAAATTTATTCCCGGGCATTTTATCATTTGTGGTACAATTGTCAATGGGATTACTTCCTTAATTTCTCTTTCTCTTACTTCATTATTGTTGTATAGAAATGCAATAGACTTCTGTATGTTATTTTGTATTTTGTGACTTTACTGAATTCATTTATCAGTTCTAGTAGCTTTTTAAGATACATCTTTAGGGTTTTCTTTTCTTTTCTTTTCTTTTAAGATTATTTATTTATCCATGAGAGACACAGAGAGAGGCAGAGACATAGGCAGAGGGAGAAGCAGGCTCCCCTCTGGGAGCCCCACATGGGACTCGATCCCAGGATCCCAGGATCCCAAGATCACAACCTGAACCAAAGGCAGATGCTCAACCACTGACCCACTCAGGTGCCCCTAGGGTTTTCTACATAGTGTTGTGTCATCTGCAAATAATGAAAGCTTTACTTCTTTCTTACCAATTTGGATACCTGTTATTCCTTCTTCTTGTCTGATTGCTGTGGCTAGGACTTGGTACTATTGAGTAAAAGTCATGAGAGTGGACATCTTTGTAGTTCCTGATCTTATAGGAAAAGCTCTGTTTTTCATCATTTTTTTTTATGTTTTTCACCATTAAGTATGATGTTAGCTGTGGGTTTTTCATATATGGCCTTTATTATTTTGAGGTACATTCCCTCTAAACCTGCTTTGTTGAGAGGATTTGTCATGAATAAATGTTATACTTTGTCAAATGCTTCTTCTGCATTTACTGAGATGATCATATGGTTCTTATACTTTCTCTTGAGCCACTCTTTCATCCCTGGAATAAATTCCACTTGATTGTGGTGAGTGATTTTTTAAGGTGTTTTCAGATTTGGTTTGCTAATATTTGGTTGAGGATTTTCGCATTTATGTCCAACAGAAATACTGGCCTATAGTTTGTTTCTTTGTGGTATTTTTTTAAATCTAGTATTGGTATAAGCCAGCAATCTGGCTTCATAGAATAAAAATAGGAAGATTTACTTCCTCTTCTATTTTTTAACTACCTCTTCTATTTTTTAGAATAATTTGAGAATGATAGGTATTAACTTCTCTTCAAATGTTTGGTAGAATTCACCTGTGATGTTACCTAGTACTGGGTTTTTATTTGTTGGGCATTTTTTAAATTACTGATTCAATTTCATTGCTGATATTTGATCTGTCCAAATTTTTTATTTTATCCTAATTCAGTTTTGGAAGTTATATGTTTCTGGGAATTTATCCATTTCTTCTAGGTTGTCCAATTTGTTCACATATAATTTTCCATAATGTTCTCTTATAATCCTTTGTATTTCTGTGATTGTCATTTCTCTTCTTTCATTTGTTTATTTATTTATTATATATCTGACGAGGAGTTAATATCCAAAATATATGAAGAAGTTATACAACTCAACACACAGAAAACAACTAATCCAAATTAAAAAAAGGGCAGAAAACATGAACAGACCTTTCTCCAAAGAAGACATAGAGATGGCCAACAGACACATGAAAAGATGCTCAACATCACTAATCATCAGGGAAATGCAAATTAAAACCAGAATAAGATATCACTTTATATCAGTCAGAATGGCTAAAATCAAAAATACAAAAAATTGTAATTGCTGGCAAGAATATGGAGGAAAAAGGAAGTCTCATGCAATGCTGGTGAGAATGCAAATTGGTGCAGCCACTGTGGAAAATAGTATGGAGGTTCCTCAAAAAATTAAAAATAGGGCAGCCCCAGTGGCCCAGCGGTTTGGCGCCGCCTGTAGCCTGGGGTGTGATCCTGGAGACTTGAGATCGAGTCCCCACATCGGGCTCCCTGCGAGGAGCCTGCTTCTCCCTCTGCCTGTGTCTCTGCCTCTCTCTCTGTGTCTATGAATAAATAAATAAAATCTTAAAAAAAAAGGCTAAATATTTAAAAAAAAAATTAAAAATAGAAGGTACCTGGGTGGCTCTGTCAGTTAAGCATCTGCCTTCAGCTCAGGTCCTGATCCCAGGGTCTTGGAATCAAGCCCTGCATGGGGCTCCTTGCTCAGCAAGGTGCCTGTGTCTCCCTCTCCCTATTCCTGCTGTTTCCCCTGCCTATGCTCACTCTCTCTGTGTCAAATAAATAAATAAAATATTTTTAAAAATTAAAAGTAGAAATACCACATGATCCAGTAATTCCATGAATGAAAATTTACCCCAGTAAAAAAAAAAAAATTAATTAAAAAAGGTATATGCACCCTATATTTATTGCAGCATTATTTATAAGAGCCAAGATATGGAAGCATTTTAGGTTTCCATTCATAGACTAAGCAGAAGTAATATTCCATTATATATATATATATACATATATATATATACACACATATATATAATTTATAAAGATACATTTATCTGTTTATATAAATATTACATATTATTTTATAGATTATATAAATATTATATATATTATATTCCATTATATATATAAAATGGAATATTAGCCATAAAAAGGAGTGAAGTCTTGCCATTTGTAACAAGATGGATGAAACTAGAGGATATAGTGCTAAATAAAATAAGTCAATCAGAGAAAGACAAATGCCATGTGATTTAACTCATATGTGAAATTTAAGAAACAAAACAAATAAAAAAAGAATGCAAACAAAAAAAACCAGTCTCATAAATACAAAAAACAAACTGGTGGTTGCCAGAGGGGAGGTGGGTGGAGGGTAGAGTGGAATAGAGATAGGAGATTAAGAGTACACTAATCATGATGAACACTGAGAAATGTATAGAATTGTTGAATCATTACATTGTACACCTGAAACCAGTGTAACACTGTGTGTTAATAATACTTCAATAAAAAATCTATTAATTAACTAAAAGCAGAGGGATGAATCAAGCATTTTAAAAGATGACATCATATACTGCCATGAACAGAGTTGGAGATCAAGAGATTTTTGTGTGTGTTTTTCCCTCACAAGCTTTGTGACCTGATAAGCCATTACATTTTTCTAAACCTCTTTTACTTCCTCTGCAAACAGACAATTATACTAGATTCAGTGGTCTTCCACTATTTTGAGTTGTTGTTTATATGCAGCAAAAGGTTTGTGTCATATGAACCAGATGTGGAACATTAGACTTTAGAATATGTCAGTCATAAACTTATCTGTCATAAACCAGTCAGAGAGTGAAATCCGGAGCTCATGTAAATGGCAATATTTGTTTATTCTTTTTGAGAATCATAATGTTATCACTGAAGTCCAAAAATCATTTTGAGAAAAGTAGGTTTCAATCAATGGTTGCAAAAAAAGAAAACATTGTATCTTATGAGGCATATTCGTAGTTTTACAAACCTAAGATTAGAATTTTATTTCTTATTAGATAGTTCTCGCCTTTTGAAATCTGTTAAAAGCTGATTTTATTTACCAATTACTAAGTGCCCAATGCTTTTCTAAGCATTCTATGGATCATGGTTCTTTTTGACCTCATTCAATTTGAATCACAGATGAAGACATCAAAGCACTGAGAGGTAAGTTTGCTTGCCTGTGACCATGCAGGGATTAGGTTCTAGAACTGGAACTGTGAACCCAGGCAGCTTAGCTCCATAACCTATGCTTCTCACACTCTAGTCAATTATAAAATAAATTGATATGGACTAGGAGCAATCAAGGTATTAAGCTAGTCGGGCTGGTTAACTCATTATGTAGACCATGGATTAACAGCTTCTGCTTTCACCACGCATCTTTCTCAATTCTCTGTAAATTTAGAATTCCATATCCTTTGTTACAAAACATCTAGTCTTGAGTATTTCCATCTTTTCATATAAAACTTGAAAAGCAAAAGTGTATTACTGAAACCTTTGCACATATTTTAGTAGTGTTTGGGTTATTCCCCCTTATTTTTCAGCAAAAACTCTTTTCAAAGTAAATAATAAGGGTGCCCGGGTGGCTCAATCCATTAAGCGTCTCCCTTTGGCTCAGGTCATGATAGTGGGGTCTTGGAATTGAGCCCTGCATTGGGTTTCCTGCTCTGCAGGGAGCCTGCTTCTCTCTCTCCCTCTGCTGCTCCCTCTGCCTGTGCTCTCACACTCTCTGTCAACTAAATAAATAAAATCCTAAAAATAAATAATAGATGAACTTCAATTCATATGTAAAGCTTTTCTTTATTTGATGTATATCAATGAAAACAATTTGGTTGTCTTAAAGATGTTAAAAATCGAAAGCAAGGGCTTGAAAACACAGTTTTAGATAATACCTGTCATCGCCCTGTTTTGGTTTGACTGTACCATATATGGCTCGTCTTGATTGACACAGATTAGTAGTTGCAAAGATAACTTTTTTCCAGACTTTACCTTGCAATTTCAGGATAATCTTTTAATATTTGGTGGATGAATAGGTGGTAGGAAATCCTGAAGTTGAAGCACTATTATCATAAATGTATCTTTATCATAAATATAAAATCAGAAAAAAGAAATCCCAAAATTGATTAGTGGTAGTATCCTATAATAAAATGTTGTTCCCTTGTAATTTAGCTACTTGCACTTATATTCTGACATGTGCAACCGCTGAGCAAATGCATCTGGACCTTGCTAGTGGAGTTTGACACAGGTATATTCGCTGAATAATATACTTGCTTATACTGATTTGCAATAATGAATATACTCAGAGACTTGAATTTTTAAAACATTAAGAAACACAGTGCTTTCTTAATTAATGAGAACATTCACAAGAAATTCAAGTTCATGTGCAGAAGTGGCTGGAGATGCTTTAAGGCTTGCACAAGATGCAAGAACCCTGAAGAACAGATTGATGTGTTAGTAATTCTACAGGGTTGCAACTAAATACAAAATACATTTTCTATGGATGTTTTCTCTCATTATCACTTTTAAAGAGTTAAAATACACTTTAAAAATTTTAAATTCTAAGCAATTGGTCATAGAGCCTCTCAAACATCACCATAAGGCCTAAGTTTACATTTTGAAAACCATTCAAATCAACCTCGATCTTAAAACATGAATCAACGTGTGATCCTACAAATACTAAAATTATTCTTGCATATTAAATTTGTTGCTAGATTGATTTATTTTTGGAAGCTATTTTGACAGACATACTTTGCTTATCTTCTGACTTTTCTCTGAATGGGGAACATGTATAAAAAGACCATATCAGCTTAGAGTTTCATGCTATATTGTTTAACGTTCATCTAGTAAAATCTGGAATAATCTGGATTGACATGTCCAATTTCTATAGGGATTAAAACTCACTTGATTTCGGTAACAATGTTCAATTAGATACTTCCCCGTAATTCATTCGTTTAACAAATATGTGTTGCGCACTGTTCTGGCTGCTAATGATATAGTGGCGAACAAAGGAGAGCCAGTCTCCTAACCTTCCAGAGTGTAGCTTCTAGGGGGGCAGAAAGGCACTAATCTGCAATAGCCCAAGTGAATATGACAGGGATAAAGAGGCACTGTGGAAGCTTACAATAGGGCATTAACCTAGGGAGAAACCTCAGGGAACTTCCTTGAGGGAGTGATCTTGCACTGAACTCTGAGCATGAACAGACATTAATTTATTAAAAAAAAGGGAGGGAGGAGTGCTCTAGCAGAGGGAACAGTGTGGTTAAAGATCTTGAGGTAGAAGGGAACATTAACTGGGTCAGAACATGAAAGAAGAGCAGAGTGATTGGAAAAGAGAAAAGGAAGGGAAATGAGATAGAAGATAAGGTTGGAGAAAGGGACGGAGGCAATCGCCAGCCTTGTGCTAACCCCTTATAATGAGATTTATCACCTTAAGGGCACAAGGAAGCCAATGAGGGGTTTAAACAGGGGGAGTAATATGAGCAGAACAGGACTCAATACTAATTGCCAATTAATAATATAAAATTTGTAGATTTAAAGCATGCACCGTAAGAGTAAACACTTGGATATTGTTAAAGGCCCTTTAAATACTATGCTATTTTGTTGCTATAAAGTACTTGAAGTTATAATTCAAAAGTATATTCTTGGGACATCTGGGTGGCTCAGTGGTTGGGCAACTGCCTTTGGCTCAGGGTGTGATCCTGGAGTCCAGGGATCGAGTCCCACATCGGGCTCCCTGCAGGGAGCCTGCTTCTCCCTCTGCCTGTGTCTCAGCCTGTCTCTGTGTCTCTCATGAATAAATAAATTTTAAAAAGTGTATTCTTTCTGATGACATTTGGAGACTGTATAATATGAACTGATAAAATGGTAACCCAGAGTCCTTTTATAAATAAGCCATAAATTAAAGTCTAGGAATGACCCAATGTTTTTAAATTAAAACAATGGAACTGAAGAAATGACCAAAATGTTTATGTAATAGGAATTTGATGTATCCATGGATTCTTAAGCTAAATTTTACCCGTATGCTCCTGGCTTGCTCCCAGCTGAGATTAGAAATGACTTAAAATTGTTACCACCTGCCAGCTGCTGACATATTTGAAATTCATCAACTCTCAGCTTAGCTATTAGATCAGGTGTCTACGTGATAAAGCCAACATTCTAATTGCCACCAATTGGTTTCTTCTTCAGTGAAGTCAGTAAAAAGGCCAGAGATCAAGTTGTTTAATCGTAACAGTTAGAAATGGGAAAGACCATCTTGGGTCACTTTTCCTCTTCCCTTGAGACCACAACAAATTTGCTTCCTATCGTTTTTCTTGAAGTGTTTTGCATAGTGCGATCAAATGATGTGAATTCTCTGCTTTCCCCAAAAAACCTCTAAACACTTTGCTTTTTTCCCCCTCACTTGTTCTCTTCTTTGTTTCCTTAGTAAACATCTCAAGGAATCCCTGTCTTTTCTTTGTATTCCCAGGATTCAGACAGTAAACTGAGATGTTCACTTAAGTCATGAAGAAGGAATGAGCTGGAAAAGAATTGCCTAATTACCTCAGTGGGTGGTCCTTGTATATGGGAATAAAATTTATCAGAAGGGAGAGATTTTAGTAACCATGAGCCATCCACAATACCATAGCATAGTCCTGATGATCATTTGATATTACTATCAAATACTGATGAAAACTGAAAATTACCATAAATTCAAAATAAATGAAATAAAAGATGGAGAGAAAATGGGAATCTATGATCTGAAATATTCTATTTGTTTTATTTTTTAAGACTGAGTAGAATGAATGTAGTATATTACTGTAAAAAATACTCAACAATCACACCTTAAAATGCAGGTAGTTGGAAGGAGTTATCATATGTGCTATGGACTGAATGTTTATATCTCCCCAAATTAATATATTAAATTCTAACTCCCACTGTAATGGTATTTGGAGGGCAGCCCTTTATGTGGTAATTAGGTCATGAGATCAGAGCCCTCATGAATGGGATTAGTGCCCTTATAAAAGAGACCCTAGAGAGCTTCCTTCCCCATTGTCATTTTTTTAAATAAGAAATTTATTTTTTATTGGTGTTCAATTTGCCAACATACAGAATAACACCCAGTGCTCATCCTGTCAAGTGCCCCCTCAGTGCCCACCATCCATTGTCATTTCATCATGTGAGAACACAGGGAAGAGACAGCTGCTGTGAACCAGGCTCTTACTAGACACCAAATGTGCTGGTGCCTTGAGTTGGACTTTCCAGACTCCAGAACTGTTAGAAATGAGTATCTGTTGCTTATAAGCCATTCCCGTCTATGGCATTCTGTCATAATAGCCTAAGACAACATGTGTTTGGAATTATCAGGAAGGCATTTCTACTGGTAAGCATAAGTTCTTTTTACATTATGAGAAAATATCTTTTAAAGGTGTTCTTTTCATGTCCTTATAACATGATCTTATAGTATTTCTTATTTCACAATGTAGGGAATTGAAATTTAGTAGTGTAGTAAATGAGAAGCAAATCTAGAATTAGAATTTGGGGATTTTATTTTTCAAAGCCCACTTACTCCCCATTACCATCTGTTAGGTTTTTCTTTTATAGCTTTTTAAAACCATATATGAAGGCCAAGTGGAATGCTTCTGAGTTATGACAAAGAAATCTTGTAGTTATAGGGGTAGTGGTAAGGAGGGGGAAAACCTTGTGTTGAACAAAGCATTTAACAGTTTGGTGTTTCACACATGGAGAAACAATCTTGAAGTCATTCAACACCCATTTTTCCAGATTCTGAATTATCTGACTTACATAAATTCCTTTATTTTCCTATTTTTTTTGTGTGAAGGATTTTACTGCTAATTAGCTATGGGGAAACAGAATGTCAATAGCAGAAATAATGTGGGAAATAAATAAAACTCATGAAGTTTGATCCCTGATCTTTGTCTTCTAACTTTTTTGTAGACTCTGATAATAATTCTAAACAGATTCACAATAGTGAATCTTCCAGAAAAAGGAAAGAGAGGAAAATTTAAAAACTGATAGTTTTTCTACAGAAATTGCTCACAGACCTTGGGGCTTCCCCATTGTTGACTTGTTGGAATAACATTAATAGAAAAAGTCAGACAACTTTATAACCATGTCATAAAATAGAAAATCCACATTATTACTCTTTTGATTTAGGCTTTATCAGTGTGACTCCATTAAAATTTTTCTTCCACAGGGTGCTTGGCACATCGCATGACCTCTTAATCTGTTTGTAGACTGAACTGTTTGGAAGCCAAACTTCATTAATAGATAGAAACAGCAGATCATCTAAGTCTAAGGGTAACTAGAAAGTATATCAAAGATAATGTGAACAATTAGATTCTTCTTTAGTAAATGCTTGTCTTGCGTTACTGGGAGCACCATGACTTTCATTCAAATGGAATTCCATACCCTCATGCAGTTCATGAGGATTTCATGGTGTTTCTTTCCCAAGGTCAATATCCTAT
Organism: Canis lupus familiaris; assembly: GCF_011100685.1. Taxonomy (NCBI): domain Eukaryota; kingdom Metazoa; phylum Chordata; class Mammalia; order Carnivora; family Canidae; genus Canis; species Canis lupus. The sequence goes on from NC_049239.1 coordinate 20,963,206, forward strand.
ATGGACACATAGATTTTGTAATTTTCCTTGGTCCAGAATAATTTTTAATAAATTTAAACAGCCATAGTTATATATAAGTAAAAAATGAAAATTTGGTTCTTTATTTACACAATATTATTATTACTCTTGTGACAATTGGTTAAATAACTATGATAAGGCAAATCAATACGCTAAGTATTAGGAAAGAGACTGTTTTCTAAGCATTTGCTGAACATTTAATACCAATACCAATGCTAAATATATATATATACATTTATATATTTACCTTATATTATATATATAATTACCTTATATATATTATATATATATAATTCCTATTGAGTGTGCTAACAGGGAAAACTCAGTTATCTCTTCATAATTGTAATATTTTAACAATGTATAAATCTGAATCCAATTAGGAGATAAAACCACATAGCAATTTGAGCAGAAAGATAAACAGGGAATTGGAGATACAAGGGGTTGGCTAGTAAGAATTAAAGGGAACTCTAACAAATTTGGAAATGGAACATAGAGGCAACAGTCAGCAGCTGAGGGCTGAGAGAGGTATCCACAAAAAAGTCTTCCCTCAGCCAGGCCTGAGATCCAGACATTGTGGGAGAGAAAATAATCCTGGCTCACTGAAAGGATAGTTGTTGTGGTGGAGCTTGCAGGAAATCTGTCCTTCAGAACTTGCCAGAAATCACTCTTTTGGTGATTATCTGGTGAAAACTATTCTTGGGGAATTGTGTCACCAGAGGCACTGTACTAGGAAACTGCCCATCGGGGTGCTGGGGAGCCTTCTGATCCCTGAGTGCTACTGATTACTGCCCTGCAGAAACCTAGTGCTGGAGAAGCCACCTATTTCAAAATGTTAGGTTTTATTATTCAGGTATGGCGAGGCCAGTGGATCAGGAGATGATTGCCATTGAAAATATAGTTTGTTATACTCACACCTCCAAGAGAAGGAAACATGCCATGGTCTGAAGCACCAGTGTCCGTTAAGAGGCAAAGAGAGTGAGAAGAAAATTCAGCAAGAACCTTTATTGTTTCCTTGGGAAGGAAAAGGCTAAGCAGGGTAAGTATGCTTATTATTGACTAGTTTGAATAGTTTCAATAGCCTCTGGGACATAGGGACTGTCCCTTGTAGTCTGGTACCTGGCCCAGGGATCATTAGGGCAGGTGGATAGTGGCTCAAGAGTGTGAGAGCCTGGTAGAGTGGCAGAGGAAATCATTTAGGGATGTAGGAAATCTGAATTGGTCACTACACATATGAAAGAGGCTCTTTTGTAGACGCGTTGTTTGCTTCCTATAGGAATTAGGTGACCCTGGAGGGGCAATCTCTCCAGCGTCAGTAAGGCCCCAGTGTGTCAGAGCGGAAGTGTAGAAAATAAAAGGCAGGTTAAACAACCCCCACCATAGAAGGTGAGCTCTTGGGAAGCACTGCAGTCACCAGTAGTAGAGAAGCTGGTGCCCTGTAGAAGCGGAAAATTCTCACCTGCAATATCTTTCCAGCTTCTTTTACTGACAAAGCTTAACATCAATCCAGCAGGTAAATGTAAAATCTTCAAAGGGCTCACCTACTATATTTTTGCAGAATAGGTAATGAAATGTGGATTTGGAACAAAAAGTCAATACACGTCTATGTTCAACTGTTGATCTCGATATCTGAATGTCTCTGTTCAAGTCATCTTAACATATTATTTTGGAATCTCAATCAGTGAATCAAAATGGAGTTGAATGCTCCTTTGGATCTGTCCCAAGTTGGGCTGAGATGGTTGGCCCTTTACACCCCTGCATTGATCTGTCACAGAATATAGTTGTCCAAGTGGTGTCAAAACTGAGGCAGTGCCTGGCATATAATAAGTGCTTGGAAACATGTCTTGAACATACATTGTAATTATTAATATTATCATTTTTAAAAATAATTCAATGGAATTGTTGGTGTGTCCTTAGGTGAAAATTTCCCTCACTCCCTTTGGGAAACAGGACTTCTACATCTACAATGGGTGCAACTGCAAGCACAGTTAGCACAAATTCCCAAGTGGGTCACTCGGGGGAGTGGTGAGTGGGGCTACCGTATTCACTGCTGTTGGCCTCATCTATTTTTCCTATTGGCAGTAGAGTCACACCTGAAGGTCTTTACTTTACAGTGTATACTCCTTCATTGCAGTGCCCCATTTCCATAATGTGTCATCTTCAATTCCCACTTTAGCTATGACTCTAACAGGCTATTCTGTTCTCTCAGGCCAGCAGCTTTTGGATGGTGTGGTATGTGAAATAATCCTTGCTCACGGTCCCACTCTGGAATCTTCTTTGCTCTAAAATGTGTTTCCTTCTCTGATGTCATGTGAGGCCTTAGGCAAGTAAATCTTGTAGACAATAGACAAAAACATGCCAGAGGACTGTTTCTTCCTGCCAGAGTGAATTTCTGGTGGACTCTTTCAGGGTAGAAGAGGTCCAGTGTGGTCAGCTTGCCACTCACCGTCCTGTTATCCAACCTTTAAGGAGTTATACTAAATAAGGAACTCAGCATTAGTCTCTCTTTCTGGAAGACTGTATTCTGGGGCCCATGCCTAAGTTTCATCTCCACCTCAACGGCCACTTTACATTCAGGTGTGCATTATGCCAGAACTAGAGTGGTCAATGGAAAGGCTGGACTAGCTTCAGATGGACAAATCAGGGGCAGCCCTGGTGACCCAGTGGTTTAACACCACCTTCAGCCCAGAGCCTGATCCTGGGGACCTGGGATCGAGCCCCATGTTGGGCTCCCTGCACGGAGCCTGCTTCTCCCTCTGCCTGTCTCTCTCTCTCTCTCTCTCTCTCCCTCTCTTTCTCTCTGTGTGTGTGTGTGTGTGTGTCTCATGAGTAAATGAATAAATCTTTAAAAAAAGAAAAAAGACAAACCATTTTGTCTGTTGACTTGTTTAGTAGCTCTTCTCTGATAGATACTCCCTGGTGGGGATGAGTGTGTGATACACACATCTTCATACTTCCTTCCCACTTCTGTATGTACATTCCCACCTCTCTATTCCAGAATTTCTTGTTTCTGACACTGTTCTTTCTCCTTCCCAGCTCCTGATCAGGCAGGCAAGCCACTATCCCTGCTCATGATTTCATGTATATTTCTATTTTTTTTTTAGATTTTATTTATTTATTCCTGAGAGACAGAGAGAGAGAGAGGCAGAGACACAGGCAGAGGGACAAGCAGGTTCCATGCAGGGAGTCTGACGTGGGACTCGATCCCAGGACCTCGGGGTCATGCCCTGGGCCAAAGGCCCAGGCTTAATTGCTGAACCACCCAGGCATCCCAATGTATATTCTAGTCTAAAGTCACTTCATTTTTTACACAAAGCGATTGACCAGGTGTACTACATAAAGGTCTATACACTGGGAGGATCCCAAAATGCTTTACATTGCTTAGATCCATTTGAATATACCAGTTCATAAGCACCCAGAAATACAGCTACTTAAACTTCAGACTGGATCCCTTGGAGAGCTTTCTCTTTCTCTGAGCCTCATGAGTTTGGCATTTGAGCTTTATTTGGAATGTCCCCCATTGGATTCTGCTCTCAGTCAACCAAATAGGGAAACAATTTAAATCAGTCCCAATTCTATATGTTAGTCCTCTGAATCACAACCTATAAGGACATCCATATCAATAAAGCTAGCCCAACTTAAAATCAGATTCTTCTGTACTCATTCCAGCCCCCTCAGGATCATATTCCTCCCATATTTCCCCAGCATTTGTTAATATAGTGCAAACTTGAGACTGGATATTTGTAGAAGTAAGCATAAAGTTATGGCTCATGCTATGTCAGCTTGCAATACCAGAATTGACATAACATAGTAATTCTTAATTGAAGATAATTTTGCCACTACTTTCTTCCCTAGGATTGACAATGTCTAGAGACATTTTTTGGTTGTCACAACTTGAGAGGCACTAGTAATATCAACTGGGTAGAGGTCAGGTTAAACATCCACACACAGCAGCTTCTACACAAACATACATAATTATCGGGCCAAAATGTCAATAGTACTGAGGTTGAGAAACCTGCTAGACTCAGAGAAGTAGTCATGGTAGAGAAAATCCCATGTGAAAGGGACAAATGGTGCACCATTACCAGAAGATGGGTTCATTGATGGTCAGGGATGACAGTAAGAAAAGCCATTGAGGCACCTGGGTGGCTCAGGGTTTGAGCGTCTGCCTTTGGCTCAGGTTGTGATCCTGGCGTCCTGGGATCGAGTCCCTCATCAAGCTCCACAGAGGAGCCTGCTTCTCCCTTTGCCTGTGTGTCTCCTTCTCTCTCTCTCTGTCTCTCATGAATAAATAAATAAAATCTTTAAAAAAAATAGAAAAAACAAACACAAGAAAGAAAAGCCATTACAGAACAAGGCTCACTGATTCAGTATCTGAATGTATAATCCGAATAGGCTAGAAATATTTAGTAGTTGGTACAACTCCACATTGGGTCTTCGGTTTGTGGGTTAAGAGTTAACATTGTTCTGTATTTCCATAGCCATATATTTCCCTTTGCAAATCAATGACTCTCTTATAAAATCTAGATAATTAATAGGGAATAATGTAGCTTCACTTTTTTTTCTTGTTCATAATGATTTGGGTTTCTCATTAAAATGGATCCAGAAAAATAATACTTTGTTTTGTTTTAGTTACAAACATGTCAAAATTATACAATAGAACAATAACAGAAATGACAACAAAATGGTCTGCTTATCCATCTATCTACCAAAGAGTCCATATTATTCTTTTGCTTTATCTCCTTAGGTATAGATTGAAAACACAAGCCTATATTCCCAATCCAAATCACTTAGTTCTATTTAACAAGTTAAGGATTCAGAATTTTATACTTGAAAGTGGTTTAAAGTTTTATTTTACAAATAAAAAGAAATTGAGTCTCAGGAAACTGAAACTACTTCCTCAAGGTCAAACGGTGTTTTAGTTGGCTATAACCTAGATTTCTGTATTCCCATTTAATGCTATTTCCATGAAATAATAAAATGGTAAGTCTAGGGATAGTCAAAATAACTTGAGTTAATTAAAAATCATGCTATGTAATTCTATTTTGAATGGACTTTATTTATTTGGGTCTAAACATATTTCTAGTAAAAAATTAAGCCATCCATATTAAATATATGCCATATGCTTTATTAGACTAATTTATTTGACATCCCTAAAAGACTTCTTTTGTTTCACATATAATTTTCAAATTTTCAGCAGAAGACCACGAGAATCTAAGGACTGATATCTAGGCTTTATTTCCAGTATCACTGATAATGTAAATAGTCTTGATAAATTGCTTTGTTCTTTCTGCTTCTGTTTTCATACTAATAACTCTGCCTTTGTTCTCTACCTCATCACAGTGGGATGCGGATGGATAAAAATACAAAAGAATTGTTGTGAAGACAAAGTGGTAAGAGATAAAAGTTTTAAATAGAATTTTCCTGGTGTATAATTTACAAGTAACAGCATTGGGCTTCATAGTGACTCAGCATGTTTAAGCCAAAAAATATTTGGGGAGATGAGGTAAAGGAAGAATAAAGAATAATAGAGTGTGTTGGAAAATTTTTAAGTCCTAAAGGCTTATGTTAGAATTTCATTTTTTGTATTTTTAAAGTAAAGAGAATTACTTTCTTGTGTAGCCATTTGTCCTAAGGTCTTCAATTCTCATCCAGTTCAGGAAAGACAAAGGATTATTCTCTTAGTCTTACTGTACAAAGGAAAACAATATGTGAATGCTGAAAAGTATAATTTCATAGATACTGTCCCAAAGTGATTTCATATTATAAATTTGAATCCTAAGATATTAACCAAAGATTCTCATTTTTATCATAAACTTTTTTCTAATACCATACAAAATGTTGCAGACGGGGACTTCATTTTTTAAAAAGATTTTATTAATTAATTAATTTATTTGAGAGAGAGAGAGAGAGAGAGAGAATGAGCATGGATGAGGGTCAGAGGGAAAGGGAGAAGCAGACTCCCCAATAACCAGGGAACCTGACATAGGGCTTGATCCCAGGACCCTGAGATCAGGACCTGAGCCAAAGGCAGATGCTTAACCAACTGAGCCATACAGGTGCCCTCAGACTGGGACTACTAATGGGATAAAGAGTCTCAGCAAAGCCTAGTATTTCACTTATTATAAGGGTACATGTCAAAAGCTTTCTCCATTCTAGCTAATGCAGTTCTCAGTTCTCACTTACACTTTACATCCTATACTATGTCAGTTTTAAATTTCTTCCTGTTTATTGTTTCATTTTCTTTTGATAAATATTTATCATTTTCTGAACCAAAAATATATGCATCTATTCAACAGGTATTTATTGAACACCTTTAAGCCACAAAAATAACTCCTAAGAATCAGAAGAGAATGGTCTCTGACCCTGAGAATCTTACCATATAAAATAGTAAAAGTATACTAAATGTATAACTTGGTTCAGCAGCTCAATCCATGCAATCAGGTGGTTGAATGGGAATTCAAAACTGTTTATTGTATTTTGAATTTTTAAATAACCAATGACTCTATTTTAAAAAAATATTTCACTCAAATTATTTAAAAAATATAATGAGAAAGCATCACTTAAGGAAATTCTACATTTTATTTTCCTCATATAATATAAATTCTGAATATTTATCCAGTTTTAAAAATCATTAGTCCCATTCCTCAAATAAATTGAAAACTTGTCTTTCATATTTGTATTGAAAGATTTATTATTTTAAAAATCACTTATGTGATTTTTGTATTTATCCTATTGTGACTGATTAAATTTTATTGTGGCAGAGGAAAATAGTTTATGAGGCTTAAATCTTTTCAAATTTATTGAAACATTTTATGGCTGAAAGTATTGCCTATTTTAGATAATATTTCACGTGCTGTTAAAAGAATGTTTATTCTACAACATAGGGGTATGGTCAAAGTGGTTTATAGTATTATTAAAATACTTGAATTAGGTGGTTATTGAAGAATCATTTGCCTAGAGATTAATGCTAAAATCTCTAAATGCAATTTTGGATTTGTCCATTTCTATCTTTAGCTCTAATTGTGCTTTATCTTTGTAAAGAATGAATCATTCTGTTATTGTACATATACCCTGTTCTTTATATTTCAAGTACATCTTTTATAGACAAAATGTATTTGAGTCTTGTTTTTTTGTTAATTTGTCTGTTTCTTGTTTAAATATTAGGTCTTACTTTTTAATCCAGTCTAACAAACATATCAAAATGTCTAATGTGCTTGTACTTGAAGATCAAAAAAGAGAGTGTAGAGAGATGGGTAAGAAAAATATCTGAAAAAAATGATATTGTCTCACAGATCACAGTTCCTCTGTTCATTTCATTTTCACACTTTTTTTCTCTCTCTCATCTTCATATTGGAGAGTTGCTATTGATTTTTCCTTCAGGTTTATTGCCCTCCCCTTCTGTTCTCTCCAAGACCATACAATGGTTTTTAAATTTCAGATACTGTTTTAGTTTTAGAATTTCCAACTTGAGTCTTTTTAAAACAGTTCCAATTTATCCTCTGAGATTCTTCTCTGTATATATATATAATTTAAGCTTGTCACTGAACATATCTATTGGCTGTTTTAAAATCCAACTCTGCTAATTCTAATATCTGGGTGATCTCATGGTCTGGATCTATTCATTGCCTTTTATTTTAATTTTGGATCACTTGTTTTTCTGTTTCTTTGCACATTTAATAATCTTTTTTACTGTGCACTGAACACTGTGGGTGACACATTGTGCAGACATTGGATACTGTTATATTCCCCTGAAAACTGGTAATGAATCTTTGAGCATGGAATTAAATTGCTGACTGAGGCTTTGGTTTTACACTTTGTTAGAAAGGTTCGGTTTAAGTTTTTCTCTTAGTTTTCAGGAAAATTCTTAGTTCTAAGATGTAGAATTATATGATGGTATGGGCCCTCTTAGGTTTTAGCAGAAACGTGTCTAAAATAGTACATTTCAAATTTCAAATTCTAACTCCCCTATAGTGACCAGCACTAGAAATCCCACTCAATATTTTTGGCTTTACAGCTTTTATTCTCTGCATGATTTCTGATAGTCTTTATTGCTCATGTAGTTGAAAGTTCAGGCAAGAATATGAGGAAGTTATATAAAAATTTATAGATTTATATATTTGTGGCTCCCACTTTCCTGAATTAACCTCAATTTTCAGCCATCTGGTAACCCCAAAGTCTGTCTTTCTGACCTTAGATCTCAACACAATAACACCACAGCTTTCTGTTTGATGTCTAAAGTTTTCATGAATATTGTGGATTGCGTAAAGCTCAAGAAAAACAGCATCACCACCACCACCACAAAAAACATATAAGTATAGAACTCAGTGAAATTATGTTTTTTAAAGGGTCAACTTCCTTCAAGTTTCTGCCTGGTTGTGTCAGTTTCCAGTGTTTTCAATAGTTTTTTTTTTTTTTAAATACAATTGGTCCATATTTAATTGTTATTTGCAGGAGAGTTAGTTTCATATAAGCCATTAGATATTTCCGAAATGATGAGTTTTGGAACTGTATTCCTTGGAGACACAGGGGATCCCTACTAGGGTTCACAAACAGTTGCAAATAATGATAGAGAAGTTAGGCTGGTAGAGTTTGATCTTCCTACTGCTGTTTCAGAAAACCAGTTTCTTTTTTAATGTCTCATTTTATTCATCATTGTTGTAGCTTGTAAGAGTTTGTTTAGAAAATAAAATCTGTTACAATTAATTTGGGAAATCACTAAAGCAGACCAATTATTCAACACATTTTGAGTAATATAATGACATGCTGCACCAGATTTTGAATGTTAACTTTAGTCAATGACTAATGAGAAGGTTTATGGCAAAATTTTTAGTAACTTCATCTATTCCATTTTTTATATTCCAGGCTTCTTTATTCATACATCTGTGATACTAGAATGAGTAGTACTCCCAGGCAGAAAAAAAAATAACTTTTTATTTCAACATTTTACTAAGGTGTGTAATTTATATTTAAGCTTTGGCCATCAAAATTTTTGACTGAAATTGTTAAATAGAGTCCTCTCCTTCTAGATTTCTGGGACTGGGATAACTGAAATATTTTGAATCTCCTGAGGTTGAGCATACTACAAAAGGCACAATGAAAATAAAGTAAGTATGGAATAAGTCCAATATTATATTATCACTTTAAGCATAGTTATATAAGATGGCAGTAAATACAATATAGGGGAGTCAAGATGGCAGAGTAGTAAGAGTAGCTTATGCTTGTCTCATCCCTCAAACACAACTAGATAATTCTCAAATCATTCTTGAGCACCCAATAATTGATCTGAGGACTGAGAGAACAAAGTGCACAACTAAAGGAAGAAAAAAGGCCACTCGTTGGAAGTAGGAAGTGATGTGATGTGATTGGGAGGAGAAAAGAATTGCAGGTACTGGAGAAGAGTGGGGGCCCTGATCACAGAAAGAGGATGGAGAGAGAGGAGAAGGAGAGAAGGAGGGAGGGAGGGAGGAAGGGAGGGATGGAGAGAGAGAGAGAGAGAGAGTAGCACATATGGGATAGCACAAGAAAAACACTTCCCCCAAACCACTGGCTGAGAAAACAAGGGGGGATGATTATCACAAGGTTTTATAAGCAGCAGAATGGAAAGTCTGAAAAGTCTGAAAAGTCTGAAGTTTTAGAAGGCCACACTATTACCAGGGTTGATTCTGGTGGGCACAGTGGTGCTTCTGTGGAGATGGAAGACAGAGGCCTGGGAACAGAGAGAGTTCTGAGAATCCCCTGGGTCATGCTGGGAGAGACAGATTCCCTTCTTGGACTGCATTTGGGTGGGACAACATTGCCTCTTATGGGATAAAAGAGCCAGCAGGTGTCATTGAGCTGCCCCATTCATTATTATACAAGCAGAAATGCTTGCTGAGGTCAGCTAACCTAGATGCCAGCTTTTTGCTATGCTTTACCATAAATTCCAAGCCCCTATGCTATTGTGCAACTGTTTTTCTGGGGCAAACCAGTACCAGCAACAGTGTGGTGAGTACTCCTTCAGAGTGTAAGTTTGGGTCTGTGCCTTGTAGGTCCTTAAAATTTGGAGTTTTAAACCCAGCTGTGTACATGAGAAAAAATACAAAACTCCTGCACCACTGCTGGCTAGATAAATGGTAAGGACACAGGAAGGGTGAAGGCAGGGATCTGAAGAAAGCCTAGAACACCACAGTGGATATTGTTTGGCCTTCTGTGACGGCCAAACAGTGGCAGGAGTGAACTCCTCTTTCTGGGGAAGAGAGTGGGTCGATGCTATTTTTTACCCTTCCCATCAGCACGGATGGATTTCAGCTAGTGGCACGGTGCACACAATGAAGGTTTGAGCCACTTACACCAAGCCTTGCTCCACTGATCTCTGAAGGTGTGATTGAGAGCCAGAGCAGCAGTAGGCCCCTTCCCCAGAAGACCAGCACAACCCTTCTACCCCTCTGCATGTACTGGTCTATTGATCATAGATGTTGAAAAGCTTTGGCTCTAGTGGAAATAGGACCAGACACAGGCTTTCCTAATACGCAAAAGACAGAGACCTAGACAAAATGCCAAGATGGAAGAATTCATCCCGAAAGAGGGAATAAGAAGAGGTCATGGCCAGGAGCTAATCAAAATAAGTAATATACATGAGCCAGAATTTAAAACAACAATAATAAGGATAATAGCTAGGCCTGAGAAAAGCATAGAAGAAGCCAGAGAGACTCTTACTGCAGAGATTGAAGACCTAAAAACTAATCAGGTGAAAATAAATATATTATAACCAAGATGCAAAACTGATTGGATATAATGACCAGAGGATGGAAGAGAGGAACAAATAAGCAATAGAGAAGATAAAAGCATGGAAAATCATGAAGCTGAAAATAAGAGGGAAATAAAAAATATTGGACCACAAATGTAGAACTACAGAATGCAAATGTTATTATAGTTCCATAAATCATAATAACATTTATATCATAGGAGTCCCAGAAGAAAGGACGGAAAAAGGGGCAGAAGGTTTATTTGAGAAAATTATACCTGAAAACTTCCCTAATCTAGGGAAAGAAACAGACATCCAAATACAGGAGACAAAGAAAACTCCCATCTAAATCAAAAGCCAGCCAACACCAAGACATATCATAGTAAAATCTGCAAAATACAGAGATAAGAAAAGAATCCTGAAAGCATCAAGGGAAGAGAAATCCCCAACCTACAAAGGAAGACAAATCAGGTTAGCAGCTGAACTTTTCACAGAAATCTGGCAGACCAGAAGAAAGTGGCATGATATATTCAATGTGCTGAGTGGGAAAAGTTTGCAGCCAAGAATACTATATCCAGCAAGGCTGTCATTCAGAATAGAAGGAGAGATAAAGGGTTTCCTAGACAAACACTAAGTGAGTTTGTGACCACTATACCCTGCAAGAAATATTAAAAGGGAACTCTTTGAGTGGAAAAGAAAGACCAAAAGCAACAAAGACTAGAAAGGATCAGAGATCAACAGAAATGCCAACCTTACAATGGCACTCAATTCATATCTATCAATAATCACTTTTAAGATAAATAAATGCTTCAATCAAAAGACATAGGATATCAGAATGAATTAAAAACAACAAAAACCCCATATCTACACGCTGCCTATAAGAGACTCATTTTAGACCTAAAGACATCTTCAAATTGAAAGTGAGGGAATGGAGAATAGTCTATCAGGATGTCAAAAGAAAGTGAGAGTAACCATACTTATATCAGACAAACTAGATTTCGAACCAAAGACTGAAACAAGTGATGAAGACTGTAACAAGGGTACTATATCATAAAAAAGGGGTCTTTCCACAGAAATGTCTGACAATTGTAAATATTTATGCCCCCAACATGGGAGCACCCAAATATATAAATCAATTAATAACAGACATAAAGAAACTCATTGATAATAATGATATAATAGTAGGGGAACTTACCATCCCACTCACTGCAATGGACAGATCATCTAAGCAGAAAATCGACAAGGAAACAGTGCTTTGATGATACAGTGGACCACATTGACTTAACAGATATATTCAGAGCATTTCATCCTAAAGCAGCAGAATACACATTCAGGTACACATGGAACATTCTTCAGAATAGACCACATGTTGGGTTACAAATCAAGCCTCAGTAAATACAAAAAGATTGAGATCACACCGTGCATATTTTCAGACTACAATGCTATGAAACTTGAAATCAACTGCAAGAAAAAATTTGGAAACACCACAAATACTTGGAGGTTAGAGAAAATCCTACTGAAGAATGAATGGGTTAGGTTAATCAGGAAATTAAGGAAAAAATGAAAAGTACATAGAAGCAAGTAAAAATGAAAATATGACAGTCCAGATCCTTTGTGATGCAGCAAAGGTTGTCATAAGAGGGAAATATATAGCAATACAAGCCCACTTCAAGAAGCAAGAAAAGCTTCAAATACGCAACCTAACCTTACACCTAAAGGAGCTGGAAAAGGAAGAGCAAATAAAGCCCAAAGCCAGCAGAATAAGGGAAATAATAAAAATTAGAACAGAAATAAATTATATAGAAACAAACACAAAAACCTCAGTAGAACAGATCAACCAAACTAGGAGCTCATTCATTGAAAGAATTAATAACATTGACAAACCCCTAACCAGACTTATACAAAGAAAATAAAGAAAAGAGAAGAGGTCCAAATAAGTAAAATCAAGAGGCGAGATCACAACTAACACCACAAAAATACAAAAAATTATAAAAGAATATTATGAAAAATTATATGCCAACAAATTGGGCAATCTGGAAGATATGGATATATTCCTAGAAACAAGAAAACTATCAAAATGGAAATAGGAATAGAACATTTGAACAGACCCATAACCAGCAAAGAAATTGAATCAGTAATCAAAGATCTCCCAATAAATACAAGTCCAGGGCCAGATGGCTTCGCAGCAAACATTTAAAGAATTAATACCTATTCTTCTGAAGCTCTTTCAAAAAATTGAAATGGAAGGAAAACTTCCAAACTCATTCTACAAGACCAGATTTACCTTGATTTCAAAACCAGACAAAGATACCACTAAAAAGGAGAATTATAGGCCAATATTTCTGGTGAACATGGATGCAAAAATCTCAACAAGATACTAGCAAACTGAATCTAACAGTACATTAAAAGAATTATTCACCATGATCAAGTGAGATTAATTCCTGGGGTACAGGGGTAGTTCAATATTCACAAATCAATCAATGTGATACAACACATTAATAAAAGAATTTGAACTATACGATCCTCTCAATGGATGCAGAAAAACCATCTGACAGAATACAGCATCCTTTCTTGATAAAAAAAAAAAACTCAACAAAGGAGAGATAGAAGGAATATAACTCAACATCAAAAAGGCCATATACAAAAGACCCACAGTTAATATCATCATCAATGGATAAAACTGAGAGCCTTTCCCCTACAGTCAGGAGCAAGACAGGGATGTCCACTCTCACCACTGCTATTTAGCATAGTACTGGAAGTCCTAGACTCAGCAATCAGACAAAAAAAAAAAAAAGAAATAAAAGGCATCCCAATCAGTGAGGAAGAATTCAAACTTCACTTTTCACACACAACATCATACTCTATGTAGAAAACCCAAAGACTCCACCAAAAATTTGCTAGAACTAATACACAAATTTAGCACAGTTGCAGGAAATAAAATCAATGTACAGAAATCTGTTGCATTTCTGTACACCAATAAGGAAGCAGCAGAAAGAGAAATCAAGGAATTGAGCCCATGTACAATTGCACCAAACCCATAATATATTTAGGAATATAACTAACCAAAGAGGAAAAGATTTGTACTCTAAATCAATAGGAACACAAGAACACTTATGAAAGAAATTGTAGAAGACACAAAGAAATGAAAAAATATTTCATACTTATAGATTGGGAGAACAAATACTGTTAAAATGTCTATACTATCCAAAGCAATCTACACATTTAATGCAATCCCTATCAAATTATCAACAGCACTTTTCACAGAGCTAGAATAAATGATCCTAAAATTTGTATGGAATGACAAATAACTCTGAATAGCCAAAGCAATCTTGAAAAAGCAAAGCAAAGCAGGCATCAAAATTCCAGACTTCAAGCTACATTATAAAGCTGTAATCATCAAGACAGTACAGTACTGGCACAAAAACAGATAGATCAATGGAACAGAAGAGAATCCAGAAATGGACCCACAACTATATGGTCAACTAATCTTCAACAAAGCAGAAAAGTATATACAATGGAAAAAAGACAATCTCTTAAACAAATGGCATTGGAAAAACTGGACAGAAACATGCAGAAGAATGAAACTGGACCACTTTTCTTACACTTTACACATACAAAAATAAATTCCAAATGGATGAAAAACCTAAATGTGACACAGAAAACCACCAAAATCCTAGAGTAGAACACAGGCAGCACCTCTTTGACTTTGGCCATAGCAATTTCTTACTAGACACATTGCTAGAGGCAAGGGAAACTAAAGCAAAACTGAACTATTGGGACCTTATCAGGATAAAAAGCTTTTGAACAGCAAAGGAAGCAATCAACAAAACTAAAAGTCAGCCTGTGGAGTAGGAGAAGATATTTGAAAATGACTCATCTGATAAAGGTTAGTATGCAAAATCCATAAAGAACTTATCAAATTCAACATCCAAAAAACAAATAATCCAGTTAAGAAATGGGCAGAAGACATGAATAGACATTTTTTTTTTTTTTCAAAGAAGACATCTAGTTGGCCAAGAGACACATGGAAAGATGCTCAACATCACTCATCATCGGGGAAATACAAATCCAAACCACAACGAGATACCTCCTCACACTTGTCAGAATGGTTAAAATTAACAGGAAACAATAGATGTTGGCGAGGATGCAGAAAAAGGGGAACCCTCTTAAACTGTTGGTGGGAGTGTAGCCACTCTGGAAAAACAGTATGGAGGTTTCTCAAAAAGTTAAAAATAGAACAACCCTATGACTCAGCAATTATACTAGTAGGTCTTTACCCAAAGGATACAAAAACACTGACTCAAAGGGGCACATGCATCCCAATGTTTATAGCAGCATTATCAATAATAGCCAGACTATGGAATATTATATGTATACACAATGGAATATTACTCAGCTATCAAGTAGGATGAAATATTGCCATTTACAACGATATGGATGGAGTTAGAGTATATTATGCTAAGCAAAATAAGTCAGTGAGAGAAAAACAAATTTTATATGATTCACTCATATGCAAAATTTAAGAAATGAAACAGGTAATTATAGGGGAAGGGGAGAAAAAGAGAGAAGGAAGCAAATGATATAAAACTCTTAACTAATAGAGAAAAACCTGAGGTGGGTGGGGTATGGGCTAAATGAGTGATGGGTATTAAGGAGAGCACTTGTGTTGAGCACTGAGTATTATATGTTAGTGATGAATCACTAAATTCTACTCCTGAAACTAATATTACATAGTATGTTAACTAACTAGAATTTAAATAAAAATTTGAAAAAAATACTATATAGAAATTTTGTTATTTAACTTTAAAGAGTGGCACAGATGAATGTATCTAATTGCTTTTTCCAAAAATTTGATATTACATATAATATTCTTATCTGCTTCTGAGACAGAGCATTTTTTATATAATTTTATGAAAACTTTATGTAAGTTTTATAAAATACTTTTTATCAGGAATGAGTTTCTATCAATGAAAATGATAAAGTTCATTTTCAAATGAAATGGTATTTTTATTTGGAACTAATAACTTTTTAGTTATTAAAGAAATAGCATTTTATAGTTCCAATTTGAATGTAAATTTTAATACTTGTTTGGGTGGAAGGAATTGTGTTTTCTTGTTGAGTTTTGCATTTCACCTGGAGAAAGAAAATACAAAAGGGTACATGATTTGCCACATCATCAGACAAAAATTTGTCTCATATTTAAGAAATACTGGGAAGCATCCCTCTCAATTCTGTTTCACCAAACAGAAACCTTTTAAAACCTCTATTTTAAAGAGAGTCATTTCTATGAGTTACAATTTTTGGCTGTTTTACATTGAAAACAGCCTGGAAAAGGTAATATGCATAATAATGTATGCCTTTAGGAGTCATTATTACTTCTTTTGGCTAGTGTAAATAAAAGGTGAGTTAGAAAAACAGGCCTAGAGATATGATCTGGGAAGAAATCTTGCAAAGTAAAGATTTTAGTTATATAGAAGGTTGGAAGGGAAGTACTGTATGCCTAGTCCAAAGGAAAGGACAAACAAGTAGAAGAGAGAAGAGAAGGGATGCTGAAAAATTGGGGGACAAATTTGAAAAAAGTCAAAAGATAGCCTAATTCTAAATTTGAAAGTTGTTAGAAGAGTAGATGTTGCATGAACAGACATTCCTCCAGAGAGCACATACACATGGCCAACAAACACATAAAAAGATGCTCAACATCACTAATCATTACAGAAATACAAATCAAAATCACAATGAGGTATCACTTCACAATTGTCAGAATGGCTAAAATAAAAAACACTAAAAACAACAGTGTTGGCAGGGATGTGGAGAAAAATAAACACTTGCACACTGTTGAGAATGCAAACTGGTGCAGCCACTGTGGAATAGAGTAGGGAGGTTCCTCAAAACTTAAAAATAGGACTACCCTACAATCTGGTAATTGTACTACTAGGTAATTACCTAGAGAATACAAAAACACTAATTCAAAGGGATACGTGCACTTCTATGCTTATTGCAGCATGATTTACAATAGCCAAATTATGGAAGCAGCCCAAATGTCCATTGATAAATGAATGGATAAAGGAATATATATATACAATTCACCCATAAAAAAGGAATGAAATCTTGGCATTTGCAACAACATAGATGGACCTAGAGAGTATAATGCTAAGCAAAATAAGTCAATCAGAGAAAGAAAAAAAAAAGTATGATTTCACTTGTATTTGGAATTTAAGAAACAAAATAAACAAATGGGGAAAAAAGACAAACCAAGAAGCTGACCCTTTTTTTTTTTTTTAAGATTCAATTTATTTATTCATGAGAGAGAGAGAGAGAAAGAGAGAGAGAGGCAGAGATACAGGCAGAGGGAGAAGCAGGCTCCATGCAGGGAGTCTGATGTGGGACTCGATCCCGGGACTCCAGGGTCACACCCTGGGCCAAAGGCAGGCACTAAACTGCTGAGCCACACCAACTTGTGATCCAGAAGCTGACTTTTAACTATGGAAAAAAAACATGATTATCAGAGGAGAGGTAGGTGGGGAGAGATGTGAAAGAGGTGAAGAGGATTAAGAGTACACTTATCATGATGAACACTGAGTGATGTGTAGAATTGTTGAATCACTATATTGTACACCTGGAACTAATATAACACTGTATGTTAACTATACTGGGATTAAAACAAAAAAAATAGTAAAAATGAAAGAGTAGATCTTGAAAGTTCTCATCACAAGAAAAAAATTGTAACTATATAAGGTGATGGGTGTTAACTAGACTTAGGGTGATCACTTCACAATATATACAAATATCAAATCACTGTGTTGTGTACCTGAAACTAATATAATGTTATATGTCAGTTATATCTCAAAAAAAGAAAAACCAACAAGATAGCCTAATTCTGACCTGAAATATAATCCTTCTGTTATCTCAACTAGACATACAGACAGAGAAATCATTTCATCTAACTTCTTCAATTTAAATATAATTTAAAATGGACTAGACAGTTTACACGAATTTTCTCAGGTTGCAACAGCTAGATCCAGTAAGAAATGGAACCAGACCCAGGTGACCAGACTCTACTTGCTCTAGTTTCAATTCAATTCACTGCATTTCAAAGTAAATATGGTTTTCTTTCAATATATGCTATTTCACAAAAAATCATTTCATGCCAATATTGACTATAAATCTGTTGTTATGGAGAACATATTGCAATTGTCCAAATGAGACTGAACACAAAATTTCAGTATGGTTGGCTGGAGGTGAATTTAATTATCAAATTTATTAAATAGTTGAAACTGAACACACTAACAGGAAATTAAAAAACAGATAAAAAATGTTGAGGATTTGTATGAACATTTCCCAATTTCCCTTGCAATTATCTTGTCCTCAAAGGAACAGTGTCTCATTCCCCTTCATTTCTTCCTATGGTGCTTATTCAGCATTAAGACAAGAATTATGTTTGTATAGTAATGTATCAGCAAGACCAACGCATACACATTTATTTAAACTCATATAAATATATACCTACACACGTACATTTTTCCAACTTTAAATTCTATAACCACTTCCCCTAAGGGATCCATAATGGTGCAGAATTACTCAGGGTACACACCTCGATTAAAAGACAAACCACACATTCCATAGAGTCTAAATCTAAGAGTGTCTCATAGTAATATCACTCCCGAATGTTGTCTTAGAAACTTTTGCCAGATCCGAGGTCTGGAACTTGTTACGCATACAAGCATGATAAATAGGAAAAAAATAAACAAGTGAGCTGAATTTTTAACCACAGCAAGGAACAAAAATTGCCGGTACAATTTCAATCCCAAAAGCACTGAAAGGCTCTTTTATGTCTGACCACCATCTAGGGGAAGGGGGCAGAGGTAGAGGATGGAATAAATGCATCTTTGGATCAGTTGCAAACATTAGCTTTTTTGGATAACTTATGCTTTCGTGGTGATCTGACCTGAGAAAACAGATTGACTCTAAATTATGTAAACAGTCTTTTCTTTTGGAACATACTGCTTATTCTACGGGGGCATTCTTGCTTCATCATGTATTGGAACCAATTTTTATCTCATAAACATCAATAACAAAAAAGATGCTTGTGAGTGTAGCTGTGAAAAACAGTCCATTTGAGAACTACTGACAGAATTATTCAGTAAGATAATGTCAGTAAGATTTCAGTAAGATCTGTCTTTTCCTGAATACTACTTCTCTGAGTCTGGTCAGTTAGGCACAGTAGCCTTTGGGCCTCTCACGAGGTTGAGGTGTGTTAGGACTGATTAAAACAAACAAATAAGTGAATAAACCCACTAAATAGCTCTCCATAATAAAGTTAGAATAATTCAAGATGTCTCATGGCTGCTCATAAAGAGAATGGCATTGCCTGGGGACCTAAAGCGGTTGGAATTGGTGAGAAGCACAGGTAAGAAGATCCAGCAAGATGGGAGGGATGTGAGGCCTAAAAAAGGAGTGAGATAGTTCCAGGTGTGGTTGTAGCCCAAATATTCTGGACACACATGTCCATTTTTTAATGTAAGGGTAGTAGGTGATTGTGCTATGCTATGCTTTGTGCACTTAACTCTCCACTTCCACTTCACCATACTCTGCAATCTCTACTCCTCTGACTTTTTCAGAAAATTCTATTAAAAATACCTTGTACAAAGGCAAGTTAAGAATTTAAAAAAAAAAAAAAGAAAAGAAAAATATTCCATGACTGGATTCATGCAGCACAGAGAGAAGAAAAGGCTGCTAAGATTTTCAGGCAAGGCAAGGAGTAACTTTGACTAGACTTGACTAGAAGACACCTAAGAGCCACTTGGTGGGGTTGTGGGTAGTATGTTCTACTATTGGCAGGAGGAAATTTTGATATCCCCTTCTTAAAATCAATCAAAGGCAATGAAAAAAATAAAACAGGATATAAGAAGTGCCAGAATGGGAGGAGGGTGTTTCTTTAGGCAGGTGGGCAGGCAAAGCCTCTCTGAGGAGCTCATATTTGAGCTGAGACAGAAGTGATGGGCAGGAGGCAGCCAAATGAAGATATAGGAGACTGGTAGAGGAAGAAGAAATGATTCCAGAACAGAAATTAGCCAATGCAGCTAGAATATAATGCATCAGGCGTATTGGCAGAGAATGAAAAAGCGTAGGTTGGCTGTGGTTGATCATGTTGGCCTTGCACACGGCAGAGCCTGGTTTCCTTGGGAAACAGAGCCTGAGGCAAGCTGACGTACTGACACTGTATTAGGAGGAGTGTAGTCTCAGGGTAGGAAATATGAGGGGGGAAGGAAATGAAGCAGAGGAATAAATGAAAATACAAGGAGAACCTTATTGAGCTAATCACAAATTGTTGCTCAGTCAAGAAGTATGGTGCGGTAGGGTCCACGTGGAACTTCAGAACAGTCGATGAGGGAAGACGAAAGAGGGTAAAATCTCTCTTAACTCCTTCCATATTCTGTCCTTGCCACATGAGGTTTTACCTTCCTTATCTTCCCTGCCCCATGTAGGCACCTGCTGGTGGTACCAGACATTTCGTGCATGTGGTTGGGTGAACATGGGGCATTGTAGCTGTACTGGCTTTAGCCGTAAGATAGCATCACAGAGGTCAGAAAGAAACCAGACTCTTAACCCCAAAGAGGCGGTGAGTTGGCCAGAGGGGAATAGAAGATGATGCTGCAGATGGAGATCTTCAAAGATTTAGGATTTCATTTTAATTTCAAAATCAAGCCATTGGGATTTTTTTTTTTAAGCAAGTGAGCAATATTGTCTTACTTACACATTTAAGAGATCACTGTCTGCTATGTGGGGCAGAAAAAGACACCGAAAGGAGCTCAGTAGTGAGAGGTAGGGATTTCAGAATTATCAGCATAGAACTTTTTTTTTTATTTTAACTTGTCCACTCCACTGAAAGTTTGAAAAAGATGAGAAAAGAGAAATTACAATTTCTCTCAATATGGAGATCTTTAACAGCCTTGCTCTGAGTCATAATGGTGAAGTATGGGAACAAAAGCATGATCAGATTCAGTAGAGAAGAAAATGGAAGGTTATAAAGTAAAGGTACCAAAATAGGAATAGGTAACCCTTTGGAGGGTTGTAGGGTGATTTTTGTCAAAGACAATACTTCATTTCTAAAGGGATAATTTTAAGGTGTTTTTATGTACTGATGATCCAATCATGATATAGAAATTTATGAAGTAGGTCAAAGTGGGGGTAACTGCAGGACAATCTCCCCAAGTGAGATGAGAAGGAGCTGGGTTGGATGGAAGTGAAGAGGTTGGCTTTGCAGCAACAGAGCTGCTTTTTTAACTGCAACATTAAAATCCTAATCATGTTATTTCACATCTGTGTGTACTACTAAAATGCCCATCACGAGTCAAATCATAATCACTCTTCTAAGAATCTCAGAGCTAACCTTTTAGAATCAGGTCCAAATTCTAAATATACTTCAAGACTGATATTTGCCACCAAAGAAAAATTGGGGGGTCTTACATTTAAATTTTTGTGACTATTGCTATTGTTGTAAAAAAATAATTACTCAGAAAACCATGTATTCTTTCAGAAGCATGTCATGTGAATATTCCATTCTGAATTTTAGGGTCAGTGAATTCAATCCAATTTCTTTCCTGTTTATACACTTTTCCCTATGAGGATGTACTGAAATGAGCATTTTCACGTATTGCTAAGTAAGAGATGAAATTGGTACAATCTTGTGAAAAGAGATTTGGTCACTGTAATATCAATAGTACCAAATATGTACATGCCCTTTGATATCAGAATGCTTTTCTCAGAAACTAATCTATGACAAATACCTTAAAATACAGGACTGAGGGGAAGCTGTATGGCATAAAATGTTTATTGCTGTAGTGTTTCTAATAGCAAAATATAAATGATGATGCAAATGTCTATTAATATCATAATGTTTTAACATTAAACATTTATCAGGTGAAATATTATACAGCTATTAAAATGGTTTCTTTATGCCTATTTAAGAATATTAAGATACTTTTTTGAATTCCAAGAAAGAAATGATAAGTACACAGTATATTATCATTAAACGTGCTTGAAAATATACAGAAAAATAGCTGAAAGAAAATGCTCACAAACACTCAACGACCTATGAAACACAGTGTTACCACCCCATTGCCTGTCAGCTCCACTGAAAATATCAAATATTCTATGAGTTTTTTTTTGAGGGGACTTTTGAAATCACATCTTATGCCTATAAGTTGCTTTGGATCTTACCATAAAGATCTAAAAAGGCAGTGAGAATGTAGTTTTTCAGAAATCAAGAACACATTCTCTATAGTGTCCTTCTCTCTTTTTTAAGGAACATTGCATTTTAGAGTTTAAGGAACCAGCCTAGTTGCAGGAGGAAGAAACAACACAAGCACATGCATGATTCCCTTCTCACTAGTTAACTTTGGAAACAGCTATTACCCATTACAAGCTTTACCCCTATTCCAGGCAAGTAGTAGGGAACAATGGATCTATTTGTTTTACTGCTGGCATAATTTGGAAATGGATTCTTTGCAATATTTCCTGAGGTATCTTTCTTCTTTTGTCCCTTTATGGGTCCAATTTTTCTAATTGCATATGACAAAGAAGGCCAGGGCAATTACAGTTTTGTTTTGTTTTTACATAGATATAGCTATTTACATGCTATTTTCTTTCAACTATTTTTCAATTACCATCATTGCTGGCTCATTTTAAGTTAACATTTTGGATGTACTAAGATTCACTAAGGTTTGCCTTAGCATGTTTTTGAGGATACTGAAGAAAAAAAAAAGTAATCGAGACAACAGCTACATTTTCTAGAGGATGCTGAGATATCAATGTTTATTCATTATTCCGTAGATTCCTTAAAGCTCTTAAAAATAATAGCATATCAAATTTTATATGTTAACAATAAGAAGTGATGACAAAGTCAATCATTAATAAGCACTTTAAAACCATGAAATTAAAAATACCCCTGGGTGGGTATTTTTGGGTAAAAATACCACCGGGTGGGGTATAGATTGTGGCTATGCCTTGCTTTTATAAACTGATTCTTTAGGGGCTTAATGAGTCCATACTCTTTTTACATTTGGGAATGTTGCATTTCCTAACAAATGCAAACACATTTGTTCAGTGAGAGGAAAACTAAAAATTGCCAAATAATCAATAAAATATAGAAAACATCGGTTTGAGCTATTATTAATGGTTGTATAAACACCAATAAATAAAAACAGTAACAGAAATATCCTATGTTTATTTTATCTCATTAAGAATCTAATTTTTAGGTTCTTAATTGGCTTAGGAAATGAGTGAAAACTATTTTATTAGCTAAATATATTTTAATTACTCTACCAAAATATGTTGAGATTGCTGATAATCCTTTGAAAATGCACTATTCTGAAATGTATGAGATCTTAAAATTACATAAATTATGAGAATGTATAGCCTCTGTAGGGATAAATTAACTGCTAAAAAAGATAATGGCCACAGGCAATTACTATCTGGTCTTTTGAACAAATATCTTTTTTTCCTAAAAAAAAAAAAAAACCCTAAATCCTTAATCTGTCTTGTGATTATATACAATTTGCACATGCATATGAATTGAATTCAGAATAAGATTTATAGAGCTAAATTGATGCTATTTATTAATAATCCATTTTTATTATTTCAATAGTTATGTATCATGATTTTATAATTTAAGGTAACTATAAATTCTTTTTTTAAAAAATATTTTTATTTATTTATTCATGAGAGACAAAGAGAGAGAGGCAGAGACACAGGCAGAGGGAGAAGCAGGCTCCATGCAGGGAGCCCAATATGGGACTTGGTCTCAGGACTCCAGGATCATGGCCCTGAGCCAAAGGTAGATGCTCAACTGCTGAGCCACCCAGGCATCCCAAGTAGCTATAGATTCTTAATGCAAAGGATAAACTCATTATTCTATAAGTTTCAGATACCTATGATATTTGAAGTATTTCTGTTAAATTTATGTTTTAGCATATTTAAAGCAACTTAAGTGCTTTCACACTTTCAGATTTGGGAGCCTTGGCTCTCAAACCACCTCCTCTTTAAGTAGCTCTATTGAGCAGTCCACAGAGAAGGGACAGTTAAGTGTGAGAATTTAAGATCAATCTAACATTTGGGATTCATAAAAGTAGTAAAAAGAAACATATATTTTAGATTTATGTGTACAACTCATGACAAACTAAGAAGTGAAAGAGCATTAGGTAGTGTTTCTCCATTTTCTGCTTCCTATTTTGTTTGTACACCTGATGATGTGTACATGATTACACATGTTTTTGTTTTCGTTTAATTTTTTTAAGATGTACTTATTTATTTGAGAGAGGTAGCATGAGTATGAGTAGGGAGAAAATTTGTAAAGATACAGTTGTTTTATTCATTTTTTAGATTTTTATTTATGCATTTATTCATGAGAGACACGGAGAGAGAGGGAGAGAGAAAGAGAGAGAGAGGCAGAGACACAGGCAGAGGGAGAAGCAGAGGCAGGCTCCACGCAGGGAGCCCGATGTGGGACTTGATCCTGGAACCCCAGGATCAGGTCCTGTGCCAAAGGCAGACGCTCAACCTCTGAGCCACCCAGGTGTCCCCAGTTGTTTTATTCTAATATCAAAATATTTTAATTGATTTTTGTACTTTTAAATTGAATAAGATCTATATAAGCATCCTGTAATCATTTACCTATTTAAATCAGTGATCAGATTATGTGATGATCATCACAATTCTTAGTTGTTTCTTTCAAAATAATTACAAAAGTTTAACAACCTTTAAATATTTTTTCTACTGTAAGTGCCAGTGAATAAGCAATTAACTCCTTCTCTCCCACATTAATTTATCATGGGGAATTATTCTCAGGGATTAACAATGCATTGGCCACCATAGTTAAATAAATGTTATTCACCATTTAACCAGTGAATTAAAATATGAAAATCAAGTTTTGGTGAAAGCTTCTATTTCATGTAACTAGAAAGTCTGACTCCTAAGAAAAAGCGTAGGGAAGGGAATGGGGTGATAGCAAACCATTTACATGTAAGGTTCCAAGAAGCCTGAGCAAGGCTGTTCCTCACCCTCTTGGTGCCGTAATTAAGCCTGAGGAGAAGGTAAGGGTGAAAGTCTAAGAGTGAAAATGGGAGATTGTATTACATTCAAACTTTCATCCACTTGACCTTAGAACCCCTCCCTCTTTGGAGCACAGAGAGTCAGATATATCCCATGGTGACTGTGTTAGTGAGGACTCAATTTATCCAGACCCTTTTCTCTGGGGAAAAACAAACAAAAAAACAAAACAAAAAAAAAAAAAAGTGGGGAAAAGAAAAATCAAGCATGATTCATAAAAAAAAAAAAAAAAAAAAAAAAGGAACATGCCTTGGAAAAGCAATCGCAACAAGGAACAGGATGGCCAAAGTGGGACAGTATTGAAGAGCACCCCCATAAAGCAATAGAGCAAAATGTGTCTGGCAAGGGGGAGGAGAGTAATATTGGCAGAGGCAGAACCAGTCCTTTGGCATGAGAGTCCTCCAGAGTGCAGCAGAACTGCGGGTTAGGGATGATGGGAAAGGCCACTGCTGTAACAGAGGCAGGTCTAACTCAGGATTACAGAGTTGGAACTCACTAGGGTTTAAAGCACCATTCAGCAGCTAAAGCATGACAAGTAACAGAACACCAAGGAAGTGGGAGGCCAGTGTTTAGGTAATGACAATGCCTGGCTGTCGTCAACCTATGCTGCTCATTGAAGGGGTGGGCTTCTCAATGCTTGAGTACTATAAGCTGCAGGTGTCCTGTCTATACTGGAGAAACCCATGGAGTACTGAGAGGAGGACGGAAGGGGAACCAAATCTGAGCAATGATTTATAACAGAACTTTGTGACTCCACCTACAACTTGAAGAGACAAAAAGATTTTGATTTTGATGTCTCCGTTAGATGCCAGGTTGATGGACTATACTATTTGTACCCTTAAGTTCTGGAGAACATTTCCTGAGTACCCTGATTCTGTGAGAAAACCATTTCACAGTCGTTTTCATGAATCATGAGAAACCTGCAAACCCATATATATATAGTACATCTAGGATTCACTAGGCCCCAAAGGAAAGAAAGAGAACCCCAAAACTAAAGTATCCTGTGAATGAATGTACTTAGAATTCTGACTATTATATCACTGAGAATCATTTACATGTAAGCTCAAGCCATGTGAGAAATTAGAGAGAGCCAAGGAATTGGAAGCAGAAGAGAGACGACCCACAAACACATTTTCTCATCCTGAGGCGGCGGGTTGCCTCCATTCTCGTGTGCAGCAGCAGATGGCAGAAAGGCAGGAAGGGTGGGAGTGGCTGGCACTTCACAGACTGCCAGGCTCCGTCTGGGCTCTTGATAAATATTAATTAAGTGAACTGACTCCACTGGAGAGTGCTGTCCATGCTGCCGATTATGACAGCCAGTCTTTGTTGTATGTGTTATCCTCACGTTAACATGACAGAGAAAGGTTGATGTGTCTTTATAAAGACTAAAAGGGGTACGCAGGTCACCCAGGAGAGGTGACACTCAAAGGCACACACGTTTTTTAGATCCTACTCTACAAAGTAGGTGTCATATCCTAGTGACACCTTGGTTAGCAATTCATCTGGACGTGAAGTTCCAATGCTTTAGCAGAATCAATCCGTGTGTGATAGAGCTTGGGAGAGCCTGAGGCGTTTTCCTCACTTGGCCTTGGGCCCTAGTGGATGAGGAGGAAAAAACCCACCAGTACAGAAGTCACTTGTGAAGGGCTCTGATACTCCTAGAGGTCACAATCCATGGAACTTAGGAGTTGTAAAAATGTTACCTGGGTTCCTGAATTGAAAAATTTTCAGAGTCGTCTGTGTGCCTCCGTTTAGGAAAGCAGGTTATATAGGTACAGCCTGGATAAAACGAACAGTCTGGAGATGAGCGGTCTCCAAGAGGAATTAGGATTAGGAGCCATCAAAAAATCTAGACGTTTAAAAGTATCCCCCAAAGAAAGTGTGTTCATCCAATTTCGTATGTAGGGATTTCCCAAGACAAAGTGTCATAGGAATACATCTTTATTACAGCAAGTTACCCAGCACGTCTGCAGGCCTCGCCAGCCTGTGGGTTCAGATAAGGACTCATTAATATTAATGTACAATTGCACAGGCTCTCTCTTAAAGGAAAGCTATCACTCTGCCCTCCGAGTGCACAATGTCTGAAAACGTTGGCCAGGGATTTCTGGGAGTCCTCGAGTGCTGTCTCAGAAGTTGTTTCTTTTGCTCCAGATTTTGGTTAAATGGATACTGTCAAGCAATGTCCCAAGGGGAAGCACCTGGTCACTGACAATTTCCCAGGATTTGTTTTAAGGTTTTACTTATATATTTGGAGGACAGAAAGGGAGTGAAGGAGGGAGAGAGCACGAGTAGGGTGAGGGGCAGAGGGAGAAGCACACTCCCCGCTGAGCAGGGAGCCTGATGTGGGCTCTATCCTGGGACTCCAGGAGCATGACCTGAGCCAAAGGCAGACTTGTAACTGACTGAGCCACCCAGGGCCCCCCCACTCTGCCAAGAACTTTTAAAATGTTATTTTTTGGGCTCCAGGGTTATCATATAAGAATGAGGTCTCTTTCTCTCTGTTGTGCCTTGTCATTTGTGCTCCAAAACAGCACAGTTAGTGCCTGGAGCCCCTCCTGAATGCAGCTCCCCCAAGTTTTGTTATGTCTGACCTAGCACTTAGTACTTGGCAGAGGTAAGGAACATTCGGGCTACTCCTAGTTATCCTTCAGGAATGAGGATAAACATTGCTTCCCCAGGAAGTGTTTTCTGACTTTTGGAATGTGTTAGGACTCCGGACCCCCATCTTTATGTTCACTCTATGAACCATAGAGTGACTACCATAACTCCAAACTACCATAACTCTATGGTAGTTAGTAATTTCATTTTTTATGACTTGTTGGTTTGTCTCCCCAACCCCTAAACTTCTTATAAGGTAAGAAATTTTATAGGCTTATGTAGCATAGTGTTCCTTAGCAGGACTACCACTGCACAGGTCCAGCAAGCACCAACAACATTGGATTCTTTGAATTTGGGTAGCAAAGGGCCCAATCTCCAGCATTAATATAACATGATAGACACTTCAGTGATTCTAAATTAGTAAATCCTATTATGCATTTCGATGTCTCTCCTACAACTTTACTTAATTTTAATGTATAAAGCACACTTCAAAGAATACCAAATACTGCAAATATGCCTGGGTGACTCAGCCCACTATGAGACCCTTAAATTCTGAATCCCAAATTACACTTCAGTAAAATACCTGAGGTTTATTATATAAAGAAATCAAGATTATGTATTGTGTATGTAAAAATACACATATAACATTATAATATAATATAATATAATATAATATAATATAATATAATATAATATAATATAATACAATATGCTATCTCTCTTATTTCGGAAAAATTGTAATGAGGCAGTGATTTACAGAAGAGATTGAATGGGGTGGCTGGCTGGCTTAGTCAGTAGAGCACGTGACTCTTGATTTGGGGATTGTGAGTCTGAGCCTCACATCGAGTGTAGAGGTTATTAAAAAAAATAATAAAAAGAAATTTATAAAAAAGAGGCTGAAATTTCAACCCATCCAATTTAAATGTCTATACAGGATGAAAACATGGTAAAGGTGTCACTAGCAGTGATGACATAGAGGTTGGGGCTCAGGAAACAAAAGGGACATAAACAAGTATTCATTCAGTTATTTCACAAGTATTCATTGATCACCAACTCTACAGGAGGTTTTATTCCATCCAGATCTGGGGAACAAGGTGGTGAATAAAATGAGGGAAACATACAATCAATTGATCAATAAATAAATAAAAATAACAAATAATATCAATATTTAGATAATAATTGTTGTGAAGAAGATTTAGGAGAGCCACAGGATAGAGCATAGTATAGGCATGTGCTTATTTAATACAATTTGGTCACGGACTGACCTCTCTGAATAAAAAGGAGTGGGTGTGTAAAGATACTGGGAAAAAGTATCACAGGAAAGGAAACAGTACGTTGAAGCAAATCAGGTAATACCGGTGGAAAGTATCCTTGAGGTTATTTGGTGAAACAAACAAAAAATGAGAAAAGTATACAGATGGGATTTATGGCATTACCCAATTCATTGCTACACATTCTATGCTGTAAATATTTGCACTTTACAGACCATAGAAAATGGATGCTTCATGCACTCTGCTAAGCACTTTACACTTGACCATCAAAAATCCTAGGCGTAAATAGCAATATTACCTCTACTTTACATATGAGGATATGAAGACCAAGAAGTAGGAAACTTTCCCAAGGTCACAAAGTCAACAAATGTCAGGGCTGAGATTTGAATCCAGAAAGCCTAGCTACAGAATATATGATGTTAATCATACATATGCTTCTAATTTTAATGTCATTTGCGATATCTAGACACATGGTGAAAATATGTACTTTAATATTTGAATTAATCAAATAATCACTTTCCCCACTTGGTGTTGATAATTTGTTTTATCTCATTGAAAAACAATAAAATAAAATGATATCGTAATAAAAGTAATTACTTTTTATTTTTTATCTTATTTTGTACTCTGTAATTCAAATGTTTGTGTCAGAAATAGCTATAAAAGAACATAACCAATGCAATTATTTCCATTGTTCTTGCAGTTGCCGGCATCATTTAGAGTCATAAAGTAATCAAGTTAGCTATGGTAGCTGGTTTACACCATGAAGCATCTAAATAAGAGTCATCTTCACTTTGAGTGAATAAATAATAATCGATGAATATATATCAGCTCTAGCTCTAGTGCCAGCCAAATCTGTTTGTAATTCTCCCTGGGTGAGAAAAAAAAATTCTAAAACTCAGCTTAAGGTGGATGCCTGGGTGGCCCAGTGGTTTGGCCCCTGCCTTCAGCCGAGTTCGTGATCCTGGAGTCCCGGGATCGAGTCCCATATCGGGCTCCCTGCAGGGAGCCTGCTTCTCCCTCTGCCTCTGTCTCTGCCTCTCTCTGTGTATCTCTCATGAATAAATAAATAAAATCTTAAAAAAATAAAAAAATAAAAATCAGCTTAAGGTTTTGTATGTCATTTTACATTTTTTTTTGGATTCTAAGTACTAGTTAAGGAAATATTTTTAAAAGATAATGAAAGTAGTATTAGAGGAAACCCTAAAGGAGAATATTAAAAGTGGAATCAGCATATGGTACAGCACACAGAAGATGGTTCATAATGTACTACAAATAATTTCTGTCAGTGGTTTTGGATATTTCTTGGAATTCTTCCCTTAGGCAAAGTTAACAATGAAATATCAACACTGTTATTAATGAAAGTATCCATGGTGATGAGCAAATAGATAAACATAGTCAACTTAATTCATAGAACATTTTTATATTAATTTTATTTATTAAAAAAGTGTTTGCTATTATTACTGCACACCCATTACTTCACAGCTCAGTGAATGGAAAGCTGGTCCCAAACTGCTATATTTCACCAAACATTAAATACAAATCTTCTACCAATTTTACCAATTTAAACATACGAGCAACAATGACCCACTAATCTATCTGTGGCTGACACATTTTCTGCTGTGTAAAAATCACCCTAACCAAGTGCTCTGCCTCCTATCAGACAAAGCTATGGTAGTAGGAATAATGGATTTAACAGATATGCATTGTAATGGCTGGAAAGACACTGACTCGAGGAGATTACAAATGGGAGAGGATTTTAATGCTAAAAGTCACTCCGAATGTTCCAATGGGCAGTGCCAAGCAGAAACACGGTAGATGACAGATGGTAAATATATTCTCACCAACTGACAATTGCAATTCCCGTGGCCAAACAGTTCCTATGTCATGCAATTCCCAAATCAAATATACTTCATTCTATATCTATGCTCAACAAACACATGTAATTATTTTTAATGAACAAATGTCTTAAGCTACCAGAAGTACTTGGTATGTATAATGAAATAATTGTTAACAAAATTTAGGAAACTGAAAAAAATCTATTTGATCATGCATACTGTGCTACTTTACTCTGGAACATTTTTAAATATTACGGAATACTCAGTTAATATCTTCAATCTTTTGGAAAAAAATATTTTCCCACAATGAAACTGATACAGAAAATCATTCAAAAATGTTTTGCCAAGTTACATGGATATTGGATTAGGGAGATGACTAAAACTGTCTAAGTGGTAATTATTATATCAGGCTTTTTGCTGTGTGCGATTGGTGTTTTAGAAAAAAAAAATATCTGGTTCAGAGCTTCTCCAGATTGGTATGAGTTAGATTACTTAAAATGAAAGTTAATCTGTTTTAGTTTAATATTGCTACGTTTCATCGATAGAATTCTTTGTTCTAACATTAGTAAAAAGATCATCTATTCACCTAGAAAAATGCCATTTTGGTCTTCAAATATGCAACAGATTAGAAATGCTGGCAGTGTCAGCTTAGTTCAACACAAAAATCTTTCTGATTTTGATGTTACATGAAAGTCACATTTTAGAGTCTATAACCATCCTTCTGAAAATGGGGATATATACAACGGAAGGTGACCACACTATGCCCAGGGTTGAGGCTGTTATACTGAAAAGGATCAATCTCATTGGCAGGATTTCCTATGACATTTATTTTTCTCATTCTCTTTGAGAATAGGACTGAGAAGTTTTGCCAGAGAAAATCTTGCTGGGACTTGGAAGCTAATAGTTTTCAGTTGCTAATTTACATTAACCTCTAGCTATGCCAGCTTTCAGAAAGAGACTGAGTACAAAGCCAGATGACCTTAAATAACTTCAAGAATGAGGAGTCACCTGTGCACTAATAATTTGCATATGACATGCTCCTGCGTAGTGTCAAAACAGATAATACAGATCTGAGTTCCTCAATCCGTCTATTCGTGTCATCGTATTAATACAACAATGGCCAAATTTCCACATAATTTCCCTTCTACCTCTGTTATACCATAGCATCAAGAAAAGGGTCGTTGAAATTTTATTTCCTTATTGTTATTTTTGGGAAGTGATATATCACTCTAAAAATTAGTGGCTTAAAACAACAGCTATTGAATTTGCTCACAATTTGTCAGGCTGTAATATGGCTTGAACTTAGTGGGCAGCTTTCCCACAGGCCTCAGCTAATCTCACTCCTGCAGCAGGAGCTAATCCCCAGGGGTCCCCAGGTCCCCTGGGACCTGATTGGTGCTGGCTGGTGGGAATGACCTCACTCACAGTCTTGCTGGACAACTGGCACATGGCTAGTGAAATAGGGGTGACTGGGTCATGAATCCGGTTCACTTACATGGTGGCTACAGAGTTTCATAACCTTCAAACAAAAGGACAAGCCCTGAGGCACAAATATCTTCTAATTCTCTGCTGGTCTCATGTTTGCTATTGCTCCACTGACTAAAACAAGTCATATGGCTAAACTCGACATCAGAGTGGATGGAAACTCAGAATTACAAGGGAAGGTAAAATGGATACAGAGAGGGCAATAATTTGTGGCTATTTTTATAACTTCTCATACGTGTTAAACATGTCAGTTTAACACGCAGAACAGAGTACTGACTGGGTTTACTGGATGTTTGCTAGAAACATGGCTAAAAGCTCAATTTTCAATAAGTTAAAGATTTAGATAAGTGCTTTAATATACAAATTTAACACTTACATTTATTGAGCTTTTCTGTGTACTATATATCAGCATTTTACCTGCATTATTTCATTTGACTGGGAAAACACCCAACGAGGTAGCTGAGTATGTTATTCACCAGTGTAGACTTGAAGTCAGCTAGCCTCTGTTCACTCCCTGTGTGTGGACTACCTATTACTTGTGGGATTTTGGTTAAATAATCAACCTCACAGGACTTTTGTGTTTTCATGTATTACTAGATACAGAGTCCCCTGGAACTGTGCCTAACATACCACAAGTGCTATATGAGTTATCACTATTATTATAAATTAGGTACCATTAACATCTCCATTTCAGTAATCACACAGCCTAGAGAAATTGATTAACTCACCGAAATAACATAGAGTCTACATTCAACTTGAAGACAGTTTGATTCAAAATTCCTTGGTTAATCTACTTAACTCTATCTTGTGCAATGGGAAAACAAATACAGGAAAGGTTTTTACACATAACATTTTTAGGATTGTTAAAGGACTTTAACAATCCAAATCATGGTTTTTCTTTTTCTTATTAACATGACAAATATTTTGACCTGAAGAATTTTGAATAATTGTCTCTATTCCAACATAGGAATTCATAATTAATAACTCCTGGGTTATATTTGTTTAATTAAATTACTATCTCAGAAAATAACATTAGTTTTTAACTTTCTTTCTGGTAGTTACACTATATAAATAGTAGTTATATATATAACTATTTTATATTTATGTATATATATATTTTATATATATATATAAAACTTTGCTGTGTTCCAATATTAAGGACTAACTAGCTTATTGAAAGGATGCTGAATATAACAATGGCTAAGAACATTTGAGTTTAATTTTCAAATCGTCCATTTATATGAAGCCTAGACAAGCTATTTGCCTTCTCTAGGTCTTGTTTACATACATAAAAGATAAAAATATGATCTATACCACAGAGAATCAAATGAAATAAAGGACTTTTAAAAGCCAGAACAGTGGGTAGTATATAGTGAAAGTTTGATACATGCTGTGATTATCAAGAGTTCTAATACTAATTATTTTATTAATATAAACAACTTTTTGAGTGAACTTTATATAATTCACAAATAAAATAACATTTGAATATTAGATTATGTTATTATTTCAATTCTAATAGTTCTGATGAAGCTGTTATGAAAACATGTTTTAATGAAGCAAGGAACATTTTAAAATCACTTGTTTAAAAAATAAATAAATAAAATAAAATCACTTGTTTAAAGAATAAATAACTTTCTGAGAAGGCATTAGTAATGGAGAGTGATTTCACAGTGCCTGTATATTATGAGCATCAACTTACTGGTACCAGGTTACTAGAGGAGGTATTTAAAAGCCTGGAATTATAATGGTTAGGGACATGAACTCTTGAGATAGGCCGCCTAGATCCAAACACCATTTCTATCACTTTCCCTGACTATGTTATTTTGGACGAAGACCAAACTAGTCTTAGTTTCCTTATCTGTAAAATGGAATTAATACCCAACACATAGTTTATTGTAAGAATCAAGTGAGATCACTTAAAGTGGAATTATATGAAATCGTTAGTATTTCCCCCCTTTCTGACCTACAGATGTGATTTCATGTAACTTAACTTAGTACAGGAACTTAACATTGAAAGCTGAATAAATTCTAGCTATTATTATAATTATTATTTTTTAAAAGATTTTATTTATTTATTCATGAGAGACACACAGAGAGAGAGGCAGAGACACAGGCAGAGGGAGAAGCAGGCTCCATGCAGGGAGCCTTATGCAGGACTCGATCCCAGGACTCCTGGATCACGCTCTGGGCTGAAGGCGGGCACTAAACCGCTGAGCCACCCAGGGATACCCCTATTATTATAATAATAATAATTATTATTACTATTTCTGGAAAGGATGCAGTTTTTTGGTTTATATAACCAGATATCTCCTTAATCCATTAAACACATGTGGATTTTAATTAATGTAACAACAAAGTACAAATTAAGTGTAATTAGTAGAACTCAACTTATGGGACGCCTGGGTGGCTCAGTGGTTGAAGCATCTGCCTTTGGCTCAGGTCGTGATCCCAGAATCCTGGGATCAAGTCTTGCATCACGCTCCCCACAGGAAGCCTGCTTCTCCCTCCGCCTATGTCTCTATCTCCTTCTCTATGTCTCTCATGAATAAATAAATAAAATCTTCTAAAAAGATAGAACTCAACTTATGCACAACATGGAAATATTCTAAAAGAAAAACTATACCAGTGGATGATACAAATGGAGATACATTATCTTCTTCTTCAATATGCCATAGTATGATATCAACTTCTTGCTCTGAGCTGATCTTGTTTTACTTTGAGAAGGCTGTTGTTTCTATCAAATAATATGTTAACCTTTTTTTTTTTCCTAAAGAGGGACAGAAATTCAACAAAAAATAACCAAAGAGGCCTATTCTTAAAGTTAGTATCTGTTAAATCACAGTTCAAAGAAGCCAAAAATTTATCTTAAACTGGACTTCTCCATAGAGTAATCAAAACAGTTCTTATGTTTATATAGTCTATATTATCAAAATTCTACATTTTCCACATGACATAATAAAATTTCATCCTATATTGTCTCTATGTGTTTCAATATCAAAACTTTTTCTTGGCTGTCACACTTCTGAATTGTTGCCTTCTTTGTTATTCAGCTTCTGTGACCTCTTATTATCTACTCCTGGCATTGCAACTATACCTCTTTAATCCTCCTGACCACCACACTGATACCAGTGTCCTCCAATGAGTGGAGCTCGGTGAGATAACATCCCTGCTTTTAGTTATTTATATCTGCCAATTTATACTGGGACTGATGATTCTGCTGGATAAATAACTTGAGCTAATGTGACTACTATGATATAAATCTATTAAAATATTTTCAAGGACTGGTTTTAGATCCGTGGAGTTCAGATTGCCTGGAGCAAGAAAAGGGCTTCCTAAAGAAAACTCAACCAGAGGAAGGAATCAAGATAGCGAGCTAGCTGCAGACACAGGAATGGCGGGAGACCAGAAGAAGTCCAAGTATAGGTTCACGAGATATGCTAATTCCAACTCAGCTGCCTTGAGTTATATTTCAGAGCTAGAAGACAGGTTCTCTGCATATTTGAACAATCTGCACAGAGCTATAATCTTTTGAAATAGAAGCAAGTTTGTTTTATTATGCTATCCATCACCTTGAGTGTTACATAGGAGGGCTGTTTCCTTACCTCATTAGGGCAGAGATATTGCTTATCTGTATTAAGGTCCAAAGGTAGTTTTCCAAATCCATTCTGGAATGACACATTTCCAACTTTACCCACTTCTAGGTGGTAGCAATGGCCTCAGAAGATGCCTGGAAACCATGAACATTAGTTTGTAAAACTAGAGTGCCTGTGCAGTTCTGGCTCAGACTTCCAAGCAACCATTGAAAGAACAGTTTTAATAATTACTGCAATTTAGTTTTTTTTTTTAAGATTTTATTTATTTATTCATGAGAGACAGAGAGAGAGAGAGAGGCAGAGACACAGGCAGAGGGAGTAGTAGGCTCCATGCAGGGAGCCTGATGCGAGATTCGATCCCGGGTCCCCAGGATCATGCCCCGGGCCAGAGGCAGGTGCCAAACCGCTGAGCCACCCAGAGATCCCCTAATTTAGTTTTCTTAAGCAAGCTTTTGTTGGGTGTCTTAAATGGGCATAACATGAAAAAAAAAAATATGCTCTTTTTATTTTGTAAGACTAGAAAGAAGTCAGGAGAGTGGTTCCCCACAAATGACCAATACCCAATATCATCTTGGGGATACTCTTAAAGAAGCACCTTACCTCTGGTTCTATATGGGACTTGTGCCTCCCAATCTCAGTTCTGCTGCTTCCAAGGGCAAACTGCAATTCAAAGTGATGGATTCATGGAACCAGTATTCTTGCAGGCAAATGAGGTGGATCTTAGAGAGTGGACATTTGTGTATTAATGTCAACATACTATATTTGTGGTGCCTAGATAGTGAGGCCTGACCCCATGTTCCACGGGGATCAAGAAACAGATCCATGTCACAGTCCAAAATTAAAAATTATATTCATAAAATTTTATAAAACAACTAAAAACCTGACATTAAATGTATAAAGTATTACTGTATTATTATGTAGTATCACTCCAAATTAACTAACACTCTTAGAGATGGGTATCTAAATGTCAGTGTAAATTGTTACCAGATTTTTCTTCTTTCTACCTGGAAGAAATAACATAAAATATGCTTTTTAAATGCATACAATATGGCTTAATAATTTTTTATTCTTCCTCTATTCTTTCCCTTCCCTTTAGCCCTTGGCTGACCTACTCAGGACTGGAGCCACTCCCTTCATTTTTCAGCAGAGAATGTATTCACGCTTCTCACTTACAGTAGCCTGATGTTTCTAATCAAGTCTAAGGACTTGGGATTTAGCTTAAAACATCAGCATAACACATTTAAGTATAGATAAGTAACTACGAGTGTTACTCTCTGGTTCTTAAAATACATTAATAATAACTAGGCTATCTTATCCAAGTTCAGATTGTTTTAGCAGTTTCGACTAATTTAATCAGCCAAATACTATTTTTAAAATTAGGGGTTTTTTTTTCTATTATTTATTATTCATTTTTATCCTTTTTAAAGTTAGCATGTACAAAGATAAAATTCCTTCCACATGGCATAAAATCAACTCAATTTGTTGAACAAATATGGAGACTCCATTTTAGAGGAGACAGTGTCAAACACCACCAAGAGGGAATTGTGTTGACTTCCCATTTCTCTGCACTAGAATGTCTTTTACATACAGATGCCCAGTAAGCAGTTACTGAACTAAACTGAAGCATATGTTTTATGTTTTAAAATCGTGAAACCAGTAGATAAGTTTAAATAGGCTGATAATTTATATAGCAATAGTACAGGCTCCAAAGGAGGTGTCATACTAGAGATTCAGTGGCTGTAAAAAAGAGGATTTCAGGATTTTCCTCCTCCTGTCAGACAAGAGAGGGCACATGCTAGACATAAAGAAACAGCTAGTGATTCATTGCTCTGGTGACAGATTCATGGATGTTGGAATACAACATGTAAATCTGGGACCAGATGACTCCTCAAGAACTGTACAGATGGTACAGAAATTTTGTTAGCTAGATTAGCCAATATTTAAATATTTAATATATCATATTTAATACTGGAGGAATTTGAACTGACAATCAGAAGTGAACAGGTAAATGGTACTAGGAAGTTGTGAGACTGGTTGCAAGGGTAGGTGATTCAATTACTATTTAAGATTACAAGGCAAGGGATGCCTGGGTGGCCCAGCAGTTGAGCATCTGCCTTCAGCTCAGGGCATGATCCTGGGGTCCGGGGATCGAGTCCTGCATAGGGCTCCCTGCAGGGAGCCTGCTTCTCCCTCTGCCTGTGTCTCTGCCTCTCTCTCTGTCTCCCATGAATTAATCAATAAATCTTAAAAAAAAAAAAAAAAAAAAAGCCTACAAGGCAAAAACCAGGCTACCATAGCTAACATTAACGCCCAGTTTCCGAAGGAATCATGGTAAAGGAAAACCCTAAACATAAAAATTGTGAAAAGAGCACAAGCATTAGAATTAGGCAGATTTGGAATCTAATCTTGGCTGTGGCTTTCAGTACATTCCTTAATATACTTAATCCTCAACTTATCCTGACAGTGAGAATAATATATTAAATATATGAAATATCAAGGACAGTGCCTGCTACATAGTAAAGGCTTGATGAGTGTTAACATATGTGCCCTCGTGAATCCATAACGCATACATGCCGCAACTATGACACTGCTCCACAGAGAATCGAGGTAAAAGAAAACTCTTCTCTGACACACAAGTGCAGAACAATTTGTATCCTATTTGCCCCAAGACTGACTTGAATTCTAAAGAACCAGGAGCAGCAAGGCCTATTCACTGCTGAGATAGAGATCGATCAGTCATCCTTTCAGACAGTTTAGGATGGTATATAAGTTTAGGATGGTATTTATTCCTCCCCCTCTTTAAATATATCTTTTTATATATCCTTTTATATAGCTTATTACAGTTACAATTATTTCTTTTCATATTTATGATAGCCTGTGAATTTATACCCTCTTTTCTTATTCTCTTTTCCCGAGGAGGAAGGTAAAGTTCAAAGCATCTAACCTTCCCAAGGGTACCTGCAATCTGTTGATTTTTCTTCATTTCATTGTTAATACCCTCATCCAGTCCACTCTCATTGCTTGCCTAGACTACTCATGGACCCCCCAGTTAGAAGCCTAAAATCTATCATCTCTTCCTCTAACTAACCTTTCACACTATTTAGTAGCACTGTATTACTTGATGTTGAGATTTATACTTAATAAGTTTTCAATTTTGAAACCTTCCAGTAGCTTCCCCATGCCTTTAAAGCAGATACCTACCCACCATCAAGAATCAAATGACCGTGGGGCACCTGGGTGGTTCCTTTGGTTAAGTATGCAACTTGTCCTTTGGTTCAGGTCATGGGATCAAGCCTGTGTGTCAGGCTCCATGCTCATTGAGGAGCCTGCTTGGGATTCTTCTTCTCCCCTTTCCCTGCTCACATGTGTGTGCACATTCTCTCTCTCAAATACATAAATAAATCTGTTAAGGAAAATAATCATATGACCCCTTCCAAACCCATGTCTCCATTTGACCCACAGTCATCATGCCTCAGCCAGACTGCTTCTCTTTCAATTTCCTACTACAAGAACTTGGTTAATGAAAAGTCTGAATTCTTGTTCTTTACCTTCTCATCCCCCAAATATCAATCTAAATTCACTTCCCCAGAAAGAACTACCTTAACTGTTCAATTTAAATTAGATCTCTGATTGTCTCTTTTACAATATATTCATTTTAATTTTAGATCTTTATTTTTTAAGACTTTATTTATTTATTCACGAGAGACATGGAGAGAGAGGCAGAGACATAGGCAGAGGGAGAAGCAGATGCCCCCTGGGAAGCCCAATGTGGGACTCGATCCCAAGACCCTGGGATCAGAACCTGGGCCAAAGGCAGATGCTCAACCACTGAGGCACCCAGGTATCCTCAATTATAGATCTTTAAATTTCAGTTTGCAATTATATATTTATTTGGGTGATTACTACTTATTGTATACCCTGTCCTCTAAAACTTTAAATGCTGTAAAAGTCATGACTCTATCTGTATTCACAATTGTCTATCTGTCCAGTGGCTAGCACTGGACATGAAGCAAAGAGGTACTTGATAAATATTTTTCAGTAGAAGAATAAATGAAAGATCACATTTAAACAAATAGGATGACTGAAATTCTGAAAATCATTATACTATGCATATACATGAGATCATACCATAACCAGTTTTTCTGGTAAAACCAAGATGGTGGCTTCAAATAACAAAGTGCTGGCTGTAGTAAGTTAAATAGTGAAGCTGTATATTTCCTCTTTGGAGTTACCATGAATATCAAGCTTTTTTAGATACCATACCATACCATACCATGGTATCTAAAGTTCAAATTCCATTTTTATTTTAGTTCAAGAGGTTACATTCCTCTTGAATTTCTTTCATGCGTTTTTTTGTTTTAAATTTTCATAATGGTTTAATCATTTTTCTTCCCATAATCCACTTGAAGTCATTATAAAAATGAAAAGCAAAAACTAGCTTCAAATATTTAGCTAAAACTAAAATATGTCCTTAAAAGAGTGCAAAGGTTCTTTTTTTTTACATCTCTCAATATGCTTCTTACAAAAGGTACTTTAATATATCAATGTGTTTACTGATTTTATCAAAAGATAAGAATCATCACATAAAGCTCTTAAGGTGCTTACATTTTGACATTAAAAATAGCTTGTTCAGGGACACGTGGGTGGCTCAGCAGTTGAGCGTCTGCCTTTGGCTCAGGTTGTGATCCCAGGATCCGGGATCAAGTCCTGCATCCGGCTCCCTGCATGGAGCCTGCTTCTCCCTCTGCCTGTGTTTCTGCCTCTCTGTGTGTGCATCTCTCATGAATAAATAAATAAAGTCTTTTTAAAAAATAGCTTATGCAGGATCTTCTAGACTTTTATTGAAATCTGACATAGACACAGAAAAGTGCACAGATCATAATTATGCACTCCAATGAATTATTATAAAATGAATATACTTATGTAACCATCAGCACCTCTTAATCATTACTGCTTGCACCAAAGATAAGCACTATTCTAACTTCTATCAATATAAAGTTATTTTTTTTACCAGGGGTACCTGGATGGCTCAGTCGCTTAAGTGGCCCATTTTTTATTTTTGGCTTAGGTGGTGATCTCAGGGTCCTGGGATGGAGCCCTGGGAAGGGACTCTGTGCTCAGTGGGGAGTCTACTTCAGGATTCTTTCTCTCCCTCTGCTACCCTCACATCTAAAATAAATAAGTAAATAGATCTTTAAAAAAATAAAATGATTTTGCCCTTGTTTGAACTTAATGTAAAATAAATCAGAGAGTATATACACTTTTGGTTCTGTTCTGGCTTATTCCACCCAACAGTATGCTAGATCCTACCTTGCCCTTGGGTGGAAACTTGGAGTTTTGTCTTTCTTTCTTTCTTTTATTTTTTCTTTCAACTGCTATATTTGCTACAATTTATTTATTAATACTAGTATTGATGAGCATTACTTTTTTCCCAGTTTGGGGCTGTTATGAATAATGCTTCTATTAGCATCTTTGAATACGTCTTGCAATGTGCATATATATGCAGTTCTGCAGGGTATACATCTGGGCATGAAATTCTTGGGTGTGCACATGTCTAGTATTATAAAATATTGCCAGTTTTTTAGAGTGATAGTGTTCCTTTATATTCTCATTGGCAGTGTATAAAAAGTCCTGTAGTTTTGAATTTGCATCAACACCTGATATTGTCTTTCAATTTTAGCCATTCTTTTAGATGCCTAGTGGTGATTTATAGTTTAAAATTATCAGATGAATAATAATGTTAAGCACTTTTAAAATATTTCATTTTTAAAGATCTTATTTATTTATTTTAGAGAGAGAGAGAGAGAGTGCACACAAGCGGAGGGAGGAGCAGATGGAAAGGGAGAGAGTCTGCTGAGTGTGGAGACAAATAACAGTCTGCATCACAGGACCCTGATCATGACTTGCCCCGAAATCAAGAGCTGGACGCCTAACCAGCAGAGCTCCCCAGGCGCTTCGTTTTTAAATATTTTAAAGGGCATTTGAATATCATCTTTTATTATGTTACCTATTCAATTTTTTATCTTTTCTTCTTTTTTTTTTTAAAACTGGGATTCTATCTTTTTTTATTTGATCGTAATTTTTTTTCTGCTTGTTTATGTGCATTCTGGATACACGTTCTTTGTCAGATTTTTCCATTACGAATATCTTCAACTCTGAGACTTGCTTTTTCATTGCTTAATGTTACCTTTTGACAAACAGAAATATTTAATTTTAATGAGGTTGAGTTTATTTTTTCTTGTTAGTGCTTTCTATGTCCTGCTTAAGAAACATTTGCTTTTTTCAAAGTCAAGAAGCAATTCTCCTATCTCATCTTTCAGAAAATTTATTCTTTATCTTTTACATTTAGGTATACAATCTATTTGGCACTGATTTTTATATATAGTATAAGTTGGATATACAGTTTATTTATTTAACTTTCCACATAAACATCCAAATATATGGATGTCATGTATTGAAAAAAGACCTCTTTCTTACTGAATTGCAAATGGCACATTTTCAACCAAATCCATATATATACGTCTCTTTCTGAATTTTATATACTGATCTATTTGTCTTGCATGTACCAATAACATGCTATATTATATTATCTGCCTAGATATCCAGTGTATCATTGAACTTTATTCTACTTCAAGTAGAATTCTACTATCCTTGACTCTGAGTTTTCATGTAAATTTTAGAATAATCTTGTCAATTTCCATTCATATATATATATATATATATATATATTATATAATCTTTTGGGGTTTTGATTGAAATTGATTATCTTTTTCAATTTTGGAAGAACAAATATTTTGACAATAATGAGTCTCCAAAATGCATGGTATATACATTCTCTTGTTTAAGCCTTCCTTTAATTTGTCAGTGATATTTTTTAGTTTTCTCTTTAGATTCTTATATATCTAGCATTAACTTATTCTATGTTATTTGATTTTTTCATCTTATCATAAATGGCATTTTTAAAAAATTTCATTCACTATTGTTATAAATATATACACATTAATTTTTGTACATTGACAATGTCAATATACTTTGTTATGTTTATTTGTTAGCTCTAATTTCCTTACCTATGGATAATTTAGAATTTTCTATATCTTATCACCTGCAAATTATGACAGTTTTAGTATTTTCACACTTTTTATACCTTTTATTCATTTGTATTGTCATATTAAACTGTCTAGGACTTCCCATAAATAGTTTAATAGAAATGATAGTATTTTACTTCTGATCTCAAGAGGAAATCTTTCAACATTTCACAATACATATGATGTATGCTTTTATTTCTGTAGATGTATTTTATCAGGTTAAGAAAGTTCTGTTCTGGTTATTAGTTTCTTAGATTTTATTATTATTTTTTCAGAAATTTTTTCTGTATCTCTTAACATTATCCTTTGATTTTTCCTCTTTACTAATATGCTGATTTGCTTGAGGTCTATTTGGATCTTTGGCTTAATTACTTTTGAGTATTAGATACCAGCTTTTCAAATATTGTTTTGCCTTATGTTTTCTCCTCTACTTTTGGGACTGCAAACATACAATATATTTTTTTCTTTTTATAATGTCTCATATTTTTCTGATCTTCCTTTCTTTCCCTTTCTTCTCTTCCTCCTCCTCTTCCTCATCTCCTCCCTTTTTCCTCTTCCTTCTCCCCTTCTTCTCCTTCTCCTTCCACTGGTGCTGCTACTGCTGCTGCTTTTCTTTCTTTTTCTTTCTTGTCCTCTTTGTACTTCACCTTGGATATTTTCCAAGAACTTATTTTTCAGTTTACTATTCCTCTTTCTGTGTCTAACAGATGTTAAAAATCAACAATTAAGTTTTTCATTTTAATTACTGCATTTTTATTTATTATTATTTTTTTAAGATTTTATTTATTTATTCATGAAAGACACATAGAAAGAGACACAGAAACATAGGCAGAGGGAAAAGCAGGCTCCATGCAGTGAGGCCATTGTGGGACTCGATTCCAGGACCCCGGGATCATGCCCTGGGCCAAAGGCAGATGCTCAACCACTGAGCCACCCAGGTGTCCCTAATTACTGCATTTTTAAATTCTAGACTTTCCTATCTGATTCTTTTCTCAGATATTCCATTTACAGAAACTAGATTCAC
The DNA here is from genome assembly GCF_011100685.1 of Canis lupus familiaris. NCBI lineage: Eukaryota > Metazoa > Chordata > Mammalia > Carnivora > Canidae > Canis > Canis lupus. The sequence continues at coordinate 21,006,944 of NC_049239.1, forward strand.
ATCTTTTTTCTTTTCTTTCCTTTTTCTTTTTCTTTCTTTTCTTTTTTCTTTTTTCTTTTATTTTTTTCTTTTATTTTTTTTTGCATATTAATACAATCTGTGGCTGCCAACTTGAATAACAGGGTATTCTCTGAGTTGTTTCTGATTGAACACTGGCGCTCTCTAATGAAAATATTATAGACATTCTAGGTCATGTTATCTCCAGAAAGGGTTTATCCTATCTTCTGGTGGAGACTCAGTTGGGAGGAAGATCATAGTAAATCAGAGCTTAGTTTATGTAGCCAGATTGCAATTTTTGTATGGCTCAGTATATATTTGTTTTATCCACTGCTCCTAGATTGTTATTCTTTGGAAGCACAACTCAGAATCTAGGGGTATCTATTGGAGTCCTTCCTCTTTAATGGGTTCTTATTTCCACACATTTTCTTGGCACTAAGAAGCTTCCAAACACCCATCTCAGCTTTTAAATGCTTTCTACTTTCTGCTTAGTTGTTTTTTTTTTGTTTTTGTTTTTTTTTTTTAGACTTTTTCTGTTATAGAATTGATCGAATGCTTCAAGGAGAAATACTGGTCAGTGTAAGTTTAATTATTTTTGCCTTCCTTACTTAGTAGATTTTACTTTTTTTTTTTTTTAAGATTTATTTATTTATTTGAGAGAGAGAGCAGGGGGACGGTCAGAGGAGACAAAGAGAATCCTTGAGCAGACTCCCCACTGATTGTAGAGACCAACACGGGCTTGAACCCAGGACTCTGAGGTCATAACCAGAGCAGAAGTCACTCTAGAGTCAGATGCTTAACTGATTGAGCCACCCAAGTGCCCTTAGATTTTGCTTCTTAAATTCTGAATGCCTCATTCTAATTTTGTCTCTCAATCCTACCATATTTTCCTTACATACTTCTTATGTTAATCAAAACTTTCTTCTTATCTCTCAGCTATTATCGTCTGCCTGACTTGCCAGTCCCTCTCCCCATTCTAAGAATCAGCAAATGCTCTGAGAATGACAGTGGTTCATAAAATGTCAGCTTACATTTTTGTTCACTTCTCTTTGGTATCTTGGCCCCTCAAGTTCTGATAACCCCAGCAACTCTCTAATAACTCCATACAAATTCCTTCCTCCTTTGTAATTATTTTTAAAAGATTATTTATTTGAGAGAGAGAAAAGAGACAGAGCACAGGGCAGGGAGGGGTAGAGGGAGAGAGAGAAGTAGACTCCCCACTAAGTGGGGAGCCCCATGCAAGGCTTGATCCCAGAGTCCTGAGATCATGAACTGAGATGAAGGCGGACACTTAACTGACTGAGCCACTCGGGTGCACCCCCTCCCTGCTTTGCAATCTTATCTGTCTGTTCTAGCTCTTAGTAGGAGTGTTAGCCAAAGCTACTGTATTATAAGTATGGGGAAATTCCCAGTAACTTGGTTTTCATAGGTCAAGAGTTACATATATTGTTTTGAGTGTTAGAATCTGAGTGATTCAACAAGCATTGCATAAACTTAAATAGAAAAAACATTAAAAAACAGGAAAAGCATATTTGCTATGATATCTGTGAAACCCTTTAAATAATCAACCCAACTGGATAGAACTGAACATCAAAGGAATGGTTCTCCTCATTTCTAAAAGAAGAATTGAACTGGAAATAAATCTCAGTTTTTCAAAATCTGAGAACAGACTGTATTTGAATACAAAATGCTAAAAAAAATACACCCCCACATGTGACTATATAGTCACTTGGTATTTAGAATGGAAAGAATATACCAACTGCAGTACATAGGAATTTACTTTGCAATCCATAGGAGACCTGAAATATTATTACTCACTAGTTTTCCAACTAGAGCAAAGGTAAGAAACAGGGTTGTTCTGTAGTTAGATGAATAGTGAAAGCTTAAATGGCAAGAGCAGAATTCCAGAAGTTGAAATATTACAGATTATCAGGTTTAGAAACTGTTACCATTGGATAGACTGTTTCAATTTTATTCTACCGAGAGACGTTAATATAATAACCAGCTGGTTGTTGCCTAAAAGATTAGGACAGTGAAAGGAACTTATTGAAATGATTTTAAAATCTTGTAAAATATCCGGATGCCTGGGTGGCTCAGCGGTTCAGCATCTGCCTTCAGCCCAGGGCATGATCCTGGAGTCCTGGGATTGAGTCCCACGTCAGGCTCCCTGCATGGAGCCTGCTTCTCCCTCTGCCTGTGTCTCTGCCTCTTTCTCTCTCTCTGTGTCTCTCATGAATAAATAAATAATATCTGTAAAAAAAAAACATTTTTTTTTAGGAAATTACAGCTTACATTTTTGTTGTCCAGCTTAAAAACAAACAACAAAATGGTTTCAGGGGTGCCTGAGAGGTTCAGTTGGTTAAGCATCTGACTCTTAGATTCAGCTCAGGCCATGATCCCAGGGACCTGAGATCAAGCCACACTGGGGCCCATGATGAGTACAGAGACTGCTTGTCCCTCTCCCACTGCTCCTCCCCCTGCTCTCTCTCTCTTATAAATACATAAAATATTTTAAAAAATGGTTTCATAAAGTATTTTCAGTGAGAGACACATTACTTTGAAATTGTGGAGAAGGGACGCCTGGGTGTCTCAGCAGTTGAGTGTCCGCCTTTGGATCACGGTGTGATCCTGGGTCCTGGGATCGAGTCCTGCATTGGGCTCACTGCATGGAGCCTGCTTCTCCCTCTGCCTGTGTCTCTGCCTCTGTCTGTGTCTCTCAGGAATAAATAAATAAAATCCTTAAAAAAAAGAATGAAGTTGTGGAGTAAACATTTTTAAACTAAAAAATGTCTAGTATATAAAATCTCATATTGCTATAATATTTTTATTATGAAGAATGCATGTATTCATGCTCTAATAATTAAATGTTGGCCACAAAATCCTATATATCTTGGAGACATTGAGAGCTTTGTTAGCATTGTAGAAATTCATAGATGTATCTCAAATAAGAACACAAAATCTAAAAATAGCAACAATTGGGAGCATCTGGGGAGAGAAAGGATTATATTTCCAGACATGACAACTTGATTACTATTATGGTTTGTATATGTTGAGGCTGCTGACTCACTAGTGACTTACATACTCATGACAGAGTAAAATTATGACTCGATAATTACATTTCTTACTCACTCTTGTTTATAACTTGATGTAACTTACTCAAATCACTATTTTACATAGTTTATACACACTCTTCTTCAAGTCTTCTGTGGAATTAAATCTATTCTTTTATCGACTTCTTTATGTTTCCTGTACTATTTATTTGAACCTTTCTAATGTGCTAAACTATCATCATCTCTGTTATTCTACAATTAATTTCCTATAGATGTTGTATTGTGGTGGAGAGAATCTACATAAGAATAAGAAAACTCAAAATCTAATCCTTGCTGTCTCATTACTCCATGGTTTGGGCTGGGTAAGACAAGTCTAGTCTTTATTAGTTCTTAGAATGAATGGGTTACTATATATAGTCTCTGATTTTCATCAAATTATTTGATTTGATCCTACTTTTCTTCCTTTCATTTAGGGTAAACTTAAATTATAACTTTCTATTATTCTCAACTGGGTAGAGTTGTACATTTATTTCATTTAAGTTTTCATTATATCTAAAATTTTCTAACCTCTTAAAATCTGATCACCTATTTTAAAGATTTTGGACATTATCATCGCCCTCATCCTCATGTGTATTTCTGGTGAATTGAATGTCCAATAAAACATATATATTTCTCAAAGAAAACTCACTTTCAAAAATCTTATTAAATGGACGGCTAAAAGCATCATTTAAAATGATCTGCAATGATCTTCAACTTCAGCTCTGTCAAAAACCAAGTTTCTATACTTGTGCCCGCCTGTTTTAGGGCATGATACTCTGTTCTATTTTTTCCACTGTTTCACTGACTTAATTATTATAGTTTCAAATGAAGTCTTGATATCTGGTAACACAAATCCAGGCAGTTTTCTTGTCTTACAGGACTGTCTTGACTTCTCTTGACCTTTAAAATTCTGCATACATTTCAGAATCTACATCTAAGTTCCATTCAAAACATTTTCATCTTGATTGGGATGGCACTGAATTTATAGATCAAAGTAGGGAAAATGACATCTTTATAACATTGAGTCTTCCAATCCACAAACATAATGTGCCTCTCTATTTATTTAGGTTTCTTAAATATTTTACTATAACTTTATTTTTTAAATTTTTACTTTTTTAAAGATTTTATTTTATTTATTTATTCATGAGAGACACAGAGAGAGGGAGAAAAAGAGAGAGGCAGAGACACAGGCAGAGGGCCAGTCGTGGGATTCAATCCTGGGTCTCCAGGACCACGCCCTGGGCCCAAGGCGGTGCCAAACTGCTGAGCCACCCGGGCTGCCCTTTACTATAGCTTTATATGATGTTCCCACAAATACTGGGTGCAAATATTTTGTTGGGTTTAATTCTAGGTCCTTTACATTTGTTTATCTTATTATAAATTATACACACACACACACAATAGTATAATTCAATTGCATATATTTTCTACTGATTCTTGCTCATGATGGGTTATATTTTGTATGTATATATTGTGACTTTTGAATACAATCTGTTCATTGGAACTGTGTCTATGAAAATACATTTAGCCTAGGATAATGTTGGACTCTTTCAGAGAGAATTTGTATTTACTTCTGTCAGTTATCTGGGAGCACCTAGTTTATGATATTTTAAACTAAATTCTTGGCTTGAGGTTTTTTTCGACTACCTTATAATGTAAATTCAGGCTGTCAAACTTTATAATAGTCAATTTGTAGTTACAAATCATTCTCAAGAGTGATTTGTTTTTAATCCTTTGTGCCAAGTTTCAAATCTGTCAATTGCCTAGCAGTACTCAGTTTGAGTAAAGGGTATTTTTAGCTCATCCTTAAAAATCAGGTGAAAGCTTTTCATGGGATATCAGCTTTATAGCAGTCTTCAATTATACCCATCGATTCAGGTTCTGAAGGTGAATTCTTATCCCAAGTTCTGCACATTTGCAAAAACCAATACTCAAACTCACTGAGTTCAAAAGAATTCCTCAGGGAAAGCCAAATTTAGTGCAACTTTTCAAACCCGAGTTATTTTCTTGCCAGATCATGGATGCATTTAAGATTTTTATATGCTAAACATTGGGCCAACAATCAAATATTTGTCAGTCCCTTTATTTTGTGTAAAAGGACATGGAGATCAATCTGAAAGATATATTTTCCAAATATTAAATAATTTGAACATCAAAGAATGATCAACAGTAGTTACATGAAGCACACTAAAATTGTATTCTGAGTTTGAGAGAATTGTGAAAGAGAGGTAAAAAGAGAGAAAAAGAGATTGCAAGGGTAAAGAAACCCACTGAACACCCCTAAAAGTTTAAATGACAACAAAAGATGCAAATTAGAGAATTTGGAGACATTATTCTAACCAAACTGTCTCAAGTTTTTTTTCAACAAGCAAAAGGTAGAAAATAAATGGATAGAGGTGCTTTGTAGAAGGTAACTTAGGGGGTATACAAAATTAATATCACATATGAATATTGTTTGGAGACTTACTCAAACAACCTATTGTACAAAATATATTTTTGAACCAACAGGAAAATAGGATTACATATTTGAATATTAAATTTCAAATATTTAGATGTATGCTAAACACTTTAGAATCTTTTTAAAACTGAAGATTCTTTTTTTCCCAAAGATTTCATTTATTTATTTATTTGATATACATATATAGAGAGAGTCCAGGGAAGGAGAGAGAGAGAGAGAGAGAGAGAGAGAGAGAGAATCTTGAGCAGACTCTATGCCAAGCAGAGAGCCCAATGCAGGGCTCGATCACATGACCCCAAGATCAAGACCTGAGCCAAAATCAAGAGTTGGGCCTTCAACCAACTGAGTCACCCCTAAAACTGAAGATTCTGATTCAGTAGTTCTCAGTGAAGCTGAAGTATCCCATTTCTAACAAAACTATCAAATTCTGCTGCTAGTTTGCAGACTATGCTTTGATAAGCAAGATATTAAATAATATTAAGGAGTAATTCTTAAGTTTCTTAGATGTGATCATTTTATTTTAACTATATAAGAAATTATCCACTTTTAAAAGGGTTGTTTTATGTGATTAGATATGGATACTAGAATGCATACATTTGAATGAAAGATGCTTAAATTTGCCTTAAAATAATTCAGCAAGGAAAGAAGTAAAAGATGGAAAACTAAGAAGATGCAAGTGGTCAAAATTTTTATGATTGCTAAATCTGACTAATGGCCATGAAAGTCACTGAATAATTTTCCTTATTCTTTTGGGTATTATAACATCAAAAATAACAAAGTAAAATACTGTGTTTTTAAATGTACTGAATAAATTTAAGAAAAAGTCACTTTCTGTATTTATACCATGATCAGCTGATGACTATATCAGATAATATGTATGACACACATTTTTTTATATCATACAAGTTAAAAGTCATAGCATCCCCCCCCACACACACATTTAGGACTATTGTCTGGAGAGGTCAAATCACTACACAGAAAGGTGTCTGCAGGGTTATATTATCCTGGTATCATGTCATTGCTCATACCAGTAAAATAAATAAAACAGAGGTTCATCTCAATTGGTTCAAGAAAATATATATTTGACAAAACTCAATACTCATAATAAGAAACTCTCAGTAAATGAAATATAAAAAGAAGCTTGTCATAAGGCATCTATATTAAGAACACATAAGGCAATTTTAAAGCTAACAATATTTATAGGTAAAAGCCTGAATGCTTTCCCTCTAAATTATGAATAAAGTGAGGATATATATTCTCATCTCTTCTTGTATTAGAGATTTAGCCAGTGCAATATAGCAAGAAAAAAATAATTAAAGGCAAACAAGTTAAAAAGGAAGAGATATTGTTTATATTTGTAGACAACATAATCATTTACATAGGAAGTCCTAAAAAATTAACAAATGGTAACTAGAACTAATGACTGAGCTGAGCAATTTCACAGCATATAAAGCCAATCAATAAAAATCAATTACAGATTAAAGTTTAAGGACCTCAACTACTTGACTTCAAGTCTCTATCTATATAAAGCTACAGTAATCAATATGTGTTGTTTTGGCATGGTGACAAACACATAACATAACAAAATAGGATACATACACACATGTGGCCTATTGAATCTTGACCAAGTTTCCAAGACAATTCAGTGGGAAAGGATCATCTTTTCAACAAATGGGACTAGAACAATTGACTATAAACTTAGACCTTTCAGATCATTTTGTTAATTTTAACCAAAAATATCTAGAAATTGAACATAGGATGAAATTTGAAAACTGAAACTATAAAATATCTAGATAAAAACATAGGAGAAAATCTTGGTGATCTTAAATTGGATGAATAATTTTAATAGGACAAAGTACCCCAAAAACTACAAAATAAAATTGGATAAATTGGTCTTTGTCAAAAAACATGTCATGTTCAAAAAGCACTGTTAAGAGGAAATGGAAAGGCAAAGACTAAGAGAAAATTATTTTCAAAAAGTAGTTCTGATAAGAAATTGTGTCCAGAATTTATGAAACAAACAAAAACTTCTTTTAATTCAATATCAAGAAGGCAGATAACCTAATTAGAACACAGGCAAAGAATGAACAGATGTTTAACCAAAGAAAATATGGACTGTGAATAAGCACATGAAAAGATGTTCAAGGGATCCCTGGGTGGCGCAGCGGTTTAGCGCCTGCCTTTGGCCCAGGGCGCGATCCTGGAGACCCAGGATCGAGTCCCGCATGGGGCTTCCTGTGCATGGAGCCTGCTTCTCCCTCTGCCTATGTCTTTGCCTCTCTCTCTCTCTCTCTCTCTCTGTGTGACTATCATAAATAAATAAAAATTAAAAAAAAAAAAAGATGTTCAAGATCATTAGTGCCAGGGGAATGCAAATCAAAACCATAGTAAAATGCTTCTACATACCCATTAGAATGACTAAAATTCAAAGTGATAATATCAAGTATCAGCAAGAATGTGGATCAACTGGACCTCTTGTACATTTCTAGTGGGAACTGGCATAGCAGTTTTGAAAAATAATTTGGAAATCTTTAGAAAATAAAGCAAATAAGAGAGAGATGTTAGATTATTTAGTTATGTCAGATTGCTATTTAATTATATAAATATTTAATTATGTTGTGAGGACTTCGAAAGCCACATCAAAGTGAATACAACCTACTATTCAGTAAGAATAGCTTCCAGTAATAGATAGTAAAATTCATACCCAATATACTACATATTTAAGTAATTCCCAAGTGATTGTATGCTAATTAATACCATAAAACAATCAGGTCTGTTTCCACAAGTCAATTCGTGTAAAAGTCAGGATATCACTGGTTTTAATAATGCCAAACATTTGGCTAAAAAAGAAAATGAAATTATCTACTTATTTTTAAATATTCAGATGTCATTCACATCAAACACATAGATGCATGATGAAATTTATTCTTCTTTAATACTAGATAAATACATCTGAATGCAACTAATTAGACTTCTGTACATCAAACTCCATAGTTAAAATATGAAAATATTACTATCTGGAAAAGAAAAATATATTTTAAAATTTGCAGTAATGCAGATGAAGGACATATCACTAAAATTAGTATTTTCAAAAATTGTTTTGAACATTTTTAAAAAATATTTTTAATTATTTATTTGAGAGAGGAGATAGCATGAGCAGGGGAGGGGCGGATAGAAAGGGAGAAGTAGACTCTCCACTGATCAGGGAGTCCTAGGTGGAATTTAATCCCAAGACCTCAGGATCATGACCTGAGCCAAAGACAGATGCTCAACCAACTGAGCCACCCGGGCGCCCCTCAAGAGTTCCTTTAAATATCATTTCAATCACATGATCTCAATCAACTAAAATACTTTGATCTGGATCCTATTAATGTATGTTTAAAGGTGTAGAAAAATAGCAGTACATTATTCTAATCTAATTCTCAATTCATCAACGTGTTATTCACATATTATATGCTTCTTTTCTATCAAATTGGGTCAAAAGGTTATATTTATAAATTAAAATATTATCTTAGCTTATTCAAAAGATATTTTGCTAATCCCCACATGAATAAAAAATAAGATATAAATAAATAAATATGTAATTAAATTCACCAATTATTTGTGCTCTTTCACATTATTCTCATTCTCTTCACCTTTCTACTTACTGAAAATGAAGTAATTACTATTTAAGGTCTTAAAATGCAAACATGGATACAACTAAGAAATAAAATAATCCTTATGCCAAAAAGTTCAACCTTTGGTTAGAACTTCCTAAAATTTGGACATAACTATTTGTACTTCCAAGTTAACAAAATATGGAATATAAATATTCATAATAAATGGATACAGAATATATCTACCATAGGTTCAAACTTAAGCGACCATCACCTTAATACAGACCACTATAGGGATCCCTGTGGGTCTCAGTGGTTTAACGCCTGCCTTCAGCTCAGAGCATGATCCTGGAGACCCGGGATCAAGTCCCACATCAGGTTCCCTGCGTGGAACCTGCTTCTCCCTCTACCTGTGTCTCTGCCTCTCTCTCTCTCTCTCATGAATAAATAAATAAAATCTTAAAAATATATATTTATAGACTGCTATATGCAGATGTTATATACAAATATACAAACCACAAATCAAAAACCACTAATAACTATGCAAGAAATAAAGAGAAAGAAATCTAAGTATATCACTAAAGAAAGCCAGCAAACCATGAAAGAGAATAAGAGAAGATCAAAGAATAATTACAAAAACAACTTAAAACAAGTAATAAAATGGCAATAAATACATATCTATTAATAATTACTTTGGATATAAATGGACTAAATGCTCTAATAAAAAGAGACGGGGTAACAAAGTGGTTAAAAAAATAAGACCCATAAATGTGCTGCCTACAAGAGATTCATTTAGACTTAAAGACACCTGCAACTGAAAGTGAGGGGATGGAGAAACATTCAACATGCAAATAGATATCAAAAGAAAGCCAGAGTAGCAATACTTATATTGGACAAAATAGACTTTAAAACAAAGGCTGTGGGAAGCCTGGGTGGCTCAGCGGTTTAGCACTGCCTTCAGCCCAGGGTGTGATCCTGGGGTCCCAGAATCGAGTCTCTCATTGGGCTCCCTGCGTGGAGCCTGCTTCTCTCTCTGTCTCTGTGTGTGTGTATGTGTGTGTGTGTGTGTGTGTGTGTGTGTGTCTCATGAATAAATAAATAAAATCTTAAAAAAAAAAAAACAAAGGCTGTAACAAGAGTCAAAGAAGGATACTATACAGTAAGAAAGGGGAAAATTCAACAAGATGGTAAAACATTTATAAATGTTTATGCACCCAACATGGAAGCATCCAAATACATAAAATGTTAATAACAAAGTGATAGTAATACAGTAATAGTAGAGGACTTTACCATCACACGTACATCAGTGGACGGATCATACAAATAGAAATTCAACAAGGAAACAATGGCTTTGAATGATACAATGTACCAGATGGACTTAACAGATACATTCAGAACATTCCATCCTAAAACAGCAGAACACACATTCTTTTCAAGGGCACATGGAACATTCTCCAGAACAGATCACATATTAGGCTATAAAACTAGACTCATTGAACTCAAAAAGATCAAAGTCATACCATGCATCTTTTCTGACCACAATTAAATTAGAAATCAATATCAAGAAAAATTCTGGGAGCACCTGGGTGGCTCAGTTGGTTAAGCATTTGATTCTTGGTTCTAGTTCAGGTTTTGATCTCAGGATTGTGAGACTGCATCCTGCATCCAGCTCTGCACTCAGTATGGAGTCTGCTTGAAATTTTTTCCTCTCCCTCTACCCCTGCCTTTGTTCCTCCACCTTTTCATGCTTTTTCTCTCTCTCAAATAAATAAATAAAATCATAAAAAAAGGAAAATTCTGGAAATACCACAAATACATGGAGGTTAAATAATATCTTACTAAGCAATGAATGTCTCATCCAAGAAATCAAAGAGGAAATAAAAAACTAATGGAAACAAGTGGAAATAAAAACATAAGGGCCCGAAATCCTTCAAATGCAGCAAAGAAGTTCTAATAGGGAAATTTATAGCAATATAGGCCTACATAAAGAAGCAAGAAAAAAATATCTCAAATAAACAACCTAAGATCACACCTAAAAGCAATCTACAGATTTAGTGCAATCCCTATCAAAATATCAACAGCATTTTTCGTAGGACTAACACACACAATGCTAAAATTTGTATGGGACCATAAGGACCTGAATAGCCAAAGCAATCTTGAAAAAGAAAAACAAAGTTGGAGGTAGCACAATTCCAGACTTCACATTATACTACAAAGCTGTAGTCATCAAAACTGTATGGTACTGGCATAAAAATAGATACATAGATCAATAGACCAGAATGGAAAACTCAGAAATAAACCCACAATTATATGGTCAATTGATCTTTGAAGAAGGAGGAAAGAGGATATAATGAGAAAAAGACTGTTTGTTTAATACATAGTGTTGGTAAAACTGGACAGCTATATGCAACATAATGAAACTGGATTGCTTTCTACATCATTCACAAAAATAAATTAAAGAAGGATTGAAGACTTAAATATGAGACCTGAAGCTATAAAAATCATGGAAGAAAGCACAGGCTGTAATTGTTCTGATATCAGTTGTAGCAACATTTTTCTAGAATGTCTTGTGGGATTAGGTAAATAAAAGCAAAAATAAAATATTGGGACTAGATCAAAATAAAAATCTTCTGCACAAGAAGGAAACAATATTAAAAGGCAACTTAGTTAATGGGAGAAGATATTTGCAAATGATATATCAGATAAAGGGTTGGTATCCAAAATATATAAAGAAGTTAAAAACAAATATTCCCATTAAAAAATGGTCAGAAGACATGAAAAGACATTTCTCCAAAGAAGATACCAGATATACAACAGACACATGAAATGATGCTCAACATCCCTCATTAGCAGGGAAATTCAAATAAAAACACCAATGAGATATCACCTTACAACTGTCAGAATGGCTAAAATCAAAACAATGTGGATGGAACTAGAGGGTATAATGCTAAATGAAATAAATTAGTCAAAGAAAGAAAAATACCATACGATTTCACTAATATGTAGAATTTAAGAAACAAAACAGATGAACATGGGACAAGGGAAGGAAAAATAAAATAAGATGAAAATAGAGAAAGAGGCAAACCATAAAAGACTCTTAATTGCAGGAAATGAACTGAGGGTTGGTGGAGGGATGTGGGTGAGGGGAAAAGGTAACTGGGTGATAGGTATTAAAGAGGGAACTTGATGTAATGAGCACTAGGTGTTATATGCAACTGATGAATCACTAAACTCTACCCCTGAAACTAATAATACAATATATGTTAACTAAATTGAATTTAAATAAAAAAAAAATTAAAAACCCCTCAAGAAACAAATGTTGACAAGAATATGGAGAAAAAGAAATCCTTACGCACTGTTGGTGGCAAAGTAGTGTAGTCACTGTGGAAAACACTATGGAGCTACTTCAAAAAGTTAAAAATAGAACTATCCTATGGTCCAGTAATCACACTAGGAGGTATCTACCCAGAAAGTACAAAAACACTAATTCAAAAGGATATATGCACCCCTAATGCTTACTGCAGCATTATTTACAATAGCTAAATTATGGAAGCAGCCCAAGCATATCTCAATAGATGAATGGATAAAGGATATATTATATATATATTAATATCATTTAGCCATAAAAAGAATGAAATCTTGCCATCTGTACCAACATTGATGCATCTAGACCTAAAGAGTATAATGCTAAGCAAAACAAGTCAGTCAGAGAAAGACAAAAATCATATGATTTCATTCATATATGGAATTTAAGAAACAGACCAAACAAGCAAAGGAATGAGAGAGAGAGAGAGAGAGAGAAAGAGAGAGAGAGAGAAACCAAGAAACACATTCTTAACTATAGAGAACAAACTGATGGTTACCAGAGGGGAGGTGGGTGGGAAGATGGGTTAAACAGGTGATGGGGATTAAGGAGGGCACTGTGATGAGCAACAAATGATGTACAGAATTGTTGAGTCACTATATTGTACACCTGAAACTAATATAGCACTGTATATTAACTACACCTGATTTTAGAAACTTGATAAAAAAGAAGCTATCCACCCAACATCAATAGTAATAGATTTAAGATAAGAATTTTTGCATTGGTCATAAGATGACAGAAATTATTGAACAATGGGTTTTAGTTTTCAGTGTCTGAAGTTCAAAAGAAGAAAGGTCAACTTGTATCACAAATCATGTGTTTCTACCCAAATCATCTTTATACTTTATTTGGAGTTCATGAGTGAGAGGATATATTTTCCTGGCAGTAACTAATTAACTCCCCAAAGATCGAGGTTGTGGGTATTTTTATAAAAATCTTGTCTAGCTTTTATTTAATGAAATATTTTGACCTAGGATTTGACCTATTCATTCTCAAATGCAGACTCTTCCCACCACCACACCCTTTCACCACCAAGGCTCCGGTCAGATTCACATTGAATATCAAATTGTTTTCTTTTAAAAATATTTTCTTAATATGGTTTAAGATAAATTTGATACTAAATGATTATTCAATTTTTATATTTTTCAGGCTCTTGTTCTGTGTATCCCCGAGAATAAAGTATGTGAGAGCAATAAGACAAAAATAATAAAGTATTAAAATAAATGCATTCAATTCCTATTAATATCCTATAAAATATTTATAAACAATATTAAAACCTATAGTCAAATTATCATTCAAAAATCATCTTTCATTGTCCTCATGATTAATATCTATAATATGGACAAGGGTAGATATTGCTGACAGCGAATCAATTACAATTCTTGGGACCAAGTAGATTTTTTTACTTCATCTGAAATGGTATCAGATTTCAGTGATTTTCTTCACTGATTTTTCTTCTTGGATTTCCACAGGTAACCAAACAAATCAAATTATTTAAGGGAACAAGCCCAGAAGATAGTATAATTTATTCATTTATTCGTTCAACAAATATTTACTGATTGCCTATTACATACAAAGCACAATTATAAGTATGGGAAATATTGCAAGAAGCTAAAGCCCAATCCCATGGATCACATATGATCCAGTTGTAAGGTACAGACAATAGACAAAATATAATGTGTTGGAAAATGTGAATTAATATGAAGAAAAAATAAGGCGGGTGAGGAGTTAGGAAATATTGAGGCATATTGCAATGTCATATAGGATAGAGAATGAAGGCCTTTGTAACAGATGGTATTTCAGGAAATAGGTAAAGTAAGTTTTTGGATAATCTGTTCAGGTGCCCTGTCAGGGAGAGCAACGTAATGGACAAAAGGGAGCAATTTACACAAGAATCCTGAGGAGGAAGCATGCCTGGCACCTATGAGGAATGTGCAAGAGTCCTGAGCGAGAAGGGCAGAAAGACAAAGGGGTGAGTCATAAGAGAGATGACCAGAGATGTACTGCTTGAAAGCCGAGTGAGTAGGGATATAGTAATTTTAAAGGTATTGAAAAGTTCTCTATGAACGTTATTCATGGTAAAGATAGTGATTTTAAAACTGAATTGCACTCAGCGAGAATTAATTAATGCTTCAGTATCAACTTGGAAAATGAGCATTATCTCTATTCTTTCACTCAAGCTATCATCTTTCCACTTAATGCCATTTCCAGGCAATGGAATTCCACAGTGCTCTGTTCTTGTCCCTCTTATAAAAAAATGTATTGATAATTTGAGTGAAAGCATAAACTAATACATATTACATTTAAAGTTTAAATACAACCAGAAAATGGCTACTACGAAACACTGAGCTAAAAACACTAGGATAAAAAAAAAAAAAGGATAAAAAAAAAATAAAATAAAATAAAATAAAAAAAAATAAAAACACTAGGATAAAATTTAGAAGGATCAATACGAGATTTGCATTTAATTTCAAAATAACAAACTACATAATTTAGGAAACTTCTGTTAACAAATCCAGTAAAATTTCCAAAGTATTTAACTTGATCAAAACCTTCCAAAGATGTGACCAATTAAAAATATCTATCAAAGCCTTAAAATGTAGCATTAGAAAAACAGTATTCATATTGTGAGAGCTAATTGTCTCCTGTACTTCTTTTGTTGCATCATCTGGGGTATTGTGTTCTATTTTTGGAGCCACATTTTAAGAGGGATACTTGTAAACAGGATCATGCCAAGTAGAGGATACAGTGAAAACTTAGGATGATAAGGGTCAGGAAACAATTGTATAAACCATACAAAGTAATGACTATAACTCCATGCTTTTATCCTACACTCTACCCCATCCCCTGCTAAATCTATTCTCAATATTTCAGGGGAATTTAGCTTTGAAAATGTCAGAAAATTTCACTTCTCAGGCTCTGCAATTGCTCCCCAAAATCTTCTAAGGGTATACAAAGCTGTGTCCATCCTTCTCCCTCACTGCCTCGATCTCCTTGTCTTCAGCTCTACCCTTCCTTGCTTACTTTGCTCCAGTCACTCTGGCTGCTTTGTGGTACCCTTTGCCCAACCTGTTCTTTTTCCCTGGAACACACCTCTAAACAGCCACATGGCTAATTCCTTTACCTGTTTCAAGTCCTTGCTCAAATATCACCTCAGTAAAGCCCACTGATCAATTCTATTCAAATTACAAACCACCCTTATGCTTGAATCCCAATCCCCTTACCCTGTGTTTCTTGTTTCTACAGGACTTATCAATGTTTACAACCAAATATTTTTCTTGTTTAATTACAATTACTGTTTTGTTTGATTGGTTTTTGGCTATATATCTCTGCTAGGATGAAAGCTCCATGGGGACAAGAATCTTTGTTTGAGGGGTTTCCTGGGTGGCTCCGTTGGTTGGGCATCTGCCTTCTGCTCTGGTCCTGATCCCAGTGTTCTGGGATTGAGCCCTGCATTGAGCTCCCTGCTCAGTGGGGAGCCTGCTTCTCCCTCTCCCTCTGCCCTTGTGCTCTCTTGCTCTTTCTCTGTCAAATAAATAAATAAAATCCTTAACAACAACAAAAAAAGAATCTTTTTGGTTCACTAGTCTACCCTGAATTCTTAGATCAAATAGATCATGATGTTGATATGTTTTAATTAATTAAAGTGATTTTAAACCTGACCACTCTTTTTTTAAAAATCTATTCATTTATTTGAGAGGGAGAGAGTGCAAGTGGGGGAGGGTCACAAAGGAGAGAAACTGAAGCAGACTCTCCCCTGAGCATGGAGCCCCACATGGAACATGATCCCACAACCCTACTAAGATCATGACCTGAGCCAAAACCAAGAGTCAGATGACCAATTGACTGAGCCATCCAGGTGATGCAGAAACCTGACCACTCTTAAAACAAACAAAAAGCCAAAGTATCATGACGTTAGAAGGGTAAGTAATAACTATAATAGATTCACTCTGTTTTGCCTTGGATATGGTACTGTCCAATTGAACTTTTTGTAATAATGAAAATATTCTCTACAGTATCAAGTATTGTAGCCACTAGACATATATGGCTATTGAATACTTGAAATGTGCTCATAGTGGGGCCACAAAAACTGAATTTTCAATTTTGTTTAATTTTAATTAATTTAAATTAAATTTATATAGCCACTTGAGTGTAGCAGCAATCATACAGGGCAGCACAGCTCTGAAAGGCATAAACTAAAGCTACTACTTAAATGTTAATGGGAACACCTTCCTTTATTTAATTAAGGAAGAACGTCTGAATCAGAGCAATCCAGCAATGGAATGGATGGCCTCCTGAATAGAGCATGCTCTACCTCAAGAAGTAATGTTTCAACAATGGAGAGGAAATTCCTTACCAGAACTGTGACAGCAGGGATTCTTGCTGTATAGGCCAGTTGTACTACTAACTTCATATAACTTCCAAATCCAATATTCAATTTTTTAAAAATATTTTATTGGGATCCCTGGGTGGCGCAGCGGTTTGGCGCCTGCCTTTGGCCCAGGGCGCGATCCTGGAGATGCGGGATCGAATCCCACGTCAGGCTCCCGGTGCATGGAGCCTGCTTCTCCCTCTGCCTATGTCTCTGCCTCTCTCTCTCTCTCTCTGTGACTATCATAAATAAATAAAATCTTTAAAAAATATATATATATATTTTATTTATTTATTCATGAGAGACAGAGAGAGAGAGAGAGAGAGGCAGAGACACAGGCAGAGGGAGAAGCAGGCTCCATGCAGGGAGCCCGAAGTGGGACTCGATCCCAGGACTCCAGAATCACGCCCTGGGCCAAAGGCAGACGCTAAACCACTGAGCCACCCAGGCATCCCCAATATTCAATTATTATATGTTTGCTACCAAAAATTTATGTCTACTATAACTTATTTAGTATTCCTATAGAGGGAAATCTGTTATTCCAAAAGTAATGAATTTTGTACTAGAAACAGGTAACTTTTTAAACCTGGGTTTGTGGAGGGCTATTCAGAAGAAAAAATATTTTTAAAGGTGACAAAATAAAATATATCTGATGTCAGTGTATTTGGATATGAAACTAGGTTCTACGATGCAACATGAGAGTATGGTCTTTGTAGTCTACAAGCTCCAGAGACTCCAGGAAATAGGCGTTCCCTAGAGGCTGAAGGCTACCAGATGTCCATCAATATCATTCTTTTCTACTTCCATGGTAATGGGATTCGGTCTACGTCACGGCTGCCCACCTAGGAAGGATATGACCCTAAGCCTCTGAAGTGGCTGGAGATCTGTGACTCAGCACGGAAATATAAACAGAAGTGATGTGTGCAGCTTCTGCTTTGCTGAATTAAGAGGAAAACTCTGGCTCTGGACATTTGTTCTTTTCTTCTCTCTAGTGGCTGAAATGGCAATGATCAAAGTGATCTTAGATTTTTGAACGATGTGAATATATTATCCATTCAATAAATTAAGATAAATGATGCAGATTAAAGTTTTAATCTATAGAAACACTAGTTAATAAGACAGGAAACATAAGGTGTGTCCCCAAAAGTAAAATGAGAAATGTTTCGTGTATCTACTTAGATTTGGAAGAACAAGTTTCAGTAATTGTCACAAACAGTGGTCACTGTGACAGGTAAGGTTTTATGACTGCAACGAGAGCTGATAACCTTGCATTTTAACTTAAAACCCTTTAATATAAAAAAAACCCTTAATATAAAGCAGTAAAAGGCTATTTAAAGCAATGACAAAGAAACTGGTGGGCAGGCACCTTTGCTTTTTCTTCCTATATGGTATTTAGTGTTTAACAACAAATACACTAAAAAAAAAACAACAAATACACTTAGATTTTAGGCTACAATTTTAGATGGCATTCATAGGATGTGAATCAATTTCCTGATATAAACATGTAATTAAAATCAAACAATGTCAATAGTTAAACATGGCATTGCCCAACAGATTGTTTATTGATGGAGTTCCTGTTTCCCTAGTTGAAAGGTAGAGGTTCATTGCAACTATTTGGTAGTCTAAAGACTGTTTGTGTCTTAAAATATCTTTCGACAAAAGCCACAGTCCTCTGATTGTATATTTTCTCGTGGGCAAATGTTAATTTTAATATGTATCTTATTTTTTTTTTAATATGTATCTTATTAAGCAAAATTGTTCTACCCACCAAGATTTGTCAAAAGTCAAAGTTTAACTAGAAAGACTCACTGTTTTACTCTTTGTTTTATTTCTGATATAATGAACTGTAATTAGAGTACCTGATATGTATCAAAATAAATAGGTCATTCCATTTATAATATAATCAGATGGATGAGCTTACCCAACTTCTCTCACAAGGTCGTGTTAAGTTTTAGAACAAGAAATTTCATTGCTGCTATTTTCTCTTATTAGGTGTATTCTCCTAGTTTGAGCAAAACATATTTAACTTGAGCATTCATCAGAAATTCAAGTTGAAGCAAGTTATTGAAATGATGTATGATCAGGTCTGTTTTGAAGAGTACTGTGATCCTTATGACTTTCTCATAGGTAAAAATAGTCTACTGCTTCCAAGAGAATATTTAATATCCATTAAATTACAAGGTTGTAAATTAATATATTGCAATATGTTAGTACACTACAACTTTCTGCAATGTATTCTTTTAAGTTTTTAAAAATTTATTTATTCATGAGAGACATAGAAAGAGAGAGGCAGAGGCACAGGCAGAGGGAGAAGCAGGCTCCATGCAGGAAGCCTGATGTGGGACTCGATCCTGGGTCTCCAGGATCACATCCTGGGCTGAAGGCAGGTATTAAACTGCTGAGCCACCCAGGTGTCCCATATAATGTATTCTTAAGGTGATTTCCACATAATGCAAAGTTACTACAAACATAGGAAGTAAAGAAGAGAAAGATAATCATTTAGATTTTTAATCCCCATATTTATTTAAACAAGTCTTTGCTTTAAACTTCAAAATCCCCCAATAAAATGAAGACATACAGGGACGCCTGGGGGGCTCAGCAGTTGACCATCTGCCTTCGGCTTAGGGCGTCCTGGTCCTGATCCTGGGGTCCTGGGATCCAGTCCCACATCGGGCTCCCTGCATGGAGCCTGCTTCTCCCTCTGCCTGTGTCTCTGCCTCTCTCTCTGTCTCTCACAAATAAATAAATAAAATCTTTTTTAAAAATGAATACATTATTTCTTTCTCAAAATCACTTTATCTCATTCCTAACACTTTTTAGTAAATCAGCCACATCATAGACCACGCTCTAATTTTCCACTTTAAAAAATTTGCTTTATAATCCCATGGTATCAGCTCCATGGTCAAGAAAGAAAGAATGGAAGCAAACTGAACTGTACAATAATTATGCAGTAAAAGTGGGAAACAGATTCAGGAATGATAGTTTATTCCATTTTAATTTGTTATACTTTTTTTTCCTTTGCTTTCATTTTTAGACACATTTTTTTCCTGTTGGTACAAAAAAAAAAAGTAGTTTTCTTATGTTTAAGTATTTTTAAATTACCACTACATTTTCATCTGTATCCATTGACAATATTACTTTAAACAAAGGTCATTACAGTTCTGTCTTCCTGTGATATGTACTAAGTACATAATGAGCAAATAAATAAGTCATTTTTATACTATATGTTTGTTTATTTATTTATTAAAAGATTTATTTATTTATTTATGGTGATGGACATTAAGGAGGGCATGTGAAGTACTGACAAAGATTTTAAAGCAGCCCATCACAAAAATGCTTCAGCAAGCAATTATGTATGATAAACCAAATGAAAAACCAAACCGAACCAAAACAAAACAAAAAACAGAATGTCTCAGCAAGGAAAGAGGAGGTACAAAGCAGAGAAAAGCGGAAACTTTAGGACTGAAAAGATAGTAATTGAAATTAAAAAACCTCATGAGATTGTAACATGTTAGTCATTAGGGAAAGCTGATGATAAAGGTGAAAAAGAATTAACATGATTAACCTTGAAGATTAATGGTAAAATAAGCTGAAATCTTTCTTGACAATTTGTGACAATAATTATAATTTATTTGATATTTAAACACCCAGCTAAATTTTTGGAAGTAAAAAATAAAAAATACATCTTGGTTAAAAAAAATAATGAGCTCAGTATCAATGATGTGATAATAAAGATTACATTTTCCTAAAACCCATCTGGCTTTAAGAGAAAACATTTGCAGAATGTGTTTGTAATTCTTTTTAAACTACCTATAGAGAAATAACATGCTCTACTCATTGAATCCTAATTGAAGACATATTCACTGATTCGTTTTGATATTATAAAAATTCAGACGATATTTCCTAGTAATTCATCTTGTGGAATTGCAAAAGAATCTGACTTATATGCATGCTAGATTTAAGATAATTAAAATTATTTTGTTAAGACTGTCATTGGACAGTTAGGTAGTCAGGGCCAGGGTCTCCAACAATAAAATATTGAATCAGGACAGCTAAAATAAAACAGCACTAACATCCTGTTTTGCAGCTTAGACAAGACTCCACTACAAATATGTTTTGCTGCCTTTAAAGAAATGACTTCAACAAAATGTCTTAAAATAAGACAATTAACCACAAAGGATTTGTTACTGTCGGGGGCAAGGGGCACTTAAGACGTAAGCCCCCAGATGTCAGCAAAAAAGACCATCAGCAATGTAGATATCAACCTACTAGGTAGACAGATACGTGACCAAAGCCCTGATAAGCACAACTCAGCACACCCTGATCGCTAAAGATAGTTCCGCAAAAGAGCTCATAAAAACCCCTAAACTTAGAAACTGCAAGGGCAACCCTCTCGGCCCCCTCCCTCCCTCTCCGGGGGTTTATAATATTGCTCAATACACTTTGCTTTGCTGCCCACCTCTCTTCCTGCTCGACCTCTTCATTCTTTGAAGTGGTCTGACCAAGAGCTGCGGGCACTAAAAGAAGAGAATTCCTACAACTATTTGAAGATAATTGTCTGTCTTTATTGAATGAAGTAAGATAACTCACTATGCAGACTACAGTTCTTTTAAAGGGCAAAATGCAGGCATTCCATCATAAAGCAGCTTTTCAATTGTCTGAATCCTTTGGTATAGAAACTACAAAATGCAAACTACTTAGTTTTGTGATGAACAACATTTGAGGTCAAAAGAAAAGAAAATGAGGATTTTGAAAAAAAATTATATTAAGCTAATTGAAAGAGTTTGAAATGAATTAATTATTATATGAAAAGAAATTTGATGGGCATTTCCTTGCCTTCATCAAAGAAAACCGACACCATTTTCCTTTTTTAAACTCTCTTTACACTCTGAAGTAAACACACCAATGAAATCAGAACGTCCATCTAACAGCCTTAGCCTGATTCCTTCCTCTATACATGAAGGAAAGGAAGCAACTCGAAATATCCATCTGTTCGGAGACTGAGTTAGGTGATTTGTTTGCATTATATCCTTCTCCCAACAACCCTATGTGCCTACTGTTACCTGAATTTGAAAGATGATGAATGGAGACATCAGATTAAATAACTTCTCTTCAGTTCACACACTTAAGATAGCCGTTGAGCCTGCAGAAAAAGAAAATTTTGCTTTCATCCACAATGCCTTCTCTATCAACTCCATCAAGTATCAAAGTATTGCCAAGTGTAATTTGGTTGTTCAGAGTCCAGGTGGAGAAGAGTGAAGAGAGATTTTTATCCATACAGCTGAGTGTTATTGTGCTCAAGTTCAGAGCAGACCTGTCTTCTTTCTCACTGCATATTCATTCCATATCAAAGAAGAAAATGGAGGAGAAAGTGTCGACAACTCATGGTCTAGACACAGTGTGTGCACAGCAGTACTCCCCTGTCAAAAGGCAATAGACAAAAGTAAGGAAACACTTTTGATCAAAACCCAGTTGTTTTTCTAACTGCTTTTCTCCTTTTCCAGCTGCTCGGGCCCTTCACTCAGCAGCAGGAACTTAATGACAGCTGTTACAAGGATTATGACGAGAGACTTCCCACTTTAACTGATCTTCTGGACTGGTTAATAGCTTTGATCTCTCATTGTTAGGTCCAATCTAGTGCTGGCAGTAGGAAAACTAGTCTTATTTCCACCCAACTAAAAGCTGATCCAAAATTAGCTATGGAAATAGAATTATATTGTTCCATTTTGTTTAGACACAGTGCAATCTGAAAGGACCAAGTTAATAAGATTGTTTATAAATGGAATTTTTTAAAATTAATGGTCTTGGCTTTCTAAGAATAGAAAAGTATTGTATTACAAGTAAAAGTAATTGGAGTGAAAGTAATTGGGCATTATCTTTCCAAATTCTAGAAGTTATTGGCAGGTAGAATGAGTCCTAAGTGATAAGCATTTCTTCAAAAGAACATCAATAATATGAAATATTAATAAATCCAGAGTGATTTTGAAAAAAATGATGTTATCATAAAGATCTGTCAAAAGCATAAGCAGTTTACTCTGAGTTTATTGACTGAAGTGTTGTATTTCATTTGGAACAGTCAGTGCTTCTTAGAATTGGCTCTTCTAACACTGTTTAGTTCTCCACAAGGTTCAAGTCAAAAATCTGCTCCCATCATTCTCCCACCCTTATCCTCATTACTTATGCTCACAAAATATCTGCCTCCTACTTTGCTGACATTTTCTGTTTTATGAAATTCCTCTAGATTCTCTGTCCTTTCTTACGCCCCAGACTGTTTTTACAAGTTTACTCTTGCTTTTATCATTTTCTGTGGTTTCAGAAGGTCTAACCTCTCCCATTGAGTACAGTATTTCTGTTTTGGTCTAACCTTTCCCATTGTGCTCATTAACTCGAAAACCTTTTAATCCACTTCTGTTCTGCGCCAGAAATTATGCTAGGAATTAGGAATTCAAAGATGAGCAATTTCCCTCTAAAGGCACTTATTGCCATGTCCTCCACTATCAATTACATCCCATCACGCTTGCATCAGCAGGCTTACCCTTTCCACTGACTTGTTTTCCTCCCATAAAATCAAGTACCGTGGGAGAAAATAAAACGAAGCAAACAAAAAACAAACAACCTCTCCATATTAAACTACTGTCCTATCTCTTGCCTCCCTGTTACCTTTCCATTTCTTAGTAACATTCATGTCTATAAAATGTTTTCGTGTACTCAGCACCAAGTAATTCCTGGCTTCCATTACATCACTTTTCTGTAATTTGCTTAAAAAGCATCTATGGTCTCTCAATGGTCTTCTTTGCAATCCCTTTTAAAATCCGACTTATCTTCAACATTTTGATAGCTTTGAAACAGGCCCCTTCTTTTTTGGCTTTATATTGCTAATTATTATTGTCCTTCCATCTTCTTTCTTCTCTCTCTCTCTCTTTCTGTTTTATTTGCTGACACTTGGGCTTCTCTTAACTCCTAAGTAGAGGTATTTTCCAAGGGTCTTTCCTTGAAAAGGAAAAGTCTTTTCTTGAAAATAATTTTCCTTATTTTATTTTGACAAAATTGTCTGCTATCATGTCTTCAACTAATGCCTCTCTGCATAATAATTGCCTACCAAAATTTTTTTTTCTTTTTTTTCTTTTCTTTTCTTTTCTTTTCTTTTCTTTTCTTTTCTTTTCTTTTCTTTCTTTCTTTTCTTTGTTTTGTTTAGTGAAGGAAGGCTTAGAAGTAGCTTGCTTCCATCGGAGTTTGGGATGTATTTACCTAAACACAAAGTGGAAGGAAGAATTTGGATAGAGCTCTAGCAGTTTTGTTTTTATTTTTATTTATATTTTTAGTTTTTCGGTGTAACCTAGTGGTAGCCTCTTGGTTATATTATCCCAAAGGTCTACTAGACTAACACTAACTTCTTATTAGTGAAGATATTTATATGTGTGATGTTAGCATTGATAAAGAAGAAACCATTGAACGATATGTTATGTCCCTATAATGACAAATACTGCAGTTTTATTTTGTAGAAAAAGAACCTTCCCGTCAATACTCAGATAAAATTTACTCAAGAGATAGGTCATGTCTGCAGCAAAGCATTGAATTGCCTGAGTCATTGTTTTGCAAACCTCCAACAAGTTGTGTTTATTGCTAGAGAACAGCCTAAGAGTTTGGGGAAGATACAGTGCGGATTTATTCTATGTTCCAGTATGGTTAGGTCAAGTTTAGACTTTTCCATCAGACTTTTTCTTCTATATCAAAAGCATGAGAATAATTTGATATCTCATTTTGAGATAGGATATTCACATTTTGGTTAGCCATAATTTTGTGGCTAAACCCACAAAGTTTTAGGGTATCATTCTAAGACTGAGAAATTATACGTCAAATGGTGTGTCAATTTACATGTGTTGCTGTTAATGTATTTTTAAATCCTCTTGCTATAATAATTCAAGATTTATCTGGTTCTTTCTTAGGATAATAGGGAAAAAGTATTTGACTGCTTCAGGTTATCTCAGAAAACCTGTCATAAACTTAGTTTCTTTGTTCCATTGTCAAATATAAAGACAACTAGAAATTATAATCCTATATTATTATTTTTTAATTTATTTTTATTTATTTATGATAGTCAGAGAGAGAGAGAGAGAGAGGCAGAGACACAGGCAGAGGGAGAAGCAGGCTCCATGCACCAGGAGCCCGATGTGGGATTCGATCCCGGGTCTCCAGGATCGCGCCCTGGGCCAAAGACAGGCGCCAAACCGCTGTGCCACCCAGGGATCCCTTAATCCTATATTATTTTTTATGTGGAATCCTGCCACTTGAACTTCATGAGATGATTGTTAATGTGAATACAGGCCCTATAGGCATACTACCAAGGAATATAAACAAATCAAGTTATCACATCAACACAGTAGTTAAATTTTCTATTACATTATTGTAGTTGTGGGTTCTATTTATTTAAGTATCAACTACTAATAATCTTGTGCCTAGAAATGCTTTAGTAAATTGTTTAATTTATCCAGAAATGTTAAATGCAAATGTTTCTGCCTTTCATGTATTTATAACTTTATCTAAAATTTTGTGAGGAATATTGGAAATTTTAGTTTGTTAGCTGTGGCTAGGTAGTCTTTACTTAAATATGTACTCACCATTTTTTTTTCTTTTTTTGGAATTGCTTGTTAAACCGGGACAACAGTAAAATATGATAGTGTTCTCGAAAAATAAACAGCTTGGTTGCAAAATGTCTTTTTCTTCTGAGAAACCTATCCTAATAGTAATTTATATGTTATATGTACTTGAGTGACCCTGAAATATTAGGTCATCTTGTTGATTTTCTCCTGCTCATAGAATATCTGGAACTCCAACCCTTTTGGCTATCTGATTAATAGCTATCATTTATCAGATAAATCAGTAAATCAAAAAACGGATTCTCTTTTTTTTTAAACCTTATGACCATACAAAAAGTAGGAGACATTTAAACTAAACATTTGCTCTTTAGAATTTCTTTTTTTTTTTTTTTTAAGATTTTATTTATTTATTCATGAGAGACAGAGAGGCAGAGGGAGAAGCAGGCTTCATGCAGAGAGCCCGATGTGGGACTCGATCCCGGGTCTCCAGGGTCATGCCCTGGGCTGAAGGCGGAGCTAAACCGCTGAGCCACCCGGGCTGCCCTGCTCTTTAGAATTTCTTAGGTGGAAGATGTCTTTAAAGACAAACTGCTGTAATACCCTTTGTGTTGCCTGCCCTTGCATAAAGAATATACAAGACAGGAACCTTAGAAAGACTGGCATACTAGAGCATGGGCCTGTGGTCCTAAAATTATATGAATAATGCTTACTGTCATGGGATCCAAATACTCCTTGCTTAAAGGATGTATGATACATTAAAGTCTTGAGACAAAGCAGAAAGTCAGCAGATGGCTAAATAGAGAAATATGGTTACTGGAGAGGTCACTGTAATAATGACCTCATGTTGGCCAATGACAATACCTATCATTTTAGATGACACTTATGTTGAATTTAGCTTTCAAATGTGAAAAACAATGGTATGGAGAGTTATGGGGAGACTATTACGGGCAGGAAAAATGGTATGTTTAAAAGGTAGAGGGGCAGCCCAGGTGGCTCAGAGGTTTAGTGCCACCTTCAGCCCAGGGCGTGATCCTGGAGACCCGGGATCGAGTCCCACGTCGGGCTCCCTGCATGGAGCCTGCTTCTGCCTCTGCCTGTGTCTCTGCCTCTCTCTCTCTCTCTCTCTCTCTCTCTCTCTCTCTGTGTCTCTCATGAATAAATAAATAAAATCTTTAAAAGGTAGAAGACTGGATAACACATAGAACATTCAAGATACGATAGTACTTCAGATGAGCTGAATGTAGATGCAGGTTTGTGGAGAACAGCCATATGGAAAGCTAAGGTGGTGGTAGATTATGTGGGGTTTGAATGTCATGTCACTGAGATTTGTACTTTATTTGGCAGGCTCAATCATTGGCAGCAGAGAGACTAATAATTTCCCCTCCCCCCACCTTTCTAAGAGGGTGATGTGAAAATAGCTTTGTTTAAGAAGATCAACCAAGCAGCTACTTGAAAAATATTGACAGGTTATGTACTAGGGACAAGGAGACCAATTTGTCTGTCTTCTTTCCTTTCTTCCCTCCATTCCCCTCTCCCCTTCCTCTATTTTCTTATTAAAGTAGTAGGGTAATGATAGTCCATATTAGAGTAATTATCATTGAGATGCGTAAGAAAGACTAGAGGGAAAAACCCTGGCAACTCCCCTCAACAAAAAAAAATCACAAGAACATAGCAGTTGGATTGAAAATGGAGGAAACGAAGAGGTTTTTGAAGCAGAATAAAAGGGACAACAATGCTGAACAGAAACGGCAAATCTGGGGGTGGTGCAGATCAGAGGTGGAGGGCAGGAATTGTGGGTTTGTTTTCAGGCGTGATAAATTAGGGCAAAAGGATAACAACCAGATGAGAATGCTCAGGGCACATGTGGAAATTCAGGAGGGAGATGGGAACAAGAGATAGAGATTTGAGAATCATCCACAACAAAGTAAAACAAAACAAAACAAAGAACCCAAAACAATTCAGGGAGGACTTTTATGTTTTAAAGTGGGTGCTGTGCTGAGGGAGTCTATCTCCTGCCACAGGAGTTCTGGACTTCATCTCTTTTGCACAAGTGCCCTTCTACACAAGTCAGGGCAATAATTATTGTGTGCATGTCATGCTGCAGCGCGAGGGCTGTTCTTAAGAATAAGCCAATATAGAAATGCTTTCATCTGCTAATTGTTTAGTATTTTCCATAACCAGCTTTATCTGTACAAGGTTTCTGCTTGTACTTGAACTTCCCGTGCTAGCTTTCACCATAACAAGTTGAAGAATGCAGAACACTCCTCCAAATCCTGTTTTGGCAGTAGAGCCTTCCATGAGGTTTTAAGCTTGAACTCAGTTGAGTTTGTGATCTCTCAGAGCAGCATCACACTTGACTAGATGTAATCATTTCTGGTTTTGTTTTTTTTTGTTTTTTTTTTTAATGACTAACAACATGAAATCCAAACAATCTGTTAACATAAACGCAACCAGTACTGAGGGCAGAGTCATACAATATTAATAGAATTTTTAGGATATATTTCAGAAAGATGGGAACCAGGATTATGGAGCAACAAACTGAGGCTTTTGTGAGAATCATATATTTTAAATTTAATAGTGAAGATATATAACAGCTAATTGTCAAAAAATGTGAATTAAAATGAGATCATGTGTAATCCTATCAGTCTGGTGAAGCAAGTAAATGCAATGAAAAAATAAATTCATCCTATTATTACAGGGAAAATAATCCTCTCCAATGTTGTTGCAGGGATTGAAACTGGTTACATTTTATAGGGAAAACTGTATGTGTAAAAACATAACATGATTATACCTAATAGAAACCCGAGACCACAAATAAATGGACATTAATGGAGGTTGGTCTGTTAAAAATTGGGGAGAAAAGACAAACAGCCTTATAGGAAGGGATAAATAAATTTTGGGACAGCCATATAATTAACTAATTTGCATTCATTAAAACTAATAATATAAAATGTAATATTTATCACATAAATATTTAATATTTATTAAATTTAAAAACTACAGAAAAACACAGATGATCATGTGTATGTGTGTGTATATGTATACACAACAGGTATAATATTATATGTATGTATCACTCTAACTAGAACAAAAATGGTCAAGTATTTACAGACTTGGTCTTATACCCATCCAACCAAAGGAAATCTGTCCCATGAAAAGGCTTTTCCCATCCCCTGAATCCTGGCCTTTTCCAGGTACTTTAGGAAGTGGAAGTGGCTCAGTCATTTAAAAAGGAGTCTAGGAGAATTTCTACACTAAGAAGAGTAGAGAGCAAGACACAGGAGAAAGCAGAGGATAGATCCAAGAACAAAATGAGGAAGGTATGGGAAGAAAGAGCTTGTAAAAAGATTTACAAGGTGAGTATTGGAGATTTAAGAAATTGGTAGGGGAGAAGGGAGGGAGAGGTGCTACTATCACATAGGTTGAGACACTGAGATGATCAGGACAAATTTTAAAAAGGTTTTCTGTGAAATACAACTGTACTCTACCAGCAGTGTGTTCTGGAGAAGTTCCGGTGAATAACTGGATCTCAAAGTTTATTTTTGTAGGACACTATTTCTTTTGGTGTAACTTACTGACCATGTTAACTCACTTTCATGCAAGTTAGGTAACTGGGCAGTTTAAATAAAACAGAATTTAAAAGTATTGAAATATTTATTTTTTCTTTTCTAAAAGCGAGGTAAAATTAGATGTAGTTTCATTCTTCTAAAGAGATTTCTAAATTTCTTTGCATGCTATTTTATACATTCACATACACACACAAATACATAGGTGGTGTCAAGTTGGTGTTGAGTGTTTAACTAAGCTACACTATGGTATTGTTGCCTTGGCATCCATTTTGTTTGGCCAAGTGGACAGCAGGGGCATTGAACTGACACTAGGCCCTCATACAAGCATGCCATAGATAGCAAGCAACCTGCAGAACCACAAAGAAATTGAAGATCCTAATATGACTTCCTTAAGGGCCCTTGTGGTCAACAATCTTGCCTCCCAGGTCATTTCCTTTGTGCGTCCCTGAGATAAGACCCCTGTGGAACTTGCCAAGCCCTACTTTTTTTGGTTTGAATTGACCACTCTGGCCTTAGTCTGGGAACCCCAAAGCACTCCATCCATGGAGCCTTTAGGAAGGCATGTTCCTAGGTCCTGTTTCTCTGTCTGCCAACACTCTGCCTGAACTCCATGTGGCCCCTTGAGGCATTCTGTATATTTCCTCCAGGGCTTAGTGAGTAATAAACCTTTCTATTTCAATTTCCCTCGTGGTCTTTTGTTGAACCACATCTCACTATCCAATACCCCAGGGCTCTCCTTAACAAATGTTGATTTAACAAAGTCTTACCAATTGGTTTCTTTATATTTATCACATAAGCAACAGTATTTCTAGATTTTAGAAGAAGAATAGGTCTTCTGATAGAAGTAGTAAAATCAGCACAAATTCTGGACAGTGAACAGGCCCTCAGAAGATACATGCTTACAGATCTTGATTGTGTCACAATTACAGTAAGCACCCTTTATTTCTTTCTTCCATTGGATCATGGGAGTTTAAAACATGAGCTCTAAAGCTCAATAGACTAAGGTGTAAAAATATGACTTTATAACTGGGGAAACTAAAAGTATTACTGAGTACTTTTAAAGTTCAGTCTTCTCAAATATAAAGAAAAAAAAAAGCAATAGGCTTAGGAGTTATATACTAGCTATTTTTTTTTCTTTTTATATACTTTTCTACCCAATTACTTTGACATACATCTGTTTGGCCAAAACAATACATGCCCAATCCTAGTTGCAAAACAATCTGAGAAATCCAGCTCTTTAATCTGAGTTCATAGCCACTCAAAACAAAATAGCACACTTTTTTTTTTTTTTAGTGAGGAAGAAGAGAATATATATTTATAGAAATTCAGGCTTTTATATGGGAATAATAATATCTACCTCACAAATTATTGTTATAAGTACAAAATGTGATTACGCCTATGTACACACACACAACCAAGCTGACCATCATGCCTTGTAAAGAGTACACATGCATAGAATATTATGTAAAAAAATCTTCCTGTTTTCCTTGATTAAACCAAATATGTATAAATCTATTTACTTCAAAATCACTTGGTTAAGCATTTTTTTTTTTCTTTTTTAGATTTTATTTATTTATTTATTCGTGCGAGACACACAGAGAGAGAAAGAGAGAGGCAGAGACACAGGCAGAGGGAGAAGCAGGCTCCATGCAGGGAGCATAACGTGGGACTTGATCCTGCGTCTCCAGAATCAGGCCCTGGGCCAAAAGCGGCGCTAAACTGCTGAGCCACCCGGACTGCCTTGGTTAAGCATTTTTATAGAACATACTTATATGTTTACATTATATATATATTTTTTCCAACCAGGTCACAGAAATCTTGGTAACGATGCCAGTAAAAACTTTTCTATAATTTCATACATGTTTTAATTTAATCATGGGTTTCTCTCATGTGCTTAATATAAATAAGAAAATCTAGCAGTGTTCTTGATTTTAAATACAACATTTTTAAGTTTTACATTGTGTACAGTATGCTGTTGGATAGCAATGAGGATATACATGAAATTCTTGAAATTCTCTAAATAAAAAAAAATTTTAAAGTATTTATTTATTTATTCATGAGAGACACACAGAGAAGGAGGCAGAAACACAGGCAGAGAGAGAAGCAGGCTCCACACAGGGAGCCTGATGTGGGACTCGATCCTTGGAACTCCAGGATCACGCCCTGAGCCAAAGGTAGACGCTCAACTGCTAAGCCACTCAGGTGTCCCTCTAAATAGAAAATTTAAGTTACATTGGATACCATTTGAAGAAGCAAATAGAGGTTTAGCTCTAGGAACTTTCCTGGCCTATGGTACCA
Organism: Canis lupus familiaris; assembly: GCF_011100685.1. Classification (NCBI taxonomy): domain Eukaryota; kingdom Metazoa; phylum Chordata; class Mammalia; order Carnivora; family Canidae; genus Canis; species Canis lupus. Next base: position 21,038,284 of record NC_049239.1, read on the forward strand.
ACTTTCAAACTGTTATGAAATTCCTTTATAATATTTGTACACTCAGAGAACATTTTTGTTCCAGAGAACCTCCCAATCCATACCCACCACCCTAGTTTGTTGCAAATGGATTGCAGATATGGCTAGAAGTGGGCTCTTCAACCTTCGGTTTCACTGTAGTCCTTGGGCTGGCCTGCACCTGGAGCAGTTCTTGTCTCTTTACCCCAGCATCCAATAAAATATTATAATTCTCTAGATGTACAGACACTGCTCATATATTTATGCTTCATCTCCCTAGCTAGATTGAATGTCTTAGCAGTAAGGACTAAGTCTTCTATAAGAACCTATGTGATTACATAGAATTAATGCTTACTGAGATTTTTATTTATAATCAATATAAATACATTATTTTTGGCATTTATGATCTAAGCAATATGCATTAATAAATGTCTGTTCTATTTTCTATTTCTATTTCTAAAAGATAGTTAAGATCTTTCCTTTTCTCTTGATGAAACTGTATAGAACAATTTCATGAGTCATTTATATGATCAACTTGTGCTCATATTAAATCTCTCTTTTCCATGATCTCTATTTTATAATGATTATGTGTTAAATTTTATCCTCTGAGATGAGATCAGAACTAATCAACCCCACCCTCTGCTTACTAATAGAACTTCCAGAGCTTGGGATGATCTTGGAAGTCAAGTGTTCCAGCATTCTCATTTCACAAATGAGGAATCCGTAATCAGAAAGGTTGGAGTTTTCATTCAACATTTGTTGAACATCTGTCATATGCTTAGCCCCAGGCTACGTCCTGGGGATAAACAGGCAAATTAGAAATAATCATATAAGGATTATATGTGATATTATATATAATGAATGGAACACAGCACTTAGCATGCTATACTCATTCATAAAACAATATTTGAATATTTTACATTTGATACTGTAGCTTCTAATTTTCCTAGATCGGGGTGGAGAGAGGCCTGAAAATTGAGTGGCAGATGAGAATTCCTTAAGGATTTCACTCTGGGTCAAGTAAGGCACACTAATATTATGGCTGTCCTACAATTACACAGCAAGTGAATTAAACAGGAATTTAGATGAAGTGTCTTGACTCCTGTTTAGTGTTTTTTTTTTTTCTTTTTTATCTCCAGTTACAGCTCTTCTTAAAGCTACATTATGACTTGCACATTCTTACTATTAGGTATGAATATCACCATGTTAGAAAGCAGGGAGAAAAAAATAATAGAAGAAAACTAAGGAGATTGTTTTTCAATACCATAATACAGAATATAGAAAACATACTACATTAAATAAAAAAATATGTGTGTCATAGGAATGATCAATTATAGAAAACAGAATCCTACTCCAGATGCTTCTAGTGCCTTCTAGTCTAAGGGTATTTGGGTAAAGATAGAGGCTATCCATGGTCTCAGTGGCCTGTTTTTTCTCGAACTATTTTTAATTCAGATTAATGATATGCATTCAATTGTAAATAAATTCTATTGATAACACATCAGAAATGACTTTAGGATCTGATTTTTTTTTTTTCTGTATCCCCATTTCACTCATTGTATTTTTACCCTCACCTAACCAGTGAAACTGTCACTTATTTGGCTATACCTTCAAATCTCTGTCTACCTTCTCCATACACATTTCTGTTCTTCACATTACCATTAGTTACTTTCATTTAAACTATATCCAAAAGACATCCTTCACTCCTGAAAACATTTATAGGCTTTTTGTGGTACATAGGTAAAAACTCAGATTTCTTCAGCAGGCATGAAATAAACCACTTTCTCCATAAACTCTCAAAAGCTTGAAGTTCCTTGCTACCTACCATGCAGTTAGAAAGTTTACCGATGTAATTTGAATAAGTAAATGGCTTAGCTTGGGCTACTATAACAAAATGCAATATACTGGGTAGCTTAAACAAATGACATTTATTTTCTCAGAGTTCCGGAGGCTCTAAGTCCAAGACCAAGGTTTGAGCATGATTGGGTCCTGGCGACTCTCTCTTCCTGGCTTGCAGACTACCTTCTTGCTGTATGGCATGGCAGATAGAGAGCAAGAGCAAGCTCTTTCATGTCTCTTCCTGTAAGGGCACTAATCCCATCATCGGGCCCCATGTGGGCTCATGACCTCATCTCAACTTAACTACCTCCCAAAAGCCCATTTTCAAAATACCATCACATTGGAGGTTAAAGCTTCAACATAGGAATTGAAGGGTAAACAATTTAGTCTAAAGGACATAACTTTAATTATTCTAAGGTACTCTTGGTCTCTTCCAGTGACTACTGCTAGGAAAGAATTAACATTGTGTTAAATCATACATAGAGATATTTCGTTATTAATTTTTAGCTCTTTCTCTAATCAAATAATCCAGTGAACACAATGATCCCACATGGAAAAAATATCAACACTACAAAGAATGTGTTATAGTTATGTGTTATAGTCTGATTTCTTATCAATTCTCCCACAAAGATTCTGTACCAATTCAAAAATAAATATAAGAGTTAGATAAGGAAGAAAATATAATTTCAGTTAGAGGTAGGGTTCAATTGCAGGATTGAATTTAGAGCCAGATTGGATTTTCTGCTTTTTTCCCTCCTTAATGGGACTAAACCGCCATCCGTAGGTTGAGGAGATAGATGATGGTAACATTCCACAACAAGAAGAGGGTGTCTTGGTGAGATTACATCACAGAAGTAGCATGGAGCAGAACTGGTGGGGCTTGTGGGTAACCTGGTTCTAAGAATTTCAAGCTGGCTCAGATGTCTACCCAGAAACTCCTCCCAGTTTTCCAGGTTAAAGAAGTAATTGCTCCTTCCTTGTAAAAGAGATAATAAGAGGTAATGAAAGGTAGGGGAAAGGGCAGATACTTATCCACTACTAAAGCTTTCTCAATTAATGAGCTGAGGCAGAAATGTGAAAAGGTGAAGAATTGTATCATTTTGTTTTGATTTTTGGTTTACTGGTTCATTTGTTTTCCCTCCAGAATGTACACATAAAACTCTCAAGCAGAGAATGAAAAGCTGGAGCAGTATGTAGCTCAGACAACATTTTGTTAATTATAGAGAATAATTACTTATTCTTTCATAATTACCAAGAAATGAAACATCAATACTTATAGGTTATGCGTTAAGCAAATTAATAAGACAAGTTCACTAAGAGTAAAAAGAGAAAATCATCACAGCTAAATTCAAGATTTCTTTTAGAAATGAGCTTTGTTTAGCAAAATAAACTGATGGACTGTTTAGACTGAAAAGTGAGACTCTAATAGCATGGTTTGCAATAGGAGAAAAAAAGAACTTTGAACTACTCTGCTTGAAAATGAGTAAGAATGGGATGGAGGCATCAGAGAGGAGAGGATAGAGAGGACAATCTCACAAAAACAATGTGTTACAGTCTGGATAAACTTATTTCTCATCTTACCTACCAGTTAGATTTTAAACCAATTGAGAAATTGATACAGGAGTAAGATAAGAACCAACATATTAACTTCAACAGAGGGAAAGCTCAATTGGAGAATGTGACTTGAATGAGGAGCCGAGTGGGATTTTCCCTTTTTTCCCTCTTTGTTGAACTAAAGCCCAAACAAACCAGGGAACAGGGTACAGGAATAGATATGAACAGAGAAAATCTTGGATTTACCCAACTTTTATCGCTGTTCATAGAGAGTGGCAATCATCAACATGTCTTAGATACTGACCTGGCTGCTAAGTGAATGGTGCTTCATAGTTAAACTACGAGAATCCTAGAAAAGCAGATGCAATGGGCAACACTCTGAGGATAGAACATGTCTCTTGCCAAATACACAAATAATCTTAGGGTGGTGGTGATTCTTAATAGCTGGGATCTACTTTGTAATGGAGGCCCTAAGGTAAAAACATGTATTTCAGTTTAGATGTCATGAGATCATAACCAGTCTATTAGACCTCCACATAACTAAGCCTCTAGAAGGAGAGAAGAGTATGATTTTCAAAAACGTACTAAGGCTGCATTATTCATCATTGAGGAGAAGGAGCCAACAGAGTCACATTCATAAATACCCCAGAGTTGGAGGAGATGAGTAAATTGAACTGGCTACCCTGAACATAGCTAGAGCTGGTAGGTGTCTGTCCAATTCTAAGGCAAAAGGTGAGTGAGCGGCTTCAGTATACTTTCCTCAGTGCCATGTTCATATCTGTCTCTAGTAGCCAATCTGAGGTATCTTGATTTTGTTATCAGTATAGGAAGCTAAAAATATAGTGTTTGGTCACAGTCACCTCCAGTGATTTGCAGATTTAGGGGCACCAGCAGAATAAAGTCTAGCCATGGCATTCACCCTTCTAGATGGTACTGCTATCATGACAATGGTGAAGCATCTTCCTTACATGTTTTAAAACTCAGGATTATAGATGAAACAACACATCAAGAACACTTGGAAAGGGGATGATGAAGTCACCAACTATAGAAGACAAACTAGTAAAGTCTGGGTAATAATGTCACTGTGACTTCAGTTTGTACCCATAGTGTTGTTTGGCTGCATTATTGGGTTACACTTGACTTTCTTTATTCATTGTTTTCCTTTTAATCCCCCTTCCTGATACTCTTTCTCTGCCTTTAATGGCTATGAAATTATATGATTTTTACCCTTCATTCAACTTTTAGTAGAGACGCCCATAATGGTGCCAGGAAAGCTAACAGAGGCAGCACAAAGAGGGGAAAAGTGGCAGTCTTAGCAGTGCTGGGGTTCATGTGACAGCCTCAGGAGCAGCAGTCATTCATTCATTCCTCAGTGGTTTACAGATGCAGCACACACAGATGAAAACATGTGCTTTTAACAATCAATTTCTTAATGGGTGCTAATGACTTAGTTTCTCTTCTATAGGGCAAGATGTGTTTATAAAAATAATCATATAAGACCTACCCAGTCTTGGGGTACGTATGTGTGTTGGGGGTGCACACATGTGCATGTACTAAGTTCTTATATCGATCTATAACTCTTCTTTATAGATTGCCATTTAGCTAGCATGGATCATGAAATTATTCTGATTATTCTTGCTGTAGTTTAGAAGATCATTCTCATTTACTCCTAGGAAGCCTACGAAAGGAAGGAAAGAAGGCTCCTTTTTACTACACTCTGTTACCAACTACCATATACTCTAGTTATGCCATTCATTGTCATTTTTTTCAAAAAAAAAAAAAACTCACTTTAAAAGGTGTACTAATTTTTTGGGACGCCTTGGTGGCACAATTGGTTAAGCGTATGATTGTAGGTTTTAGCTCAGGTCATGATCTCGAATCGTGAGATCAAGTCCCTCATGGAGCTCTGTGATCAGTGCAGCATCTGCTTAAGACTCTCTTCCCCCTCCTCTGCTCTCTCAATATAAAATAAATGAAAACATCTTTTAAAAATGAATAAAGGGTTTACTAATTTTTTTTTTTGGTTTACTAATTTTTTAGGTAGGTTTGAGAAGACCTTATATTATTTAAGATAGTAATATATTTCTACCCTCACATAAAATATAAACATCTTTAAACATCTTAAGTTTCCATGAAAAGCATTCAAATGACAAACACATCCATAACTCTTGAAGGGCCTCAGGCAAGCATGTCAATAATCCCTCTGTGTAGTCAATGTTGTTTAGATCAAGCCACATTGATTTTTTCAGAATTAAAGTTCATCTCTCACATTATATCAAGATGACCATAGAAAAGAAAATACAAAAAGGAAAACAACATGTGCCTATGTGGAAATAATAAGGACATAATAAGAGCAATGACATATTGAGGATGACTTATAATACCAAGGACTACAAAGCAAAATTAACTCATCTCTTTTGAATTTACTCAAAGAATCTAAAAGTGTGTTTTCACAGTTGTCAGAAGCTCTAGTCAACAAGGAGTCCAGCTGAATAAAGCAAAAGAAAAAGTGGCTGGTAATATGAGTTGACATCAAAAGTTTTATGGAATTCCAAACTTGACTAGATAATCTTGACAAAGGAAAGTGTAGAAAATGAAACAGAACACGATTCCTTCTTTTGTGCTTAAATGAAGTACATTTTCAAGTTTAAATAGACATTTTAACCATTAGACTCACACTTAATGAAAAGTTAGCTTGCCCTGAAGTACTAAGCTAAACAAAAAGTTGAATATGATGAAAATAATCTATTTAATCAAGGAACCTGTTGTAGGAACAGGCAAAGTTTCATCAGTAATTAAGGCTATGCCCCCCCCCAAAAAAAACCCAAAAAACAAAAAAACACTGTAACATACAAAATGATATTTATACATAACAGTATAAAGTGAAGTAGAAGCTTAGGATCATCAGGACAGGAATAAAACAGAAAGCACAAGGATATGAAAGCTGAATTTTGTAATATATTGCTTAAGTATTCCAATATTCTGGTTGATTTGGCAAAGCTCTATAGTAAGCAGTTTCCCCATTATTTTGGCTAAAATGTTTCCATCAACAGACTTTTATATTCATATAATTGGCAAAGTTATTTATACAGTGGGAAAGAACTTTAACATTTTGTAACGATGGCAGATAGATGATACAGATAGCTAGAAACACATACCATATATATATATACACATATATGTGTGTGTGTGTATTTTCGTTCATTTTTAAAATTTAAACCTATTAAAATACACTACTGATGTCTGATTTCCCATGTAGCATGACTCAGGGAAAGAATGCTCTGGTAATATGTACTTCAATTAATCTGGGTAATGTCACAGTTGTTTCTCATCATAAATTAATAAACTCTCACTTGTTCGGTTCCCTAAAGACCTCTTTATTCCTGAGCACCGTAAGCTGTTTTTTTAAGGCATGGGGCCAGATCCGAAAATCAATGTTTTACTTGGTAAGGCCCAGCCATACTTCAGCAGACTTTCCTGTGGATATCAGTACTGGCATCCATCTGCTTGTTTGCTACACATTTCTTTATTTATATGTATAATTTATGGTAACTATAGGCTTTTGCCACCTTACATTATTATAAAAAGGTTGTCATATTGAAACACTAAACTGATGATTCCAATACTTTTTCTCCTCAAAGGTAACATAAGCTGAAAGAAAGGACACTTTTAAACAGAACTTACATGTTTTGTATCCCTCCTTTATTCCTTTAGTCAGCACTTATATAGAGAATACCTTCTGTAGAAATAATGCTCAAGATTGTCAATACAACAGTGACCAAGTTAGAAAGGGAGATCAACATCTTAAATATGGCCTTGTGATAGACAGAGATTATTAAACATACTATTATTCTGTACTGCTGTGTGATACCAAATTTGGTAGGTAAGTAATATTTTAGTAGAGAAAGTGATGTCAAGGTCAAGACCATAAGAATGAATGGAATTTCGCTAGGAAAAAAGCACAAGTGGAATAGTAGAGTGACCTTTATTTTGACAGCAGAAATTTATTAATATGCCATGTGTCAAACTTAGTCTCTGAGGATGCAGCAAGGGACCAACTGTACCAGATCCCTGTTCTTGTGGGCTTGGGGGAAATGAAGAAAATTAACTAAAAAACCTATAAATAAACCACTTTAGGTGGCAACAGTGCTATGAGAACTAGCGCTGGGTGGTAGTGCTCATTATATTTGCCTCCCCAGCATCTATTTGCTCGGGTGTAACGGATTTACTCTTTCTCTACATAGCTCATATACTTCTGGGCAAGCTGATGTCTCCCCTAGTAGTAGGTATGAAACAATTGTTCTGAAAATAATTTCATTTTTTTTTGCAAGCGATGAACGGACTGAGAGGTAATAAGAAGTCAGCCATGCTATGCCCTGAGAGCAGACCCTTCCAGGAAGTACGAGGAACAATTTTATAGTCACAAGGTTCAACTGAGAATATAGAAATGAGTGATTCTGATGTTATTTAGTTTGTGAGTCATGTGAACAGATTAAAGATTGATTTTAAGAGCCATTAGGCATTTGAAGTTTGGGGATGACAAATTATTGTCTTTTTTCTTCTATGTAATTTGATGTTTTCAATGACTATTATAATGTGTTATATATTTTATAGCAACCACATTTCATCTGACAGTATTGACAAAATTAAAATGAAATTGGCATCATCCTTGTGGAATGTGAACTTGTCTTATTTTAAAAGTATTTGATCACAGGAATTTCTCATAGAACACAATGACTCTTGGTAAAATCAATTAACAAGAAAGAAAATTTTTAATTATTGCAGAAGTCAAAATAAAGTTGCAGGATATAACTGCCAAAGAATATCTGTAATCTAAAAGAATCCCTTTTCAAGATAGTATTGTACTAAGAATACAGATACTGAGATAATTATGGAGGCCTGGCTTAAAGAGGTGAAATTCTAAAATTTGTTTAGAGGTTAAGTTTGCTGAGCAAGTTTAAATGGCTTTTCTACACTTTCATATTATTATTCTTAAGAAGTTATACGTCATAAATAGTTTTCTTTAATCATGCATATCTTCACTAAGATATTCACTAGGAAAGCCTATTGACTAATTTCCACAAATATTTACTGGATTTCTCTGTATACAAGCACTATGTTAGGTCGGACTTTGAAGAGAAATACAAAAAATAGATATTCTCTCCCTACCATAGAATATTAATTTAAAAGAGGAGCAAAAAAATATATTTAAAGTAGAAAATCATATAAAACAGAATGAGACAATTTTGAAAAGTATTAAAAAGAATTTGAGAAAGATCACTTTTGCTAAAGAATCAGGAAAGATGCCTCGGACAGGCATTTCAGAAGAGTCTTCACACATAAGCTAGGTACTTATGGGTGGGCCAGAAAGTTTCAGAGTAACTTTTAATTAAATAATGGCCTTTTTTATATGTAGGTCACACCTCTAGGATTACTCATTTCTGATTCACCAACTGCTAATCTCAGGAAGACAATTCATATTTAGATTCACCACAGGGAGTTAGAGTTGCCCATATATAACCTAATGCACTGTATACATGAAGGTTAAATAACAGACATGATGAAAGCCTAGAGAAGAAGAGAATTTTGCTGACTTTCAAAGCATTCCTTTTTCTGAGAATAACTGATAGGAAAAGGAGACAATGGAGACCATGCGCTAGCCAGGGAAGCTGTGAGGTGTATTGTAAAGAATTAAAAATTACAATTTCGTCAAGTGGATCTTGCTCAAATCCCTTTGCCACTCTCAACTTTTGCTTTAACGTTTGTAAACTGGAAGTAACGTGCAGATTTGTTTTAAAACATGAAAACAATATATGAAATTATTTTTTTAAGCTCTAGAATTGTGCTGCTCAACACGGTAGCCACTAGCCATATGTGCTATGTAAATTTAAATTCATTAAATTTAAATAAATTTAAAAATAAGTTTCCCAGTGACACTAACTACATTAGTACTTGTACTAATAGTCACATATGGCTAGTGGCTACTATACTGGACAGCAAGGACGTAGACAATATCTATCATCCCAGGAAGTTTCATTGGGCTGCACTGCTCTAGAATGGAATACCATTCATTGATTGCTTTTCTTCTTGTCTTCGTGGTCACAGAATAAGTTATTCTAGTTAATAAATTAATCTTTTTAGGTGGAAAAAACCTTGCCATAGGACAGATAAGGAAAACGGGTATAAAATCTATCTTTAAATGAAAATATCTTCTTTTTTAAAAGATTTATTTATTTACTTGAGAGAGAAAATGGAAGCACACCCTTGTGAGTTGGGGGAGGGGCAGAGAATATTTAAGCAGACTCTCCACAGAGCTCGGAGCCCTACTCCTGGCTCAATTGTATGAACTGAGATGGTAACCTGAGCCACAACCAAGATTCAGATGCTTAACTGACTGAGCCATCCAGAGCCCCATAAGAAGATATCTTATTAGTAAATTATACACTATCTATACAGTGGTATGTGTTAATTTTCTGAAGAATCTCTATTTTTCTTGGGGCTCCAAGAAGAAAATAATCACAGGCTCAGAAAATGCAATCAGGAGTAAAAATCATTCTGTAGTCATTATGTAAAAGTAGAAATCATACCATATTTTAGAAGATGTTCCAAATACTATGATATGTATTTTTAAATTTTGTAATATATAACATACACAATACTAAAGTGCGTAGATCTTAAATTTATAGCTTGATGAATTTTTTAACTTATGTACACACTTGAGTAACTACCACACTTCTAGTCCCCAGAAGGCTCCCTTGCGGGCCTCCCACTCAATAAATCCCTCTCCACAAAGATAACCACTCTCCTGACTTCAATCACTAAGACATTAGTTTCTTTGGTTCTTGGCTTCATTCATGTAAATAGCACTATACTCCATACTCTCTTCCCTCTGCTCTTTCACTCAATATTATGTCTGTGACATGCAGCCATGTTCTTCAAAGTAACACTAATTCTTTACAAAAAATAAAATACATTTTGATACTAAGCTCTCCTGTTCCAAGAGGTCACCACTCAGGGAGACAAGTGTAGTTGACCAATTGCTTTTGATATTTAGCAAAATATCTTCCCACAGTTCTGTCTAGTAGTCACAAATATTGTTAAGAACTTCCTTAAGGGAACAGATTTGTTTCCTGACTTTCCTTTCCCTTGTTAAGTGCAGAAGATTTCCAAATATCATTGTTCATATCTTTTGAAAACTGTACTGAAAGATTATTCTCCCAGGTGGCCACCATCTTTTCTGAATATGGTGATTCCCTATAACTTCAAGCCTTCTGTGAATTTCCAGTTCCCCAAAGTGAAGGGATTCTCTTCATATCGGTATCATTTGGGCATGGCAATTACGGCAAAGGATGAGAGAGGTCTACAAATCTAGGTGTCTCAGGTCTTCTTGTCTTTTATATAAAAGTAGTTATGAATAACATTGTTTTTCTAATAGGATTTACAGTCCTATTTAAAGATTAAACAATCACACTATTGTCCTTGAGAATATCCAACGATCTAAACATTAGATCTGGATAGGTTTGGGCTTTAAAAAATTTCCTATGTGAGCACTGTACACAAATAGAGCTACCATTTCTTAGTATGTGCCAACTACCATGATACTTTTTATGTATCAATTATGTAAAATGTCATAAATCATATGAATAATGTGTGTAATCATTATTTTGTATACTCTTTCCATCCCTCTTGCACACCTATGAGATTTTGATGTAAGAATTATTTTCTCCATTTATAGATGGAGAAACAAAGCTCAGAGAACTTAAGTAATCTCCCTCAATGAGATCAACAACAGAGCCTTGCTTCAAACTCCATCTGACACCAAGACATGACTGTAAATGTCTTTTTTATTTTGTATTTTACTAAGGATATGGAAATAATATGGATTTAAAAACATTATAGATTCTGTGCATCTTCATATCCAGGTTCATACACAAAACCAGTTTCTCTGAAACTAGAATAAATTTGAAAATGAGAGAATTTATTTAATTGTAAAAAGCTAAAGACTAATGCTGGCAAAATGGAAATAATCTTAGAAATAATGTAACAACAACAAAAAAGAAATAATGTAACCAAAACAGACCAAGAATAGAAAATTTAAAATGTTGTAGATCCCAAGTGATGTTTACACATTTTTATAATCTGTAAACTATTTAAATAGTTATAAAATGTGAAATTGTATTCTATAAAGCTACATAGTAATGGAGACTTCCAAATTTCCTTTTTATAATCATAGAAAAAAGAATTTCCCTTATTATAGCACAAATAAATGGTAAAGTCATGGACATAAAGACTTTTCATCATATTCAATGAATGTTGTTTTGTTGCATATTGGAAGGTAAAATTTAAGATTAACATAGGTGTTATTGCTATTATCATATTAGCCAGATAAATTCTGATCCAAAGGTGGGGAAATGGGTTAATTTGGGGTGGAAAAGTCAAAATAATTAATGTAGAACATGCAAAATTGGATGCTGTTAATAAGTTGACACAATTTAGACCTCTAGTTCAAGAAAAAAATAAAAACCTTTAAAAATGTTTTTAAAGATAAATGCATAATGGATTCTCTTTTGTCATGTCAGCTTCTCAGCAAATTTAAGAATTTTAGATGCACAATGTTGTACATGGTGACTAGAAACATATGAAATAATAACTGAGCCATTGTCTTGATCTCTAGGATTCACTTACAGCAAACTGTGAGAACAAAATATAGAAGCAGTTATATTTCAGTATTTAATACAATTTTCCCCTCCATTTCTGAACTTTTAGCTGTTGTCTAAGGTTTTGCTTCCTTAGCTTCTTTTAAATAGATGAAGTATCAAGAAACAATTAGGTCCTCATTGATTCATGGAGTGATTTAAAAGTGTGCTGTTGACAGTGCCTGGGTGGCTCCGCTGGTTAAGCATCTGACTCTGGGTCTCAGCTCAGGGTGTGAACCCAGGGACCTGAGATAAAGCCTCACCTCCGGCTCAGTATAGAGTCTGCTTGTCCCTCTCCCTCTGCTCCTCCCCGACTCACTCATTGTTTCTCTCTAGAATAAACACAATCTTAAAAAAGTAAAATAAAAATGTGCTGTTGAATGTGGGAATGAAGAGAAGTCTGTCAACAGTAAAGCTGCTAATGAAGTTTGTCTTCCTTGCAAAATACCCACTTTCTATAATCCCAGAGCACTGAATCGGTGAATCTGATATAGAAATGTTTTTAGTAATCAAAGTAGTTGTCTGTGATATTTGCATAGTAACTAAATTTTCTAGATAAGTTCAGCAAATAATGAATGAGAAGGGGGTTCTCCCCTTTAATATTTCAAGAGGAGAATAAAGGCTAGAGTAATGTTGTAAGAAATTGGCTTTAGATAATTGCCCTGATAAATGACTGGATTTCCACTTGTCGGTCTTGTTTGGCTGCCTTGTTTGACTGTGGAAAGGATTTTTGTTTCTGAGATTTAGAAAGGCGATTTTCACAAAAGACAGTTCTTGTGACTTAATTGATTTCTCACAGGGAGTGTGTTCCAGCTAAAGAGGCCAGAGTGTATTTTCCGTTGGATCAAGCTCTAAAGCAGACATTTATGGGGCAATTCTTCCATTCTGCTCTCAACTGCTAGCCTAGTTGGTTGGAGTTTGCTGCCAGTGAGTGAAAGGTCATGAGTTCAGTACTTGAACAGATCACTGCTTCACACAGAGAAAGCTCTGTAACAGGCAGCGATTACAGGGCCAGCTGAGCTCCAAGTGTGAGGCTCTTCCCATTGGAGGGACCAGGTTCTCTAAAGACCCGATGGGTCCCCCAGTGAACAACGCATAAATTCTCTTCTACATCAAATAATTTCTGCTAAAATGTAAAGAGAACCCATCACAAAGAGAATGGATTTGATTCTTTTTAAGTGTTTTCTCAAAAAAAAGTAATTGCTACTAATGAAAATTAACTCTGAAAAAAGTAGTGTCCAAAATTTTAACTAGAACTATGTTTTAGAGAGAGAGAGAGGGAGAGAGAGAGAAAGAGAGAGACCACACAGTGGGGACAGAGAGGCAAAGGTAAAGGGAGAGAGAATCCTAAGCAGGCTCCACTCCAGGTGAAGAGCCCGTCACAGGGCTTGAACCCACGACCTTGAGATCATGACTTGAGCTGAAATCAAGAATCAGAAGCTCAACAAACTGAGTTGCTCAAGCACCCCTAGAATGCACATTTTTAAAGTTTTGGTTTTTCTAAATAAAGTAGACTAGAATTTTAGGGGTGATAATAAATATTTCTGGTCTAAGACATTAAAAGTGAGGATGCTTAACAAAGTTTTAGAAGAATATTTTGAAATTATATCCATATGTGGGAAATTTCAGAAATTTGCCACTTAGGCTGCAAACTTTAAATGCATTTGTCGGGATCCCTGGGTGGCACAGCGGTTTGGCGCCTGCCTTTGGCCCGGGGCGCAATCCTGGAGATCCGGGATCGAATCCCACGTCAGGCTCCCGGTGCATGGAGCCTGCTTCTCCCTCTGCCTGTGTCTCTGCCTCTCTCTCTCTCACTGTGTGCCTATCATGAATAAATAAAAAAATTTAAAAAATAAATAAATAAATGCATTTGTCTATTATCATCTTTGAAACTATCTCAATTTAAATCAGTATTTTCTCAGTTTTACATAAAAGAATTGTTTTTTTTACCTCTTACTATACATTTTTAATGTACTGAATAAAGAGAACTGAATATTATTTGATATCAGTCTTGACTTAACTACTACCCCTCCCACCAAGTAATTGTTAACTAAATCCTATTAATTTTATCTCTCAAGTATCTCTGGAACCAGACATTTTTGTAACTGCTTGAATTAATAATTTAGCCTAATATAGTCCTACAACTGATCTTCATAAATGATAAGAAAATTAATCTCGTAGATGAAGATAAATGATGGTTTTATGTGCTTTAGTGGTATTTAACCATGAAACACCAAATCTATTGGGGGGGGAAATCACATTATAAGATAGTATTGATTATACTACATGATTTTGAAATTTATTATAATATCTTACACTAATTAAAAAAAAAAAAAAAACGTTGCCCTTCAAAGCTTTTCAAATACTAAATACACTTTGTTTCCACAATACCTTCAAAAGTAGGGAAGAGCAGAGGCATCTGGGTGGCTCAGTTTCTTGGTCGAGCATTTGACCCTTGATTTTGGCTCAGGTCATGATAGCAGGGTCCTGAGATTGAGCCCCGCATCAAGGCTTGCACTCAGCAGAGTCTGCTTGTCTTTCTCCCTCTTCCTGCTTGCACGTGCATGCTCTCAAGTAAAAATATTTTTAAAGATCTTTTGGATCACCTGGGTGGCTTACTGGTTGAGTGTCTGCCTTAGGCTCAGGGCATGATCTTGGGGTCCTGGGATCGAGTGTCTGCCTTGGGCTCAGGGCATGATTCTGGGGTCCTGGGATCGAGTCCTGCATTGGGCCCCCTTCAGGGAGCCTGCTCCTCCCTCTGCTTATCTCTCTACCTCTCTCTGTGTGTCTCTCATGAATAAATAAATCAAATCTGAAAAAAATATATATCTTTTTTTTTTAAAAGTAAGAGACAGCAGTGTTTTCATATGCATTGTTCAAGTAGGAGTTCCTTAGTTATAGAGAGGATAATTTCTTTACCCAGAGTATTAATCACCAGAGAGCCTCCTTTCCCCAAGCATCTTAGGTTTACACCCTTTTCTCTTGTCAGTTCTCTTTCTATCTCACTCTACCTGGGTATAATGCTGCATTGATAAGATGCCACCAATGGAAGAGACTCATAGCTCAGCTAGAGTGCTGCTCAAATTGTGGTCCCTAGACACCTGCATCACAATCACCTGACGTTCCTGTTAAAGATGCTAGTTCCTGTGCCTCATCCTGCGCCCTCTTAGTCACACTGATTGGGTTTGCTTAGAGCTGAAGAAACTGATTTTTAAAGTGTGTTAAGTGATGGGGACATAAGTCTTAGCACCATGACTCTGGGGCTTCGTTCATACATGCTTTAGCTTTTTCACAGCTGCTGTCACTCTGATCTTTATTATTTTCTCAGTCCACGGCTGTTGTCAGAGTAAGGCTTACATTTATCCCTTTTGCTGCCTGTCCATCAAGACACGTCCTTTTCAATGGGAGGCATTCTGTGCAGTACTGGTTCAGCAGACAAGATACATGCAAGCATGCTCTGGGAGGTTCCCTTCCGCAATCCATACTGAAACATGCGGAGCAAGGTTGCTCTCACTGCCTACTTTTTGTTTTGGCGGATGCTGTGATAGTTGCTATCTCCTCACATACAGGTGTTCTATTGTGATGATTTTATTTTCTGGAACTCAATTCTCCTTACTTGACAAGAGAAACATTCTTTACTGTGTTGTGCTTTAACCTATTCACTTGCTGTGTAGTGAGTATTCAGTTGTATTCATTTTTTATAATTGCATAAAAAATGATAAGAGACTTAGCAACTGAAAACCACACAAACGTATTTTATCACAGTTTTCATGGGCCAAGAGTCTAGCATAGCCTACCTGGGTCCCCTGCTCAGAGCCTCACAAGGGTGCAATCAAGCTGTCAGCCAGAGATCACTCTCAGCTAATAAAGACCGTCCTCAAGTTTCTGCTGCATAGGCCCCCTCACAACATGGCAGCTTACTTTTTCAGGGCCATCAGGAATATTTTAATGACCTCTACAGCCCCTTTTAAAGGGCACACTTGATTAAGTTGAGCTCACCCAGGAAATCTCACTTTTGATTAAATTTAACTGATTAGGGCCTTTTATTACATTTGCAAACCCCTTCACCATAATCTAATGCAATCTAATGTAATCAGGAGGGAAAACCTATCGTGTTGATAGGCTCCACTTATACTCAAGAATTGGGGATTATATGGGGCATGTATACCAGGAGGCAGGAAATCTTAGAGGCCATTTAGGAATCCTCGCTGTCACCAAAATAAATATTTGTTCATTTTGAATATTTTTTGCATTGGCTATTATTTTTTATTAAAATACATGTAAATGTAAAAAAGGTGAAAGAAGACAAAATATATGTAATGAAAATATGTCTATATGTCACCACTGGCTTTTGGTCTCCTTCCCTGTTTGTTGGCAACAGTATTTTAAAAGATTTTTATATAAACTTCCATTTTATTCTAGGCATCTATGTTCTAAAACACATTTTCACCTTGCTTTGCTTTATCAGTCTCCAAGACATTCGCAGCATACATCTGTCCACCACATATTTGGTGGTGGACACCAAATATATATATATATTTTTTTGTAGTATTTTTCCATTGCACACATATACTATAAATTATTCAACTTGTATTAATAGAAATATATATATATATTATTGTAACTATTTTCATTATGTCATTTTGCATGTGTTCATATTTTATGGGATAAATTCCCGAAGTAGAATTCAAATAGGAAGTGCTCTTAATGTTCTGATAAATGTTGCCAATTTTTTTCAAAGATGTATGAAGTTCCACTCACAATTACCTTATATTATTGCCAATACTCCATTAAAAACTTTAGTTTTCTCAATCTGGTAGGTGAACAATGACACTCCATTACTGCTATAATTTGTAAGAACTTGGCTGAAAAGCATTCGATACATTTAAAAGCCATTGTATTTCTTTTTTGGTAAACTGCTTGTTTATGTCCTTTACTAACTTGTACCCTATGGCATTTTTTGTCCCCTAGCAGAAAGTGGAATACTTAAGGAAGAGGACTTACTCCAGTCTGGGAAGCAGAAAATACACTCTTCTGACACCTTCAAATCATCACTGGGAAATTCTGTGATTAGGGCTTTCATCCCATGGGATGCCTATTCTCTACTATTTCCTTCTTCACTCCTTTTTGCTTCACCTGAACACAATGTTAGGTCATTTTCTATCCAAGGTATTGTAGGGAGGTAACTTTAAAAATGCTTAAGCTGCAACAAATAATAGAGCCAGACTGAGAAGTTCTGCCTTTAAACTTCAGTTATATTTGCTAACCATAGATCCTTGTATAAAACATGTAACCTAGATGAAGCTCAGTGGTTGAGGTTTAAATGCTATAAAATATGAGTGAATTAAATAATTTAAAGAATTTTTTAAAAGATTTTATTTATTCATTTATGATAGACATAGAAAGAAAGAGAGAGAGGGGCAGAGACACAGGCAGAAGGAGAAGCAGGCTCCATGCCAGGAACCTGACGTGGGACTCGATCCTGGGGCTCCAGGATCACGCCCCGGGCCAAAGACAGGTGTCAAACCACTGAGCCACCCAGAGATCCCCTAATTTAAATAATTTAAAGAAAATATGTCTTCAATTTTTGTTCCTGGTTTATTATATGATGCCAGCATGTTATGAAAATTCTAATTAATTTTAATCTAAAAAAAATTTAATCTAAAAATGCAACACATGCTACATGAGGTAGCATAAATAAGCATATACAAACGTCAGTCTCTTGTTACTTACCTGGAGGTAAAATACATGCCATACCACAAAAGACTGTCTTGGGAGTCTGAGGTCCACAATGCTATTACAATGCAAGATTTTCAAGATTTATTTTCTTAAACTATTTAAAACACTCATCAATCAGGGTTTTAAAAAATGCTTATTCTGAAAAATTTCAAAATAACTAGGTACTTTTAAAATATAAAGAAAAACAATCTTCTGGTCTATGAGATAATGACAAATAAAAGTAAGTTTTCAAATAAGAGATGACACCTGAAGAAATAAATTGGTCCAACGGACAAAAGCAAAGGAAACTATGCATTTGAAAACCTTGAGCCAAAGAGGATAAAATTATACTTTCACTATTCTCATGCTATTACTAAAAGTAAGATAGGTAACACCTATCTTAAACTAAAGTAAGATAGGTAACACCTTCACACTTTCCTAAAACGTCCGTTCTATAAAATATTTTATTTAAATGCATAAATTGTTATAAGCAAATCACAATTGAAAAAAAATTCTCTATGTGTTAATTTGGAAAGAAACCCTTAGCAACTGAAGCTTTACATTGGAAAACTGTGTGTAGGATCATAGATATAATGGCTAGCCTGGCTTCCTGCCCCTTTAGCCCTCTGGCCTTCACATCTGGGAGTACTTGAATTTTCCCTGAAGATTTGGTCCCACTTCAGGCCATTCCAAGCTGGAAATGCAAATGAGGGAAGATTCATGTCTCAGCATTGAGGCAGGCTTTCTGCTGGCCCCTTCCAATAGAGTAAAGAAATGTTCACAGAGTCATTTTTATGGGGGTTCGATGGGGTGCAGAGGCCTTGTGAAAGGTTAATCCCCACTAGGCTTGGATTAGAGGTTCTCATTGATGTCAATGAGCTAGTTGTGAGCCTAACTCTTACCTCATACCTTGCTTTGCTCTTTCAGTCCAGGAAATGAGGAGAGGCTGTGATAGCCCTTATTAAAAGTCAGTTTACAAGGAGAGGAGATGTTTGAAATATCCCATTCAAGAGTAAAAACAGAATGTAGGATGCTCACACATACCTTATGAAAACATTCAGGAAATATACAGACTTTAAGAACTCCACAGGATATGTAACTTGGCCATGATTGCTCTTCCATCTGTTTCTCTTACAGTAAGACTCTACAATGGAAGGAGCTTATATGCATACTTAAAAAGTAGCATAGACTTTGGAGGGATGGGAGAGAAGAGAGGAAAGCTGAGGAGAATTTCTCTCTACTTAGCCTGAGGTACCCTGCCAGAAAATGACCTCCTTAAGGGCAGAAGATGAGCCACTCTTATGCATATTTGTACCTTGAATGAATTCATGAATGAGGAAAGATGTCAATTTTATATAACTGTGTCTGAAACCTGATGTCAGGAGAAAAGAATGAGGCTAGCTGGCTGGCAAATTAACCTAAAAGATGCTTAGTAGAAAGGGCTTTAGAGTTTATGATATTTCCCCTACCACTTTGTATTTCATATTTCACATCCCTATCCTATATCTTTATACTTAAATATCTCACTTACTTTCATGCCTGATATTCTAGTCCCTTTGAGTCTGCAACCCAGTCTTCCAAAAGGTCAGATTAAACTAGACCTGTAAGCCCCATCATTGACAATTTGTGTCTATTAAGCCAGTTGCTTACGTTCTGAGCCTCAATTTCCTCAACTATAAGATGGTAATAATTATACAAACTTCATTGGTTTTTGATAATTTCAGAAGGACTTGCACATAGTAAGAGAAATTATTACTATTGTTATTTTCTGTTACTCATGGGGGTATCTAGTCTGGGCCTCTGAAACTGCTTGTTTTGCCTTCCACCACTTGACACTTCTGTTACTTCCGTCTCATCCTCCCAGACCCTGCTGAACACTAAGGTGTGGGTCTCTCTGACAGAACATGCTTTTCTTGTTGGAATTCCTTGCACTTGCTGCTGTTGAAACCTGTCCTGACCACCTGTAGCCACCATCAGCTCCCAAGGGATCTATTAATAGCCAGCACCTGGCCATTACAAGTCTGGCTACCTCAGTGACTCAAGGTTCCGTCACTGGCTTTACTCAGTGAACACGTTATTGAATTTAGCAAAAACCAGCGATAAATCTAACACACATTCGAGTGAAATTCAACTCAGGTACTCTATGTAAAACTTCTTCACTTCAGCCACTCCCCTATTTCTAGATAACTTATTAACACACTTTAAAGCTTCCACACTGCAAAGTTGGAAATTGCTAAAGAAATTGCCACAGATTAATACTACAAAAGAACTCAAAAAACGTTAACCATTTTGATTCACATGTCTAGTATATTCTCACATTCTTGCTTTCACATTTAATTTGAAGCTTATACTGAGTTGTGTCATGGAACTGGACTTACTTGTTTGGCAGACTCTCAAAAAATTCAAAATCCTAATTACAGACATAGCGTTTTCCAAGCCCCAAAACACACACCCACATACACTGCAAGAAAAACCTATTTCAAGTCTTTTTTTTTCTACTCTTTAGCAGCTTTGTTATTTAATGGAGTGTAATGCTGTTATTGTTATTATCAATGTAGGGAATATAACTGACGTTTTCTTATTAGCCAAGAAAATATTCTTACACCCAACTCCATGCACCTGAGTCCTCAGGTAGAAGCTATTTGTGTCTGTGGCTAAATAGGGAGAGAGCCCCCTGAAGATATCCTTCCCAGCTCTCTAATTTAGAAGGTCTAAGCTTTTGAGGCTACAGTGTTGGATAAAGTCTACAGGGGTTGGAGGCCATTTGATCTCAGAAAAGGAAAAGATTAATCAGATCCCTGGTGGTTACTGAGATGGTCGCACTTTAATGTAGCCATTTCTACAGAAAGAGTGTGGGCCCCTGCAGGTGCTTGAGAGGAACCTGAACAGGTAGTCTCTGAGGACTCTAGCTGTGGAATTTCAGCTAATGACTCTTTAGACCAACCCTGTGGCCAGTGAAGAGGGATACTATAAGAGAATCGCTAAGAACATACAGATGATTGACTCATAGGAAGCCACAAAGAACAATGGTGGTGATGGTGAACAGCAAAGACTGAAAATCAGACATTTTCTTCATTGTGTTACCCAAGTAAAACTGTAAATTTTGTAATATACTAACAAAGAGAGAATAAGAAGTTTGCAATCGTGAGCCGATATTGGCCTTAGGAAGCAAAGTCACAAGTTTCCCTTATCTGTAGGAAATATTTACTGCTATAATTTGGCATATGATTTCCTGTGTTCCATAGAGCCATGTGTTCCATTTACATGCTTATTTGGATGTACATCCAGGAGACTGAAGGGATTATCTCAGAATTGCATTTTTCTGCTTTTGTCTGAAGCAAGACTCAACAAAAGGCTTCTGACTGAAGTCACCATAATGAGTACCTGTGAACATAGGATATTTGTACCTGGCAGGAAGTATAAAGAATAAGTCAGATATTAGCCACTCTGACTCAACCAACCAATTTAACACTGTTGGTTTTATACATTCCAAATTACGGAGTCAGAGGCAACTTGGTCTGACCTGGCTACAGAGCCTTGCTTAACTGCTTCTCTCTGGCACCTCTTCCAGATGGCTACAGAACACAAAGGCACATCTTGGGGTCAGTACAGAAATTTTTGATAGCAAAAAACTATACCACTTCTCCCACCATGTGGCTGTGACCTCCTGGTAAAGTTCTAGGGCTTGGTAAATGGCAGGGAGGCTGAATTCGAGCTACTAATTTCCCCCTTGGGCTAGATGCTCTTGTATAGGAGATGACTGACTGTACAGTCCTGTGTGGAGCCCTGATCCCTTGTCCAGCTTTCTAAAATTGCAATAGCAATCTATAAGCAATCAATAAACCTTTGTGATAATTTTTAAAATAATTGCCCTCCCTTACCCATAATTTCTCTGTTAAAGATGCCAAAACACATAGGTAAGCAGTGGAAAACTATTTCAATCAAAGTAAGAATCACTTGCATATATTTCTCAAGGCATATTCATCAACAAAAGATACATGATTTTACTATGGGAATTTAAAAGTAAAAATAGAATTGAGTACTTGGAATCAACCTTAGGCATAGAAAAGCAGATTTTGATGGAAAAGGAAGTGACACATTAGAAAGAAGTAGAATGTTGATTGTAGGGATCTGAAGGAAGAAAATGGAGACTGGACAAAAAATGAAGGGTAAGGAGTAAATGCTACAGTAAAGGAATGCCTCATCCAATGTCTTTAAGATATCCTTGAACATAAACTAAGGTGTCTGATTATGGTCATGAATGTGATAGAAGAGTTTTCACATCTCTGAAAGGTTATATTATCTTTTGGCAATATCAGAGTAAGAGAACGTTGTTGGAATTAGGAAATATTGAAGAGGTTGACATGAGTTGTGATAAAGAAGGGAAGACTGGGAAATTATTAATCCACTTCACTCACATAAGGGCCTGTTGTCCTGAGAATGCGGAGTATTCATCTCCCTAGAGAACTTAAACAGAAAAGCAATATTTAATTACAAGAAACACCTTTCTCTAGTTAAACAATAATCATGAGAAAATCAAAAGAAAAAAAGGCAAGAGTGGGTAAAATATCCAAAGTTCATTATGTGCATTATCTTTTACTTTTGGCTGATCATGTACATTCTCATTCACAAACAACTCTAAAATGTCAATGGTTTGTGACATTTATTTTTTGCTCACATTATGTGAGGACCACAGGCTGGCTGCAGTTCTGCTGGGCTCAGCTTAAGTTTGGCTTGACTTGGTCAGGCTTGGCTGTATTTGACTATGCTTTTCTGGCCTTGAGTCTATGTGTTTCTTCTGGAACCTAGGCTGAAGGAGTAGCCGGTATCTAGGATACAGCATAAGGAAGGATGACAGTGGTGAGGAGACAACAAGAGCATGCATTTAAAGCTTCTGTTTGAACGTGATGCCTACAACGTCTGCTCATATTCCATTGCCCAAAGCAAGTTACATGGAAAAGTACAAAATGAATGAGACAGAGAAATAAAGTTTATGTATTAGTTTTCTATCACTGATGTAGCAAATTACCACAAACTAAGTGGCTTAAAACAAAAATCTATTTTCTCAAAAGTCTGGATGCCAGAAACCTGAAGCCAGTGTGACTGGGATAAAATAAAAATGCTGATTTAGATGGCAGTCCCTTGAGAGGCTCTGAGAGAAAATCTGTTCCTTGCCTTCTCCAGTTTTTGATGGCTTCCAGGGTTTCTTGACTTGTGGCCATATGACTCCAGTCTTTGCCTCAGTCTTCACGTTGACTCGTCTTCCGTATGCATGTGTCAAATCTCTCTCTGCCACCTTCTTATAAGGATATGTGACAGGTAGGGCCAGAACAGATAATCCAGGATAATCTCCCCATCTCAAGATCCTTAATGCAATTACATCTTTAAAGAACATGTTTCCCCTCAAATAATATAATGTTAAAGGTCCCAGAGAATGGGGGTTGATATCTTTGAGAACCATACAACCTGTTCCAATTTATCTCTAAAGAAGCATGACAACAAAGAAGGAAACGAATAGCACTAAGCAAATTAAACAATCTGCCATGCATGCCATACGTTAGGAAAAACTGTCTGCTTTAGCAATTAGTCAATACTGGTAGAGGCAGCCATTGTATACTGCATATCCTTAACCTGGAAAAACTTAAAACACAATCCAAAGCTACCCAATTTCCTGGTTTAGGAAAAGCTTGCTTAGAGATAGTAGACATTGGTCCTCTGGTATAATTTTCTGTACCCTAATTTGGGGATCTTTAGGTTCATTTTCTAATTCTAATATAATTTAATATAACTATAGTTACTAGCATTTGAGGTCATATACTTTTTAAGAATTTGCAGTTTCATGTCTTTTCAAAAATCAAATCATTTGACTCCTTAAAAGTGCAAAAAAAAAAAAAGGAAAAGTCAGTGCTGATGAGTGTTAGATCGTGCCAGACTTGGCTTTAGGCTTCAAGGAGGAGTCATTTTAAGATCTTGAGAGCCAAAGGGCTTCATATTTGGATATAGATTAATAGAAACTTTAAAACAATTTTTATGGGAGATCTTTTATCTACCCGAAGTAGAGTTTCATCTCCCTTTTATCTTACTCAACAGCTTCTAAGATTATGAAGGTCAGTTATCGCCTACGATCTTCCTTTTACAAAGGAGGAAACTGAAAGAAAGCAAGATAAAATTAGTTTCCTAACATAGTGGAGAATGTGTGGTGTAGTCAGTCTTCTTTTATGACCACAGCCACGCAGTTATTAAGGATTCTGACTGTTCAAAATAAAGAAAACAATGTAAGTCAGCAAAGAAAGAAAGAAAGATCTCAGGTACTTACATTGACAGAACTTTTTAGAAATAAAGAGGTTACCAGAGGAAAGGCAAGGAGTGCATTGGACACACTGGGTGGTAATGCAACTGATGAATCACTAAATTCTTACCCCTGGGGCAGCCCAGGGGGCTCAGCGGCTTAGCGCCTGCCTCCCCCCCAGGGCCTGATCCTGGAGACCCGGGATTGAGTCCCATGTCCCTACTTCTCCCTCTGCCTGTGTCTCTGCCTCTCTCTCTTTCTGTGTGTGTCTCTCATGAATAAATAAAATCTTAAAAAAAAAAAAAATCTCACCCCTGAAACTAATAATACAGTATAGGTTACTGACATTGAATTTAAATAAAAAAATAGAAAATAAATTTTTCTTAAGGATTAAGTTAAATAAAATTTCTAAGGCAATAAAGTCACCCAGTGAATCTGAAAATTATATAGAATGTTAGAAAGCTATCTGAAAGACATCATCTTGTTTTTTTTTTTGTTTTTTGTTTTTTTTACATTTTATTTATTTATTCATGAGAGACAGAGAGAGGCAGAGACACAGGCAGAGGGAGAAGCAGGCTCCATGCCGGGACCCCCATGTGGGACTCGATCCTAGGACTCTGGGATCATGCCCTGAGCCAAAGGCAGATGCTCAACCATGGAGCCTCACAGGCATCCCATCTTGGTTGGTTTGAACTGTTAGCTAATGCTTTTTAGTTTTCTTTCAGCTGTGCAATTTTCTTACTGAAAAAAACTGTCAAAGGATTAATGTTAACACATACCAACATTTTCTGTATTGGCTCTTGCAGTAGAGATGGATTACTGTATTTCTGGACCCCATGTTTCTACCTTAGTATGTAATTCCCATGACGTTGAGAGCGGATGTTGTTGCTTGGCAATCATGCTCCACACAACTTGTAAATCTGCATATCGCCTTTTCTGTCTTCATGTGAACTCAGTAGAAAAATATGTATATACAACTTGTTCCATTTCACCTCCCAACCCCCGAACTATAGAAAATAACAAGTGTTATATGTAACACTTGTGGAGAGCTCATGGACAGAGTAATGCAGAGAAACTACAAACTCAAGGGAGAGATAAACCATGACCTAATAATTCTGGATGCTTTTGCACTGGTAGTGGCGGTGATAGTGAGATTAAAATTTAAAGATGAAAGGTCATAAAATTTAAGTTCAGTGGGTCACTTTATATAAAACAAATTAACAGCTCTATAAAACCATGAATTCCTCAAAGGCAGGAATATGACTTATTGTTATATGAATATTACTTAATATAGTAGGATTAATGAATAAAATAAAATATAAATGTTTTACAGTTTAAATTTTACAAGAAATGAATTTCAATTCCAAATATGGAAATTGCATATGTTCAATTTATAATTGAATTGTGAGGAGTAATCTTTCCAATTATCTTGGTTTAAGATGTCTAATATGACTTTCAAGATTAGTAAAATAATATAAATGACTTTAAATATACAATTTTAATAATGACTTGATCTTTAATGATATTTCTATTAATGAAAACTAATCCTTTCTTATAACTCAGAATTGAACTGATCATTTTATTTCAATGTAGATTAAATTCAGCCAAACAACCAGTTTGGCATATATTTCACTGAAGTTTATAGTTGCTATCTGCAAAGTGGCTTGGCATCATGGAGATAAACTTCAAACTCCATTTTGACAGTCTAAGTGAGGAAGCAGATTGAGATAGAGCTTTAGATCAAAAACTCCAAATATACCCACAATCACTTATGTCTGGACTACCCAGATATTTATTATATGCGGAGCTGTCTTAAATGTTGTTTTCTACATCTGTTCCTGGACAGTAAAACCCTAGAAGCATCGGGTTTTTTTTTTTTTTTTTTCAGAAACTATAAATTGGTTATTTTTCAAGTAGTTTTTTGTAATGTTAGATCCTTTTCATTCTTTGCTGTTTTTGGAAATAAAGTCAAGAGAATATGTCTGCTATGGATATTATATATAGAATCCATTTAAAGTAAGGTCAAATGTTTTATATGAACATAAGAATTTAGGGATGATCAGCAACACCATTGAGATTTTGTAAAATGATTATTGATGAAATTAAAAGTCCTTTCCTATATATACAATTTTTTTTTATTTTGGAATACCTAAAAAGTCACAGTACTTTACACATATGTATTATGAGTTTTTATCTATCTATACATCAATTATATAATATTTGTATATTGTATTTATATATTATATTCATATAATATGCATTAATATTTAGCAGATAGATCTTTAAAATGACTGAATCTTAGGTTGGGAAGTGATTTTAAAAGTTAACTCGTCAGGGGCACCTGGGTGGCTCAATGGTTGAGCACCTGCTTTTTCAGCTCAGGGTGTGATCCTAGGGTCCTGGGATCGAGTCCCACATCTGGCTCCATGTGGGGAGCCTGCTTCCCCCTCAGCCTGTGTCTATCTCTCATGAATAAATAAATAAAATCTTAAAAAAAAAGTTAACTTTTTTTTGAGCACCTGGGTAGCTCATCTGGTTAAGCATCCAACTTATGATTTGAGCTCAAGTCATGATCTCAGGATTGTGGGACAAACCCTGAGTTGGGCTATGGGCTTAGCAGGGAGTTCGATAGAGATTCTCTCCCTCCCTCTCTGCCCCTCCCCATTATGTCCCCTCGCCCTCTCTCTCTCTGTAAATTGATAAATCTTTTACATAAATCTTAACTTCCATTTGGTAGAGAAATTCCCTGAAAGAGGTCATTTGATGACTGAATTGGGCAGGAATCTTACTTCTTCCAAGGAATTTAATGTTATTGTTGCATAACTGACCTGTTATACACATAAAATATGCTGTCCTCACATTATAGCAGTTTCTCAATAAATGCATAATAAATTGAAAGATTCAAACTCACTTCATCTTTAACTTTTATCCATTAACCCTACTTTTGCCTCTGTAATTACACAAATTCATCTTACCCTCCTCCGTAATGCTGGAGTAGCTATTTTGAGCTTCCAAGTCTTCACCTTTTCAGTTTTAACATACCAGCGAATAACCTTTCCCAGGGCAAAATCTATTTCACAAAGGATATTTATTAGTCTATTTCTATTTCTTCAAATATAAAGCATACAGTGAAACAGTTGATATGCAAATGAAACACCTGAATATACTCTAGAGTTGTATTTCTATTAATACAAAATGAGATTTTATTTTTGTGAGCCCCATCAGACTGTTAAATTTTTCATAGTCCTTGTGGTTAAAATTATTTCTGTTGTCTTAATTGGTCTTGCTTTTGCTTATATATTTGATTAACTTTTTTTTTCAATATTTACTATTGAGTTTTACACATCCTGTACTTCAAAATGATGGAAATATAGCATGCTTCCATCATTGCGTCCTACCAGCCCTTATCGTCGACATTGCCAATTAATTATAGCACCGTCTCTTTTTTTGCAAGGTCCAGATGCAGGCTCAGAATTTTCCTTCAGTTGTTTGATGTTGACTCATACATTTGTCTTCATTTCTAATCTTGACTTCAGGATGTACATTAAGATGTATTACACTTAACCATGTTAGTTTATATTTGAGATATTTTTGACTGGAAGTTCTCCCAACTAACCTGTAAGTTATAGTTCTTAATTCACTCTGAAAATTTGATGAAGCAATCAAAAGGAATGATAAAGTCAGATATGCATCTTGTAATCTTGAGTGGGGACAAGCTTGGAGCAAGCGGTACAGCTCACTTTCTGATGGCTTCAAGTGAGAGCTGTAATTCAAGTGAGAGTTACTGCTACAGACAGGGTAGGCCCTGGTTATGGAGCAGAGTAAGTAGACAGGAGAGCTGTTCCGAGGGCAGAATTTACATGACTTGATGGTTCACATGATTGGGTATGGAATGTGAGAGAGAGAGGAGTCTGGGATTATTCCCGGGAATTTGGCTACTACTGCTGGATTAAAATATTCCACTTACAAGACTTATCATAAGGATATGGACAGGTCATGAGTTTCAAGAGCAATAGGGACACAACTGGAAAGAAGGCATGAAATGAGATTAAAGTATATTTAAGGCAAAAGTAGAAATTTCCCTGAGACCTACCTAGTTAGTTATCATTATCTCTTTCTCAATCCAGTCTCCTCCCCAAACTGGCCACATTAATGTTTCGAAGGACACATTCCATGTTTTTTGTTTTGTTTTGTTGGCAAAAGATTTCATTTTTAGGTATCAAAAATTAATTTTAAAATCATAACAGAATTCACAGATAGTAAGATCACATCTGCATACTTAGTAACAATCAAGTAAGCAAAAAAAAAAAAATAGAAAAGCATGACTCTAGTGATGTTATTTTGTACACAGACCATTTAAGGCTCACTTAAATAAACACCAGGATTTAGATGGTACAAATAATGTATGAGATAAACAAAAGAAATCAAGAAATATTGCTCTGTAGATGGATTTTTTTTCACTAGAGACTAAAATTTGATTATGCAGGGCAGAATTGATAACAAAAAAGCTAAAGGCAAGTTTCAAGATTTAAAAAATTCTAGTACCAGATGAGCAGCTTAAGTATCCAATAGACTATAAATAATAATGAAATCAATTTTTTAAAATTTCAAATTAAAAGATCTATGATATCATATTTCTGTAATACTACAAACAGAATAATAACCTTTCCAGGAAAATTTTAGGAGCCAAGACTAATTGAGAGAATATAAACACATGCATTCATTTTCTGTTATAAGAATGTCCAGAGATGATTTATAATGCAAAGAAAATATAAGAAATGATCTCTGTCACTTTGTTTATTTAAACTTTGATATTGATGGAAACACTTTTAAATCAATATTGTTTTGCTAGTCCTCTTAACTCTAAAGGCATTTTATTGACACATTTATTTTAGAGCCTATTATAGTTAGTGATTTTATATTTTTTCATATATCTCTGTTAGAGATCTAAAATCCTTTGAAAACAAGAACTCCATTTTGTATTTCTATACACCAGACTAGCACAATATTGTTAATGAAACAAAACAGCATTCTAATTTAACCTGCTACAACTTCACAATTACCATTTTACTTAGAAGAGTTAGATTCAAGAACAAAATACTTTTGCTGAAACGTGGTTGGTTCTTGAATCAGATAATTAAAAATTTATGGCACAATTTCATCGGTGGAAAAAATATTGGGACGGATTGATAAAATGATTTTTCCTTTTGAGTTTCACGATTAAGAGATTTTCAACAGCATACCAACAATAACATTCTAGATTCTTATGTTCTGTATTTTCGGTCCTCTGGAGACATTTAATAGATTCTTTAGGTGAAGTAAAGTTTAAGTAAGTAAAAGCTTGTTTACCCAAACAATCTTTGCTTAGTAACACAAGTGTTCATATCCAATGTACTCTTGCCAGACTGTAGACAATAAAAGACAATAAATGGGATGAAGACATTTCTCCTTTAAAAAGTCTGTTTCCACTTTAAAACATTGCTAAGGAAGTCTCAACAGTAAGATATATTTGCAGTTGGCCTTTTTCATTCTTCTTTAATTTGAGAAAGGAGAACAGGGATGGGAATATTTTATTTGACTTTGGAGAAAGTTGGAAAGAAGAGTATGATTGAATCCCTATATTCAATAATTTTATAGTCCAATGAGAGATGGTGAAAAAATAAACACTTCAAATATTAAAAATTACAGAACAAAGAAACAAACAATATGAATGAAATTTTCCCAAATGAAAATTATATCTCTTCCTGAAAAAAAAATATACATATAATCATATACTCTTATATAGGTTATTTATTTGTAGTTCTTTCATTTATTTTTAAATATTTTATTTATTTATTTATGAGAGACACAGAGAGAGCGTCAGAGGCACAGGGAGAGGAAGAAGCAGGCTCCCTGTAGGGAGCCTGATGCAGGTCTTGATCCTAGGACCCCAGGCAGACACTCAACCACTGGTGCACCCAGCTGCTCCTATCTGTACTTCTTTCAATCTCATGCATTTCTTTTTAATCAAACTAAGATTGTCTTTGCTTTCTTCAAGTTTCAGATATCAACTGCTAAAGTTCTTATTTGTAGGTTCTTGGTATAGTTTTACATTCTTTTGTCATGAAACAGATACACTGCTCAATGTTACCTTTTACCTGAGTTACTTTGGTTTCTGTAATATTATCCCACACCTATTCCCACCCCAGGTTTAAAATATCCTGATATCTGAAAGCTTTTGCTTCCATTTGCAGAATAATTCTTATCTTTAACTTATTTTATATATGTGTCCATGTAACTACTAGTCCTGTGTTTTAAATCACATTGGGAGGGGTAGCTTGAGAGTGGAGGGGGTCTCTAACAATCTGTTGAGATGACCAGGTCTTACCTAGACAACTATTTATTGGCCTATTTACAAAGTCTGTATGCACAGCAATATGAAATTTTCATCTAGATAAATTAACATGAACTGCAAGAATTATCTTTGCCATGACATTTAAAAAAATAGGTAGATGGATTCTTATTCACAATATATAGATGAAAAAGCAATGACAGCCACTAAATATTACAGATACTTATTTAAAAATCTAGAATACTTAGGAGAGCCCTGAAGCTTTTTTTTTCTAATTGCTTTTCCAATATTCTTTATTATGTATCAGAATTTTTATAAACAGTAAAGCTCACTGGCACACTATCTATCTTTATTTTCTTCTATAACCTGGCTTTTGCTAAATTGTAAGCACCTTGAGAGCAAACATTTTATTTTCTCATCATTTCCTAAAAACTTACTTGTTTAATGGACCTCATGGGAGTACCATAAATATTAAAAACTATAGAAGAGTAGCTAAAATTTGGGCTCCCATCTAATATTAAGAAAATCTTCGTATTAAATCAGGCTTTTATAACTATACAGTTATATTCTCATGCCATTGAGATTTTTAATAACCTGATTTGTTACTTGTACTACAAATTCCAAGTAATGTATTTTCTGTTTTCAAGAAAAATGATGTATACTGTTGAGAACATAGAAGAATTTTGTCCTTAAAAAATGTATATACCCATGAAGGCAATTTTCCAGTCTATTAAATTAATAGTATTGAGTTATCATGGTAGAGCTACAATTCAAATCAATCACAGAACCGTTGTGTTGCTAAAATTCCAATTCAAACTTTAAGTTTGCAAAATATGAGAAGTCAAGCTTCAGTCTTTCTAAAGGATATTAAGCAATTTAGGTAGATGGTATTATGTATTATTATTATATTATTTTTATATATTATTATGACTAATACATATGTAAGGAAAATTTATTCACTCATTAATTTATAAAAATTTTCATTGTAAAATAATATATTTTTAATTAAAGAATAAAATTTTTCAAGCTCATTTGTGAAACAGTATAGATTAATGCCCTTCACCCCCACAAAGAAAGGTTTTGGTATTGCCGACAAATTGAAATAGAATTCAGTAAAAGTGTAGTCTATTAATCTTAAATGGTGCCATAGGACATGAAAACATTTTCCTCTTTTAATTAGGATAAGATATTTCTAAATGATAGTGTATTACGAAAGTCTCCTTTTAAATGATAGGTCTGAGAAATGAAAGAATGTCTGAAAAAGTGAAGCTCCTTATTAATTTCCATGTCTCTGTGGCCACAAACTCTAGGGTAAGGGATGCTGTAGTTGTTGAGTAACTTATTTATGTGAGATAAATTCTATAATGTGAAATACAATATTTAAAATTTTTAATATGTAGAAATATCCATTTTAGAATGTATTGGTGTTTAAAAAATAATTTCCAATTTTATATTGTAAGAAATGCAAAGTCATCTATATTTAGTTTATTTACAGACAGAAAAAAATGGAACACAAGTATACTTTCTTTCCTAAAATTTTTGAAACATAATTCCTTATAAATATACCTGCTTTTCTATTTTATGCTGTTAAAATAGCATTTGCCTCATTTTTATACATAGGGGTGCTGACACTCAGATCATAACTGAGTATAAAAATGACTGATATAAAGAAAGCCATCGTCATTCAACCACAGGACTGAAAAGGACCTTCACAGAGCACCCAGCCTGGCACTTTTTTCCCCAAGTGTTGAATGAATCCCATGGACAGGATGGGAGTGACTTCAGGTTGTTCTTTGGTATATTAGTTTGCTAAGACTGCAGAAATTACCACCAAGTTGATGGCTTAAAACAACATAAAATATTTTTGCATAGTTCTGGAGGCTAGAAGTCTGAAATTAAAATGTCAGCGGAGTACTACTCTCTCTTTACAGGCACTAGGGGAGGAGGCTTCCTTGCCTCTGTGTAGCTTCTGGCGGTAGCCCACAAACCTTGGTGTACCTTCACGGTAGGCACAGTACTCCAATATCTGCCTCTTTTGTCACATGGTATTTTTCCTGTATATCTATGTCTGTGTCCAAATTTCTCTTTTCTTATAAGGATAGTAGTCATTGGATTAGAACCCATAATCTAGTATGACCTTATTTTAACTTGATTACATCTGCAAAAACTCTATTTCCAAAGCTGGTCCCATTCACAGGTACTGAAGATTATAATGAACATTTATCATTTTTGGTGGACACAGAAAGATGAACGTCATTTTTCTATAATGACTTATTTTAGTGTACACCAGTAAAATATAATTAGCTCATCAAACTATAATTTCATTGATATGATATCATTGCTTGAGATGACCAAAGGCTAGAGTTAAAGGAAATGAATGAATTTAAAGGAATATCTTGAGTAAATAGATCTGGAGGTGTTACTCAGACAATTGATGCATTCACATTTGAAACTGATTGAGCTACCTTCAACCCCTCTCTTCAGGTAAAGTGTTACCTAGCAAGGAAAATAAGTAACTGAGCTCTTAAAAAAAGCTTCCCAGAAGACATTTTATCATTTACCTCCCAATTAGGTCATTGTGCTAAAATCTCATTGCCTGAAAGTCCTTCCTTGCATCTAACCCCAATGACTCTTGCTTAAGTTAAAAAAGACTGCTGTAGACAAACTTTTTATACAATTAAAAACCATTATTCGTCCAACAGACAGGCAGATGAATTATGGGAATGCAGAACTTCTAGTAGCTTAAGAATTTAATGGAACTATGGCACGTGAATTATGTGTTATCTTTTTTAAAATGTTAAGATTTAAGAAAAAATAGTTATAATTTTTAAATTAAAAATTCATTCCAAACAGGTTGTGTTATAGATTTTTAATTTTCTGACAATAAAAATATATAACATTAAAATTGAATTTTAGGGCACCTGGATGGCTCGGTGGTTGAGCCTTTGGGGTAATCCCGGGGTCCTAGAATTGAGTTCCACATAAGGCTCCCCACAGAGAGTCTGCTTTTCTCCCTCTGTCCATGTCTCTGCCTCTCTCTGTGTCTCTCATGAATAAATAAGTAGGATCTTAAAAAAAAAAAAGGGACTGAGTTTTAATCACATTCATGCTAAAACTATTTATATAAATCTTGTCAAATCAAGAAAGATTAAACAAAAAAGAAAGATTAAACATATTAGTGTGATAGTACAATCTCATTCTAGAAGTTCTAGAATGGAATTTTATGGTTCAAATGGATTTATATATTTAGTTTTAATTGAATTTTCAGTTTCGCAGGTACAGAAATATTCTTTGTTATGCAATATCCATTCAAAATTTCTCACTATAAATATAATTTGAGTTTAATAATTCTCACTTCTCATTGTCTTTCATTCTCATATTCTTTTTTTTACTCTCTGCAAAAGAACAATGGTTTTAATTTTGATTATTGGTTATTATGGCCTTGTGTCTAAAATCTTATGATACTGTTTCTTAATATAACAATTGTGTCTTAATATTGAAAAATTTGATATTTTGCAGAGCTTTGTAGCATAGAATGGAATTATTTTAAGAGTTTCACAATAATTTTAGAAATCTTGAAGTTTTAGAAGTTTTTACTAATATTTATATTAAAATTATTTTAAAAACCTTCTTGGATCAAAGAAATTATTTGGTAATACGATTTAAAACAACATAACTGAGCTTTAAATCAAATTTTTCCTTAACATCCCATTTCATTTTGGAGGCTTTTGGTATTTAGGACAATAAAGAAAGTCATACATTTCTAGTGAAAAATATTGTTGGCACAAATTCATGAGATTTGAGTAATATAAACTGATTGAATACGAGAAATGGCAGAAGAATGTCATTTATGTAATGAGTAAGTATGTTAGAACACACTTTTTAATGATTGTCAACTTTCCAGGATTTATGAATTATTATTTAGGCATTTAACTTAGATCTTTACATGGCTAAATTGATACAATGATCAGTTTACAACATATTCCATCTTCTAAGATGAAAAGAGTAAATAGGAAGCAAAATATCTTAATAATACTTAAAATTAATTTTTAAGACATGTAGATAATCATTCATATCTAAAAACTATCATTTTGTTCAGCAACACCTTCATAAAGCCAGCTTTATGCTGGCTTGGACAATTTTGAGAAACTCTATCAAAGGTGGGTACCTTTGGTACTATCTAGCTGAAAAGTAGAATCAGGCACTCAGAGTGTCCAGGAAGTTCCATTACTAAAAAGGAGTGGTGTTTATTCATACTATCTACTTGAATCTACTTGACACCCTAGTTTCTTATAGTATGTGAGAATCAGAGAAGAAAGGTATACTTTCCTTATGTGCATAATATTTTACTATTGAAAACTGAGTATTTGCTGAAGTATATTAAAAAGCATCATACATTTCAGCTCAGTTCATGATCTCAGAGTTGTGAGACTGAGCTCCACATTGAGCTCTGAGTTAAGTGTAGAGTCAGCTTGAGACTCTCTCTCTCCCTCTCCCTCCGCCCTATCCCCCACCCACACTCATGCTCACTCTCTCTAAAATTAATAAATAAATCTTAAAAAAAAATAAAAAGCATAATATAGTATGCTTTACCAATACTGTATGACCCAAAAGTTTTTACAGGTTAGATGGAGAATCACCTTATAGACTAGAGACTCAGTGGACACTGGTTTCTAAATTTCTTGCAGTAGTTCTGATAAATCCCCTCCTGATTCATTAATGCCAAAATAATGGTTTTAACATATCCTTGTTTATTAAATGAGTGTCTAGTTTAAGATGTCAAACAGTTTTGGCTTTGGAATATTATAATCTGGATTTTTCAATATGGGATACATACTGGTTGTAAACTATAAATATATATATATATTCATATAGTGCTTCAAAATCTTCATCTCTCAAGGGGTATAATTATGCTAAACTTGCAAGTATTCATATTGGTAAACTGAGAACACAAATGTAAAATGCTTAATGAGTGGCTGGCATATTAATACAAATTCCACATGAAATTTAGTACTTAATACTATATACCTAATACTATATACTGTTTTTTCCCTCAAATCAGAAGTTCTAGAATATTTTACTCTCAAGACCTGTTTGTAGTGCTAAAAATTTCTAAACACTAAAGAATTTTATTTATATGGATGATAATTGCTGACATATTTAAAGTTGATGAACCTTTATATGTATTAATTCATTTGAAACAATAAACTGCTTAAATACGAACAGAAATAATGTGCTAAAAACTATATTTCCAAAACAATTTTAAGAATGCAATCTTCTGTGATATGTTTTATTTTTGAAGGCAATGAAGAAAATCTGGCCTCACACATATGCATAGTTGGAAAAGGAAGACACCTTAATAACCTTTTAGGTAACGGTGGATATTTTCTTGATATCACAAAATACATCCATAGTTATAACATATTTTCTAAAATTTTAGTTGAAATTCAGCTAAAGTTTAGTTTCCTGGTAGTAAAAAACAAAACAAAACAAAGCACTGAAACAATAGTAAAGTTTTACCTTAAAATCTCCTGGCCTATCCTTGGATTTCATCAGAAAACAAACCTGCAATTGATATATTTCACTACTGTATTGGTTTGTTGGGGCTGCCACAACAAAGTATCACAGCCCAGGTGGCTTAAACAGCAGAAATATATTTTCTCACAATTTTGGAAGTCAGAAGTTCAAGATCAAGATAAGGGCAGGAAAGGTTTCTTCTAGGGGCTCTATCTTTGGCTTTTAGATGGCTGTCTTCTCCCTGTGGCTGCACATGGTCTTTCCTCTTTCAAGTTAGATATTATCAAGAAAAAAATATTTAAAATTATTTTTAAAACCACAGGAAATTCTTGAATTCCTGAAATATATGAACCAGTGGTTCATGGTAATGATTATTTTAGGAAAAGTAAAAGAGAATAAACATTTTTAGTTAGCACAATACATCAAAGTTGAATTCAGTCAAATAAAACACCCTCTAGGTATTTCCATCACAAAAAAAAAATATTAAAGGCTTTGATCTCAAACATTCATGTTCAACTTTGGATCAGACTTCATCAGTTTTTGCTAATCAACAACTTTGTGAAGTGTGTGCAAGCAGTGGGAGGGGTAGAGGGAGAGGGAGAAAGAGAAGTCCACGCAGGCTCTCTGCTCAGCATGGAGACTGATTTGGGGTTCAGTCTCCAAACCCTGAGCTGAAATCAAGGGTTGAACACTTAAGTGATTGAGCCAATTCAGGTGACCCAAAGTATATGCATAGATAGGTTTTGCTCAGTTTTAGTCTGAAGGCATTAGTTTTGACTAATGAACACCTAGAAATCAGCTTTATAAATATAAAATAAGCTATAATAGGCTATTTGTTCCCTATAGCTACTGAATAAAAAAAGGAAAACAAGTGTTTTACCTAGATCCTCCCCCTCTGTTTTTACTCTTTATTCCTTATTTACTTCAGACTGTGCGTGTAGTAAGGGTAGGTGGATGGAGGCAGAGACTAAATTTTTTGGCAACCAGAGCATCTCTCATCATAAAACCCCTAGTTTGAAATTTGTACCACAATGGGCCTTGTGTCCTGAGAGAACTTCTGGACATTAGCAACATTTAGCTGTCAATAATTAGTCAGGTACTGTTTATTTTCTATTTTATTGTGTCATAAAAAGGCATCTTTTATCACGTCAGCATTAAAAGTGTCTTTTTTCTTATTAACTAATTTGGTGGGGCTGAATAACTGGCAATTTAATTTACTGAAATGATTTTTCAGCTGCTTTCTCCCTTTTGCAGAATTGCATGTGCAGTGCACCCCCTCCCCCAACTGCTACCCTCTCCTCTTCAGCTGGCACTAAAAAGAAAAGGGGCACGACTGTAACAACAACTTGAGAATGGTCAATATTCCCTTCCATGTAATGATTTGAAAAGGGAAGAAATAATTTGTATAGGAAAAAAAATAAATTCTTATCAGTTTGAGATAGGAAACTCATGCATATGTCTGTGTATTTAAATATGCAATATATAAAAGGAGGAGCAGAGTAACCAACCAATCAGTATACCGAAAATTTATAATTGTATTAGAGACAAAAACAGTGGTTCAATAAAGACCTACTAAACTTATTTTAAAATTGAACTATTAGTGTGTTTTTCATACTTGGCATTGCCTTTTTTCTCTCAATGATATAATTACCTTTAGCTCTTCCACATTAAAGTATGCTTCCAGAAATGGGAATGAAACAGTTGCAAAATTTTGGTGTTGTCAATACAGACCATGCCAAAAAATCATATGAGGAAAAACAAGACTATAAAATAAACTAAAAAAATAATAGTTTTTATCCAATGTAAAAGTGAAGGATGTGAAAAAATAATAATAATCAAGAAGCATCTTAATTTTCTTTGTAGAAAGTAAAGTGGTAAATTTTTAATTAAAATATTTCTACATACTCCTAAATTCATAAAGTGACATTATGATGTCATGGGATATGCTAAAAGATTTTGCAGTAAAATGTATATATAATAATAAACTATATTCCATGAAGGACATTTTAAAAAAACTAAGGTAAATACATGGTGCTATACATGTATAGAAAGTTAACACTTTTATAAAGAATAATACCATGTTTTTTTTTTACCTTACCAGTTAATCTTAATGCATATTTTTGCACCATGAAAAATATAACCACTCAAAATAACCCCCGTTTTTATTCAGAGATATTTGTTATTATAAAGTAATATCATTATGAATGTCAAGCTAAATGGTAGACCTAGTTACTGGAGGTAGTGGATTTTTTTTTCCTATTTCCACAAAGATTGTCATTTAATGGAAAATTAAAGAATTCTGAAGGATCAAGGTGTTTGGAGTATCAAATATATATGAAGATTCTTTAGAATGCATTCAATGCCACTTTCTCTTTTAGTATCAGGCAATTTTCCTTCTTTTCCCAATTGCTAAAATGAATCAAAGAATGTATCTAATTACTAACTCTACACACTAAACTATATAAGGTTTCAGTTGGCTTTTTTGTGTTGTACAGTCTTAGGATCCTGATCAAATTATTTCTTTCTTACAGCCATTTAAGCCATCATTTGACATATATATATATATATATATATATATAATATATATATACATATATATATATATATACATTTTCCATTTCCTAATATCCATTTTCCATACTTTCTGAAAATTCTACTCACAAAATGAAGAGCTTTTCAGAAGTGTTATATTTTGTGAAGTGGCAAGAAACCAACAAGAAAGCATATAAATTCTAAGATTTATAAGTGATAAAGTTAATCATGTGAGACTGTTTGGACCTTTTAATATTTAGAAATATCCATATTATTGATTTAAATCTACTCTCTTTACAGCCATTTTCTTAATATAAGTGTAGCCTCTTTTAATTCTTATATAATAAAAGTTATAAGAAAAACATGTTTTAATTTAAATTACAGTAACTTTTTTGGCAAACTTAATGCTGAAAAAACCTTTAAACATGTCTCATAAAAGTAAGTTGAACCTACTCCATATCTGCTGAGTAAATGTAGCAAGTGTTATATAATGATTTTTTATAGAAATGACATTTTAACTGATCAAAACAATTTTATTAAAAATTAGACAATTTATTCTCACGAAAAATGTGTAACAGACTTGGACTTGTTTTTCTATTTTTATTTTTTAATGTCATTTCATTTGTACGTGTGTAGACAAACCTGCTAATGATCTCCATCTATTGATGTGATAAAAGAAAGTATATACCCGGAAAGGCTGGTAAGAACAAACACAGAAAGTGCAATGTACATATCATCAACCAAATAAAAATTCTGCATTTCTAAACACTCTTTAAACTATTTTTATTTTTATTTTTTTAATATTTATTCATTTGAGAAAGAGCACAAGTGGGAGGGGAGAGAGAGGGAGAGACGATCTCCAGCATATGCTGTGTGAGCCCAGTCCAAGGCGGGGCTGGATCTCACATGCTGAGATCATGACCTGGGCTCAAATCAAGAGTTCAGTGCTTAACTGAGCTATCCAAGTGCCCCTAAAGTATTTTTAAAAACCAGAGCACAGCATAATGAAATGTTTAAAAGTTCAAAGCTCTACTGAATTTCAAGTGATATTCATTGTAAAAATTAGTAATATCAATGCTTTTTGACATATTGGCTACTCAAAAGCCCATACTTCTCCAGAGAAAATTTTACATGAGAGGGTGTAAATATGGCATTTTCAAAGTGCAGACCAATGTTTTCCACTTACTTTTATATACAGTTCATATCTATGATTTGAGGTGACTAAGTTTTAAGAATTTACTCTGCATATTTTCAATTCCTGACTAACTCATCATGCTTAATTGTGACTTAGTTTTTAATTATTAAAGAGAATGTAGGGAAAAAAACAAAAATACAGTTTATATAGATGTGGTTGGTCTATGTAAGTTTCTCTAAGATAAGCAAAGAATTCTCAGATATTTTTGTTTGACCT
This sequence comes from Canis lupus familiaris, assembly GCF_011100685.1. NCBI lineage: Eukaryota > Metazoa > Chordata > Mammalia > Carnivora > Canidae > Canis > Canis lupus. Next base: position 21,078,168 of record NC_049239.1, read on the forward strand.
GCTTCATTTTTTCATTCTTTAATTCATTCATCAAACCTACAGAAAATATTTATTGAACAAACTATGTAGCAGTCAAGTTCTGAAAAGAATTTCAATTAGAACTTGCTTTGTTTTCTTAAATTGATTTTTTACTTTAATCTGTTAAATCACTAATTTTTGACTATGCAAACTCTCAAGTTAATTTATGTAGTTAAACATGACAAATCATGTAGCTTTTAGAGAAGTGACTATCACATTTATATTTAGGGATATGACTTTTTTCTTTTCTAAAACCTTTTGCTATTTTAGTGACTTTGACAACTGAGAAGAGTGTTAATCCAGTCTTTATTTAAACTTTGGTTGTTTATTTGATCTCTTTCCTTTCTTAGACATTATACTGAATTCCATACTAGATTTTTTTTCATGAGGCAGGATGTAATCATCATAACAAAAATATATTAGAATTTCATTTTACAATCCCCGCCCTAAATAGAACTTTTATTTGAAGCTCTGTTTAGAAGTCTAAGAGCACATAAAATGAAAATCAAGCCTATGTGGAGATTACATTTCATTATTAATATGTGTGAACTTTATTATCTTGAAACAATCTAAATGTCTAAGAAATCACTTATAATATTTGTACTTTTAATTTGTAGTGTCATCCAAAATTAGAAAAAATAATGCTGTTCTTACTTTGGAGTCTAATTTCTTGATAATTTCTGCCTATGAAATGGCAAGGAAAGGAATATTGGAAGCTGCAGAAAGTCATCCTATCACATGCAGAAACAGTTCAGGTGCAATGAAATCTTACTAACTAATGGAGGAGCAAATGTAGTTAACGATAAAATCAATGTTGTGGAAGTATAGTCAAGCACATTCTTTTAACTTTTTAACTTTTCCTTTAATCATTTCACAAGATAATATCAGAAGTATAATTATATGAAAAATAATTTGATACCTTACTGCTTCTTGGAATTAGTGGTATCCTTTTAACCTTAATCTAAAAAAAATAAATCATAATTTATTTGCTATCAACTTATTTATTTTTTTGTCTCAAATATTTGTTCTACTTAAGAAGGCCACCTGTTTCAAGCAAGGAATAGTGTTGATTTCTCAAAGCACTTGACAAAAAGCTCTTTATAATTTGATCACTAGCTCTGATTTCTTGAGGACAAGTCACAAGTAGTTTAAAGTAGTCTTTAAATATAAGGAAAAGAAAATAAAGAAAAGCAAAAAGGGAAGTAAAGAAAAAGAATGAAATGAGGAGAAAAGAAATCTAGACTTGTATTATTTATCTACTACAATGATTTACTTCTTACTTCAAAAGAGTTTACCAGGTAGACAAGATAAGTCAACCTAGTGGCATAAAAGATAAAATATATAAATAAATAGTTCGAACAATAAACATTTCACAATAGGAAACTGGAAAAGCAAAGCTTAGAGTCATAATAAGCCCTTATGAAATATGTAATAATTTATTGTTCTCCAAACAAAACAACATATAAATGAGAAAAAATATTTTCCTCAAATTATTCAAAGATGTGATAATTTTTTTTCTTCAGTAACTAAAGCGTATAATTTTCACCCACATATAAAATAATGTCCTCCTCCATTTTTTAGTGGGCTTTAAAAAATATACAAATTTGGAAGTTTAGTTATTACTATAATAATGGCCAAAGATAAACATTTTAAATAATTCTCTCATATTTCTGCTTTTGGCTTCTAGATTTTTTTTTTTTTTTTTTTGGTCTTTACAGTTATATCTTGACTTTTAACACATTTTATTTGGAAAAGTGTGAATTTTTCATTGAAAACATGTATGTTGCCTCATTCAGTAGTGTGCTTATTTTCCTGAGGTTTTCTCATTATAGATTTAACTCTCATTCTAGTCTGTTACTTAGGAATTGGTATAACTAATGCAGTGGTCAGAAAAAGTCATGTGCATGGTACCAATTAATTAACACAACTAATATATCAAAGGACCTGATTACATATAAAGGCATTAAGTCTACAAAAGCAATTTACTCTAAAGGGCACTTCAAAAGATAAATGACAGCACCTAAAATGCTGCTTTGAATATGAATGATTAATATAAAAGAAGCCGTCTTAGCAATAATATCATGAATGTGTTGAGACGCCTGAGTGACGCCGTGGTTGAGCTGCTGCCTTTGGCTCAGGTCGTGATCCTGTGGTCCTGGGATGGAGTCCTGTATCGGGCTTCCTGCAGGGTGCCTGCTTCTCCCTCTGCCTCCCTCTCTCTGCCTGTCTTTCTGTGTCTCTTATAAATAAAAATCTTTTTTAAAAAAATCATGAATATATTAAAACAGTGCATCTCAAACATTAATGTGCATATGAACCAGTTGGAGTTAAAATGTATATACCAGGGTGGGGCATGAGTTTCTGCATTCCTAACAAGTTTTCAGGTCCTGCAGTGGCTGCTAGTTCATGGATTACATTTGAGCACCAAAAATCTAATGGATCTCCTATGGATCCACTACAAACCCCATCCTAATGAAATTAATGTAAAAATAAAACCAATCCATTATACTTAGATCGAGCACAGAATTCAAGAGATTTCATAAATATTGTATTATTTAGCAATTATTTTTAAGATAGCAAAAAAGTGACTCACAGAGTTTAAGTGACCTATCCAAAGCAACAGATAATAGTTGGAAGAGATAAATCTGAAATCCATGTCTCCTAGATGTGAATCCTTTCCATTGCATTCACCAGTTTTAAAATAATTTAGCTCTCTTCTAAGAAGCCAATGACCTTTTATTGGAAGGGGGTAGTGAAGTTACAGTCCTATTTTTACTTTGTGCGATAGTGACTTGCAGTGTTTATTTAATTCCACTATTTCTAAGAAACCCCACTATATTCAGTGTAGTTACCTGCTATGAGTAGATAAATCAAAGTTTTTTCAACAGATATGATAAATTCATTTTTGATCCTCTTATTCTTACATTGGCATCTTGATCAATCAATAAAATATTTGACACCAATTCTTTGCCCAAACCCATTTCTGCAATTGAAAATTCCTAAAGATAAATTCTAGAGGAAGTTCACAAATTCTATCACTTCATGAAGGGCCAAAATTTTACTTCTTGAGTTTGCTATTTCCCATCTAGACAACTACAGAATGGTAGTTTTTGGATAACTTTGCTGTTCTTTCAGTTCTGTTTTCAAACTTTACAAATGTTTCATTTTCTTTTTTAGAATGGTAGATTTTGTAGAATAAAACTTAAATAATTACACATGTTCATGTCGGAGTCTTGGTCATCCTTTCCCCTAGTTGTCTGTCTATAGTTCCTCTATCCTTCCCTGTCAGGATATATTGTTATAGATTTCATATTCTTTCCACAATGTACACTAAATTTTTGGTACTTTTTATATCGAGGAGGAGTCAAACTAATATGTAGTATTTGAAACCAGAATATTTTTGGGGTGTATATTTTGTCCAGTGATATAAAAACTATCTTAGCCTCTTTATTCCATTAAAGAAGACATTATACTAAGTGTAAAAAAGCTATTGTTTGTTGGCTCTTTTTCAAATATCTCTCTCTCTTAAAAATGCAGTGAACATATATAAGAAAGAACTTTGTAAAAAAAAAAAAATGATCACAGTAACCTAAATAAATACTTCACTCTACTACCAAAGTCAGGAATGACCTGATGACATTATTAGAATCAGTAGCATGGACCAGTAAAGATCGATTTCCTAGATTCACATGCTGTCAGAGCATAACTCTAGATAGAAGTTTGTTATACACATCTAAAGTACTTCCTTTTAGAACGGTGTAAATTTAGATATGGCAGGAAAGGGTGACGATGTTTAATTACACAGCTAGCTTGGACTCCATGAGCAGCTTCCTTAGGTGATATATCTATCATGATCCTCACAGAGGTATTTGTGTCTTTGTTCTAATCAGTTCTACTTTAGCTGCTTACTACTAAATGAAATATGTATTTCTGATATGTCTCAGTTAATAAACATTTCTTTCCTTTTAGTTAAAATTTATTGTAGGCCTATAGTTGAGAATTTTATTTCTCTTATTTAGAACTTTGCCATATGTGGACCAATTTTTTTTCTCAGATCACACGATATTATAAAAGAATATCAAAGAAGAAAGCTTATAGGACTTTAAAATGTTGGCTATAAAAATAATAAAATCTTGGTTACTTTAATATAAATGTCATCTGGTATACAAATAGTGATCCATCTTAGCAGACCTGAAAATATATTAAAGTGTGATTAAAAGTAAACTGTGAACATTTGTTAATTTTTTTGAATGGCATCTCTCCCATGAACTGATTGCTCACAGTTCTGTATTGTTATGCTTGTTACGGTAACTTTGAATGGTATTACTCATGTTATCTATGGAATGCTAATTATGTTTTAAAGAGGAAACCAATTAAATGTAGTCTACACATCATTATTCTTATTTTGTGCTTTACTTTAAAAATTAATCTGTACATCATACAGGTTTTGTTAATATTACCTATAAAAACTATTTTAATACTTTCTAATAACTAAAGTGATTTTAAAATGCAATTAAAATAGATTTATTATTTTCTAAAACATTACTTCATAAGTCTCTAATTAAATGGTAAATGTACATATTTGTATTTGATTATAAAGATCATTGTTAATCCCAGCTTTCTAGGACATGAAAAAAAAAGCCAATAAACTTAATGTAGCTGGATTTCCATGGGATAAATTCAAATCTTTGGAAATTTTTCAGGATAGAATTTTAAAATAGACATTTCTTATTTTTCAGATAGATGTATTAGTATTTCTCATTTTTAGTAACATAAATTTGATTGAGTACCTGTAATAAGAGAGTAGTAATATGACAAATATTCAACATCCCTTGGTATAAGCTCTTACTAATCAGGATAAATATTAGTCTTCTCAGAACAAAGTTCAGGAGTAGATAACTTGTGGGGATCGGAATTACAACTCTGTCTATAATGTAAAATATGATTTTAGAATGTGATGGCCTATTCCTGAAGGAGACTAAAGTAAAATGAATTTTTTCATTAATTTATACGTATTGTAATACCCATCAACCAACTATATGTGCATGCCTGTTCATATTTTCATACTTCCTCTAGGATTTACCCATCTTGCAAAGAACTTACTATATTTAGCTCAAATTTCTTCATGTGCAACATTGAAATTCTTGAAGTGATGTGATTTGGTTACGTACTGATATGTATAAGAACCATATTATTTCTCATTTTCTACTCTACAGTTGGTATACTTTAGAAGCAATACAGTTGGTTCTTTACATCTAACTTGTAAATCATATTTGGTTTTGATTAGTGGTATCATTTTATTAAGACAGGTGTCTTACACTGGTGAAGACATGCATTCAATAAATACTGATGAAGGGTTGACTGTGGGTTAGGAAAAGTAATGGTAAATAGGACAGATAATGCAAATAATTAACATAGCACATAGCAATTAGCTATGCTATAAACATAAATTTACCAGTTTATATACGGAAAATTCCATTACTATATAGTAAATAGTAAATTCACTGAATCCTATTAATTCTATGAGGTTAGCACATATTCTGGAAAGTTACTATTATTGTCTTCCCTGTTTCTAAAGAGTAAACTCACTAAGACACAGGTTGATTAACTTGACCAAGGTCACATGCCTAGTAATGATGGAGCTGGACTTTGATACCAGTTGGTTTGGTACAAGAGTCTTACTATTAACCATTTTGCCATACTGGCTTTCTGGCTTTAAATGGACTATTTTCTGATGCCTTAGAATGTGATCGATGTAGAGACACTGGAAATTATAAATGACCCTTCACATTACACACATTCTAGATACAACCAAGTTAGACTTATTAAGTAGTGAACACAGCTCACCCATGTCCACAGCATTTAAGAGGGCGCTAGGAACTTGAATGGGTGACTTAATGAGGTAGTGAGTAATCAGGGTAGTCTAAGAGCTATGATATTTCTCTTTCTTCCTCCACCTGTCACCTCAATCACAATGATCCCTAGAAGGGAGTTCCAGAAAGGGTATCATGCTACTCACTCCACCTTTGGATGTTCTCTAAATAGCAGAAACTCATTAGGCCACCTCTGGGCCTTCTATGCTAGAACACATTTAGAGAATTCTTGAGTAAGCTTGACATGCATCTCCATAATTTGGGGGAATATTTATGAAGAAAGCATCTGATGTGATTTTGTTGTCTGGGTCCATAGGACAGGGTACGGAGAAAGCCATACAATGTAAGCACCCTGAGTCCTACAAATGGCACATGGCAAGGATGTAGCAGTTATCAGTTGACCTAATAAAAATGCTGCACAAGCGGGCGGCCTCACACCAGCTTGACAGCATCCTATGCAAGAGGGTGTTCTGTGGGGGAAAAAGACTAACAGTAACTGACTTCTATGGAGTGTACTTCCAGAAGATGGGAAACGGAATAGAAGCATGAAGTAGGAGGTATTCACAGGAGCCTTAGAAGAACTCATAAATACAATCAACGAAAGCCCTAGCATTTGAGACGCGACACACAGAGTGCTCGGATGATAACAAAACCGGTCACAAAAGAGATTTCCCCATCTTTTCGCAAAATACGCTGGAACAAGTGGTGAGAAGGAGAGAAGAGAGAAAGAAAAAAACACCACCAGTCTGGAAGCCAAATGAGGTCATAGTCGCATTGGCAAGTGCGAGAAGCTTTGCCTTGTGAGATTTAAGTCTTAAATTAAAATGGACTGGACTTTTTAATACCAAAAGGAGTCAATTACTAAAATGAGACTAGTTCTGACGTCTGAAATGTATAGCCAAGGATTCCATCCCAGTGTGGGAAGGAGCAACAGAACAGTTTTAAGACCCTGGTTGGGAGGAAGAATAAGAGGAGAGCGGGCCATTTTTTATCTGTAACCTCCCTTGATTCCGTTGGCTTCTCCAGCTCACAATCCCACGGGGACTGATCGCCCCACAAGCTGTTTCAATATAACGCAAGGAGTGAAAAGAAGCACGTTTATGCACCCGTTTACTAGTGGGAGCGTGTCAGAGATACTGATCTCCAGACTGGACCCCTGGGTGGGACGCTGTCAGCCACGGAGAACCCGGCAGAGATGCAGGCGTGGGTGTAATTAGTGTCGAGAGCAAGGGAATTCTGGAAGATTCCAGGTGACGGAGAACACGGCACCGAGGCCTCAGCTCCTGAGGGACACATCCTCCGGAGGATGTCCCGAGACGGGCGGGAAAGCCCCGCGCGCAGGACGGCCTGGCAGGCCGGCTCCGAGCCGGCTTCGGGTTCGTCTCCGCAAAGACCTTTACTAACCAGGGAGACGGTCCCCGGAGAGCTCTCCCGGGCCCGGCAGGCGCCCAAGGGCTACTGGGCGGGGGGCGGACACCAGGGGAGGGAGGTCAGGCAATAGCCCAGTGCGAATCGCACCTGCTGGATCCACCTCTCCCAGCGCAGTCCAGGATTCGGCCCCGGGGAGCCCCCTGCCCCCCCATCCAGGCCCCGAGTCCCCGGAGCCCCCCCCCCGTCCAGGCCCGAGCCCCGGGAGCTACCCCCCTCGTCCAGGCCCGAGCCCCGGGAGCCCCCCCCCCACCCCGTCCAGGCCCGAGCCCCGGGAGCCCCACCCCGTCCAGGCCCGAGCCCTGGGAGCTGCCCCCCCGTCCAGGCCCTGAGCACCAGGAGCCCCCCACCCCGTCCAGGCCCGAGCCCTGGGAGCTGCCCCCCCGTCCAGGCCCTGAGCACCAGGAGCCCCCCACCCCGTCCAGGCCCGAGTCCCCGGAGCCCCCACCCCGTCCAGGCCCGAGCCCCGGGAGCCCCACCCCGTCCAGGCCCGAGCCCTGGGAGCTGCCCCCCCCGTCCAGGCCCTGAGCACCAGGAGCCCCCCACCCCGTCCAGGCGCGAGCCCCGGGAACCCCCCACCCGCGTTCAGGCCTGAGCCCCAGGAGCTACCCCCCTCGTCCAGGCCCGAGCCCCGGGAGTCCCCCCCCCCCCCCGTCCCCGCCGTCCAGGCCCTGACCTCGGGAGCCACTGCCCTCTGTGCCCGGGCCCCCGCTGCGCGCCGTGGGGCAGGCCGAGCTGTGGGCAGGCCGGGTGTGGGGGGGGGACGCTCGCGGGGACCCACGGGGCCTCCCGGGGCGCGACACCGAGGCCAGCTCAGGGCGCAGGACGGACCGTGGCGCTTGGCTCTGGTCGGCTCGTTCCCGCGGGGGAGGGCGTGTGCTGGGGCGCCCACCTCGCGGAGGAACTGGGCGCAGGGGTCCCCGAGCGGGCGTCGAAGGGGCGCCCCACACTGCGCTGAGCCTGCGGGCGCTGCTGGGTGTGCCCGCCGGGGCGGGAGGGGTCGAGGGGCGGTGGTCGGGGGGGAGGGGGGGCGGGGGCAGCCGAGGGGCCGGGGGGAGCTGGGGACTGGGGGAGCGGGGAAGCGGGGGGGGGGGCGGAGAGGCTCGGGAAGGGGGCCGGGGGATCGGGGGCCGAGGGCAGCCGAGGGGGCATGGCGGCGGGGGCCACGGGGTGCCGGAGGGGGTCCCGCAGCCCGCCCCTCTGAATGCCTGCGGCTGCTGCGTGTCCCACGGGGTCCCCGGCCGCGGCCCCGCTTGGCCCTCCTGCGGGGGGTGCAGCCGACGGCGCCCAAGGCCCGAAGCGACAGTGTCCGAGCTGAGCGACAGCGCGGGCGCCTCCCCGGCCCGGCCCGTCGGTGCAGCCGGACGGCGACTCGGGGCACCTCCGGGCGCCCTGCGTCGTCCTGGGGGGTGCGGGGCGGGGGGAACTGCCGAGGAGCCCGGAGCCTCCGGGCGCTGCCCTCCCACCGCGCTCCGTGCGTCTTCAGGCGCCGTCCGGAAGCTTCTCCTCCGGGCCCGCACGCGCACCGGAGCATACTGGCCGCGGGCCCAGGGGAGCCCCCACCGCGGCTGCGGGACCCCCAATGCCTCCCGCGGCTGCACCCCCTCCCGACGGCTGCGCCCCCCCTCACGGCAGCTGCACACCCCCCCGACAGCTGTGCCCCCCTCACTGCAGCTGCGGACTCCCCCGACGGCTGCGCTCCCCCCGACAGCTGTGCCCCCCCAGGGCTGCGCCCCCCCACCGCGGCTGTGCCCCCCCGACAGCTGTGCCCCCCCCCGACGGCTGCGCCCCCCCCACCGCAGCTGCGGACCCCCGGACGGTTGCTCCCCCCTCCACAGCTGCGCCCCCCGGACGGCTGCGGACCCCTCCGACGGCTCCCCGCCCCCCACGGCTGCGGGCCTCTCCCGACAGCTCCCCCCTCCCCGACGACTGCGCTCGCCCTTCGCAGGGTCCCCAGGGCGCCGGCGGCAGGGGCAAGGGCCCTTCCCTTCCTTGCGCCTGCTCTCCTTGTGGCCTTGGGGGACTGGGGCCCGGGGGCTCCCTCAACACCACTCGCCCGCCCGACCTGGAGGCAGTGGGGTCCTGCGCTCCCTCCACACGGTGTGGGGCCGGCCTGCAGCTGGGGCGGGGGGACCTACCGAGGTTCCTGATGAGGCGCAGCTTCCCCTCCTGCCCGGGCCTGGGCCCTGCGACCCCAGGGGGCCTGGGCCCTAGCTTAGGGCCTTTTTATTTATTTTTATTTATTTTTTTAATTTTAGATTTTGATCACTTTATCTACATTTGAAGGATGTTTTAGCTCTCCCATCATTGCCATTAGCTTTCTACCTTAAGCACCCCCAAAACATCATAAAAGTGGTGTACTTGCTGTTCTAATGAATCCTCAAGCCGAACCCCCCCTTCCCAACCAAATAGTTCTCCCTGAGCTGGTTTCTTAGAGAAAATTTGAAGCCACTGTGTAAATATTATCAATCTTCAAATTGTATATACATATATATTTACAGTACACTAATACAACTTGCATTTCACGGAATCATACCGCTTTTGCATTTTCTCAAGATTATTTCTTGGTTTCCTGTTTTGTTTTAATGGAAATACAAGTGCGGTAAAAAGGACTTGATAGACCTGGGTAAATGATGTGAATTAATAAAAGCCTGTAATATGTTTACTAAGAGATGTAAACACCAGATGCTTAACTTTCTTATTTCTACATAAAATGTTCATTAATAGCTACTTTTGCGTCTATCCTCCAGACTTATGAATAAGAAGCAGTTACCTCATTTTGTTTAGCATGTAATGTTTGGCTTTTTGGGGATTTGATTCACATTATGCAAGCTTTAGGATATTATAGAAGATTTACATTGAATGAATACTCAAGGGTCTAGGCAAACCAGTATCTAGGTTGAGTTGTTACCTACCTGTTATTTAACAAGATTACACTTGAAACACGTGGGAATATTTTGAACCGTGGTTTGATATAGAAGCAGCTTCTATCCTGCTACTCCAACTTATTCAAAGCAGAATCAAGTTATATAAGGGGTGGGGAGATTTTCTGCATCCAGATAACCATTCCCACTAACTGGTGATACAGTGAACCTTCTTTCCTACACAGAATTATTGATGTGGGAAGGACAGTTCTTCGTTGTTGTATAAGAAAATTAGACTCTCAAGGCTATATGGGTATGTTGACCACATTTATAAATTTCATAGGAAAGGACTGGACCATTGCCTTTTATTCACAGGTAAAAAGAGAAGGTAAATTTTTCTACAGAGTATATATATTTTATACCAAATTATATTTTCAAAATATGCACAGATTTTTAAAATACTAACTATAGCCAGGTCATTTTATGATCACTGACCATTTTACTTTTTAAAAATATAATGATCTCATTTAAGGGTTACAATATTAACTTTTCATTCTAGCTGTCACATAATGGGAAAGTGGCTGAACAGGACATGTTTTTCTCTTGGAATACCCTAGGAAGGATCTACTAGTTCCTTTCCTAGGTGTTCTTTTATAAAGACTGATTAGGATCAGAAAGACAAGTTTCCCCTGTGATATATTTACCTACTGAAAAAAAAAAGAAGGATGAGTACCCTAGTTGTTTAAATATGATTTATCATTGATAAGGAATATTTTGTGATTCAAATTATTTGAAAAATGTTTAGATACATTTATAGAAATAGACATTTTTTTGCAAAGCCAAAATAGATCTCTAGCAACTAGGTGTGACATATGCCAAATAATTTGGCAAGTGTGGCCATGGGGCCATACAGTTTAGATCTGGGAGGTTCGTTTCTTTTGGATGATGAAAGATTCAAACTGCAAGGAGGGTATGTGGAAGAAGATGAGGATGAATTTAGAACATCACCATGTGACAATATGGATTGAGCATCCACTCCGTGTAAAGGACTCCATAGATGTTGTGAAGGAGGAGACACACACACACATAAAAGAAGATGTTGCTTTTCCCATCTTTTTTGTTTGTTTGTTTGTTTGATTTTTTTTATTTTTGTTTTTTGTTTTTAGAGAGTGATCTAGAGCTACATTAGAATGAGGAGTAAAGGTAAAAGGAAAAAACCATCCGCAACATAATATACTTTTCTTAAGTGCCTGATGCTTTTCAGATGCAATTTTAATTATTAGAGCAAGGGCCTTTTTAAGTTTTGTAAGGAAGACCTAAGTCTAACCTTTGACTGACTCATCGTAGCATGCTTTGCACCATTCTGTATTCCCTAGACCCCTGTGATTTCAGAGATCTTGGAAGCAAATGTTGCTGTTATTTTGTTCTCCTTCACGTAAACTATGTTAACCGCACAGCGATGCATATTTATACTAGTCTGTTTCCTGCCTCACAAGTCCGCTCTGTTCTCTTTCCTCTACCCCCGGCTGCTGACATACAGATGCACATGGGCACACACAGGCACACACACTAAAGAAGGATTTATGTTTGTTTGATGACTAGCTAGTAAGTATAGTCTTCGGCTATGTGAGGATCACTAAAACATTCACAGGTAGACACATTTATATAAAGAGGAGCAGCATCAAGTACAGGAAGTTAATGTTAGAAAGTAGCCATCAAATAGGATTAGCTTAGCTTCACTGGAGAGTTTTCCTTCAGATATTAAACTTTCTTTCCTCCTGTGAAGATTATTATTTTGTATTCCAAACATCCAGAGCTAACTGAACAAAATGAGCTTCTTGTCTAGACGTTGCCTAATAGACCATGGGGAAGGGGGAGGGAGGACAAGGAAAGTTTGCAGCAGAAGAAATATCTGGACAATCAGTTAAATGTGTTTTCATGATGAAATATTTTCAGAATAAAAATATTGATTGGACTCCACACGTACTTTCTGTGGAAGAGGATTGACAAAGTATATTCAAAATAGAGCACATGGGACTCAAAACTTTTTTAATGAAAATAACACATTTCTAATTTTAGAGAAACGAGTAATTTTGGCATAATTAAATAAGCAGTAGGCATGTAACATAGTGGGTTTACAGAAAATTAAAAAAAAGAAATTGATACTTTATTTTGCTATTATATATCCACTCTAAGTAGAATAAAATAGAATTTGCAAGGGATACAGAGATTCACTGAAACGAACTCCATTTTTAAATAAATATTGTTCCAAAAACCTTAATGTGATTAAAAAGATTTTGAGAACGCAACACTTGTATGTACCTCATTGGATTTTAAATTCCCATGAAAAGCCCCTTTGTTCTCCACTCCGCCCCCATCCTTTTCGACCATAACATAAACTACAACTACTCTCATATTCTATGCATAGGCTTTTTTTGTGTGTCATTTATATGAAAGAAAAGTATATACTCATGAATAGACACAGCATCACACCTCTGATTTCAACACAGAATTGTGTACTAGATTAAGTGGAGGAATTTTGTTGTGGAAAACTGGTAAAAAGTGACATATAGTAGTGTGAAAAACAGAGAACCAATGTTCAAAAAATATAGTAAAGTGCAGATAAGAGAATATAACCTAAAAGGAGAGGGATAAAGGAGTGAAACAAGAAATAGTGGGTGGGCATAGGAGAGTTTGGAGAGTGGATGAAGAATTAATTGGGAAGTGATAGCAGTTGTTTCCCTCTTTCTCAGTGTGTGTGTGTGTGTGTGTGTGTGTGTAAGAAAGAGAAAATAGACTTACGGGATTGTGCTATTATCTCCATTTGGCATTTTCAAGAAAATTCATAAAGGTAATGTGACTTTATGTTGGCTACATCTGTAAATACTATATTTTGGTTTTATAAAAGATATTTTTAAAAAACAAAATCATTACTCTCTTACAAATATAAAATGAACATGTATGTGCTAAATATTTTATTTAAATTATTAATTAATGAGGGATATATTAAGATGCTATAACTGGTTCAAAGGACACTTCAAAGTACTGCATTTCTGTAGGTAATTCAGGAATGCCAAAATTAACTTCTAAATAGAGGTAAAATTGGCTTTTTTTTCTTCATAAGAAGGAAGGGAAATCAATAGCCCCTTCCCTAGAAAGAATTCATTCGCATGTGGAAGATAATAATGTGCAATGCTGTGAATTGATGGAGACGTAAGTTAGGACATCCACTAATCATTTTTGCCTCTTTCACAAAGTCTTTCATGATTTTTCCTGGTTGTATGTACCAGGTTCATATTGGTTTTAACGTTAGAATATAGAAACTATGTTTTAAAGTTGCCATATATATAGATAGATAGAGAGAGGAGAAAATAAGAGCAAAGCCAATACTGATTCAGCTACCTTTTTAAATTTTACAATAGTTGTGTGGTATAATAACTCCTCAGAGTCTGTGAGTTATCTAACTTTCCATCTAAACAAATGCTTTAATTATTATACTGAAAACTCATATTGGTAAATCTTCATGTGCACATTCTTACCACATCAACACTCTCTTCATCTTCCCAAAGGTTAAGCGAAATGTCATGCAGGTGATCTGTCTTCTGTTGTTCTTGTCCCATTAGAATGGAGATGGAAGTGACAAAAACACAATCCTGATAAAGTAAAAATAGAGAACATCAATTATAGGGATTCAGAGTGAATTTGTTTAAAGTGAAATTCTCAATTCCAAGTCCTCAGTTTCAACATATAAAAAAAAAAAAAAAAAACACACACATTAGTTTGCATATTGATAGGGTATTGAGTTAACACTCAATAAGGCAAAATAAGAATATGAGTAATATTAGCACTTGTGTAACACATCAAGTTAAAACTATACAGTTACTTTTCTTCTAAGAAGCACTTTCACAACCTGGAACTAATTCATTTGTAAGTTAAATATGATCATTCGAAGCATTTTATAGATTCACAAGTACAATACCATAAATATATTTGTGGAGCTGGCCAGTATTTACTAATTTTCAATTTTGATGTAAGGGGCTTAAAATTTAAAATTGTAAACATTTTAATTAAAGGTAAAGGGTGACTATACCTCTAAGAAAATCAAAAGACACAATATTTTAACATTGTCTGATTCAAGACTGAGCACTGTCATTTAACATAAAAACCAGTATAAACACATACCACACCATATCATGAGAATGGGTTACCAAATTGCTTCTGGTTTGCTTCATCTGTGTTAATAACACTTTCAGTTCAAGTATGATGTATATCCCTGTTAAAGTGATGTAAACGTAGGAAGTTTAGTCTGAGAATTATTTGTGTAATTTTTCTTGTTTTGTATTTTGGTGGTACCTAGAAAATGAGATTAGTCACTTCAAAATAGTTTTGTGCCATTTCCTAGGCAATTTACTGCATGTAGATATTAAGCTTTAGTTCAAGGTTTGTACCGAATAAATCACTAAGAGTCAATAGGAACGCATTTCCAGAAAATGATTTAGTATGTTTAACAAAAACAAAAAATAATTTGAAGTGTTACTTTTAATTAGGTTTCTGGATAAGACATATTATTTAACATTCTGGCTTCAAATTATCCATGGAGAACATAAATTTTATGACTAGCTAAGAACAAATTACTATGATTTTTCCCAGCAAACACCAAGCACAGCAAGATTATACAGGAAACACAAATTTAGTAGCCTGTTAACAACAAAATATAATACCAAGGGTTTTTATACTTAGTCCTACAATGAGGGGTAAAAAAGCAATAAAATGGTGCAAGTAATAAAATAGCTGCTGTTAAACATCAAATTTAGGCTCAAAGAAACATGCAAGCTTAGTAGTCATCATTAAAGTTATAACTAGACCTACAGGCTGGAGAAGTTTATAGTTTAAACTCTGGTTTTAAACTAGATAGATACCGGTTAAAATTATAGCTGCAGTATAATGTGGTACTTCTGAAAACACTCTCTCCTTGACCAAACTTCAGTCAGACTCTTCTGAGTCCTTTTTAAGAGTAGGCCTCATCTTGGGCCTTGCTGCCAAACCTTACTAGCCTAATTGCTCCAAGAATTATGCTAAGATATACCTTTAATATCTGATCATCTTGGCCTGCTTACACCATGAATCCTGTTAAGTAGGTTTAGCAAAAATCTCCCCCACCCTTAATGTCATGTCATAATTTCCATCCACTGATACCTTGTACTGAGTCTGTTCATTACCTATTATTCTCCATTTGTCCTTATATTTAAAGTTGAGCTAGAATTCTCTCTTCTGTTGAGATAATCTTGACACCTCAATAGCAGTGGCCTTTAATAAAGTCTTCCTTTCTCCTGTCTTAATGTTCAAATTTTATGTAAATGCATGACTTTAAAATTGTAAAGACAATTTTCTTTTCATGCTTATTTTATGAGATAACTGTATCAGTATTTGGTGGAGGTTATTTTACATGTTTTTTCTTGGAATATTTGTTTTAAAGCATTAATTGAAATCTTCAAAATACCATTGTTTTCTCTCCATAACTGAGTTACAAATGTGTTCACATTTTATATAGCATTTACTATATATATATATATATATATATATATATATATATATACATAATATATAGAGGGACAGTAATTGTGTTGGTAAAACTAAACAAGCACAAGGTGATGCTATAAAGAATATAGTAGAATATATTCTATATAAAATATAGAATCCAAGCAATGCACAAAATCATTAAATGCGAAGATTCCTGACAGCTTATGTGTGTGTTTGGTCGTGGTGGTGGTGGTGGTAAGGAAAAGATTGGGTAGCATTCATATTTTATTTTGTTTTAATTTGATTTTTATTTTTTTAAGTCACTTTTATAATAAAAATAATGCTTTTATAATAAAAGCTTAGTATGTATTTGATCAATAATTGCTGCAATAATGATGATAGGGTTGATACTTATTGCCTGACCCATTGTGTCATATCTCTAGAAAAGGCTCTTCGGTTGTGTGATAATAGGGTTGAACAAAATTAATTGGTTTTCTTCCACTCGTTTGAAGCTTAAATGAAGATATTGTGCTATTTCTTTTCTGGCACCACTTTTGAACTAGTCTCTAGCCTCTCTTTTGTTTTCATTCGAATGCTATATATTTTGAGTCTACAGTCTTAGTGAAGTCATCACTGTGTTACATTGTACCTCGTACAATTTACTTTTGTCTCTGGGATAACTTAAGTTGACCGTACATGTATATGTTTTTCAACCAACTTTAGCTGACCTCACTTTCATAATTTCTAATTTGATGACATTTTACCACTTTCAATAATCCTGACTTTACTTATCTTAGCTCTAGATTGACCACCCAGAAATATAACCAAACTCTGGACTTCATCAGCACATCCACGTCCAACAACTCAAACTTTGTACTTGGCTTGTATAATCAAAACTTCCTGTCTTGTTTTCTCTCTCATTTCCCCACACCCACTAAATGTCTTCTGTAAGTTGACTGAGGGCTAATTGCTCAGTTTCTCTTTTTAACTCTCTCCTTTCTTTTAAATATGTATGTTGACTTCCTATGCATCTTTCTTCAGGAATTCAAGAAACGTTTTCATATTCCTGGATTCTCTAGTACTGATGTAGTTACTTCTGCTGACTAGATTCATGCGGGATATCATGGGTGAACCATCTAGGGTTCCCTTGTTGATGCCTGCATTCTAAGTTTCATTCTCTAGCTTTCTATTAGATATATGACCCCAAATATCTACTGGATAATTTTGCTTTTTGTTTAAGTTAGTTTTCTTTTTACAAAATTTCTTTGCCACTATGAATTCTGATAAATGCAACTGATAAAACCCAAGGGCCCAATAAACAGCTTAGCTTGGCCAGAGCACAGGGCATATATGTGCCAGTAGGGAAGATAAGATTTGAAAAGAGGTTTGGGAGCTCTCTAAACTAATCTTTTATTTATGTCAGTGATTCTTAAATTGGAGTTCAAAATTACTCAAAGAATCTGTGGATAGATATGTATTTAATAGAATTGATTTTCTTGGGAGACAACCAAAGATAACATTCAGTGAATAAATACAGCTCAAAGTCCAGAATCTCAAGTTGAAAAGCAGCATTCACTTTGCTAGGAATCTGTGTGGCTCCTTTTGGCCTCAAAACCTAAGAAATGAGAGGATAGGTTATCTGTCCTATACACACGCAATATGCTATAGTAGAACAGGGGCAGGAAAACACCCACACAAAAATAGTCCCACTTGAAAGGGAAGAATGGAAGTCAAAAAAGCAGTCAATAGTTCATAGCTATTCTGAGATTACGCTGAAGGCTTCTTACCATTGAGGTCAAGAGGTTCCTTAAATAAGATATGATTCTCCTGGCAGAGCTTTTATTCATCTTCTTTATTTTCCACTATCCTCTTGATCAGGTCTATACTTTTTTCTAGCTCACATCCTGCACATTGATGCTTGGGGATCCATAGGTTACTTTGATTCTCCGAGTCACACACTTTTCCAACTCAGGTTCAGGGCTTTTTTGGCAGTTAATATCCTTTTCAGTTTCTTTGCATCTGGTCTATTTTTGTGGCAGGACCATCTATTTGCTAATTAAAACTGAAGACTCCTATACTCAATCATAATCCAAGAGGTAAGGTAGGAGTCAGGGTCTGGGAATATGCATTTTAGCAAACCTGTTAAATAATTTTGGTTCTTTGTAAGTTTTGGGAGCTATACTGAAGGTGGTTCTTTGAGGTATGGGGCCTTTTTGAGTTGTTCATAGGTAAAAAGATAGGGGTTAGGAGTCTGAACTAGGGTGATGATAGAGCAGTTTGACAAAAATGGATTCCAGAAACATTATAGAAGTAGAATCCACAATTTTTTTTTAAAAAGATTTTATTTATTTATTCATGAGAGACACAGAGAGAGGCAGAGACATAGGGAGAGGGAAAAGCAGGCTTCTCACAGGATGTGGGACTCAATCCCAGGACCCCAGGATCACACCCTGAGCCAAGGGCAGATGCCAAACCGCTGAGCCACCCAGGAGTCCCAGAATCCACAAAAAATTGACACATTATGTAGGAGATGTCAAAAAAAAAATCAGGATGAACTTTCAAGTATTGCGTGTAAGAGTATACAGATAGAGGTCCTCGTCAAGGTAAAGTTACAAAAGAAAGTTTCTTGTTGATTTGGAGGTATCTGTGGAACATGGGCAGGGAAGGAGTGTTAACTGATGGTCATCAAAATGAGAATGTAAAAGAAAAAAGTGGAATTTATAGTCTTTGGGAAGAAAGACTATAAATTGTTCTGTTCTGGTACTATGCAACTAAGGTCTGATTAGCATGCTGCATTTTCCTGATGTCCTATGTGAAACACAAACTCATTGTAGTCTTTTATGCATTGGAAAGTGACAAATGGTCCTTTTCTTTTAAATTACGAGATATCCTTGAAAGTGAGATGTTCTTTTTTTTTTTTTTTTTTTTGAAGATTTTATTTATTTATTCAGGAGAGACACACACACACACAGAGGCAGAGACACAGGCAGAGGGAGCAGCAGGCTCCATGCAGGGAGCCCCACGTGGGACTTGATCCCGGGTGTCCAGGCACTCAAACCGCTGGGCCACCCAGGCTGCCCGATCTTTTAAAAAAGATTTTATTTATTTATTCATGAGAGATGCACACACAGAGAGAGGTAGAAACACAGGCAGAGGGAGAAGCAGGCTCCATGCAGGGAGCCCGACATGGGACTCAATTCCGGGTCTCCAGGATCAGGCCCTGAAATGAGGGCAGATGCTCAACCGCTGAAAGTGAGATATTCTATGATATATCTGTAATACAAGAAAAAGGGACTTCTGCTTGACAAATTAGTTTTAAGCCTTAAATTATCCATTAACAGCAACCCAAAATGTTATGGACACTCAAGGCATATAATTCTGTCTTCTACCTTGTCTGAGACCTTGAAAACATTATCACTTTCAGCACTTGATGTTAGTGTACATAAAATAAAACTAGGAATCTGTTCAAGGAAAAAATAAATGTGCCCATGCCATAGGAAGATAGAACCAAAGTGTCCCTGGAGGCTCCCAAATGACTCTGGAAATTCTAGCAGGGTTCTCTGGGGAAGTATCAATGTGTCCGTGTGTTTTCAAGGAGCACCAGATCAGCTTTCATTCCCTAGGTGGGATCCCTTGGCCTGGCCAGAATTGTGTGGCTTGTTATCAGCTCCACTGCTTTGTTGTCCTTTCTGCCATTCCACCTACCGTGGCTGTGCTTCAAGACAACCTCCAATTTTATAAGACACCTGCACTCTCATTCTAGGTAAGAGCTTAAAAAATCAATGAAAAACATATTTCAGTAAATTTTTGTCTGCAGAAAAATATACATTTAGAAACATTTTCAAAGGTATTATTCTTACTTTTCTTCTTACATCTGTTTCTATTATACATTAGGCAATTATGAGTTTTTCATTCCCTACAGTTTTTTGTATGTTAAATAGAAAATAATTTATATAGAGAGAGTGTATTTCTTAGTATAAAACAAGCTGTACCTAGGGTTGTCTGTTTTTTTTTTTTGTTTTTTTTTTTAATGTCTGTGTGACAGTAGAATGAAAGAGAGGCAGGTATTTATTTACATTTTTAAAACCTTAAGATCCACTTAAATCTCTTCTTTATATTAGAGGCCCTGAAACCTGATCTTGTAGTTAAGATTTATGAGATATCTCTCAGTTTCTGGCTCTGACATTCTCCAAAAGGAGGGAGAGAATATCCTGTTTTTACAACACATTAAGAGCAAATAACTTGAAGCTATATTGAATGATCTGTAATCAGTAGAATAGTGATGTGATTAAAAATGATAAATCAGTGGAAAAATTCTTCAGAGGAGTAGTAGTAATTGTCTTCTTGGGAATTATTTGATATGAATAATCTCAGTTTTCCAATATTATAGGTATTTGCCTTAAACACAGGTCTCATTAATCTCCTGAGAATAAAATGATACATTTTGAGACAGAAAAGTCTTCTTTGTTGGTATAATACATGTATCTTTACTTTATCCAAATAAAGTGCAGAATATTTTAAAACTATTTGGAGAAATATGGGTGACTTCGTTGGTTAAGCGTCTGACTCTTGGCTTTGGTTCAGGTCATGATCTCATGAGTTCTCAACTAGGGTAATATCATAGAACTGCTTTTCTCCCAACTTTAGACATGTGGGGGCGGTTTTGGTTGTCAATAATTGAGAGATATATCTAACATTTAGTAGGTAAGGGTCATGAGGAATAAACATCTCACAATACAGAGAGATTTCCATACAACAAAGGACTATCCTGTCCACAATGCCATCAATAATCCTTTGGAGTAATAATAAAAACCAGCTCAAAACCAGAAAGCCAAAAAACAAAAAACAAAAACAAAAAAACAAAAACAAAACAAACAAAAAAAAAAACCAGAAAGCCCTGCCCAAAACTTAAATATTTGCACTAGTGTCACGCACTATCATTGTGATCTTACTCATTGAGAATTATTTTATGCAATATTTTTAAATTTCGGGTCTGATAAATTCATTATTGGGTCATGAAATCAATGTAAAAGATTTCACGTGAAATCAATGTATCTTTTACATTGAGACTTGTTTAAATAGACAATATCAGTTTGTACTGCATATAGTTTGGGTATTATTACATGAATCTTTTGTTTCAATTATATATTTAGGTATAAATGTCTGTGCATACTGGATTGCCATGAAAAATTACTGTTTGCTGAGAGTAAGCATTAAAACAAAACAAAACAAGAAATTTTAAAAAATCACTTAATCTATATAGTTGGCTTTTTTATTTCACACTATACAACTTTACTTGGAGATATTAGATAAATCAGCCCCAGCTCAGTGAATCAGGTACCAATTATCATTGCAAGATATAAATTTAAGCCAAAATATCAACCTGACATTATTGAGAACTAGCTTTAGTGAGGAGATAACACTACATCAACAATTAAAGAACAGTGAGGGCAGCCCTGGTGGCTCAGTGGTTTAGCGTGGCCTTCAGCTCAGGGCGTGATCCTGGAGACCCGGGATCGAGTCCCACATCAGGCTCCCTGTGTGGGGCCTGCTTCTCCCTCTGCCTCTGTCTCTCTGTCTCCTCTCTGTGTATTCTCATGAATAAATAAATAAAATCTTAAAAAAAAAGAATAGTGAAAGTAGAAATATATATTATATATTATATATTTCAGGTCCAAGAATTCTAAAAAAAAGAAAGATCAATATAGACTTGAATAGTCAGAATTATGAAGTAGATGTCAGACGAATTATATTTTCAGAAAGTGTGGCATTTGAAATGAACAGGAGTAGGATGATGGAATTTCTCCTTTGTTGAGAGACTAAGTGGAAGATTGTGAGTGTATAGTTTATTTGAAAAATTATCTTGCCTATCTTGTTTTTTAAAACCAATTATCTTTGAATTTTTAAAACTTCCAAGTTCATACATAAATAAGTTAAAAAATAATTGGAAGCTAATACTCCAGTGACTTTTAGTGGAACTAGAATCTGAAATAGCAAGTGATGTAAATTCTCCAAATAATGTGACAGAGGTGACCTAGTGTATATGCCAAATATAAATCTCCAACATTTTTCAATAAATAGTCTGTGAGCTTTGACATAACATTAGCATAATATTTCAAGCTTGGTATGTTTGCAAATATTTGTGGAATAAATAGAAGAATGAATGAAATGGGCCACAGAAATTAAATAATTCTTCAGTGTATTATATTCTTTATGTGACAATAAACTCGTTAGAACTCCATTAGTGTAATAAACAATGAAACATGGATTACTATTTCCTCTATTATCTTCTTAAAATATATGAACTTTTTATTTGTTGGTCAATGGTTATTTCATTTGTGTTTAAACAAGTCCATGTGGTGTTTTCTGAAACAAGTTTATTTTCATGAGTGAAGTGAAGCCATGAGTAGCATTTACTATAACTATTTCACAATGTATTAATCTTTGTGTATATAATGCCAGTAATATTTCAGTTTATATGCATTGTTATTTATGAAACAATATTCTGGAAGGGCATATATGTATCAACTGTCAGAATTCCTACATCATGAGACAGTTACAAATATAAACTCTTCTCTGCAAGACTCTTGCTTCCATAATCCACATGCAATCACTTTAGAGCCAACAGCTGAATTACATTCTAGTTTTTGTGGTTTAAAAAAAAATAGAAAGAAAATGAGCTAAGTCTTTAATTATAAGTCTGTGATATATCTGTGGAGCTGAAGAAATATGTGTCTTTGCATGTAATGATTAATGAAAAAATTGATCATCGTGATGGCTATTTCCATATATAATTTGTAGGCTTACAAAATTATCATTTTAAGAAATAGCTATTTGTTATGCTTGGACATACTGAGAATTATATTTATTCTAGTTAGATTTATATTAGGATATTTATTTTCCAAATAATATATTTTATATCACAAAAGATGCCTCAAATAAAAATTTATATATATTTTAGAATTGTATGGCAATAGTGTGATTTTGCTCACTCATTTTACGTGTTTCTTTTGAAGAAGCAAAAACATAAGACTGTTATTCTGATTTTTACATTGAATTTTTGCTGTTTTTCTCTTATTTAAAAGTCTATTATAGAAATTATATTTCTAGAACTGTAAATGGATGTAAATCCCTCACATGCCAGATTCATTCATACAAGCTTGATATATATGCATGTTCATTAATCTTCCAGAAGTGTTCATTTGTTGAGGAACAGGATTCCATGCCCACAGGTGTGTGCATGTTTTTCATGCATATCCAGATCTCCCTTTATAAAAGTCTAGGTGGTTATATTTGTATCACATCAACTATTTCCTGGCCAAAGCTAATTGGGTCAGGATGAGCACCTGACTTGAAGAAACTCATTCAATTAAAGGTGAAAGGAATAATCTGTTTCTTTGTTAAGAATTTTAAATAAAGGGATGCCTACGTGGCTCCGTGGCTCCACAGTTGAGCATCTGCCTTCAGCTCACAGTGTGATCTTGGAGTTCCAGGTTCAAGTCCCACATCAGGCTCCCTACAGGGAGCCTGCTTCTCCCTCTGTCTATATCTCTGCCTCTCTCTCTGTGTGTGTGTCTCTCATGAATAAATAAATAAATAAGATCTTATGAAAAAAAAAGAATTTTAAATAAGTTGGCAGTGGACTTTGAAGTTAAATGGTCATGAACATCATTTGGTGTTAGGACAGAAGAAAACCAGGGCCTACCTGAATTATAGGGATGCAAAACTGAATTAGATAGGAAAACTATACTGTTGATCAGTAAATAGTATTAACAGGCTGAAGCATCAGAAATCAAAAGCTGTATAAACCAGAAGAGAGAATGAAGAAATGTGTTGTTTCCCATACATCGTGCATACCACATGACCGCACTTTCTGCAGTTTGACTTCAAAGTTGTATTCTTTAATACCTTTCTATTATTGTTCTGGGTAGGTTTCAGTTCTTTGTAACGAAAGAGCTTTGATACTCAGTATGGATAGTAAACCATCTTGCTACCCAATATTTTCACTGCAATGAAGGACAAGGGATCTATATGTAGATTGCAGATCGTATACTCACTGGTTATAACTATTTGTGTGTATAGAAGAGTAATACATTCTGAAGATTTTCACAAAACAGCTGCATTCCTTGATTGCAATGGGATATAATAACCTCCAATTTGTAAGAAATTACATTCACAGTATTTAGATAGTTGTGAAATAACCTGATGCGCAGATTCCTCAGAATAAATTAGGAATAAAAGTGCTTATTTGAACAATTCTATGGCTGAATGTGTGTGGTCCCCTGCCCCCATTTCCTATGTTAAAAAACTAATGCCGGATGGTGATATTACTGGGAGATGGGAGATGACTGGTCATAAAGGCCGAATGCTCATGGCTGGGATAGAAACCTCCCACTCAGCAGCATTAACTTCTCTCCTGGAAGATGAGATTATAAATGCAAAGTAGAATTATTTTATTTCATTTTATTTTATTTTATTTTATTTTATTTTATTATTATTATTTTTTACCCATTCCCTAACCCAACTGCTTCGACTTCAATTGATTTTCTCTTTATCTCTTAAATTCCTCCTCTCTCTTTCTACCTATGCCTTGCAGAAAGGATTTTACTGGAAGAGATTTTTTAAGTTCTGAGATGAAAGAAGCCTTTTCCCTTGAATTCATTTGATACAATATCTCTTCAGAAGCAAATGCTGAGATTGCTAATTGCAGAATTAGGTCATTGATGGGAGAGGGGAACTTGATAAATTTAAGGCATTAAAAAAAAAGACATTTTCAGGCAGAGTACATATGGACTTCATATTTATCCTTTCTCTTACTGAGAGTAATAAAAGCTGATACCTTTGTACCATTTATGGTAAATGTAATGGTATATAATATTTAAATTTCACAAAACTCACGACAACTGGTTATAGTAGGTGACATTTTTATCTCAATTTTACCACCAAGGAAACTTCAAAACTGTGACTTCAAGAAATTAAATAATATTTTGGTAATGTTATTCAATTAATAAGTGATGAAGACCTAATTACAAACCTCAGTTCTTCTCATCCAATAATACTGTCATCCTTTTAGAAAAATACTTCATAATATAATGAGTACCACATACATTTTTAAAAATTCTGTATAAAATAACATTGATCTCATCTGATCAGTACAAAATATATGGAAAGAGCAATTTTTTTATTATCAATAGAAGGAAATTCTGAAGTTGTACTTTCAGATTAAAAAAAAGAAGAAATATGCTTTGCACTCCAAGATGGAGCAACTAGTCACATGACTATGTAAATGTAAATTAATTAAAATAAAATTTAATTGTCTTCACTCTCACCAGGCACATCTCAAGTGTTCTATAGCCACTGTGACTGGTGGTTACCAATTTAGACAGATGAAGGACATTTCCTTCAAAGTGGAAAGTTCTCTCTGAAAGTACTGGGCTATGATCTTAGCATTATAATTTAGAGCAAAGCCTGAGGACCAAATTAGTCTTCCAACTGTTTTTATAAGTACAGTTTTATTGGAATATAGCAACATTCATGTGTTTGCATGTTGTTAATGACTTTCTCCTCATTGAAATAGCAGAGTTGAATAGTTGGGCGAGAGACAGTATGGATCCTAAAATCTATTTCTTATGTTACTGTTTAAGGAAAAGGTTTGTCAGACTTTGACCTAAAACCTCTCTTTTAAGCTCCCAATAATTAGCATGATTTTCTGGCTAAATTACTATTATTACATAAGTATTTATAATCCTTTGCCCTCTTCACTGTCCTCTTCCTTCTTCCTCCTCTCTTCTTTCCTTGATATTATT
Source organism: Canis lupus familiaris (assembly GCF_011100685.1). Taxonomy (NCBI): domain Eukaryota; kingdom Metazoa; phylum Chordata; class Mammalia; order Carnivora; family Canidae; genus Canis; species Canis lupus. Next base: position 21,103,677 of record NC_049239.1, read on the forward strand.
TCAACCACATATTCTTTTACTTGAATTGGAAAGCTTGAAAATCTCTTCAGGAATTTCTTATTAACTTGATAATGAAAATATTTCTTGGACCTAGATTCCCACATACTTCTATATGTTTTCAGCCACCATGACATTGAAGTAAAAATAAAATGGTGTTTTTAATAAAAGTCACGAAAAATATCATTATCCTGACGTCTGGATATGGGATGTGGAAATGAAGTAATCTTTCAGTTTTATGGGCCTAAATAGAGAAGAAGGTTCCCTAGTGTTAGAGTCTTATCCATCTCTCTTTTTGTTTATATCTTTGTAAGAGCAAGTTCATATTTTCATTATAGTACATATTATCATTTGTTCCAATCCAGATAGATTTTTTAAGAGAAAAATCCAAAGACAGGATAAAAAATTGTCTACTTTTCTTATTTCATTCTTATCTAAAAACATACTAAGACCTTACTTGGCTGATTCATATAATAAAATGAAAGAGAAAGAATTTTCTCTGGCTGCTCTCATATAGGACAATAATATCTACATAAAAAGTAATTTATTTCCAAAAAATATCCCCTGTCACCATACTGTGATTGCAGTTGAAATTTGAATTCAACTGTTGAGCTATGTAGTAACTATAAATAAAGCTTTATCTGTGTTTATTAGCAGTAATATTAGCCTGATGAGAAAATCTCTTGGGCTTTCTCCACAAGTTAATCACTTTGACTCTTGGTGGATCAAACGATTTACCTGATATTTGATCAGACGCCTTACTGTGCACCATTTTTACTCATTTTACCCAAGTGTTAAGAAATAATGGAGATGTGATAGAGTGAGTTATTTTCTCCATCTTAATACCATGAACATCTAGCCAGCATATTATATAGCGTTATACAGGGGAGCATTCATGACACAGTGTATCCCAGCTCTGCCTCTTGCTGGCTGTGTAATCACCCACATGTTACATAACCTCTCTGTTCTTCAGATTCTTCGTCTATTGAACAGGGATAAAAGACGTACCTATCCCATGGGTTGTTGGAGAGTCAAATAAATTAATATCTGTACAACCTTTAGAATAAGTCCCCAGTAAACTCTTACTAAATGTTAGAGAGTTTTTGGAAAGTGAAGTGGAAAGATAGCATATATTAGAACCAGCCATATTTTCCCTTAAATCCCACTTGTGCATTTCTTGTCATGTTAAATTCTCTGACCCTCAGTTTCTTCATTTATAAAGACTAGATCCAACTATACTCATTTTATAAATGATTAGTAGCTGTAGTAAAGGTCAGTGACAAAATATGGAGGATGCTTGGCATATGTATGACAGTTAGTAAGACCATTTATATTAACATAATTGTGTAAATATGAGGACTCCAAATGAGCTGACTCATTAAGTCATTCTGGTCAGCCAACAAATGTATAATTCTCGGCTCATTGACTCGAATCTCCTCAGAGAGCTGTCTTGTAAAAATCTGTTGAACAAATGCTTAACTAGTAAGCTTTGTGCCTGCTCTTAAGAAAACCTACTCTTTCTCTTTGCCAATACGTGTCTTCTTCTCCTGGAGTTAAGATAAGAATCATGATTTCACAGACTGTGAGAACTGGAAACCAACTGAAATATACGTGAGGTCCAAAATGGTCAAAGTATCCTCCCCAGAATTGTACAACTATTTTGCCAAATTTTTTACAGGAAACTATGCTGACCCCATTCCTCGCTTTTTCTTACATCACTTTGCATTTAATATATATATATATATATATATATATATATATATATATACACACACATATATATGTATATATATCTTCTGTATACTTGTTTGTATAATTTCAGAATGTCTGCAAGTACATGTATAATTTTTCTTCAAGTTCTAAGGTTCTTGAAAACAAGAATCTTGAGGTTTTCTCCTTTTAGATGCTTCCAAACAAATATATTAGTGTTATGAAAAAAAAGTGATGAATGGTTAATTAGTGAAAGAATTGTTACCAGCTTCACAGTAAAGTAGAAATTCTCGCATGTAAAGTGTCTGCGGGTTTCCATAACAAAATTTCATAAACTGAATGGCTTATACAACAGAAATTAAATTCTTAATGTTCTGGAGGCTTGGGAAGTCCAGGATCAGGGTGGGGTTCTTCAAGGGCATATTTCTTAGCTTGGAGATGACCACCTTTTTGCTGCATACTCAGTGGTCAGAGAGAACCAACAAGCTCACTGGTACCTCTTTTTAAAAATACATTAATTCTGGGCACCTGCGTGGCTCAGTTAGTTAAACATCTGCCTTTGGCTCAGGTCATGATCCCAGGACCGCACTGGGCTCCCTGCTCAATGAGGAGCCTTCTCCCTCTACCAGCCACTCCCCCTGCTTTTGCCCCCCCCCTCTCTCTCTCAAATAAATAAATAAAATATTACAAAAATCAATAAAAATACACTAGTTCCATTATGAGGTTCCCACTTTATGACTATCATCTAAACCTAATTGTATCCCAAAGGTGCATCTCCAAATTCTACCACATTGGAGGTGAGGGCTTCAACAAATGAATTTCAAGGGGTCACAATCCTGTCTATAGTACAGGGGCAAGTTTTCTAATGCAATTTATATAAGTATTCCCATTCAGATCAGTGTTCCTGTGTCTGACATTTCGGACACTGAAATACAGCAGATGCATAGATACATGTATGCAACATTCAGAGCTCGCTCCATGTCACTGTTCATATTGTTACCCATTCTTGGAATGCTTTAAGTCACAATGGTTTGGATGGAGAAAGGCTTTTACAACACATCATATCTTCTCCTAAAATGGTTGATATGCTCCAGTAGATTTCCTTGCCTCCCATTCTGCAATTATTGTAAGCATAAGCCAAGATGTATGTCACACTGCAATTTTGACATGGTAATTTTTATTAAATATTAAAAAATAATGCAAAACTTTTAAATTACTAAATAATGTGTGAAATAGACTTCCTCAGTCCTTTCTTTAATCATATAACCTTTCTGACCCTAAGCAATGATGCCATTTCTTGGAATCATAGATATGTTAAGACTCATGCTATCTGGGTTGGAAGCCAGGGATTAGGGGGCCAGAACTAACGTCAAGGTAACGGAATGAGCTAATGCCATGTATGTCTATTATTCATGCATTACTAGGTAAAAACAAAACAAAACAAAACAAAAAGAATATTATTATATTATATTAATTATATTATATTATATATAATAGATTCATATCAATCATACCAAAACAACTGTATCAAATAGACCTCAACAAAATATCTTACTTTTGGCCATTGTTATTAATAGGAATAGTCAGTTTCCTCACTTGTATTGGGTTAGAAAAAAAAAGATTGAGAATACTGCAGTTTATCCTCTCTTGTAGTTTGTTTTATGTATTCTCAATGACATGCACATAATGCCACTTAAATTAAGATTATATACTTAATGTATTCTTGATATGCATATTTCTATATTCTGAGAATAAGAATGAAAAAAATGATGAGTTTTCCTTCCCCAAATCAAGGAACTTTTATGAGCAGCAATATATTAAGGTATTATTCTGAAGAATTCAGAAATATGGAATTCTCCAAATTATTTAGATTAGTTTACTTTCTTTTCTCTTAATACCTGTTGTATTAATATACAAATGCTCTGTAGATTCCAAGTATGCCTTAAGACTTCTGATTTCTTTATTAAAATATTAGACTAATTTAGATTATATAAAACATTGGATATCTTTTTTAATTTATAAGGATTACAAATGAAGATTAAAGTCATGCTACCATTGGTATCATTAATGTAATCAAGGAGAGAAGGGTTATTAATTTCAAACAAGTAAAACCACCTTTGGTTAGTTTAACTGAAAAATTATTTATTAAAAAGATTACTTGTATCTTCCAGAATCAAAAAGGAAGGCTGCTGAACTGGGCTGAGAAAAAAGAGCAGGACAGAAGGGAGACCAGGCAGCCAAGAACACAGCTAACATCACATCATGCACTGGGTCTGGTTAGAAAATTGCCTCTTGCTGAGACCGCTGGGCATGCCCTTCTGAGTTGTTGGAATTCAGTGCAGCTGCCACTGTGGTCACTGGACTCTGGCTATCTTAACTGCCACCACAATGTCCCAGAGGATTTATAAACTGTCATACAGAAACACTGTCTAGGACAGGTGAATCTGACTCGTAGAGAAGAGATCTCAAGTTCAGGCTGAGTCACATGACTGTATGAGCTTTTGACTATGGATTTGGCTCTTTAGGTTATAGGGGAAAGACTTCACCAGGTCTTGCAAGGTGTCAGACTGCCCAACCATAGGAAGACCATTTCAATGCTAATCAGCCAAAAAACAAGCAATACTGTCTCACTGTTTGTCTCTTGTTAATTTTGATGCCTGTCTCTATTGTGAGTCTAGTCTTTGGTCACATAGAAGCTTCAAATAATTATATTTTTCCTAAATTAAATAATAAAAATTTCTGAATCGCCACCTAAATTTCTTATGCACTACTGATGCTCTTTATTATCAATAATTTTGATTTGCAAAATTATTCTTCCTAAATATTTCAGGGATTAATTTTAGCTTCTTATTCAGCTTTGGTTGCTTATCAATAATAAAACTAGTGTTCAGTTATTAGATGGTCTCTCTTTTGTTGGACATTAGGTTTGATATTTACTTGGTACTAGCGAATCCTGACTGAGAATGTATTATTGGTACACAGAAGAAAATTTTCATTTGTTCTCCGATGAGTTTGCTCTCTCTATGGCATTAATACTAGCATATGAGTGAATGCAACACATAATTATTACTTTCCTTTCCTTGATGTGATTCCTAGATAATTGTCTGTTGGTGCCTAAATGCATTTATGCAGCTGTTAATACAGGCATGCAAGACTCCCTCCCTCGGTCCCACCACATACTCACACATACACACACAATGCTGCTATTTCTGCTACTCATCTGCTAGTTACAAAGGAAGCTATGTGCAGGGAACCTAGAGGCAGTGATAGACCTGAGCTCACCATTTCACAAAAGACAAAAAAAAATTATGGATGTGAGTTGTATACATGAATATTAACATTTAAATTTTTTATGCAGGATATATATCAAGATGTATTATGTTTAATATACTTACATCCTGAATCATTATCTTAAGAGCTAAAAGTATTTTGAATTACTGAGCTAGAAGCTACTCAGATGATATGACCAGGTCTTTTCTGCATTATCAAGCACAACAAAATAGTCTAAATTACTAGACACAGTTCTGTTACTCAATAAGGGAATCTATAATATTAATTCTACCCAAATAGGCTCATTTATCTCTTTTTGTTGATCATATCTATTATTAGTAAAAAAAAGTATGTCTTTTGAGTAAAAGAAGTTGGATTTATGAGCATTAGCAATTAGCAATCAAGGGAAAAATTTAAAAATAAGACAAATACATGTGCAAATAATCAAATTTAGAGAGAAGAAACGTAATGTAAAAACTAAGTTATTTTAAATTCATTGAAGAGTCTTATCATATGTGAGTTAAATTCAATAAACTAGGATATCATAATAAAAGTATGGCAGTTAGGGCCTACAGTTTATCCCCAAAATTGAAAAGGTCAAGTGTTGTTACTTCCTAAGACTTAAGTTTCAGGTTGGTATTTTGTATATATGTAGAAAGAGAAGAGAGAAGGCAGAGATGGAAATGGTAATTCTGTTTTATAAACTTAAGATTTTGTTTTGTCAACATATGCACATATTTACATAAAATAAATTAAACAAAACGTACAATATAAAAGCATTAACCAATCTTTTGGAAATAATTTTAATGAACAAAAAATGCAGAGATAATAAAGTACATTAAAATTTTTGATATTGGAGAAATGGAAACAGAATAATGGTGACACAATAAAAAGGATTAGATGAGTAAATGGTAATATAACTGTATACCAAATTCCTTAGCCATTATGGAAAATGATGTTTAAGTTTAATTGATTACAAAGGGTACGCAGGATTACTGACTATGATAAAGAGTCTTTGGGTCCATAAACACAGATGTGGCCTGGCCCTCTTCTCATAGCCCTGTTGAAAGGCTTGGAATTGACTCTTGGGCAACTAGGAAAATAAAATGCTGATATTCTGACTACTGCTATTGCTATGAGGAAATAAAGTCCTTCATCTCTGACCCATGAATCTTCTATCTTCTTCTAGCTTCTAAGAGACTTTGCCAATTTATTGGCTTGATTGCAGGGACTATAAAACTGCAGAAATTTTGCAATTATTTGACAGTCTTCCACACCATTTCTTCTAATATCCCTTAGTTCAGAATTTAGACAAATAAATACACCTAGTCCCAAGGGAGCCTGGGGAATGTTATCATTTAGCTTAGCATTAAATTTGGTATATTGCTACCAGTAGGAGAGAGTACTAGATTTCAGGGTAGGACACAGAAACTTACTGCCAAAGCCTAAAAAAAAAACCTGCTTCACAATTTATTTTTATGTGGAAAAAAAAAAAAAACATACTAACAAATGGAAATATTTACAGATTACGTATTTTATAACACATTTTTATAAAGATTATCTCTGGGTAATAAGGATGTGTTAGTTTGCTAGGGTAGCTATAGCAAAGTACCACAACATAAGTGGCTTCAACGATGGAAATTTATAGTCTTATAGTTTTGGAGGCTTGAAGTCCAAGATCAAAGTGTCAATTAGGTTGGTTCATTCTGAGAGTTGTGAGGGAAGGAGATGTTCCAGGTCTCTTTCCCTGGCTTATAGATTGCCATTTTCTTTTTTGTCTCTTCACTTTTGTGTTCTCCCTGTTTGCATGCCCCTGCGTCCAAAATTCCTTTTCTTTTTTCTTTTTTTTAAAAGGACACCAGTCATATTGGATTAGGACTCACTCTAATGACCTCATCTTAGTTAACAAATTAGATTTTAAACTGATCTGTTTCCAAATAAGGTCACATTCTGAGGTACTGGCAGTTCGGACTTCAAAATCTGAATTTTTAGGGCACATAACCCATAACAGAATACATAGATGATATTTTTTTCTGTTTATTTATTTATATCCAAGTATTGCTATATTGCTTTTTTATTATTTTGATAACTTAAAAGGGATACATTTTTTAAAACAAAAGGTCAAAGTGTCTTGTGCATTCATTATGTTTATACAATCTTGTGAATAGTCTCAAACTTTAGTTTATTGCCACCCACATATTTTTAATCTTCAGTAAAAAATGTTTAGTAGCTGAATCAATAGATAAACGTCTCCAGATTTGCCACAACATGTTGTTACATTTCTCTTCCAGCATACTTGAATAATTTTTGTTTTCTTTTGCTTTGCCTCCTTGCTTAAATCTTCAAGCCTCCATATACTCACAAAATTACTGCATCTATATTTAATCTTTGGCCTTATATCCTTCAATAGGAGTGGCTGAAAGTCTGAAACCATGAACTATATTTTAAACCATGCAATACATTTCTGACTTCAATATTGAATTGGTGGGAAATCATATCAACTGAGCTTCATTCCCACTGATTTAGAGACTTTGAGTGGGAGTTTTTGAGTGATGACTGTTCCAGTAGAATGTGAAGGTAATTGTAACAGTTTGACATACAAGAACAGTGACTGCTTCAAGCATGAGGACATAGAGAACAAACCAAGATAAAAGGAAGACTTGGAAACAAAGACTACATTCTGAACTACTTCTTTCCAAGTACTTTACTCTGGAAGAGAACTTGTTAATGAATAACCACTATTGAATAGCTGCCACAGAAAGCAAACAGAGAGCTATTCTACTATTAGTTACATTTTCATGCAAAGGTTACTCATTTGTGTCTGAAAACTCAAATATTCCATATCACCCCGGAAGTATATGGTGGAAAGGAATGTTTAGGTAACCACCTTAGACCAAAGGAAGAGGCAAGGGACAGGAATAATGAAGAAAGAAAAGTTGACCACAAATAAAGGAGCCTTAAACCAAGAAAAAGAAAGGAATGGAGGCTGACAGTTGATGTGGGGAAATGTGTGGCTCATATTACTAAGCCCCAGAATAAACTACGAGCTAACATGTTGGTTAAGGTCATGGAAAGATAGATCGTATATTCTTAGATGTACTACTCTCATATAGCAATATTTGTTGTTTTAAAATCCTGGTTACCATAAGATACCAGAGGTTTATATAAGCATTATTACTTGTTAACATCAACAATGTGTTGGGAACCTTAAACATCTAAGATTTTCAATCTCATTTTAACAAAAATACTGTATTCATTGTTCTATTCATGATTTTTTTTTCAGAAACAAATCCTAATTTTTTATTTTAAAACAGAGCATCTCTCATAAGTCACTTTTATTTTCTTATTCTTCAATCAATATCTAGGTTTCTTTTCTGCTTCTTACAACATCTTCTAATCACAACCACCACCACCCTCCTGTGAGAGATCCAGAAAACTTACTGGATTGATTCCACAAGACATGTCATTGTAGTTAATAATGTGTTGGATAAATAAATTGCAATTAACAGTGACATTAACTAAGAGTTCATATTTTTAATTCATTTTTTTTCTTATTGGATTTTCTGATAATGAAAGATTCAGTATCAGTCTCTTAATGATTCCTCTCAAATTTCAAAGAAACTTCAAAAAGCCCTATAGAATCTTCACCTCAGGGGTTGATGTATGGAACTACACAGCACTATTTATATTTAAAATATTGAGCAAATTGGATGTTAAATCAGCATGGCTTTACTTTCTATTGGCTTCTAAGAAATATAGCTCATAAAAACTCTGAATGTATCTTTTATAATCTAAAGATATAGTTCAATCTTAATAATTCAAGCAGGAGAAATTTATCATTTTCAAAGCCTTGAAACAAGTGTATCTGAGTAAATAAAACATTTTAGTCAGGCCTCATGAATAATAATTTAAGTCTGAATGAGATGCTATAATCATGGAAAAAAGAAGAAGACAAATGACAATTTAAAAATTCTAAAGAAATAAAAATGTTCTGACATGATAGAAACTGATAGTTTATCACTTCCACAGTTTTTATTCCAACTTCTCTGCTTTTGATTTAAGCAAAAGCACATCTTGCGCATCTGATACCCAGAGCAGATAATTTTTTATATATCTTATATTTGTATAACAAAAATATATTTGATAATAATCTTGCAATGATCAATTATGATCACTTTTTAAGTTACTCTTTAAAATCGACAATTTGGGGCCTCTGGGTGGTACAGTTAGTTAAGTGTCCACTCTTGGTTTCTACTCAGATCATGATCTTGCCATTGTGAGATTAAGCCCTGCATCAGGCCCCATGCTCAGTGAGGAGTCTACTTCAGATTCTCTCTCTTTCTTAAATAAATCTTTAAAAAATAACTAAAATCAACAATTTAAAAGAAAAATTCAAACTTTAAAGACATTTGTATGTAATAAAATTTATATTGTATTATTTTAAATATATACTTTACTGCTACCGCCAATGCACATTATGCCTTTCATGTTCACAGTTTGTTTCACTTTAAATATTTTAAATGTAAGTAAAAACTCTAAGGAGTCACGTAGAACAGTATAATTCAAGTTACTCAAGTTATTTCTTCATTTTTAAAGTCATTGTGCTTTTACCATTTACGTAGAATCTACTATTTAAAAACAAGGTAATGTAATACTGTGGGGGATGGGGACAAGATCTGTACCTAGAATGAACTTGAATGATTCTGAGTCATTCAGAACTTAATGAAGGACCAAACATGTATCACTTGAGTGTGTATGTGTATGTTGAAGAATATAAATATATAAGATGTGGTTAAAAAACACTTGGGAAGACTCAAAATTACTTTTCCAATAAACATGGTTTACATGCTTATATGGTGTGAAACATTAATATTTAATGAGAACACTTGATTTGGTAGGACTGTTTTAAATGTTTTTCAGATCTGTTCAGCATTAAAAACACAGACATAAAACATTTTTCTTTTCAACCATGAAAAAATGATCTACTGAATTTGTATTAGGTTAGTCACAAAAATAGATCAGAGGATGCTAATCCATGAGAAATGTGTCTCCTCCCCCTATTCTTCCCTTCCTTTAAAACCAAGAGATGCGTGTAATTTAACCATGCTTGCTTTGGGTAACAACCAGCATGGGGTTGAAATGCATTGAGTCTGCTTTCTAAGGAAGTATAATACTTCACATTTACAATGCATCACTGAACAGAGGTCAAATAGAGTAGTTCTAACATCATACAGCACATCAAACTACCCACAGTAAAGTAACTCTATATACCCTGTGAATATTTCTCCCACATTAACAAGTGTGTCATCAATCTCTCAGCCAACTTAAGCCCAGTTGTAAATTTATGGTATCATGCTTCCCAACATGTTCCCACTCAGCTTTCATGATTGTCTCTAAGATATAATCACTGGGAAAAAAGTAAAGGTATTTATTTTTGATTGACAGATTAATCTAAAATGATTATCATTCCCTACTGAGAATTTTGGGTGTTATATAAACTATTAAAAAATTGTAAGTGTGTATCTAATACAAGAATTATAGAATTATTCATCTGGTTTCTTTTTAAATTTCTTTGTAGCTATCCAACTGAACTAGCAGTTAGGACCATCACCTTGAAGAGACATAATGAATGTCAGAAGAGTTTACATAATTCCTAAATTACAAATTAAAAATGGCATGAGAGTAAAAGAGATCATTAGAAATTCTATAACTGTGAAGGTAAACATTTTACTTAAAGTGGATGATAATCTATGTATAAATCATATGTGAATGCACAAGCTTTTTTAAAGTTAGTGTATTTTCCTTGCTGTTTACTACTTGTTTGTGGACATTTTCAGGGTGTGTGTGTGTGTATATATATAAAATTTTAAGTAACAGAGCAATATTAATATCACATTTCAACCACGAAGAAAAATTGAAGAAATTATGGCTTCTTTGGACAATTCTTTCATTATATGGTTATATGATCATATTTATATACAGGAAAACAGAGATTCAGGTTTAGAATTTTTATTCCATTTTCCTTCAAGTAAGAAATCTAAGCATTTATCATGTGTATATATACACCTACTTTTAAAATGCCTCCATGAAGCATTTATTTAATACACATTTGAGCATTGTGCATATTTCAAGGGTATAAAATGAGTGAGGTTAAGTTTCCTGGTTTGAAGAGACTGTAGTCTAATGAGAAAAATATATATTATTGGACAGGGTGTTTTGTTTCTGTTTTTAAAGAACACACTAGGGAAGTATGAAATTCAGATCCTTCAAAACTCGTATTCTTTACCAATGAAATATCGTTCAAATTGTTTAGACACATGTTCTTTTAAAGATCCATGATGGAGACCTGACCTGTGCCACTGCAGATAATAAAAGTGATGCTATCTCTTGGAAAGAAGAGTCTTCTTTCAGAGCAGGTGACTCATCTTCCATGGCTGTCTAGGCTGGGATCTGGGAATCAAAGGTGAATAAACAGAGCACAGAGCCTAAGATTGTTTTTTTTTTTAAGATAAAGTTACAAAGTCATTCTGCATAGAGAATAGAAGGGGGGAACATTGCTTTTTTTATTTGTCAAAAAAGAAATGCGTGTGTGCATTTTTTGTATACAGACATGTATATGTGTTTTTGGATATATGAATTTACATTCTCAAAATTAATTATCAGATTGTTTCCTCATGCTGCTTTTATTTTTTATTTTTTATTTTTTTTTAAATATTTTATTTATTTATGACAGATACAGAGAGAGAGAGAGAGAGGCAGAGACACAGGCAGAGGGAGAAGCAGGCTCCATGCACCGGGAGCCCGATGTGGGATTCGATCCCGGGTCTCCAGGATCACGCCCTGGGCCAAAGGCAGGCGCCAAACCGCTGCGCCACCCAGGGATCCCCCTCATGCTGCTTTTAAAGGCAGAATGGGAATTCTTTCTAAGGGTATTCAATAATTAGCAACTACAAATGATAGTGCTTTAATTTTTGAAAAAGATAATGATAAAATGTCTTAGATAAAGAATAACCAAAACTCTAATTGAGTATAAAACTAGTTCTTTAGAGAAAAGATATGTTTTTTTGAAAAAAAATGGAAATGACTTGAATATTTAGTAGTGGGGATTCAGTTAAATAAATCATACAACATCTGTATAAAATAAAATTAGACCATTCAAAGGAGGTTTTATGTACAAAAGTACTGAAATGGAAAAGTATTCATGATATAAGTGAGTAGAGCAGACATCAATGAGGTTCATAAAGGTCCACAAACATAGGGGACAAAAATTATAAGGTAAGATATATGTACTAATATCCAACATTATTTTTTTATTAAAAGTAATTAAAATTTTAATATAGTAACATCTCTTTCAAATTCTTCCAGTTTAAATAATTAATACAGAAGTATGTACTATCTAAATATTGTCCTTTATAATAAAAATAGCTGATTTTCATGGGGCACTTTTTTAAAAAGATTTTATTTATCTATTCATGAAAGACAACAAAGAGAGGCAGAGACACAGGCGGAGGGAAAAGCAGATTCCTTGTGGGAACCCCGATGTGGGACTCGATCCTGCACCCCGGGATCATGCCCTGAACCAAAGGCAGATGCTTAACCACTGAGCCACCCAAGTGTCCCCTCATAGTGTATTTATAATTCATCTAAGTGTGTTATTGTATATTAATTCACAACAATGAGGTAGAAACTATTCTTATTTCCAGACTGTAGAAGAGGGTGCTGATGTTCACAGAGGTTATTAGCCCTGAGTCCATCACGGGGCTAATAAATGGCAGAGCTGGAATTTGAACCCTGTTACCATTACCATTGCTCCAGAATCTATTCTCTAAATTCAATGTGCCATTAAGAAATGTAATCACTAAAAAATTCATAGAATTTTTCTTCTGTCGGGTTTTAAGAGATTTATGTGCTTTTTTAAAAAAAAATCATTTAAAAACTTCATACAACAAATTTCTTTCTCTTTTTTTATTATACAGTTCTGTGAGTTTTAACATATTCACAGATTGGTGTAACCACTCCTCAGAGACAGGCTACAGGACAATTCTGTTATCCCCAAAGCTACCTCTTGCTGCCCTTCATAGTCATACATTCCCCCAATTTCCTGGCAAGCACTAATTTTTCTCTATTCCTATAGTTTTAAAGCTTAAGAAGATGTCATATAAAGCATCATACATCATGTAATCTTTTGAGACTAGCATCTTCGCACTTAGCATAATGCATTTGAGACTCATTCATGTAGTTTCATGTATCAGTAGTTCATTCTTGTTTATTGCTAAGTACTATTCTATTATATGGATGTACTGCAATTTGTTTATCCTTTCACCAATTATAAGGTATTTGGCTCTTTTTTTTTTTCTGTTTGGGGTCAGTTACGAATAATAATGCTATTTCTATTTAGGTTTTCACATAACAAACCTTTTCCTTTTTCTAAGACAGGTTTGTCAGCCTCAGCACTATTGATAATTTACACTGTGTACTTTTTTTAATTATAAAGGGGACTGTCCTGGGCACTGTAGGATGTTTTGTAGCATCCCTGGCCTATAGCAACTAGATGCCAGTAGCATCCATGGATTTAAGAAGCAAAAGTATCTCAAAATTTTAACAAACCTCCCCTGGGTGAAAAGTCATCTACCAATAAAGACCTTTATTCTAAAACCTAAAAGTGTATTGTAGGATCATATGAATGTATATTTAACTTAATGAAAAGTGGCATAACTGTAGCACAGGGTGGTTGTATTAATTTGCATTCCCATCAGCAAAATGCATCCTCAGTAGCACATGTTATTGTTAACCTTATTATTTTATTTTTTTCCACTTGTTTAGCATTTAAAAAAATTGCTATTCTAATAGGTATGTATTGGTACCTCATTGTTTTTTTAATTTGCAATTTTTAAATAACTGTTGTTATTGGACATCTTTTCCATGTATATACCTTACCATCTGCATATCTTCCTTGTAAAGAATTTGTTCAGGTCTTTCACCCATTTGATTTTAATTTTTCTTTTTATTATTAAGTTTACATATTCTAGCTACAACTCCCTTGTCAGATACTTGATTTGGAAATTTTGTTCCACTATTATGTCTAGTTTTTAAATCTTTTGGAGGGAAAATATTTTAAATATTGATTAACTTCACTTTAACCAATGACTTCTTTTACAAATCATGCTTTTGGTGTCTTATATAAGAATTATTTGAAAAATCCAAGGTTATAAAGATTTCCCCTACATTTTCTTCTAAGAATTTCATAGTTTTTGATCCATTTTGAAGTAATGTTTTTATACTGAATAAGATACGGGTTGAGGTTCTATTGTTTTGAATTAATTCATACTCAGAGGTTCAATTGTTACAGTACAATTTATTGAAAAAAAATCCTTTCTCCATTGGATTATCTATGTATCTTGATAAAAATCAATTGATTTTATTTGCATACGTCTAATTCAGCACTATTTGTTCTGTCTCTTCTATCTGTGTGTCTCCTATTTTACGAATGGCTTAATCTTTTAATAACTGTAGGTCAAGGCTGCCTGGGTGGCTCAGCGATTTAGTGCTGCCTTCAGCCCAGGGTGTGATCCTGGAGTCCCAGGATTGAGTCCCACGTCAGGTTCCCTGCATGGAGCCTGCTTCTCCCTCTGCCTGTGTCTCTGCCTCTGTGTGTGTGTGTGTGTGTGTCTCATGAATAAATAAATAAAATCTTTAAAAAAAATAACTGTAGGTCAGGAGTCAGTCTTAAAATGCATAATGTTATGCCTCCAACTTTGCTCCTTTATTGGAAAATTGTTTGGGCATTTCTTGTGTGTCTCTTTTTCCATATACATTTTAGAACTAGTTTGATAATATCTATAAAACAACTACAGATTTTGGTTGGGTGGTATGAAATCTATGGATCAATTTAGAGAGAATTGGCATATTTTTCCCCTTCACTTATCACAGTGTCTACAACAACCAATATGATGTAGAGTTTTAGTATTATAAACAGATATTCTTGCCTTATTTCTGATGTTTGGTAAGGAACAATTCATGTTTTCATCATTAAGATTAAGCATGATGACAGGTTTAAGTTTTTGGTAGACAACCTTTATTAAGTTCAGAAAGCTTTTATTTACAACTAATTTCCAGACTAATTGTTAAAACAATTGTTTTAACAATTGTTAAATTAGATAAAAACTAATTGTTTTTATCATTAATAGGAATTGAATTTTATCAATCTCTGTTGTTTAATCTGTTAATATGGTGATTTAAATATGTCTTTTTATTTTTGAATGTTGGAAGCATACTTGCATTCCTGAGATATCCTGAGAAAAACTCCACATGA
Source organism: Canis lupus familiaris (assembly GCF_011100685.1). NCBI lineage: Eukaryota > Metazoa > Chordata > Mammalia > Carnivora > Canidae > Canis > Canis lupus. Next base: position 21,118,966 of record NC_049239.1, read on the forward strand.
TCATGATGTGTAAATTCATTCTTTTTATAAATTGCTGTAATCATTGGCTAATATTTTGTCAGAAATTTTTATAAATTCTTTTTATAAATTGCTGTAATCATTGGCTAATATTTTGTCAGAAATTTTTGTGTTCATGAGAGATATTGGAGTGCCCTATTTTCTTTTATTGTCTTTATCTAGTAATGCTATTAAAGTAATGGTTGCCTCATATAATTATTTTTTCTGTTCTCTTTGCTGAAAGAGATTTTATAGATTTGGTGATATTTTAAAATTAGTTAAAATTACTTTTATTTTTAGATTTTTAAAAGATTTATAATTATGAATTCGATTTATTTGATAGAAAACAATGCCAGTTTTTTACATTTTCTTGAAATTGTTTTTTTTAATTGTGTCTTTTAAGGAATTAATCCAATTCATAGAATTTTTTTTTCTGATGGTGCTCACTGAGTCATCATATTTTTAATCCCTCATTTTGATTATCTCTTTTATTGATCTTTTTGGTCAAGCAGCTTTTGATTTGATATATTTTTCTCTATGATGTTCTGTTTTCAATTAATCAATTTCTGCTCTTTATTTCCTTCCTTCTTCATGAATTGCATTTTGCTTGCTCTTTATTTCTAGTTTCTTCAGACAGAAACTTAAATTATTGATTTTTTTCTTCTTTCTAAAATATACATTTATTGTATAAATTTCCCTCTATGTGCTGCTTTATCTGCATCTGTCAATTTTTGATATATTATATTTATAATTTTATTCACTTTAAATTTTTAAAAAGCCTCCTTATGATATTCTTCGACCTGGGTATTATTTTGAAATATATTGTTAATTTTAAAATTATTTGAGTTTTAGCAAATACCTTTTTAAAAAATTATTTTTATTTTTTAATGAAAAAAATATACTTAATTTTTTTACTTTAATAAATTTATTTTCTGGTCAAGAATATGATCTTGGTGAATATTCTATGTCTACTTGAAACGAATATATATTGTAACTGACTTGAGTGGAATATTCTGTAATAGGTTGGCTGATGATGTTTATTCGGTCTTCTAAATTCTTACTTGTCTTTTGTCTACCTATTTTATCAATTACTCAGAAATGAGTGTTAAAATCTCTTGGCTTTTTTTTTTTATTTTTTTAATTTTTTTTATTTATGATAATCACAGAGAGAGAGAAGAGGCAGAGACATAGGCAGAGGGAGTGCTTCTCCATGCACTGGGAGAGCAATGTGGGATTCGATCTCAGGTCTCCAGGATCGCGCCCTGGGCCAAAGGCAGGCGCCAAACCGCTGCGCCACCCAGGGATCCCATGATATACCTTTTTCCATTTTTTCTTTCAACCTCTCTAATCATTGTATTTTAAGTTCTTATGTGAAGTTCTTATGTATATATCAGCATATATTTTTGTTTTTTAAAATAAAACAGTTTCAAAATGTCTTTTGATAAAGTGTATTAGGCTACTTATATTTTATGTAATAGCTGATATGGTTGGATGTAGGTTCACCATTTTATTATTAATTTTCTGTCAGTATCATCTGTCTTTTTTAAAAATTCCTTTTTTGGTCTTTTTTGATTATTTAAATTAATAGTTCATTAATTTATGTGTTGAACTTTTTACTGTGTTTCCTCTACAGTCTTTTTTTTTTTTTTTTGTATTGCTGTGGTGGATTACAATATACTCACCAAACTTTTACATTCTACTTAAAGATAATCGTTTAAATAAAATACAGACTTTCAACCATATGGATACCTTTACCAATCTTTCTTTATGATGCAGTTGTGATATATATATTACATCTATATAATACTTCAGGTATAAAACTACTGGAGACCTTCTGGGAAGACTTTCCTCACCCTTAAAAGGTAACAAATACGTATCAATTTTACTTTCTTCAGTGGTTCCTGGAAACATTTTCAGATTATGAAGAAAAATTGCCTAAGAGGACATATTAAGATGCTGACAGTGGTCGAAGAGAAAGATGTAAGGGTAAGGAATCTGTCTTTTTGAGAACGAGGATATTCTTCCCAGGGAGTCTTCAGCATACTTTCTTTTATAACTTATTAGCTGGAATTAGGACACATTCACTTCCAAAAGTAATCATCTGACCCTCATTCTTGTAAGTTATCTCATCTTTATACTATCCAGTCCCATACTTTGTTAAGTAAAATTATGAATGATCTTAATGTTTAAGCCACCCTTATGACTTTTCTTGAATCTTAAAACATCCTACAAAAAAAAAAAAAATCCTACAGTCTGAGAACTTAGCTAAAGTCAAGGATGCTGTCATTAATTAGGCAAACTATTAGGTTGACACTGACCAATATAATTATTTATATTAACAGAAAAGTAGAATTTGATATAGCAAAACTATTGTTAGAAATGGAAGTACAGGTTCAGAGACTTCTCTTCAGGAAGAAATATATAGAGAAATGTGGGGAAAAGGGAAAGGGAAGGGGGGGGAGAGAGAAAGAAGATAATTTTGTTTGCCTTCTATGTTTGAAGAAGTTTGGGTATGTAACTATTAAAAATAAAGGCATTGCATCAATGTATTAAACATTATTTATTTGACATTCATTGCCAATATATTCATAATTTCTAAAGTCTTTTTTGAAGTATTTCCTTATTTCTAAAAATTTTCAAGAATCATTCTAGTATATTAACAAACAATTCCTCTCAGCCTACAGCAGAACAGATCCTGCCCCAAACTGCTTGTTAATAAAATACTATCCAAATACAACCACACCCATTCGTGTCTCTGATCACTTGTGGATGCTTAGTCACTGCACTGGTATTTGAATAGGTGTGATAAAGTTGAGTAGTTATGATAGAAACTGAATGGCCCACAAAACCAAACATATTCATTGTCTGGCCCTTTAATAGAGAAAGTTTGCAGACCCTTGACCTAGGAGTACCCAGTAGTCATTTTCTTGTGTCTTATTTTACACTTATTTAGTGACGTGATTCCTCTGCATGGATATCACCTCTGTGGCTAGTACTCAGTTTAAACTCCCAATTCAGGGGGATCCTTGGGTGGCTCAGTGGTTTAGCACCTGCCTTCGGCCCAGGGCATGATCCTGGAGAACTGGGATCGAGTTCCACATCGGGCTCCCTGCATGGTGCCTGCTTCTTCCCTCTGCCTGTGTCACTCATGAATAAATAAAAATAAAATAAAATAAACTCCCAATTCAGGTATTGATATTGCTTATAGTTTTGAAGCCACTAAAATAGAGGCTTTTGGAGTTTTATAGTTACAGTCACTGCTGTCAGGATTCTAGATATCTGTGGTTGTCACTGGCATGGATGTCTGTAGTCCACTGATACTCTTCATATGGCAGAGCTGAGTGGTACCCACAGGCCCTAAATGTGCATAGCCATGCCAAGTTCCACGTGTAAGCAGAAACTATTCAGATCTCTCACTTTTGTGCTATAGCTTTTAAATGACTAGTTTTGTTGTCTGGTATCTTGAGAATCATAATGAAACAGTTTATTATCAGATTGGGATTTTTTCTTTTGTGCAGTATCTTTTTAGGATTTGTTCATGAGTTCATTGGTTGGAGCAGAAAATAGATTTGAGTGACCATCATTGTATTGGGCTCAAAATTACCTTTCTTTTCGGAAAACTGAGACTTTGTTGTTGTTGTTGTTGTTGTTGTTGTTGTTGTTTTTTGTTAAAACTGAGACTTTTCATTTGCATCTTTTGGGGCTTTCTCTAGCTTTCTTTAAAAAATGTGTTTCTTCCCAGAAAGTTGCTTGTGTGTTAGGTAAATAAACTGCTGGTAGATCATTTTTACCAATCCTCTAAAGACTTGTCTGGATATGTCTGCATTTCAGCTGGGCATAACCTAAGCTCTGATTTTTAATCTTTTAACCATGAATCCACTAGTCCATTCAATCCCTACAACAACTCTCAAGGAAGGTAATACCCATCACATCAATGAGAAAATTAATAATTAGAATGATTCATATTTAAGGAGTATAAACCCAGTAAAAACCAGACTCCTAACTTGTGTTCTTGCCACCAGACCAGGGTGTCAACATCTGGGGTAAATAATTGTACATTTCTTTTATATGTAATAATCACTTTAGTTCTATATTTAAAACTAGTGGAGAAAGAAAAAAAAAACTAGTGGAGAAATATAGAAAAGTAGCTTCAAAATTGAGGAAACATCAAAAAAGGGCAGCTTTGGAATTGTAAAAGAGCAGTTTCAAGATTTACCTTTTGTGACTTAGCATATTAATTGGCTGATTTATGTGAAAGAGATACAGATTTTTCTTTTCTCAAGCACCATCTGGCTAGATTGCTTTCCTTCCCCCTGAAGACTTTTTGAACCAATGATTAAGTCCTAAGTGCTTAATTCCATAATAACATAGCCTCCCCCAACCAGTACCTTAGTCTATTATACCAAACATTGAATTTCACTGAATTTCAGCCATTTAGAGTACTTGTAATGAGCAGAAGTAAGAACAAAACACAGTGATGACATCATCTATTGTTCTGGTCTCCATATATGATATCAGTCCAGACAGAGAAGACCATGAAAGGGCTGACACTGGCACGCCACCAGACCATCCATGATTAGTTTGTCATTCTCCATAGAAAAACGTAGTAGTGGTGGAATATTTATTTTATGGTTAAAGATCTCTTATCTTTTGATTGAAATTTAAAAAAACAAAACATAAACCTACAACCAAACAGCCAAAACAACTATGAGCAAAGAGGAAAATAACCTGCCAAGGTAGTAATATTTTGAAATGGTATTTAAAAATATCACTTTAGAAAACTTGCAATATTCATATAAAGCAGCAATAAAATCTAGAATTAGTTAGAATTTCCTTCTAAATACCTTACATGGTACACAAACTAATAAAGTTTACATCTTCCTTCTATTAATAGCAAATGAAACTAAATGAGAATATATCAACCAGGCTGATAATTTTTATTGTCTTAAATAACACAAGATTTTAAGCATTTAATGTATTCTCATGAATTATATGAAAATGTGAATAGTGCTTTTTTATAATCTGTGTTTCTGTCCATGAACTGGTAGGCTGGTTCGTAGCGTATTAATCTTTCTTTATCTGATCTATATTATTTATGTTCTGCTTTGTCACATTTCGTTGTTGTTGTTGTTCTTATTTTCTTTTATCTTTTCCTTTTCCTTTTCTCTTCTTTTTTTTTAAACCAAGATGATTTCATTTGTAGGGCCCAAGAGTCGTTTGTTTCTGATTGATTATTGAGCTCGATATGCAAATTAAATTCACCTTTTAGTACAGAAATTTCCCTGGGATATTTAACGCATACAGAATTTTCCCTGTGCAAACTTTATCTATGTGTCTGCCATCAATTAACTTTTTTCCTCTTCTTAAAATGATCTGTAAACTCATCCAGAATATTTGAGAAATGAGGTCTTTAGTTCGGCTGAGTAGCTACAATGGTGTAGAATCACTGATTTTTCAATAGACTGATATTTTCTCAACTGTAGTTCAAGATCTCAGCTTATTTATCTTTTGATGATTTCAAAAGCACTTGAAGATGAAAAACAGTTTACACCACTATCGTTATGTGACAGAGCATCTATTCAGATTCAAATGTGTATGCTTTTAAAGCTGTTGTTTTATCATAATATGAATTGAGAATTAATTACATGTAGCATATTCATTTTTAGATTATAAATCTAGGTTTCAGTTTTACCTCAAATCTTTTTATATACTTTATTACTTTTTATTACGTTGCCCCCACTCTGAAGTCATACGATAATCCAAAATTTCTAAGAACTCTAATAAAACACTAAAACAAAATTCCAAATCTCAATTCACAGATTCTTATATTCTGTGTTTCCTTCATAGACATATATGCAACAACATCAAAGTTTATCAAACTAGATGATTCAGATAGAAAAATTACAAAGTGCTTAATAAACACTGAACAGTCTGATGTAGGGTTTCTGATTTTTGTTTTCTGATCTGTTTTAGTCATTCAAAATGTTACTGTGAGGAATCTCTGCTAGTGATACTGAAAAAAACAAATGAACCAACAAACCCAGAAGATTGTATTTGGAAAGCGTATGGGTCTAATAACAGAAGCTTCTAGTATAGACTTCTTCATATAAATACTCCTGCAGCAATTATTTCATGTCTCACTTTCAGCTCCTCCCTGGTCAACCATAGTGTGGATTTGTTGCCATGCTTAAGGAGCTTCCCTGTAACATGTGTCTAGTTTCCTCTCTTAATTAAATAGTTTATGTTGGGATCCCTGGGTGGCGCAGTGGTTTGGCGCCTGCCTTTGGCCCAGGGCGCGATCCTGGAAACCCCGGATCGAATCCCACGTCAGGCTCCCGGTGCATGGAGCCTGCTTCTCCCTCTGCCTATGTCTCTGCCTCTCTCTCTCTCTCTCTCTATGTGACTATCATAAATAAATAAAATTAAAAAAAAAATAGTTTATGTTATTGGGTGACGATATTATACTGAGAGTAAGTGCATAGTTTGTGAACTCATCCAGAGTTCATGATTTGGATACATAGTTGATAGTAATTTTTTAAATAAATACATTAATAAATAAGAAAATCCTTGAGTATTACTTTAGAAAGTCTGTTCTTTTTTTATCACAGAAACATCATTTGTTAATGATTATACAATATTAATTATTATACAATATGAATTTCCTGAAGGTACTAAAATAGTCTGCAAGCATATTTATTTTGTATGAGAAACTGTGTTCAGACACATTCAAAGATCAGCAAACAAAATACGTTCTCCTACTATCATAAAGTTTTCATTCTGATGGAGGAGACTACCATATTTTATAACAGAGAAAATATAATGGGCATAAGGAAGTCAGAAGATTTAATATGTAAATAATAACAATCACTAACATATTCTGAATACATACTATGTACCAAAACCCATGATTAATGCATATATATATATGCATATACATATATACATGTATGTATATATATGTTCATTGCATCTTTACAAAAAGTGAGTTAGTATTGTTATTCCTTTTTACAAAGGAGGAAACAGGTTAAGTGATATCAGCCACTTGCTCAAGGTTCAGATAACAAATAGGAGGTATAAATACAAATTCAGATCTATTTGACACAGCATCTTTTCCAAGGAAACACATTCTAGCATACTTTTCTTATTCAGCAGTTAAAACAGCTGATAGTTCAATAAGTTTTCCTACTACAGATTGAAAAACTTCAGTAGTCTTTGGGGTACCATAAAATACAGAAGCCAAAAGTCATCATCTGAAGCTTTGCTGTATAACTTTGCTGAAACTCATGTCAAGCAGCAGACATTTTGTGAACACTACAACAATGGAAGGGACTCTGTGAGACTCTCCTGAGAAGACCAAAAACCTCTCTAAAATCCCGTTAAATTTCTAGATTCTTCAAGGCTTCCTGTGGCCAAATTTCCTATTTGTACTACCAATTTATTTTTATTTTTATTTTTATTTTATTTTGATTTTTATTTTTTTTGTACTACCAATTTAAATGTGAACAGGGAAGATATTCTAAAATATTAGAACTTTCTTTCTTATACAAAGGAAAAGTGTTTACCATGTGAATAGTTATCATCACAATCAAAACCAGGGTTGAAAGCTATGGACTCCTTCTAACATGTACATTTTATTTTACCTTTTTTTTTTTTTTTTTTTAAGATTTTATTTTGTTTATTCATGAGAGACACAGAGAGGCAGAGACACAGGCAGAGGGAGAAGCTGTCTCCCTGCACGGAGCCTGATGTGAGACTCGATTCCAGGTCTCCAGGCTCACGCCCTGCACCGAAGGCAGGTACTGAACCGCTGCGCCACCCGGCCTGCCCTATATTTTAACAAGGGACATAAATATCTACTTGAAATCTGTTTATATGTTGCCCAGGTTGTTTTGTTTTCTAAACCCACCCTGATTATTTTATAATAATGAAGACCATACAATGTGCCTCCCTTCCTATTCCTATGACTTGAAATATATTGTAAAATGAACTCTCTACATAAAAATAGTACTTAATGTATAAAAGGAAAATGTTACATAAAATGTTTATTATTAGATTAGTAAGCTTGTAATATATGAATGTCTTTTTTTACATTCATGGATAAGTTATTTTAAAAATAGTTTGGCTTTGTCTTCTTTTTCATTTTCATACCTATGTACAATCATACACACAAATTCATATGTGGATTTGTGATATTCAGAATGTTCTCTTCTTCATATACCTAATTTATAATGCATTTGGAATATTTCTATGGTTTCATTGCCACGTTGAGAGTTTGCTTTCCATATGAGGATACAGTTTATGAATCTAGAATTTTTTTTAGATCAATGAAACACTCTGGCGTCTTTTTTACTTTCACATGTCTCCTATTTTTACTATTTAAGCTTGTATATTATTTTTTGGGTTCATGATTAGTTCTAGCAGTAGCCGATATTACTTTTAAGACTTTAAGCAATGTAATGTGATTTATAGGGAAGGCACAAACTGAGGGAAAGTTGATTAAGGCAGTTCCGAATAAGCTTAACTTCCCTATGGTCCTTTCATATTCACTAATACCCGTGTCTTATCAAATACACTCTTGAATGAATTTTTGGACTGAGATTTACCAAGTTTCTGGGCAAGGATCCATGTCAAATGAAGTGACGCATTCCTGTGTGATGGATTTCGGCATGCATCACTGGTGAAACGCTGGGAAGGCCAGGAGAACCGATGGACCATGTTCTTTATGTTCAAGGTAAAGGCTGCTTAGGTTCAGCACACACTGGAACTCTTGATTTGGCTTGAACTTGCTTTGAGCCAAATAGTCCCACACACATACAAGAAACACAAACACTACCAAGGGATTTATTTTCCACAAGAAGCTGTGCACTACCAGCCAAAGAAAACAAACACCAGGAAAAAGAAAGCTCTTATGATGTAACCAGAACTGTCTCTCCAAATTCTATTTCTCCTTTTCCTAGAGAACAATGGAAGGCAGTTCAGTGGTCAAAGGTCAGCCTATGCCTAAAAGGATTTTCTGCGGAATTTCTTGACTTCTCTTTTACACATGTTTGAACAATAGGATAAAACTCCTTATTTGCCTGAAACAAAAAGTTTCTGCTCAATGAGGTCAATAATCTGTGTACTATTCTTTTCCTCCACATTCTTCCCAAGAGGGAAAAAGTTAGAAAAGCTACACTGTCTTTGGTACTGAGATTTCTTCCTTTGACATAGTCTCACATCTATAATAATGTGTTATAATTTTCTTATTTCTTATCAGAAATTCTTATTTCTTATCTTATTTCTTATTGATATGTATAGATATTAGAAAGGTAACTTTAGTCTGAATTAAAAATCATTACCATTTTACACTAAATTATAACATGAGCAGATTCTCCTGATATAGGTTTCAGAACTTTGCAGGTTATGACTACACAATTCCAGGGAGTGCAATGTATGTGGACTAGAATGTGAAGGCCCTCCCAGAAATTATGTGACTAATGCAGCAAATTAAATAGCACAACAGAAATGCCATTTTTTTTTATAGAATGAAAAAGAGAAAAGAGAGGAATGATGAAGGAAAGAAGGAAGGATAGATGGAAGGAAGAAAAGAGGAAGGAGAAAGTAGCTTTAAATTGTGTATATATGCATCAAAGTTTTGCTCCCTCCTCTAAGAATAAAAACAAACAAAAAACCCCTCTTTCATTCAGATCAATGCATTGTTTTTAGTCTAGAACTTCCTTTAAGTAAATGCAATATAAGCCTCAAAACAAATTTTGTAAGATAATATATAACTTTAATTGAAAAAGCAAGATATATGCTGTTTGGATGATAGTTTTTTTCTGATAAAATACTTTGATGAGTTAAAGGCAAGTTATTTAGAAACATGCAGGTTAAATATTTTCCTCAAATGCAGGAAGATTTAAAGAACAGAGGTTAGACATTTGGCAAAATACTTGACAAATTTTTTTTTTAAATTATCTGGCTTAAAATAAGACTAGGTTTGCCCATCCCTTTAGGAGACCAGCTGTTGATGTGTCATGAAAGGAGAAAAAAAATAAAGGTCAGTTCAGCTGTGTCTGCCAGCAGGCACGTCAGATGTAGACACTAATACTGCAGAAGGTCACTTTATGTGTGTCTGCATTGATGTAAAAAAAAAAAAAAGAAAGAAAGAAAGAAAGAAAGAAGAAAGAAAGAAAGAAAGAAAGAAAGAAAAGAAAAAAAGCGTTCAAACTTTAGTAGCAAAGATATAAACTTATATCTGTAAGAGAGTTATTTACAGAACGTAGCACATTCTTTTCAAAGCATACATTTTTGGAATGGCAACAATGAAGAATTTCATCTCCATGGAGAACCCATTTGTACGTGTTATGGGGCTGCAAATGTGCCAAACATGCCACCATGAAATAATTGGCAGCAAGGGTGGGAAAAAGAAAAACCTCATTTTAATGGTGAATTTAAATTTCAGGAGTCCACAGACTGCTTCCTCCTTAGGGGAAATGCAAACAGTGAGGAACTTGTTGAATAGGAATTTTCAATGACTGTGATCAAAGCAAGCCTCAGCAATGTTGCCCAACAAGCAGGGCTGGCTCTGGGAATAGACACCAGCACAGCTGGTTGCTTAGGTGGTGAGTTTTGTGAAGCTACTGACTGCTTATCAGTCAACCATCATTATTTGTTATTGTCCTGAATGTTAATTCTGAAAAGATTAAACTTAAATCCTTATGAAACAACTTTTTAAAATTTTTCAGTTAAGGACTTAGCAAGGAAGAAAAGAAGGAACTGCAGATGAGTGGGAACTCCCCATAGTACACCCACCCCAACTGACAATTTTGCCAAGATTGGGTCTAGATACAGGATGGTAGATAGAGCCACTGATAGGCTCTGTACTTTAGAGCAAGTGAAAATTCAACAATAGTCAGTGTTTACTCAGGGAAACCTTGGTGGTGAAAGCAGAGTCAAGTGCTGAAGTGTGAAAGGGTAAGGGTCATTAGAAGAAAAGATAATAACCATATTATACCTTTTATTTGCAGGTTGATAGTTCTCCAAGAACTTTCAGATACATTCACAGATTTGATGTCTGATTGGTGAGCATACCATGTATCTATTCCTGGCTGCAGAAGGGTTTGAGATGTTAACAAGTGTGAAGCTGAATTGGAAATAATGGGGTCAGCCAACTGACAGCATCTGTCACAGAAGCAATTCTGAATTTCACCACAACAGTGAGAAGTGTAATCATGATCTTGTCTAGACTAGTGGTAACCATCCAGAAGCTATCAAATCCACCTAACTTTATGATATGACTGAAAGTGTTATTTCTGTCTTTTAGTCAATCAAATTTAAGAAATAGGAAAACACAACAAAAATATAAATAAAAAGTAAAAAGGAACCTCTATGGCAACCACATAGTTTTTTAGCAAGCTGACGTATTTCTAGCTGGAATAGGAACAGCTCAAGGGGCAGAAGCTAAAGACTTGATGGAGGATAATATTTCATGGGAAGGATAGAAGCTCACTTCTTCTGGAGCTAGGACAAAAATTCACAGCAAAATAAGGCCTATGAAGTCCAGAAATGGCTGGGATTGGGCCTTATCGGTGCTTCTTCTGATTATCAATTTTGAACTCCTCTGAAATCCTCAGAGGAAGAACATTGTAGACAGCCTTAGGAGATGAAGGTGTGCCTTGGGTAAAGTAGATGGAATATCTGATCGAAGTGATCTAACTCTGTTTCTACAATATTCAGCAAAGTGTGCTAATGTGAGGTCAGTGAGGTCATGACATTTTTCTTGCCCAAACTCTGTTGGTAACACTGCATCATGTCCCTGAGTTTCAGTTTTCTCTACAATTTATTTCAATGATAAAAATATATAATGTGCATAAAGTCACTTTGACATTTCAAAATACAATGTGGATGTTATGAATATGCTACAAGGGCTACTTGTAGATGTATTATATACATACATAAATATGCACAAATAAATACATGTATATATACGTATGTATGCATAATATATATATATATTGCTGTTTCTCTCTTATACTGACATAATTAATGACTTTGCATATTCTCCTTGACATCTTCCCATAACATAAACATGTAAAAATATACTTCTATTTGTAAGGCTTAGTAAAATTAATTTTACTTTTAATTAAAAATGAGAAAAAAAATGAGTTTTTACCATTTTTATATTTACTTAATTAGTATTTATAGAAGTGAAAGTTATTTATCAATGTCATAGACCAGGAGAAGAGCTTGCAAATCTTCTGAAATAATAATATAACAAATGCCAATGAGAAAAAGCAATCTTATTTTAATAGAGAATGATGTAATTTCAGCTATAATTTTTTAAAATATTTTATTTATTTATTCATGAGAGACACAGAGAAAGAGGCAGAGACATAGGCAGAGGGAGTAGCAAGCTCCTCGAGGGGAGCCCAATGGAAGACTTGTTCCAGGGACTCTGGGAAGGACGCCCTGAGCCGATGGCAGACATTCAACCACTGAGCCCCGCAGGCGTCCCTCAGCTATAATTTTGACACAGATATATTTTGCAAGCAATTGTCATTTTATTTATACTAGGCATCTGAAAAATTGTTCTGTTTTGGAGAGAATACTTTCCACTATGAGTCTTGGTGAGAAGAAATATTCCTTATGCAAATATATAAACCAAGGGAGACAAATACAGCTTCTCCCCACCTATGACAAACTAGGACATGAGCATGTGCCCTAGACTTGGCCAATCAGATTCTCATTGGAGACTTCGGATATTTAATTTGTGATAGTAAGTTGTAGAAACAGTTTCAAAACCATTCATGGCAGTGGCAGTGATAACAGCCTATAGTTGCAAAACCAAACTGATGGTAGCCTTGTGAGCCCAGCAATGGCACTAAGTGCCTAGAGGCAGAAACATCACCTTTGCTGCTACTGGTAGCATATGGATTAGACTATTCCTGGGCCTGGTCTTGACTGTAATCCCAGCTCCTGCCTGTTTACTGAAACATTGCCAAGTCTATCAATTCTGCAAGCTACTTGTTATTGATATATTATTTTTTCTCTTGTTTGTGTTTGGTCGCTAGTCCTTAAAATAAGACTCCTGCTTACTCCATAGACAGATATTTGTGTGTGAGTATATATATACACACACACACAGGGATATATATATGTTTTTATATAACATATATATATATATATATATATTTGTTAGCATTTAATGGCACAATTTCCTACCTTATTAATGATTACCTCCCATGTACTTTACTTACTATCTACTCTATGATTATTTTAAATCACTAGCAGGTGCTTGAATAGGTGACTAATGAGATCTGTAGCTATCATTCAAAGGTTAAAAATAATTATATGCTACTCACTGAATTATCTTAGTACTTTGGCAAAATCAAGCATAATTATTTAGTTATAACATTTGCTTCAAAGTAGTTAATTTTGACAAATAAGTAATACCATGACCTTTAGGAAAGTAATGGAGGATTGTTTAAACTGAAAATAAATGAACAGAGCCAGTAGGGATGTTTAGCATTTATAAGTATTTTTTCAAATATTATGTTACTTAAAAAATGATCATATTTTGCAGACTTTATGCCAACTTGGAATGAATGTTTTAAAAAATACAGAGTGTTACTGAAAAATTGAGACATTTTTAACAATTTCCATATTTTGATTATTTTTCCTTGATTTTTTTCCTAAGCAATTCTTATACAACAGTTTATAATTTAACTGCTGCGAAATAGGTTAATGAAACAAGGAGCATAAACAAAACAAAAAAATTATGAATTGAATCTTCATTTGAATCCAGCATTCACCTAATTACATATTTTATACATGTTTTCTTAATTATTTTTAAAATTTCTAAACTTTTGGGCACCCCTGGTGGCTCAGCTGTTTAGCGCTGCCATCAGCCCAGGGTGTGATCCTGGAGACCTGGGATCAGGTCTTATGTTGGGCTCCCTGCTTGGAGCCTGCTTCTCCCTCTGCCTGTGTCTCTTGCCTCTCTCTGTGTGTGTCTCTCATGAATAAATAAATAAAATCTTTAAAAAAATAAAAATAAAAATTTCTAATCTTTTGAAAGTAATAGCAAAATTGTTATTTTCCTCTCTTAAAAAATGGCTACCTATAATTTCATTACCATTTCTTGAATGAAATAATTACTAATTTATCTTTAGAAATCATCCATTATTAAATTACCAGTATCTTCATCTCTTTTGTAGCAGCCAGAATTGACATTTTAAGTTTATACTATAAACAGAAGAATATAATTCACAGATCACCTAGTCTGCTTTGATGTCAAGCTCATCAGTGGAGTAAATGAATTTTAGTTAAATCCAGGAAAAAAAAATTATATCAATGACTATAAAAACAAATGACTATAATGAGAACTAAAATTAGAAATCAGGTGATCAAAAAAAAAAAAAAAAGAAATCAGGTGATCCATTTCAAATATTAACTGTACACCTGAATCTTAATGTTTACATGGGAGATTTATTTTATTTTTCTGAGTGGACTGTGGTTACTTAATTTAAAAAAAAGGTTTGAATTTAATGGTTTCTAAATTTCCTTTCAGTTTGGAAATTCTATTAATTTGATATATATAGGAAAAGTTTAGTGAAACAGCTATTTCTCTTATTTGAAGGACATGTATTAGAATTGACAGTACAGAAGTATATATATAAGAGGAAGACCTTAATGGCTCAGTTGGTTAAGGGACTGCCTTGGCTCAGGTCTTCATACCAAGGTCCTGGAATCGAGCCCCATATCCGGCTCCCTGGTCCTCCCTCTGCTTCTGCACCTCTCCCTCTGCTTGTACTCTCTCTTAAATAAATAAATAAATAAAATCTTTTTAAAAGTCTATATAAGAATATAATTACATAAAAGTGATCCTACTAGAAAGCAGCAGTCATCCATGTGGACAAGCTAGGATCAATTCATTGTGGTGTGATTTGTGAGGAGTGGGACAGTTCCACCTGGCCAAAGTTTCTTCCCTTCATCTCCCAACTGCAACTGCTGACTTGAAACCCTCACAATAAAAGTAATGAGAATAAACACCTGTTAAGGCACCTTTTACCAAGATTGGGCTTTGTTAAAATGCAAATTTAGAATCCTATTGAAGATTTGGGGTTCTTTATCTTTTTTTCTTTTTTTTTTTTTTTTTTTTTTTATTCATGAGAGAAACAGAGATAGAGAGGCAGACGTAGGCAGAGGGAGAAGCAGGCTCCTCTCAGGAAGCCCCATGTGAGACTTGATCCTGGGACTCCAGGATCATGCCCTCATCCAAAGGCAGACACTCAACCCCTAAGCCACCCAGGCATCCCATGGGGTTCTTGTCTTTAAAACATGGCCATTCATTACTGGTTAATTAGTAGTAATTACATTACTATTTCTGTGAAAATATCATAAATTAGGTATGAATATTATTAGACATTAATTCTCAATAATTATAATGCTTCACATTCTAGGGCTAGAAAATATGCACAGAGATGAAAGAGGTCAAGTACTTGTTCACAGGAAAGGTATAGTTTAAGTTGCACACAAAGAATAATGTGTAGAACATTACAGAGCAATATAAGATGGTAAATTACTTCTGAGGTCAATATTTGGGTTTTTGTCAAGGACCAAAAATCTTCAGAACTAAATATTCACTTGTGAAAATAAAAAAACTTCATAATGTGATATCAGCAATTCTCATTTAATCTTCATTAAGGAAAAAAAAAACACATTGTTTGCCTCCTAAACTCTTAGTAACTTAGTGAAATTGGCAGATGCTGGAGGTGTTGGACCTTGGAGCTCAGAGTGAAGTCAGAGTTCAAATTCCTATTATCTGATTTTGGCCTTAAGTGTTGGATGCAGGAGCAGCCTCAGAGGTGGAAGAAAAAACAACCTCCTTTAGCTCAGAAAATCTCCACCCTTCTTCAGTGAGTCAAGATTTTTTGGGTGGATCTTTGGCAAATTAACCCAGAGCCATCTGTTAAAAGAGAAATTTAAAAGAACCTGTTCTTTGTAAATTATTATGTCTTAGCTGAAGCAATGGAAGAAAATAGAACACAAATATATTAAAGGAAAAATTAAGAAGTATATACTGTAATAGTTCAACTTTTAAGGAACACCAAACCCCATGCTTTAGACCATAGCTCCTGCATTTGTCAACTATCCAGTTTAATTTTTTTTAAGATTTTATTTATTTATTCATGAGAGACACAGAGAGAGAGAGAGAGAGGCAGAGACACAGAAGCAGGCTCCACGCAGGGAGCCCGACGTGGGACTCCATCCTGGGTCTCCAGGATCACACCCTGGGCCAAAGGTAGGCGCCAAACTGCTGAGCCACCCGGTCATCCCCTCCAGTTTAATTTTTAATTAAAATCATGCATATGCATAATTTAAAAGTCAAATTGCTCTTTGGAGTTTAAGTTAAAAAAACACAAGTTCCTTTCTTCTCAATATCTAACCCCTTAAGTACTATAATATAGTACTTCCATTTCTTCCAATTTCTTCCAGATAATGTTCAACTCTTTTAGTTATTTCTTCTGGTCTCCACTTAACACATATCTATAAAATGCTGTAGCAGACACTTGTGAAGCACCATATCATATCTTTGTGGCCTGATGGACATTTCCATACGTATCTGCCAGTGTTCCACATCTAGCTACTCTGTTTCACACAAAATAGTCATTCACCCGTAAGCTTGCACAATCATGAAAGGCAGGAGTTAATTTCCGTGGGACAACCTTAATATAATGAAAGATGCAAAGCGGGACTTAGGTGCCCGGCGCCTTCATTTTCTCCTGGGTTAATTTTGTGGCAAGTTCTACATGATACTTCAGATGGTCACCAAGGGATAGTGTCTCTCAACGGCTCACAGTACTAGCCAACTTGGTAACACAGTCTTTATTGTCACTTAACTCTTCCTCAACTTACTTTTCCCATGTCCTCCCATTATGTAAAATTACCTTTCCAATAAACTATATACTTCTACATCCTTGTCTCAACTTTGGTTTTTAGAAGGAACCCAAACCAAAACAGCTGTTTCTTCAGAGCCTAGAAAGCAGCCCTTTAAGTTAGGATTTTGGAATTGATCACCATCAGTCACATGGCAATAAGGATAACACTGCTGGTAAATGGAGTGATGATAACCCCTGATATGCTTCAGTTTCACATTTCTCATTTGGATTGAGTTGGGATGATATATATGTCGAAAAAGTAGCACTGATTACACCTGTGTTTCTCAAAGTATAACCTGCATTCCTGGGGGAAAAAGTTAAAAGCAAGATCCTAAACAGTTGAACTGTTTTAGTGTGATATACTTAGGGTATAGAACAACACTTCAGAATACAAAACAAAACAAAACAAACAAGAACAACAAAAACATCTAACAAGGTAAAATTCACAATATCTGGCGTCCAGTAAAAATTATCAGACATTCAAAGAAGAAGGAAAATACAAGCCATAATGAAGAGAAAAATCAATTATTTGAAAGAGACTTGTGAATGAAACAGATGATAGAAAAATATTCAAGGACAAAATGACAGTTATAAATGTATTCCACATGTTCTAGAAGCTAGAGAAAAAGTTGAACTTGTTAAATAGATACATGGAATATGTATAGGTGACATAAATCATATTTCTAAAATTATAATGTCTGAAATTTTAAAATACACTGAATCAGATTAATGGCATATTAGAACATATTAGACAAACAGAGGAAATGATCAGTAAACTTGAAGTCATAGCAGTAGAACCTATCCAAAACAAAACACAAAGAGAGAGGAAAAAGGAGAAAACAGAAAATGAAGTAGATATAATTAATTGCAGAAACGTTTTTATTTTTTTATTTTTTGAAGATTTTATTTATTTATTCATGAGAAACACAGAGAGAGGCAGACACAGGCAGAAGGAGCATCAGGCTCCCTAAGGGTAGCCTGATGTAGGACTTGATTCCAAGAGCCTGGGATCATGACATGAGCCAAAGGCAGATGCTCAACCACTGAGCCACTCAGGCATCCCACTTTTCTAATTTTATCTAAACTCATAGATTGAAGATGTTAAATTAATCTTTAATAAATAAATATGATGATATCTGTATCTTTAATAAATATGACAATATCTGTATCAGGGCACATAATAATGAAATTACTTAAAATCAGTGATAAAGAGAAAAATGTAAAGCAACAAGAGGGGAAAAAAGACTGATTACATGCTAAGGAGCAGAGAGAAAGATTTTATAGCAGATATCTTGTTGAAATCAATGCAAACCAGAAATAGTGCAACATTTTTAAAGTACTAAAAGAAAAACAATGTTAATTTAGAATTCTAGACCCATTTCAAAATAAAGGCAAAATAATAATCATAAAAAAGGTATCAAAAGGTAAAATAATTCACCAGAAAACCTAAACTAAAATCAGTACTAAAGGAAATTTTGGGGGGATAATGGAAATGATACTAGATGTGAATCTGGATCCACACAAAAGAATGAAGAACTCTGGTAACTACCTGGGTAAATGTAATCAACTTTTTTCTTAATATTTAAACATCTTTTAAAAAATGGATTAAAAAAATTAAAAATGGATTAAGTAAACAGTAACAATGCACTATGGAGTTTTAACATGACAATGGTAACATGGTAATAAATGTTAAGATGGAAGAAATGAAGTACACTCTCGGAAGCTTGTTAATACTGTTTGGAAGGGGTACAGTATCATTTTGAATGTAGAGTGTAATAAGTTAAATTTATATGTTATAAATCTTAAAGCAATAAAAAAAAACAAAAATAGTGCTAATAAACGAATAGTGGGATGAAGTAGAACCAATTAAGTTATTCATTAATCCAAAAGAAGACAATAAGTAAAAAGGGAATTAGAAAGCAAAGAATAATATGGGATAAATAAAAAAGAAATATGAGATGGTAGATTATAACATACTATATTAATAGTTGCATTTTGTATATGTTCCAAATACTCCTATTCAAAACCAGGTATCATAGTATGGATTAAAAAAATCAGACTTAGCTGTATGCTTTTTACAATAAACTTAATTTAAATGACATCATTAAGTTCAAAGTAAAAGAATGGAGACAGATTTATTAGGCTAAATACACTATGAAAGAAAATGTAATAATGTCAGACAAAGTAGGTTTTATAGCAAAAATAATACCATTGATATAGAGTTGCATTTTTAATGTTAAAAGGTCAATTTTTAAAGAGAACACAATTCCAAATGTTGATACACCTAATAACGATGCTGCAAAATATACCAAGAAAAAAATGATATGACCACAAGAGTAATAGACAAATATACAAGTATAGTTGGTGATATCAACTATCCTAAATAGTTGATAGAACAAGTAAAGAAATACTCAATAAGGATACAGAGAAAATGAATATATTGAAAATGAATAATGAAAAACATTATGAACCAACTTGAATTAATTGATGTTTATAGAACCTTCATTTCAAATAGAATGTACATTCTTTTCAATTGCATACACAACATATACCAAGAAGCACCACATCTTGAGCCATAAAACAAATCTAAATTAATTTGAAATAATTTAAGTAATAAAACATGCTGTGTGATCATGATGGAATTATTTTACAAGTCAATAACAAAAATCTTTGAAAACCACTCCAAATTTGGAAACTGAAAAAACATATTACTTAATAGTGTGGGCCAAAGAAGAATTCAAAAGGGATATTAGAAAATATTTTAAACTAAATGAGAATGAAAATACAAAATATCAGAATTTATGGCATAGGCCTAAAGGAGAATTTGAAGAAAATTTTACAGCATTGGATCATATGGAGAAGAGTATGAAGGTCTCAGAACAGTGATTTTAGTTTCTGCCTTAATTATGAGGTCAGAAAAATTAAACACAAAGTAAAAGGAAGGAAATAAAGGTGAGAGTGGAAAACAAGGAGTTAGAAAATAGAAAAAAATAAGAGAGAAAAATCAATGAAACCAAAAGCTATTTTTTGAGACTGAAAAAGGAAAAATATTGGGAGAATACACAAATAACCAATGTGATGAATGAGGATTATGACATCACTATAGATTTTACAGATATTAAAAGAATAATACAGCATATCAGGAATAACTTTTTGCCACTAAATTTAACAGCAAAAATTGAGAAATTACTCGAAATAAATTGAGAGCTCTCTGAAGTGATAACCTGAATATCTTTACATCTATTGAAGAAATGAATTTGAAGTTAAAACACATCCTCCAAAGAAAACTGCAGGCTCAGATGGTTTCACCAAGGAAATCTACATTTGAAGAAGAAATATTGTCAAATCTATAATAAGTCTTCCCAAAAGTTGGAGAGGAAGGCCTATTTTGCAACTTATACTATGAGATCAGCACTACTCTCAAACCAAACCGAGGCAAATACATTAGAAAAAACAACAATAGAACTACTTTTCATTAGTTTAGACAAACACTTAACACAATTTTATCGAACTCAGTAAAGTTCTAGAAATGGAAAAAAAGAAGCCCAGCAACATCATTTTCTGAATCTACTTCTTTCCGTGGGCAGTTTTAACTCTGGAGTTTACCATTATGGGACCAATAGATTGCTTATTTCCTTGACCTAGTTTCAATTGGGTTTATTTTACTTTTGATTAAAAATATCCCAATTATATATATATAGAAAGATAATGACATAAACACATGGAAACGTGGAATCTTCTGATTATTAAAAGGCTGTTATGACATATTGTTCTATTAGAAAAGTGATATTTCACAATAGAAAAATAGAATACATTAAGTGAAATAAAAGAAGCCTATGAGATAATAAGATACCAGGGATGAGCAACTAGCAACAGAGACAAATCTTTTTTTTTTTTTAAGATTTTATTTATTTATTCATGAGAGACACAGAGAGAGAGAGAGAGAGGTAGAGACACAGGCAGAGGGAGAAGCAGGCACCATGCAGGGAGCCCGACGTGGGACTCGATCCCCGGTCTCCAGGATCATGCCCTGGGCTGAAGAAACAAATCTATCAAAATTTGTTCAAGACATTTATGTAGAAATAATTTATATTTTTGTTGAATGTTGTTAGAGGAGAGCTATATAAGTGGACATTTATATTGGTATATGGGTAAGAAGATTCAATATTTTTATGTTGTTAATTTTCTTTAGAATTGTATATTGAGTTAAGGTGATTCCAATCAAATACAAATATTTTTAGAAGCTTGATGAACTCTTTCTGAAATACATAAGAAAGAATAAATGTTCAAGGGAATACAAGACAATCTTGAAGAAAAATAATAGGGGTATAAATGTGTAAATTAAAATGTGGCACATCTTTTTGTTTATCAAGTATCAAAGATTTTTGGTTTTGGTTTTTTCCTTCATTCAATGTGGACAGGGTTCTGCAGTGTGATAAGTGTTCTTAATAATACCAATATATCACCATTTTGGAAGTATACTATAAAAATCCTTATAAAATCCTCAGTTATCTAATGTTTCATTAACTCAAAGATTATATGTAACATAAATAAGTTATGAAGCATAATAATGAGATATATACCCATGAAACAAGTACTTGATGTTAGCACTAAGCCATTATTACTAAAGTTCTAAGTTCCTATGTGATCCTCCTATTTAACCCATCGATCTGCCCACCTCTCCTCCAGCAACCCTCAGTAACAAAAGATTTTTAGATTTTTAGAGAAAGTAAGATTGGGGAAACTAAATTAAAATTGAAATTTTAAAGAACTAAAATTTTAGAGCTTATAGTGGATGGAGTAATGGCCTCTCAAAAGATTTGCTCACATCTTGATTTCTAGAAAGTTTAAATGTTATCTTAAAGGAAGAATCTTTGTAGATATACCTAAGGATCTCAAGATGGCAAGATCATCTTAGGTTTCCTGTGGGTCCTAAACCCACTGCCAAGAGTTCTTTTGAGAGTGAAACAGGGAGATTGTACAGACAGAAGAGGAGGCTACGTGACCACTAAGGAAGAGGTTAGAGTGATGTGGTCATAAACCAAGTAACGCCTGGAGTCACCAGGAGCTGGAAGAGGAAGGAAGTGAATTCATCCTTAAAGCTCCGGAGGAAGTGTGGCCTTGCTGAATTTCAGACTTACTGCCTAAAGAACTGTGAGAGAGTACATATCTATTGTTTTAAGCTATCAAATTTGTGTTGATTTCTTTTCAGCAACCTTAGAAAACTAATGAAATGCCTATTTCTAAGTAGTTTTAAATTGCTTTATTTGCATTTCTATTTTGTCCAAAGTTTCTATAATCAATTTCCTTATGATAATTTTGATAACATTAAATAATAATTTTTAATTAATAAAATTTTTTAAATGACATTTAAGATTCCAAAATGGCAAATATGTTATGCTGGTTTCTTCCCCTGCCCCCACCCCCACCGCTGCCTGTGGGGAATGTGGAACCCTAAATACTCAGAAATTCTAATGAGACATTCAAGGAAGACAACCTGAAACGGTTCTGGAAATTAACATAATTCTTAGCTATAAGGAGCTCATACAGCTTTTTGTATCCAAGCAGTGTCATAGCTTAGCAAGGAATCACATAATTTACAGTGTAATCAAGAGCATAAAGGCAGATGATATAACAGCAAATGGAAGTTTAAGTGTCTGGGGAGCACAGTCTCAAAACCTGATATTAACCTGGGCTAAGATACGACTTTAAGAATGATTTAGAGAGAGTTAGTTTTACTCAGCCGGAGAAAACCTCAAAATTAAAATACAGGGATTAAAAATCATTGAAAATAGTATGAGTGGAGCCTAACTTTAGCTAGTTTATACTTTGTTCTAAGTTATTTAGCTAATATTTAATAAGTGATTAGATAGTCAACTTCAATTGTTTTACTTTGCTGTTGTAATATAAAATTCCATGTGTACAGGAAAAGCCCAAATGAGGTTGAAAGATATGAAACCTGAAACTAAAGCCAAAGCATCCCCGTGCATTTATTGGCTGCAAACCAAAATCTAGGTCAATACATCTATGAAGTAATATCCTCTGGAGTGCTGGCTTCACAAATTAAAGTCAGTTGTTGGTAAACATGACCAACTCAAAGTAGTTTATTAACTAAAGAATGTAGGATGTGGTCACTGTTCTTTGTATGACAGAAGTCTAGTAAACAGAGATTCTAGTTTTCTTCTTTTACAACTGCATTACTTCGATACATTGCATATAAATGTGATTTTGATAAAGAAGTTCAGGGGGAAAAAAGCTGTAGGCCACTTTAATTTCTAGATAAACTCAGTTCTGAAATCTTTTCATGTGCAATATTTCTCCTATGCTTTCATATTCAAGGTTAAGCTAAACTACCTTCATTCATTTAAGCCAGGTATGTGTGAAGCTTTTTATTCAGATACTTAGTCGTGTGTAAGGTAAGTTATTTTATTATATATCCAGTTAAGGATACATGATGACAAATTTTCAATTATGTCCGTTTCTCTCTATTGAGTTTTATACTCAGATGCCATTTATTTGAGTGTTAAATAGAAATTAATTAAAGCAACTATTAGAATTGAAACTATTTAGATATTTTGCTTCATATCAGATTTTTATTTCGTTTCTCCTCTTTGTTGACAATAGCCTCCAGATGGGAATGTACATGTGTAATCTGGAAATTAGCTATCATCACTGCCCCTAAAGGTTTAACTCACATTGTATGCATTTCTTTCCCCACATCTCTGAAAAATCCCAAGAGGACTTTACATCATAATAGTCCCTTCTGGCTCTATTTTTCTACTCCTGCTTAATTAGCTTAGTTTATAGATTTTCTTGCTTTTCCCCATATGCAGTTTATATTTGGCCTCACATGGACCCAGCTGTGGAACCCAGACCATTTTCTTAATGTCCACAAAGATAACCTCTCTTACTCAAAGCTGTGTTTGTACATAGACTTTATGCATGATGTAGGGAAGGGGAGATGGGGTGTGGGGGGTGTTACACCTCAGAAACACAAACAACTTTGTAATGCGAATTGAACATCCTGTCCCACAGCAATGGGAACTTTTTTCCCACCATTTTTTCTACTTAGTGCCATGTAACCAATTTCTGTCTGCCTTTCCCTCTCTCTCTCTCTCTCTCTCTCTATCACCTCTTTTCTCCCCATTCTTCAACCCTTCTAAGTCAACGAAGTAGATTCATGTCTGGACCTAAAAGGATGGCTTGATTTTGGAGCTCTAAGCTTAAGAGTTTTTTAAAGTCATTGGATTGGCATAAAAATGGGTAGAGACTATACTATCACAGAGGGAAATCTAGCATTTCAAAGTAGAAAGGAGAGTTGTGTCAGCAAAGAAGACAAAAAGGAAACACTCATGTGGGAGGAAACCTAGCGGAGTGTGGAATCATAGAAATCAATTTATAAAATTATACAAAAAAGGAATTATCAACAGTATTAAATAGTAGTGATAATTTAAATAAGAAAAGGGAACTGACAATTCAATATGGCAAGTAAAAGGTTATTGATAACCTCATCACGACCAGTTTTAGAAAATTTTTTGAATGAAATTTTAGGATTAGGCAGTCATTAGAGGTTATAAGTATAGAGAACCCCTTTAAGAGTTCTATTCTAGTGCAGTGATAATCAGAGGCTTTAACAGAAAGATATGGGGTCTCTGGAACTTTATTATCCTAAGAAAAACTTCTGAATGACTATAGATTGATGGTAATGATAGATCAGGAGAGGAGAATCTATGGTACAAGCAAAGAATAATTAAGTAAGATGTGAGCTATAGCTCAGTGGTGGGGTTGGTTTTAGATAGAAGCTGAGTTTACCTGCTTTGACCAAAAGGAGGCAAAATATAATTGCAATAGACAAGTTTATAGATTGTCATATGGGATATTTCTTGTTTGTTCATCTATATTTTTTCAACGAAATAAGAACAAATGCTATTTGTTGAGCAGGGAGATTGGAGATAGGATGTTTTTCCACATAGCTTGCTGTAGTATAAATTGTTATTAGCAATTTACCTGAATATCACCGCCAACAGTGTTACTCATTTGGGATGATTTCTCAGAATTGTAACTTGCTGTCAGTTAAATTTGCATGTCTTTGAATCTGCAAATGAACTTTTTTTTTAATATTACAGATCCCCATTGGGAAAAATATATATATATATTATCAGAGAGACTAGAAACAGAAAAAAGGATTAATCTAATCCAAGATATGGCTTCTCAAGAAATTTGTGTTTAAGTTCCTTGCATTATTGGTAACTGTCTTCTGTGCTTTAGAATAGAGTCCAAGATTCTAAAATGGCTTTGGATCTTACTCAAGACATCACTTATCTAAGAAATTCAGGATAAATAGCCATGTGGAGACAATCAACATGCAGAGAAGAGGCTGCACAATCAGAACAGATAAATGAATTCTAAGATACTACTTCTGGTTTTCTTTATGCAATTAATAGAAATACATTCTTTTTTAAGATTTTATTTATTTATTTATTTACTTATTTATTTATGAGAGAGGGAGAAAGAGAGAGAGCACACGAGAAGGGGGAAGGGCGGAGGGAGAGGAAGAGGGAAAGAATGTCAAGCAGACTCTATAGCTGAGCAAGGAACCTGATTTGAGGCTCAATCTCATGACCCTAAGATCATGACCTGAGCCAAGGTGAAGAATTGGATGCTCAACTGACTGAGTCACACAGGTGCCCCTAGAAATACATTCTTAATATCATGATATGTTCTTTTATCTCCACTCCATAATATTCAAAGAATTAATAAAACCAGTCACATAACAAAACACCAAACTTATAACTAGCTTTCCAATCTACATACTTAATGGAAACTGTATTTGTTTCCCCTCCAAATTTTGTGTTACTATTTTCTTTAGACACTGAAAAAAGAGCAGTAAAAGAGAGGAACTTAAACCTAAATAAATGTAGTGTTTCCACTTCTGTCATTATTTACTCGTTCAGTAAAGGATTTCCATGGTGTCTTACAAATCAATTCCCTGAAGATGAAGTTATAAATTTTAGATTGCATAAATACTACCAGAGGTTAAGTTTCTCATGGAGAGGTGGTTAGCTGAAGTATATCCTGCCAAAGATGAAGTTTGTGAGTTTGAAGTTAAATGTGGTTTGCCAGAGATAATATTGCTGAAAGTAGCTTTGCCAAAATATTTTTAGAGTTAAATTTAAGGTGTGTTCTCATTTAAGATACAGTTACTTAGGTATATAAACCTTGTAATTCAAGATTTCAAGGTTCACTTATGATTTACTTACTGCATACTTACCTGAACTGTAAGGAATAAGTTCAACCTTTGCATTAGTTTTAAGGGATTTGAACACAATAACTTAGAGAACATTGTCAACTATATTAGACGTGAATTACTAATGCATCTATTCTTTAATATCCTGAACCAAAATAATTTTCCATAACAATTTTCTTTTTAAAACCGAATACACACCCATCATGTAAAAATATGTGTATATGTGTGTGTTGTATCTCTGCCCAAAGTGGTCTTAGACTTTTGCTTGGGAGTTGCTATTGATTAATAAGATTCTAGGGCAGCCCCGGTGGCGCAGCAGTTTGGTGCTGCCTGCAGCCTGGGGTGTGATCCTGGAGACCGGGGATCGAGTCCTGCATCGGGCTTCCTGCATGGAGACTGCTTCTCCCTCTGCCTGTGTCTCTGCCTCTCTCTCGCGCTCTCTGAATGAATAAATAAATAAATCTTAAAAAAAAAAAGATTAATAAGATTCTAAATCTAATATCTAGCCATATTTGCAACCTCTAAGTCTCAATGTCTTTCCTTTAATTTTCACTTTTATATTGAACTAATTACCAAGCCCGACAAATTAATCTTCCCAAATATTTTTCATTTATTTATTCCTACCCATCTTAGTCAAAGTGTGCTGTTTCTTACTCCATAATTACTGAAACAGCCTCCTGTAGCACTCTTTCCTCTTAGTCCTGGTCATACAACCAGACTTCTTTTCTCAGTCTCCTTTGTGACTAGGTGTGCCATACAATTGGCTAGCATCCCTTACAATATAAATGGAAGTAATGAGCAGCACTTACTTGCAGCTAACGTTCTTTTTGTGCTTTGTTGGAGTGTATGGATGCTCTAAGGTGGGAAAAAGAACTTGACCATCCTCAACTTTGAATATAAAACTCCATTATGATTGAGTGGTAACTCATTTTGATCATCTCATCAAATACATTATTTTATTAACTTTAGATTTATTTCCCCCCAAATTCTCTTAAAGTAAATCACCACATACTTTTATGACTTTAAAATTAAAAATTAGCATATGGGTCACCTGGCTCAGTGGTTGAGCATCTGCCTTTGGCTCAGGTAGGTCGTAGTCCCAGGGTCCTGGAATCGAGGACCGCATTGTGTTCTCTATGCCTGTGTCTCTGCCTCTCTTTCATTAATATATAAATAAAACCTTTAAAAAAATAAAAAAATAAAAATTAGCATAGAAGCTAAAGGCGGATGCTAACAGAATAAACAATATTGCCATTTATTTTATTTCTCTAGATTCCAAAGAGGTTTCCATTCTTTGATTAAGGATACATTTTTCTTCTTTATTTTTCCATAGTAAAATTGAGTTTATTCTAGGTTATATCTGAGAGGGAAAGCAAATGTAAAATATAATGTTTTCAAAATGTGATTTCCCAGATATGTGGCAAAACCTGAGGCAAATCCGGATTGTACTGTGTCCTCTGTATGCACAGCTACAGAGTGTCCAACATCACAACTTAGCAATAGCATCAGACAGCATGGCCTCAAATGGCATATAAGACATAGCTTCAGAGTTCTCAGAGATGCTTGTTAGGTCAGTAACTAGAAGAAAGTAGAGGCTCTTCTGTCCTGTTTGTAAACAATACCATAAAATTCAATCTCTCCAAACCATGAAAGACTCTTAACTCTAGGAAACAAACTGAAAGTTGTTGGTAAGGAAGTGGGTGGAGGGATGGGGTAACTGGGTGATGGGCATTAAGGAGGGCACGTGATGTGATGAGCACTCGGTATTATATGCAACTGATGATTGTTCAGGTAAGGAATAGTCTTCGTCCTTTTTGAAGTGGATTGGGTTCATTCTTCAGTCTTTCTTAGCCACTCCTCTTCTGTCTTCCCCGTATAATCCTATTCTCCTTTAAATAGGGTGACGATAAATTTTGGCTTCCTCCAGTCATTGTTCTGGAATAGCTGTTCCAGTCGGGTGATGAATTATGATTGTCCTGCCTTTGATCTTCACCTCAGTCTTCACCTCAGTTAGATATGATCACTGTGTACATTATTTTGTAATGTGATTCTTTCATATCATACTATTGCAACGTAGTTATATTTTAAAAATCCTTGTAATGACTTTAGAGCAAATTTTATGTCTTATTTACCTCTGTATCCTCAGAACCTAGAACACTTCCTCACATATGTTAATGCTTAAGAAGTACTTATTGGATGAATGAGTGAATATATGAATACGTGAAATTTAAACAAGAAGGGAAAACTTGGAGGCTTTAGGGCACAATCAAGCACGTTGTCTTGGGGAGGTACTGAACTTGCTCTTGCAAATAGTTGACTCCATACCAACATTTCCTTTATCAAAGGGTACTTGGATTAAAGAAATATGAAGTCTATTAGGATTCATGGCTGACCTGTGGTGGTCTACTTTTATTTTCTAGCTCAACATTCCCACCTACTTGAAGAAATTAAGATTGAAAATGTTAAAAGCACTTATGGATGTTATGGGAGAATGTTTTCTGTTTCTCAATAATAATTCAGATTTGAGTTTTCAAATATTTCAAATATTTCAAATAACAGAAGTCCTCTGAAACACTCATTTTAATCAGAGTAAAAATAAGTTGGCACTTATTTTATTGAAGGTATATTTTCATGTATCTATCCTAAGCCATTAAAAAATAGTTGCCTAGGGCTCCTAGGTGTCTTAGTCAGTTTAAGCTCAGGTCATGATCCCAGGGGCCTAGGATCTATCCAGCCCCACATCAGGCTCCCTGTTCAGTGGGGAGCCTGCTTCTTTCCCTCTTCCTCTCTCCCTCCTTGTGCTTGCATGCTCTCTCTCTCAAATAAATTGATTTTGCATTCAGTAAATTAGAACAAATAAATCAATGACTGTGTATGACATACATGTGAAGTGACTCTTGTAAATTTATATCTTAGATTTTTCCTTATAAAAATTTCAAATTTTAGTTATTTACTAAAACAATGATTTTTTTCTTTTAAATCTAAATTGAAAGTTATGACATCTGTAATTAGGTAAAACTTTGTTTCAGAATAACATAAATTATATGCATCCTTCATCATTTTAAACACTCCATATTTCTGAATGTTTTTTGTAAAATTTTATACTGTAGAATTTTTCTTCAGTAATTTCTTGAACAAACCACACAACTAGAAATATTTTATTCAAGTAAATTAACTAGCTACATATAAAATTATAATTTTTATTTAAAAAGCTAATTCATAAAGACACTTCAAGGACTTTGAAATTAGTATTGACTTTATATATATTTACTGAGCTTTCATTTTCATGAAAAACTGTAAGTAATAACAATGACATATTCTCTCATACGTATTTCTTATTAAACCTTAAATATCTCTATAAGATAATACGAGATTTATTTTCATTCTATTTTATGAGAAAGAGATTGAAGTCTTAAATGACTTCAGAAATTTTAAATGACTTCTATAGCATTACAATTAGTAAGTATTACATTTAGGATTTAGGCCCAGTATATGAGCAATTCCATATTCTTTATGCTCTATCATGTTGCCTCACTTGTATTGTTAATGAAAATGAAATCTTTTTGTAGTTTCATTTATAATGGGTTAGAGAAATAGAATTGAAGTTAGGGAATTACACAGATTAAATCCAAAAGTCCAATGGCATAAATTGATCCTCTCAATTATCTTTAGTCATCTAATTAAGCTTTATCTCTACTAAAAAATTATGAATTTTGATGTATCCAGCTATCTATAGTTAACATTTGTTAAGAGTTAACTCTTTGCCAGCTACTGGGCCATTTACATATTTTATTTTAGGTATTATTCAACAACAGTATAAATTAGGTACTATTTTGATTCCTGTGATGCATATGAGGAAAATAAGACAGAAATTACTTCATTTGTTCAAATTTATGACTAGCTTGTGGTGTAGCCAGGTTTACTAGAGACAGTGATTGGTTCCCAATCATCATGAACATAC
The DNA here is from genome assembly GCF_011100685.1 of Canis lupus familiaris. NCBI lineage: Eukaryota > Metazoa > Chordata > Mammalia > Carnivora > Canidae > Canis > Canis lupus. The sequence continues at coordinate 21,149,093 of NC_049239.1, forward strand.
CGTCATCAGGTTACTGTGTGTTTACTTTACAGAATGGTCTTTCAGTAAAGAATTTCTATGGAAAAATAAAATTACATCAACGAGACAGTAAATTCTTCTTATGGGAAAAGATTAAATTATAATTTTAGAGCAGTTGCTTTTCAGTTCTGGCTAAATATCCATGTTATGCTTGTGAAACAGCATGTGTGTATCATAATCTTATTATAAACTCATTTGTGGTCATTAAAAACATAGTGTATAATAAAGCATGTATTTTGCTCATTCAAACCCTTGTGTTAATGTAGTGAATTAAAAATATACCTTAAGTATGTTTAAAATTTGAACAATATTTTCCACTACTTTAATTAACAAGGATCCCTATTTAATTTTGTATAAAATTACGTTAATTTATTATATGGTAAAATATCTTAACTTCTAGTTCTAATGTGCATACAAATCATATATATATATATTTTTTTACTATTTGGTATGATGATTATGTAAATGTTATCACCATTTTTTAGATGTATCTACTAAGTTTTCAAAATCACATAATTAGGGCATGCAGGGTGATTACTAGGTTGTGTTCTGACCATTCTGTGCAGATTTTTTCTTTTTTTTTAAGATATTATTTATTTATTCATGAAAGAGAGAGAGAGGCAGAGACACGGGCAGAAGGAGAAGCAGGCTCCACGCAGGAGGCTCGATGTGGGACTTGATCCATGGACTTCAGGATCACACCCTAGGCTATTTAAAAATGTTGGTATCCCGGATATGAGGTTTTTTTATTTTTTATTTTATTTATTTATTTTTTTTTTTTTTGAGAGAGAGAGAGTGCATGCACATGAGCAGGAGTGAGTGTAGGGGATAGAAGGAGAAGGAAAGAGATCAAGCCTCAAGCTGAGGGGCTTGGAACTTGATCTCAAGACCTGAGATTATGACCTGAACTAAATAAGAGCCAGTTGCTTAACTGACTGAGCCACCCAGCATCCCCACACCCTCCTCCTTTTGAACAATATGGAACAAGTAAGTGAGTGGGAGAGGCTGTTAAAGAAAAGTAAGATACGACTCCAATATAAGACTAGCAAGAAGATAGAGGTGGCACCAGCACTCTTTGGAGCTGTGGCTTTCCAGAAGATAATTTCTTTCTAGGTACATTGAGTCTGAGTGGTAAAGGTAGTCATTATTTGAATAAGTAGTCATTATTAGCATAAATATTTCTGGCACTCAGAATGAAGCTGAGGATATTAATTTCCATCATTAAAATATACAAGAGATAGTTAAAGCCATGTAAATGGATGGAATCAATTAGAAATCCTGGAAGCCCTGAATTTATAAGGATTCTTAAACAGTCTTTTCATAGTCAAAACAAAAAAGCACCCAATGTTAAAACCACTTTATAAATAGAAAAATCAGACACCAGATAGACAATAAACTTAATATTATGAAAACAATATATTTTAAGTTTCAAAGATTTGACAAGTTCTGCAGAACATTTTTTGTCAGTAGATGGACATTCCACAATCTTCAGCCCAGTAGGACTGAGTGTCATTCACTGGTGTGAGGTCGAATCCATACAAGGCATGTTGTAGTGCCCCCATAATGGTGGGATGATAAAATGTGCAGTCTGGTCCTGTACTTCTGCAGTGTTTTGGGTGGTAGAAGGGACGTTCCATTTTCCTAAACGTAGGGAAATCACAGTTGACTGCTAGGAGGTGGTGCTGGTATTGCAACTGCTGGTTTTGGAGGCAGTACTGGAATTATTCTACTCATATGAGTAAAGAGACAATCTGACTTGGTATGTTTTACATCATATTTACAATTTGGATGAGTGAAGAAACATTTTTTTTCAGCAAATGAACAATCAGGGGAGGCTTTGCAAGGTGAAACAGGATGATGGTAAGCACACTCATCCCCATTTTTATAGGCAGGCTAGTACTTGCAATGCTCCAAAAGTTTTCTGGTTTCTGGACCATGTTCAGTTCACTCATCTCAGCATCTGAAAATCTACCATTTGGCTTTTTTTTTTTTTTAAGATTTTTTAATTTATTTATGAGACACACAGAGAGAGAGAGAGAGAGAGAGAGAGAGAGAAAGGCAGAGACACAGGCAGAGGGAAAAGCAGGCTCCATGCAGGGAGCCCGACGTGGGACCCGATCCCAGGTCTCCAGGATCAGGCCCTGGGCTGAAGGCAGCGCTAAACTGCTGGGCCACGGGGGCTGCCCCTATTTGGCTCTTCAAGCTGCCTTCTCGTCACTGCAACTGCTGTGGGTAGAGGAGACCCCTGAGTCCCTTGTTAGAGGCTGTACTTTGGTTTACAGGTTTCAGGCCTTCAAAACCCATGTCCTCCTCTTGATCTGCCATGTACCCTGCAGGGCTGGGGACATAATCCAGTGTCACTGTAACCTTGGGACTTGCAGGTTTTGCAAGATCTCATCTGCATAAGGTGTCCCGAGAGTCCCCAAAGGGTATCTGCAGTCTTTATCCTTGGTTCTTGGTTTGGTGCCACTACTATTTCCTCAGACAGCTTTGGCTTCTTCAGAATGATCTTGTGTCTCATGGACCATGGATCCCATGTCATAGTAATCTTGTCTGATTTGCAGAGTTTCTGTCATTACTTGGTCAGTTTTCAGTAACAGCTGCCACTGTTGTTCCTTGGCCTTTTTTTACATTATCTCCCTTTGTTTGCTTTTCTTTAACGGAAGGACTTATTCTGGGGGCTTTGCCCCTGGACTATTTCTGCCGGCAATCCTTCTTGATGAGTTCAAGTTCTTGGAGCAACTGGAAATGTCTGTTCTGTGAGACTATAGAATAGGTGCTTTTGTTACAGATTCTTGAACTTCAGATATAGCCTTCACAATTAGATGCTTGTCAGCTGGTTTAGAAGCTGGAAGTGAAGATCTCCTTCCAGGCTTTGCTGACACTGACACGCTGCTGGAAATGCTTCCTGTATGAGACCCACAATCATCCTCTTCCTTCTCTTCTTCTCTACCATAATTGAATTTTTTACTTTAACAATTGAACTTACCCCATAGGCAACTTTCTCTTCCAAAAGTTTTCTTCCTCAATACTCATTTTTTTCTGAGTTGTTTCTGAAGAAGGGACTCCAAGTCTTTTCTAAGCTGTTAAGTGCTCCCATTTCACACACACGTCCTGTTTCATGTACCTGCCTGTTCTGTTTATCAGGTTGCTTGACTGCACGGATACTGCTGCTGCTAAGATTGCACCTGTTTAAATGAGCACCACTGTCTGCATTTGGACTTGGCAGCTGGTTGATAAATTTCAATAGAAGGGCAAGAAGAACCATATGCAAGTTCCACTCTAGGTTTTTTTTTTTTTTCTGAGATAAGGGATTCTCCTGCACAAAAGTGAGGTCTTCATCAGTGAGATCATCTGGTTCTGGCTTAATATCAATCACATCTTCAGAGGCGAATGGCTCCTCAGAGGCTTCTCAGTTGACATTAATCGGGTTGCAGCTCCATCCTCCTGAATCTGTCTGACAGTAGTGGTTTTCTGCTCCTGTGAACTAGTAGAGACCCTGAAACTATTTTTCAGGTCTAGTGCTAGCAATCGCAAGAGGCAGCACTGCAGCTTCATGCCTTCTCTCATCGCCCTGACTGAAACTGCTCTTGTTTGAAGACATGATATTATCAAAGATGTTGCTATCAGAAGACTTTAGGCAAAAAAAAAAAAAAAAAAAAAAGACTTTAGGCTACAAGGATCAATTGTAACAGAGCAATGTTTATCTAAATCATGTTTCTGAAGCCATACAGTGAACTGAATTGTGTTGTTCCCTAGAAACAGGGATACGTCCCATCATTTGGTCCTGACTTTTCCTGTTGGCCACCATCACCAATAATCAGGAGGTTCTTCACCAACAGAAGATATTGCAATTTCCCCTTGATAGCCCTTGAGGTCTTGTGACTGATCTTGGTGCCGATTTCCGTGGCTCCCTGGGGAGCGGGTGGTGGGCTCAGCATTGCTCTGCGCTTAGCTTGCCCAGAGCCCAGCTGGCTCCCCAGCCCGCAGGTGTGCTGCCAAAGCTGCCAGCTGCCAGCACTGCTCCAGGCCACACGCTCTGCATGACTTAGCCCCACCAGCCCCAGTAAAAATATTTTTAGGGTGATGGTGGAAAATCTAGCATAAACAGTAAGTTTGGACCAATACATCTGGAAACAGAGTAATAGCTGAAAATATGCAGAGTTGAGGAAGGCTGTATGTTTCATCTTCTTTTTTTTTTTTTTTTTTTTTTGCCACAAATCTACATTTTATTTTCAATGAAAAAACTCTTAATTTCATAATTTTCATACCACTTTTTTCTTTTTTATTTAAAATATTATAACCAATTAACATACTAGGTAACAATGTGTACATTCCAGTGGTGCATGTTTAATGACCAGGGCATGAATGATTTAAAAACCACAATAATTATCTCAGCATTCCCTACAAAGTGCCCCATTTTGTTTTTTTCTAGAGAGGAGAGGGAATGGAACACAGGGAAGGAACAGGAATGAAGAAGGAATGGCATCATAGAGGGAGAAAAGCAAATGTCAATTATCGTATGCAGGTTTCCAGGTTTTAAAACCCGTTGAACAGGATTAACTGTAATGAGAAAATAGATGTCACAGTCCAGGTAGACAGCTAGTTCAACTTCATCATTCAGCTAAAAGATTAAGAGCTTCTCAAAAATATACCAAATATCAGGCCTACAAAAGTAATTTATTTCTTTGTAAAATTTACTAAGATTTATTCCTTTTGTAAAATGTAAAGAATGGACTGGTATCACGAGCAGGTTTCTACTTATAAAAACAGACAGTAATAATGTTCAACGAACACATCTAACACAATTTTCCAAGATATACAATGAAAGATTTTCCACATGAGTCTCTCTTACTGATGCAAGGTATAAGTGCTCTTAAGGAGAGTCTAGTAAGAGTAACAACTTATGGCCATTTCTAGTTTAGATTCTCTTCGTTCCTGAAACTTCCGAGAAATGTTACCTGTGGATTAATTTTGCACAATGTTCTATTCTCACAATAATTTACAAATTAAACTAGATTTTTATTGAACTACCTCACACTAATTTTCTATGCTTTCCCAAGTAAGCTATTGCCCTTATTGTAAGCTCTTTACTGAGTGTGAATTATAAATGTGTGTTAAATACTTTATAGCCAATGTTGACACAGTACCAATAAGTGTGTAAAATATATACCTTGCATCAGTAAGAGAGACTCATGTGGAAAATCTTTCATTGTATATCTTATGTATTTTGCTTAATGGTTTATGGTGGGAGATGTTTGCACACGTTTAAAAGCTATTGTGAAAGAGCTGATGGAAAAGGAGAGGGTGACGTTATAGGAGAAAGAAAATAAGAAGTGACATCCAGACAGCAACAGCAGATACTGTTGCCATGTGTCCCTACTGTTTAATGGTTCTGTCTTCTCAGTATGTCTCCATCTTTTAAAAAATATTTATTTATTTGAGAAAGAGCAAGAAAGGTGGGAAGGGGCTGATGAGAGGGAGAGAGTCTTAAGCAGACTCTACCGTGTGAGCTGACTCAGGGCTGGATCTCATCACCCTGGGATCAGGACCTGAGCTGAAACCAAGAGTCTGACAGTCAGCCGACTGTACACCAGGTGCCCCAATATGTCTCCACTCTGATACAATATGACTGTATGCAGAGGAAACATGATGTGTGGGGTTTTTTAAAAGAGAAAAGCAGACACAAACACTATTAATCTAATCCTTCTGGGTACATACACAGCTGCTATTTGAAAAGCAGAGAAATACATAATGCTCCAAAAGCTTACTCAGAATCACACCATTTCAACAATCCTTTCAGTTTATCTTGCATAAAATTACTCAGTTCTTCCCATCCTTGATCTTAAGTGGTATCTGAATGTATTCCTGAAGGAGTGGAGGTACTCGCTCTCTTAGTCGAGTTAGGGGAAGGGACATTCATGCTGAACCCTGGGTCCGAGCTATCTGTTGCACACTGGTTCTTTCCTGTAAGCAGAGGTGGTCTCTTTTGCGGAAGTCCATGGTGCATGAGCTCCTAGTTTATTCATGCTGCTCAGGCAATGATACTGGGGGGTACTGGACATTTCTTTCCTCTTGATGTAGTTTCCTCTTAGTTCTTGCCAGCTATGGACTTGGGCTCAACTACCTATCTCCAACCTTTGCTCTGAGGTCAATCACACTGTCCTTTGGAGGTCTCAAAACCAACTTTTCAGTCTCCAGAGTTCATGTCATGCAGGCAACTTAGCATGCCTTAGCTAAGTTTATTTGCCACACATCTTTTAATTTTTCCTTCTTTTCAATTTGGCCAAACCCTCCAAATTGCTATATACCGGGTTAGTAAGGAATTAATTTTATTTGTTTTTTCCAGAATCCAAAGGTGGATTGAAGTACTTTTTGTTTTGCCATAGTTATTATTCTTGATACTATTCTTATTATTTAACAAATCTTCCCAGCAATGAGTTTCAAAGGCCCAGAGAAAATTAGCAGCTTCACTTTTCTCACCCTTTCTTTCTTTCCTATTTCTATCTCTAGTGCTATTAACTGTATTAAATCCTTCTTTCTGACTCTGTATAAGCCTTAGACGAGAAGGGATATCCTTTTTCCCCTATGAATGAGCATTAGGAGATGGGTCCTCCAGGTTTGTGCTTGATACATCAATAAGGAGGACAAAAATAGTTAGCAAATCTAATCTTTTCTACTGATTTGCCAGGACATCTAGTACCAACCTTCTAGCCTGGGTGGAGGCTGCAATGAAGCCAGGAACACATGTAACGTGTGCACAGCAGCTGACAGGTTATGAGTCTATTGGGATGCCCAGGGCAAAATGATGCTGTAGACTTGAGTACCAATCATGCATAAGCTATATCTTAAACAGAAAATCAGGTGCAACTCAGAACAGAGCACCACTGCCTTGAATGTAACATCTGCTTTATTACCTAAAGCAAAAGGATAATGAGGCAGCCATCCGGGAAGGGTGGCAGAGTCAGCAGCCCATACACACGAGACAGCACGTCTCGAGAATTTACAAAGACCCACTAGTCTGTGATTCTCAGTCTTGGCTCCACATTAAAATCACCTGCAGGAGTTTTATTGATTCAGGTGCCCAGGCAACGCTCTATTATATCAGAATCTCTGGCTATAGGACTCATTTTTAAAACTCCCAAAGTGATTCCAATGTGCAGCCAAGTTTGAGAACCACTGCACCAGAGGAAGAAACCTAAAAGGAGACTGGAAATCAGGCTTTTTGAAATTAGGGGCTATGCCCTCATAATCTTTTTTCAGTGTGAAGACAAATTTCTTATAAACCTAAAGATGTTATAATGCCTAGTGCTTTTTAAAGTTTATGTGTCGTTAGAGGAATGGGCTTTTGTTAGGGTTCTCCAGTATTACTCTAGACTCATGGCTCCTTTCATTATTATATTTTAGACTGTATCAGTGAAAATAGAAAAATGAGAAAATATTGCTTTAAAAAGAAAAGAAAAGAAAGAAAATGGGCTTGAAAAAATAAATCACAAGGTAGAGGATTCATGAGTCTTAAAAGAGTTATCTTTGACAGAACTCACAACTAAACTTTTCACCCCTATCACTTAAATAAAAAAAGAATATCAGTTTCCAGATGCAAAGTACCAAAGCTCTAAGCTCTCAGTTTAAGGAAATTAAATTATGTGCTATACCTTACCAAATATCAATCAGGCTACAAGTCATCATTCAGAGGTTCTGGAAAAAAAAATCATTAAATTTGTAAATCAACCCAGTATTTCAGTGTAAAGGCAAACATAATATAGTTCACTTAATCAATATATTCTCCAAGGGAACTAGAAAAAGTCTTTATGTTATTTAATTTCCAACACAGGCCCCTGCATTGTTTATCATTGTATACTGTCCTTTTTAAAAATGACATTTTTATAATGCAAAAATCATGTTAGCTTTTAAGTATTAATTTATATATTTCACTGTTGATGTCAGCCTGACAGCTGTGAAAAAACATTACACATTGTCTAATGTGAATGTTAGCCCTGGAAGGAGATAGCTAGAGATAAATTCTACCCCATTCAGTTCATGACAACCACCACTAGGAAAATGAACGTGATTAACAAATGGTGGAGAGGTTAGTAAACTTCGTGTGTTGTAAGGTTTTTTAAAAACATGATAATGTACAGGTACTGTATCAAAATGAGTGCAAAGAAGACCTCTGGGAGACTATTTGCTAGCAAGCATCCAGTTTTGTTATCCAAAGATAGTATTTTTCAATAAATCATAGTATATATACACACATATATAGACACATGTGCATATGACATTTTTTTTGAGCCTAACAAAATTTCTGGGCCTTTTCTGCCAAATCCCACTTAGAATTACAGAGTATTTTGGCCTAGAGGGGATTTTAGATATTATGAAAAACTATTTTGGGATAATACATAACTTCCTTTGGTCACAATTTTGCCTGTTAATTCCTCTAAGATCTTAGAGAAGTTACTTAAACTTTCTGACTATGCTAAAATTGTGATAACTAAGCAAGCATCCTAAGTGTCCATCCTATAGATGATGATCCAGAAATGTTAGTTGGGTATTTTACAAACGAAGTTAAGATTTGAGTGATTAGTCCTTGGCAGCAAAACTAGACATTGGCAGAGTTGAGACCAGAACCACAAGCTTCTGGCAACTCGCATGTATTTTTACTTTTCCTCCTACCTCTTAAAAGTCAGAGGAGAAGTTATGAGTCTTTAGGTTTCTTAGAATTTGTACCAGAACTCCCAAGCTCTTTTGAAAGGAAGAGACCACTAAGTGGCTTTTATATAAGATGTCTGGAGATAACTATAGAGATAATTTTCAAATTCTTTAAAATTAGAGCTTTGAAGTCTATCGGGAAAGATATTTTGAAGTATTCACCAATGTGTTTTTAATTTGATTTTTTCCCCACATGACCCTTCTCCCCATTTCAACGAGAGTAAGAGTAGTTTAAGTATCTGCCTCAGGAAAGGAAAGATACAACAAGAAAAAAAAATGAGAACTAAGTTCTTGTGTCCTAAATTTCAAAATACACTTATGAATTCAAAGAAGACAGAACAGTGTTGAAAAAAAGGGCTCTTAAGTTGCATGATAAGAGATATTTTCAGTATTGAAAGCTAAGTTCCTGATCTAAATTACTGACATAGAAAAAAATAAATATTCTGTTAGAATGAGTTTTTATCACCTGGTAAATATCCATAAGGAATCTGGGAGGAGCATAAGTAAGATAGTAAGAAAAGAAAGAAAGCTAGCTATGGACCAGTGCTCTCTTGAAGTAAGAATTGCATGGCCGCTGCCCCCCTGGCGGAGTGAGAGATCCTGTTTGGGATCCTGTTCTTAGGAAATTCCTTCAACTGTGGTTTTGAAAGTAGAGAAGTAATGTTTAAATGGAGCTCTTTGGCTGATGAACATAAGGTCCAGAGTCCCTGTGAGCAATAGGTCCTAGAAGTGTGCCATCACATCATTTTATTTCCTTTGTGTTATGCTGTGTGGTACAGTTGTGTCCTGGAAAGACAACAGTTCCGGGGTGGGCAACGATGAGGAAGTCCATGTGGAATGGGGCACAGAAACTCATACATATGACATGGGGGCCTCATCTTGTGCTGACGTGGAGAGTTGATTATGCCCACAGAGTAGAGAAAGTGAGAGGCTTTGAACGGGAATTTGAACCTCAAGTTCTAGAGAACCATTGTTGTGTCCACACCCAGCTTTGTCTCTTAATTACTGCATAGACTTGGCACAGTTTGTTTTTTTTGTAAGTGCTCTGTGTATCAGTTTTCCTATTTCTAGAACATAGTAAAGTAGTACTTACTACATTGGGCTGTTAGGAAGATTGGTGAATATAAATATACAGATAGTTAGATAGACAGATAGCTATAAAAATAGGTATTGATGTAAAGCATCTATAGATTATGATGCTATATAAATGTTAACTGTTTTTTAATGGTCATTCTTAGCAGATGCCGGCTACGGATAGATATACTGTAAGGACTTAGTTCACACTCCCAGGTTTCACAACATTTCCATTAGACTTACCTGGAGTTTAGGACTTAGATCAAGTTGGGATTGGAGTAGAGACAGCAAACAAAAACAAAAACCTAAGTTTACTGAGAAAAGTTGAAACCTATTTGATAAACGTTTAGTTTTCATATGTGTGTGTGTACATGTAGTCATATATATATGTTTATTTCTTTGACACATAAGTGTGTTTCCTGTAGGATTGACACTACTAAAAATTAAGTGGTGAAAACTTAAAAGGCATTTAAGCTGAAATTCCTTTTTAGTATGACAGTAAGATGCTTTTTGCTGACATCTATCTATCTATCTATATCTTTCTCGTGTTTGAAAATTGATGCCATTACAGCGAAATAATTAAAGATTCTACTAATTGATTATATAGTATAGTAGGATAGATTTGGAGTCAGGATTCTCTCAGTAATAATGTTTTTAAAAAATCTGTTTCATAACTATCTTAATTGACTGGCAGATAATAATATTGCCTATACATTGGCAACAGAGAATAAGCTCATATTCAATTTATCCTATAAATTTTGAATAAATATAGGAAAAACATATATTAAATAGATTTATTTGTTTATTTATTTATTTACTTACTTATTTTGAGAGCGAGACAGTACACAAATGGTGGGGAAGGGCAGAGGAAGAGGGAGAGAGAGAGAATCTGCAGAAGACTCCCTGCTGAGCACAGGGCCCAATGCAGGGCTTTGAAATCAAGTCAGACTTGATCAGACTCTACGATCATGACCTGAGCCAAAATCAAGTCAGACACCTAACCGACTAAGTTATCCAGGCACCCCAAAATGACATTTTTTAAGAGAAGAAAATGATAGGAACTTGGGAAATGTTAAATAATTAAGAAATACCAAAAACAGAAATATCAAAAGTTAATCATATGTTGCTGAGCATGTTTACCATTTTAAGGATCTAAAACTTGGAATTGGAAAATTATCAAGACTTCCAGTATAAATAAAGGAGTATAAAGTACATAAGTCGCCTTTAATCTTTATGAGTGGAAAGTGTGAGTACCTCTATTCACTCATGTGTCTAACTGTGCAAACTTGTGAGCACCTTAACTCACAAAGACAGATGTCAGTACTTAAAAGCCTGGCCTTCAGACTGTAGGGATTACTGATTTCTGAAGCATTCAGACTGGGAAAAAATTATGTTCAGTGGAACTGAAAAAATGAAAGAGTTTTAAAGAAGGGAGTGTGGGTCAGCAAAACTCATGTTTTACATATTTTACCTAACCTTGTAACTCTTTTCCACCAAAGAACCTTTTTTCTCTACACTATTCTTGTTATCTCCTCCCTCCTTTCCCCTCCCTTTATCAGTAATCTGGTTTCAAAATCCATCTAGGTTAATAGGTACAGTATACTGCACTAAGATGGGATGCTTCAATGAGCAAATAACTTCTAGATTACATACCATGATTTTATAACTCTAGTTCACTCTTCAACTAGACTTGAGAAAGGGAATGTAATATGGAAAACATTAGGGGACCTTTATTTATTTTTTTTAAAGATTTTATTTATTTATTCATGAGACACACACACACACACACACACACACAGAGGCAGAGACACAGGCAGAGGGAGAAGCAGACTCCATGCAGGAAGCCCCATGCGGGACTCGATCCTGGGACCTGGGGATCATGACCTGAGCCAAAGGCAGAGGCTCAACCAATGAGCCACCGAGGTGTCCCTAGGTCACTTTTAAATCAGAGAAAATTATTGTTTGTAACTAAGAGGCATTAGTACAACACTGGCAAATGGCTGTAGGGATTCATTTATTCATTCTATAGATAAATATTGATCACTGAGTGACAGACACAGATCCATTACATGATGGTATTAAATCTTTTCAGCCCAATTCTTCCCATCTCAGTCTTAGTATACATATATAAATGTCAATATTATTTATCAGTTTCTGGGGCATTATAAAAATTCAGTAATTCATATCATTTCTTGTTTCATATTCCATGTATTTGCCATAGGTAGTGTGGAAAATTATAGAGTGGCTGATAGCTCTCTTTAACACAAAGAAATAAAATACAGGATGAGGGTTGTAATTAGGGAAAGAAAGGTCACAGGAGAGTACAGGGGTGTAAAGCAGGCAGCCCTGGATTTCACTGACAGGTGGAGAGAGAATACTTTTGAGGAGCAAAGGTCAGGTTTTATTAATTGCATCACTGTTCTACTCAAAACTTCCTAATGATTAAGACAAAAGACTGTAATAAGGCCTGTGATACATCTTATCTTCTTTCCACAAACAACTAGAAAATTGGACAAACTATATGTAACAAACATTTTTAGATATTAGACAGCAGGAATGTTTTTCCTGGAATTAGGAAAACAAATCACAGTAGCCTTATGCTTGGAGAAAATTTCTGGAATGCCTTTTGGCAAAGGGAACCCAAAGAGATTTTGGTTTTGCTCTTTTGACAACATGAGGACTGAATTTCTAAGATTCTGAGATGACTAGAATTTACAAGGTAGAAAATATGATATGAGAGAGATACACAGAGAAATAGTTCCAGTAATTTACATAGAGGTGTTAGTTTTTAGAATTCCATTCTGCACATACGATGAGTGCAGATAGGGCAAGCAAAGAAAATCTTGTAAGAAAATAGCAATTACCAGGGAGCCGTAAGCCAAACAGTTCCTAAAGATCACACAAAAATAGAAATTATTCAAGTCCTAATTCATTGTGGAATCTCATTAATATGTGGGACACTGTGTAGAGAATATCGTGCCTTAGGAGTAGGAGTAAGCGCTAGAGGAAATACTACTGTAGAGGAAATAGTGCCCTAAAATAAATATATAAGTTTTGAAAAATAATAAAAATAAATTTTGAAATAATAATAGTGTTTTTTAAAAGCTTTGAAAAGATAAAGTTAATCAACAACAGCCCACGATGATGTCATCACTCTTTAAAGGAAGACAATAAACGTCAGCACCTAACAACATCAAATTCACAAGCATTTAATGAAAAAAAGTACACAGATGTAAAGAATTAGTAAAATGAGGCTTATAGCCAGAAGTGATGTCTATCAATATCAACATTCTAAAAAATGACAGGAATGGAAGAATTTTTCAGTAAGGACTATAAAATCAATTATAAATATGCTCAGAAAATTAAAGAAAAATATGAACATAATGAAGGAAACTACACCCATGCAATTATTAATTAAACTACTAAAAATAATAAAGCTAAAACCCAAAAAGAAAAGAAAAAACATATAAAGCAAGGGTAAATAAATTATGGTCCATGTGCCAAATCTGGCCTATAACCTGTTTCTGTATGATCCCAAAGCTAAGATTGTTTGCTACACCTTTTTATTAAAGAAGAATATGTAGCAGTGACTGTGGCCCACAGAACTTAAAATATTTACCCCTGGTATGAAGCAATAAAGATAAATATTACTATAACCTTTTCTTCAGAAATTATGCAAGCCAGAAAACAATGGGGAAAAAATCATTAAAGAGCCAAACGAATAAAACTGTCAACCTAGAATTCTTTGCCCAGTGAAAATATCTTTTGTTAATGAAAGCCACATAAAAGCTTCAGGCCAGCAAAGCCCAAGGAATTTTTCCGTAGAATTACATTGTAAGACATGTTAAAGGACTTTCTTAAAGCAGAAGAGCTATTTTAAATGGAAACATAGATCTATGCAAAAGAATGAGTTCGATAAACATGTGTGGGGCTTATTTTTCTATTGTGTAATACATTTAAAGATAATAGGGATAAGAGACAACTCTTAGAGAATTCCAATTAGTAAATGTAAAAGCAATGAGGAAAATACATCATTAGAGCATTCTATAGTAATTGTTGCAGGAAAGATCTGCCAAAGCAAGAGGGCAAAAGTTTAAGGTGAAACACGGTATATTATAGTTTTAATATATTTATATAATATATATAAGATTTATTTATTTTAAAGAGATAGAGCGAGCCAGGGAAGAGACAGAGGGAGAGAGAGAAAGAATCCTGAAGTAGACTCTCCGCTGAGGTGGGAGCCTGATGTGGGGCTCCAACTTAGGAACCTAAGATCATGACCTAAGCTGAAATCAAAAGCTGACTGCGTAAATGACTTAGCTAGCCAGGGACCCCACCTCAAATATTTGTTAAATATAGAGGGGAAAAAATAATACTGTTACAATGAAGAAATTTGGTAGACACCGTGTTAGCCAGGTAGTAAACGGTTAACACAACCAGTAATAAGTCAAATACACATCATGTACTACTGATTTGATGCTGAGGAAGGGACATCAACTCTATGTTATTTTTCTCCCAAATCTGTAACCTCAACCTAATCATGAGAAAACATCAGACATATACAAATTGAAAGGCATTCAACCACATAGTTGGCCATTACTGTCTAAAAGTGTTAAGGTCATTAAGAATAAACACAGACTGAAAACTCACTGGAGATTAAGATAGGAAAAGTAAATGCAATGTGGGATCCTGCATCAGCTTTCACAATAGAGAAAGGTTATTAGTGCTAAAACTGGTGATTTGAAAAAAAAAAAAAAAAGTTTGTAGTTTAGGTGATAACACTCATACCAAAGTTAATTCCTTAGCTTCAATAATTGTGTAGTAGTTATGTAAGATGTTAACATTAGGGGAGGTTAGTGAAAGGTGTGAGAGAACCAACTCTCCATGCTATCCTTGCTATGCTTCCTGTAAATCTAAAATTGTTTGAAAATATTGTTAGAAATATTACATGACAGCTTAAAGAAAGATAATGCCAGAATGCCCTCAAGTCAGACTCCTTCAATTTATAATCTGGCTGTTTAATTAGTTTTCATATAACCTGACAAAAGTTACTTAGCCTCAGTTTCCCCGTAGATGTTATTCTCTCCATTGGGAGGATTAAATTGACTACTAGATGCAAATGTCTTAAGATAAAACTGCCTCGTAGTTAGTATATGTACTACATGACAAAAAAAGCACATAACTCTACTAGGGTAGATATATGAGAAAAAAATAACAGGAATATAAAATTAAAAGAAGAAAAACCTATGGCCTGATACTACTAGATTTTTCGAAGTAAAATTAACCTAATAGCATTATGTCACTGTTTGTTGACCAAATTGTTACCTGAAGCAAGCAAAAGTAAATAAATAATTAAAAATAAAAAACAAAATAAAGCAAAAATGTCTACCAAGTTGGGGAAAAATCATGAAATTTGATTCTGAAATTCCATGTATGAAGGGTCTTTGAATATCTGAATATCAAAATATAGGGTACCAAGACAAATAAATAGAAATGAAAATTTAATTTGCAGTAAATTGTGACTGAGAACTCTCCTTATTTTAAAATGGTGTCATTAGGCTAGCAAGACTAGGTTTATTTTAGACTGAGTTAATTTTGTAACCAACTGAGTCACCCAGGCGCCCCAGAATTCAAACAATTTTATAGAAATATACTCAAATATTTTCAAGAACTTACCAAAGTAAAACAAGAGTTGATGGAATAGGGAGTCATTTTTCTCTTTATGTGTATACATGGTTGAGAAAAAGTCAGAGGGAGGAAAAACCCACACAATGCAATATACTCATTAAAAGTGTTCTTCTATTAATGAATTAATAAGCATATGCTTAAAAGAGATTTGACAAGATCTTTTTTGTAGTATTTATTTGTAAAAATTACAGATTTCAAAAATCATTATCCAAAGTAAAGAAAACTAATTCCAAGAAAAATCAGGGTTATGTGCAATTGTTAAATTCCACACTCTCCAGGTTTCCACTTAAAGGAATTCTTTTTGAGCTTTTCTCCACCATGAATCTGTTGCTTTTGGTTTTAAGCCTGCACATTTTGATGTTCATTATCCTGATTGCCTTTTCTGTTTATTTCTCCAATTCCCTGACTCACCTCTTCATTCTATTTTGGCCTTTTTTTTTCTTCTTTCTATGTACATACATTTGCTACAGTGTTAGTTATCATCATGTTCAAAATATAATAATCTATAAAGCCATTAGAGGTCTTAGCTAACGGAATGAGGAAGTAATAAACAGACATTTACAGCACTATGAAGTTTTCTAGACTTGAGGAAAGAATTACAAATGACTATAGAAAGAAAGCTGTGAATGCTAAGTAAACATTGGTTTCCATAATATTCTCAAGAGTTTCCACTATAAAGTATGGGTTTCACAAACGTATATATACATGCATGTGTATGTATGTAAGGGCATAGGTATGTGAGTGTGACTTGTGCATGTCTTCCTGTATGTGTATACGTGTTTACATGCATCTGTACTGATGTATGTAAGCATGCATGCACATGAATATGTTTTCATACATACACACATGTATGTATACAAAATATATCAACACATCCACATGTACACATGTGCTTTGTTACATACATACATGTACACAAAAGGTATATGCACATACTTGCATACACATGCCTATATTTTCAAATGATGTGCATGCATGAACTTGAGTGAGAGAAACTATGAATTTTATAGCAGTGATTAACATGAATGACTGCTTGTGATCATTGAAAACACTTAATAAAGACTATTAGAAAATCAAGATTAATATTTGCCACATTGTATAGGTCATGAGATAACCTTCCTTCATTGGTAAAATGTTCTCTTGAATCTTCAAAATGATATTTGCATAGTTTCTTACTGAAATAAAGAGCAATTTGTTTGACGGGCCCTTTTTTTTTTTTTACCTTGAAGGGATTGCAAAAATGAAAGTTACAATTGTGAATTTATGTATCTGGTGGAAAGTATGTAAAGTCTGTAGTATGAACTTTTAAACCAAGGTTTCTCAAACCTCTGTGTGTACTTTAAAATAATCTGGCACAGGTAGAAATATTGATTTCTGGACTGTGACACTAGGGATCTGTGAATAGTGAGTGGATTCCAGTACTCTAAAAGTTTATGATGTACCGTGGGTGATTTTAATGCAGTTGGCCTATGGATCACACTTAAAGAAAAAAGAGAACAGTGCTGAGATTTGAATTTCATAATTTTTCTCCAGGATAAGGAACTACATAGAGCAGAAAAACACGAATTTCTGTATGGAGTCTGCCAAGTAGACAGAGATATACAAAGTTATTTCCTGTGTTACAAATGTTAACATTTGTGGACATATTTGTAACTACACAATTTTGGCTAATGGGATTTTTAAACATTATATGTTTCAATACAAAGCAAGGAGACAGCCTATTTCAGATTTAATAGTATACTTCATATGAACCTATAGAGATTCAGGACCCTTGATGCATGTTAGTTAAATAGCTATAAGCTTATAGGTGCCAGGGCCAAAGGTAAGAGACAGATTTATTTAAAACAGATTTTTGAAGCCATTTGGGATTCCAATCATTAATCATTCATCTCTTGATGAATGTTTGGTAGCAGTCAAGTGGAACACTCCTGCTGTTTTGCACCCAGAAAAGTCTATTCTGAGGTTGTGCTGACTCTAGCGGAATGTTGATGGCAACATCAGCTAAGCAGATGTGGCAGGAGAATGGCA
The DNA here is from genome assembly GCF_011100685.1 of Canis lupus familiaris. Classification (NCBI taxonomy): domain Eukaryota; kingdom Metazoa; phylum Chordata; class Mammalia; order Carnivora; family Canidae; genus Canis; species Canis lupus. Next base: position 21,166,610 of record NC_049239.1, read on the forward strand.
CTGGCCACAGCAGTCAAGGGAATCCAGAGCCACAAACTTCAAATGCATATTAAATGACATTTTAGATCAAATCAGATGCTTTAGAGCATTCATAGTCCTTGAAATGCTACATTCTTACTTATCATTGCTCAAGGACAATGTATACTAGTAGGCATGTAGATGTTCCTTGCTGTCAATTCTTTGTGTCATTTGCTGGAAACATGAATCCAGACAAGCTATCATTCAACTAAATCATGTTTCAATAAGACCTAAGATCTCCATTACTCTGTTAACTTACTTGTCTTTTGTGGAGTAAAGGGCAAAATTTGTGCTAGGACATATACTAGGCTCCTTTGGCACCACCATGATCGTCTGTGGATATCAGTTTCCAGGCAAAAGATGAACTCTATATGTTCATTATGAGGAAAAAGAAAAATACAAGCAGCCTCTATTCTGTTAACAACACTAACAGATATATTATAATAATGTCAAATCATATTAAAAATAGCCAAATTCATGAATGGTTAATTTTACTAGAAGTCATTTGATGACCTTCAGATAAGTGGAAAATCATGATACACTACCTGCATAAATTATTTCTTTTACTTTTATGTAAAACCATAAGTATCTTTTAACTAGAGGGAATTATGTATCAGTAAGCCAGATTTTCAAAAAAGGTCAGCAATACCACAAATCAGTCTCAAATAGCGATTTTCACTAAGAATGTATTTTAACATGATGTTAAATAAACCACATGAAGAAAATTATTTCTGGTATCTTGGTGTGACCTATGGATAATAGAAGATAGACATAAAAAACTGTCTAATGGAAGTAAAATGATAAATAGCTGAAACTAGCACGAGGTCTGTGACTATATTTTATGAAATATTCAAATGAATAGCATAAGTTGTATTTAAAAGTGAATATTGTTAAAAGTATTGAAAAACACATCTATAAACAAGCCCAAACTACCCTATAACTTACTCAAAATTTTGCCAACTTTTTACTTATTTTACTAGAGTTTTTTTGTTACTGAATTATTCACCTAGGGCAAGAATGTTCTAGACATTGGAGCTATAACAGTGAACAAAAAGAGACAAAGTCCACTGACCTCATGGAGCATACATTTTAAAAGAGGTAGATGAATATATAAAATAAAAAAGATATACTAGCAAAATATAATACATTTGAGATTATAATTGTTAGGGAGGAGAAGAAATCATGGACACTGCATACATAGGGTTTTGGTGGGGACAAGTTGAGAATTTAAACTGTAGGCCAGGAAATAGTTTGTGAAAAGCTGAGATACAAGGAGAGACTTTAAGCTGTTGAGAAAGTTTTGTGGACTTCTATGGGGACAGCATTCCAGTCAGAGAGGATGGCGACAGATGAGGCCACTGTAAAAGCAATGCCTGGTGTATTTAAGAAAGGCAAGGAAGAATGAACAACGAAAAAGAGTCCTAAAACATCTAAACATCATCTAAAACAATGATTCAAAATAAGAGAAAGGTAAACAATGGGAAGTTCAGGTCATGTGGAGTCATGTAGGATAATGCAATTAAGGACTTCAGTACTTTTTTTTTTTTTTTCCTGTCAGTAAGAAGTGAGGACTTCTGTGGACTTTCATATAAAAGCCTTAATTATTTGGGAAAGCATATCAACTTCTTAAAAAAAAAATAGTAGTTTTGTTAAGTGTTCAAAGTACCATAACTGAGCTAGAAGCCAGAAACACGAGGGTGATGGGATGAGACATGGTGCCCTCCTCACTGAGCTGACAGCCTGGTTGGAAGACAACCATTTAGAACAATCACAGTTATTTAAGAAGTTCTATGAAAGGAAGCATTGCAGAGCACTTGGTTAGCACCCAGGAGGAGCCTCTAACAAATCAAACAATGGTTTCCCTGGGGAAGTCACATGCAGGGTGAGACATGGAAGATCAGTAGAAGTTACCCAGCACAGTGAGAGGGAGGGAGGCCATGAGAGCAAGAGAAAGATTGTGTGTGTGTGTGTGTGTGTGTGTGTGTGTACGCAAGATACCTGGTTGTAACGACAGAATCGAGTGCTAGGCAGAGAGTGCATCATTGGAAAGTTTACATTTGATAATGGACATATACAAGAAAGCAAGGTAAGGTGTTTGGGAATTTGGAAGGGAGTAAAGAGTGCTAAGTTGGAACTGGAGAGGTGTGCATATTCCTTGTTGAATATGTCCTTTATTTTCAGTTAAGGACTGTATACTGAGGTTACCAGAAAACTCAGGATTTTAAAGTGAACAGCAGTTGTTTCCATTTTTATTTCAAAAGATCAACTTTGTTACAGAGTTGGTTAAGTAGTTATCAAACTGTTGGGGTAGTTCAGGCAAAATGTGATGAAGTCATGGATTTGACAATAAACAAAAGTAAAGGAAAAGGAGGGGAGAGGGAGATATATTTCAGGCATTTAAGGAAATAAAATTTGCAAGATTTATTAGTGTACAAGACAGTAAAGAAGAAAGAAAATTACCTGGTGTCTGGTTTGGGGAGCTAGCGTATAATGCCATTACTGAGATAAGAAGTGCTGTAGGAAAAGCAGATCGGTGAAGAGAAGATACGTTCAGTCAAAGATCCTTGTAAACATTCAAGTGGTGATGTTCAGAATTCTGTTGGATATGTGGATTTCCTACGGAGAATGTCTGGGACAAGATACACATTTGGCAAAGCTAGGTTAATTTAAGACATAGGAATAGATGAGATTGCTCAGAAAGTGTATATAAAATTTGAACACAAGAAAACTTCCAGTGGGACTCTTAAGAACCCAGATAATGGGGATCCCTGGGTGGCTCAGTGGTTTAGAGCCTGCCTTCAGCCCAGGGCGTGATCCTGGAGACCCGGGATCGAGTCCCACATCAGGCTCCCTGCATGGAGCCTGCTTCTTCCTCTGCCTGCTTCTGCCTCTGCCTGTGTCTCTGCCTCTCTCTCTGTCTCTCATAAATAAACAAAATCTTAAAAAAAAGAACCCAGATAATTAAGGAATAGAAGAAGAAAAAGTACCTTTAAGAAGATACCAGAGGTATGAGAAGAAAATGAGAAGACCATGAAATCTCAAAAAAAAAAAAAAAAAAAGAAGAAGAAAAAAATTTTTTAATAGTGGGCTTTTTTGTCTGTTTGGGCTGCTATAGCAAAATCCTACAGACTGAGTGACTTACAAACAACAAACATTTGTTCTCATAGTTCTGGAGCCTGGGAATCTGAGATCAAGGTGCCAGTGTCATGGAGTGAGGGTCTTCTTCCCTTTTGCAGATTTCTCATTGTATCTTATGTGGCAGAAGAAGCTAGGGAGCTCTGTGGGGTCTTTTTTACAGGAACATGAAACTCATTTATGAGGGTTCCATCCTCATGACCTAAAACCCTCAAAGGCCCTATCTCCTAATACTGTCATATTGGGTATTAGGATTTAAACATATGAATTTGAAAGGAACACAAACATTCTGATCATAGCAGAGAGAATGGCCAATGTTGGTAAATACTACTCAGAAGTCAAACCATCCATTATATTTTCTAAGAAGCCATTATTTGAAATCTTGTGGAAAACAGTCTCATTGAAATGGTGTAGACTACGGAGTTCAAAGTGTGGATGTGGTGAAAAGAAGCAGAGAGATGTGGACACTGTTATAAACTGGTGTGGTTGTATATTAAAGGTTTACAGAGGAACTCTGGTTTAAGAAGAAAATTCTGAATTCAGTTCACCAATAAAAGAAACAAACAAAAACGGCATAAAGTCGTTCTTTACACCCTCTGGATGGCAGGCATTAGGTCACATCCTGATGAATTTGGCTTAGAAACAAGGGCAGTGTCAAATGGAGAGGAATACACCCAACTCTCGAAGGAGGCTGTACTGCTGCATGCTTGCCAATAGCATACCTTAGTGAGGGCAAACCAGATAATTACAAACACAAAGTCTACAACTCAAGCCAGTGTCATATTTCAGAAAAGCCATCTATAGAGAGCAGGAAACTCAAGTTTGCCAAACACAGAGGCCAAGAGTGTAGTTGATATTGCTCCAGTTGAGTTATTGCCAAGGAAGGCAAACTGTAGGGGAACTCAGAGAATTTGAGGATCTAAACTGTCAGGGCAACAGAGTGTATCCAAATGGGTCAATGCGGGAGGAAGACTGGATAATATCAAACATGATGCTATGGAGTAGAACAGCAGGAAACTAGGAGACAAATTATGTCTGACAAGAGAGGAGCAGAAGCCCATCTGGGTCTGAGCACGGGCCAAAGCCTTGTCCCTGTTCTAAAATGTAAAAGGCAACATATCAGAAATAAGCTCAGAAAAATGAGTGGCCAAGTGGTAGCTTCCCTGAGGCCTTGTATCCCGATAGACTCTCTCTCTCAAGGGTCCCTAATATTTAGATTCTCAAGGCTAGAGAATTTTATTGTAAAAACAGGGTGGGAGAAGGGATTTATTGCATGTTCTATAAATGACAGGTAATTTGTTGAAAAATACAAATCATCTCTGACATGTAGTAAAATCATATGGATGGGTTTAAGCAAGAACACATTTAACAATTTCACAAGTAGGAGAAAATATAAAAACTTTTGTATGTCTGCAAAGGCAAAATCTGCTTTCTAAAGATCAAATATGCTAAGGATTGTCATAGTTCTGTCATCCTGATTGATTCCATTGTCATTTTGTCAACAATGAGATGACATTGAGCAAAATTTTGATTCTCAAAGTTTCCCTTGGAAGCTGCAAAGTTACATTGTACTTAACAGTTGTCCGAACTCGATTGTGAATAAATCTTAAAATCTCACAGTAGAAGCTAGCAAGATAAGTAGTACTGTTTCTCCAATTGGAGGAAGAAGTCATTTTTTAAATTTAATTATATCATTCTTGGTAAAGAATGAGATTATGTTCAATTTGGAACTGCCATATTACTTATTACAAAATACTAAAACATTCTAAAATAAAGCATGGGAGAGATGTATGTCAAAGCAAAAAAAAAAAATGTTATTCACTGGAAATGAGAGCATCAGTTCATAGCAGATACATATTATATTTTCCCCAAAATGTACTAAGAGAACATGCATAATAAAATACAACTGACAAAAAAATAAAATAAAATAAAATAAAATAAAATAAAATAAAATAAAATAATAAAATACAACTGACAGATATTTTTAGTAACAAATGACCTAAATCTAATAAGTAATTCCTAAACCTTGAGGAAAGAAATCAAAAGCACCAGTTGCGATATTTCTTTAAATAAACTGATAAAAATGAAATTAATAATAAATGGTATGTTGATGAATGGCATGACAGGTAATGATGTAAATATTGCATCATTTTGCTTGGCACAATATCGATATGCTTCTGTTCTGGCAGAGACAATAATCAAAGATTATTGATCCTTGTGAATATTTTAGGTAACACATGTATAGGGACTTGTCTATACATAAAAGCTTTGATAAACTACGAAAAATATCAGAGTAGAAATACATTCTTCTATTTAGATCAATTAAAAACCAAAGATCTTGTTTGCTTTGTTAACGGGAAGGATGTCTCTATTGAGTTTTCCATTTAGCCTAAAGAATTCCACAGCTTTGCCCAATCAGAGGTGGTCAGACCAGTCTATTTCAAAACTTCATTCTCACTGCTCTGCCTGTTAACTGTTAAAATTAAGCATTGGAAGGTTTTTCGGACTGTTTTCTATTTATGATCACATGCTCGTGCTGCTCCAGATGTCCGACTATGGGGCAGAGGTGCTCCAATCTGCCCACCGAGGCTACAACTGTTTTATACCACTTTGCTCTGAACTTTTTCAAAGGTCAACTTTTGGCCTCAGAGCCAGAAGGAATCTTCCAGAACATTCCCTCTCCTACATCTCAAACATTCTTATCAGATTAAATTTTATATGTTAATTCAGTCTCTTAATTTCCCAACCTTTCTGTTCATGTCTCCTACCAATACTCATTGTTATTTCACTTGTTAATAAGCTTTTGTCTTATAAAATGCTCTCCCTGCTTAGGCAACATCATTCTTGATTATATCAACACCCACATGGCTAGCCCTTTCAGCACTTGGTCTTTCATTTTCTTTATTTCCCGATTTTAATGGCATTTTTTTCCCCTTGCTTTATCTCTAACCACTCCCACCCATCATTGTTACCTTCTGGAACTTGTGATTACCAAAAGCTGTATCAGAGCTTTTAGAAAATTTTTTAGAAAATTAATTTTCTAAAACTTGACATCACACTTTTTGATCGGTTCTTAAAATCTGTTAATTTCATGTCCTTGAATTCTAACCTTTTTATCTTGTCATACACAATCTTGTTTGATTAAAGATAAACTTCTGTGTTAAGATTCAGCTCACCCCTTGTCCACTGAAACCCAAGCTGTCTCACCTACTCTAGGACTCTGTTCCACTCTGCTACCCTGTCCTTGAATCTCCCTTTCTGTGAGTATATCCATGAACATGTTGTCATATTTTTATTTTAAAAAACAAAATCAACCAACATAAACAATAAAATCTCTTGATCCCATATTCTTTTTGCTTTTCTTGAAAGCAAAACTCTTAAAAAATGTGTATAATCATTAATTCTATTTCTTCTCTCATTTCTTTTGATGCCTCTCTAATCAGGCTTTTGCTTACATTGCTCTACTAAAACTCCTCTGGGCAAATTCCCCAATGTGGAAAAAGATTTGTATTAGTTCTGTGATACTAATTTACCCTGGACTAGAAATGGCAAGTGAAGCCACATACAACAGACCTCAGCTAACATTTTGTTGAGGAGCCTTTAATAGAATTTGAAAGATCTTGACACAGATGCTCAGACAAGGCAAAGTTGTTACTTTAGCCTATGTATTTGATTTGAGTATATAAGGAAAACATTTAGCAAACATTTTTTTTCCCATAAATTTTAAGTTAGATTTTTTTTTTTTGTATCTTCACAGAGTTGAGTTTCTGTCTCAGTGTATTTGCTAAGGGAGGCATAAAGCTTTGAAATATTGTTAAACGAGTTATTTTAATGTTTCTAAAGACTGTGAATGTAAACTTTGAAACTATTAAAATATGTTACTAAGAAAGAAATTTTGTTGAAATATGTCCTATAAAAAATATTTTGCTCATTTAGATGGTTATAGGAAATTGTTATAGGAAACTGATAGTTAACTCACAATCTGTGTCACTGTTTTTTTTCCTCTAACGTCATTTATGGTTAACTGGATTGGCTTTACTTAGGAGTCAGCAAGCATTTGAATACTTTGTTTTCACTTTCTCACTAAGAGTTTCTTAGTAATGAAACTCATGACTAAAAAAGCAATAAAAATTGAATTTTTCTCTATCAATAATGACTTTACTTTGTCAAATTTAGTATATAGTTTTCCATTCTTTTTTATATGACTTCTTGGCTAATCATTTTTACCTTTTCCAAAGGCTTTCTTATCTGTTTGCTATTCTCTTGGTTTTTCATTGTTCCTATTGGCTCTTTCTTCTCAGGCTTCTTTGTGGAGCCATCTTCCCTAACTTCCCCCATGGCTTTTCTTCTCATTCAGTCTTGTGAATTCAGAACTGTTGTACACTTCAAATTTATATCACTAAGATTGTCCTTTGAACTCCTGAATCATTTCCCAATTGCTTTTCAGTACCTCTTTCTGGCATCCTAAATAAGAGTCCATCTGCCTTATCCACACGTTTCCTAAATCTGAACCTCCCCAAGTTTTTTCCAAAGCAAATGGCACTTTTGTCCTTTCTTTCAGTTATTCAAGTCTAAACATTACATAATAGCACCTACTCTATCTCTCACATTTAATATGAATATATCAAAAAAGTTTATTCCCTTTGCATCTGAAAAATGTGGCCAATCCGACCTTCTGTCTCACCTCTACACTATCATCATGATCTCAACTGCTGTCATCCGTTGGCTAGACCATGTCATCCCTTTCAGTCTGCCCTCCAGCATGCAACTCGAGTGATCATTTTAAAAAATAAATCAGATCATTTTACCATTCTGCTTAAAACTATCCTGGAACATTCAAATATATTGAAAATAAAATCCAAGTCCTTGCCATGACCTCTAAGGCCATACCTGATTTGGTATTGGCTATCTCTTAGATTTTAGCCATCACTAACTAGCCTTCTTGTTGCCCCTCAATGAAACTATGGTTACCTTATTTCCTTTGCACTCTGCTATGAAATTTCTTTTCATAGATATTTTCTTAGATGTTTTTGGGATTTATACTTCTCTTTAAACATAACATTCTCAGAGTGGCCTGTCTCAAACAACATTTCTTTTTTTTTTTTTAATTTTTATTTATTTATGATAGTCACAGAAAGAGAGAGAGAGAGGCGGAGACATAGGCAGAGAGAGAAGCCCGCTCCATGCACCAGGAGCCCGATATGGGATTCAATCCCGGGTCTCCAGGATCGCGCCCTGGGCCAAAGGCAGGCGCTAAACCGCTGCGCCACCCAGGGATCCCTCAAACAACATTCCTTAAGCCAGACTCCATCACTCTTTATCTTTAAAAGGTGCTTTATTCCCTTAAATGTACTTATTATTCCTTGAAGTTACAATTCACTATTTTGCTTGCTTATTTTATATTCATCTTCATCAGAAGAACTTTAGGAACTTGGTCTTTGGGCTCAGTGCTATACACTCACATTTAGAACAGTTCCTGGCACTAAGCTCACTAAAATAAATACATACTGAAGACATGGCCTGGCCACCATCATCCTCCAGGTGTCATCATCTTTTCCACTAAGTTCCAATCACACTTGTCTTATCCTAACTCTCCTACCTCTTTTGTCTTGTGACCTCAGAGCCTCTGCTCATACATTCTTTTCTACCTGGAACAATCTATCTTTTCCCAAATAATTTTTTCCTTTCATGGTTAATTTCATATGGTTCAAATTCTTGGCTTCAATATTACTTCTTTTGAAAAGCCAAGCAAGATTGTCAATATAACGTTCATTCCTCATAGCCTCCTACTTAAATGTCTTGCTTTTCTTCATGCATTTGTTACTATTTGCTTTATTTAGCTGTTCAGTGTTTATATCACACATACTAGAATAAGCTCTCCATAAACAGTGATTATATCTGCATTATTCATTAATGTAAATAGCACAGTGCCAGGGCAGAAAATATACACACAGTAAATGTTTGTTGAATAAGTGAATATACACAAGAGGGAAGGGGCCAAAGGTGCCTCTAACATCAATTGCCTATTATGTCAAGACCAATTTACCCCACAAGCTCTGACCATTTTTTTTCTTTTCTTTTAGAACTCAATTTTCTAGTCTCTGGTCTCTATTTTTACTTCCTTAAATTGATTTGCCTCCTTTGTCTATTATCCTCCTTTGTCACTGATCTTGAAGCTATCTCAAATTTAGGACACAGAATTTAGAGTTTTGTCATATCCCACAAAGAAGAATGACTTTGTGTAATAGGCCCACATCCTTTCCTAGAACTCTGCATACAAACAGAGAGACAGGGATGAAAAGGTTCTATTACTAATAAATTTCAGGATAATTAATGGCTTTATTTATTTCCTAAAGGATGTCCCAAATCTTTTAATAGATTTTATACAACACTGAAAATGTCATTAACATCCTTTAAGTTAATTTTATGATCCATTAATAGAGTCCCAGTTCCCCTTCCTTTACACTTGAAAAATATAACTTTTGAAGATGCAGATTTGTTCCTCGACTATAAGGTAATCTCAGGTCGCTGCTCCTTAGAAAGCAGCTAGCTGACTGATTTGAGCACACACACACACACAGCTACATAAACATAATCATAAATATTTCCCTTAATACTAGTCCTTGGAGATCTCCTTGGCAATCATTTTTATAAGGAAAGGTGATGGTAATTTCATCCTAGAACCTGTTAGACTTCTCTTAAAATTACTTAAATTGGACTATTTTATGGCAAAGAAAAATTTCATATTAGCACTGAGAACTTTGGGAATAAACTATGCGGTCTGCCCTGGTGAAGATACTATCCATTAAGTTTTTTAGAGTTATTTTACCTAAAATTGTTATGAAATAGACATATAAAATTTAGATAAATTACCTAGTGTTGATGACTTGACTCATAGGCAAAACAATATTGCATTTATTTTCTTCTGCAGTTCTTGCAAGTACTCAAAATACATTTTCCTAACATGCAAGAACCTCTCCATAGAAATCAAGGGAAGAAATAGAGTACATTTATGAAATTTATTTAAAAAATGATACTTGTTTATTTCAGACCAAAAGTAAATTCTGATATATTTAATTATAATGAGATGGAATTTCAGTAAACCAAAGTTTGAAACCTTTTTAAAGAGTTCTTCCCTGACCTTTATTCCTTGTGTATTATAATCTCCAAGCAATATGTATCCACATATTTTTGGCCACCTGCTTCTTAGTTGAGAATGTCATTTGTCTGAAGAGCCAAGGGGTTGAGCTGGCATTGGTTTCCTGTATTGGGAAGTGGATATTAAAGTATAATGCCTACCATTTATGGCCAAAATTCTGCAGAGAATTTCTTAACTCCCACTCTAGCAAATGGAGTGAATAGAATGACCTCTGTCCTTTTTAAAAGTAATCTTTTATAAACAAGAGCTTGCTAGATCAAGGTAAAAGTTACTCATAAACAGTGTTGTAACAAAATTACATTTGGTCTCCCAATATGGCGAGTATTATTAGATCATTTGATTTGTCTTATGCAAATTTTAGAAAACAAAGGAACACAACTTTCCCAATATATAGATGGGAGACATACATATCAAAACAATAAGTTGGAAGGATTTCTAAATTAAAAATGAGTAGAAAATTTATGTTGATAAATCTCCCTCTGTTCGAGTTATCAACCCCCTATTTTTAGGATCAGGAAATTCAATTTATAATTGGAAATTTTTCTCTGGAATTCCAGTTAACCAATTTTTTCAAAATGTGTTCTCTGGAAAACTGATACCTTGGTATGTTAATAGGGGTACTAATAAAAAAGTTAGTTAACCTAATACAATGATTTTCGCAGTATGTTCCATGGACCTCTAGAGTCTATGGATGCAGTTAGGAGATCCATTAAGGTAAGACTGTTTTGTTAACATTGCTAGCATACTATTTGTCTTTTCCTCTCTATGTTGGTATTTACACTGGTGATATTCAAGCTGTGGTAAGTAAAACTATCATAGCACCAAACTGAACTTGTCATTGTATTCATGAGTGCCATGCATTCACATTAAAAAAACAAAATAAACAAATTAAAAACTCAAGATCTTTGATGCAGCAGTAAAAAGTTAAGTATTAAAATATTAAATATTAAGAATATTAATACTATTAAATCATTAAATCTCAGCACTAGATTACAAGTCTTAAATATTCTGTGTAAGAGAATAAGAAAGACATATAGGGCGTTTTTGATGGATAGTAAAATACAGCAATTGCATTGAGGTAAAGTATTTTTGTAATTGAGTTGCATTGAAAACAAATTTTACTTTAAAAAAATAAAGACTTAAAGGCATACTTGGGGATTTGGCAGTAATTTCTACAAAATTGAAAGATGACCAGTATACACCTGTCCTTCCAGGGAAAAACATCCAACCTTGTTACCTATAATAACATTTCAGCTTTCAAGTGAAAATTGGAATTTTGGGAAACATGTACCTGTCACTTTGTGCTCTAGACCTCAACATTTAAAGTGTCTTCTGATGTGATTGATGTTAAAAGTATGATTTTTTAAAAAATATTGTATAATGAAATGCTTTGACATTAAAAAAAATAAATATAACTCAGTGAATTGATATATTTCAACTGCTAAATATACAACATTACAAAAGCATGTTTATGGTCTGCATGTTTGTGTCCCCTTTCCCCCTGCCCTCAAAATGTATATGTTGAAATACTAATGCCCTATGTGATGATATTAGGAAGTCTGGTTTTTGGAAGGTGCTTAGGTCATGAAGATAGAATCCTTATGACTGAAATTAATCCTCTTTATAAAAGAGAGCCCATGGATAGCTAGCCCCTTTCACCCTATGGCACTAATTATATCAGGCACCTAGATAACTAAGTGCAAGAGAAAAACTAATAAATGATAAGAACTTAATGCCTCTAGACTCAAAGCAACAAGTGATGGTTAGGGATGGAAAAGTAAAAAAAAAAAAAAAAAAGAGGGAGAGAAAAGAAGAGAGAAGGTAGAAATCAGTAGAGATTTGAAGCATTTGTAAGTATCATCTTATTTAAATACTATTAAAATAATCAAATAGCTGGCAAGATTGCAATCTTTACTAAACCAAAACATCAGGGTAAACAGAAACTCAGAGACGTAAAACAAGCTACAGTGCACAAACAATTCTGTTTGTAGGGCATTTAAATATGTACTTTCGTTTTGGCTAACTCAAGGCACGGGGACAGAAGATAAGCCTTAGGAGGAGACAAATAAGAGATCCTCGGCAGAATAAACCGGTACTTACAATGACAAGCGTGAGTCCATGGCTGGTGTAGTATGGCTCAGGGGCGCTGCTCGAATAGGATTCTGTGGCGGTGTTGCCTGCTGGGGTCGTGCAAACCAGCCATGCAAAACTAGTCCCAATATCTGCTCCTGAGGAACACTGGGACATGCAGGAAGGAGTAACAATCCAAGAAAGTTGTGAATATGTGTGAATGAATGAATGAATGAATGAGTGATTTACATTGAGGTATAATTGACATACAACATCCTATTGGTTTTAGGCATACAATGTAATGATATGTAATTTGTATACACTGAATTTGTCTTAATTTAATGAGCAACAGATACCCAAAACGTTAGCATGTAGTAAGAATAAGTAGAAAAGAACCCAAATGAATTTGAAGTGTTCTAAATTCCTTGCGTTATTTGGGAGGAGAGTAAAAGTACTGATTAACTTTTGGTTTTGATATATTAAGTGCTCAAAACACAAACTGAGAATCCTATGCAATAGAAAAGTAATTTATTAAACAATCATAGCCCTCAGTTTGTGCTTCTGAATATACTTAATCAGGCCACAGATAGTGGAGTTCTTTAGGAGCTTGATGCAATGGGAAGTAGGGACCACATATTAAGAGGTCACTCAAGCAAATATATTTTTTTAATTATCTGTTCTATTATGTGTATATATGTAAGTATTAAGAGAGCTTCAAAAGAACATTCACTCAAATTAAAGTTATTTATTTCTTGGGCATGTATCATTGGATATATTCTAGAGTTATCATAGGAAAGTAGGGTTTGAGATCATTTTCTCTTCTTTCTTCTATTTATGATTTGTGAGAAGAACTTCAAATCACGATAACAAAGTGTCTTTCCTTTGAAATGATTTGTTTTATAGAATTATCAATTCTTATGCCTTTGATTTTATGGAACTAAATAATGGTAACTTGTGCAAAATTAGAATATCTAAGAAAATCACCCTCCCCCAATGTCCAGTTTAGGCAAGGGTGTCGGGAAAATTATCTCCTCAAATACTTGTGTGAGTGGAATTTAGTACAGATTTTCTGGATGGCAAAGCATACATAATAATGGCTTTTACATTGATTCAAGAGTTAGCCTAAGTAAATAATCTACTTAACCTAAAGATATACTCTAGAATGGGAATGATTGTGAAAGCAAATTTTTTTGGGAAAAAAAAATCTATATGTTCAAGAATTGGATTTTGCTAAATAAATTACAAATATTATAATTTACATAGTCATAAATGACGTTCCAGTTCAGAGGACAGCAAACCACATACAGCCTGTGGACCAAATCTGGCCCACTTTTTACTTTTATAAATAAAACTTTATTGGAAAAATAGTTGTGTGAATATTTATTTATTTATTTATTTATTTATTTAGTGTGTGAATATTTGTGATGTGTTGTCAATGGCTGCTTTCATGCTGTGATAGCAGAGTTGAATGTAGCTGCCAGAGACAATATGATATTTTTAAGGCTTAAAATATTTATTTTCTGGATTTTTATAGGAAAAATTGCCAACTCCTTGTCTTGATACATGTAAAAATTAAAATATATCTGTAGTTTAATTGATTATCTGTATCACAATCTCCCTACTTTACCTGTGACCTGCACCTATATACCAAAACATGCACATTCATCAACATAACTATACTGTATTGAGTAGGATGTGTCAAGTATTGGTTTAAGTTTATCTGTATGATTCACTTAATTCTTACAGTGCTCTTATGAATTATTATTTCATTTTACAAATAAACTGAAGGTCTGGGAAGTTACATAATTTGAACAACGTGAGACAACTAGTGAGTGACAGAGATAGGTTAAAAGCTTGCACATCCTTAATCTTTCCTGTGGCTGACCGACAATACCTCAAAATGTTAAAAGTATTCTCTGGATTCTTGGATTATGAGTGTTTTATTCTTATTCTTTTAATTTATATATTCTTCTTATAATGAGCTTTTATAATTTTGTTACTCGTTTTTTATTAAATTTCCTATTAAAAAAAATCTAAATATAGCCATCCCGACTTAACAGTGGTTCACCTTACAGTTTTTTTACTTTATAATGGGATGAAAGCCACACACATTCAGTAGAAACAATACTTCAAATTTTGAATTTTGATACTTTTCTTGACTAGCAACATGTGATATGATCTTGTTTTGTGATGTGAGGCAGGGAGAATGAGACTCAGCTACCTGTCAGCACATGATGATGAGGGTTAACAGAATCAGTGCACTTAAAATCATTCTGTACTCATACAACCACTCTGTTTTACTTTTAGTACAGCATTTAGTAAATTACATGAGATATTCAACACTTTGTTGTATAATAGGTTTCGTGTTAGACGATTTTGCCCACCTGTAGGGTAAAGTAAGTGTTTGGAGCAAGTGTAAAGTTTTTTTTGTTTTGTTTTGTTTATGATAGACACAGACGGAGAGAGAGGCAGAGACACAGGAGGAGAGAGAAGCAGGCTCCATGCTGGGAGCCCGACGTGGGACTCGATTCCAGGTCTCCAGGGTCACGCCCTGGGCCGAAGGTGGCAAACAGTGGAGCCACCCAGGGATCCCCCCGAGCAAGTTTAACGTAGGCTAGGCTAAGCTATAATATTTAGGTTAGATATATTGATTGCATTTCAACTTAGGTTTTTTTGTTTTCTTTTAAGATTTTATTTATTTATTTATGAGGGACACACAGAGAGAAAGAGAGAACCAGGAAGAGGGAGAAGCAGGCTCCCTGAAAGGAGCCCAGTATGGGACTCGATCCGGGACCTTAGAAGCACGCCCTGAGCTGAAGGCAGATGCTCAACCCTTGAGCCACCTAGGTTTCCCATCGACTTAGGATATTTTTCAATTTGTGATGTATTTATCAGGACATAATCCCATCCTAAATCAAAGAATATCTGGATTCAGCAGTTGTGAATTTGAAAATTGGTCAGAATTAATTATTATTTGTTGCCTATGTCTATATTTTCTCCTATAGGAAACCACAATTACGTATTATATAAGGGGCTGCATAAATGATATAGTAACTATTAAACTAAAGCACAAATTGTGTGTGTGTTTGTATCAGTGAAACTCTGGTAGGTCTGAGAGATACAATTTAATATTATTTTTTTAAAAGGATACTGGTATTTCTTAGTGACAAAGACCATCAGCAAAATATTAAGAAATGAAGAAATGTAAGATTTAACTTTATTTTTTTTTTCCCTTCTCAAAACTTCTTGCAAGCATGATTTATTTTCTCTATTGGTGGTTTTTCACTCTTTTACCCTTTGAATTAAAAATTTCACAAACCATTATACTCTCAGAGTTCATTGACATTGTAAGCCAGTAGCTTTTTGTCAGATATCTTCAGCTTCAATTTTTTCTGTAACATTTGACATTATCATCTTCCTTTTCTTCAAATAATCCTCTCCTCTGACATCTTTTATCTTGCACTATACCAGCACTCCTACTCATCTGTAGTAGTATTGCCCTTCTCTGCCAAGCCTGTTCCTTACCCCTAACTGCAGGGCTCCATGACAGCTCCCCATCACCTTTCACTACATGTCTTAGCCACACTGAGAAGCTTCTCCATTTGCTAAACCAGCATGCTATCATCATCTTTGGGTCCCTGCTCAAAATTCACATCCTTCTAGCACAGATATTCTCCCTTCTTCCTGTGGCTGGTTTGTACTCACTTTTTTAAGCCTCTACTGAATTATCAACAGCGTCCAGAAAGGGTTCCTTAATTTACTAAGATAAATTATTTCTTCCTTCATTGGACATTCATTTTTGATATTTGATAACATTTTATTTATATCTTGAGTGTTGTATTCTACTAATTTTATGCCAGTTTCTACAGTGGGCAACATGAGTACTTCTAATGACTGCTTCTTACCAATTTATTTAAAGTTTCTGTACTACATATTGCATTGAACATGATATATGTGCAATAACAATTTGTTGATGATAATATTTATTTAAGCAAAAACTAGGAGAATGGCTTGGCCTGTGTCTTTTGTCACGTTACTATGGGTAAATGTGTGTACTATAAATTTGATGGTAAGCATGTCTGAAGAACACTTTGATTTCCACGTTCAGTTAGTATGAAAGAGTAGAGGCATATAAGAAAATTTGCAAAGCTTAGGAATTTATGCTTCTTACAAATGACTCACAATTTCAGGCATTTTCTTATCATGATGAAACCTGTGTGTGATTATAACATGTGTAGATGTGCTTTAAAATCTGTATGCTATTAACTATATAAAGTTCAAGTGTTTTGAATTATGTATCAATCCTGTATGCCATTAATTGGAGATATTGGTTGTAATATATGTCAGAGATTAAGTGCACTTTTGGCATTTAGAAGGGTGGGAATAGTAGGTTATTGCAGCTGGCTTTAATACTTCGATGTTAACAGGAGTTTCAAAGCAAAGAAGAATTTGAATGAATGATTTTCAGAGATATTTCATTTACAGTAAAGTATTATATTAACTTTTGTCTTGAAAAGAAAAAAAAGACATTCATTTTGTCTTCTGTAATTAATCAAGTCCTGGGTTATCCTGAAAAAAATAGCTTGGGATCTTTGGGTTGGACATTGCCAATGAGAATAGAAACCACTGCCATAGTTGCAGCTGAAATCAGAGGTAGGTCAAGGCAACTCAAAGTGCCTGCTATACTAAAGGCATAGCTGTATTTTATTTCTCACTAGGGAAGAAAAAAGATTGCTGTCAATTATACTATGATACATGTTTTCTTGTCATTTAGACATTTTATCTTATTTTTATTTATTTTTTATACCTATTTAAAAAATCTTTTAATTTTTTTTACACAAGCTCCTTTCTCTACATGTTTGTGTTTGTGTGCAAAATAAATTAGGTGATGCATTTGTAAAACTCATATTCATAGTCTGACAATTGGGGCATGAGGGTGGCTCAGTGGTTGAGTGTGATCCCGGGGTCCTGGGATCGAGTCCCAAGTCGGACTCCCCTCAGGGAGCCTGTTTCTCCCTCTGCCTATGTCTCCGCCTCTCTCTCTCTGTGTCTCACATGAATAAATAAATAAAATCTTAAAAAACAAAACAAAGTCTTATAATTCCAAATAATACTTTGATCCTAAATTGTCAGTGTTTCTGTTTTTTTGCATACATCATGCTGTGTGACATTATGTGTTAGAGATGCAGCATTTCTTAAAAGCATGTTCTTCTATTTCTCTGGGATTTTCAAGCCCCAAGACCCTTTCTGCTTGTTTTAATTCACATAGGCAATGTATTACAGCTATGTCACAACTGCTTCCTGGCTGGCAGGATTGTAAAATACATCTTGATTTCAGAGATGTTAAAACATTAAAAAAAAAAAATCTTAGATCAGATGAAACATGGTATTTAGGCCATATTAAGGAAATAGTGAAAACACTCATCAGTTAGTTAACATATTCACTGGTCTCTATACCTTTGCAATATATATTTTTTCATATGTTAGCATAAATATTTTATTTTTAAGGTAAATACTGATGGAAGATAATTAGATTGAAGAGTAATTTATTGAATATTTTTCTTCTTATATGCTACATTTTTAAAAAATGGTGTGATGTGTCGCAGGAATGCCAAAGGTAGCTTTCTAAGCTATTTTGCTTAAAATTCAAAAAAAAAGTTATTGTGTAATTTTACAGTTGGACAATTAAAATAAAATTTCATTGAGTTTTTTTTACATATGTTCAATCTATTAATAGCAAAGTAATTTGTTATGCATTTTTCCAAATGGTGATTAAGCAATTAAAATTCTAATAAATATTAGAAGTATATCATTTTATGCTTTTGATCTCCAATTCTAAGCTTCATTAGCTTAGAAGTCTCTGAGAAACTAAGGGGGATAAAAAGGGAAAGCAGCTGCCATTTATTAAAAATGCATGTTCAATGTTGAATCGTTCATAAGAAAAAGAAAGGTTAGGGGACGCCTGGATGGTTCAGTGGTTGAGCCTCTGCCTTTGGCTTAGGTTATGATCCTGGGGTCCTGGGATCCAGTCCCAAGTCGGGCTCCCTGCATGGAGCCTGCTTCTCCCTCTGCCTGTGTCTCTGCCTTTCTCTCTGTGTCTCTTATGAATGGATAAGTAAAATCTTAAAAAAGAAAAAAAAAAAAAAAAAGAAAGGTGAGTTACATAGAATGGTGACAGAGCATAAATAAAGCCAAGATTGAAGAGCTGATCATCGAGGCTGAACCTCATTGCTTTTGCATTCTTGCATTAATGTTTTCTGTTCATATTTTTATATGCAACCAGATTTAGGAACATGAATTGCCAAGATAATAAATTTAATATATTTGTTATTTTAAAAGCACATACCATCCTGATATGTCATGTATTTCTTTATGGCTTTGATAAAAAAATCTAAAAATGATAGAAGATAAATGTTTGAAATATGATCATTAAATATTTTTAAGAAACTATTTTGAGACTTTGAAAGTTCTGTTTTTAAACGTTTGCACACATTTTGATTCTTCATTTTGAGAAGTTCTATAAAATTTCGACTGAAGTTATTTAAGCTGCTCTCTGAAGATAGTCTTGAATATTTTCATTACAACAGTTCCTTGCAGGTGGATTTAATCCACATTTTAGAATATTGAAGAGTTCATTAGAAGCTGTTTTCCTTAGTTTTCTTTGGTTATATTATCTCTTGATTCTTCTGCTAAAATAGGGTCGGATTTTTGTACCTTTTTCTTATAGTTGTGGTGAGAGCTGTAAATCACCTTTTCAAGATGCCTAAGTAAGGACCGAGAGTTCTATTACATCCCAGAAGACTAATAAGAACTCTACTTTCACTTCAGCTTACACTTGCTATATTATAAACCACTGGATTCATCCAACATTACGGTACTGTTTATCCATAAAATAGGTGATTTTTAACTAAGCCCATGTCTTAATATAATTATATAATTATCTTATTTTCAGTGACCAAGTTATCGATTTAATATCTGTAATTGCAAATTGAGCTAATTTTTAAGCCACTCATCTTGTAAAATATAGTTATGAATCTATTCAAGCCTTCATATATATTACACACACACATATACATCATTACATGTAGATGTATATATTTCAGTAGGGCATAACTTGGGGTTATTTGGTGACAGAGTATGCCAAAATAGGACACAATATTTCAATTTTGTCTTTAAATTCCTTGCTTTAATCTATTCCTTAATCCATTTAACTCACTTGATTAGTGTATGTAAGCAAGTGAAAACACAACAAAAGTTTTATATCTTCTATCATCCTTTAATCTACTTATCCATTTCAGACTATTATTCATTAGGTAGAGGCACAGCCAATCTTCAATGGAAGCCTCAGGGATGCAGGAAAGGAACATTGGACTAAGTAAGAGTCAAGAGAGCTGCATTGTGACTTCAATGTTGTTCTTTATCATTCTTGTAACTTTCAAAGTGACACATCAAAACAGATCTCAGACTCCATTCCTGATCAAAACTCTTCAGAGTGTAGGGATAGAGGGGAACATTCCTCAACGTCTTAAAAGCCATCTACGAAAAGCCCACAGCAAATATCATTCTCAATGGGGAAGCACTGGGAGCCTTTCCCCTAAGATCAGGAACAAGTCAGGGATGTCCACTCTCACCACTGCTATTCAACATAGTACTGGAAGTCCTAACCTCAGCAATCAGACAACAAAAAGACATTAAAGGCATTCAAATTGGCAAAGAAGAAGTCAAACTCTCCCTCTTCGCCGATGACATGATACTCTACATAGAAAACCCAAAAGCCTCCACCCCAAGATTGCTAGAACTCATACAGCAATTTGGTAGCGTGGCAGGAAACAAAATCAATGCCCAGAAGTCAGTGGCATTTCTATACACTAACAATGAGACTGAAGAAAGAGAAATTAAGGAGTCAATCCCATTGACAATTGCACCCAAAAGCATAAGATAGCTAGGAAAAAACCTAACCAAAGAGGTAAAGGATCTATACCCTCAAAACTATAGAACACTTCTGAAAGAAATTGAGGAAGACACAAAGAGATGGAAAAATATTCCATGCTCATGGATTGGCAGAATTAATATTGTGAAAATGTCAATGTTACCCAGGGCAATTTACATGTCTAATGCAATCCCTATCAAAATACCATGGACTTTCTTCAGAGAGTTAGAACAAATTATTTTAAGATTTGTGTGGAATCAGAAAAGACCCCGAATAGCCAGGGGAATTTTAAAAAAGAAAACCATATCTGGGGGCATCACAATGCCAGATTTCTGGTCGTACTACAAAGCTGTGGTCATCAAGACAGTGTGGTACTGGCACAAAAACAGACACATAGATCAATGGAACAGAATAGAGAACCCAGAAGTGGACCCTGAACTTTATGGTCAACTAATATTCAATAAAGTTGGAAAGACTATCAATTGGAAGAAAGACAGTCTCTTCAATAAATGGTGCTGGGAAAATTGGACATCCACATGCAGAAGAATGAAACTAGACCACTCTCTTTCACCATACACAAAGATAAACTCAAAATGGATGAAAGATCTAAACGTGAGACAAGATTCCATCAAAATCCTAGAGGAGAACACAGGCAACACCCTTTTTGAACTCGGCCACAGTAACTTCTTGCAAGATCATCCACGAAGGCAAAAGAAACAAAAGCAAAAATGAACTATTGGGACTTCATCAAGATAAGAAGCTTTTGCACAGCAAAGGATACAGTCAACAAAACTAAATGACAACCTACAGAATGGGAGAAGATATTTGCAAATGACGTATCAGATAAAGGGCTAGTTTCCAAGATCTAGAAAGAACTTATTAAACTCAACAGCAAAGAAACAAACAATCCAATCATGAAATGGGCAAAAGACATGAAGAGAAATCTCACAGAGGAAGACATAGACATGGCCAACATGCACATGAGAAAATGCTCTGCATCACTTGCCATCAGGGAAATACAAATCAAAACCACAATGAGATCCCACCTCACACGGTGAGAATGGGGAAAATTAACAAGGCAGGAAACAACAAATGTTGGAGAGGATGCAGAGAAAAGGGAACCCTCTTACACTGTTGGTGGGAATGTGAACTGTTGCAGCCACTCTGGAAAACTGTGTGAAGGTTCCTCAAAGAGTTAAAAATAGACCTGCCCTACGACCCAGCAATTGCACTGTTGGGGATTTACCCCAAAGATACAGATGCAATGAAACGCTGGGACACCTGCACCCCGATGTTTACAGCAGCAATGGCCACGATAGCCAAACTGTGGAAGGAGCCTCGGTGTCCATCGAAAGATGAATGGATAAAGAAGATGTGGTTTATGTATACAATGGAATATTACTCAGCCATTAGAAAC
Organism: Canis lupus familiaris; assembly: GCF_011100685.1. NCBI lineage: Eukaryota > Metazoa > Chordata > Mammalia > Carnivora > Canidae > Canis > Canis lupus. The sequence continues at coordinate 21,188,339 of NC_049239.1, forward strand.
GACAAATACCCACCATTTGCTTCACCGTGGATGGAACTGGAGGGTATTATGCTGAGTGAAGTAAGTCAATCGGAGAAGGACAAACATTATATGTTCTCATTCATTTGGGGAATATAAATAATAGTGAAAGGGAATATAAGGGAAGGGAGAAGAAATGTGTGGGAAATATCAGAAAGGGAGACAGAGCATAAAGACTCCTAACTCTGGGAAACGAACTAGGGGCGGTGGAAGGGGAGGAGGGCGAGGGGTGGGGGTGAATGGGTGACGGGCACTGAGGGGGGCACTTGATGGGATGAGCACTGGGTGTTATTCTGTATGTTGGCAAATTGAACACCAATAAAAAATAAATTTATCATAAAAAAAAGATTTCAGACTCAATTTTTTTTAAAGATTTTATTTATTAATTCATGAGAGACACACAGAGAGAGGCAGAGACATAGGCAGAGGGAAAAGCAGGATCCCTGCAGGGAGCTAGATGCAAGACTCAATCCCAGGACCCTGAGCTGAAGGTAGACGCTCAACAGCTGAGCCACCCAGGCGTCCCAAAACTCCTCAATTTTGAAAGGAGATCAATGGACCTGTGATCTCTATTATTACTTAAGTATAAAATATTCTGATTTATAAACCAATGCAGGTCTTTCATTATAATTGAAAATCAAAGCCATATTCTAGAAAATGAAAGTTATATAACTTTAATTATTGAAGTTATTATATTTGCACTTTATTTTCAAACATAATCTATTCAATTAATTTTCTGGAAAGTTATATGCATTTTATGATAATGACATTGGGGAAAAGTGACATTATTCTAATACAAATATTGTAAATATAGTCAGACTTAGTTCCAAAGTTTGGAAAAAATCAAAGACAGATGACTTCTAATGAAAAGACAGAAACAACCACTCAAAAGTATTCTGATAGTACAATCAAATGCTGCCAATAGAAATGAAGAGGACACCTAAAAATCAACGCAGCCATATTTTGAAAGAACATTTATAAAAGATGAAAAAGCAAAATCTGAGGCTGAGTAAAAGATTGAAAAGTTGTTACTAACCAAATGAGGTAAAGACTTAAAATGGTTAGGTTTTCATGGCAGCCCAGATGGCTCAGCGGTTTAGTGCCAGCTTCAGCCCAGGGTCTGATCCTAGAGACCCAGGATCCAGTCCTATGTCGGGCTCCCTGCATGGAGCCTGCTTCTCCATATGTCTCTGCCTGCCTCTCTCTCTCTCTCTCTCTCTCTCTCTCTGTCTCTAATGAATAAGTAAATAAAATCTTTAAAAAGAAAAAATGTTTAGGTTTTCAAATGTGGTGAATGCAGAAGTCCACCGGCATACTAGATTAAGAGGACAAAGAGGAAATGTTTTAAAATCCTTCAGTGCCTTTTTTTAAAGAAAACAACAACAACAACAAAACTTTCGATTGCCACTCCTGCTATCACTCCACTAACCTTTAAGTTCCTAAGTCAAATTTACTTTTTTCTCAAATCTTTAACTTATATTACTCTCTATGCACAGAGTGTTTTTCCCTCTCTTCTCTGATTAATCCTACTCTTCCTTTAAGATTCTGTAAAATCCCCCTGCTACATCTTTACTTATACAATTTAGTCTAGAACATAATTTATTTGCGTTTATATTTGAACACTATTTGTTTCACAAAATAAGGTTTATATACCCAAACAGATATCCGCTTGGGAATATAAACCTTATTTTGTGATTCCTGTTTTCTAGCCATCTGGCACTGTACCAGGAACATAAGAAAAAACTATAAATATTTGACAAATATAAGCAAATGAAGAAATGCTGTATGGCCTATTGTCTCCTAATATCCACTTCCCACTGTCTTTTAATATTGAATACTTTTAATTTTGCTGTGCACATGGCTCCTAAAGTAAACACATCCCCACTCTCTGTTATAACGAAGTTTGTCCACATGACTAGTTCTGACCAATGACCCATGAGCAGTGGAGCTATGTCTTCTGACCTGAGCCCTTAAAATGAGAAGGTATGTCCTCCCCGCACCAGTGGCCAGGGTCTGTACTTGGTGGTAGGAGCTAGTATAGCCCTCCTAGCATACAACATGAAAGCTACTTTTTGAGGATGGTACCTTTTAAAAAGGAATGCTTTTTGAGCCAAAGATAAAGGAGCTGGGCTTCTTAAAATTGTGTAGTTAATGATTAGGTATGATCTGCTTAGCTTCTGACATGAGATAAATATAAATTTTTCTTAAGGTATTATAATATTCGCATTTTTGTTATTGTGCCTAGAACCTAATATAGCTTCAGATAATGTCATCTTGAGTGTATTCTAGGGACACTGCAGTTACTTAATGATATCCAAACATTAGTACTTGAAAGCAAAAAACAAGCTTTTCTTCCTATTCACTGTAGAATAGAGATTTTGTTAGCTGGAAAAAAACTTTAAGCAAGAATTGGACTGAAATTAAACCCATGTTTCTTTTGAGTTCTTTTTTCCTTTATGTTGGGCAACATTTCAATTATGGTTTAAATCTTAGTTATAAGGAATGGTTTTAAACAAAGCCATGGGAGATGGGTAATTGAATTGTTAAGGACAAACATGGCAGTAGAAAAAGAACTTTCTAAAACATAAAGCAGAATACATTTCAAAGGAAGTGTGTCAGACTTTTAGAAATATTGAGGATAGTTCAAAGGTTCTCGGGTTTTTGGCTCTTTTCTTTTGTTTCTAATCTGCCTAAGTGATCTAGACATAGAGACCAGCTGCAAATATGTTTAATTTGATGATACACAAAGAGGGGGCCTGGATTAAATGCAAGACAAAGTGAATGGGAGGTTACAATCTTTGTGGTAGAGAAATTACATCATACATGTGGTAAAGACAGAAAATAGACCCACATTTAGAATACAATTGAAAATATATTTCAAGAATATCAAAGTATCACCTTTAAGTCATGAGTATATTGAAACTACATTAGCTAATTTGTAAAAAAATTAAACTGCCCTAGTACAATTAATAACCTGAATTATCATTCCTTCATGTGCATGCCATTTTGAGAATATAATTTGACTTGACAGATATTTCACTGGTATCTAAGATAATTTCACTAATGGATATAATGGTCATACATATGGCTATGTATGGAAAAGGGAATGTTTTGCAAAGAAGGTGCTATAAGACACTGAGCACAACTAGAGAATTCCAAATGAATTATACACATCAGGGACCGTGTCTTTTTCAGTGTTTGTCTTGGGTTGTGAGAAGTTGGGAGGAGGAATTGGGTCCCTATGATTGGTTTTTACAGTGATTTTGCTAAAATCCTTTTAACATAGCTTACTTCAAAACATTGTTCAATATTATTTTTCCAGAAATAAAATAGAATACTTTAAAATTATTTTAGCATTAGAAAATAGTATCAATCTTTTCATTTGTATCTTTACCCAGAACCTCTGAAAACTTTAGTCCTTAAAATGATTTATATGTGACATTAATAAATAGTCCGTATTAGTTTACTTCCGGAGATCATATGCTGAGATTCCTTAATTCCACTTGAAACAAACATTACTGAGGGACCTAAACATAATGTGATAAGTAGATCCCACTCTAACTACTCCAACAAATTCAAAGAAGCATTTAACTTCTGGAATTCTTAGAAACCCTTCTCACAGGAGCAAACTTTTATCCTGCCAGCCATCACTAATTGCCAAAGTTAGCAAATAAAAACAAAGGAGACCCAGTTAGATTTGAATTTAAGATAAACAGTGAAACATTTTAAAATATAAGTATGTTTCAGGGCACCTGGATGGCTCACTCGGTTAAGCGTCTGAGTTTGGTTTTGGTCATGATCTCAGTCCTACGATTGAGCACATGTCGGGCTCCCTGCACAGCGGGAAGTCTGCTTCTTCCTTTCCCTCTGCCCCTCTCCCCACTCATTCTTTCTCTCTCTCTCTCAAATAAATAAATAAATAAAATCTTTAAAAAATGTATAAGTAGATATGATATTGGGTCATACTTATATTTTTTCATTGTTTATCTGACACTCAAATTTATTTACCCTAGTCATTGGCAATCATAGTCATTGCTCATCCACAGTGCTGGGACTGGTCAGGAGGAGGTTTGTCCATAGGAGGTTTTACGTGAAAGAAGGATAAAAGATCAATTCCAAATGACAGTCAGTAGGGTGTCAATCTGAAATTAGAGTTTAAATAGTCATTTATGGAACAACTCTGATTAGATAACTGCCTTCAGACTAAGTAATTGCATTAACTCTTCTCTCTTCAAAACATTTTTTCAAGACATCAGATACTAAATCAGAGAGCAAGGAGCTACTGAAGTAAGGTCAGATGGAATTCAATGTCATAATAGGACAGGACTCAACTCATTTTTCTTCCTATGCTGTCCAGCTGCTCCTAAGAGTTCCTGTCCCCTTCTCTCCAGCCAATAGCAGCTTTTATCTCTACGGCCTTTACCAATATAGGGGTGGAGCTACTCTTTCTGCAGACTAATAGGCGAGAGGGACATAAATTAAAGTCAGCTGCTACCAAAATGAGAGGCCTTCTGGTGAAATAATATCTTACACTCTTAAAGTGTGACCTAGTAAATCCTGGTACAGGAACCAAAGTCCAGCCTTAGTCCTGGACTGTTAGCACCCTCTGGTGCTTGATAAAAAAAAAAAAAAAAAAAAAAAAAAAAAAGCTCTCTGAGGAGAAAAACAAAACAACAACAAATTTTAGTCCTTAGATTATGTCTCGAAGTAATTTTTCAAATAAAGTGTCTGAAAGACCAACCAAATATAATGATATTTAAAAAAAAACCCTCAAGACATAAGTCAGACTCAGCAGAAACAAGAGGCAACAGAAATATACTTCTAGTAATTTCAGATATTTGAATTATAGATGATCCTCAGCTTAGGATGGTTTGACTTAACAGTTGTTTTTTTTTTTTTTTTAATTTTATGATGGTGTGAAAGTTTATGCATTCAATAGAAACTTTACTTCAAATTTTGAATTTTTATTTTTTCCTCTCTTAGCAATAAGCAGAGTACTACTATTTTGTGATGCTGGATGACAGGAGCAAACCATAAGTCCTAATCAGCCATGTGATCATGAGGGTAAATGCTTAAAACCATTCTGTGGCCATAAAATCATGCTGTTTTTTTTTTTTCTTTCAGTACAGTGTTCAATAAATTACATGAGATATTCAACACTATTACAAAATAGGCTGTTATATTATTTTTTCCAACTATAGGCTAATGTAAATGTTCTGAGAATGTTTAGGGTGGATTAGGGTAAACTATGATGTTCTATTGGCTAGGGCTATTAAATGCATTTTCAACTTGCAGTATTTTCAATTTATAATGGATCTATGGGGACATACAATCCCATTGTAGGCCAAGGAAGTTCTGTATTTTACACAGATAATTTAAAAATATGTTTTATATACATATGGAGATGAAAGCCAAATTTAAATTTTTAGATGGAAATCATAAAAGAGACATTGCATTGTGAATGACTAATGGATAAAATTACACTGAAGAATACAATGAAACGATGGTTTAAAAGCATACTATCCAGGCAGCCCAGGTGGCTCAGAGGTTTAGTGCCGCCTTCAGCCCAGGGCCTAATCCTGGGGTCCTGGAAACAAGGAATTTGTGCCAACATAGGGTATCTCCCTTACAAGAAATGATTTAAAAATCCGTCAAAGAAAAATGATGTAAGTAGAAATTTGGAGCTACATAAAGAAATGAAAAGTGTCATAAAAAGAATGAATTAAAATAAAATAAAATCTTTTATTTTCTCAGACTACAGGGCTTTAAAAGATAACTTTTCAAAGTGACAATAGTAATAATATCTTATATGTTCGTAAGTAAAATAAATACAGCTATGTCATAAGAGACGAGGAGAAATTGGAAATATAAACTATGCACTTCCCATGAAGTGGGGTCCCGGGCATTAAGTCCCACGTTAGGCTCCCTACATGGAACCTGCTTCTCCCTCTGCCTGTGTCTCTGCCTCTCTCTCTCTCTCTCTCTCTCTCTGTGTGTCTCTCACAAATAAATAAATAAAATCTTTTAAAAAAAGCATATTATCCCAGCTGAAGGGAGAATTAGTGAATTAGAAAACATTTCAAAAGATGTATAACCAAGAATGATATACAATATACAAAAGAAAATAAGAGACATTGATGATACATTGAAAAAACGAATATATATTATATATAATGTTTATGTATGAAATGAAATGAAATGATATGGGAATAGAGTGAATATTTATAGATATAATGGCTTAGAACCTTCTCAAACTGATGAAAAACATCATGGCCATGAATATTCAAGAAGGCAGAAAGTCCTTCAGCAGAATATAGAAGAAAAAATCCAAATCTACAGACATCATAATAACATTGCAGGAGAGTAACACAAAGAAAATATCTTAGAAGAGGAAAAGGAGAGATTATTTCAGAGGAGGATAGGCTGACAGTGTTCAAAGCAATAATGGCAGAGAAAAATAGAAAGATACCTTCAGGTTACAGAAAGAATTTATAAGTCACAAAAATATTACTAAAAATGTAGACAAAGTAAAATAATTTACAATAAACTATAGAAAAGAGATTTTATCACTAGCAGATGATTAATACACAAATTCTCCCAAACTATATATAATGGGAGAGTTCTATGAAGAAAAAAAGTAGCAAAGAAAATGATAAATATGTGCAAATATACATAAACATTGAATGTGGAAAGCAATAATAATAATGTGGGGTTTAAACTATGTCAAATAAAATTCCTACAGTCATGCCATTATACAAGTAAGGAGATAAATGGAACTGAAATGCTTTAAGGACCTTACTTTTTCTGGAAAAAGGAGAAAAATTGAAGATTAACAGTAGCTTTTGTAAGTCAACAGTACATCTGTATGTTATATGATAATTAAGATTATTGCTAAAGGAAAGCTTACAACTTCCAAACAAAATGAAGAAATAAATGAAATGATTAAAAAATACTTTATCATTTAAAAAGAACAGAACATACAGAGTGAGAAAATATAATGCACACATAGTGATGTTATATTTATTTATTTATTTTTTTAAGAGTAAGATCTCTTTCTTTTTTTTTATTTTTTATTTTTTTATTTTTATTTTATGATAGTCACAGAGAGAGAGAGAGAGAGGCAGAGACACAGGCAGAGCGAGAAGCAGGGCTCCATGCACCGGCAGCTCGATGTGGGATTTGATCCCGGGTCCCCAGGATCGCGCCCTGGGCCAAAGGCAGGCATCCACCCAGGGATCTCTGTGATGTTATATTTAAATTGAATACACTGTAAGTACAATAAATATAGAATAAGTTTTCCAATTAAAAATAATTTCAGACTTTGTTTAAAATATGTGCTATTTATATTAAAAATATGTGCTGATTTCAATTTAAGAATATATGAAAGTTAAAAGTAAAAGCAGGAAGTTACACCCCGTAACACCATTTTTAAAACTGTGGCCATATTAACAGCAGACATTAAAATGGTCAAGGCCATCTAGATTTTCTTGTGTTTTCTTCTAGAATTCTATAGTTTTGTGTTTTACATTTAGGTATATAATTGAATTTGAGTTAATTGCTTTGTGCAATGTTTGAGGTATATACCTAGTTTCTTCATATTTCTTTTTTCTTTCCTTCCCCACTCCCTCCTCTTTTCATTCTTCTTTTTCTCCTCCTCTTTTTTTTTTTTTTTTTTTTTTTTTGGTGAGGTGAGGTATATGGATGCTTAACTCTTACAGTACTAGTTTGGGGGGGGAAAGTCCTTTCTTCATTGAATTGCCTTTGCTCCTTGTCAATGATAAGTTGACTGTATTTGTGTAAGTCTATTTCTGGCCTATTTGTACTCTTCCATTGACTTGTGTGTTTATACTTCACCACCAATATCATGCTGTCTTGATTAAAATAGCCATGATGTTGGATGGTGGGGTTCTTCAATTGTGGGTTGTTGTTGTTTTTTTTTTTTTTTTTTTCAGTACTGTGTTGGCTATTCTGGGTGTTTTGCCTTTCCGTACAAACTTTCCAATGGGTTTGTTGATATTTACAAAAGAGGTGTAAATGTCAAGTAGGTCCAGTTGCTGGTTAGTGCTGGTCATATTTACTATATCCTTACGTCATATTTACTATATCCTTACTGTTTTTCTTCCTGACTCTTATCACAGAAAGAGAATGTTCAATATTTCATCTATAATAGTGGATTTGGTGACTCTTAGTTCTGTGAGATTTGTCTCACATATTTTGACATTCTGTTATTAACTGCATACATGTTAAAGATGGTTTTCTTGGAAAATTGATCCCTTTATCATCATGTGATGCCCTTCTATATATCTAAGTTTTCTCGTTCTGACATATGCTTTATCTGATATTAATATAGCTATTTCTGCTTTCTTTCGATTAATGTTAACATTAATGTTAACATTATGTTATGGTATGTTTTCTTGATCCATTCATTATTAATCTATCAGAATCTTTACATTTAAAGTGGGTTTGTTGTAGACAATATATAGCTGTCTTGTTTTTATTCACTCTAATTGTCCATTACTTGTTAGATTTATAGCACTCACATTCTAAGTGATTATTATTATATTTATATTAATATCCACCTTGTTTCTAACTGTGCTCTATTCATTGCATTTGGTTTTTGTTTCTTCTTTAGGTTCTCATTTATCTGCCTCCTCTGTTTTTAATTGAACATTTTATATGATCCAGTATCATTTCCTCTCTTAGTACATCAACTATACTTCTTTTAGAAACATTTTTATTATTTCCCTGGAGTTTGCAACATAAATTTTTAACTAATCCAAGTACACCTTCAAATAACCCTATATCACTTCATGGGAAGTGCATAGCTTATATTTCCAATTTCTCCTTGTCTCTTATGACATAGCTGTATTTATTTTACTTACGAACATATAAGATATTATTACTATTGTCACTTTGAAAAGTTATCTTTTAAAGCCCTGTAGTCTGAGAAAATAAAAGATTTTATTTTATTTTAATTCATTCTTTTTATGACACTTTTCTTTTTTTTTAATTTTTATTTATTTATGATAGTCACACACACAGAGAGAGAGAGGGGCAGAGACACAGGCAGAGGGAGAAGCAGGCTCCATGCTGGGAGCCCGACATGGGATTCGATCCCGGGTCCCCAGGATCGCGCCCTGGGCCAAAGGCAGGCGCCAAACTGCTGTGCCACCCAGGGATCCCATGACACTTTTCATTTCTTTATGTAGCTCCAGATTTCTACTTACATCATTTTTCTTTGACGGATTTTTAAATCATTTCTTGTAAGGGAGATACCCTATGTTGGCACAAATTCCTTGTTTCCATTTCTATGAGAAAGCCTTTTGTTTTTCATTTTTAAATAATGGTTTTATTCCATACACAATTCAAGATCATTTTTTTCTTTCAACGTTTTAAGTATTTTACTCCACTTTCTTCTTGTTTGCATGTGTTCTTACAAGAAGTCTTCTGTAATTCTAATTTCTGTCCTTCTAGGTTATGCATTCTCCTACCCTCTTGGTCCTGTTTACTCCTCTGCCTTCTGCTTTTTGAAGATTATCTCTGTCTGTGGTTTTCTGCAGTGTGAGTATAATATACATAGGAGTCGTTCTTTAAGGGTGTTTATTCTGCTTCATGTTCTCTGAGCTTCCTGGATCAATGATTTAGTGTTGTCACTAATTTTAGAAAGTTCTGGCTCTTATAAATTTGCATACTTACATTTGTTCCCTTCTCTCTTTTTCTTGTTTGCCAATACATGTACACTTTTGAAACTATGAGTGCTCCTTTCTGTATTTTCATTATCTTTTTCTTCTTTTTTGTTTTAAAATTCATTTTGAGCAGTTCCTATTGATATAGCTTCAGTCTTACTGATTCTTTCCTCAGTCATGTCCAGTTTGCTGATGAACCCGTAAAAGACATTATTTGTTATAATGTTTTTGTTTCTAACATTTCCTATAATAATTTCTTAAAGTCTCCATCTCTCTTCTGGCAATTCTCATCTGGCATTTGAATAGCGTTTATTGTTTCTATTGGAGCCCTTAACATATTAATTATAGTTGACTGTATTAATAGACTTTATTTCTTAGAGTAAGTAGCCTTAAGTTTATAGCCAAACTGAGAAGTACCAAGATTTCCCATATGTTTTTTTCCCCTGCATAGGCAGAGCATCCCACCAAAATTCCACACCAAAGTGGTATATTTATTACAGTTGATGACCAACAATGACATATCATTATCACCCGAAGAACATAGTTTACATTAGGGTTCGCTGTTGGTGTTGTATATTCTATTGGTTTGGACAAATGTATAATGATATATGCCCACTATTAGATTATCAAAAGAGTAGTTTCATTGCCCTAAAACTTTCTTATACTTTGGCTGTTCATTTCTCTCAATGGCCTAAACCCCTGGTAACCATTCATTTTTTTTAACTGTCTCATGTAAGTCCAAACTCAGCCTCCAGCAGTTCATCTAAATTACCATTAAGTGTTCTATCTGTGTACAGCTCCATCTGCCTTCTGCCCCAGATAAGCAGATCTCAACTGTGACTTTCTGGATTTGCCTATTTTTCCAGACTGTGGGGTGTGGTTTGCTTCGCAAACTAAATTTTCTCATGGGTCCAAGAAAAGTCATTGACTTTCAGTTTGTTTTATTTTTACTTGTAAGATGACTTCTGAGCTCCTCATGTCTGAGCTGAAACTAGAAATTCTTAATGACATACTTATTTCTCTTCAACATAGATAATTCTGGAAATCAAAGTTAAAAAACATATGTATTTATTAAGTGTCTTCTATGTGTCAGATACTATTCTAGGTTTTTGCTGTGCAGTCTGAACAAAACTAGACTAAAACCAAGTACTATTTCCTTATAATTTTTACTCCTTGGTCCTGTTTGCCTGACAGGGCTCTAAAAAAGAAAAGTCATAACAGCAGACATCCTTGATTGCACATAATTTAGTAGCCATTTTTAAACATAACCTCCATAGAGTTGGAGGTAGGACATAATAGAGATACTGTGGAGTGCCTTTATTTTGTACCAAGAGTGTTTGGATTTTAAGCCCACACTTTCTTTAGTTAGCACACTGCTTATCCCATTTCCATTTCCTCTTCTACTTTTGACTGTGAGTCATCCAAATGAGGAGATGGACATACTTACATTAGAAAATAAAATATATTAAGAGATAAGAAATAAAAATTCTGCTATAGTTTCACATATACTGAAATACTTGGTATCAACCATTTAGGACATTCTGTTTTTCTGTGGAATTATTTACTCATTTATTCAGCAAGCACTTCTAAATAGAAGTTTTACTCTAGGTTTTATTTTATCATAACAATAATTAAAACATTCATTATTGTTGAAATCAAACTCTACTAATGGAGTAGCCTTAGAGTCTCCATCTCTCATCTCTTATCTTTATCATATAATACATAATTGTATTCTTTTTTTTTCATTTGTTTTTATTGAAGTTGGATTTGCCAACATATAGTATGACACCCAGTGCTTATCCCACCAAGTGCCCTCCTCAGTGCCCGTCACCCAGTCACCCCCATCCTCTGCCAACCACTCCTTCCACAATGCTTTATTTGTTTTCCAGAGTTAGGAGTCTCTCATGGTGTGTCTCCATCTCCAATTTTTCCCACTCAGTTCCTCTCCTTTCCCTTATAGTCCTTTTCACTATTTCTTATATTCCCCATATGAGTGAATATGATGATTGTCCGTCTCTGACGGACTTACTTCACTCAGCGTAATACCCTTCAGTTCCATCCGCGTCGAAGCAAATGGTGGGGATTCGTCCTTTCTGACGGCCGAGGAATATTCCATTGTATACATGGACCACAGTTTCTCTATCCATTCATCTGTCAAAGGACATTCAGGCTCCTTCTACAGTTGGCTCTTGTGGACATTGCTGCTGTGAACACTGGGGGGCAGGTGTCCCGGTGTTTAACTCCATCTGTCTCTTTGTGGTAAATCCCCAGCAGTGCAATTGCTGGGTCGAAGGGTAGCTCTATTTTTGGGGGGTTTGGGGGATAGCTTTATTTTTAACTCTTTGAGTAACCTCCACACAGTTTTCCAGAGTGGCTGCACCAGTTCACATCCCCACAACACCAGTTCACATCCCCACCAACAGTACAGAGGGTTCCCCTTTCTCCACATCCTCTCCAACATTTGTGGTTTCCTGTCTTGTTAATTTTCCTCATTCTCACTGAACTGAGGTGGGATCTCATTGTGGTTTTGATGTGTATTTCCCTGATGACACATGATGTGGAGCATTTTCTCATGTGCTTGTTGGCCATGTCTATGTCTTCTTTGGTGAAATGTCTGTTCATGTCTTCTGCCCATTTCATGATTGGATTGTTTGTTTCTTTGCTGTTAAGTTTGATAAGTTCTTTATAGATCTTGGAGACTAGCCCTTTATCTGATACGTCATTTGCAAATATCTTCTCTCATTCTGTAGGTTGTCTTTTAGTTTTGTTGACTGTTTCTTGTGCAGTGCAGAAGCTTTTTATCTTGATTAAGTCCCAATAGTTCATTTTTTCTTTTGTTTCCCTTGCTTTCCTAGATGTATCTTGCAAGAAGTGACTGTGGCTAAGTTCAAAAGGGGTTTTCCTGTGTTCTCCTCTAGGATTTTGAGGTATTCTTGTCTCACATTTAGATTTTTCATCCATTTTGAGCTTATCTTTGTCTGGTGTAAGAGAATGGTCTAGTTTCATTCTTCTGCATGTGGCTGTCCAATTTCGCAGAACCATTTATTGAAGAGACTCCTTTTTCCAGTGGATACTCTTTCCTGCTGTGTCAAATATTAGTTGACCATAGAGCGGAGGGCCCATTTCTGGGTTCTCTATTCTGTTCCATTGATCTATATGTCTGTGTTTGTGCCGGTACCACACTGTCTTGATGAGTACAGCTTTGTAGTACAACCTGAAATCTGGCATTGTGATGCCCCCAGATATGGTTTTCTTTTTCAATATTCCCCTGGCTAGTCGGGGTTTTTTCTGATTCCATACAAATTTTAAGATTATTTGTTCCAAGTCTCTGAAGAAAGTCCATGGTATTTTGATAGGGATTGCACTGAATATGTAAATTGCCCTGGGCAGCATAGACATTTTCACAATATTAATTCTTCCAATTCATGAGCGTGGAATATTTTTCCATCTCTTTGTGTCTTCCTCCATTTCTTTCTGAAGTGTTCTATAGTTTTTAGGGTATAGATCCTTTATCTCTTTGGTTAGGTTTATTCCTAGGTATCTTATGGCTTTGGGTGCAATTGTAAATGGGATTGACACTTAATTTCTCTTCCTTCAGTCTCATTGTTAGTGTATAGAAATACCACTGATTTCTGGGCATTGATTTCATATCCTGCCACACTGACAAATTGCTGTATGAGTTCTAGCAATCTTGGGGTGGAGTCATTTGGGTTTTCTATGTACAGTATCATGCCATCTGCGAAGAGGGAGAGTTTGACTTCCTCTTTGCCAATTTGAATGTCTTTTATTTCTTTTTGTTGCCTGAATGCTGAGGCTAGGACTTCTAGTACTATGTTGAATAGCAGTGGTGAGAGTGGACATCCCTGTCGTGTTCCTGATCTTAGGGGAAAGGCTCCCAGTGCTTCCCCATTGAGAATGATATTTGCTGTGGGCTTTTCGTAGATGACTTTTGAGGTGCTGAGGAATGTTCCCTCTATCCCTACACTCTGAAAAGTTTTAACCAGGAATAGATGCTGTAATTGTCAGATGCTTTCTCTGCATCTATTGAGAGGGTCATATGGTTCTTATTTTTTCTCTTGTTGATATGATCTATCACATTGATTGTTTTACGAGTGTTGAACCAGCCTTTCATCCCAGGGATAAATCCCACTTGGTCATTGTGAATAAGCTTCTTAATGTACTTTTGGATCCTAATATCTTGGTGAGAATTTTTGCATCTGTTTTCATCAGGGATATTGGTCTATTATTCTCCTTTTCGGTGGGATCTTTGTCTGGTTTGAGAATTAAGGTGATGCTAGACTCATTAAACGAGTTTGAAAGTATTCTGTCTCTTTCTACCCTTCAAAATAACTTTAGTAGAATAGGTATTATTTTTCTTTAAATGCTTGGTAGATTCCCCTGGGAAGCCATCTGGCCCTGGACTTTTGTGTCTTGGAAAGTTTTTGATGACTGCTTCAATATCCTTGTTGGTTATTGTCCTGTTTAGGTTTTCTATTTCTTCCTGTTCCAGTTTTGGTAATTTGTGGGTTTCCAGAAATGTGTCTATTTCTTCTAGATTGCCTAATTTGTTGGCATATAGCTGCTCATATTACGTTTTTAAAATCATTTGTATTTCTTTGGTATTGGTTGTGATCTCTCCTCTTTCATTCATGATTTTACTAATTTGAGTCTTTTTTCTTTTTAATAAGGCTGACTAGGGGTTTATCTATCTTATTAATTCTTTCAAAGAACCAACTCCTGGTTTTGTTGACATGTTCTACAGTTTTTTTGTTTGTTTGTTTTTTGTTTTTTTTCTGGTCTCTATTTCATTGAGTTCTGCTCGAATCCTTTTTTTTTTTTTAAGATTTTTATTTATTTATTCATGAGAGACATACACAAAGAGAGAGAGGCAGAGACACAGGCAGAGGGAGAAGCAGGCTCCATGCAGGGAGCCTGATGTGGGACTCGATCCTGGGTCTCCAGGATCAGGGGCTGGGCTGAAGGCGGCTTTAAATTGCTGAGCAACCTGGGCTGCCCTGCTCGAATCCTTATTATCTCTCTTCTTCTGCTTGGTGTATGTTTTACTTGCTGTTCTTTCTCAAGTTCCTTTAGATGTGAGGTTAGCTTGTGCATTTTAGTTTTTTCCAATTTTTTGAGGGACGCTTGTATTGTGATGTATTTCACTCTTAGGACTGCTTTTGCTGTATCCCAAGGATTTTAAACAGTTGTATCTTCATTCTCATTAGTTTCCATGAATCTTTTTAATTATTCTCTGATTTCCTGGTTGATCTATTCATCTTTTAGTAGGATGCTCTTTAACCTCCATGTGTTTGAGTTTCTTCCAAATTTCTTCTTGCACTTGAGTTCTAGTTTCAAAGTATTGTGGTCTGAAAATATGCAGGGGACAATCCCTATCTTTTGGTATTTGTTGAGACCTGACTTGTGACCCCGTATGTGGTTTATTTTCCATGTGCACTTGAGAAGAATGTGTATTCACTTGCATTTGGATGGGAAAATCTGTATATATCTGTGAAATCTATTTGGTCCAGTGTATCATTTAAATTGATTGATATACCTGGAAGCTCCCACATCAGGGGCATAAATATTCATGATTGTAGGTCTTGTTGAGTAGAGCCTTTAAGTGTGAATTCGTGTCCTTCTTCATCTCTTACTACAGTCTTTTGGATAAACTTTAATTTACCTTGTATGAGGATTGTAACCCCAGCTTTCTTTTGAGGACCGTTTGAATGGTAAATTGTTCTCCAACCTTTCATTTTCAGGCTGGAGGTGTCCTTGGGTCTAAAATGAGTCTCTTGTAGACAGCAAATAGATGGGTCTTGCTTTTTTATCCAGTTTGATACCCTGAGTCTTTTGATGAGACCATTAAGACCATTGAAAGATATGAATTTAGTGTCATGGTAATATTTTCAGTCCCTGTTTTTGTGGCTTATTTCTTTGGGCTTCCTCTTTCTTTTCCTCTTTCCTTTTCTTTCCCCCTTAATATTTCTTGCAGAACTGGTTTGGTGGTCACATATTCTTTCAGTTTCTGCCTGTCCGGGAAGCTCTTTATCTCTCCTTCTATTCTGAATGAGAACCTTGCTGGATAGAGTATTCCTGGCTGCATGTTCTTCTCATTTAGGACCCTGAATATATCCTGCCAGTCCTTTCTGGTCTGCCAGGTTTCTGTGGAGAGGTCTGCTGTTAATCTGATATTTCTCCCTATATAAGGTAAGAATCTCTTGTCTCTCACTGCTTTAAGAATTTTCTCTTTAGCTTTAAATTTTGCTAGTTTCACTGTTAAATGTCAAGGTGTTGAAAGGTTTTTATTGTTTTTTGGGGGGAATGGACCTGTCTATCTCTTGGATCTGAATGCCTGTTTCCTTCCCAGATTTGGGGAGTTCTCAGCTATGATTTGTTCAAAAATATTTTGTGCCCCCCCCCTCAGTCTCTTCTGCAATCCCAATTATATGTAGATTTTTTTTTTTTTCCTTCTGAGTCTCTCATTTATTTCCCTAAGTCTTTCCTTGTGGGCTCTTAATTGTTTTTCTCTTTTTTCTCAGCTTCCTTCCTTACCATGCATTTGTCTTCTATGTCAGTCACTTTCTCTTCCACCTCATTAACCCTCATCATTAGGACCTCCAGTGTGGATTGCATCTCATTTAATTTATTTTCAATTTGGCCTCATTAGATCTCAATTCTGCAGCAACAAAGTCTCTAAAGTCCTTTATGCTTTTTTCCAGAGCCACCAGTACCATTATAATTGTGCTTCTGAATTGACTTTCTGACATCATATTGAAATCCAAATTCTGTGACACTGTGGCAGAGAGTGCTGTTTCCAGTTCTTTCTTTTTGTTTAATTCTTCCTTCTAGTCATTTTGTCCAGTGCAGAGTAGCTGTATGAGCAGGATGAGTTAAAAATATCAACCACAACCTAGGTAAAATCCACTTTAGCTGAGTTTGAAGAGATCAGGTACCGGAGAATAAAAGAAAAAGCAAAACAGAACAAAATACAACAAAAATACCACTAACATGAAAAACAAACTTTAAAACCAAGTAGTAAAAATAAAAAGCCAAAAACCAAAAACAAAGAAGAAGAAAAAAGAAAAAGAAAAAAACATAAAGAGGAAAAAGAGAAAAAAAAATGAGAGGATGTTAGTGGTGAAGAAGTGGTAGTGGAGAGAGAATGTAGTCTACCTGAGGGGTTCTAGAGGGTGATCCTCCTGGTTCTGAGTGTATTTTGTTCTGTATGTTAGAAGATGCTCAGTCCCAAATTTATATAAACCAGCAACACTTGTAGAAAGCCCCACATTGACCACCAAACATAAATGAGATAAAAGATGGGGGCAGTATGGGAAGGAAGAGAGAATATAATCTTGTAGAATGAACCAGCATGGTGTTACACTTGGTTCTGGGTGCATGGTGGTCGTGTTTTAGAAGGTACATCCACCATTGCAAAACAAAATGAGGCAGAAAATACAAAAAACACAAAAAATAAAAATCCTTATCTTTTACATGTACCAGAATTAAATTGAATATGTTGAATGGAATCCAGAAGTGAAAAATATATCTAAGATATGTAATTGTAGAAATATGACCTGTTTACCTCCTGAGGCCTCTGTTCCCTGGAGGCCCCACCTCTCCCAGGCACAAGGTGAAATAAGGAGGAAAAACAACAATGGTGGTTGCCAGATCTCCAGTTCTGGACTTGAGCTCCCCATGAGTAACTAACCGCAATTTCCCAGTCTGCACTGGCCTAGATGCTCCTGGGGCTGGTGTGGGTGCACTGATCTGCACGGCTTGCAGGGTGCCCAGCGGCAGGAGAGTTCTTGCTTTCCTGTGCCCTCCCCACTTCTACTTGTCCCAGAGAGAATGCAGGATCCTGGGCGTGGGCACCCTGGGATCTGGGGCCCTGTGCTGCTGGCCCCAAACTCCTGGGTCATAATTGTAAGTTCTGCATTAGATCTGTCTGTCAACAAAGCAAATATTTGTAAGGACCACATATTAAAACATTTTTACCTAAATTTAATTTAAACCATATTCTTCATTTATTTTATTATAGAAGTTCACTCATAAATATATTTTCCAACTGTAAAAAAAAATGTTTCTTTTTAGTTGGTTCTTTCCCATTGGACTTAAATGTCTACAAAAAATAATCTCAGTGAGCACAGGTTAACATTTCTGAAAGTTGTGTTGGACCTTAGGGAATGGATATAAAGTAGACAACTTTATCTAATTATGCTCATGGATGGTGTCCCACGTTGTAATTTATTACACTTTACCTGGTTGATTCTAATGTTAGAGAAAGCCCATACTCCTGAGGCTTGTAATCAGAGTTATTTTCTCCAGATGGAAACATGTGTATATAACTAATGTGTATAGATGAGCTTACATATAATATCTTGGAAGGAATTAAAATTGGAAGATGAAGAGGAGAGAGTGGAAGATATTTCCATAAGTCAACTTCAATACTCTGTTGATTCTGTTTTCAGATATAAGGTCTTCTCATTGATACTACTAATAAAATGATAAAAAAAAGAAACTTCTAGCTATGTATAGTTGCACATTTTTCAAACCATCTGGTTTAAATCTTATTAAGCCTCTGGAAATTTTAATTATGATTTAATGACTCATTCTTAGAAGATACAGTGTTTTTACTCTGATTTTAAAAGCACGGATATTTGAAAAAAACTATCATTTTTAAGTGTCTTACAAAATCAAAAGAAAATGATACACATGGATATCATATTTTTTTAAAGATTTTATTTATTTATTCATGAGAGACACTGAAAGAGAGAGGCAGAGACACAGGCAGAGGAAGAAGCAAACTCCCTGCAGTGAGCTTGATGTGGGGCCCAATCCCAGGACCCCAGGATCACGACCTGAGCCAAAGGCAGGTGCTCAACCACTGAGCCACCCAGGCATCTCTCACATGGATATCATACTCTTGATAGACCATGGGAAGTGTGGTTTAGATTTTTGGTGTCAAGAATATGATCTTACTATTGTATAAAATAATATGAACAAGGGAGTGTCATGGCTATCTTGTTTTTTTAATAAAAGAAGCATGTAAGACTATTGAAAATACATGTTGAAAAGGTAGAAAGCAGTACGGCAAGAAAATTTAGAAACTTATTTTAATAATTATTCAGGAAATAGATAATGAGGATCATACTACAGTTGTGATAATGGAAGTAGAGTGAAAGACATTGCACTTCAAGTCATTTAAGCAATAAAGTGAGATTAAAGATCTTAATGGCTACTGTTTGTTGAGAAGTGTTAGGCATTGTGCCAAAATATTTTTAAAAATCATTTTACTTAATGCTAACAACAAAAATTATATAAATTATTCCATTTTAGTAGATATGGATTTTGATTATGGGCATTATATGATTTGCTCAACGGTGTTTTTGGGAGTCAACCCATGTCTAACTCCAAAGATTCTCAAATAGTGGTTGCTGCTGTTGCCACTCCATTATTTTTTTCTTTTAAGATTTTATTTATTTATTCATGACAGACACACACACACAGAAGCAGAGACACAGGCAGAGGGAGAGGCAGGCTCCATGCAGGGAGTCCAATATGGGACTTGATCCCGGGTCTCCAGGATTAGGCTCTGGGCTGAAGGTGGTGCTAAATCGCTGAGCCACCCGGGCTGCCCCTACCTCATTATTTCAAGACCAAATTACAATAAGGACCTTATCCCAAGCAAGGGGATGAGGAATAACATCTCTATAGCAGATAATAGAAAGTTTTGCCTGGGGCTCATTTGGGTTTGAGGAGCCTATAGAATATCTAGTTGAAATTATTCATTTATTTATGTATTTATTTATTTATTTATTTGGGAGGTGTCCAGATTACTTTATTTGAATGAATGGTAAGTTAAGTAGATGTTTTGGTACAATTTACAGGAAGGGACTATGTAACCCTAACATGCATACAGTGCCTTGGTGACCAGGGAAGAAAACCTTGCAGCTGTGAGAAGATTATCAGTGTTCTCCCAGGTGTGCTTGTCAAAGAGGTAGACTGCCGTGTCAGATTTGGGAGGCCCATCTTACTCAGGTTGGTTATGTGTTCACCAAATTCTTTGGATTTCACTTGCTCATCCAGATAATGAGTCTCAATGAAGTCACACAAATGGGAGTCATTTTTTATTACCATTTAGAAATCTTATCTGTTCCTTTAGTGACTACTTCTGTAATGCAAATTAGTTTTTACCTTATTGCTTAAGTATGCTATATGTGATCATCATGCGGCATTTGTTTTGGTTGATAAGCAAATTTTCTCAGAACCTTAATATTTTCCAACCTAAACAAATGCACCTGAATACAACGTGCAGTAACGGCTACATGCATTACTGTACATGACATCCATTCATTCCATACTACTTTGGGCCACGTGTTTTTCTTTAGAAGGGCTTCTCTCTTCCTTTGTTTATTTTGACATGTCTCTGTGAGTCAACAGACTCAAACTTTCCTAAGCTAGCATAAAATTACCTTTACCATTTTTAAGGCCAGATTCTATATTTTCTGGAATATTTCTTTTATTAGGTATTTTCATTTTTTTCAACTGCTAGCTATTTTATAATTGGAATTATTATTGTTTTGTTGGCACTCTGGTACAAGGTAACATAGTTTTTAGTGGTACACTCCAGCTGTAGTTTTCCCTTAAGCCTTGTTATTTTTAGGACATGATTTTGCAGGATATGAAGTGTGTTCAATCACACATATATTGTGTCATAGCAGAAACACCCAAATGAGTTTGACACACAAGAGAAATGTCAAGATTGATGCATAAATTTGTAAGAAATCATCAAATAAGAGGAGGTTGAAGTAATGGAAATAAATCCCTCATGGAGAGAATTAGAAAAGACTGATTTTAGAACTCTGGAGACATTTGTAGAAGAGATTGAAGGAAGAAGGGGTCAATGAGAGACAACCGGCTCTTCATGGCTGCTTTTTTTTTTTTTTTATTTGTTTATTTATTCTAGCAAATATTTACTAGACTATGATCTCATGAGAGAGGAGATTGCAAAAATGGTTTTGATTTTTCTTTCATGCAGTTTCAAATTTAAAAATAAGCACATATTACATAAATAGTATCATTAAATCAGATTGTCCTGAGTTTTCCAACAGTCCCTTGTGAAATCTGGGACCTGAAGCTCTGCCTTAGCTTTCCTGAAGGATCTGAAAGAGAACTATAGCTGGCTCCAAGTTGGTTTGAATCTCATGGTCTCAGGGCAGAAATTGTGATACTTTGCTCACCTGATTCTTTTTCCAGTCTGTATTTCTCAGGTATAAACACCTTAAAGTAAGTCATAACTCCTTTGTGAATTAGCCAAGAGACACAACAGAGCAGCAGGAACTAATTCTCACTGTCTTTTGTTTTTCTTCTGTGAAGAAAGTCAGTAAAGCAAGTGTCTAAGTATATTGCTTGTACCAGTTTTGAGCTTGATAGCATCACACTGTTGGGCAATCATATATTTATTTACATTTATTTTTTAGTCAGTTTTTTATAGCTTCCACTAGAGTTTCCAACCATGATTAATGTGGTGCAAGAATAGAGAATCTCTTTTTCAGTCAGATTGATTTTTTCACATAAAGTTTTTGGTATACACAGTGACCACTTTCAAGCTATAGGGTATTTTCTTTAAGTTTTAGCTAAGGATATTAATGCATATTTGGTGACAATACAAGTTTACAAGGCAGATTGGTGATAAAGGTACTCCATTTGAAGTTTCTTAGTTTTGATTTTTAAATTATAGTGTTGATTTGTTTACTTCTTTTTTTAAGATATTCTTATCCTCAAAAGTCTCTCTTAACACCTAGGTACTATAAATGAGAATGATTTCTTGGAGTTTTTAATATTAGCAAGGTAATTAATTATTAATAACATAAGGAAAATAGCTCAATTAACCTAAAAGAACTTTATTTATTTATAAAGAACTTTATTTATATTTTTATATAAATACACATTTATACCTATATATACCAGAACTTATAAGTGTGTAGCATGTGTATATGTATGTATGTCTCTATGTATATTTAGAAATAAACATAATTATATATAATTATAAAATATGAATATATATTTATACATATATATAAAAATATATATGTATAAATATATTTACTTATTAGTTATATATTATTTGGATTCACAACTACAAATTTACTCAGAAGAATTATATACTGATTATATATTGTCCAAAGTAATTAGCATTTTTCATGCCTAACATATTGTTGATATTATGTATTCAATTTATTTTAGTCACAATGTTTAACTTTTGTACCAATTATTGACAATAATTTTTTTAAATACCATGACTGTATATATAAGGAGCAGATGAAATCAATGATATTACATTAAGTTTGAAATAGGTCTACTTGATGAATGACTTTTTTTATATTCACATATCAATTAATTTCGGTTCACTTGGTAGACTTAGGACAGAACTACAAGAAACATTCTTATCTTTAGATCATGTCAAATGATGTCTATAAGAAATGGGTAATTTTTTAAATGATGACAGAAAAGTATTGAGGTACTTTCATACACATAATTGTATTTTATATTATGTCAAATTACTATACAGAAAATAGCTAACCTATTTGATATTTTACTTAATAAAAACAAATGGAAGCTACTTCTAATTCTATAATTGTGAAAAAAAGTTTTAAAAATCCCTTTTTCATATTAATTGTATTACAGTTTTTCTAATAGGATTTATAAAATTCAAAGACAACTTGATAAAACATTAAATGCTCTATAATCTACATTCATAAGATTTTTAAAAAGATCTAATGAAGAATTAAAGACATTTTCATTCAGGAAAAAAGAAGCTGGCACTGCTTCTTACCTCTTTCACTAAAGAGACCAAGGCAGCTTTTGATGTGATTAGTTTGACTGTGTAAACCAAGCGAAACTTCACCAACATATTGTAAGGCAGAGCTAAACCTATTCAATTATAAGAAATAAAACCATATCACTCAGTAATTAATTAAGCAAATGGGTTTAAGGTCAAATTGTGTGAAGAAGTGATATATGTTTAATATTATGGGGTACTTGCAAATAAAGTAAAGGTAATTACAGTATTGGGGAAGTGATATAGAATTGGGATGCTATCAATACATTGCTTTTAATATTGCCACCATCTGTTCTTCTAATTAGTATGTTACTAAACTAATTATTTGGGAAAAAAGAAACTAATTATTTGGGTTGCATAGATTAAATATCATGGAAAAGTATATTTTCATGCAGCTTTGTATGATATCAAATAGAGAGATTACATTTCTTTTATAAACATAAGCTGATTTGCTTAAATATCTTGAAGAAAATGTTAGATTTATAACAGTTGCAGAAATACATACTGGAGTGATTCGATTTGGGGCACAGAACTGTCATCACATTTCCCTATTCACTCTTTCACCTGCTCATGTGCAGTGCACATGTGGACTGAAAGTTATATCTTTAGATCCTATTCAGAGAGATATTTGT
Organism: Canis lupus familiaris; assembly: GCF_011100685.1. Taxonomy (NCBI): domain Eukaryota; kingdom Metazoa; phylum Chordata; class Mammalia; order Carnivora; family Canidae; genus Canis; species Canis lupus. The sequence continues at coordinate 21,211,516 of NC_049239.1, forward strand.
GTCCGAAGGAATATTAAACATACTATGTAACTGATTTCTTCTTTATAATGCCACAGTTTGACATACAGTAGCTCTTTCACTGCCTTTCACTTTGCAGTTATTTGCTGTAAAACATACGTACATAACAAAATGGATCTGTCAAAATGGATTTGAATATTTCATTGTTGAGTTAATTGATTTTAAAAATGTCACATAAAATGTTTACCACAAAATATAAGTAAAAGCTCTGTATAATATTTTTAATTATTCAAATGTATGGACAGTGTAAAATAAAATTTTATATAAAAATATGAAAATTAACATCCTCTAATCTCATTGTTTCTTATTGGCAAACTTGTGATATAAAAATTTTTAATGAAGTATAGTTTCAAGAAATAAAGAAAGAAGACTTAAAATACATTTTCACTTATCACAACACTTTCACTTATTTCTGTCTAATGTATTTTGTGCTTTATATTTGCTTATCATTAGCTATAGATATTATTTAAAACTGTAAATTTTGACTTGTAGAAAGTCATTCTGTTTTCAATTATTTCTGTTTTGGATACCATATATTTCATTAGTATGTTTATTAGTCTTGGGAGAATAAGTATGGGAGGACTATGGACTTTTAAGTTTTTGTAAGGATTATTATGACATTAAATCTCTTCATTGATTCTTCATAATGGTATTTTGATGCTAAGAAAGTTTTTGAAGTTTTTGTAATCATTCCTTTGTCGGTAATATTTAAATGTCCAGCTGCTCATGGCATTTGACTTAGTAAAGCAGTTGTTCCCAGTAGGGTGCATTATCCTCTAGGGAAGCTTTTTAATACTGTTGACCCTTGAACAACAGGGGAGTTAGAGGTGCCAACTCCCATAGTCAAAAATCTATGTATAACTTTTGACTCACTAAATATTTAACTACTAATAGCCTACTGCTGACCAGAAGCTTTACAGTAACATAGACAGTTGATTAACACATGTATTGTATGTTGTTATATGTATTATATCCTGTATGCCCAGAATAAACTAGAAAAAAATATTAAGAAAATCGTAAGGAAAAGAGAATACATTTACAGTCCTGTACTGTAAAAAAAAAAAAAAAAATCCCCCCAGACAAGCAGACCTATGCAGTTCAAACCCAGGTGTTCAAGGATCAAATGTATGTAAGGAAACTTTGAGTGGTTATAAGAATAGGGTCGTTGTGACATTTAAAACTGGGTTGGGCCAGATTTGTTAATCTTTGCAAAATGCTTGGCACAGTTCCTTATTGTTTTTAAGTTGATTGTAATACCCTGTCTCTAGATATTTTACTTATATGAGCCTAGACCCTTTTTCTTTTTCACTTGAATACAAAATACATTTTGCAGTTTTTATGTACACTAAAATTTTCAGAAATGTAACTTTCATATATAATAAAAAGTGTCTTTTTGTGTGTGTGTCAGAATTTTACCAGGGTTTACCATTTTACAAATCACACTACTAAAGAAATGCCATGCATGGTATTTGCCTGTCTACACAGCTAAATCGGTTGGTGGTCATAATGCTTGTATTTATGATGATTAGTTGTAAAAGTTCAAACGTGACAATTTCAATATGTCTTACAGTTGATCATTTATACTAACATTTTGAAATATCTCACTTTAATTTTCTTTCTTTTTATATGAAATTAGGATAATATTTTTCTGAAATTTTATATTTATGCCAAGGTATAATAAGCATACAACACTGTGCATATTTCTTAAGCATATAGTTTGATATATTATAGTACATGTACACATCTGTGTAATCAGCAGCTAAACTCATAGGGTATTACCAGCATCTCAGTCATATATCCTCTTAAGAGATAAACTCTTGTCTTAATTATTTTATTAATTTATTAAAGTATAGTTCACTCAAAGTGTTACATTAGTTTCAGGTGTACAACATTAATGATTCCACAACTCTGTATATTATGCTATGCTCATCCCAAGTATAGCTACTATCTGTTACCATGGAGCACTATTACAATTATTACCAATTCATTAATATTGCCCAGTTTTGAACTTTACAGAAATGGATTTGTGGATTATTGAAAAACATTTGGACTATGTCCAGGGTTGGGCTACTATAAATGAAGTTGGTACAAGTATTCTTGTCTCTGTATAGAAGAAACTATATGTACGTTTTTATATTTTATATAAACCTAGGAGTACCATTGCCAGGTCATAAGATACATATGCTCAGGTTTTTAGATACATATGCTCAGGTATAGCCAAATAGCTTTCCAAAGTGTTTGTACTATATTATATTACTACGAGCAACATCTGAACATTCTAAGTATTCCAGATCCTCATCAAAATTTACCATCATTGTCCTAAGTTTTATATTTCCTCTTGTGTATAGAGCGGTACAATAACGACTTTTCATTTTTATTTTCTTGATGGCAATAAATGGAAAGCACATGTGTATATAATGGTTATTCATTTGGATATCCCTTTTTTCTGAAGTTTACATTTGAGTCTTTTGCTCAAAAGTGGGCTTAAATTTTTTCAATATTGATTTGTATGAGTAGCCATGTACTCTGGATATGAGTACTTTACTGAAGATTTATATATATATATATATATATATATATATATATATATATATCTCAATATGTATTGTGTTACATTCTACTTTATTGTGTTATGTTATTTTATATTATATGTTAAATATTCTTTCCAAGTCTCATTACACATTTCTACTCTCAGTGGTGTCTTTTGATGAACATATATTCTAAATTTTAATGAACTGGAATTTATCTGTAATTTATTTTATGGTTAATTCTTTATTTTACCCTTCTTAAGAATTGTTTACCTAATCAAGATCTTGAAGATAATCCATATTTTTATTTGCTTTAATTGTTTTAACAATAACATTGACCCAGAATACTATTGCAAGACCTAGTGAAGGTGTATTTGTAGGCATATGACTTCATCAGTATCATTCCATTTGACAAATGTTTATTGCATGTCTTCTTCTGCAAGATGTAGGAAGAATTAAAACAAATTTGCTCAGATTCTGTATCCTCTAGAAGCATATGATATACTATGGAAGAGAGAATAGATAATAGATGAATTTAAGATGTAATAATTTCTTAATTCAAATAATTTAATATTTGTATATAGAAAGAGGATAAATTAATGATGACTCTGAGATCAGAGAAAGCCTCAAAGTTGTGCTAATATTTGATTTGGAAATAGATGATAAATAATGGCAGTAACAGCATAAAAATACTTAAATATACTTAAAGCCAAGGAGCCATTGGGACACTTTAGGAAATGTGGATTAATAGGACAATAGAAAAATTAAGGTCAAAAGGTATTTGAACATTCACAAACCACATAAAAGACTCTGGTGCTTATTCTTTTGACAGTAGGTGTAAATGAAGTTTCTTATTTTGGGGAATGAAATGATTTGAGCTATGTTAAAAAAGTAACCCAAGGAGAGAATGGAGTTATAAAAATTGAAGACACTGAAACAGGCTAATTGAATGACCTGGACCATGATAGATGCAGTGGGAATGGAAAGCCAAGAGAGAAAGAACACCACAACCCACAATATTAGTTAAGTGAAAGTTGCATTTGACTGACCTCAGTGACCTTGGTAGATATGTAGGTTGAAGTAAGATTTTTAGAAACAGTATTTTTTGAGAGATGGGATATATGTTTTAAGTAAAAGAAGTTAATAAGATGATTTACTCCAGCAAAGTGGAGAAAAAGATATATTTTAAAATTAATTAGAAAACAAAGTCAGATGTAATGCATTGGATACTGGAGGTCAGCATTATCTGTGATAATAACTATTATTCATTCATAAAGAAACTACTTTTTGGTGTCTATCACCTTATTTAGTCTTCATAAAATCACTGTGTAAGGGAGATATTAATATTTATATTAAATAGATAAGAAACTGGGTCTTACAGAAGTCATGTAACTTCTTTAACTTGGAACTGACTTGCAACCCGTTAGTAAGGGGTAGACTCAGGATTCAATTTCATTGTTCTCTTACTTTAAACACCATGCTTTTCCTACTGATAATTCACTTTGTATTCTGAAAGCATATTTGGCGATTGTTAAATGAATAATACTCACTGAATTGACATTTAAGTATGCGAATGAAAGTGGAAGAAGCAAATGGCACTTAAATAACCACCATAAGTCCACCCACCTTATTTTCCCTAATTAAGACTGCAGATCTGTGGGAGACTATGCAAAAAGTTAGGAAGGCAGTTTCATTATATGTATAATAACCCTATCTTTTACCTTAACTATGTTCTTAACTATGTTCTTTTAGTCTCCATGCAAGAGAACTACTGATTATATAAATACATAATCTCATTTTTTTAATTTTTTATTTAAATTCTAGTTAGTTAACATAGAGTGTAATATTATTTTCAGGAGTAGAATTTAGTGATTCATCTCTTACATAACAGTGCTCAACACAAGTGCCCTCCTTTTGCTCATCGCCCATTTAGCCCATCCTCCACTCACTTTCCTTCCATCAACCCTGTTCGTTCTCTATAGTTGAGAGTATCTTATGGTTTGCTTCCCTCTCTTTTCCCCCTTCTTCCCCTATGTTCATCTGGTTTGTTTCTTAAATTCCACATGAGTGAAATCATATGTATTTGTGGTACTTGTCTTCCTCTGATTGACTTATTTCATTTAGCATATTACACTCCAGCTCCATACACATCTTTACAAATGGTAATATTACACTCTTTTTGATGCCTGAATAATATTCCATTGTATATATACACCTCATCATCTTCTTTACCCATTCATCAGTCAAGGGACATTTGGGCTCTTTCCATAGTTAGGCTATTGTTGATAATGCTGGTAAAAACATTGAGGTGCATGTGTCCCTTTGAATCGGTATTTTTGTATCCTTTAGGTAAATACCTAGTAGTGCAATTGCTGGGTCACAGGGTAGCTCTATTTTTAACTTTTTGAGGAAACTCTATACTGTTTTCCAGAGTGACTGCACTAGATTGCATTCCCACCAACAATGTAAAAGGGCTCTCCATTCTCCACTCCTCACCAACATCTATTGTTTCCTATATTGTTTTTTAGCCATTCTGAAGTGTGAGGTGATATCTCATCATGATTTCAATTTGTATTTCCCTGATGATGAGTGATATAAAGCATCTTTTCATGTGTCTGTTAGCCATCTGCATGTCTTCTTTGGTGGAAAAAAAAGTTTACTCATATCTTCTGCCCATTTCTTTCTTTTTTTTTTAAGATTTTATTTATTTATTCATGAGAGACACACACAGAGAGAGACAGAGACACAGGCAGAGATAGAAGCAGACTCCATGAAGGGAGCCTGATGTGGGATTGGATCCCAAGACTCCAGGACCACACCCTCAGCTGAAGGCAGGCACTAAACTGCTGAGCCATCTAAGGATCCCCCTTCTGCCCATTTCTTAACAGAATTATTTGCTTTTTGGATGTTGAGTTTCAGAAGTTCTTTATCTATTTTGTATACTAACCCTTTATCAGGTATGTCTTTGCAAATACCTTCTCCCATTCTGTAAGCTACCTTTTAGTCTTGTTGATTATTTCCTTCCCTGTGCAGAAGCTTTTTATTTTAATGAAGTCTCAGTTGTTCATTTTTACTTTTGTTTCCTGTGCCTCCTGAGATGTGTCTAGTAAGAAATTGTTATGGCCAAAGTCGAAGAGGTGGGTACCTGTGTTCTTCTGAGGATTTTGATGGATACCTGCCTCACATTTAGGTCTTTCATCCATTTTGAATTTATTTTTGTGTTTAGTGTAAGGACATGGTCCAGTTTCATTTGCATGTGGCTGTCCAGTTTTCCCAACAACGTTTGTTGAAAAGACTGTCTTTTTCTCATTGGATATTCTTTCCTGCTTTGTAGCAGATTAGTTGACCATCTAGTTGTGGGACCATAACTATTAGATTATAAGAAAGAAAGCTTTCATTGGAAATCATTATCTCTGTGCCAGACTAAATTTTATAGTTCCTTCAGATTCAAATAACAAATATACACCAATCTCCTTCTGAGACCACCTGAACATCCCAATAGGGTTGACTCATTCATCATTATCTACGTTCTGGAAAATTAAAGGGATATCATTTCAGAACCTTATGTGAAATAAAATGAAATTTACTGTATATTAAGTCCAATTCTAAGCTTAGACCTCATATCTAATAATTATATTTTGGGATTGATTTTCTGATGATGCAGTCCTTTCCTTTATTATCTGGGCCTATAGTTCCCACACCAGAGCTCTAAAAGACTGGAATCACAGTACTTCAAGGCCACACTTTCTCCATAGTACATAATGACTCTTTTCCTCTGTTATCATATATGATTTATTTTGGGGCTATTATTACTTGTTCATCTGCAAAGATACCCAAGTATTACTATGTTCTGAGCAAGTCTGCTACTTGTCTAGACCCCTGCATATCACAGGTTCCATTTCTTTCATTTGTTTGTTTCAAGCTGCCTTCCAACATCATTGAGGACACAAAATATGTATGTTCTTTCTCCTTTAGTTTCCCATACTGCTATATACAATATTATACATTAGCATGTATTTTATACAAAAAGGTTACTTTGGTTTGTATGATTTTGCATTGTAAAAAATGTATTATTTTGCCTGATTGTAGGGAAAAAAAATGACAGTTTCAATCATATTCTCACTCAAATCCTTTTAATGGGTTTCAGACTTCATGATCTTTTCTACCTGAAATGCCATTTTGCCAGAAAAGCACAAAAGAAGTATAATATGAGAGTAAATTTACTTAGGTTACTTAATAAAGAGTCACAAAAAAATTAAATATTTTTTTATCTGTAAAATGGGAGAAAAAATAGTTACTACTTCGTGGAGTTATTATGATAATTAAATGAGTTAGTATATCTTAAGGGCTTAGAACAGTGCCTGGAGATGCCAGGTGGCTCAAATGTTGAGCGTCTGCCTTTGACTTGAGGCATGATCCCGGAATCGTAGGATTGAATTCCACATCGGGCTCCTTGTGTGGAGCCTCCTTCTTCCTCTGCCTGTGTCTCTGCCTCTCTTTCTCTCTGTCTGTCTTGAATAAATAAATAAAATCTTAAAAAAAAAAAAAAAAGAACAGTGCCTGTAGGTTTATAAAGTGTTTAATAAAGGTGAACTTCTTTAATTAATATTATTCAAATATTCTTTGAATTTATTCAGACTTGCACAGTACTGGGTATTTTGTAGATACATAATAAAAATTTCTTTGAGTTTTCTGTAAAAATAAAATTAGTTTGTGCTTTATATTGAATATTCTAATTCACTGTTTAAAAAGAACAAAGTCCTAATAAATGAAAAGTAATTTAGACTCATTTTCTTTTTTTATTACAATTGTGTGCATGCCAAAAGAAGTGTAAGAAATAATTTAAATTTACATAAAAAGAGCTATTAGCATATTTATTATAACTATAATGTCTAGTATTTTCTCTAAATGTAAAAGAATTATTTTCTTGTCATCTAATACCAGGATTACAGTATCAACATATAAAGCATTATTATGCTAATAAATTCAACTATGGTTTATGGTACATGAGATGAAGTAATAGCAAATCTCTGACATTCTATTTTGTGAAATACCAATTTAATGTGCCTTTTACTTTACTTTAAATTTTATAGAACCAGACTTTTTATTATTCTCCACTTAGATGTTTTAAACAAAATAAAGTTTAAAAAATATATTTTTACCCTGTAAAATTATTTCCAGTGGTAAAAAAGTAAAAGCATACATACATCACAGCCTCATGAAAAATCGAGAAGAAACTAATGCATTTGTATTTCATATATCAGTATAAAAATGGAAATAAATGTAAGACAATCTCTTAAATTTTTTTTCCTTCAAGGAGAAAAACAGTTGATTTTAAAACATTTTTCTTGTTAGTTTATGTAGTCTAAAGTGTAAAATGGATGTATAGCAGTAATGATGGCATCTGGAAGACATTTTTAACAATAGATAAAGCCAAAAGTTAAAGGAATGCAACATGTGGATAAAATATAACTTTAGCTATGTGGTTAGGTATTTAAATGCCCTTGGGCAGTTGATGCCTTTCCTTTGATATGCAACTTTCAAATGCTAATGCTAACACTACACTGATATTTCCAAAATATTAACATGTTTTGATATCTATCATCTATTGTCATTATCTTCCAAGACTAACCAGACTGTATTATATGTGATGAGAGGAGTTCCTTCATTTGCTTTAAATTTTATTATTATCTTTGTGATTTAAATCTCTTGAATATCCATAAATTATATGGTATTAAAGAATTATGGGTAAATAATTCAGGAAATAGATTTATTCTTTGTTATGAAAGTTAAATGCAGGGTATCAGAGTAAATTCAAAACACTAGGTTATGAGGAATAAAATCCAGATATGCTGTCCAAATCTGCCTTTTGAATATGAGAAAGATTCTCAGACTGTCCCAGGGAGGTAGTAGGAAGGAAAAGAGACAGATGGCACTTAATATTAGGATTGAAATTTGTTCTATAATTTTGAAAACTTAAATATTTAGTCTTCTATCTCCTTTTGAGATTTTAAAGTCCCTCCATAATGTACTCATGTCACCTTTTAGCCTGTCAATTTTTCTCTTTCTGTAAATGTATGTATACATATGTATAATGTATGTATGTCTATGTGTGTATGTATATATCTACCTACTTACCTTCCCACTACCGACCCAGACTATGCACAAGAAATAGATTTAAATGGAATATAAAAATAACCAGAATTCAAATAATTAAAAGGGTAGTTCTATAATTCTGAGGGGAAAATACAATCCTCATTTTAAACTGCGACTCCCTAACTTAGTCAAGTCTAAGCAATTGCTTAATTCTGCACTTTACTTTCCCGATCTCAAGAAGGATCCTTCTCTTCTCTTGCATCTCTTCCCTTTGCTTTAATATCAGCAGATATACATGGACAATCTTGCAACTCTTCTTTCTTCCAGAGTTAGTATTATATTCATAGAGGCTGAGCTATCCCAGATAGTGCCTTCCAGGCAGCCTTACCCAACATATAGCTCAGTTCTTACTTTGTGGACTGTTAACTTTCTCATTCATATTTCTCACTGAAGAGGAAAGGTATTATTTCAAGCTCATGACTATATTCTAAGAGCAGAATTTCTCACTTCCCTGTCATGCTCTTGCAAATGTGGAGACTGATCTTTTGACTGGATCTGGTCAAAGATAAGACTAATTTATTTTTTGTCTTTTTTCAGTGTTTTGATGTGGCTTCCAACAATGTTCCTCTTTTTTCATCCCTAGGGTAATGAAAACTGGTGTGGTGTAAGATTTTATGTGTAAATGAATGTGTGTATGTATATGTTTACTACAGACAACACTAATACAGGGAAAATACAAAAAGAAACCCACCAAGTTTCATAAAAATTAGATAAAAATAAGGCCCATTGTATTTGAACTATAGTTTTATGTTTTAATTTTTAAAGATGCTAATTATCCAGTTTTTAAAATTTCTGCAAATTGGCAATACTCCATCAATAAAGTGGACATCTAGAAATAATAAAAATCATTAGGTTATCAATATCATTTTTCCAAGGTTACATAAAAATATAGTCCATCATATTTTGAGTAATACTTTATATATTTAATTACTAATTGTAAAATATTAGTCTAATTCATTTATCTGCAAATTAGAGACCACACTCTAGAAAAGGGGAAAACATCTATCATCTCACAGGCAATAACAATCACTTCAGCAACATTCTAGAATTAGCAATCAGTGCTGAGCTATGCTCAACTTGACTGAATGCCTTAAAACCATATATTATCATATTATCTACATTTATTTGTTCATGCTAATAGCTCATGTACCTAATTTTGTTTTTGTTTTTTTCTCAGCCTCCTAAGTTTGTTCATCTAATTTTGTGTTTTCACAAGTTAGAATATAGGAGACGGGAAACAACTTATAAGTGAGGAATAATATAGGAGAACTTATTGCATGAAGCTTTAATAGGCCATATATGTTCTTTGTAAAGATAAATTAAAATCATATGTACTTCATTCAACTCCCTATCCTGCCATGAGGAAGTGATAAGGATTGTCTTTCTGAAATATTTGTATTGCTTAGACAACTAATAGAGTCCCCTGAAAATTTGGAACCATTAGCCACTTTTCACCAAGGATTTCAGTCAGAATCAGCAGCACCTACATGATCCCCAAATTTTTAAGCCAAAAATTCAGATGAAATCACTTCCACTCTGATAATTTGCCAGAAACTTGGCAAAAGAAAAAGCAGTTCTCTGAATAACCAATCTTTATTTTTTAAAGATTTATTTATTTATTTATTTATTTATTTATTTATTTATTTATGAGAGACACACAGAGAGAGAGAGAGAGAGAGAGGCAGAAACACAGGCAGAGGGAGAAGCAAGTTCCTGTGGGGAGCCTGATTCAGGACTGGATCGCAGGACCCAGGGTCACACCCTGAGCCAAAGGCAGGTGCTCAACCACTGAAGTACCCAAGAATCCCTGAATAACCAATCTTTAATCCAGGCCTCAAAATTTCCACAGATACAGTTTTGTGTTTAAAAATAAATTTTAAAAGAATTAAAAATATATAATTAAAGTATGAGAACATATAATTGAAATAAATAAATACAAACCTTTGAAATGAAAAAAGGTATATAATGTCATAATTGGCATAAGAATAAAAATACAACACTTATAATTAGGAAAGGACTAGACAAAACTGAAGAGACAGCGAACTGGAACATAACTGTGAAGGAGTTACTCAGAAAGAAATATATAAAGAGGAAGAGGATATTAGCTTTCTGTTGCTGAATAACAAATTCATGGCTGAAAACCACACCTATTTATTAGCTCACATACTGTATGTCAGGTCCAGTTAGGGCATAACTATGTTCTCTGCTTAGGTCTCAGCAGGCTGAAATCATGATGTTGGCTAGCTGTGCTCTAATTTGGAATTTGAAGTCTTCTTCAAAGCTCATTTAGGTTGTTAGCAGAAATAAGAATTGAAATATCCATTTTCTGGCTGATTCCCATCCTAGATTTCTCTCAGGTGTTAAGGTTCCCTTACCTTATACACCATGCCATCCTCCGATTTTAAATCCAGTAACAACAAATAAATAAATAAATAAATAAATCCAGTAACAAATGATCTCCCTTGTGCCCAATATTTGCAAAGCATTATATTTCTTATTAAGAAAGAACCCATTCCCTTCTAATGACTTATTTTATTTGGTCAGTTTTACCAAATTTAATCTCCCTTTCTGAAGTCCACTTGCCATGTAGTATAGCCTAAGCCTAGCAGCAATTATTCCATGGAATTATACAGGATGTGTGTAATTCTTGGGTACAGAGATATTGATGCTGCCATAGAATTCTATCTACCACACAAAAGAGGGAAACATTAGGTTATATGAAGAATAAAGTGAAAAATTTTAATATCTAATCAGTGTTCCAAAATGTAAAGAGATTAAATGGTGGAGAGACAGTATTTAAAAAGGTATTGGTTGATAAATTTCGAGAATCAATAAAGGACAGCAGTATTCTAATATAAGAAGTCAAATAATGCTCAAGCTTAATAATCACACACACATAACACAAACAAGCACAGAGAAAGCATAGGGTTAGTGCCAAATCTTAAAGGAAAAGAGAATATGTTTTTATATTTTATTCTTGGAAAATATAATGCCTTTTTTTCTTTTTTTATTTTATTTTATTTTATTTTATTTTATTATTTTTTTATTTATTTATGATAGTCACAGAGAGAGAGAGAGAGAGAGGCAGAGACACAGGCAGAGGGAGAAGCAGGCTCCATGCACCGGGAGCCTGACGTGGGATTCGATCCCTGGTCTCCAGGATCGCGCCCTGGGCCAAAGGCAGGCGCTAAACCGCTGCGCCACCCAGGGATCCCAATGCCTTTTTTTTCTTTAAAGATTTAATTTGTTTATTCTTGAGAGACACAGAGAGAGAGCAGCAGGGACACAGGCAGAGGGAGAAGCAGGCTGCCCGCAAGGAGCCCAAAGTGGGACTCAATCCTGGATCCCTGGATCACACATATATTTCAAGTAAAAAATAAAACATAAAAGAATTGCCACTAAATGACCATCAATAACAGAAATTCTAAAAGCTATAATTAAAAAAAAAGTTTAGGAGGAGATATGAAATATAAAGCTGAGCAGATAATGGGCATGGAAACCAGTAAACATTGGGACATAAAGATTTTTTGTTCAAAACAATTTTTTGTTTTAAACAATTTTAGGGGGCAGCCCAGGTGGCTCAGCAGTTTAGCACTGCCTTCAGCCCAGGGTCTGATCCTGGAGACCCAGGATCGAGTCCCTCGTCAGGCTCCTTGCATGGAGCCTGCTTCTCCCTCTGCCTGTTTCTCTGCCTCTCTCTGTGTGTATCTCATGAATAAATAAATAAAATCTAACAAAACAACAACAACAACAACAACAATTTTAGGGTTGCCTGGATAGCTCAGTCAGTTAAGTGTCTGACTTTTAATTTCAGCTCAGGTCATGATCTCAGTGGTGAGATTGAGCCTGATGTTAGGCTCTCTGTGGAGCAGGGAGTTTACTTGACATTCTCTCCCTCTCCCTCTACCCCTCCCCTTGGTCATGTGTTCTCTCTCTCTCTAATAAATAAATAAATGTTTTTAAAAATAATATAACAATTTAAAAAGTCTTAGGATTAAAATGCAGAAGAGAAAAATATAATGTAATTTGGGATGGGATAAACATAGCTTAAAGTCTTCAACATTCTTATATTGATGTGATAAAGGGTAAAGTTAGTAAATTTTAAATATTAGTGAGTGAAGTATGCATATTCAATTTTCTAAGATAACCAAGAAAATAATAGAAAGTATAAGTTTTAAAGTTCTATTTGTCAACTAATCCAGGCTCCAAATAAATAAATAAAAAACTGACAGGACTATAAAGACTACTATGTAAAAGTATCTTTTTGGTAGATTTTAACATCTCTAATAATGAATAGATGAAGATTTTTTAAAAAAAATCAGTAAAGGGATCCCTGGGTAGCGCAGCGGTTTAGCGCCTGCCTTTGGCCAGGGCGCGATCCTGGAGACCCGGGATCAAATCCCACATCGGGCTCCCGGTGCATGGAGCCTGCTTCTCCCTCTGCCTGTGTCTCTGCCTCTCTCTCTCTCTCTCTCTCTCTCTCTGTGACTATCATAAAAAAAAAAAAAAAAAATTCAGTAAAAATATAGCATATGGAAACATTGGCGAGGTTTGAACTAATGTATGTATATGGAGCAGTCCTTTTTTAAAATCCATGTCTATATGAAATTGTTCATATAAGCTAGGTAAACAGAGTGATAAAATTAGCCAGCACAATATCATGGTACATAACTTATGAGGTGATTATATTTTAACCTACCGGATGAGATCAGTTATGCCCTACCATAGAGCAGTCACAATCTGTGACACGTCTGAGATTTTCACCCTACCTTAAAAATAACAATTCAGCTAGTTGCAGTTTTAAGTATTAGCAGACACAAGACTCATGGGTCCGAGACAAAGTGCAGTTTATTATTCAAAGCAACAGCAGAAAGCAAGGTATTAGCATTTGTTTGCACCGGTTCCTTTAGTGTCAATTCCACAAGGCAAAGCAAGGATGATCAGACGATAGCTACACATACAGGGAGTTCTGTAACAGAAGAGGAATCTTAAGTTTATAAAACTCAATCCTTGTAGGTCCAAAGGGAGTCACTGCCTCTGTCTTCCAAGGATTTCTCCATAAAAATATATATGAGCAGGTTGTCTGAAATAAAGGGAAATAGTGTTTCATTCGGAAAATTTGAAGGAAAGTGAGAGATTCCCTAGAGACTTGCTTCCACCAATCCTCTCCGAGTTTCTATGCCATCCTCTTACTTTCTGGGGAATTTCTCATGAACATGCCCTGCAAACAGCACCATTCTCTCCATTTTACCTCACAGCAGACAAGATAGGCTTGATGGCCCTAGGTATAATAGTCACCAACTTTCAGATAACCACCTCCAAGACACAGAAACACAGCTAGTGCAAGACTTTCCTGCAAAGGAAGCAGTAGGTGAAGCTCTCAGAGCAGTGTGCCCATGCAGGCCAGGCCCAGGTTTCCTGAGGGGAAAGGCAGTTCTGGGACCCCTTCTTGCCCCTACATGTCCAGAGGCTTAGTGGCCTACACTTTCCTGGCCTTAATGCATCATTGTTACCCTGTATCTTTAGTCCAGGTATGTCCCATCCTGGGCTGCCATCTTTCCAATAACTGTCTCAAGAACTCTGCAGTAGAACTCATCATCCTGCCTGAATCACTTTTTACTTTCTGAGAAAGTCCTGCTGGTTTAACCTCAGAGCGCCCATAATCTGACTTCTTATCACTGCTATAGTCAATATCTTCCTTGAACTGCCACTCTTTTGCCCTCAGAGTGGGTTAAGGCACTGCCTGTCTCTGCCTTTACCTCCGCCAATGATCTCTCTTCCCTCACAGAAAGAAAAAAATAATATTTGTTTCTTAATTTATTATATTGGCCATAGTAATTAATCCAATCTACAAAAGAGACTGGGACAAAATCTGTTTAATCTGTCTCATACAGCATTAAACTAAAGTTTCCACCAACATGACTGACAGGCAGTAGGATGGGACCAACTTGCAATATGGACCTCAATCATGAGAGTCATTGACACAATCACTCAACAAATGTCATAAATCCTCAAAGGTCTATCTTAGAAAACTCAATGTCTCCATGTTTAATTTTCTGTACTGATCTTTCCACTCGACCACAGGCCTTAATCCAGATATACCAGGATATGTTAATTATTACAAAAATATCACTTTGACCCACAAAGATGTCTAGTCAATTTGATCATCAAAAACAACGCTGGACCATGAGTTGAGGCTGACCTGAATGTCTTCCATCTCTGAGTGGCTATCATTGATCATATCACTCAAAATGAGGGACAAATTTTATACCACATAGTCTAATTAGGTAATTCTCATGATAGGGATAACTTTTGTGCTGTTGTATATATAAATATAGTAACAAGTAAGCTATCACAACAGCAAATTCCTCCCAGTAACCAAGAATAGTTTCAGTCATAAGAGGGCTACCGACAGCATTGCTTTAAAGACTTTTGGTTTCATCCTTATGTTCCAATCACTGTGTTCTCAGGAGGGAGACCAGATAATGGCTATTTTTAAAAGGCTGTTCAACTTGTATACTATAGAACTCTCAGTTCAGATCAAATTATCAAATCCAGATATTGGAGTGAGGGGGAAAACAATAAAAACAAACAAACAAGATAATTTCACTTAAAAATGTCCTTGATAAAAGAGAAAAAGAATTAATCTCATTAAATCTTTACCCTTAATTATATCTTCTTAGTATTTTGTGTAATGAAATTGAAAACACAAATTATTTCTGCTCTATTTTGAATGCTACCTTGTAATCATATGTATGATTGGTTTATGAGCTCAAGTAGATTTTTTAAATGAAAGATCATTATTTTCTCAAAAAATGAGTGACATATCCATGATTGCTTAGACTTGGGTATTTGGCATGTATCTTATTGCAAATAAATAATATGAGCCTGCTATTTCAAGGGAAACAATTGGCAGTGATTATTGTCCATGATAAAATTTGAGCTTCTAAGCAAAAATGAACATTTTGGGAAAATTGTACTGTCATTATGAGCTTGAGAGCTTCACAATACTTAAAGACTTATCTGATGAAATTGGGGGAGATATTAAATACTATTTTTTTTGTTCTGTTGTATAAAGAAATGTGTCAACATTCTTTTTTGAAGATTTGCAAAACTCAGTGAATTATATTTTCCACTGATAAATGAATCAAGTTTTTCTTTTTTGTGTGTGTGCCAAATACACTCATTCTATTCTCAAGAAAAGAAGACATAAGCCTCATTTAATCATAGGATGACTACCCTAGATTAAAGTCTAGGATCCTTGGATAATTGCAGCAGTCTCCACCTGCGGGGTAATGCCTAGTAAGCTCAAAATCAGGCCCACATACAGTTCTTCTTGAGTCAGAGAACCTTAAATTGAAGTTGTGCTGCCCTCAACATACCTAATATATGACGGTGGGAGAAGGAAAGGAAAATTCAACAAATATTCCTATTGGGCATGAGGAAAGATCAGAGAAATACAGCAGAAACTGGGCTTTGAAAATTCTGAAATCTTTTTGGATGGTTATGTAAGGACTTGCCACTCTGGGAATGGAGAATATTCCTTGTTAAAACTTTGGTTCTTCCCTCTGGAAGTAGCTTCCTTGTTTATCATTCTTTTTCAGAGATTCTTTCTTTTTTACTGCATATTTAGCATGTGTGAAGTGACTGTGCAGTGACATATGCTCCTTGCAGGCTGACCAGCTTTCATAGCCTGTTTTCTGCTCTCAGAAGGTTGACCTAGTGGCTAATTCAAAGCATAATTTCTTAAGGTCTCAGCTGATGGTTCTGTTGGCAATATAATTTTCTGAAAATTTAGTAAATTTGTTTATTCAGTTCTCAATCACATACTTATTACTCTTGTCATAATTTAATTCTCTAATCTGCTATATTGTTTTGCCCATTCCTTCAGATCCTTTATCTTTCTATTTAAGATTTTACCTATCAGATTTTGAGAAGAGCACACTTCTTGTTTTCACAGACTGCCCCCACCTCCGTCATTTCATCCTAGGTGGGTAGTAGGAGAGTAGGTGCCACATGAATCCATTTAGGTTTCAACAGTGAGTTTGGTTCTTTAGACAGTTGAGGAAATTGAGAGGTTGAGTAATATGTCCAAGGTCACAGAGGGGATAGGTGACAGAACTGACATCGAACCAGTGCAGTGCCTATAGACACTAGACGGTCAAACATCATCCTCCACTGATTTCTTTTTGATGGTGATCATGTACTTTTCATAAAGCAGAACAGATGTGAGCTCTGGGGATGTCTTTCTACTGGGTACAGCTAAGTACCGCAATCTATCAAGAAAGCTACTCAAAAGATTTTACTTGGATCATTGTGTTGTGAATTATTTTAGATACGTTCCTTCTGGAATGTAACTACTATTTGTCTTTCTTAATTTCTTCAGCTCTGACTGATGGAAACCAATTTCTAAAATGTTAACCCTTTGCACTCCAGGGTTCTAAGCTTCAGTTCAGACAGGAGAATGATTTCCTTTGACCAAATTGCCATTGAGTTCAGAGAATTTGCTGCTTGGCCAAGAAAAAAGCAGAGATTGTGGATGTATTTACAAGGTGTTTTGAAGATCTGCTGAAGTAACCTTATATTTGAGGAGATCGCAAAATCTGCAAGTTACCTTTACTATGTGAACATTCAAAACTATGTTTCTGCTTTCTTACTCATGCATAAATGAATCCAATATCACAGAAGAAATTAATTTGAGGAAATTTATTGAAAAAAACTTAAAATCTGGGTACAATGTAATGCGAAAGCTTATTTTTAACATTCACTACTATCCTTCCCTTGGGATGACTCATTCATACCAGTTTCCAGACCATCCTTGATGCTTATTTAATTCTCTAGCAAAGAAGCTATATATACTTCCAAATGTTTCTTCTCCTTAGAAAAATGCACTGACCCTACTTCTTTGTTCTCTTTTGAAAAAAAATATGATTAATTTATCCATACTAACTGGGTGAAGAAAGGATACTAATGGCTTCGTATGTGTTCCCTCCCAAGTGACTTAATTGCATTTTAACAGAGTTCTAATTTTCTGGGGTTTCTAATGTCACAATCCAAGTTATTGAGATAAAGCAATAGTAATTTCAGACAATCTTCAGATTAATAGGATAAATGACTTTAGAAAATTATTTTTTTAAGATTTTATTTATTTATTCATGCTAGACAGAGAGAGAGAGAGAGAGAGAGGCAGAGACACAGGCAGAGGGAGAAGCAGGCTCCATGCAGGGAGCCCGAAGCAGGACTCCTTCCCAGTACTCCAGGATCACGTGCTAAACTGCTAAAGGTGCTAAACTGCTGAGCCACCCAGGGATCCTCGACTTTAGAAAATTAGACTGAATACTATCCAAATTATCTGATGAAGGGAGACTGCACATTTATGGTCATGATTAGGTTTAATTAATAGATCTCCTAGAAAGTATATTCAGTGTATATAATAATATGCACCACTCTTTAAACAACCAGATGGAACCATATGTATTAGTATATGAAAGGTTCAAAGAAATTTAAAGTTATTAATTTGTGATTTATTTTGTCTTTTCTTCAGCTATAAATAAGGATATACAACAAACATCGAACGATTAGCATTTGCTTTCTACCCTTTTCAAGACTACATGTGGAATACTTCTAATGTGCAATAAGGAGGTATGTAGAATTAAAAAAAGGCTTTTGGGGTACCTGTGTGTGAGTTTAGGAAAGACAGAGAGACAGCAGAGATAGGTTGTATTTTTTTTTTAAGATTTTATTTATTTATTCATGAGACACAGAGAGAGAGGCAGAGACACAGGCAGAGGGAGAAGCAGGCTCCATGCAGGGAGCCCAACGTGGGACTCAATCTAGGGTCTCCAGGATCATGTCCTGGTCTAAGGCAGCGCTAACCCCCTGAGCCACTGGGGCTGCCCTAGGTTGTATGTTTAAAGGGATAATCCTGAACAGGTGACTTAATGTTTTCTACAAGTTTTACAGTAGAAGATGCTATTTTCTGTGTAAGACCAACTGTTCAGAGAGCTCATTATTTTCTTTCTTTCTCCATTAAGTGTTATTGAAATGGAAATTGTTGCAGTGAGATTGACTAATGATGACAATTCTGGTCAAAAGTGACCTTTGCTCACTTGATTCATGAAATCTTAGCAAGGCTTTACCATCATTAATAGAAGTATATTCAGACAAATTCTCTAAAATTGAATCCCAAAGCTTTATTTTATTGAAATATAATAACTGATTTCCTATATCTTGATTTGATGCTGAGAGAGTAAGAAATAGTGGGGGATGGAGGGAGGGAGAAAAATTTTTTAAAAAGGTGAAAAAGAAAAAATACATATATAGTTTTTATATCTTAAATTGCAAGTTAAAATCAAAAGCATTTACTTTTGAAATATTTATTTTGAGAATTAATTCCTATAACAAAAATTAAGCCTTTCGTATATTCTAAGAACAAAATACACAGTTAAAATGAATTTATACTTAGTATGTAGTGTGACAAACTGGTTTGCCCAAGACTGTCCTTCTTCTTCTTTTTTTTTTTAAGATTTTTTATTTATTTATTAATGAGAGACAGAGAGAGAGAGAGAGAGAGAGAGAGAGAGAGAGAGGCAGAGACACAGGCAGAGGGAGAAGCAGGCTCCATGCAGGGAGCCTGATGTGGAACTGGATCCCGAGTCTCCAGGATCAGCCCTGGGCAGAAGGTGGCACTAATCCGCTGAGCCACCCGGGGCTGCCCTGTCCTTCTTTTAAAACTGAAAAATGCACACACATCCTGGGAAACTGTTTAATGAGAGGGGTAAACCCGAGCTACGACTATTTGCACAACTGTCTCTTATTGTCAGAACAAAATTATAGAAAGACAGTAACTTTAAATAATCTGCTTTATACCATTATAACTTTTCAGTTATCCAGAACTAGCAGCTCATTGGGTAATTTGACTTATAGATGTGTTTGCTTGGTGTTATTATTTTTTACTACATTACAAATTGCCTCAATACTTACTGTCTTAAAATAACACAAATTTATTATCTCAGTTTCTATGTTCAGAAATCGGGGCATAACTTCTGATTTTCCATATAAAGTAAGGTGTCCATTCTTTTGAGTATATTGGGTTGTATTGATGTAAAAAAGCAGATATGTACATCTACACTCTGGAAAAGGAGACATGGTGCTTGAACCATGGACAGTATAGAAAGAGAAAACAAATTAACTGCAAATTCAAGACAGTTATTTGACAGTTGCTTAAACATGTTTAAGCCCTTTATTAAGTTCCTCTAAATCTCTTTGGTTTGTTAAGAGTATTATAAGAACTTCACATTTATTTCTCTAAGGAGCAATGAACAAGTTTTCTAAGTTCTCCCATTTAGGACTTGTAATTCTGAGTATGCCTATTTGCACCAATTTCAGCATTTGTATTCTTGTTTGGGAAGCCATATCGACTTTATTTTTTTTTTAATATTTTTATTTATTTATTCATGATCGACAGAGAGGGAGGGAGAGAGAGAGAGAGGCAGAGACACAGGCAGAGGGAGAAGCAGGCTCCATGCACCGGAGCCCGACGTGGGATTCGATCCCGGGTCTCCAGGATTGCGCCCTGGGCCAAAGGCAGGCGCTAAACCGCTGCACCACCCAGGGATCCCTCGACTTTAATCTTAAAACTCAGATGTACATGTGTGGTGATTTTCAGAAAAGACACCCTGAATATTTAGTTATGGGTGTGGTAACTTTCATGTTTGCACATTTGGAATTTCCCATGTGTTGAAACCTTTATTTTACTTCTAGTTTTGGACAATGATCGTATCTTCTGAATAGTCTTAATCAGGATGATGTGTTGAGGAGGAGAGAGGGGCACTCCCCTAAAGTTATGTGCCACGAGGAAATTTCAACACTTTCACAATCTAACTTATTTCAAATAAACAAAAAATGGAATTGGTTCATGCAAAATAAATCCCTGCTGTGCTATGCTATGTTTTCATGACTAATTTTTTTTCACTAACCAGTTTCACAGCTTATGACCTTAAAACAGCAGGCATTCTTTATAAAAACATGGGCTTACTGTTAAGGTTGTGCTTTTTCTCATCCACAAACTCCCCAGTGACTTGTTAACTGTCCAAACATAAACATCTTCAAACGACTTATGGAAAATACCATTAAGGTTTTTTTTTTGGGGGAACCATTAAAGGAACTGTTCTATTATAAATTGAAAAATGAAAATAATAGTAAGAATAAGTTGTTACCCTGAGAATTGATTTGATACACTTAATTTTCCTTCACAGAAATAATAGTTCTGGTAGGAACATTGAGGTATTATCTAATCATTTTCTCATGACTGAGCAAAATAGCAAACCATCTTAGCTGAGGTGTATAAATGTCTTACCTGAGGCTAACAGGCATTTGAAATAGGTACTTTAACATGATACTTGCTCTTTCCTTTATCTATTTTATGACTACCTAATAAATAGATTCCAGATCTTTGTGTCAGAAATACTTGTTTAAAATTTTCTCCATTTTCTGTTAGCCCCACTAGATATTGTCTTAAATTTGTTTGATCTTAAAGGAAAAAACATTTCTTTGTTTCAAGTGAAATCTACTTATATGATGACAATGAGTTTCCCATCAAATATAGGAATCTTCCTTGTTGAGCTTCTTTCATTGGATAAGTAGACCAGTAACAGAACAGAAGGTCTTTTTAAGTTTCAAATAAATCTTTTGTCATTTGTAATTTATTTTCTTTTTTTTAAGATTTTATTTATTTATTCATGAGAGACACAGAGAGAGAGAAAGGCAGAGACACAGGCAGAGGGAGAAGCAGGCTCCGTGCAGGGAGCCCCATGCGAGACTCGATCCTGGGACTCCAGGATCACACCCTGGGCCAAAGGCAGGCGCTAAACCACTGAGCCACCCAGGGATCCCCTGTAATTTATCTTCTTTCCCTAAAATTCTCCCTTTCTCAAACACATCTTTCTATTCTCATGGGCTGAGATTTTCCTTCGGAGTGTCCAGATTGTGTAAGTAGGAAGGAAAATTATACTGTCTGAATAAGTAATGAACACAGGCAGAGGGGTCCAGGATGATAGTGTAGGAAGATTCTGAATTTTTCTCTTCCCATGGACACACCAAATCTATTGCTACATATAGATCATTTCCCTCTGAAAAAGATCTGAGAGCTAGATGAACCACTCTTCACAACAAAGGATAAAAGAAATAGATAGGAAAAGCAGAGACACAGTCTTGTAAAACAGAACAAAACAAATCAAAAACACCCCTGCTACTGCACCTAATAAGGAGGAATCTCACCAGATAGGTACTTCTTCCAGGGAATCATGGAAGTGGGTGCCCCCAATTAGGCACCTTGGCATCTGAGATCTACACTGAGAGATAAGCCTCCAGAATATATGCTTGGAAAATTAAAGGGGCTTATATCTAGGGGTTCCCAAAGTACTATAGGAAACTGAGGTTCCCTTCTCAGGGGGCTTACATGTGCTCTTGCTAACCCTGAGACCCAGAAAAGAAAGTTTTAAGATCGCTTAAACTATACATAAAAGAGATTCATTTGCTTATCTAGGGGCACTGGCTGGAGGGGTGGAGGAAAATTAAGATATTCCCACGAGACACAGAGATATGCCATTGTTGTATTCTCCACATAGCTTGCTGGCATAGGCACATGAGCTTGGATGTAGCACACTCCTACTGCCTTGCTAGGAAGAGTGGTGATGAATGTTCATGGCATTTGCTGAAGCCAGAAAATGGATGCTTGCAATGCTCCCCTGCTCCCTGGTTGGGGTTGATGAGCAAATAGATATGGAATTTTTCTGTTTCCTAGCTAAAGTCTGTAAGCACCTATGATTATGACATTCCCCCACACCCTGGCTGGGAATAGCAAGCAGAACCATTCATGGCATCCTCCTGTTCCCAGCCTAAAACTGTCATGCATGCACAGACAAAGTACTTTCCCACTACATTGTTGAAACCCTTGAGCAGACTCAAGACATTATTTCCCAGTCTTGCTGAAGCTGATGAGCACACCTTGCTCCCTACATTGTCTGGCTGCCTTGTTAAAGACAGGTACATGCAATCCACACAGGAAATATTCTGATAAACTGGATCTAGTAGCCAAGGGGATAATGTTGCCAAGCTCCATGGGGCTATAACAATAGGAAAGAGTTATTGGCAGGCCACCACCTCCAGGGCACCACATGGACAGAAGATTGAAATATATCTCAGCCTTCCTGTGAAAAAGGCTTACTTACTAAGCTTGGAGCTACAGCCAGGAGAACAGGCTTCATTTACATCTCCCACACCTAGAGACTAATGAGGCTCTCCCAGGGAAAATACACAGAGAAATATCCTTGTCCACCTCCTTTGACCTTGCTACAGCTTGAAGAGACTTCTTAGAAAGGAACTTATGCACTTATCTGGAACTGTCACCAGTTTTTGGAACTGTCACCCAAGGGACACCTTGATATCTCCTAATCCAGAGGCCAACAGGGATTATAATTGTGGCCCATAATTTTTGGAACTGTCACCCAGGGGACACCTTAATATCTCCTAATCCAGAGGCCAACAGGGATTATAATTGTGGTCCATAAAACTGTATATATTTGCATACTTTAAAAGCTGCTGCCTCAGGGTCCAGGTTCTAGTCTACCTGAAAGTAGGTGCTAAATGAGATTCCTCCCCTTAGATCACTGACAGGTCTCGGCACATCTTCAACCATGAGAAGCATATCAAAAATAAACCATGCAGTTTACCCAATCACAAAAGTTCAACAGAACCCAAAAATAGGACCTGGTTGAAAAGAAGGATCACCACCTACACAAGGCCAAGACTGAAACAAGTAGCTGTTTCACCTAATACATAGAAACAAACTCAGAGAGTCAAGCAAAATGAGAAAGCAGAGAAATATATACCAGGCAGAAGAACAAGACAAACCTTCAGGATAAAGACCTTAATGATACAGGGCAAATAATCTATCTGATAAAGAATTCAAAATTATGGTCCTAAAGGCGCTAAATGAACTTGGGTGAAGAATGGGTCAATACAGTGAGAGCTTCAGATGAGAGACAAAAAACAAGAAAGTGACAGGTCACAGAACTGAAGAATATAATAACTGAACTGGCAAATGCACTAAAGGGTTTCAGCAGCAGACTGGGTAAAGTAGAAGAATGGATCAGACAGCTGAAAAGGAAAGCAATGGAATTGACTCAGAACAGCAAAAAGAAAAAAAAAAGTGAAGATACGAAGATAACTTCACAAACTTCCAGGACAACATCAAGTAGAATAACATTTATATTATAGAAGTCCCAGAAGAAGAGAGAAAAAAGGGGCAAAAATTCTGTTTGAAGAAATAATGGAAAAAAAAAAAAAAAAAAAAAAGAAATAATGGCTGAAAACTTCTAGCCTAGGAAATGAAATGGATATCCATGTCCAGGAAGCCCAGAGAGTTTCAAATAAGATGATCCCTTGAGAGCCACACCAAGACACACTATAATAGATATCATAAGATAAAGAAAAAGCAAGAATCTTACAGAAAGTAGGGGAAAAACATTTGTTTGTTTGTTTGTTTGTTTGTTTTTTAGATTTTTATTCATGAGAGACACAGAGGGAGAGAGGCAGAGACATAGACAGAGGGAGAAGCAGGCTACCTGCAGGGAACCCATTGTAGGACTCAATCCCAGAACTCGAGGATCATGCCCTGAGTGGAAGGCAGATGCTTAACCACTGAGCAACCCAGGTGTCCCTGGAAAAACAAATTGTTACATACAAAGGAAACCTACAAGTCAATCAGCAGATTTCTCAGCACAAACTACAAGTTTTGGAAAAGATAAGTATATAGTAAAGCTAGTGGATTAATCACTTTTAAAGCTGATATGAATAGAAAAAGATAAAATTAGTAAAATTAAAACTTCAGTAATTGCTTAAGATATATATATTTTAAAAGGTGTAAAATAAGACATCAAAAACAATGGTGGGATACGAGTAAAAACGTAGAAGTTTGGAATACATTAGTTTCTCTTAATTTGAAATAGACTATTATATACATAGGATGATATATATAAGTCATGTGGTAACTACAAAGCAAAAAGAGTAAATACACAAAAGAAGATGAGAAAGGAATCTAAACATAACACTAAAGAAAGTAATAATACCACAGGGAAGAAAAAATAGAAGAAAGGAAGAAAGAAGAACTACCAAAACAGCCAGAAAACAATTAACAAAATGATTATAAGGGATAAGTGCAACCTAATAATAATGATCTTAAAAATAAATGGACTAAGTTCTTCAATAAAAATACATATAGTGGCTGAACAGATCAAAGGAAAACCAACCAAACAAACAAATAAAAAAAAAAAAAAACCCAAGACATGTCTATCTATATATACAGTTTACAAGAAGCTTACATCACAAGGATACACACAGAATGAAAGTGAAGAGATAAAGATATTACATGTAAACAAAAATGAAAAGAAAGCTGATATGACTATATTTATATCAAACAAAATAGACTTTAAAATGGAGAATCAAAGTCAATCAAATTCAAAGGGAGGCACTACATACTGATAAAGGGGTCAATCCAGGAAGAACATGTAACATTTATAAATATATATGCACCCAAGGTAGAAGCACCAAATCTTATAAAGCAAATATTAGTAGTCCTAAAGGGAGAAACTGACAGCAATGTAATAATAATAGGAGATTTTAACACCTCATTTACATCAGTGAACAGGTCATCCAGACAGAAAATCATTAAGGAAATGTTGGCCTTAAAGGACACATTGATCAGATGGATGTAATAGATATATAAGGAACATTCTATTCAAAAAGGAGAATAATCATTCTTCTGAAGTGCTCATGGAGTATTTTCCATGATAGATCACATGTTAGACCACAAACAAGTCTCAAAAATTCAAGAAGTATTAAATCATATCAAGCATTTTTTTCTTACCACAATGGTGAAAATCTAGAAATTACAAGAATGAAACTGGAAAAATAATACAAATACTTGGTAATTAAACAACACGTTGCTGAATAACAACTGGATCACAGAAGAACTCAAGGGATAAATTAAAACAAACAAGCCCAGAGACAAATGAAAACACAAATATAATATTCCAAAATCTATGGGATGCAACAAAAGCAGTCCTAAGAGGGAAGTTCATTTCATAGCAGTATAGGCCTACTTCAGGAAATAAAAGAAATCTCAAATAAACAACTTAATTTTACACCTAAAGGAACCAAAATCAGAAGACCCAATGAAGCCCAAAGTTAATAGGAGAAAGGAAATAAATTAAATAGAGACCGAAAAGACAATAGGAGAGCTCTATGAAGATAAGAGGTGCTTCTTTGAAGTGATAACAGAATTCACAAATCTTTAGTGAGACTTGCCAAAGTAAAAAAAAAATAAGACTCAAATAAATAAAATCAGAATGACATAGAAGATGGTGCAGCAGATACCATAGAAAAACAAAGGATTGTACAAAAGTACTGTGAGCAGTTAGATGCCAACAAACTGGACAACCTAAAAGAAATAGATGGATTCCTAGAAATTTTCCATCTTCTTAGACTGAAGCATGAAGAAGTAGAAAATATGAATAGAATAATTACTAGTAAGGAGATTGAGTCAATAATCAAAATCCTTCTAACAAACAAAAATCCAAGATCAGATAGCTTAATTGGAGAAGTCTGCCAAATATTCAAAGATTTAATACTTATCCTTCTCAAACTTTTCCAAAACATTGAAGGGTAGGAAAAGATTCTAAATTCATTTTATGAGATCAGCACTATCCTAATAACCAGATAAGGACACCATAGACAAGAAAATTATGGGCCAATATTCCTGATGAACACAGATGAAAAAATTTTCATGAAAATATCAGCTCTAAATTTAACAAGACATTAAAATGATCATACACCATGATTAAGTAGGAGTTATTTCAAGGGATGCAAGGATGGTTTCATATCCACAAATCAAATACAAATCATGATACAACACATTTAAAAAATGAAGGATAAAAATAATATGATCATCTTAATAGATGCAGAAAAAGAATTTGATAGAATTCAATATCCATTTATTTATTTATTTATTTAAATATTTAATTTATTTATTCATGAAAGACAGAGAGAGAGAGAGGCAGAGATATAGGCAGAGGGAGAATCAGGCTCCACGCAGGGAGCTCAATGTGGGACTCGATCCTGGAATTCCAGGATCATACCTTGAGCCGAAAGTAGATGCTCAACTGCTGAGCCATCCAGGCACCCCCAATATCCATTTATGATAAAGACTTTCAACAAAGTGAATAAAGAGGAAGCACATTTCAACATAATATAGGCCATGACAAACCCACAGCCAATATCATTTATAGTCAATGATGAGTCGATGAAAGCTTTTTCTTTAAGATGAGGAATAAGATACGGATGTCTCATGCCACTTTGTTCAATATAGGATTGGAAATCCTAGTCATAGCACTTCGGCAAGAAGAATTGAATGAATGAATGAATGCCTTCCAAATTGGAAAGGAAGAAGTAAAATTTCTGTTTGCAGATGACAAGATAATACATATAGAAAACCTGAAAGCCGAGAGGAGGGGCAAGACAGCGAAGGAGTAGGGTCCCCAAGTCACCTGTCCCCACCAAATTACCTAGATGACCTTCAAATCACCCTGAAAGTCTACGAATTCGGCTTGAGATTTAAAGAGAGAACAGCTGAAACGCTACAGTGAGAAGAGTTCGCGCTTCTATCAAGGTAGGAAGACGGGGAAAAGAAATAAGGAAACAAAAGGCCTCCAAGGGGGAGGGGCCCCGCGAGGAGCCGGGCTGAGGCCGGGGCGAGTGTCCCCAGGACAGGAGAGCCCAGTCCGGGAGAAGCAGGAGCTGCACCGACCTTCCTGGGTGGAAAGGGGCTCGCAGGGAGTTGGAGCAGGACCCAGGAGGGCAGGGATGCCCTCGGGCTCCCGGGGACACTAACAGACACCTGCGCCCCGGGAGAGTGCGCCGAGCTCCCTAAGGGCTGCAGCGCGCACGGTGGGACCCGGAGCAGCTCGGAGGGGCTCGGGGGCGGCTCCGCGGAGGGGGCTGCGGGGCGGGAGCAGCTCGGGGGGGCTCGGGGGCGGCTCCGCGGAGGGGGCTGCGGGGCGGGAGCGCGAATCCACCAGCGCAGGCCCCGGAGCACAGGGCGCCGGGACACAGCCCAGGATTCCCGCCTCCACCCGGGACAGGCAGAGGCCGGGAGGGCCCAGGACAGCAAGGACGCTCCTGCCCTGAGCTGAGCAGATCAGCGGCCCCGCCCAGGAGCCTCCAGGCCCTGCACACGGAGAGCTCCGGAGCTACTGCGGGGGCTGACTCCAGGGCTCCAGAGCTGGCCCCGCCACTGGGGCTGTTCCTCCTGCGGCCTCACGGGGTAAACAACCCCCACTGAGCCCTGCACCGGGCAGGGGGCAGAGCAGCTCCCCCAAGTGCTAACCCCTGAAAATCAGCACAACAGGCCCCTCCCCCAGAAGACCAGCGAGACGGACAACTTCCAGGAGAAGCCAAGGGACTTAAAGTACACAGAATCAGAAGATACTCCCCCGTTGTTCTTTTTGTTTTGTTTTGTTTTGCTTTTTGATTTGTTTCCTTTCCCCACCCCCCTTTTTTCTCCTTTCTTTCTTTTTCTTTCTCTTTTTCTTCTTTTTTTCTTTTTCTTCCTTTTTTTTCTCTTTCTCTTTTCTTTCCTTCTTTCTCTCCTCTCTTTTTCTCCTTTTCCCAATACAACTTGCTTTTGGCCACTCTGCACTGAGCAAAATGACTAGAAGGAAAACCTCACCTCAAAAGAAGGAATCAGAAACAGTCCTCTCTCCCACAGAGTTACAAAATCTGGATTACAATTCAATCTCAGAAAGCCAATTCAGAAGCACTATTATACAGCTACTGGTGGCTCTAGAAAAAAGCATAAAGTACTCAAGAGACTTCATGACTGCAGAATTTAGAGCTAATCAGGCAGAAATTAAAAATCAATTGAATGAGATGCAATCCAAACTAGAAGTCCTAATGACACGGGTTAACAAGGTGGAAGAACGAGTGAGTGACATAGAAGACAAGTTGATAGCAAAGAGGGAAACTGAGGAAAAAAGAGACAAACAATTAAAAGACCATGAAGATAGATTAAGGGAAATAAACGACAGCCTGAGGAAGAAAAACTTACGTTTAATTGGTGTTCCCGAGGGCGCCGAAAAGGACAGAGGGCCAGAATATGTATTTGAACAAATTCTAGCTGAAAACTTTCCTAATCTGGGAAGGGAAACAGGCATTCAGATCCAGGAAATAGAGAGATCCCCCCCTAAAATCAATAAAAACCATTCAACACCTCCACATTTAATAGTTAAGCTTGCAAATTCCAAAGATAAAGAGAAGATCCTTAAGGCAGCAAGAGACAAGAAATCCCTGACTTTTATGGAGAGGAGTATTAGGGTAACAGCAGACCTCTCCACAGAGACCTGGCAGGCCAGAAAGGGCTGGCAGGATATATTCAGGGTCCTAAATGAGAAGAACATGCAACCAAGAATACTTTATCCAGCAAGGCTCTCATTCAAAATGGAAGGAGAGATAAAGAGCTTCCAAGACAGGCAGCAACTAAAAGAATATGTGACCTCCAAACCAGCTCTGCAAGAAATTTTAAGGGGGACTCTTAAAATTCCCCTTTAAGAAGAAGTTCAGTGGAACAGTCCACAAAAACAAGGACTGAATAGATATCATGATGACACTAAACTCATATCTCTCAATAGTAACTCTGAATGTGAACGGGCTTAATGACCCCATCAAAAGGCGCAGGGTTTCAGACTGGATAAAAAAGCAGGACCCATCTATTTGCTGTCTACAAGAGACTCATTTTAGACAGAAGGACACCTACAGCCTGAAAATAAAAGGTTGGAGAACCATTTACCATTCGAATGGTCCTCAAAAGAAAGCAGGGGTAGCCATCCTTATATCAGATAAACTAAAATTTACCCCAAAGACTGTAGTGAGAGATGAAGAGGGACACTATATCATACTTAAAGGATCTATTCAACAAGAGGACTTAACAATCCTCAATATATATGCCCTGAATGTGGGAGCTGCCAAATATATAAATCAATTATTAACCAAAGTGAAGAAATACTTAGATAATAATACACTTATACTTGGTGACTTCAATCTAGCTCTTTCTATACTTGATAGGTCTTCTAAGTACAACATCTCCAAAGAAACGAGAGCTTTAAATGATACACTAGACCAGATGGATTTCACAGATATCTACAGAACTTTACATCCAAACTCAACTGAATACACATTCTTCTCAAGTGCACATGGAACTTTCTCCAGAATAGACCACATATTGGGTCACAAATCGGGTCTGAACCGATACCAAAAAATTGGGATCGTCCCCTGCATATTCTCAGACCATAATGCCTTGAAATTAGAGCTAAATCACAACAAGAAGTTTGGAAGGACCTCAAACACGTGGAGGTTAAGGACCATCCTGCTAAAAGATGAAAGGGTCAACCAGGAAATTAAGGAAGAATTAAAAAGATTCATGGAAACTAATGAGAATGTAGATACAACCGTTCAAAATCTTTGGGATGCAGCAAAAGCAGTCCTAAGGGGGAAATACATCGCAATACAAGCATCCATTCAAAAACTGGAAAGAACTCAAATACAAAAGCTAACCTTACACATAAAGGAGCTAGAGAAAAAAACAGCAAATAGATCCTACACCCAAGAGAAGAAGGGAGTTAATAAAGATTCGAGCAGAACTCAATGAAATCGAGACCAGAAGAACTGTGGAACAGTTCAACAGAACCAGGAGTTGGTTCTTTGAAAGAACTAATAAGATAGATAAACCATTAGCCAGCCTTATTAAAAAGAAGAGAGAGAAGACTCAAATTAATAAAATCATGAATGAGAAAGGAGAAATCACTACCAACACCAAGGAAATACAAACGGTTTTAAAAACATATTATGAACAGCTATACGCCAATAAATTAGGCAATCTAGAAGAAATGGACGCATTCCTGGAAAGCCACAAACTACAAAAACTGGGACAGGAAGAAATAGAAAACCTGAACAGGCCAATAACCAGGGAGGAAATTGAAGCAGTCATCAAAAACCTCCAGAGACACAAGAGTCCAGGGCCAGATGGCTTCCCAGGGGAATTCTATCAAACATTTAAAGAAGAAATCATACCTATTCTACTAAAGCTGTTTGGAAAGATAGAAAGAGATGGAGTACTTCCAAATTCGTTCTGTGAGACCAGCATCACCTTAATTCCAAAACCAGACAAAGACCCCACCAAAAAGGAGAATTACAGACCAATAATCCTCATGAACATGGATGCAAAAATTCTCAACAAGATACTAGCCAATAGGGTCCAATAGTACATTAAGAAAATTATTCACCATGACCAAGTAGGATTTATCCCCGGGACACAAGGCTGGTTCAACACCCGTAAAACAATCAATGTGATTCATCATATCAGCAAGAGAAAAACCAAGAACCATATGATCCTCTCATTAGATGCAGAGAAAGCATTTGACAAAATACAGCATCCATTCCTGATCAAAACTCTTCAGAGTGTAGGGATAAAGGGAACTTTCCTCGACATCTTAAAAGTCATCTACGAAAAGCCCACAGCAAATATCATTCTCAATGGGGAAGCACTGGGAGCCTTTCCCCTAGGATCAGGAACAAGACAGAGATGTCCACTCTCACCACTGCTATTCAACATAGTATTGGAAGTCCTAGCCTCAGCAATCAGGCAACAAAAAGACATTAAAGGCATTCAAATTGGCAAAGAAGAAGTCAAACTCTCCCTCTTCGCTGATGACGTGATACTCTACATAGAAAACCCAAAAACCTCCACCCCAAGATTGCTAGAACTCATACAGCAATTTGGCAGCATGGCAGGATACAAAATCAATGCCCAGAAATCAATGGCATTTCTATACACTAACAATGAGACTGAAGAAAGAGAAATTAAGGAGTCAATCCCATTTACAATTGCACCCAAAAGCGTAAGATAGCAAGGAAAAAACCTAACCAAAGAGGAAAGGATCTATACCCTAAAAACTATAGAACACTTCTGAAAGAAATTGAGGAAGTCACAAAGAGATGGAAAAATATTCCATGCTCATGGATTGGCAGAATTAATATTGTGAAAATGTCAATGTTATCCAGGGCAATTTACACGTTTAATGCAATCTCTATCAAAATCCCATGGACTTTCTTCAGAGAGTTAGAACAAATTATTTTAAGATTTGTGTGGAATCAGAAAAGACCCCGAATAGCCAGGGGAATTTTAAAAAAGAAAACCATAGCTGGGGGCATCACAATGCCAGATTTCAGGTTGTACTACAAAGCTGTGGTCATCAAGACAGTGTGGTTCTGGCACAAAAACAGACACATAGATCAATGGAACAGAATAGAGAACCCAGAAGTGGACCCTGAACTTTTTGGTCATCTAATATTCAATAAAGGTGGAAAGACTATCCATTGGAAGAAAGAGAGTCTCTTCAATAAATGGTGCTGGTAAAATTGGACATCCACATGCAGAAGAATGAAACTAGACCACTCTCTTGCACCAGACACAAAGATAAACTCAAAATGGATGAAAGATTTAAATGTGAGACAAGATTCCATCAAAATCCTAGAGGAGAAGACAGGCAACACCCTTTGTGAACTCGGCCACAGTAACTTCTTGCAAGATACATCCATGAAGGCAAAAGAAACAAAAGCAAAAATGAACTATTGGGACTTCATCAAGATAAGAAGCTTTTGCACAGCAAAGAATACAGTCAACAAAACTCAAAGACAACCTACAGAATGGGAGAAGATATTTGCAAAGGACGTATCAGATAAAGGGCTAGTTTCCAAGATCTATAAAGAACTTATTAAACTCAATACCAAAGAAATCAACAATCCAATCATGAAATGGGCAAAAGACATGAAGAGAAATCTCACAGAGGAAGACATAGACATGGCCAACATGCACATGAGAAAATGCTCTGCATCACTTGCCATCAGGGAAATACAAATCAAAATCACAATGAGATCCCACCTCACACGGTGAGAATGGGGAAAATTAACAAGGCAGGAAACCACAAATGTTGGAGAGGATGCGGAGAATAGGGAACCCTCTTACACTGTTGGTGGGAATGTGAACTGGTGCAGCCACTCTGGACAACTGTGTGGAGGTTCCTCAAAGAGTTAAAAATAGACCTGCCCTACGACCCAGCAATTGCAGTGTTGGGGATTTACCCCAAAGATTCAGATGCAATGAAACGCAGGGACCACCTGCACCCCGATGTTTCTAGCAGCAATGTCCACGATAGCCAAACTGTGGAAGGAGCCTTGGTGTCCATCGAAAGATGAATGGATAAAGAAGATGTGGTTTATGTATACACTGGAATATTACTCAGCCATTAGAAACGACAAATACCCACCATTTGCTTCAACGTGGACGGAACTGGAGGGTATTATGTTGAGTGAAGTAAGTCATTCATAGAAGGACAAACATTATATGTTCTCATTCATTTGGGGAATATAAATAATAGTGAAAGGGAATATAAGGGAAGGGAGAAGAAATGTCTGGGAAATATCAGAAAGGGAGACAGAACACAAAGACTCCTAACTCTGGGAAACGAACTAGGGGTGGTGGAAGGGGAGGAGGGTGGGGCGTGGGGGTGAATGGGTGACAGGCACTGAGTGGGACACTTGACGGGATGAGCACTGGGTGTTATTCTGTATGTTGGTAAATTGAACACCAATAAAAACTTAATTTATTAAAAAAAAAAGAAAACCTGAAAGCCTCCACTAAAAATTTTAGGACTAATCAATGAATTCAGTAATGTTGCATGATACAAAGATAATATACTAAAAATCTGTTGCATTTCTATATATTAATAATGGAGTTATCAGAAAGAGAAATCAAGAAAACAAACCCTCTTACAATTACATAAAAAAGAATAAAATACCTATAGTAATAAACTTAATCAAGGGGATGAAAGGCCTGTACACTTTATCAGAAACTAATGAAAGAAATTGAAGACACAAATAAATGGAAACATAATCCATGCTCAATGATTAGAAGAATGGATATGGTTAAAATGTCCATACTACTTAAAGGAATCTACAGATTCTACACTATCCCCTATCAAAATTTCAATAAATTTTTCACTAATTTTTTCAATTATTCTAGAATTTGTATGGAACCAAAAAAAGATCCCAAATAGCCAAAATAATTTGAGAAAAAAAAATACAAGCCAGAAATATCATACTCCCTGATTTTAAACTATGTTATAAAGCCAAATTAATCAAAACACTGAGGAACTGATATTAAAAAACAGACACAGATCAGTGGCACAGGACAGAAAACTCAGAAATAAACTCATGCATAGGCAGGAAATTAATTTAATTTACACAAAGGAGACAAGATATAAAATAAGGAAAGGACAGTCTTTTTAATAAACGATGTTGGGGAAAATGATGTTGGAAAAACTAGACCACTACCTTACTTCATATACAAAAACTAAGTCAAAATTGATTAAAGATTTGAATGAATTTGAATTAAAGATTAAAGACCTCAAACATGAACCTCTTAGAAGACAACACAGGCAGTAAACTTCTTGATGTTAGTCTTAGTAATGTTTTTGTTTTGTTTTGTTTTAATTTGACTCCAAAAGCAAGGGAACAAACAAAAATAAACAAATGAAACTACATGAAACTAAAATGCTTATGTACAAAGGGGAGCAAATCAACTACGAAATGAAAAAGGAACGTACTGAATGGGAGAAGATATTGCAAATTATGTATCTGGTAAGGAGTTAATATGAAAATAAATTTAAAGAAACATAATAATAAAAACCAAACAATTGGATTTAAAAATGGCCAGAAGACTGAATAGACATTTTTCCAAAGAAGGCATACAACAGGATGGCCAACAGGTACATGAAAGAATGCTCAGCATCACTAATCAATCAGGCGAATCCAAATCAAAACCACATTGAGATATCACCTTACACCTGTCAGAATGGCTATTATAAAAACAAAACAACAGAAACAAAAACCAAGAAATCAGTGCTGGTGATGTAGAAAATAGGGGACTGTCATACGCTGTTTGTGGGAATATGTTTGGTGCAGCCACTAAGGAAAACAGTGAAGTTTCCTCAAAAATTTAGAAGCACAGCTATCCTGTGATCCACAAGTCCACTTCTGGGTATTTATCCAAAGAAATTAAAAACACTAGAAAAAATGTTTACACCGCTATGCTCATTGCAGCATTATTTACTACAGCCAAGATGTGGAAACAATCTGTGATGAATGAATAAAGAGAATGTGATATATATAAAAATAAAATAAATAATAAAAAGTAAATGAAACCTTGCCATTTGTAACAACATGGATGGCCCTTGAGGGTATTATGCTAAGTGAAATGCAACATAGAGAAAGACGAATACATTATAATTTCACTTATATGTGGAATCTAAAAACAAAACAAAATAAAACCCAGACTCACAAATACAGAGAACAGATTGGTGGTTGCCAGAGGAGAAAGAGATTAGGCCCAGGGAAAGATGGGTAAAAGGGATTAAGTAGTACAAACATCCAGTTATGAAGTAAATACGTTATTGAGAGGCAACGTCCGGCACAGAGTCAGTAATGGTACATTAACTTTGTAAGGTGACAGGCACGTGGTAACTAAACGTATCGTGGTGACCATTTAACCCTGCATACAGACATTGAATCATTATGCCGTACGCTTGAAAGAAATATAATATCTTATGTCAATTATACCTCAATAAAAAGTAATAAATGCAGATTTTACAGTGTTTATTAAAGTAGAAAAAGCCAACAAGTGACTTTAATTATTTTACTTTGTCATCCCTTCTCTGCAGGATTCATAGTATTTAGAAGCAGTTTTTCAAGCTTCAGTATTCTTAGGGTCTGTTTTGTTATAGGGGAATTGCACACCACTCACCTCAGGAATTTACCGCTGGAAGTTATATACTTCAGTGTATTTTGTGTTCTTTTTCCCCTTCTTTATCTACTGCTAATTTGAGCAGAGTTGCACAGTATGTGGCCAATACTTCTGCTTCTCCTGGTAGTCGGAATAAGGATATAGGAATAATAATGGTATGGCTGCTGGTGTTAGAGCTGAGAGGAAGCTCACATATTAATCATCTCATTCATAATTGCTTTTTCCCTGTGTTCTCACTGTTTGCATGCCTCTATCTCAGCCCTTAAGGATGTTTTATACTTGCATTTTACATTTTACTTCACTGTTTATTTCTGCATCATTGCAATGAAAAGTACCTCTTGAGAGTAGGTGCAATGTCTAGCTTATTTTGTATTCAATTCTGTGTCTCCGACAGCGACTAGTATAGATTTAACAACTTTGTTGGTTTTCTTGAATTTTATTTCTATCCTATTTGGTTTAATTTTTCCCCACCTAAGACGTATTACAATGACCTTGTAAGTTAATTCCATGATTTTTATGTGTGATCATTTTCCAGATAACAAAGGCCGATTTGAATTTTGAACGTGTTTTCTGCCAACTTGCACCTAACTCTGAAACCCAAATGCATATGATATTTAATCTATCATTGATGAAAACATGAAACAGCCCCTATGAAATATTATTCATGCCCTAAGGTCAGAGCATTAATTCATTGGTATTTACTTTTTGATATGTCCCTACAGCTAATTGTAGTTTTCTCATGATATACACAAATAATCTAAGTTCTTTACCAAAACCTTGGTCACCCTGAATTTTAATCACAGATTCCATCTAATGTCAGCAAATCCTTTCAGCTATCATTTCAAGTACATCTCTAACAGGGTCATACCCTCCTCACCACCTCCACTGACTGCTAATAGTCTCCCAAGCTACTATCATCTCTCAGCCTCCTCCGCAGTCTTCCTGTTACTCAACTCCAGTTCTCAGATCCTTACTTCTATATTTGAAATTATAGCACCACATTACCCTAATCTCTGCTTTCATTTTTTCCAAAGCCATTAGTACCATATTTATATATTTATTTCCTTCTCTCTCTAGGATGTAAAGTTCTGTGAGGGGAAGGGTTTCTGTCTGTATTTTAATTGCTGCACTTGTTCAGTAGCACATAATCAATAAGTATTTTTTTGGAACACATTACCCTTTTTAAATAATCTGAAAACAAATTTATGGAATAATATAGATCTTTATACATTTAATAGTTCATTTTCCTGCTGCATTTTCATATGAAAGTGTTCTACCAATAAGTGATTTATGGAAATGATCTTAAAAGATCAATCCCCTTTCTATGATTTGCTAGTTTTGTCATCTTGGACAAATGTATATTCTCTGTGCCTCATTTCCTCATTAGTAAAATGGAAATATAACAATTTGCCTGTTTCATTTTGTGATGGTGATCAAATAAGATAACTTCTGTGAAAGCCCTTCAAAAGTTAGACTGTGCTCAAAGCTGGAAATATCAGAAGGTAATATAGCTGCATAGAATTTTTTTAAAGTCCCAAAGAAGGATTACTTTCAAGTCCCAACAGAGGATTACTGAACTGTGAAATATTATAATTTTACATTGAATCCTCCCTTGGGTATTTAAAAAAAATTCTATGCAATTATATTACCTTCTGATATTTTCAGCTTCAAGCATAGTGTGGCAAGCAACTTGGACCAGATTTCCTTCTCCAAGTGCAACAGTTCTTTGTTAGTTATTTATTATGTAAAGAAAGGCCCCAGAAAAACAGAAACAAAAGCTTTTTGCCTTAAAGAGATTTGGCTCCAAGATCTCTTTGAGAAAAACAATTTCCAATCAGGAAACAATGACCACGCTCATTTCATTTCCTGCAGGATTTGCTTACCTGCAATTTCTGTAGTCTGTCCTCCAGGAGAGCTGAATCCTAGTCTAAACTATTCATTTGCAGAGTTAGGTAGCTTTACCGGGTTGCTTTATCTCTCCAGATTGCATTTTCCTAACTTCTAAATGTAATAACAAATAAAAGCAGTTCTCAAGTTGTGTCAACATATATTTAGTTTGTCATGATTAGTTATAAAGTAGTTTGTCATGATTAGTTTTAAAGTAAGAAGGAAGTAATTTATTACTAATCAAAATCCTGATATTTAGAGATTATTTGCTTTCTTTTTCAAATAAATTAGCATATTTTCTATTCCTCTACATGGATAGAAAAAGGGTGGTTCCTAAGTACGGTGTACAAATTACTTCTATTATATATGTATCATGATGGGAAAACTATTGAGAATCAGTGGTCTTAGAACAAAGGATTTCTAAATCTACTCTAAAATGATTCATAACTCAAACTTTTCAATTATTTTTTTTCTAAAATGTTTACTTCTGTGGGTACCTAAGGACCGGCAAGGTATAAGTAAGACTTTGATTATTGGTTATGATGAAATGGGGATTAGGAGAACAAGAGAAATGGTATAAACTTGCTGTCATAGAGGCCAGGTGAATGCAAAGTATGACTAGATGTGAAAACAGACAAGGGGAGAGTCTATAGGACACATTTTTTATGTTCTTAACATAACATGCCTTGAATGAATCCTCTAATTTGGTTATCTCCTGTTTCCTCCTGTATAGTCATCTCCTAAATCTAATTAGACTTTTTTACACAACTTCCGTCTCTGCACTTAAACCAAACTGATCCTCATGAAGAGACTAGTAATATATGTTAATAAATCCACTAGTCAAGTCTCTTATCTTCATAGTTGATTTACAAACAGCATTATAAGAAGTGCTTGGAAATCTTTATTCACATATTTTTGATCCACAACACTAACCTGGTTTTCCTCTACCCACTCCTGCTCCAGACCTCTCCTCTTCCCAGATCTTTGAAGGTTGATATTGACACAAGAGTTGAAACAACTCTTTCCTATCATTCTCTTAACCCCTTTCACCTAATCTCATAGCTTTAAATGTTAAATCTAGGCCTATACATCTCAAATATATCCTGCTAAATCTCTCTCATGCATTCTGGGCTTGAATATCTAACTACTGACTTTACATTTCCACGTAAATGTCTGATAGATATCTCAAAATTATCACATCCCAAAACAAATAGAAACCTCTAGTCATTCCCCAAACTCACTCCTCCTTATTTTCTCCTTCATCTCAATAAATGCCAATGCTGCTCTTCCCTTGATTGTTTAAACCAAAACATTGATATCATTTTTTGCTTTTCTTTTCTGGCATTAGACTTCATATTTGAAACCATGAAAGTTTGAAGACAATAAAGAATATTTTCATTCTACTGCAAAATAATAAAAATACATCAGGAAATTTAGTTTTCCCGTGTAAATACAGGTATTTAGGGAAATAAAAGATGTACATAGTGTATGTTCTACATAATATGCTTGACAATTTTAAAATTATTCTAAGAAAAATAGAACAGTGTAGATGGGGAAGAGCTTAAGAAAAGAGAAACTCTCAACTTTGAATCTGTCACTTAACCATAATACGCTTTAGGTCCATCCACAAATGGCAAGATTTTATGTATAATCTTCTTTATCCATTCATCTATCCACGGTCACAAAGTAACCCCTATATCTTGGCTATTGTAAATAATAGTCCAATGAACATAGGGGTGCAGATATCTGAATTTGTTTTTTCATTTTCATTGGGTAAACATCCAGAAGTGGAATTGCTGGATTGTACAGTAGTTGTGTTTTTAATTTTGGGGGAAAACTCCATATTGTTTCTCACAGTGGTTGCACCAGCACTAGGATTTTAACAGCACCATGGTAGCTTTAGATCACAGAACCTTAACCTCATAAATCATACTCTTCTAAATGGGCATACACACCCAGCAGGTAGTAGATACACCAAAAGTATGTGGTGCATGTTAAATGCACAGTACATTTATCAAATTTCTAATTAATATTGGTTGTTATCTCTATCATCTATTTAATCAATAAATAAAAGTTATATGAGAGCAGACACCACCTCAAATAGCTTAATGTTAGATTTTTAGGGTCTAGAAAATGTCCTGACAAAAATTAGTGCTCAATGAATATTTGTTGAATTGTTAAATAAATTAAAATATACTGTGGTGGCTCTATAAAAATAAATATTTTTTTTCTGTTAAGAGCTAAAAACTTTGATTGTGAAACTGAGTGACCAATATGGGTAAAATGTGTATTAAACTGTGCACGGATATTATGGCTAGAAGAGTTGCTATTGCACCACTTCCTCAGCCCTGGCAAAGCTGGTCGTATCTGTAACTTGGTAACCACGGGCTCATGCTCAGGTCAATCACTGGACACCATGCTGCCCATCTCTCTTGACTATCATTACTGACAAAATAACCAGATACAAATTTATCTAGGAAATGTAATGTGTAGACATTTATTAAGGACATAAACAAAGCAGAGTAGCACAAAGAGATGCTTGTGCTCATCTGTAAAAGGAGAATAATAGAGAGAGAGAGAAAACATGAATCAGCCATATCCACAATGTTTCTGAGACTGTTATGAAGGAAAGGATAAAAATTGCTATCTTTGGTAGAAACCTTGGAGTCCAGTTAAATAACAGTTATTTTGCCACCCTGCAAGGGGAAAAAAAAATCTGAATAGAATGAAAATTTGGAAAGGGAATGGTGGTGGCTCTTATTTCAGTTCTGCTTAGTCTGGCCTTTTCTCGCTATTTCCATAAAATTACATCCAGTGGACCCAAATACTGTCAGTTGGTGTCTTCAAACTCTCTAACTAGACCAGCTCCCAAGCCTAGCCTGAAGTATCATTTCAAGAAAATACATGTGTGCTTTCGGTCTTGATGTTATCAAGGTAGTTTAAAACTTGAAAGTTAATATTTTAACCAATTACATTTTTAAACTTTTTCTGCCAACAAAAGCCTATTAGAATACACTGATGCAGATTTTACACAATCTGATTCTTTTTTTTTTTTTTTTTTGTCCTTACAATGATGCCAAAGTCAGGCCATGAGGGCCCCCCACTCTCTCGCCCTCCATCTGGGTCTGCGCTCCCATGCTGCCCGCACACTCCTATTGTTTGCATCGTAATTTTTACTAAGAATATCTTGTATATAAAGTAAATATGAATTTTTTAAATATACTCTCACTGTGGATATCCATATCCAAATCATTATGGGCTTCTAAATATTTGATTTGCTTGAAGCCCTTTTTTGTAAGTACTTTTTTGTTTATGTTTTCCTCATTCCTTAAGACAGCATGTCTTTCTTAAAGTTGTGAGCCTTTTTGGTAACCCAATGTTATAAATGAAATTCTCACCTGGCACCAGGTACATAGGAGCTGCATAACAGGGTAGAGTGGCTGGTCAAAATGTAGGACTCACAAATGCGTGCCCTACTACTGGGTCCTTGGTACTAGAGCACTTAGTTACATAAATCATGTGAAACCTGGACTAGAGTATGTAGAGAAGACTGAATTTCCTAAGAAAAGTTTTTCTGGGAGCTACCTTTCCTCCTCAACCCAAAAGGGTAGTTGCTGACTTGAAGCTTAATAGGAAGTAGCACTATAACTGGATCATTTAAGAACTTAGTGTGTGACCATTATAATTTAGGGCAACTGACCCAGAAAATCTTGAAGGTAAAGAGAGCAAGTCAATGCTATGGTTGCTGCAGGGCTGGAATTTTACAGTACTCTTAATTTGCTGGAGCAAAGGATGTTGTTTTCCTTGTCAACCACAAGTAGTCCATTCCCAACAAGGTGTTGGCTTCACTGCGGGATTATCTGGGGTCCTTGCCAACAAGGTCACTCATATATGGGGGTGAAGAGACCCAAACATTACTCCTTGACCTTGACTTTCATAAGGATCTGACGGTATAATTTAGAATAACATAAAGTCAACAGCTAAAACCTAAATGATAATACTTTAACTCTGAGCATTCCTTAGTTATTTTTATGCTTGTTTATTTAAAATATCTTACAAATTTTTAGCTAAATGATGAAAAACTAATTCAGCTCTTGGTGTCCTTTGGATTTATCTAAAATTTTAGGTTAGAAGGGCATTATTTTATGCTTGTTTGCATCCAAGGAATAGTTTAGAGAATGGTGCAGCTGCTTTTAGTAGTTAGTAATAAAGAATATTTGCATGCAGTATTTAAAGGTCTATAAATCTTGGGAGTTGCCAAATCTAATTTGTTGTTCATAGTTATCTTAGCATACTTTTAAGAGATTCTAACATAGCTTCTTTTATGTACATTCGTTGTAATGTCATTAAAGGAATAGGCAGGTAGCTAGAAAGTAGTTCTATTCATTTTTTTTTATGTTTTTGAATGTAGTTGACACACAATGTTACATTAGTTTCAGGTGTACAACATGGTGATGCAACTTCAATATGTATTTTATTCTCCCCACCACAAGAGTAGCTGCCAGCTGTCACCATACAACACTATTACAGTATCCATGACTATATTCTCTATGCTGTGCCCTTTCTTCTTTCTCTTATTTAATCCATAACTGGAAGCCTGTGCCTTGCACCCCCCTTCACTCACTTTGTCCGCCCCCCCCAACCCCCTTCCCTCTGGCAACCATCCGTTTAACTCTCTGTCTTCATAGATTCTGTTCTTTGTTTTTTGTTCATTTGTTTTGTGTTTTAGATTCCACATATGAGTGAAATCATATGGTATTTGTCTTTCTCAGTCAGACTTATTTCAGCATAATACCCTCTAGGTCCATCCATGTTGTTTTTATGGAATTTTCGGTAAATGTTCTTATGACATAGTGGAAGAACATTTTTTTTTAATTAAGCAAATATGGATATAAGCTGAGATTGTGCTACTTAATGACTATTTGACGTTGAACTTCAATATAATCATCAGTAAAATAAATCTAAAAATCAACCCTTTAGGATTGCCTACAAATATTTTTTAAAACTTCTTTAAACTTAAACTTCCTTTCCCATCTCTTTACTCATTAGGTAAGAAACAATGTAGAAATCAAGAATATTATGAATTGACATTCCTTCCAGTGTTATAGAGTCTTTTTTTGTAGGCTTTTCTTGGCTTATTCTTACTCAGATTTCTATTTAAGAATATCCATGTGGTCATAAGCAAGTATTCAGTTTTCTTTGCTTTCTCCATTATAACATTATCTTTAAACAACTGGATGTCTGCTTTCTCCAATTGTAGGCATATGATATGAAACATCAAATCTGTTAAATCATTTTGAATTTACTGAAACTCTAGAAAGAGGTTGGGAATAAAGTTGTTTACTTAGTTCTTCTTTTACAAGCATAAAATCATATATTCTGACATTCATCTGCACAATTGCCTAGATAGATAGTAAAACATTTTCACGCATTGCAAATTCCCATGGGATGAGGCTCATCTGCTTCACATTATTGCATATCCTTGCCACGTGGATAGTTTACATCATGTTAACTTTAAAAGGATATGAAATGGTGTTTTGCAGATACAGAGGAGAAAGGGATTGGATCAACTGTCTCTAATAAATAAGTGATCTCCTAGTATTTAACACTGAGTTATTTTAATTTATTCATTTGAAATTGCCTTTTTGCATTGAAAGCAGAGGATCAAAATTGAATTTGATTTTCTCAGAAAAAAGAGAATATTTGTATTCTAGTCAAATCAATAAAGCCATTCATGCTTCCATAGTCGCTGACTTAATAAATTTTGTTTGCTTACAAACTCTATGCAGTATAAAATAATAGACTTTATGCAAAATTCATCCTCCAACGTTTAAATATTTTTGTTAATAATTTTATTCATGGTAAATTGTCATACAATAGGGGAAAGTTAATTCTAACTTAATAACTTATTGGCAGACTTATT
Source organism: Canis lupus familiaris (assembly GCF_011100685.1). NCBI lineage: Eukaryota > Metazoa > Chordata > Mammalia > Carnivora > Canidae > Canis > Canis lupus. The sequence continues at coordinate 21,254,999 of NC_049239.1, forward strand.
TATTAGCATTTAAATTAGCTTGAAACTATAGGATTATGTATTCAAGGCAATTCCTTGTGTGTGAGAGATGGGTTAGAATGTTAGAGTAGAAAGATATAATTACTAACACAGTAAATTATAGCACACATCATTAGAATTATTTTAATTATGTAATTCATGAATTATCAGATTTTTCCAAAAATCTCCAATACAGCTTTAAAAGTGATATTTCATAATGTTTACACAAAGCAAAAATAAATAGACCTCACATCAAAAATTTCATTTAACTATTTAAATTATTTAATCTGATTATGTGCTTCCAAATCTGTTAAGTGGAATTTTATGATATCATAGTTTATGGTGAGTTTTAACTTAATTTAGAGCATTTTTGAATCTGGTTCAATTTAAGTGTTCATTCAGTAAATAAGAGCTATAGTAAGGATACCTGGGTGACTCAGCGGTGTAACGTCTGCCTTCTGCTCAGGGTGTGATCCTGGGGTCCAGTGATCGGGTCCCACATCGGGCTCCCTGCATGGGGCCTGCTTCCCTCTGTGTCTATATCTCTGCCTCTCTCTCTGTGTCTCTCATGAATAAATAAATAAATAAAATCTTTAAAAAAATAAGAGCTATAATAATGTGATGTTTTATATCCACCAAGATTGTATATAAGTAAATAAACAATTGAAAGAATGGCAACATTATGTTTGTAAATATGTAGTTTAATTTAAAGAAGTATGCATATATATGTATATATAGAGTTGTGAATATACTATATATCTGTATCTTTCAAAGATATATCTTTATATCTTTGAGATATATCAATATAGTAGGATAACTGCACAAAAACCTTTAAGGCAAATATTGATTGTGTTGACTACATAAAAATTAGTATTGGTTATCTGTGTATGAAAAACAAATCGTAAACAGTATAAAATAATTAACCAGAAAAATAATGTTTAATTTCTGTTTACAAAGAGTAAATTCCTATATCTCTGAAAATGTTCACAAAACCAAACAACAAATAACAAATGTCCCAGGTTGAAAAATTAGTTAAAGATATTAATAAACATTTTTTAAAAACCTACTAAGTCAATAAATATTTGAGAAAATATAATCACAATGGAAGTTTAAGGAAAAATATTTTACTTGTCTTATATTGGCAGAATTTTTAAGAGGTTACCAAGGATGCAGAAAGATCACTCTCTTGGATCTCCGGAAAGAAGATAACAGAGAGGGCAAAGCCTTTCAGGGAGCAAAAAGAGCAAAGTGTGCTAAAAGCCATAAAAATGTCTCTTGAACTAGCAATTCTAATTCCATATTTGTAAGCTTAAACTGTGTTTAATAATAGGAATAATTTATATACTGTAGCTTTAACAACTATTAAAGAATACATTTTTTAACTTGTACTTATTATCATGGAAATATATAGTTAATTTTTAAACGATCAAAAATGATCTCTTTGTAAGAAATAAGAGTATGCATTTTTGCATGCTTACCTATATACATACATACATCCAGTACACATCCAGTAGCAACTCATTTGTATGTGTACCTGTGTAACAGGTTATTAACTAACAATAATTATTTATTGATGGTAACATGGATGGTTTAATGTTTCCTTTATTTAACTACATTTCATCATTGTTTAAGTGAAACTCAATGGCTTTTAATAGAACATAATACAAGCTATAATAAATTATTTTAGAGGAGGAGAAGGAAAAGAAGACAAGATACAAACAAATTAAAAATGTAGTTAATTAGTTTATATCATGAAGTCTGAATACCTATGTCTTGGCCATCAATGATATTGTATTGATTCTTCACTTCTGTTTGCTGATGTTGAGTGTAGTATAGTTTTGTTTTGTTGGAAAATATCAGTGAGACAGTTCTGAGTATATCCATAGCCTTCCATAATTATAAACACATACATGAATCCTTTGCCCACTGATATTCTTGTACATAGGGATTATATAAAAGATGATGCATGCCCAACAGTTCTTTCAACACTGTTGAAGTTGCAAAAATTGCTCTTTCTTTGCACCTGAAGTTTAACAGGCTGTGATTCGTGATTTTGCATTTTTGTTTCATGAGCTACTCTCATAGGTACCCCTTCTACCTTTTGCATCCATGAGTTGTATTGACTGCTCAATTCCCCATATTGCTTTGGACTTAATTAAATGAAGTTAAGAGCATTTCTCTTGAGCTTCTGGAAACTTCTTGTTCCACACTTTTCCCTAAGTACTTATTTAAGGATCTAATAGCAGGCCTCTCCCATTTTGCTATCTACTTGCCTTCTTCCTTGGTTGATTGGTTATGTGCCTGCATTTTGGGTTAGCCTTTTTTGGTATTCAGTGTTTACATATGACTCATAGGTGGCTTGGTTTTGAAAAGACATGTGCAGAATATATGAAAGGGCTATTTTGAAAGGGTTACATGGTATGACATAATAACAATACAAAAAGGGTTACATGGCATGACATAAAAAGAAAAAATAATATTTGCTGAGATACAAAAGAAAGTAGAGTTATATTGGCGATAATACATCTTAACAGAAGGACATACCAATCAATGTTTTCAATTATACAGAATTCTTCCATCTGGTACAATTCTAGCAAAAAAATAAATACTAAGGTAAAATACTGGATCTCATTTTACAGGGCTAATAATAATAATAAAGTAGAGTGAAAAAAAAACTATTCTTGTGTGCTCATTTCTTTTGCAACAGCATACAGCTGGGTTCTATCTTTTATTGTGTATATTATTTAAGAATTCTATTTCTTTAAACTTTGATCATGTAGTTTCCTTACATCTGGTTCTATTTGGCACTTGCTACAGAGAGTGTATAAAAGGTTAGGTGAACAGTTATATCCGTCTATAATAAAAATAGTGTGGATCTTTTATAAAATATACCTGTATCATACTTATGTAAAATTTAATTCCTATTTCTATTGTCTTAATGAACATTTATCATTATGATTTAAAATGGTTTAAAGTAAATCTGTAAGATGTTACTTTAATTCTGAATCTCGCTTTTGGTTGTTGCTACCAATCTACCACCATGTTCATTTAATCTATTACCATAAAAATTTCTCCCCATGTATTTTTAAAATTGTTTTCTTGTAACATAGATTGATTGACAAGCAGTGTAATTATAGTTAAGACCAGAGTCTGCTCTACTCTGTGACCTTTTACAAGTACTTTCCTTATAATGCTTGATAACACCTTTGGCTCTCTAGATGTCCATATCCTGGACATGGGACAATTTGAGTTTCTTGAGCTATTGAAAATAATGTTTTTTTTAAGAAAGAATAATTTAAAAAATTGAGCGAAGTCTTGAGCCGATGTTAAGCACCAGTCATGTTGGGTAATTGTTGGCCAACTGTTGATGAGAAGTCCTCTGTGACTGGCTGTAGAGCTACTAATGCACTCAATGGCACTGGACATGGATGGTACTCCTCAGCTGCTCAGTGCATAGGGTGCAGGTTCTAGAAAAACTTTTTTAAGCTTCTTATGCTTGAGGACAATAAAGTTTACTTAGCTTGAGATTAGAGAGTCCATTGATTCTGCTTCTATCCATAAGATATATTCAGGCTTGGAGTCCTAGTCCTATATAACTCTTCTGGTCTCTCTCATTATCTATTTATAATCTCAAAGTCTGGAAATCTCTTCTAAGGAAAATACCAAAACTCAGAAAACATTTTGGAAAAGATTGACCAATTCAAAATGCAAACAATCAAATTAGAAATAAAAGCAAAAACCTGGGGATCCCTGGGTGGCTCAGTGGTTTAGTGCCTGCCTTCCGCCCAGGGCGTGATCCCAGAGTCCAGGGATCAAGTCCCACATCAGGCTCCCTGCATGGAGCCTGATTCTCTCTCTGCCTGTGTCTCTGCCTCTCTCTGTGTCTCTCACGAATTAAATAAAATCTTAAAAAAAAAGCAAAAACCTTCTGCATAGAAAACAAAACAAACAAAAAACTAACCAAATCTAAAGATTGTCAAGAAACTCTGTTAATAACTCATACACCCAAAATCTCATAGCTTAATATGGTAAAAGTAAATAATCCAGTAGCATAAATGGGCAATGAAATGACTAGGAGCTTTATAGAAAAAGATATTCCAGTGGCTAATATACACATAAAGAAAATTCACCTGATAATTAAATGTAACAAAGTAGGTTTCGTTTGTCAGATTGGGTAGCAAAACCATGGGGAAAAATGCTCATAATACACTGGGAATATAAATTGCTTCAATCTTTCTGCATGGGATCTTGACATTATGCATTGAATTTTATAAAACGTGTATTTTTGGTCACATCAATGTCCCAGTGGGGAATTTGCCCAATGAATATATTCCGGAAATATAAAAATGTTCAAGAAGGACCTTTGCAGTGTTATTTGTAATAGCAAAATACTTAAAAAAAAAAAAAAGAATAAACCAATATATTCAACAATAAGATATTCATTAAATAAGGGGCAACTGGGTGGCTCAGTGGTTGGGCAACTGCCTTCAGGTGCTGGAAGTCCCGGGATCGAGTCCCACATCAGGGCCCACAAAGGAACCTGCTCCTCCCTCTGCCTGTGTCTCTGCATCTCTTTGTGTCTCTCATGAATAAATAAATACAATCTTTAAAAAAAGATATTCATTAAATAAAACTTATTGCATTCTTCTATTTAAATATTCTGCTGCCATTTAAAAGAAAGTGGAGGATTTGTATTGCAGATGTAAAAGTTTTTGAGATACATTTTAAACTTAGAAAAAAATAATGTCATGGGTAGTGTGGCTAGCCAACCACCTTGTTTTCTTTCTGAGCACATAATATATTCCAAGTGCTTTGTTTACATGTTTCACATAAATAATTACCTTTTGTCACCTAATCCAGTAATGTTATCCTTGGCCTTCAGCTGTCTGCTCTGCAATTTGTCATCATGGGTCCAATTCAAATTAAGATTTGGTAAGAGAGCTCATTTCTGTTCTTTGCCTTAGGCCAGTAATATACATCCTTGTAAATAATTTGTATTAAGCTCCCATGTAAACAAAATATCGTACCACTCACTGCATGCATATTTGACCTTCTTTGCCTGTCTTGTTTGACAAAATCTCTGGTGAATAACCAGGTAGTTAATTCCAATAACCAATAGAAAGGTGTGATTATATTAAGCCATCAAACACGGTCCACCAACTCTGCTAATTAGGAGAGCTATGTTTTTATTCCAGCTAACCTGGGAAGTGCAGTTCCTCATCCCCCCAAATTTGGTACATTAAAAAATAAACGTATATCTCATAGTTTCGGTGGGTCAAGAATCTGAGAGCAGCTTGATGGGTAGTTGTAGCTCGGGGTTTCTCATGAGGGTGCAGTCAAATTGGCTGCTGAGGCTTAACTAGACCTGGAGAAACTGCTTCCAAGATTATTGGCTAGCCTCAGAGTCCCCTGGCTCTTGGAGGCAGGTCTCCATTTCTCTCCACATCTTCAGTTGAATGTCTTCACAAAGTGGTGACTGACTTCCCCTAGAATTATCTGAAAGAGAGTGGACAATCATCAGGCTGGAAGCTTCAGTCTTTTTATAATCTAACCTTGGCAGTGACATTCCCACTGCTTCTACTAAATTCTATTAAAATAAGTCACTAAGTACAGCCCACACTCAAGGTTAAGGGAATTAAGTCCCACCTCAAGAAGGAAAGAGCATCAAAGAATTTTGGACATAATTTGTAAACATCTCATCTGCAGAATAAAATCACTGAGGCATCTGATTTTATTTATTTATTTGAGAGAGTTAGAGAGAGATTACAAGCAGGGTAGGGGCAGAGGGAAAAGCAGGCTCCCCACTATGCAGAGAGTCCAACCTAGGGCTCTTTCCTGGGATCATGACCTGAGCCAAAGTGAGATAGTTAACCAACTGATCCACTCAGGGGCCCCGACCTGACTTTTTTCATTCCCATATTTATTCTTCTTTGATAATAGTTCTTTTATGCAAGATCCAGAGAGAAGATTGACAAGGGACATATAAGCAATTACCTTACAAAACTCTCAAGATAAAATAACTCAAACACTAAGATAAATATTGGCCAGAACATTAGACTAGCAAATCTAATGACATAAAATATCAGGAAATTCAGGAGAAAAAGAGGGAAAATGAAGTTATATTTCATTAGGGTTACCACACTGAGAAATGGCCTTGAAATAAGGGAGAAAATGGTAGTTAAATTATTGGTACCTTGAAATCAGCCATAATGAGATATGAATGTGTATCTCTACCATAGTGTCCACTGGGGCCTCTCAATCTCAGGAGGATATGGCCTTCTAACAAATCCAATCTGGGGTCTGCTTTCTCAGCTGGTTTCTACCAAACACTAAATTTGGGGGAACTGGATCATAGGCCTTTTTTTTATGGAAAATGCTTTTGTTGTATCCGTGCTTTGCTTGAAATTCCTAGTCTCTGTCTAAACTTACACATTTTCTGCATTGTCCATGATACATGCTTACAATTGGGATAGATTTCTTGTGTCCTCTAATTCTAGGTTGTGATTAATCTTTTTTATTTTTAAAAAATTTTATTTATTTATTCATGAGAGACACAGAGAGAGAGAGGCAGAGACACAAGGCAGAGGGAGCAGCAGGCTCCATGCAGGGAGCCGGACGTGGGACTCGATCCCAGGTCTCCAGGATCACACCCCAGGCTGAAGGCGGTGCTAAACCGTTGAGCCAACCAGGCTGCCCAGATTTCATCTTTTTTAAGTTATAATTTCTTTCTTTCTTTCCCCATTTCCTACACTTTTTATCTCTACCTATCTGTATCACCAAAATTTCAGGTGAGAACTGAATGCCAGAGGATACTCCTGATAACAGTGATGGAGAAAAAACTTTTGTATATGAGAGATATGTGGGAATTTGACTCCTTCTTTGATGTTCTTTGATGCTCCACTGGGTCTTTTTTTTTTTTTCCTACCATAGCTTTAGAAGGTTCATTTTGTAACTTGTGGAAATAGTTGGGCTTATTGTGCATTCAGAAATCCAGTCTTTACTGGATCTGGATTATATGGATCATTAATTGGGAATGTGAAAAAAATTTCCTTGGCACTATAACAAAACACCTATTTGAAAAAGTCATAGTCCCATCTGTCAGCATGATTATATGATGTCACACAAATTGACTGAGTTTTGAAAAGTACCTGAATCAGCCATTTGTTCTGAATTTAGATAGATAGGGTGATGATTACCAACTGAATTTTTAGCTGAAAACACTGAATGCCTATACTCATTTGCCTATTATATATTTTTCTAGCAGAATTTAATGTCACCTATAAGTGTATCTTTTCTTTCAACATGCTTTATTATTAATCTAATTTCAGAAATAGTTTGATTTATTAATATTATAAAACTACTCAATATAAACATATATAAAACAATATAGACATATAAAAATACACTAAAGGCCTATTTACCTCTGCTGGGGCATGATTTTACTCTCTTCTGCAAAAGTGTATTGTCACTAATTTAATATATATCCTATTATCCAAAAGTCTTTAATTTCATAAACTCAAAGGGTCTTCATAAATAAAGGTTTGTTATACATGTTATTTTATAATTATTTTATTTAAAATATATATTTTTTGAAATTTTCACTTCATTACATGCAGTTCTCCTTTATTGGTTCATAGTATTTTATTTTAAAATTTGAGCATATGATAATTTATTTATTCATTTTCTTTTTGATGGATGCTTAGGTCATTTTAATTTTTTACCATTACACAATATCTGAAGTTAAAAATCTTGAACATAAATATTTAGGTGTGCACTTTTGTAAAATAGATTTCTAGAAATGGAATTACTAGGTCAAAATTAATATGTATGTTAAATTTTGAGAGATAATTCCAAATTGTTCTCCAAAATGTATATATACATTTCTTCTCCTATAAAAATTATTTTAAAATATGCACACTTAACCATTTTAAAATAGTCAATTTCATGTTCTAAATAAATATTCTTACCCATTATTAGTGGAAACACGTCAGTTCATAAAAGAAATTGTAATAAAATGTTGTAAAATTACCATTGATTTTCTCCTCTATATTTCAAGAAAAAAAATGCACTCTCACTCTAGGGCATAGGAAGATATAATGTCAACATTTAGTTGACTATTGGGAAGGAAGGAAGTGAATAATCTGTAATATAAATGATTATAACTAAATGCTGCCTGTGAGAGACATATGTAAAGAGAAAGATGTCTGAAAAATATTTAACACAGGATAAATACCACTTGAAACATAAGTATACTTTTTCAAAGAAATGGCATGCACATAGTTAAAATTTCAGGATGAAGATGACAACAGATGAGGACAGTAATCAACCTGGCAAGAATATTTTGGGAAATATAGAGCATGAAAAAATATGTCTCAATGTGTGGAGAAATTCTTGTAATTCAGCCATGAGGAATTCCCAAGAATTTTTCGCCCTTTTCTTTTTTTTTTTTTTAATTTTAATTATTTATTTATTTATGATAGTCACAGAGAGAGAGAGAGAGAGAGAGAGAGAGAGGCAGAGACACAGGCAGAGACTGAAGCAGGCTCCATGCACCAGGAGCCCGACGTGGGATTCGATCCCGGGTCTCCAGGATCACGCCCTGGGCCAAAGGCAGGCGCTAAACCGCTGCGCCACCCAGGGATCCCCTCGCCCTTTTCAAAGAAGACATAAAATCCATATTGTTAAGAACCAGGATGTAAAAATGTTTTATTAAAAAAAAGGTTTATTGGTTTTATCACAATTGTGAAATGGAAACAAGACATTTGAAACATTGTTAGGTAGGCTTATGAAAGTATATATAGAGAAGAGGTAATTGGTCAGTTTTGTGGAAGGAAGACCCTAACGGTAGGGGACACACGTTAGGCTGACCCTAACGGTAGGGGACACACAAGGCTTAATGGCTGCCCCTGAACAGGAACAGATATTTACTTATTTATTTATTATTGATTGATTGATTGTTTTTAGTACCCAAGAAGCACCTCTTCCAAGTGATGTTTTTGTTTGTTTTGTGGTTTGGTTTCTTATAATCTGACTGCTATTGATGATTTTTCAAGGATAGAGGAACATGTCTGTCAGATTCTCCATGGTTAAGCTGTCTCTCTTTCCAATTATATGTCTGCTGCATGATGCTTTTCTTGAAAATGTCCACTATCTTACTTTTTTTCCTAGAACTCTCATGAATAGTAACCTTATCTAAAGAAGTAAAGTTAAAAAAAATCATAATCATGTAGAAAGTTCTCAGCTAGTTTGCTTTATCAGCCAGCATAGGAACAGAACCAATAGAATCTGTCTATATCTATCTATTATCCATCTGTCTATCTATTATCCATCTGTCTATCTATCTATCTATCTATCTATCTATCTATCTATCTATCTATCATCTATCTATCTATCTATCTAAATGAAAGAGGAATTTGTTGTTAGGAATTGCTTATGTGATCCTGGGAGAGCTGGCTAACCAAATTTGAAATATGTTGGGAAAGGCAGACTGGAACTCTAACAGGAGCTGCTGCTGCTGTCCACAGAGAAATTTTCTCCTTGCAAGAAACTTCAGTTCTGTTCTTAAAACCTTTTAACTGATTAACAAGGAACTCCAAGAAGATCTAGGATGATCTTTTTTACTTAAAGTCAACTGACTGTTAATTCTAATCACATCTATAAAAAAAATACCTTCACAGCAACACCTAAATTAGTGTTTGAAAAACTGGGGACTGTAGACTAGCTAAGTTAACATAAAAGTGATCATCAAAGTTGCCAAATCTACCTTTTCAAGAAAGACTGAAAATCTTGACTTTTAAAAATGTTAAATCGTGTGATTTTTAAAATATTGTTTTAAATTCAAATAAAACAAAGGATTTTCCATCTACCCTTCCAAATAAGGAGACCATCTATCTCAATTTCTCTAGAAATGTGAGATTTCCTTAGACACGGGTCTTGTAGTACTAAAATCAATATAGTCCTAGATAAACTAAGATGGTTGGTTACCCTACATCCAAACAAACCACGTATTATGTAATTTCAGGTTGTGTCTTTGGGTTTAAGTCCATCCTGAATTCCCAGGAGATAGAGAGGGGCTGGTGGAATTAAATAGGCTTGAGCAGAGGTTATCAGTCTATTATGTGTTCCAGTCCATCCTGGGAACACAGTGTGTTTGCATCTGTGACATTCCCACTGCAGTAATGATTCTGTCAGTCAAGAGGGGCAGGGGATGAGGGTTTAGGGAGTGAAAGATTCCCTAGTGAAATTTCACGGAGGTGCAGTTGGGAGAAAATCCTTACTTGATTCTAACATGTATTTCTATTTTAGTGGCAGATACACCTGAAGTTGTATTAGAAAATTATTAAGGTTATCATTAAAGAAATTTAAGTATAGCATAAGAACTAAGTGATGAAGATAAAGCTCTAAATGTAAAAACTCAGAGAAGTGGAGGTGACAGGGGATATGATCTAATTGAATAATATGTGTCTTTGACAATGTTTGCCTCTACTGAATACAACGAAAATTTTCTTTGTTGGTTATGACAACATCTTAGGATGTAGATTGATAACACAGTATCAACCTCAGTTTAGTACCCAAAAATGATATGTTCCAAATGCAGGATCCCTTGATGAGCTGAGTATATTCAGCTTAAGTCTGATTTCTACTTAATAAAGTTGAAGCATTGAAGCTTAACACATGCTTCAATAGAAAACTGCCTTATTTCCACCTAAGGTGGAACCTTCTGGTTCTGTGGGGTGGGGGTGGGGAGCCATGGCTCTCCCCACAGAAATAGATATACTATGAGCTATGGGACCATAGAAGCATCATTCAAAATCCCTAACATTCATTTTCTTTTACTTTAAAGTAGTCTTAGGAACCCTAAACTGGCAGTTATATTTTGACAATTAGAGATACATAATGGTAAAATTGGCTCTATTTTTTCTCTTTAGAAAGGAAATCTGTGCCTTAGTTCAACATAACCTCTATATATCCTGTCTTATGTATTATCAAATCAATCTACAGAACCAGCATCCTAAGAAATATCTAGAACTTTAATTGATTCAATTATCAATAAGCATCATTGTCTGGTTCCTCTGTGAAATGTCTGGTTTTCACTCATTTACTGACTGAAGAGTGGTTTCCTTTGTCTGGGAAAAGGCTCTTATTTTCAAGACTTATTTAGAAAATAAAATGTCCTAAAAGACAATATAGCCCTAAATGTACTACTGTGTAACTACTTAAATCTCAGATTAATAGATGTTATGTTTAGGACTACCTGAATTTTTTGTGGTTTTAGCAAAAGAAACAACCATCTAAATCACAAAGTAAAATCCATTTCAAACACATAAAAATAAAACTGACAGAAGCCCATATAGTAAGCCCCTAGTATGGAAATTGAAAGTGAATTTTGCCCCAGTATTTTAATACTTTTACATATATAAAATGATCATATATATTTTGGATTTATAGTCAATTTATAGTTAATTAGTGAATTATAGTGAATTAATTATTATATTGATGACCATTTTAACTTCCTAAGGGTGTTCCTTTAAACAGTCTATTCACTATAGCTACTTAATAACTAACAAGAAATTCAGTATCCCTTTGATATAAGTTTTATTTAATATAATGAGCTCATCCTATAATCCCTGCCAAACCATTATTCAGCATCACAATAAATTCTCAAGGGCTATTAGTACTGTAGCATTAAGCCACCTATAAAACTTTTTTTAAAGAATTATTTTGATTTTGTGTTAGAATCAAAACATATGGGATGCATTTAGATCTAGTTTGCTTTTAGTAAATCTTGTTTAAGTTTGACAATTGTTGAAGTTATTCATCATTCTTATAATCAATATCTGTTTATTGTTCCCTGTTGTAGTGAATGATTGATATAAATAATTGTTTTTATCTTGTAATAACTAAGAGTTTAAATATCATCATAACCTAAAGAATCTCAATCTCAGAGTTATATTTTATTATTAAAATACTTTCTAAAAAATACTTTCTAATAAGCTAAAATGTTTAGATGAATATATCATTAGAAACATTAGAGTCAAATCACACATAGAAGAATGTGTTTTAAAAAGTCCATTCAAGGGCACCTGGGTGGCCCAATTGGTTAAGTATGGGCCTTCAGCTCAGGTCATGATCCCAGGGTCCTGAGACCCTGCATTGGGATCCCTGCTCAGCGGGGAATCTGCTCTTCCCTTTCTCCCTCTCCCTGCCCCCTCTTTTTCATACTCTTTTTGCATACTCTTTTTCACTATCTGTCTTTCTTTCTCAAATAATTTTTTTTAAAAATGTAGATTTATCAAAATACAGATTAACTAAATACTTAACTTTAATGAAGTCCTAATATATATACCTGATAATGCAGATGTGCAAAGACATAAGGTACATTATCTGATCTCAGTGCTTTTTTAAATTAGATTGGGGTAGACAAGGGAAATTTTAAAAACATTAACAAAATCATAGTATATATTCCAAGATATTCCTAGAGTTCATAAGAATCCAGAAGAAGAGAAAATGCTGTGTATTGTAGTAGAGAAAAAGTGCTTCGTGAAAAAGCAGGGGATGTGAGTTTGTTCAAGAACAAAGTTAAGGTAATAGACACCTAAAACAAGAAAGTGTTAAGAGTGCAAGTTAAAGACCTGAAACCCTGGTATGTTTTTAGGTGACAGTAGATGTGCTTTCCTTCTGAAGTTTGATTTAATTGGACAGGTTTTGGAACTTGAAATGACAAAGTTTCTTTTTTTTTTTTTTCTTTTTTTTTTTTTTTTTTTTTTTTCAAAGTTTCAACTTAACTTTATAGACATTAGGAAACTAGTAATTTATCAGAAAAATAGTACAATCAAAATATTCTTTAGTCAATTGTATTCTTTAAAGAATTTTAACTATGGGGAGAATTGGATAAGATGGACTTATAAGTGGAGAGACCAATTAAGTGTAGATATTGGTTTAATAGTACCCTTAATGTAGATACAAGGAAGATTTGACTTACAGGTTGAAAAATTAAACAATTATATTGGCATTATTATTAATATTTATAAATGGAGAAATGAAGTGAATTAAATTTTTGTACTAAAAGTGAAACTATGATTTTTAATATACTGAAGTATCTTCAACTATTTAATGTGGTTTTTTTCAACTATTTAATGTTAAACACATATTTTAAAAGCTAACTTGGAAAATATTTTATTTACAACCTTATGCATATGTAACATCAACTTAAATCAAAGCTATAAGTAATTTTTATAAATATATTTTTCTCAAGTAAAAAATTCTCCTGTCTTCAAAGGAATTCAGATGAAATAGATGCTGAAATTATGTCAAAATATGCCTTTTAATTTATCTTTTTAAGCCATCAGCTGATTCATAATAAAAATGCTGTAAAAGAAATTATATAGGTAATATATCTAATCTGTTAGAAGGAGACCAATCACTAGCCCAAGCTAGAGTGGATTTCTTACAAAGTAGTATATGCTTACCTTATTTGGTTAACAGGGATAGTCAAGTCTATATAGCTAATACTTGCTGACGATAAGGAGCAATTATATCATTTCATTTAGAAAATTATATCCATGCTTTAAATATGTTCAGTTTTTCTTTATGTGCAAAGTTTTTTATAATAATATCATTTAACAATGTATTAGATTATATTATTGATATAATAGTATCATTTAACAATGAATTAGATTTTTTGGCATGAAAATGATTATATAATAATTACCTTTTGTTTACATAAGCACCCAAGTGAGCTTGGTTTTTAAAAAAGATAAATTGCATCTTTGAATTATGTTTTTTCGCATGGACGATTAAGAAGACAACACAAAATATGATAATAAAAAAGAGCTGAATGAAACATCTTAAACATTTTAATTTTTTAAAAGTTTTCATTATTTCCTGACTGCCTTTTGTTTTTCTAGGACACTGTGCTAGCTTTAAAAAAAAAAAATGCTGTATTAAATATAGTCATTCTGAGATAATCCTTAAGAAAGAGATTTAAAGTTTTAAATTAGGGGTTTAATGACTAACTTTTTTTTAATGCTTAAAAATGGTGAATAATCTCTTCTAGTTCTTTATGTTAGGCTTCATATGTTTAAGCTTTTTGAATTTTTAGCGTTACTTGGAAATTTTTTGCCTTTGATGTTTTAAGTTTTGTGCTATGTTAGGTTGTACTATGGGTACTTACAATGAGATGCCAAGAAAAATGATTCTATTTACCTTTTCATGAGGAAAAGAATTTACATTGTTTAAATTAACAACCATTTATCCTGAATAATAAATTTATGGTATTACATTGTTTACATAAATATCTAAACTGAGGTTTTAAGAACAGATTTCTTGTTGTATTTGATAATAATCTATACATCAAAAAAGTGTATATAAATATTGAATATTTTGACATATTCTGTTTACTAAACATAATGCTAAAGTCAAGGTTATAATTTATACTTCTTGTAAATGATTGAGGATAAATGCCTACATTATTCTTCTTTATTTTTTTACTACAAATTTTTTAGAGTAGTTTTAGTTTCACAGAGAACTTGAGGTACAGACATTTCTCACATACCTGGGACCTTCACACATGTAGTCTCCCTCATCATCAACACTCCATCAGAATGATATATTAGTTACAGTTAATGACCATATTTTGACACATCATAATTATCCAATGTCCGTATTTTATGCTAGAATGCTCATAGTTCATATACATTCTATGAGTTTGGACAAACATGTAATGACATGGATCCATCATTACAGTATCATATAGAGTATTTTCACTGCCCTAAAATCCTCTATGCTTTTTCTACTTATCCCTCCCCACCCCTGTCCCAGCCCCTAGCAACTATTGACCTTTTTTCTATGTCCATAGTTTGTTCATTCACAGAGTGTCATATAGTTGGAATCACACAGTGTGCAGTCTTTCCATATTGTTGTCTCTAACTTAGTGATATGCATTTAAATGTCCTCCATGTCTTTTCATGGCCTGAAAATTAACTTCTTTTTGTGCTAAATAATATTCCTGTGTCTGGATGTGCCACTGTTATTTATTCATTCACTTACTGAAGGACATTTCATCTCTTTTAAATTTTGCAGTGATGAATAAAGCTGCCATAAACATCTTTGTACATATATTTGTATGGATATATATTTTCAACTCCTTTGGGTAAACATCCAAACTAGGAAGCTGATGTTAGAATATTATTAACTACACTACAAAGTGCATACATCTTAAGTGTGCTCCATGAGTTTTTACAAATGAAATGCACTGTGTAATTCCATGCATATAAAATTTTAAAAATGGGCACAGTGAATCTATGTGAATTGAAGTCAAGATCCATTGTGGTTTTGGGAGGAGGAGAGGCAACTAGAGAGGGTATGCAGTTGTGCTTTCAGGGTGCTGGGAATGTTCTAAATATTTTTTTTTTTTTTTTACCGATTCTTACAAGGTAAGTCTATTGGAAACAAATTCCCTTAAGTTTTCATTTGTCTGAAAATTTATTTCTCCTTTATTTTTGAAGGATGATTTCACAGGCTACAGAATTCTAGATTTTTTTCCCCCTGTCAAAATGTTAAATACTTCACTCCATTCTCTTTTTGCTTGCATGATTTCTCAGAAATCAGATGCCATTACTATCTTTTTTGGTAAGGTTCTTTTTTCCTCTGGCTTCTTTCAGAGTCTTTTTTTTTAATCATTGATTTTCTATAGTTTGAAAATGATACACCTAGGAGTTTTTTGGCATTTACCCTGCTTGATGTTCCTCTGAGCTTCCTGGATCTGTGGTTTGGTGTCTGATCTTAATTTGAGGACATTCTCTTACTGTTTCAAATATTTCTTCTGTTCCTTTCTCTTTCTTCTTCTGGTATTCCCATTACATATACATTGTACTTTGTGTAGTTGGACCACAGTCCCTGGATATTCTATTCTGTGTTTCCCAGTTTTTGACCTTTTGCATTCCAGTTTGGGAGATTTCTACTTGTAAATACTCAAACTCAGAAATTCTCTCCTCAGCCATTTCCTGGGTAGTACTAAGCCCATCAAAGGCATTCTTCATTTCTGTTTCACTGTTTTTGATCTCATGCATTTCGTTTCTTTTTCCTTAGGATTACCATCTCTTTCTCACATTTCCCATCTGCTTTTTGTATGTGCTTTTTACTTTGTCCATCAGAGGCCTTAGAATATTAGTCATAAGTGTTTTAAATTCCTGTCTGATATTTCTAACATCCCTGTCATGTCTGATGCTGATGCTTGCTCTGTCTTTTCAAACTGTATATTCTGCCTTTTAGTATACCTTTATTTTTATTTATTTATTTTTTAGTATACCTTTAAAGTTTATTCATAACAGTCAGATATGATGTACCTAGTAAAAGAACTACTATAAATAGGGCTTTACTGATGTGATGGTGAGGCATAGGGGGAGGAGAAGTGCTCTATAGTCCTATGATTAAGTCTTAGTCTTTTAGGGAGCCTATGTCCCTAGACTATGAACCGCACAAGTATTTCTCGTTTTTTCCTTCTACCCTTAATTGAGATAGGATAGGTAGGGTTGGCTGGAATTGAGTATTTCTCTTTTTCCATGTAGAAGCATAGAGCTGATAAAAAAAAAAAAAAAAAAAAAAAAAGCATAGAGCTGACTGGAGATGGGCATTTTTCTTCCTCCAGGTCATTTAGGTGCTGACCATACCAAAGCAGATTAGCCTGTGGTTAAGTAGTTTGTCCTGAGGGCAGGCCTTGTTAAGAACAGAGTGTTCTAGCATATTTCAAAAACAGTTCCTTTGGCTTCCTTCTGCTGGAAGCACAGGGGAATTATTTTTTGGATATTTACTATGAGAATCTGGTCACATTCCTGGAGGTGAATCTCACAAAAGTTTGGGGGGGCTCCTCTATAAGTGTGAACCCCTGGAATGTTTATCTCTCAGACTTATCTACACTGAGGCTTCACAATTTTTTCCACTTCTACCCTGGATGTCAGGTCAGTTTCCACTCATAAATCTCTGCTCAAGTAAGACATGATGCCATGTATGCACCTGTCTGTCTCTCCATTCTTGGAACAGCAGTTTGTCCTGCATCTTATGGATCTAAAAAAAAGTTGTTTCTTTTTCAGTCTGTTCAGTTTTTTACTTGTTAGGATAGAGGGCAAACTCCTTCCATGCAGAACCAGAAAACAGAAGTTCACTTAGAGGCTTTTTCCAACCCTTGTTTGTGTGTGTGTGTGTGTGTGTGTGTGTGTGTGTGTTTTAAGATTTTATTTATTTATTCATGAGACACAGAGAGAGAGCCAGAGACATAGGCAGAGGGAGAAGCAGACTCCCTCTGCAGGGATCCCAGTACAGGACTCAATCCTGGGACCCAGGATCACACCCTGAGCGAAGGCAGACGCCTAACCGCTGAGCCACCCAGGTGTCCCTAATCTTTATATATATTGTCAGCACTCACTATGGAAAATTCATTAAAATACCAAGTTATAATAATTTTTTTATTTAGCTGTTAAATATCTTTGCAAATGGGACTGGAGTAATAGTCTGCATTATTTAAAGCTCAAATATTCTTGGAGATAACTTGGACAAATTACAGTCTCTAATTATATAATTTCTGAGCATATATATCTTCCCTGTTAACTGTATTTGACATAGAAAGATTATGTATGAAATTAAAATAATATTGTAAGCAAGTAAGAGAAAGACTAAAGCCAGCAAGTAATATGTTATTTTTGAATTCAGATTTTAGAACCTGAATTGTGTTCCATATCCATTTTATCTCTTTATTTTTATACTCAGTTTTCAGGAAAAAAAATTATCAAGACTAATAGGGACATATGAAAATATGTTACTTACACTGGTCACAAGCTCTAAATGAATAAAAACTGCTTTATCAAATCTGTAGGTGGAACCAACATTACAGACCACTGTAAGCATATATAAAAATTCTAAGTAAAATTAAATTAACCGCATCAGTCTTAGTTCTGCAAAGGCAAAAGGAGAGGCATTGGAGTAAAAAGTGAGATTTTGTTTTATAACCTATAAATTATTCAATATCTGTACCTAATTTTCATGTTATTTATGTTTTTACAAAATGCTTATTTTAAAATCACTTTATGCTAGTTTCTATAAAAAATATGCCAGTATATGAATGAAATATAAAACAAATATTAGTGGGATAAGATATTAATGGAAATAATTTTCATAGCCTGATAGTTTTTATTTTCCTGGAACTTATTTCTTATTATTTGAAGAATTCAGTTCAACTTACTCTTTGGAATTATAAAATTAAATTGGCTTCAGGCCATTTCATATGCAACTTTTTGGAGGCCATATTTTGTTTTTAAATTTAAGATGGAAAATATTGCACCATCTTTGTAGGCTGATAAGAATGAAGTATGAAGAAAAACTGAGGTTTCAGGAGAAAAGAGTCACCTGTAGGACTGATCTTTGGATAATCAGGAAAGGAGTGTGATCTAATTGGAGAGGTTGCCCTTAGATGGGTTTTCAAAATCATCAGTCTAATAGGAAAGTAGTTGAAAGTATATATCAATTTTCTTCTGGTTGCTTCTGAGACTAATTCATGGGCTAAAAGCAAGGAGAGAAGGGTTAACATTTTGAGGATAATGGAGAAGCTGTGAAATTAAATTAGAGAGAAGCAAAGAATGAATTGACTAAGGAAATTTAGCTAAATCACTTATAGCAGTAAGAGCTAAATTGGTGGAAGGTAGTCATTACTGTAATCAGCAGATAGTTTGGAGAGAAAGTTTGGAAAGGAAGTTGAGGTAAATAAGGATGTTATTAGAAAAATGGTCCATGGTGTCTAAGCCACAGCTGAAGAATTTAAGAACAAAACAAGGATGAGAACAGTGAAAAATCTATATAAGTCATAGTACAAAGAGAATTTTTAGCAAAACCTATCTCATGATCATGAAAGTAAATACTTGAGGAAGGAATGGGGATGACATTATTGGCAGGAAGTAGATCAGGAAATGGTGATATAAAAAAAATTGGAAGCATCATTTCCATGTATATTGAAATCATCAAGAACTTTTACAGGACCAATTAAGAGATAGAGAATACAAATACCCACCATTTGCTCTGACATGGATTGAACTGGAGGGTATTATGCTGAATGAAATAAGTCAATCAGGGAAGGACAATCATCATAGGGTTTCACTCATATGGGGAACATAAGAAATAGTAAAAAGGATTATAAGGAAAAGGAAGGAAACTGAATGGGGAAAAATTAGAGACAGACAAACCATGAGAGACTCCTAACTCTGGGAAACAAACAAAGGGTTGTGGAAGGGGAGAGGAGTGGTGGTTGGGGTAACTGGGTGATGGGCACTGAGGGGGGCACTTGATGGGATGAGCACTGGGTGTGATGCTGTAAGTTGGCAAATTGAATTTAAATTAAAAAAAATTGGGATCCCTGGGTGGCGCAGCGGTTTGGCGCCTGCCTTTGGCCCGGGGCGCGATCCTGGAGACCTGGGATCGAATCCCACGTCGGGCTCCCGGTGCATGGAGCCTGCTTCTCCCTCTGCCTGTGTCTCTGCCTCTCTCTCTCCCTCTATATGACTATCATAAATAAATTTAAAAAAATAAAAAAATAAAAAAAAATAAATTAATTAAAAAAAATTTAAAGAGATAAGAAACAATCCTTATAAAGCTCTGAGGGGTGGTTGGGGCTTTGCAGGAGAATGAAGGGCTAGGGTCCCTGCTTCAGTTTCCCTGTGATGCAGACTCAAGATTTGCGGAAGATGAATGGCATGGAGAACATGAGCATCTTGAAGAACTACTCAAATTAAAATGAATTATTAATATAGGTACAGATTGACCTATATTCCATGTTTTCTCTTTTTTTCCCAAAAAGTTCTTACTAAATATACTCATTAAGTCAGATTCTTTACATGTTTTACATTCTTTACATCTCTTTTATTCAAACAGAGAAAAAGTTTTAAACATGTTCAAACAACCAAAAAGAAGGATCAATATCAATTTTCTATTGAATATATAACTTACACCAAACTGCAGGAACCCATGTACAAATGAGCCTCTCAAGAGCCAAACAGCATAGGGTTACTATGAAGCTATCCTGGCAATTTAGCCTTAGTTTGGTTAAATTAAGGGAATACAAACTATTTAGTGAAGGTCTAGAAAAGTGATTTCATTGTAAGGATACAAAGAATAGAATGAAGTAGAATTACTAAAAGCAGAACTGACTCTAATGGAAATTGGGAAACTGTGGAGCAGTTTTCTTTCTCACTCAGTTGATCTCTCCTAGGCTTCATGTTCTTTCTTATCACAAATTGTTGCTTCATTCATCATGCCTAGTTTCCATTTTTTGTTGTTGTTCTTTGTTGTTGTTATTATTGTTGTTTTGTTTTGGAGACCAGTCATTATTGCTGCCGGAAAGTGGTAGTTCTCACCCTGTTCCTCCTCACAGTAAATTCTTCACAGGCCACTAACATTTTTTTTTTTTTGGTCCTATATTCAAATACTTAGGTTATGAAATCTGTTTGAAGAGCTTAGTGTTAGTCATATGTTTATCATAAACCAACCATCTGGATCTGGAGGGATCCCATGTTGATGAAGGGAAGAGTTAATGTGGAAGTTGTACAGATTTACTGATTCCAGACTGTGCCTGGGTCAAGCTCAACAAGAAGAGGTCATATATTGGGAGGGGATGATTGACCTCATAGTAAAGAACTAACTTTAAGATAGTATCAATAAATCAAATGAGTGCATTACAATTTAGGAGAAATAAATTCATGAAGCACGCTAGTGATAATTACTAATAAATATTTTGTTAATCATTATTTTAAAATCCTTTAGTAAACGTAGTGTGTATTTGTGAATAATACTGACTTTGAATGAGAAAATGTGTCTATTGCTCTAATTTAATTACAAATTATCTGAATATCCCAACTAAAGTTTCTCCAGCCCATCTTTGGGGAAGATAATATAATGGGATCCTTCATAATTAAAAAAGGAAACCCATGATCAATGTTTAGTTATGATATCTTAAGCTTTTATACTACTTTATGACACTGGATATTTTTTTATCTTAAATGTTTCAGATTATTTTGAAACCCAATCTTGAGGAATTAGGATATGATGTAAGATACCCACAGTCAGTTGGAAGTGCCACGCCTAAGGGCATTACGTTTTAGTCTGTAAGTCCATGAATGTTATTCAAAGGCATAAACATCAAAAACCAAAAAGGAATGATTTAGTTGAACACAAGGGATAAAACTAGAGATTTAATTAATCCCATTTTTCTTCTGTATAGCATTGGTCACAGTAGACAAACCCAAATTCACATTTGTAGTGATTCCAGTGGAAAAAAATTTTTTACTCAAGTTTTTCTTTCTCTATTCCTGGGAAAGATCAAATTACAAATAAAAAGTAAATGTGAGAGAAAGCATTATCAAGGACATTAAATTCTGGGTTGGTTTGTTTGTTTAAAGGTTTATTTACTTGCTAGAGAGAGAAGGAGAGAGAGAGAGCATGAGCAAGGGGCAGAGGGAGAGGGGGAAGGAGAGAGAATCCCAAGCTCCATGCCAAGACTTGAGCCTAATGCAGGGCTCCATCCCATAACCCTGAGATCACGACCTAAGCTGAAACCAAGAGTTGGTTGCTCAACTGACTACACCACCCAGGCACCCCTGTTTGTTTATAAGAAAGGAAGTCAAGTAATATAGCAGCAGGTAAAGAGTAGAGTTTTATAGATGACCAGTTCTAGAATTATATGAACTAATAGAGTTTAAAGTAATTAAAACAGAATGAGGTAAAAAGAAAAATTAGAAAATAGACTTGGATTTTTATTGTAAGTATATGAACAAGAAGGATTGACTTAAAAAGTCTGATTTAAATCCATTACTTGTGAGACTCAAGTAGATTACCCTTCTTAGACCTCAAACTTGCAATGTGGGAAGCTATCACTATAAAGCAGTTGCTCTTTGGATAAATAATGAAGTAATCTTAGCAGTGAATTAAAAAAAAAAAAAAAAACAAGGTGATTGAGTCATACAACCTAAATTGAAATACTTCATTTGTAACTACTGGTATAAATTACTGATTATGCAATAATCTCACTAATTATGCAAGTGCTTATGCAATAAACTGTGGAACATATTCAATATTTGGCATGTTATGGCTCGTATGAATCCATGGTTCCACCATATTTTTACAGATGAGAAGCTGGAAGGAATACTCTCATGGCTTTAGATAAATTGAGAGTGGGTGAAAGTTATAAAGATCCAAAATTATTAAATAATAACAGATTTATAAAATAGGTTTACATGGGCTTATTTGGGGAAAAATCTTAGTACTTAACCTGTGTGATATTTATGTCTTATATGTAAGTGAATATATGTATATCATATGTGTATAATATTTATAAGTCCAGATACCATGTTCTCTCTGATAACATAGCTATGTAATTTTAACTAATAGAGACCTTAGAGATAAAGTACTCCACTTTATTTATTTATCCGGATGAGAAAATTTAGGGCAACAGAGGGTAACTATATTTATTTAAACTGCCTGAAATTATAACCCAGTCTTTCTTGATTCACAATTCAATGCTCCTTCCACTCAATTTCACAGGACCAGTTAACAGAGCAGTATTAACCAGCCTGGTGGAAAATTCTATGTAGAAGGTGTTAAATGGAAGCATATTACATCACTAAACAGGATGAAAAGCATACACATTAAACTGACAAGCACACTAATGTGAACTTGCATAGCTCTGTGAACTCTCTGTATTTTAAATTTCTATAATTTTTGTACACTTATTATTAATAATGGCCAAATCATCTGCTCTCAATTTCCATAACTGATTCCCACTTAATCAAAATAGGTCTTTTTTTAATTTTTTATTCATTTATGATAGTCAGAGAGAGGGAGAGAGAGAGAGGCAGAGAGAGAAGCAGGCTCCATGCACCGGGAGCCTGATGTGGGATTCGATCCCCGATCTCCAAGATCGCGCCCTGGGTGGGCCAAAGGCAAGCGCCAAACCGCTGCACCACCCAGGGATCCCTCAAAATAGGTCTTAAGGAGAGTCATAGATCTTTTATTTTAGAACAGTGGTGGCATTTTTAAGTGCTAATCTAGAATTAGTTGAAAATACTTTGTAACCAACCTATAGAATGTGAATAATTCTTGTTTGACTTAATTGTTTCTTTTTGGTTGGTTGCTTGCTTCTTAACACCTACCGAAAGACTTTCTTTTTGTCGCATTTTTTCTCTATTCAGTACTATCTTCAAAGAAAAAAAATTGCTGAGGAGTGTAAAACTTACATAGTTGGGATTTTAGAAGACAAAGAATCTCAGACATAACTTATTCCAACAGGAAAAATGAATCTCAGATTAAGTGGCTGCTTAAGTACATGAAACTGGGGTAGAACCTGGAATCTACTTTCAAATTACTGCAGTACACTTTCTAAGAATTTGCATTATTTCTAGGTAATTTCTAGAGAATATTAGCATTCTCTGTCTTACACACCCCCATTCACACAAACACATATATGCAAATATCTACTACGACAGCTGTTATATTTTCTTCCAGAATGCTGTTTAGAAATAATTTACACAGATGCTAGTTTTATATTTATAGTTATATAGTTTAATTCCTAGAATAGAAATATGAATACATTCTTTAGATTACTGCCAAATTTGTATATGTGCAGTTTGTGTGTATGATTTGTAATATGCTATTTTTATGTTACGTTAAAAAATATATAATTGAGATACTTTGTAAAATTTGGTTCTCTTGATATCTTTTTACTGTTGCCTACTTTCAAAATCAGTTTTAGTCATTTAAAGGAGGATTAATACATAATTCTCTACAGTATGCATACTTTCTGTTTAAGTAGATTTATTTTAAATGTATTTAAAATGTTACCAGTCTCAAAAACAAAAAACAAATTTGATTAAATAATTATATTTCAGTCCTTAGGGCTATTCATCCTTATTTATGGCAAAACAGTTCTAGAAAGATATACTTTATAAGCTATTTTTTTTCTTTTGTGTGTGTGTGGGTGTGTGTGTGTGTATGTTCTCTCCAACAATGAACAATTAAAGGCAATCCTCAGTAAAGATATTTAGTTTATTCAGTTAAAAGGATAACACATTTATAAAATGTTGGGAAATACAACTGAGAGTTCTCAATTTTTCTAATAATTCCTACAATTGTTTGTGGAGATAGGCCAGCAGCTCACGTGGAGGGAGTATTCCATTTGGCTAAAAAGCATCAAGAAGACACAATTAATCCTGGTCAGATATACAGTCTGACTCATGCATTCTAAGCTGATCTCAGCCTTATCCTTATCCTAGCACAACTTGCATTTCTTTTTCTTTAGAAGAATATTTTATGATAACAAATTGAAACGATAGTGGGATAATTAGAAGACTTTTGACACCATCTTCTGCTGTTGCTTTGGAGATACATTTTAATCAAAACCCTACCTATGCATATTTTAAGATTTAGCTATTTTAATTGTAAATGTTGTGAAATGTTACTGACATGTTTTTAGTTTTTATTTTGTTTGTTTGTTTTGCTTTTTATGAGCTGTGTGCTCCCCTCCATAAATGTCACATCCCCGAGGAACCTGAAGATAGATTGAAAGCACAGATATTAACCTATATTTGTACTTTGGTTGTCATGGTCATTAAGTAGTTATGGAGGAGAAAGGGTATAGCATTGTCTGTAAGACACCTAAGAGACCCATAAATTTATATGATATCATAGAAGAAGGACTGACATTGGTTCATGTCTTCATGTCTGCCACAAATACATACACACACATACACTTCTAAAGGACTATGATTTGTGGGTTTTTTTTTTTTCTTTTTTAAGATTTATTTATTTATTTTAGAAAGAATGAGAGAGAGAACACACGCAGGACTCCATACTGAGTGCAGAGCCCAATTCAGGGCTCCATCTCATGACCCTGAGATCATAAGAGCTGAAACCAAGAGTCACATGCTTAGCCCACTGCCCCACCCAGATGTCCCTAAGCATTATTATTTTATAATCATGTAGAAACAAACTACATTATAAATCAGATTAATTTTAGTAAAAAATGGTTTGGGGTTGAGTCTTATATTTATCAAATAAGTAAGAATCTCCATATTCAATAGCCAATTTTTAATTTTATTTCTCAAAAAGAGGGATATATACCACTAAAAAAATCTTACCCAGTCAAGGTAGACAGGCCAGTAACCTAAACTTGATCAACTACAAAATAGTTATATGATCTTGGGTAAGATTTTTAACTCCCTAGAGACTCAATTTTTTCTTTGCTGCCAGGATTTTTGTTTTTGTAAACTAAAACAATGCACTTAAAAGGCTGGCACAGTAATGGCATATAATTAAATGACAATTAAAAAATAAACTATTTTTCTCTTTTTTTTAAATTTTTATTTATTTATGATAGTCACACAGAGAGAGAGAGAGAGAGGCAGAGACACAGGCAGAGGGAGAAGCAGGCTCCATGCACCGGGAGCCCGCCGTGGGATTCGATCCCGGGTCTCCAGGATCGCGCCCTGGGCCAAAGACAGGCGCCAAACCGCTGCGTCACCCAGGGATCCCTATTTTTCTCTTAAGAAAATTTTTGCTATCATAATGTAATTTTAGTTAGGATGCTTTTTATTAGTATGACATCTAAATACTGTAAGTAATTTGAGGACACAACCATGCAAGTTGAATGTAAGTGAATTAATCTTACTAAGCTTCTGCATAATATTTGTTTGCTTTTGTGAGATCCTACCATTTGAAGGGTAGTGAATTTGTTTTTTTATTTACATAGCAGGTGAAATCCATTCTTGATTTGATAATAATTAATTAGATTAATATTAAAAGACAATGAAGCTAGGTTTGTGACTGAAGTCCCACACTGTAAAACTTCAGTGAGAAGAGAGGAATAAATAAATGATGACTATGTTGAAGAACGAAGCTGTCTGCAGAAGGATCGTCTGAGGTCTTCAAATTGTTTACTTATCCTCGGCTTATTTGAAAATAATCTGTAGATTTTATAGACATATAAAATTTTTCAGCTGTAATTAAGTCTGATCAGGACTATTTGGCCTAATTTAGGTGATATCTCTATATTTGAATGTTCCTCAGATTAAATGGAAGACTCAAAATACTCATATCACTGGCACTAGGAAATTCTAAAAGAATTCATAAGAATGTTTGGTTCACTCAATATCATTACTTAAAGCCTTTATACATGGAGTTCATTAAATAGTTGAATGCTAGTAAGCATGTCCTGTGGGATTGATATAGGTTATTATTATGATAAATTGTATATTTTCATAAAAGCAGAAATACAAACCAATTTTATTTATAAAAAAATGGAATGCTTTCTACTTTCATGTAGAATAGGAACCTTTGAAATTTGTGTTAAATTTTAAAATGTCTGTGATGTAGTACCTTTGAAGTTTGTGTTAAATTTTAAAATGTCTGTGATGTAGTTCTCTATATTGATTTTTTTTTAAGCCTGAAATTCAAACTTGTCTTGCCTCAAAAGTAGATGGTGGTAGTGGGTAGGGAATATGAGAAAAATAACAGGTGAGAAATCCAGCCACCTTCAAAGAAATCTCAAAAAATTACATAACCCCAGTTAATCAATCAGAGTCAGTAGTTTGGATAAGCCTTATGGATCTAACATCTTCATTTTGTCCATAGAGTTGACTTGTCTTTTGGGTTGGCTGCGCTCTTGAGACTTGTTAAGTGATGCGAATAAAAAAAAAAAAAAAAAAAACCCAAAAAAACAAAAAATTAAAAAAAGCAAAACAAAAAACCACTACCTTAAAATTCACATTATTAATTTATATTGAGAAATTAGAGAACTATATTTATCATTTTGGAATACTAAAGTGTAGCCTTTCTCCTACACTGAAAAGAATTGGACACTTCTCAGTTTAAATCTTCGCCTAGATTTTTGGAAAACTTGATATCTACTAACAATACCTATTCTTAAGAATAATTCTCTCTCTCCCAGGAAGGCAATTATAGGCACCAAAACCATGAAAAGTGTATGTCCCCTTGAGCCTAGAAAAATGGCACAAGATGCTTCAGAGTAGACTGTGAGCTTTGATGTGAGAAAAAGGTCATGCCCTACACTCTCCCCTCTAACTTCCAGTGGTTGGATAATTATTGGTCTAATACACACACACACACACGTGTGCACATACATTTGGTACCAAGATGATTGAATAATGTAGTTGAGATTTACAAATTACTAATCACTTCCTTAATGAATAGTTTATAATGATTTAAAGATATTTATTGTTCATCTTCAAATATCATCTTGATATTTTATAACTTTTATATTAACATACCTTGAAGAGGAATGCAGTGGAATTGTAAAGTTAATACCCGAAATGATTAAAAAGTGTGTGTGTGTGTGTGTGTGTGTGTGTGTGTAACAATGGAGTATAATGTAGAATCTTTTCTCAAAAAAATAAAAAGTATATGTAAAGACTAAATTATTAAATTATGTTTTAAAGAGATCCCTGGGTGGCGCAGCGGTTTGGCGCCTGCCTTTGGCCCAGGGTGCGATCCTGGAGACCTGGGATCGAATCCCACGTCGGGCTCCCGGTGCATGGAGCCTGCTTCTCCCTCTGCCTGTGTCTCTGCCTCTCTCTCTCTGTGTGACTATCATAAATAAAATTTTTTAAAAAATAAAAATAAATTATGTTTTAAAATATCATACTTCCATATATCTGCTAATCCCTTAAGTTAGAAAAAAAATTTTGCCTGAAAAAATTCAGAAAACCATTAAGAAGAGAAAATATTTCTACTGAATCCAGGATACCAGGCTGTACTAGAAGGGAGTTAACTTCTAAGACATAATCCTGCATCATTTCATGGCTTAGGTCCATAAAAAATAGCTTATTTAAAAATAAATATTCATCCTTAATGAATAGGTTAATAGATTTTAATAGATAGTTAATAGATAGTTAATAGATTTTTCTGATGAATCTGCTAGTTCTAGCTTTGTATAAATCTCTCATCTATAGAGTATTCAGTTTAAAAGTCTCAAAATATTTTCTTAGCAATATGGAAACCAGAGTGAAGGCCACAATTGTATACTGTATCCTTTACTCCTTTCATAAAAAATATTATTACACAATTTGATCATTTGCTTTGTTCAATATTAAGTTTATATGACTTGTATTCCTTATTCCAAACTTTTGATATCAAAACTTATATAATGTGGAAATGAATGTAAGACTCAGAAGAGGTAAATTAATGTCCTCACAACCCAGGTATAATATAAAAATACTTTTCTGCATCTGAGTTTAAGTTTCGTTATGAAAGAAAGACCATAATTTCTGTATCTTTAGTGTATTATAGTTTCTCATTAAAATGCAGGTAATTTTTGTAAAGAAAAATAAAGATTGCATATTATTATAGACATCAAGTTAGTCTTTGAAATCAGAGAAAATATCAACGCTGAGATTCTTCAATATTACAGACTTTCCTCATACCTCTGTCCTTCTGAGTTGTTTCACCAATTATTTAATTATTTACTCCTGCTTAAAGAATAATAACTTGTCTACAACACAAATTCCTAGTTCAGTCCATTTAATACCCATTTCTTCTCTGAATCTTTTTTCTGTCTTGCTATTTGCAATTTGTATCACCATAAAGCCAACATATTTAGTAATTTTCTCATTAGTTTACAGATATTCATATTCAAAACTAATGAACATATATAACAGTGAAATTGGTATTTATTATATTACCAAATTATTTATTATCTAAACTTAAATAATTCTGAGAGTGGAAGAGATAGTAATAAATACTTCTGGGCTCAGGAGTAAGCGGATATTTTCCCAGGTAAACGGCCTTGCATGGTCACCCTAATTATGTAAATCTAACAAAGGGCAAGGCATAAATTATGTATGAAACATTTAAATTGGAAAAATAAAATATACAAACAATATGAAAAACAATTATATAGCAGTGCTTTAATTGTGGGTTAAAGGAGTATTGTATTTTATTTATGTGTATATATGTTTATATATGTATATACATTATATATATGTGTGTATATATATTCTCATAGGTATTAGATATGAACATTTATATTTTCAATTTTTCAATGTTAAAAATTAAAATTCTAGAGATTTTGGTTGTTCTGGTAGGTGGTGAATACATAGAGAAAAAAAGAGTGAGGATTTATAGGTTAATTAAAGAAAATGTTTTATTAACATAATTTTGAAGTCACTGACAACAATCTAAGGAGTGCCTATAGGCGCTTTGGTATATACTATGGATGCAAAAATTATATTCATTCAATGTCCTTAAAAGGTTCTCTAGTGAGAAAAGAAAAAAATTTAAAATATGCATATTTAAATAAATAAGTGTGATTATAGACAATTATAAATTATATAAGAGCAGTTGTAAGGGGAAAATGTGTCTTTGGAAGCTGAGGAGATGTTTCAAAGATATTGTTGTTGAGTCTAGATGAAGGATGTCTGGAAAACATAATGTGAGGTTGCTATACCCAGAAAATGGGCAGAATTTTCCAAGGCACAAATGTGACTTTAGCTATGACTGTGGTATAGTGGATATGTTTGAAGATAGCATAAAGGTGGTGATAGCAGCAAGGACTATGTCAGAGGCTGTGTATAGAGAATTTGAGATTTTACCGAATAGGATAGAATCTACTTTTATAGAATTGGAGATTTTATTGAATGCGGTAGGGAAGTTTAAAGCAGAAAATTACATTTGAACTCTAGAGAGAGTGTTCTTGCACTGATCATGTGAACTCCCTGATTAGGGAGTTATCATACCAAGTATGGTAATACTTGGAGCCAAGAGGACAATTTAGAAGGATTTTGTAATAAGTTGAGCAAGAAATGATAAGGACTTGAGTTAAGGCCAATTCAAGAAATATGCAGAAGAAGACTTGGATTAAAGGGATATTAAAGAGGCCCAATGAACTGAATTGGTTAAAGGTGACACCCTAGAGTCGTGGAGAATGAAGATCGTAGGTGGTGATGGTGTTTCTCAAACAAGATGTAGAAGAAAAGGATCAAAATTGGGAAGCAAATGATGATTTAAAAAAATATTGAGGTTGAAGAACCAGAAAATATTTAGTAGAGATATCCAGTAGAAAATTAGGAATCTAAAGCTTAGGAAAGAAATTAGAATGAACTATCAATCAATTAAAAACTGTTTCGTATGAATATACCTCCCAAATCTTTCCCAGTATTACCCATCACCAACTCGGATCCTCTTTCATTTCAGATGATATCTTTCAGTAAACACATTTTCTTTCTGTTGTGCTGTTGACTTGATTCTACTCTGGGTCTTTAATTTTTTTTTTTTTAAGATTTTATTTATTTACTCATGAGAGACCCAAAGAGAGAGAAAAGCGGAGACACGGGCAGAGGGAGAAGCAGGCTCCATGCAGGGAGCCCAACATGGGATTCAATCCCGGGACCCCAGGATCATGGCCTGGGCTAAAGGCAGCGCTAAACTGCTGAGCCACCCTAGAGTAGGGCTGCCCCTACTCTGGATCTTTTATTTATTTTTTAAGACTCCAATAATTATGCCTACTTATAGACACTCATTCTGGAGTAGTGATGTGACTTTCTGTCTGGAAAAAGAAAAAGCAATACTGCAAAAAACAAAGGAAAAAGTTATATTTTGCTCTCAGTACAACCGTGATAAAACAAAGATTTAAATTTAAGTCAACAAGCATTTTTAGACTGTTATTTACATGCAAGGCACAATGCTGGAAATGAAGAAAGAAATGAATGTTGTTGATCTTCAGAGAGTACACAGTTTAATAGATAAAGAGACTCGAACGTAGTCTACTGAATTGCAATTTAGATTTATCATTGCAAAAAAAGAAGTATGTGAATATGCAAGTGTAGCACACAAGAAGCATTAATCAGTTCTGTGAATAGAGTTCATTTCAAAATGGAGTTGGTGCAGTCTGCTTTGAATTTTTACATGCATTTTTAATAATTTTATTTAAATAACATTTAAAAAATACAATTAGAGAAAAAGACTTTTTTTTCTTAGAAATGTTCCCTAAATTTGTCTTAAAGTTTATTTACAAACCACCAGGAAAAATATGTAACAGCTATGCCATAGATCATGAAGATGGTTTCATTGAAACACATAACTTGGTGTTTGTTGTTGTTTGTTTTTTGTTTTTTTTTTTAAATGCCAGGTTAAATTTAAGCAGCATTCTTGTGCTTCTCTAAGCAGATACTGACAACATACATTCAACCATATGGCTTCTCTCTCATCTTGAGAATAATGGTTCATGTGGGATTTTCCTATAAAAATAAAAAAAAATTGGCTACAGAGTAAATGATTTCTTAGAACCACACCTAACTATGATATAATACAATGAGATCTAAGGAGAAAGCAGCCAAGTTTTCTGTAATAAAAACTAAAAAAAGAGAAACCTTTTATTCTAAAGGCAGATTGTTCCATTTTTTTACATGCAAATTTCCCCTCCTGCTGAAATCTATAATAATTTAGAAAGTTGGTATAATTAATAGTTTTTGAAAATTAATTATAAAACATTTTTTTCCTGAAAACACATGTGAGTGACTTTTTAATACTCTTCTTGGTCCTATAAAATTCGATAAGATAATCTGTGTCTCAAGTTTACAAGAAAACTATCAAATACTGGACTTGGATGCACTGCTCCTTTAATTTAATTCTCAGTATAGTCATCCATTACAGCTATAAGAAGTATCCTTTTTGTATTTTGAATTTTATCTAGGATAAGACCAAAATACAATGCTCTACTTTATGATATATATTAAAGGTGTCAGAGTTCAACTGAATTTTTTTTAACTGAAATTTTAACTGTGGTTCTCTGGAGGAAAAAAAAATCAGTTATAAATATTACTCATTACAAGTTTAAATGTCATTTTAAACTATTTGAATTTACATTTGTACAGTGAATAATGTTTAATAAAATTTTTATTTTAATATTTCTTACAAAGCCCGTTTATATTTTCTTAAAATCCTCAAAGAATCTCAAACATTTATTCTATTTATAATTGGAAAAAATATTAACTAGAACATTACACACTCAAAATTAATTTCTAGGGATTATAGTGTCTAATTGTGACTAATCACAATCCCTGGAAATAAGTAAATAAATTATTTTGCCTTTAAATTGGTGGTAATATTGTTATAAGTTTCATACCATTAAATCAGCTCCAATAATTCTTTACAAGGTTAGAATTGGAGACAAATGATTCTGGGTCTCTGACAACTGATTATATGATTTTGTAAACAGATAAGATAACCAATTTGACAGAAATCATAGTCACAATCTTTTGTTAGCATTTTAGAAACTCAGCCCCAATCCAGTTTAGGTGGATCAAATTTAATGTGCAGGAGGACCCTTTAACCTTTCAATAAAACACAGGCAAGAGAGAGGAAAGTGCTACTGCCAGTATAGATTTGCATGTGAACTATTATATGAATTGTCTCATGGCCTTCTCTTTTGGAATGCCAGAAAGTCCCTTAAAATAGGGACATTAATAGCATTTACAGGGTTGTTGTGAACCTGTGGCTTGGATAAGTGCTGTGTTATTTTTTTTTTCAAGATTTACTTATTAGCTTGATGGGGGAGGAGCAGAGGAAAAAGGAGAGGAGACTTCAGCTCCGTCTCAGGAGCCGAGATCATAACCGGAGCCAAAACCAAGAGTCAGATGCTTAACGGAATGCAACTGTGCCACCCAGGCACCTCAGTGCTGTGCAAATATTAACTACTACCATGAACTACTACCATCATGGACCCATTTCTCCATTTTTTCCTAATAGTTCTTAATTCCATATTCTTCTCACTCTATTATACAAAGCACTAAACTTTCCATACTGTTTATGACCAGGTTGTGTATCTCTCACGTATTTCTGTATTCTGAATATCTTGTGATATAATACTTACACTCTGCTAAAACTGCCTAATTAATTACTAGACTATAAGACCCACAAAGACATGAAATGTGACTATATAGTTGTAGGTCATCTAGGTAGCACTGATCTATGACTTAGCTAATATTTAGGGAGAAAAGGGAGAGAGGAAGACAGGTATGCAGACCATTCAGCTTATTAAGTACAATTACCTAATCCTTTCCCTACTGAATTCTGACTTTCCATAATCCATTTCAACACTTGTTCTTCACCTTTGAGGATAGAAGTGCCTCAAAATTCATTTAAAAATACTTTATTTTTTTATTTTTTTTTAATTTTTATTTATTTATGATAGTCACAGAGAGAGAGAGAGAGAGAGAGAGAGGCAGAGACATGGCAGAGGGAGAAGCAGGCTCCATGTACCGGGAGCCCGATGTGGGATTCGATCCCGGGTCTCCAGGATCGCGCCGTGGGCCAAAGGCAGGCGCCAAACCGCTGCGCCACCCAGGGATCCCTAAAAATATTTTAGAAAGTTATATATAACTATATATTATGGAGCACTCCCTTATGGAAATATAAGCTGTCCTATAAATCAAAACATTAAAACAGTGAAACATATGATATTTACACCATCTGTATAACAAATGAAAGGATATAAATAGCCTCATATAAATCCAAATCAGATCCACTATGTCTTTTTTCTTTCCCCTTTCTCTTTTTCTTACTTTCTCTCTTTCTTTCTTTTTCTCCCCCTTTCTTTCCTTCTGCCTTCCTTACTAAACATGTGAGAATTTACTTCAGATTTTGCTACCAGTGGGGTACATATAAAATAAGGTCTTAAGAATTTTGGGGATTTTGGAATTGCAAGTAAAGGATTGCAGACCTTTCACTTTAGAGTAGTTAAGAAATCACGACCTTTCGACGCCTGGGTGGCTCAGTTGGTTGAGTGTCTGACTCTTGGTTTCCACTAAGATCATGACCTCATGGGTCCTAGGATTGAGCCCCTCATCAGGCTCCACACTCAGCAGGGAGTCTGCTTGAAGAATCTCTCACTGTCCCTTCCCTCCCCCCATGCTCCTGCGCACATTCTCTCTCTCAAAAGGAAATAAATCTTTAAAAAACAAGAAATCATGAACTGAAAATTTCACTTAGACTGGAAGACAAATATCAAGACAGAAATTTATCAAAGGGAAGTTGTGATCAGAAGTGAAATTTTTTAAGTTCTTTTGACTAAAAAAGTTCTTTATATATTCTATTTGACAACATAGCTACTCACGTGTGGACACTTAATTTACTCATCATATGGAATGAACCACAGGCTGAACACTTTGTTTAGTATGACTCGACAAGTCAAGTGTTAACATCCTCCACACCTCCCTGCTTGGGAATAAAAAGGATGGAACCTTATCAGTTAGATACAAAGGCCTCTTAATAGCTTATGAGCTTTGGTCAAATCTTTTTATCTTTTCTCTGGCAGTATCTTTATACTATTTCATATCTTTTCTTACATCATTCTAAATAGTTATTAGAACTCCCCTTTTACTTTTCTTTACATTTTTAGCCTATTCCGAAGAAGCCCCATACAGCAAGCTACTGTTTCAGGGCTCCAATAAGCCAGGAGCTGCTTTGTCTGTATTGCTCCTTCCAGGACCACAGAGCTTCCTCGTGACCACTGTCCATTCTGCAGTGATGTGTTCTGTTCTAGTTATCCAGCATCACCTCACACAAGTAAGGTGCTGCCCTCTCTCGTCATTTCTCTGAGAATATTCCACAAAAGAGTTGCTTGGGTCTTTTTTATTTTAAAAATAATATCATTTTATTTTATATGTGTTTTTGTTTTTTGTTTTTTGTGTGTGTGTGTGTGTTTTTTGTTTTTATATAAGTACTTTCCCTTTCAAAGAGTGGCAAGAGTTTTATCCACACTGAACCTGAAAATATTTTCTCTCCTACATCTTGTTATGGACAGTTCATCAGACAAGATTTCTTCTTTTCCAAAGGGATTTTCCAAAGATTTCAGTATTAATCCATATTCCTCACCCCATTATGGCCCCTCTGAAATTTTATTCTTCAGTTTCTTCTCCTTCTACATATACTAGACATGTTTGTACCTACCTGCAACTTTGTTTCATTTTCAGGAAGATTCACCACCCATACAAATTATTGCATCTGAGTCAACTTCTTAGATATATCATAACCTCCATTTTGATGTGATAGAGAGCCTTCCTGTAAAAACAGTTCCACTCAATGGAGGAAGGGAAGGGAAGAATGCATAGGGGGAAAGTTTAGAATAACTTGGATATCTATTTTCATTTTATGCTTTTTCCAGGAGAACTGGCTACAGTTCCATGTAGGGCACCTTGCCTCTCTTGTATCCCATGATAAGTAATTTCCTTCTTATTTATTTATTTATTTATTTATTTATTTATTTATTGGTCTTAAGATTGATTCATTGATTTAAAAGGAAGCAGAGAGCCTGAGTGGGAGGAGGAGAGGGAAAGGAGGAGAAAGAATCTGAGGCAGACTCTACACTGAGCATGGAGCCCAAAACATGGGCTCATATCATGACCTTGAGACCACAACCTACACTGAAACCAAGAGTTGGACACTCAGCTGACTGAGCCACCTAGGCGCTCCAGTAACTACCATCTCTTGGTAAGGAACTGCTATTGATAGACATTTGGTCTATAGGTGTCTTAAAAAATTTGGAAACCACTTAATCAGCTGTTGATATCTATAAACTATTTCACTCTATATATAATTATGAATTCTTAGCTAGTTACTTAAATAATCCAATTTTTTTCACTGATAATACAATTTGTATTGTTCTACCAAAATATATTGTGCTATACATCTATAACTTCCATTTTAATACGAAGAATTAGTACTGGAAACTACCAGAAACAAATATTTTGATGGTCTTACTAGGGTTAAATTCTAGACAGAGTGATGATCTATTTATGTGTGTGAAATCATAAAATATTTTTGTGATTTTGTCTACTGTTAAACAAAGCAGATGTCAAAATCACTCCTTGTCTTTTAGGCTATTATAACAAATGTATGATGAAGAGTATATTTGTTTATATTATATTAATTCTATACTCATTTTTTATTCCTGAGGTTTAATTTAGAATTCTTTTTAAATTATGTAACTAGTGTAATTAATTGCATAGAAATATTCGTGTGTGTGTGTGTGTGTGTGCGCGCGTGCACAAAAAGCTGATAGTTATAAATATATAAGGCTAATACAATATAATTCTTCAGGATAAATAGGTTAACAATAACTATATTCATCTCCAGTTTACACAGGGATTTATAGGGTTATGGTTCTTTGGCAACACTTGCCCTTATTTACTTATAATTATTAAATGTATCTAGGAAACGAAGCATTTTTATATCTTAAAAGAAAATATTTAATTTTAAAGATAAAAAAAATTCCTGAAATACTCATGCATGATACTTTGAGCATCGACCAAATGACACTTGAGAATATATCAACTCAGATGTAGGTATTTACCAAGTCATAGGCAATACCGAAAGAGGCCTCATAGAATTTAAATTGACTTTTTAAAATACACAATGGGTGTTAGTTATTTAAGATGCCAGATTAAATTCAAATTACTCTGTATCAAGAAACTGCAGGTAGTAAATATGCCATTTAGTGCTGCAATTTTAGAAAAGCTTTTGCGGTTTTTTTTTGAAAAGCTTTTGCATTTGAGACATTATACTGACTTTAATGTTTTAAAAATCAAAATGAATATATTTGAAATTATTTTCCTTAATTGAAAAAGGGTTATTTTTACTTAATAGTCACAAAGAAATACACAACACCTATGATATGGTTCAAATTAAACAGTAATCTGTTGATTGGGAATCTATTGTTGTTGCATTATTTTATTAGTATTTTCAAGAAAATATATAAACCATTTAAGTATTCAACACAATGGAATATTCTATAGAATGTATTCACTCGGATCCTGAATAAATAGTCATTGATTCTCAAATGTGTTCTAGGCAGGATTCCAGAAGCCGAGCACAATATGGTAAATCAGACAGATATGATTTCCTGTCTGCACAAAGCCTATGTTCTCTTTGACAATAGAGATAATAACTAATTGAATAGATAAGCAAACAAGATAACAACGGGCTGCCCTATAAGCAATGATGGAAGTAAACAGGGTGATGAGATAGATTGTAACTAGAGGTGACTTTTTTAAAGAAGTGCTATTTGTGGTGGAACCTGGAATAAGAAATCAGCAAGTCATGCAAAGCTCTGAGAGAATAGCATCCTGTGATTAAGGGGCATTAAGATTTAAGGCTGAAAGAGAGCAAAAAAAAAAAAAAAAAAATGTATCCACAATTTTTTTTTTCAAAGAGGCCAGTGTGGCCGAAGGAGCATGAGCAAGTAAAGATGAAATGGCATGTGTGGCCAACAGAGAGGTGTAACTGAGGCAGCTCATGTAGTTTCGTAAGGAGTTTAAGGGCGGTGAAAGTCCCTGGAGGTTTATGGGGAGCAGAGTAGGTTGCCATGAACTCAGTGCATTTTTAAAAGTTTCCTATTGATGATGAATAAATTATCAATTATTCATTAATTGGGAGGTGGAGTATGACACAAGCAGGGGTGTTATGTGGCTTCCAGCCTATCGACAGTGAAGCTCCTAGTTAGGAATGCCTAAGGTCCTCACCTAGGCCGTGTAACTGCGGGCCAGCCACCCGTCTTTCCCCCCACAGGCCACTGTTGTGGCTGGACGAGCCTTGTAGTTTCTATTAAGATTACAGGACACACTTCAGCAAAAACCATGCGGGAACTTTAAGGAAAAGGATTTATTATTTACAAGTCCTGGAGTGTAAATGGAATGCCCAAGGACCACATGGTCATGGAAGAGAGAGAACCCGGTGCTCTGTGTTTTTTAGTGTTCAGGGGAGTGGTGTCTAGGGTTTCAAGGACCCCCCTCATTTAAAGAAGAGCAGGAGTTAAGATGTGAAAAGGGACAAGCAGGGTCACTCAACCAGTCAGTTATCTAAGTCACCCACAGATTTCTGAAGAAGGGACCTGCACGGGTGGGGTGGTCTAATTCTTTATCTGGTTGTTTCGCTAGTAGCTGTGTCATACAGCTGGCGATACCTTATTCAAGATGGATGTCCTTTGAAATGCATGCCTTGGCAAAAGCTTACGTCAGAACAACGTAGGCAGATAAGATAAATTCTTTGGGAAAGGAACCAGAAAAGGGACTTGGTTAGGTAGGATTTAGAGGAAGGGGAAATATGTTTCTGATCTTCTGAACTCGGGCAACTCAAAAAGACAAGCTTTGAAGGAGATATCAAAAACTTAATTTTGACGTATTAAATTTGAGATTTCTGTTATAATACAAAAGAAGAGGTCTAATAGTTTATATATGAATCTAGAATTCAGGGGAGATGTACGAGCTGGAAACGTACAACTGAAAGATTAAGGGGCACCTGAATGGCTCAGTCGGTTAAGGGTCTGACTCCTGATTGTGGCTCAGGTCATGATTTCAGGGTTGGGACATCTAATCCCAGGGCAGGCTGGGCCTAGAGTCTGCTTAAGATTCTCCCTTGCTCTCTGCCCCTACCCACTCACAGATAACCTCGGTGTCTCTCTAAGAAAAGGAAAGAAAAGGGAAAGGGAAAAGATAAAAAAAGAAAGATTAAAAGAAAAACAGCTTAGACTTTTTTTTTTTAAGATTTTATTTATTTATTCATGAAAGACATAGAGAGAGAGAGAGAGAGAGAGAGAGACAGGCAGAGGGAGAAGCAGGCTCCATGCAGGGAGCCCGATGTGGGACTCTATCCCAGGACCCTGGGGTCACGACCTGAGCTGAAGGCTCCGCTGAGCACTCAGGCGTCCCCAGCTTAGACTTTTTAATGTTACATCCAATTGCCACAGATATCCATTCATCCGGTTTGCTATGAGAAAGGCACAGATCGACATAAAACTTTGTTTTTTTAATCAAGCCTCATTTGAATAACAGACTTCATTTTCATTGAAAAAAAAGGATTACATGGAAAGAGAAAATGTATTGAGGCTTTCAAAAATTTTTAACGAATTTCCATACCAACACTATTTTGAATTTTGAATCAAAAAGGAATGGAAGATAATGCCTAAAATCAAGGCAATGGTATATGCACAGAGCAGTTTCAAGGTAGAAAACACCCTAAGTACTGCACTACATAGCAGTCTTAGTTGTCATAGTTTTACATAGAAATCTTATAGATGATACATAAGATAGAATGAAAAATGAAACCTCAATGTTGTAAGTGTTCGTAAATGTAGTTCAAAAAGATATATTAACCTAGATTATTCAAAGCTCTGTATATGAGATGAATGGGAGATGGTAACATAGTGAATAAGACTTGGAGTAGAAAATGGCAGGAATAGTGAAATTAGAGAGGAAGTGTTTAATCCATAATTATAAAATAATGGGTTTTGACTTCTTGGATATATTCTAGATTTCCTACTGGGCTGTTGGAAATGGCAAATAAGAAAGGTTAAAATTCAGGATGAGGGACACCTGGGTGGCTCAGTGGTTTAGTGCTGCCTTCGGCCCAGGGCGTGATCCTGGAGCCCCAGGATCGAGTCCCATATCGGGCTCCCTTCATGAAGCCTGCTTCTCCCTCTGCCTGTGTTTCTGCCTCTCTCTCTCTCTCTCTCTCTCTCTCTGTGTGTGTGTGTGTGTGTGTCTCTCACGAATAAATAAATAAATCTTTTAAGAGAAAATAAAATAAAATAAAATAAAAAATAAAATAAAATAAAATAAAATAAAATTCAGGATGAGACTCAATAAGGCAATGAGTAAAAATAAAGAAACACTCAAGGAAATAGTTGGTACCCATTTATGGAAAAGCTAGAGCCCAATAAAGAGCAATAGAGAAAATCTAGGTAAATTGTTAAGATTCAGTGATTAGTCAAAATCAGTGATCATCGTGGTTCTCTTCTTTAACCAGTGTGTAAGCTTTGCCACTGAGAACACTTTCATTCCCACGTGTCATCTTGAAATTCTGACTAGTATTTCATTTTCTAAAGAAGTGCAGCCCTGCTTTTTTAGAGATAGGAGGTTTGCACGCGGATCTGATCCTTAGGACTTGGTTATTGTTGCCACCTGAAAGTTAGGTTTGCTTAGACAGCACACAGTTTAATCCAAATTAAATTTGGATTAACAGTGGAATTCTTTTTTTAGCATAAGTATGACCCAAATGTTGCTTATACCAAAATTAATTGTTTATCTGAAAGTCATATTGAAATGGTGGCCTGTATATTTATTTGCTAAACCTGGCATCCCATCCATCAGGCATTCCTGGCACTGACAGCTGATTAGCCTTCAACTTATTATTCGGAGCTTGTTTCTTGGCCAGTTGGAGCCAGCTAACACTCCCTGAATGTCATCATCAGTGTCACAATATATCTCTAGTAGCTTCTCTGTAATCTCCCCTGTTCATTTGTCCTGCCATAGTTCTGGCCTGCCCTATAGAATCTGGAGTTAGAAGGAGAATTTTATAACAAAAGTAACTTAGTAACTTTTCAACATGGACAATTA
Organism: Canis lupus familiaris; assembly: GCF_011100685.1. Classification (NCBI taxonomy): domain Eukaryota; kingdom Metazoa; phylum Chordata; class Mammalia; order Carnivora; family Canidae; genus Canis; species Canis lupus. The sequence continues at coordinate 21,295,429 of NC_049239.1, forward strand.
ACAAAACCCTCGAATCAATAATAAGGTTGTTTGAAGACTTTATCTTAAAATATGCTTAAGACAGGAGTATATGAATCAGTACTATCTGGAAACATGACTTTGGTCTAATTTTTCCTCTGTGCTCTTCCCCTCCCAGCTTAATGCTCAGGGGCAGAAGGCATTATATTACAGTTGAATAAGGTGATCTAATCAAAACAAATACTGCTTTAATATTTGGTTGCAGTACCTCTGTAAAAGTATGATAGGAAGATTCAGAATAAGCAAACTAAAATGCTACTTCTCTCTTTAGGACATCTGAGAACAGATTTAAATACATCCACATATATGTATGTGTGCATATGTGCATATGCATGTGTGTGTATATGAAAAGTAGGTCATATGCAGGAAGATAGCTAATACTAAAAGTTTAATTTCAGCATCCACTAACTATGCTAACTAGTTTAAGCAGAAAGTTTATTAGATTCAGAAACCTGACATAGACACAGTTTCCATAGTCAGGAAGCCTTAGCTGCTACTACTGCCATTTACAAAACTATACTTTGCCTATTGTAAACCATATTGGTAAAATGGATATCCCAGGACATGCTTCCTGACCTTCTCCAAACTCAAGATAGGAGTTCATTTGCTGTTCATTTGCTTCAGAAAACTAAATACCCCCATACTTATACTTATTAGCAAAAATGGTAGCTGCATCAAAAATTTGGTCTCTGCTCCTGGCCACCTTACAAATATCATGCAAGGCCAATCTTATTGTTCAAAGTCAAAACACATCTGGATCCCAGTTCCAAAGAAGCATAAGAAATGCAATCTATAATTTTCTAAGATATAAATGCAAGAAGTGCTAGAAGGAGAGTAGAATACTTACTGAATATCAGTCTATCATATCCAGGCAGCAGGCCATAATAGTTTATAAAAACCTGAAATATATTTTATATCAAATACAGCAGTCATCAGACTGCAAAACAGTGACATTAATTAAAATCATCTTTAACAATGTAAATAGTAATATTTGCTAATTGACTGTGACAAATGTTAAAAATAAAGGCAAATTGGAAATCTAAAACTTCAGAAACTGCCTAGGTACATTTATAGATTAGTGATAGATTGAATAATAGAAACATAGATTTTTGGTTTTGTGTTCATAACCTTCTGAAATTAAAGGATAGCATAGCATCTCTCAACTGTGGCTGCCAGTATAATCACTTAAAGAACTTCAAGAAAAACAACCAACGTCCAAACTATTTCCTTGACTAATTCAGTCAGAATTTCTGGGTGCTCAAGACGCATGAGTGAATCTCCTAGGTATCCAGTCTGAGCAATATTGGATTAGTAAGAAAAGCAGTCCTTCTGGACATTTTTATTAAAAAACAAAAACAAAAAACTGGGAAGCTGTTGAACCAATGAGTCTGATCTACAATATTATTTATTGTATTTTTTTAAATGGGTATGTATAAAAGCTTTATGACAGTTTTAGGTACATTTTCACTGGAAAATAGTAAATTTACCTATGATTTTGATCACACTGAAGGTTTGATCCGGACCAAGTTTATTCCTTTGGAAAGAAAAAAAAAAAAACCATCTGATTATTTGATAATAACAAATACATTTGTTTTAAAAGAATAGGACATGGGCAGCCCGGGTGGCTCAGCGGTTTAGTGCTGCCTTCAGCCCAGGGTGTGATCCTGGGGACCCGGGATCGAGTCCCACGTTGGGCTCCCTGCATGGAGCCTACTTCTCCCTCTGCCTGTGTGTCTGCCTCTCTCTCTCCTCTCTGTGTATTCTAATGAATAAATAAATAAAAAATCTTAAAAAAAAAAAGAATAGGACAAATTAGATTATAAATTGATTATACAGAATCTTTTACAATCACAAACTAGATTTGCTTTGGAATGAATTTCAGAGATGGAAATGCTTATTTTGCAATTCTTTTAACAAAATGAATTTTATTTTGAGAAAAATCTTCCTTAAAATAATAAATTTATGCAATTTAAGAAAGATATTTTGTACATCATTAATAAAATATGACCTGTTAAAAGCAGGCTGTGTATTCTTTAGAACTAAATATTCTCAACTATGTGTTTGATTATTATATATTAAACATAAGTATACATTCTAGAATTAATTATGACACAATACCTAAGTAAATTGTTAACATTTTTTTGAAAACTAAATATGAATTCTCCAAAATTCAACATCGAGGACAGTGTACTGCACACCATAGACACCTAATAAATTGTTTTTTTATTAGATTCATATTGGAATTATCCAGCAAGCAATAATCACTACCAAGAGAGAAAAAACATATTACTCATCTTCATGAAATTCTCTTTACATAAACCAAAGGGTGTTTCTACAGTGTATTAAGTAGTTTTCTAGGGTGGAGTTGCATTCCTTGTATTTTTCTACATTCCTTCATCATTTATCAAGTGCCCCACTTGGGCTTTGTAGATATTGATCTTTTAGTTGTTTTATTTAAAAAAACCTTTCAAAATTTGTGAGTGAAAAGGCCAAAAGAGAAAAGATTAAAACCATAAAAAGTTAAGATAGTACAATGCCAAAAGATGAAAGAAAGAATATTAATGTAATGCACCTAAATAATCTCTTCAATGATTTATAATTTTAAAGAAGACAATCAAAAGTAATCCATGCTTCTCATGTTTTTCTTTAACTTTTTAATAGCCTGATTTAAAAAGTACCTACATTCCTACATAGCTTGATTTAGTCATTAAAACTCCTCACTCCAAAAACAATTATTAAGCTTAATATTCACAAATAAGTCTATTTTAGCTTTGGTGATGTATTAATTTATGTTGCTGTGTTCTTATTTTTACTGGAAAGTATAATATTTAGGTGTTTGGACCATTTTGGTTTCAGTCTCCCTTCTCAGACCACTCTATGTAAACAGAGTAGCTGACAGGGAATGAAATTTTCCAGAAGATATTATGAGTTGAGTTGCTTAATATTGTTCAACCCCCTTTTCAGGGTGCCTGGGTGGTGCACTTGTTTAAGCTTCCAACTCTTGGTTTCGGCTCAGGTTGTGATCTCAGGGTCCTGGGAACCCTGCATTGGGTTCCACACTCAGTGTGGAGCCTGCTTGAGGTTCTCTCGCCCTCTGCCCCTCCTGCTCACGCTCTCTCAAATAAATAAATAAATCTTAAAAAAAAAATCATTCAACCCCCCTTCTAGTCTGCCTTTCTAAATATGGAGCAGTGTTTAAACAAGAAAAAGTAAATTTTAAGAGACTCCCTTGCAGCCACTGAGAGAGGGAACAACTTGCACTATATAGGAGGAGGAGACAGAGGTACATTGTGTAAACAGGCGAGAGAAAGCAGTTGACTCTGTGGCAGCTCACGCAGACATTCTAGCTCTGGTTCCTATCATCATAGGTGCCAGATGGCATGAGCCAGAACCTGTATTCTTTCTACCAGAGCAGTCTTGTAGTTAAGTGGTTCCTTTGGCTGCCATCTTCTCACCTCTAGCTCCTCTGAGGATACTGTCATCCATACAATATCTTCTAATACATTTCTTTCTACTTAAAATGGTTAGACTGGGTTTTGTGGACTTCATCTCAGAACGCTAGTCAGAGTCTGCTGGAGATGTTTGGGTTAGCCAGTCCTACGTAAATACTTTAGGAACTTGGGAGGATGCTTCAAGGGTGAGGAGGGAAGGAAACATGCCAATAAGATTGCTCTGAAACCTAGTCTAGAATGAGTTGCATTATGTCTGGAGACATAGTGTCTCCAGCAGACACCTCTCCTACCAACTCCAGAGTCATATAGGATTATCTATCTCTAAGTAACCTCACTTACGATAAACCTCCTTGGCTGTGTTTTCAGCCTCAGCTAAACATAGGCATGTAGGGTTTTTTTCAACAATGTTTTAACCTGACAACAGACATAATTTGAAGTCAACTACTCCCAAGTCTGTTCAGTCAGAGTGGAATCATCTACCTAATTATTAATTTATTAAATACAATGCCAATTACAGACCAAGCTTCTGATCCTAATTTGGTTTCACTTCAGTGTAGACCTGGATGCCTAGAGAAATTCTTCTCTTTGGATCTGGTTCCTTCCTCCAAGTGTCTTCTCATGGTGATATTTTTCTCTCTTTAGCCACCCTACAAAATTCTTCCACAAAATTCAATACTGTGTATTTTATGTTATAGACAGGATGATATACATTAAAAATTTTTTTGAAAGTAGACATGACTGTTACTTCAGTTGAAACTATGTGTTTAGGTTTTTACTCCCAATGTAATCTAAAAAAGACAGCAAATTATTTGCATCTAAGCAGTATTTCCACGGATGCCTGGCCATTTTTGGTAAGAAGTATGATGACACCCACTTAGCCCTTTATACTCAATGATGTTCTGAGTTTCTCTTCCTAGGCCAGATTTCCATAAGTAGCAAGCAATTCTGATTTTTAGTGGACAAATCATTTAGCAAATCGACCTGAGCCTATTAGGGCAATGATCAGGTTATATTTGTCACTAGCAAGCAGTAAATAAGAAATAAAAGAATTGGAACTTTGACAAGGCAGTTTTTCACTGTAAAAAATTAAGGTAGGGTGGCTAAAGCTATCCCCAAAATAATATAGCATACTTCCATCAGGAGTTTCAAGGATATGGATACTAGGGGGACACCACAGTTTCTTTCTTTAGGCTAACTTCACCTCTAGCTAACCTCACCTTCCAGTACGCATAATCTTCTCAACGCCTTTAGCTAATATCTATTAGTAAGATAATTCTCCTTTTCGAGGTCTTACTTTATTATTCTAGCTATAGCAAACAAGTTGAAAAGGATACAATAGTGGAATATTACATGGTGACTCTGATGACTCCTTAGCAGATACTATCCCAAACTTGATGTCTTATAACCTAGAAGACATAGAAATATGTCTTCTAATGGTATTGGGATTAGAACATCACTTTTGGAGATATAAGATTGAATACAATCTGCATGATTGTGATATGTGGCTCAGCTTCACTCAAGGTCTTGTATGACACACACTCCACAACCTCAGGTAAATTGAAAACCATCACTTAGTGAATTTGTGTCTTAATATTTAGATAGAATAAGACCCACAGAATAATAGTAACTCTACACTCACAAGGAAACATTAAAGCTACTTTTGATGTGAAGTAAAATTTTTAAAAAAGAAAGAAATTCAGAGTATGATTTTTTTGGAAGAAGGTACTTCTAATCTAATTTAAGGCTATTTTGCTGCAATCATGGCTGAGTACCAGGTAATTTCCACATGTCATTATCTAATCTTATAACTGCTAAACAACAGAATGCATCCAAAGAGGCCAGCAGATATTAACACCTCACTTCCAATTCTTGTAAGAGCACATATATTTTTAAACTATGAATTCTCCAGAATTCTAAGAGATTATGGAAGATAAAATTTTCAGTTTGGCAGCATCTCCAGAACAGGCAGGCACTGTAAAAGAGGATAGAATGGAGGTGGATCAAATCAACGTGCAGTTTTACTCAAATGGTATTAATACCTGTTGGCCGAGATAGCTCCTAAACTAGGATGTATACTATTAGTTCGGCATAAGGGTCATTATAGTTGCCAGTGAAAAGTCAGAGGTTGGAAATGAAATAGTTTGCATTCCAGAAGCACTTAATGCAAGGTCCACACAGAGGAGCACCCAGTCCCCCAAGCCATGATAATATAGCTCAGGAATCCAGCACTTTCGGGGGGATGGGGAAGAAAAATATGGGAGGCCTGAATGTTGCATGAAAATTAAGTATACTCATGAGACTGAGTACCAACAGTATTAAGGCAGAGGTCTGAAAGTGTACCTTCTAGTGTTCTAATTTAACTTTTCTCTTGTTTTTATACCAGTGGGGTATTCGATGTAACAACATAGAAAAAACCTGAATTCGTACTCTGTTGAGTTTATACCCAGGAGCCTAGAACTCAAGACTCTTGATTTATTTAATAGTAGAACAAAGTTCTTTTAGCATGTGAATGTAAACAATCAGACCTCAAACTTTTCAATATGCTCCCAAGTACTTGTATTTAGGATTCAGAGTAAAATATGTTTCCATACCTCACCAGAAGTAATTTACAGTGGGTTATATAGAATTCTTTTATATTCTTTTTTATTTTTTAAATTTTTTAGATTTCATTTATTTATTCATGAGGGACACACACACAGAGAGAGAGAGAGAGAGAGGAGATAGAGAGAGGCAGAGACACAGGCAGAGGGAGAAGCAGGCTCCATGCAGGGAGCCCGATGAGGGACTCGATCCGGGTCTCCAGGATCACACCCTGGACCAAAGGGAGGCGCTAAACCGCTGAGCCACCCGGGCTGCCCTCTTTCATATTCTTTAATAGGAGTACACACTCAGCACCAAAATACCTCTTATTGGCTAGCAGCAATAAACTGGCAAGTCAGAAGCAGGCCATAATAAGATTATGTTTTATTCCTGTAAATTTACTCAGGGATGTTCTCACCATGTAAGAAAAAAAAAAAAATAGAGTACCACAAAAATCCATGAACAACTAAGTTCTGACATGTTGTAGAACAATAGGAAACACAAACACTGAACCACAGTGCCCCCTGGCATATAGAATAGGCTGTAAACTCATTTTGAAAACAAAAATCTAAAATCTTGATTTCAATAAAAGACCTATTTCAGTGATTGAAGTGCTTCTTGCAGGGATCACCGGAGAGAAGTACATCTGTTAATAAGATGCTCAAATGTGTTACGAATACATCCCTGAGCTCTTCTGAAAGTGCCTGTTTTCGATGTCTGAGTATGAAGGTGAAACATCAAGAGAAGATATGTAAAAGGTATCACATACCTTTGGACATTTGCTTCTATCGTGCAGTGGGTCAGATAAGTTCATTTTTTCTGTTGTTAATATTTTGTCATTTGCATACATGTTATTTTAAGGTATTCCTAACTCAGACATCAATCTATCTGTCATTGATCTGGTGATATTTAAGCACAGGACATATGTTGTTCATCTCAATATTATGGTTTGATAGTATTTAAATAAAAATACATATTTTCCATTTCTAAAATACTTCTGAGGTTAAGTGTAATAGGAAACATTCAAAATCAGGAACACTTAAGAGGACAGATATTATTATGATAAGCACGATGATAAAATGACTTTGCTGAGGGATCAGGGAGTCCCTGGGATAGGGGAAACTTCAGTGGGCAGATTTTTCTGGAGAATACTTAAAGGAGTTATGATTTGCGATATAAAATGCCAGGACACAATTTACTAAAGGACATGAATGAGAATATGGTACTTTGTATAATTAGGCAGGAAGCTGCTAATAATTGCTATGACCAACATTTATGCCATGAGTTATCAAATAGGTATTAGCCCCTGTTGAAATTCTATCCTACTTAGATTGTATCATTCTTACCAACTCAGAAAAGTTTTCCTTCAATTAAAATGGAGAAAAGAATTGGAACCATATACTGTGGTCCTCAAATGCCTCATTTAACAAAGCAATTATTTTGACAAATAATTATTTTACTTAATCCAACTAGGTGAGGTGTAATGTGGTATTTACAGCTAGGGTACACCTAGAAATAAAACTCACCTAAATACATACAGTTAAGATTACATTTATGAGGTTTTGGGGATATGACATACAAATTCTACATTAAAGCAAAAAAAGAAAGATACTTAAGGGTGTATGCTAATTTTCCCTTGAATAAACTGTGGTGCCTCATTATAGAGTGGCTTTTATATTATAAATAATTTTATATTATTATGAGAGTTAAGGTGGTTTTTTTTTTTCAGTAATATAACATGACCTTTTCAGACCAACTACCTTGATGCTAATGCAGAATCAGATTCCTCTCTGGAAAAGCTCATTTTATAGTGAAACCCAGTGATATTCATTTCATTGCTTATTGAGAAGATTCTAATGGAAACTTATATAATATAATCTTATTTGTATGCCATTTGGAATTATATTGTGCTCTTTTCTAACATGCTGTATGTGAACTGTTTGTGAGTTTTCGTGAAGAACAGAGTTTTACAGCACCTGTTATCTGATTAAGGCAAAAAAGCCCTTTTATTTGTGCTTGTTCACTAGCAAATTATGTCAATGTATGTTACCTCTCAGGGAGTTTATTTTTAAATATTAAGGGAAAGAAGAAATTTCTTTATTACCTCTGTTTTACATTAGAATTTTTGAATGATATATTTCAACTATAATATTTGAAGTGTGATCATGCACTTTTTTACTAGTTTAAGTATCTTGCCAGAACCATGGACTGATACGTTTTTTTTTTTCCCCACAAAAGAAACCTGCCCTAGAATTTGGCTAGACATTGGAATAGAAAGAGGAAACAGACAAATGATGAATTTGAAAACTTAAATATGAAAAAAAATTTTAAAAAGAAGAAAAAATAAAAAGAAAAAAGAAAACTTAAATATGAATTGTTTTAGTGTATTTTCTTTACCATTTCTCAGTTTCTGATTTTGCAGAATAAAAAGAGAAGCTTTTATTTGCTATATAATCAAGCAGATCTGTTTTTTCTCTAATGAATAGGTAATTTGCAATGGTTGTACATTTTTTTGGTTAAGGAGTAGGTCTTATTTATAAAATTTAAAATTAAAAATAAAAATGTAATGCATATTTTAATTTTTTAGCACTATGACCAATGTATTAAGTAAGAAGGAGTTTTTCTGGATAGATAATGTGGTCCCTCACCAAAGTAACACAGATCAACAGGAACCACAATTGCCTCTTGAAGCTCAATGACTAGAACTCTGGGCTTAAATTACATCTATATTTTGTCTTTTCTCTGTTTCCCATTTCTGCTTTGTCATCATGCTGTCTTCATTCTCTTCTAGTTCACTTGGGCTTTCATTATCCTAAATTTCTTTTAGAGGCTGACATTATTTAAGGTTAGGACCTAGTGGGGGAAGGGGGAAGTGTACGTATATATAAAATATTCATATTAGCTCCAAATAGAATATTATCCAGGAGACGTCTCTGATTGCAGCAGACTGTCAGGTGCCACCCTTGAACCATCTGCTATAGACAATACAAGGAGGTAATGACAGAGCCAAGAAAAGGGCAGAAAATGAAGGGGAGTATAGTGGGCTAATAAAAATACCATGTATGGCTTAGGGAGCATTTAGTTATTCATATTACTTGATTTTAATTACTAATAGCTTGTTTGTGAAGACATTTCTTTCCCAAAGAGATCTGTAGCTATTACAAGATATTAAAGCTATTCAAAAGATGTAGCCCCTCCGGAGATAATTTGTAAATATAAAAATTCATATCTCAAATTAATGTTAACTCATTATCATATTTTGATAAATAATTTTTAGTTTAAAATTGTCCCATGATTTCTTGGGGCACCTTTTGGCTCAGTCAGAAAACACGTAACTCTTCATCTTAGGGTCATGAGTCTGAGCCCCAGAATGAGTGTAGAGATTATTAAAAAAAATAAATATACCTTACCTTACAAAAAGTTGCTGCATGTTTCTTTAGAAAACTTGTTTATAGTTAAAGCACAGCAACAACAAACTCTGATCATTCCACCACTTAGAGATATAAAATGTTAATATTTTTAGATGATGCTTTCACTATTTTTGACATAAAGATGCATTAATTTCCTGAAAATTTGGTAAAAATGCACATTTTTACTTTTATAATGTGCTTTCTCTCCTTATCATTTTATTAAGTATCACATAGAAATTGATTCTTTATAAAATCAGAATAAAATAGAAGAATTAGGCATGGTATATAATACTAGCAACAAATTCTACTAAATACTAAATTCTCCTATATTTGACTTATCTATCTATTCTTTCAGTATATTCTTTCCACCTGATTTTACATTGAACGTTTTGTTAGGCCTTTCCGTAAGCCCTCTTATGGCACTGACAGGCAAAGCGTACTCTTGAGAAGGATGCTTATCTTCATTTTAGCATTGTAGTGGCTGACAAATCTGAAATGAGGAGGGCGAGCCACAGGCTGAAGCTTAGGCAGGAGTGAATGCTCCAGTCTTGAGGCAGATTTTCTTTTTCAGGAAACCTGTTTTTGCTCTTAAGGCTTTCAACCCACTGGATGAGGCTTCATCCACAGTATTAAGAGTAACCTCCTTTTTTCAGCCACACCTTTATATTAGCCACATCTACAAAACACCTCCTCAGGAACTTCTTGATTAGTGTTTGATTGGGTAACTAGATATTATAGCCTAACCAAGTTGACACATAAAACTAACTACCAAAAGACTTTTGGGACTTTTAATAATTAGAATAAATAAGGACCAGATAGTGAATTCTAGAGCCCTAGTAAATGAGAAACAAACTGTGTTGTCAGGTATAAACGTTTTCTAAAGCTGTAGTCAAGCAATGTTACGTTGGAGTATATTTATTATTTTAATAACTTTAGTGCTTACATGAGCACTTAATGAAATTGGGCCTTTGTGTGAATTTCTAATGCTTTGTATTAATTTCTTATTGCTGCTACAACAACTACTACACAATTAGTGGCTTAAAAAATCTATCACATTTACAACACAAAATTATTATGTCAGAATATAGAGGTCAAAAGTCTGAAATGGGTGTTATGGGCTAAAATCAAGGTATTGGCACAACACTATTCCCTTTGGATGCTCCAGGGGAAAATCTGTTCCTTCTCTTTTCCAGTTTCTAGAGTCTGTTTCATTTCTGGGCTCAGAGCCCTTTCCTCCATTTATAGTGCCAAAAATGCAGCCTTTTCCAACTTCTCCCTTCTCTGACTCCTTTTTCCATCTTCACATCTCCTTCTCTGGGGACTGACCCTCCTGCCTCCCTCTTATAAGGACTTTTTTGGTTGAATTGGGCACAGCAGGATAATGAAGGATAATAATCTCATCCCAAGATTCTTAACCATAATCATATTTACAAAGTCCCTTCAGCCATGTGAGGTAACATATTCACAAGTTCCAGAGATTGAAACATGGACACTTTGGGAGAGGCTCGAGGGAGGTCATTATTCAGCCTACCACATACTCATATAATTTCTTTGTATTGTTTTGAAAGATAATTATTATAATAATGCATGTACGCTTATAATCACTACCTGTCCAGCCATAGTTTTAGCATATTACTTTCACTAGTAGATATTAGATAAAATCAAAAGATAATTTGTGAAGGTAAAATAATGACATATAAATATAAATGAACATATGTCAAAGATATCACTTAATTAATGAGTAAACCAGTAAAATGTGACAATTATTTCAAAGGAGAATTCAAAGCACCGCATGTACATAAGCCAATCAAGAATGGTTAAACTGATTTACAAATATATGCAAAACTGCCTTTTCCCATAGGAGATGGAGGAAAATCTATCACCCACCAATGGACATAATTATTTTCATGTCTGTAGACAAAACTCTATTATATTTCTATCATTGGTTTACAACTCACAGGATTATGAAATATCTAAAAGAAAATGGTGTAAATATTTTAAAAGAGATAAACCAAAAGGATGTTCTTTAAACAATTTACAGGTTTCCACTGACGACACTCAATAATTTTTTGGTCTATTTCAGTCTTTTATAATTTTTTCTGGTAATATTTTTACTAAATTCATATTTAGTAATTTATCAAGAGGGGAAGGCAGAAAAACATGATTTACTTCATCGTAAACTTTACCCTAAAGGTCAAACCTGAGAAATCCTATTAGTACTGACACTTTAATTTATATTTCCAGTTCTAAACTCTTTAGTACATCAGTACTATGAAATACCTTTATCCATGTATACCTCTTCAGCTCAGACAGTCCAAAGCCAGTCATCATTTGCTGTTCTTAACTATCTCATAAACTTCTGTTTTTCTGAGAACAGTCACACTTTGTCTAAATCCTTTGGCATCATTTCAAAATTAATGCACATTTTAATGCATCCTATTTTCATTTGTTTTTATGTTCTTTATGTTTTACTAGAGACAGGATATTGTAATTCATTTTTGTAAATCACTAATCCCCATTAAAAATGGGGATTAAAAAAGAAACTTACATTATAAATGAGGTTGAATTCCATGCAGAGTTCTCGTTAAATGCATAGAGATACATACATTTCAAAATTCTGTTATCTATACATTATATGAAACAATTTTGATAAAAAGGTTTTTTAAATGTTTTTTAATATTAGTGTATTCTTCCACCCAAAAAATGCTTTTTGCAATATTAGCTTTGGAATAAAAATTCCAAGAATGAATTTCAGCAGGACTTTAATAAATCACTTGTTTAATGTTTTATTTTCTTCAGGAATGAGCTTCATATCTCCTAATAATAGGTTAGGTGGCAAGATTTGATTTTGTATATTTTGAATTTAAAGTTAAAAAAGCAAAAGAAAGAAAGCAAAATGTATATATATTAGTCATAGCATAATAGAGAAAATTTACATTTTTGAGGGACTAAATACAAATCAACCCACACATGATTCTTATTATTAATATTCTTTGTGAAATGTTTATTGACTTATTTTTGAATGCGAAATACAGTAAAACTTGAAAAGAATCATAAAGAGTATTTATGGATATATTATCTACATTTGATGTAAAGTTAGTAGACTTGAAAAAATTCTAAGAAAGTTTACAGCATACTATTACTATTATCAAGTGCTTCAAAAAACATTGGACATGGCATAATATAAATTAAATCATGAAGAACTAATCATTTAATGTTTTTGACTACTTTATGTATTCAGATCATAGAACTTACAAACTAATAAAATCATATTAAACAAGATAATATTTTTGTGTCTAGTTTGATTTGGAAAAAAAGGAAGTTGCCTTAAATGGTAAATTATTGAATATCTATTTTTAGTAATTTTGTCTATGCCAGGTAAAGGAAGACTTTCGAGATGGGTTATGAACTGAAACGCTTAATAAACCTTCATTTCTCCTTTTTTCCCCTCTTTTTTCTTCATTTTTTTCTCCTCCTTTTTTCCTTCTTTCTTTCCTCTTTTAAAAAATGTCTATCCTTCCTTTCTTTTTTCTTTCTATTCATCTTTTATTCTTCTGTGTGTCATATGCTTACTGTGAGTAAACCACTTTAACATGCTCTAATGAGAGAAATTATGTGTAAGCATAAAGTAGCATTCCAATGAATTAAGCGCTACAATCTGAGTACAGATAAGGCATGCTCAAGGCACACTGGGGCAAAGATCTTTGAGGGCCAACAGAGACTTCACAGAGGAGTAAATCCTGCTTGATGGAGTTTAAAAATAGTAACAACTCACCACGCAAAGAACAAGAAGCATTTCCAGTAAACACCACATGTAGAAGTGCTAAGTAGCATAAATAGCTAAGAATGAACTTTGCTAAGATAATATTTTCTGAAAAGGATTTTCATGTCCTTGTTTGTGACTCACAATACTAGAATAATTCCAGGAAAAATATCTGGATTAGACTGGGGGTTAATTCTTTAAGGATTTTTGAAGACTAGCAACAGTAAAGAAAGATTAATGGAAAAACAACAACCTATTCTAAAGAATAAGAATGAGAAATATGGTTATTAGACAGTTTACTGATGTCACAACTATAAATAGTATACCATGGCTTTCAATTTTTTATTAGGAAAAATTAAAATGGATTATGAACTCAATTACTTCCATGTTACTGTCCTATTTCCCTGATTCCCACTCCTTTCTCAGTCTATCAGTTCTGTACTGGAACAGGCAATTTGTCCTCTCAGAACCATTTTCCTATTTTTAGAAACCTCTTGTTCTTTTTGTAAGACATTATTAAATATACGGATTTTATAAACAGAAATATCATCTAGTGCATTTAAAACATGCTGTTTTCCTTAAATTTATCCTGTTAAATGCTGTCACCCATTTTTCATTATCCTAGGAATTGTTTCCATCATTTTATTGGACCTGTAGTTTTATGTCTTTTTGGAACATTGTTAGCTGATTCCCTTTTATGTCTGCTCTATGTTTTGCTATTTTTGAGAGAAGACTGTTATTCCTGCTTTTTTTGAGATGAAACAGTAATTTCCAGATATTGGGCTGTAAACAAATCCCCAATGAAAAGAAATATGGACACCATTGTGCTGCCTATTAGTAGTTCCTCTTTCTGCAGAAGCTTGACATCTTATTGTTCAACCTTCTGTATCCACTAAGAGTATGCTGATTACACCACAGATTTGAAAGCATACAATAGGATGGTCCTTTCAGGAAACAGGAGTATTTTTTTTTAGTGGCTAGACCATCTGAGTACGGAAATAGGAGAAGGAGAAAAAATTGAGGAAAAAAAGAGAAATGAAAGTGTATTAAGCATTTCACTTCATAACGCACTTTGAAAGCTAGAAAGGAAAATAAAGCCTTGGTCATGGTCTACTCTGACATACCTGTTGAACACTTCTGCTTTGTCCACAGTAAACAGTGCAGAGCTACAGAAAGGTTTTCAATAGAATATATATACACACAGATACAGAGACACATATACATACAGGGGTGGGCAGGTAGCGAGGTAGATAGATAGATAGATAGATGATAAATAGATAGATGGAAAATCTTAATCTACACCTCCCCTTCCCGCTTCTTGTTCTATATCATTGATCAGGAATGTTTTTTTTTAAAGATTTTATTTATTTATTAATGAGAGACCCAGAGAGAAAGAGAGAGAGAGAGGGAGGGAGAAGCAGAGACACAGGCAGAGGGAGAAGCAGGCTCCATGCAGGGAGGCCTACGTGGGACTCCATTTTAGGACCCCAGGATCACGCCCTGAGCTCAAGGCAGACGCTCAGCCGCTGAGCCACCCAGGCCTCCAGGAATGGTTTTTATGACCACATCTGAGAACCCTCAAATTCACCTCATTCATTTAATATCTATGATTCTACATAAACATATAAGAAACCAACAGCTGTTTTTCAGTACTAAGTGACTTGCATGTTTTATGTCTTAAATAATTCTGAACATTTGAAACACATTTAAATATATCTGGCCCATTGATTGAGATTACAAGATCATAGCCAAAGCCCTTTATTCCCATCTTATATTTAGCAGGTTATGAGAGAAAAATGATTTACAGTGAGCAAAAAACAAACACACAATCCATTGTTTAGTTACATTGGCAAAAATAGACAGAATTATGAATTCTGACTATTGGAATATTTCAAAATTTAATTATTGGGCCCTGTGAGTTTATTCTGGAAAATAAGGAAAGTATGAACCTTATAAAAATGGGATAGCCATCTCAGAAGTTTTCAAATATGTGAGAAAAAAAAATCTTAATTTGAAAAGAATGGCAAATTTACATAGATTTGGTTAGTGCTGATTTAATTTCATGCAATTTGCTTTTCCTTTAATATGTAGTTAGAGAAGGACACCAAGGAAGGGGAGAACAGTATGAGAAAAGCTAAGTCTTGTAGAAGAAATAGGGTCAGGGGATCCACTGCGCCGACTATTTGGTACCTTTAAAACAGCAATAAATCAATACCCTCATATTCTGAAATTGCTATGTTGACTGTTAAATGGCTGAAGAAATTAGCAGTAATTATGTTGCTTCAGATGAAGATTTTTGAATCAAGGTCATGAAAGCAGGGATAGAGAGGAAGGCAAAGACAAGGGTGGCATTGTTCTTTGAGAAAACAGCAATAGACTTGGTGTGGAAGATGATGAAGGAGAAGTCGAGGAGACCAAATAACTCCTAAGTTTCTGATTATTTTGGAATTAAAAAGGATTAGTGCCTTTCATTTTAAAAGTATTTATGGAGCATCTACTGAGGACCAAGACTGTTCCAGATGTTTGGTAATAGTGCAGTAAACTAGATGGACAGTCCCTACCTTTATAGAAATTTGATTCTGGTGATGGAGGCCAATGATAATCAAATAAACAAATAAATAGATTTCATATGCAAAAGCAAAGTTTGGCAAAGGGACAGAAGTAAAAGAAGGGATATAGAAAAGAACTGTTTTCAGAAGAGAAAGAAAATGATTCACTGAAAACATAACATCTGAGCCAAGACTTGAGAGAAGTAAGGATATGAATGAACAGTATTTCTGTTACCTTTGGCCTAATCACATTCACATCCTGGACTTTGGGGCTGATTCCAATTTACATGTCTGCCTTAATGTTACTTTTCTTCTTCTTCTTCTTCTTCTTCTTCTTCTTTTTTCACAATACGACTGGGGAGCTACTTTTCATCACTCACTAAGCCAAGTTTTGAGACCAGTGCAGCTGGCAGGAGGTCTTATGTTTTCTGTTATAATACTGCTGGTAACCTCCTTTTCCAAACTTTGCATGCTGTTCTCGACACATTTAATCCGAAACATGGTCCCTAGAGATGGATAATCATTTCCCATATTCCAAAAAATGCTGAATCCCTCAAATAAGGCATCAGGGTATCAGTCATTTCTCGCCTCTCCCGATCACTACCACACGGGTGAAATTTTAACTTTAGTCTTACATTAGAACCACAAGTGCACTAATGGTTTCTTCCATAGAGGTTTGTTCAGATTTTCAAAAGTATCTCGTAAAAGCTCTAGAATTTTCAAAAGTTTTTGGCTATCTGTGTCGTGGTATTTTTGCCCGTGCTACACTTTTGGTGATTTAAGGATAAAGACAGTAATAGCCAAATCCAAGTTTGTGTTTATGTTGTCATCGAAGGGGTTGGTAAATACGCATAGTGTCATTCGTATCTGCGTATGATACTAGATGTATATATGACAAAATCCGGTGAATAGCCAGGGTCACATCTCTTCATATTCACCAAGTGCTGTCATGAAAAGTGCTCTATTCCACTGTTGTGGAAGCTTATTAGTGACTTACTTAAAGAGTTAGAAGTTATGCTTCTTTGGACCTAAATTCCTACTAAAATGAAGCCATAAAACTGTAT
The DNA here is from genome assembly GCF_011100685.1 of Canis lupus familiaris. Taxonomy (NCBI): domain Eukaryota; kingdom Metazoa; phylum Chordata; class Mammalia; order Carnivora; family Canidae; genus Canis; species Canis lupus. Next base: position 21,312,265 of record NC_049239.1, read on the forward strand.
AATGTGTCTGGACTCTTTAAAAATAATACTTTCAAGAAAAGTATATAACATATGCTAGAAGCATTTGGATTCCAGGAATAAAAGCTTTACAAATAATTTAATTAATATGTTATTCTACGGTGCAAGGAACCAGTCTGTTGCTGGAATCTATGTAGTTCAGTTTTCTGTACTCTATGAATTTTACTAATAAATGCTTAACATACTAAACTTTATTTCAATTAGTATGAAAACCAGAAGAAAAACATTTTACCAAGGAAAACTTCTACTCATTATCTATTATTACACATCAGGAGAAATTCATTTTATAGTAATTCAAATTCAGTATTCATTCACATGCACACTTGTTTCAGGGACACACATTTCGGCATGTGGATATAAACTCAGAGACATCTGTGTATATGTGCACACACACACCATTATTTTAAAATATGTAAATGGAAATAAAATTTGGTAAAATGAAATACCCTTACTATAATCTGTTATTTGCAATGAATTCTGTTTTCTGTTCCATTCTATTGTTTTTGGCGTATGTTTTAATGCTGGTAATGATAATTCATTTGATTTCACAAATTGCTAATGGTTGTAATACACAACTGGTAAAGTGCTAGTGTCACATCATTTATGTGAAAATAAAGGAATAAGTATGGAGGAAAGAAAAAACAGGAGGGAAGGAAGGCGAGAAGGAAGAGGGAAAGAAGGAAGAAAAACACCTCTGTGAATACAAATATATGCTATATGCAAATGAACATAGCTAAGATATGGAAGCATGCAAATCAAATTATTATCCTTTATTATTCTGGAAGAGTAAGGGTAAGGATTAAAAAGGGAGAATTCTTGGAGTGTCAGTATAAATGCTTTCTTTACACAACTGTATTCACAGACTTGTTACAGTGAGCATCTCTTACATTTGTGGTTTAAAAAAATCCGACACTGTATGCATGTATACTTATATACATATGTTATTTTTACCCATACACAGTATACATGTATATACACATATGGAATATGAAAAAAATTGTGTGGGGAGAGATTTATGTGTGTGTGGAGAGAGATTAGAGTCTCAGAGAGAGAAATTCTCATTATTGAATTTAATATACTGTCATAGATTTTGCAGAAAATATCAAAACAAAGGCTTTCACATTTGCAAAGTCAAAGTGCCAGGGATACTTTAAAATTGACTTGCAAACCGGGACGCCTCGGTGGCTCAGTGGTCGAGCAGCTGCCTTTGGGTCAGGGTGTGATCCCAGGGTCCTGGGATCAAGTCCTGCTCCAACCTCCCCACAGGGAGCCTGCTTCTCCCTCTGCCTATGTCTCTGTCTCTCTCTCTCTGTGTCTCTCATGAATAAATATATAAAATCTTTAATAAATAAATAAATAGATCGACCTGCATACCAAAATGACCACATTAGTACAGATTTCCAGATTCACAAGAATATTTTATATTGAATTAGTAAACCTAGTAACTTCTCATATCTCCTTTATGGATTCACTCTTTTCTGTGTCAAAACACTTGCAATTACTTATTTGAATTCTCCTTTTAATGGATTGTTCATCTGCTAAGAGATACTGGTTAAAGAGTTATTTAAAAATTTGTGTGTAGAGAAGTATCTTAAGTGATATATTCTTTAGCGTCTTAGTAACCTGTTGCTATTTTCAGAAACACCTCATTGATACATAAGCCCTTGTGTGAGTGAGAAAGAGAACGAGGGAGAAACAGGTGAATTGTGAATTAACTTGACAACATTCCCTTTATTCTTTCTTTCTTTCTAGAAATGAGACATGAAACCAGAAGTAGACACAAATTCTGATCAATCTAAACAGCTGCTTGTTTTATAGTTTTCTCATTCCTCTAACCAAACTTTTTTATTTTTGGTAAAGTCAAAGTCAACATCACTGCCTTGCTTAAATTGCATATGTTCAAGTGAAAAATCTAACCACACCGTATTGGTATCAGAAAAAAATCAAAATAATTCTTATGTCACTTTTAAATTGTATCAGATTCTTCTTTAATAGTCTACTGTTTAATACACTACAATATTTAAGAGTATATTCTTTACTTTTTTAAAGATTTGATTTATTTGAGAAAGAAAGCGACAGAGAGCAGGGAGGAGACGGGAAGCTGACGTCCCACTGAGCAGGGAGCCTGATGTGGAGCTTGATCCCAGGATCCTGGGATCATAACCTGAGCTAAAGGCAGACACTTAACTGCCTGAGTCACCCAGGGGCTCCACATAGTCTTTAATGCTTTGTATAATGTCAGTCAAACACCAGATATTCTGTAAGTACTTGTTGAATTAATGAACTGATTATTAGTCCTTCATTTCTTAAATTGATTTTAGCTAAGCAAATGGACATTTAGTAGTCCCTAGCTGCATCTGTTTTCAGAGAAATTTCTAGAAGTTACCTTGGTACAGAGCTTATTTTTTGAAAAGAAAAACATTAGTGATTCCTTAATTCTGTAATTATAAAATAAAAAATAGTCCATTATCCTTCAAGAATCATGTTACAGGACACATTTTACTGTTGCTGTATTTTGTTTTTGGCATATCCAACACCTACACCTCAAGCTAGGTACATAAATATAGTCTTTTTTTAAGATTTTTTTTAAAAATTAAAAAAAAAAGATTTTTTTTAAAAATTTATTTATTCATGAGAGACAGGGAGAGAGAGGCAGAGAGACAAGGCAGAGGGAGAAGCAGGCTCTTTGCAGGGAGCCCGATATGGGACTCGATCCCGGGACTCCAGGATCACACCCTGGGCTGAAGGCAGGCACTAAACCGCTGAGGCACCAAGGGATCCCCTAAGTATAGTCTTCCACTCATTTTCCACATCTAGTGGTACAGGAAATTTTCCTAAATTCTGGAAAAAATAGTGAGAACTTTTGTGTAGAAGCCTAAAAGGACTTCAGTAGAAAAGAGCTGAGGATCTCCATTCCTTCCATTTGAGTTTCTAATTCATTTCTTTATCTCTACTATGATGCATTAGTACTTGCTAATTGCACTGGAAGGAAAATAAGACCTCAACTGGAATTGCACTTTGAAAGAAAGAGATTTTAACCAGTTGTTATGGCTTTTTGAGATCAGAGCCTAGATGGATGTAAGGGCAAGCTAGCTCTGATCACTCAAAAGAGCTAATGCTGGAATATCTTCTGGTAATGCTTCCTGGCTCTGATTATGTGATTGTGCTTTGAAGAAAGGCTATTTGTGTAATCAGAAACAGTGAGGACATTAGGAGCCCAGATGCACTTGGCCCTGAGAAGAACCATAGCTGATTTTAATGCTAAACTAAATTGTATTTGCTCCTTTTCTGCCCTTCCAAACTCCAGATGGACTGGACTGGTCTGGTTGTGAGGAGGAAATTCATGGCACTGGTAGCTTTCTTGGATCAGAGAACTTCGGTACTTATATGTTAGGGAAGTGAAGGGGACCAATTTACCTCAGGTTTTTGGAAAGCAGTGCTCAGTTACTGAAGTCTGTCTCAAGAAAAAAGTCCATCTTAGACTGTTGCACCCATTGTCCCATTGGTTTTAGTTCATCTCATCACTCTACTGCTACTTCAGCAGATACAATCAGGCACCAAACTGCTGGAGTTTTGTATTCACAACTGATAAATTGGGAGGTTCAAATTATTAAAGCAGTCGTTAAAATTTGTAATTTGAAAGCAATTACTTAATAAGGAAGGCCATTGGGTTTCTTAGAATGAGGAAAGCTGAAGAGACTTTTCATACCTGGACATGCCTTAAAAAGTGGGAGTGTGACATGTAAGAATTGCAGTGATAAAGCTTGATCCAATTAATATCAAGAGAGTATGACTATTTTGGGTAACAGAGTCTTATGTTTTGCTCTGCACTCTTACATTCAGGCTCTCATAGATGCCTATCTCATTTCAAGGACTTTGTTTTTACTCTCGTGGCTGATTGAAGTTTTCTGTATTTAGGATACTTGATAATCCTTCTATCCATTATCTATTGCTGCATAACAAAACACCCCAAAACTTAATGGCTTAGAATAAGGGCCAGCAAGCTGTGCTCACATACCAAATCCAACCTGCCACATATTTGTATATAGCCTGAGAGCTAAGAATGGTACTTACATTTTTATGTGGTTGAAAAAAATCAAAAGAGGTGTAGTATTTCCTGACATATAACATTTATGTAAAATCCAAAATTCAGTATCCATAAAAATGTTATTGGAACATATCTGTGTTTACTTGTTTAATTATTGTTTATTAAGGTTACTCCCATGATAAAAAAGAATTGAGTATTTGCAACAGAAACCAATACGTTCTACAAAGTCTGAAATTTATACTATCTTTCAGTTTATAGAAAAGGTTTTTTAGACTCCTATCTTGAAACAATTTTTTATCTCTCCTGATATTTGCTGGTAAGAATTCATAGCAGATCTGTTCAGTAGTCCTGCTTTAGGATCTCTCATAAAGTTACAGTTAGATGTTGGTTAAGGATACAGTTACCAAAAGGCTTAACTACAGCTAGCCTACATGCCCAACCAACCTCTCACCATGAGACTTCTCAAATAGTCATGTCTGTCCCGCAGAAAAAAATGACTCACCCCACCCAAAGGCACCATGGTCTCCTCCCATAAATAATCAGCTTAAATCCAAGGATCTCACCTTTTAGGATAGTTCCAGGTGCAAATGAGGCCCCTTGGATTCAGTTCTTTCTGATCTGAAGGCCTGTGAACAAGAGCCTGGTTATCTGGCTCCTGTCTACTCAACATGGAATGATGGGACAGTTGTAACAAAACTATACAAGACAGTTTTGATTAAAAAAAAAAAAAAAAAAAGGAATGTGAGAGGCACAAGAGTCGGCTAGTGAATACAATTCTGAAATCCAGCTGGTACAGTTGCCATAACCACACAGGTCTCATCACAGCCAGCTAGGGCCTAGACAGCCATTTCTTGTAGTCAAAGAGAAGGGTATCCATAGTCTCCAACAGCACCAAATATGCAGGCTTGTTTGAGAAATCCCAGGAAACCCTGTAAACTTCTTTAATGAGCCTGGAGGAGGAATTTGAAGATATTGCAAATTGGCCAGTGGGCCTAGATTTTGTCTTCTTAGGGATAGTATACCCCATTGTGACACCCAATTTGATATAGCGTAGGAAATACAAATTGGATGTTGCAAACATTAGACTTCCCTGTGAGTAGAACATGTTTGTTTTGCTTTGTTGTATTTTTTCTGTGCATGTGTGTCTTATGGAGGAAAAGATTAGAGATAAGTAATTGTTTTAACACCCACATGTGTAGCCTAAACATTTCCAGGAGCTCCCTGACCTTCAAAATCTGTTAGATTTCTGCAACATGTTTAGAGTTTCTAGATTTAAGAATGACACTTATATAATGATGAGCCTACTGACTAAAATTGAGAAAGGTTAAATTGAAGAAAGAGAAGACATCTAAGTCTTTACTCATCTTTTAAATATATTTCAGAGCCATAAGAAAGAAATGAGTTATTACACTTCTTAAAATAAATCTCCCAGTAGACAAAACTGACAATAATCCAAAGATTTTGATTTTTAGGGGAAAATAGCTTTTTAATTTCAGGCGCTGCATATTATTTTTTTAATTATGCTTTTAACAATTAATATATATAATTTATACAAATATATAAACTGTCATTTACAATCACTTGAAATATTTATTTTAAAAAATGAACAATACAAAACTGTATAATATAAAAAGTGAAGTTCTGCCCTCATACTTTCTAATGTAGGGGTAACTACTTCTAACTCCTTCTTGTGTTTCAGTCTGACTGGTTTGAGTGCCTCAAAATATTTATTTCTTAAATAGATGATATTACTAAAGATATTGTTCTACAGTTTGCATATCTCATATTGAAAGCATACACATCTTATTTTTCACATACATGCATATTCTTTTACCCATTCCTTTAAAAACTCAAATCTTTTAAAGTTTTGTCCACTTTATCCATGACCACATCCCCCATACTAAATGATGTGAAGTGATTTTGATGTTTCTTTGATCTTTTATACATTATGGTCTAGATAATAATTATTTTAGAATTGTTTTCATACGTATTGCCCTCGTAACCCTCTTTACGATTTCTCATAATTTGTTGGACATATGGAAAGTGCACCATAAATATTTATTGTTTTATGCTGCATGCCATTTAAACTAAACTAGATCCAACTCACCATACAGTTAAGAGCACTCACTGGCTTTGGTGTCTGAAGCATCTGGGTTCAGGTCCTGGTTCTACCATCTTCTAGCTGTGTGATGTTGGGCAAGTTACTTAACTTCTGAATGCTACTATTGCCTCATCTGTATAAAATGATACCTTTTTCTGACTGGACTAGGCTTTTTTCTTTTATCCCCCTTCTCCACATTTATTTTGACCCTTGCTTTCTGAGAATCACTTTATCTCTTTGCTGTCTGTCTCTTCCTCCCCTGGTAGGCATGGAAGCTACCAAACAGCTCCCTTTGTTTCTGTTGAAATCACAGCTGACCCAGCACTAAGAGTCTACTATGAAAGAGCAAAAGAGGAGGACTGGGTTCCTCCCACAACTTTGAGACTCAGATGAAGAGCTTCCTTGGGATATGAGCTTCATCTTGAAGAACTAGAGTTTCAATACCTAAGGAGATAAATTTGACCAGTGACAGATAAAAGGCAGGAAGAACCCTCAGATAAATTCCTTTCCCTTCCTCAGAGTTGACATGAGGACTGGTACTTAGAAAAGTATCTGCTATGTAGTAAATTCTGTACTTAAAAAAATATTGCATTATAAAAGAATGAAAATTATGTTTTTAATAGTATGTATAAATGGTGAACATATGGTATAGGATAGTAAATATGCTTTATTTAGTATAAGATTTCATTGGAAATAATTTTTATGAATTAGTCTATTTATAAAGACAATATATTCATATTCAATGTATTATTTTTAGATGCAATAATTCAGTACTTTTTAATTGATGTCATTATAGAATTTTCATTATTTTCATGGATCTTTACTTTTACCTCTATTTTTTAATTTTGCTCCAGAATTTCTATTACAATATACCCAGATGTAGATATAATATTAAAATACTAGGATATTACATTCCCCAGTACTTGCTATTATAACCCCCAAGGAAGCATCATTGTCTAGTAAAAAAAAACAATATAACTGGAAGCCAAAAATTCTAAACTCACCAACCCAGCACTCGTTAGTTGTTAATTGTGTGACTTGGCGCCACTCACATTCCTCCCTGGGCCTTAGATCCATGATATGAACTTCATAAGGGCCATCTAGCCCTAATACGTTATGAGTGTATTTAAAAATGATTTTATATACACATGTGCACACACAGTCATTGCTATACACACCATTACGTGCACACAACTTCAGTATATTTCTCGAGACCCTTACTTAACTCATTCAACTTGATGTTGACTCTACTATAGACTTTTTTCTTTTACTAGGAAATTTGTTCACTCTGTTATTCATCAAATGCATGTTAAGTAACTACAATGTACCCTGTATTGAAAGTTTAAATAATACAATGGCAAGCAAAACATGATCCCTTCCTTCATAACTAAGATTCCTTACATTGTTCCTTGATCAGTAATTCTCATGTTTGCTTATGGCATCATGCAGGTGATACATCAGATGTGTCACACAGAAAATCCCTGGAACTGCTGCCCTCTGTGCAACCTCTCTTCTTAGTTTGGGATGCATCTAGACTCTCCTTGTTATCAGTGCTAAAACAGAGGCCTGATGTCCTTGGCTGGGATCCACATAATTGAGACAGCTCAAAGAAATATGTTTGTAACTGCTGACTCTTCCCTGCTCTCCAGTGGGCCCTACTCATTACCTCCAGGTATTGCTGATTTTCCACGTTTGGGTAGCTTGTTGCAATATGACTGAGGTGATTTTTCAAATCTAACTTTCATTAAGTGTTATCACACACCAAAAATTCCTTGTGTCCCAAGAAATAATAGTTTCAGTAATCCACCTTTCAATACTTACACAGAAAACCACTTATTCCAAGGCATGTCAGGGACAGACAGATGCCTGGATCAGGAAAATTTTCTGTAATTAGTACATGCAGACTCCTGACATGGTTTGTCCTTCTGACAAGTAAGGTGTGGTGATTTCTATAATCAAGGATGCCAGGAGAATCGGTATCTAAATCAGACAGAGGGGCAAGAAAGACCTTAGCTCTTTAAGAAAACTGAAAATACTTCAGTAAGGCTGAACATCTGGAATCAACTTTACTATTCTAGACTTCAAGCAAATGGCATTTAGGGCATTGTTCAGCAAATTCCTAAATAAAACTAAATATTACTTTTTCTCATGAGAGTCAATTATTTGAGTTTCAGATTTTCATTTATTTTACAACACAGAAGCAGTAATATTCTAAGGTCATAATAATAATATATTATTTTACAAGTTTCAACATATTTTTATGTGCATATATGTACACATACACACATTGTAGTACTTAGCACTCTGTTGTTAACCTCTTTTGCAGTGCTTATCAACATACTCTGAAATCGTTATTTACTTTTCTGCTTCCCCACTGGATCCTAGGGAGGATATATAGAGTTAGTATTTGTTTAACATTTATTTCCAGTACACTCAGCTTGGTAAAATTGCTTAGCAGAATCTACTAAAGTTGAATATACATATACTCTGACTCAGATTTACTTCCAGGTTGAAAACCTAATAGAATTGCCTATGTGTACATATCAATAGATTTGCACAAGAATGTTCTCATCTAGGTAATGTTCTAATGAACTGATGTGTTTTATCCATGACAACGTACTAACAAAAATGGTAAATGAATGAAGTCTTATGATATCTCACCAAAATAGTTTTGTCTATTTAAATGATAAATCATAGTCAGGTTTATTTTATTTTTAATTTCTTTTAATGTAGAAAAGCAGGTGAATTTGAAAGGTGTTACTTTAAATGTTCAGTTTTAATCTGACAATTATCTATGATCAATCAGTTTAGTGAAGATATCCACTCTGAATTTACTTTTCAAAACAAAAACATGCAAATTATTTGTCATTTATCCCTCACCTAATGAAAATGCACTGTTTTTTGTTTTTTGTTTTTTTTTTAAAGAAAACTAGGAAAGTAAATTTGATGTTTGCAAAAGCATCCTTTGTGTCTTGGCTATCACTGTAATGTAAAACTTCTGACAACATTCAAAGAAAAAAAAATCAAACAAACAAACAAACAAAAAAAACCCCACAAACTCTTACCTTCAGTAAGAGCCAATTATTTCCTTACACAGATTTCTTAATATTTCTTTTTTTAAAAGATTTATTTATTTTGAGATAGAGAGAGAGTGCAAGTGGGGGAAGGAGCAGAGAGAGAGGGAGAGACCAAGAATCTCACACTCCCCATTGTTTGTGAGCCTGACACAGGGCTCAATCCACCAACCCTGAGATCATGACTTGAGATGAAATCAAAAGTTGGCCGCTCAAGTGATCTAGCCACCACATGATTGGATCAGGAACCCCATGATTTCTTAATGCTTCTAGTTTATTTTTCCTAATTTCATTTGTATTCCTATTTGCACATCATACTATAGTTAACCATTGAACTTCTTGACACATGGCACAGTGGACTTCAATATTTCCAATGCATGATACCTTCTGAAAGCAAATACTAAGTAAAAGACATTTTTCTCATTTATAAAACCTGATCTAAACACTTTCTATGAATAAAAGTATTTTGGTCCTACCACTTCTCACCCTTCCTATTTTTCTTAGCTTTCTATTTAGTATAGAACCTGATACATAATAAATATTTAGTAAAGGTATTGGTTGCTGTTGTTATTGCTTTTGTTTTGTTGTTAAGATAAAGTAATTTTAAAATTATTATCATTTAATGTATTATTTAAATTAAACTTTTTATTGAATGTAGCACACATATGTAAAAGTTAGCAAATAATAAGTGAAAAGTATGATAAACTGTCAAAAATAAAACGAAAAGTAAAACCTGTGTAACTCCCGCACATATCAGGAAATAGAGTATAATGGTAGCCCGAAAAAACTTAGTCATGCCTCCTTTTAGGAAAGGCCCCAAAGTCAATGATTATCCTCATTTTTAATCACCACAGACTAGATTTCTTGTTTTTGGACTTGAAAAAAAATAGAATTATGCAGTATACTCTTCTTTGTGTTTCATTTATATTATTGGACATCCTGAGACTCATTCATGGTGGCATGTATATTCATGATTCATTTGTTTTGATTTCTTTATAACATTTAGACACTTCATCAAATAAAGTATATGTATGTCAAAAGCACATTAAAAGATGTCCAGATCATTAGTTGCTAGGCAAATGCAAATTAAAAGCACAATAAGTTACCATTACACATCTATTAAATGTTAAAGTTATAAAGACTGATCATACTAGTATTGGTGAGGACGTACAACTGGAATTCTCATACATTGCTGGAAGTTAAAATGGTAACATTAATTTTGGAAAACATTTTGACACTTTCTTATACAATTAAACATGGACTTGGCCTGTGATCCAGTCATCCCACTCTTAAGAATTTATCTAAGAGTAATGAGAACATATGTACATAAAAAGGCTTATACAAGATGGGCCGTAGCAAATTTATTCATAAGAGCCTGAGAACGCAAACAACTCAAATGTCCATCAAAGAGTGAGTGGGTAAGCAAATTGTAGTATCCTCCTATAGTAGGATACTTCGAAGAATTAAAAAGGAATGAGCCATTGCTATATGCAATAACATTATTTCAACATAATTGTACTGAATGAAAGAAATCGAATGAATACATAATGTATGATTTTATTTTTATTAAGTTTTAGAAAATATGGAATAATACATAGTGAGGAAAAATGTAACAACAGTGGTCTGAGAGTGGAAGTTGAAAAAAGTTACAAAAAGGCTGGGGGACAAAAACAGATGCAGTGAAACGACGGGACACCTGCACCCTGATGTTTATAGCAGCAATGTCCACAATAGCCAAACTGTGGGAGGAGCCTCGGTGTCCATCGAAAGATGAATGGATAAAGAAGATGTGGTCTACACATATAATGGGATATTACTCAGCCATTAGATATGACAAATACCCACCATTTGCTTCGACGTGGATGGAACTGGAGGGAATTATGCTGAGTGAAATAAGTCAATCAAAGAAGGACAAACATTATATGGTCTCATTCATTTGGGGACTATAAAAAATAGTGAAAGGGAATAAAGGGGAAAGGAGAAAAAATGAGTGGGAAATATCAGAAAGGGAGACAGAACATGAGAGACTCCTAACTCTGGAAAACGAACTAGGGGTGGTGGAAGGTGAGGTGGGCGGGGGGTGAGGGTGACTGGGTGACGGGCACTGAGGGGGGCAGTTGATGGGATGAGCACTGGGTGTTATTCTATATGTTGGCAAATTGAACACCAATAAAAAAAAAAAAAGGCTGGGGGAAACTTTTGGGTGTGACGGATTTATTGATGTGGTGATAGTTCTGCAGCTGTATAATATGTTAGACCTTATCAAATGAACACTTTGAGTGTAATATGTCATATATCAACCATACTTTAAAAAATATGTTAATAGGGATCCCTGGGTGGCGCACAAGTTTAGGGCCTGCCTTTGGCCCAGGGCGCGATCCTGGAGACCCAGGATCGAATCCCACATAGGGCTCCCGGTGCATGGAGCCTGCTTCTCCCTCTGCCTATGTCTCTGCCTCTCTCTCTCTCTGTGACTATTATAAATAAATAAAATAAATAAATAAATAAAATAAATAAAATAAAATAAAAAAATATGTTAAAATATTTTCCTCAAGGGGATCCTGGGAGGTTCAGTCAGTTAAGCATCCAACTCAGGATTTTGGCTCAGGCCATGATCTCAGGGTTATAAGATCAAGCCCCGGTGGGGCTCCCTGCCCAGCACAGAGTCTGCTTGAGATTCTGCTTAAGATTCTCTCTGCCTCTCCCTCCTGCTCATGTGCTCTCCTTCCCCCTCAATTAAATAAATTAATTAAATCTTTTAAAAAGTAAAATATTTTCCTCATTAATTTAATAAGTAACTTGCTGCTCAATATTAATCATGATCATTAAAAGAATAAATGAACTGAACACTGATGTTTAGTTTTCTACAATTTTGGTTAGCTTCCCATATATTTGGAAGTAATTTCACATTTTACTAGCTGAGTATGGAATCACTATGGATCTGAACAGTCCAAATGATGATAAACATAAAATTTATCCATTTTTCCCACAAATACCTTTTTGCATTTAATATTTGCTGTGAGTTAAGAGCTCCAAATGCAGCAATGAACAAATAGCTTTTCTCCTCAAGTTAAATTCTATTGAGAAATACATAAACCTGTATTTCTGCTATGGTTTATATAAAGTAAGGATGGAAATAGTGTTATAAGCAAGCATTTTGAGGGAGAGGTCCTGCCCAGAGCAAATCAAGCATAATTTCATTTCTTAGGGTAATCCAAAAAAGGAAAGTGATTCTTCTGGGCCAAGAGAATGTAGTGGGGAAAGTGAATTTGGAGGGCAAAATGAGGAAGAAGTTTAGTTAGAAATTATTATTGTGCTTGAAGAAGATACTGAGAGTCTTTGGAGGTTATGAGAGCTTCTTCTTATGCTGGGAGTGGGCTGGGGGCTTCATAACCTATATGTAGTAGAGAAAGCCAATGTGAAAGAATAGTGTAGTCTAAGAAAATTGCGTGGTGGAAAAAAAAATGGGTAAGAAAGGTTAAAACCAAACTTTTGTTACAAGGCGCAAGAAAGAGAGCAAGTAAAGGGAATAAGAAAGATCAATCACAGAACTGAGGAATAAATGAGCAGAAACCAAATGGAGAGGAGAAAACACATCAGGATAAGGACATAGTGAAAATCACTAAATCCCCATTAGTTGAAGTTTGGCTAATAAAATATATTCTAATGGTGCTGCTAAAGGAAAAATGTCATACAATGACCTTTTTCTGATCAAAAGTTGGGCCAACTATATACTCCAATTTAAAAAAAATGGAGGGAGGTTATTGCTAGGGAGCTCAAAAATTAGCACTTAAAGTAAAATTGAACAGCCATGCAATGCAAAAACTTGATCGATCCATGCATTCATCAGATTTTCTTTATCATCTGATTCAAATATTAGCAACTATCTGCTTATTATCCAGTATTTAAAACCTATAACATTAGAAACATTATCCTGCTAATTTTATTTTTGTACCTAAACATTTCCAGATGCTAATAAATGACTGAGAAAAATGGAAAAGTCAAATGCCAAGAAAGTTTGAATGAGCCTCAAAAGCATTTTCTAAGAAAGTTGTGCAAAGGAAAGTAACAATATTAAAACAAGAGCTAATCATTCCTGTAGTTTCAAAATCCTGAGCTGAGTAAAGGATACAAAATTTAGACTTTAAATCAAAATAATTAAAGTTGAGGTAATTTGTACTTTACTACTGAAGAACAGAGTACTTATCAACCCTCCTCCTGCCCCTGAAAAATAACAAAAGAAACCACAAGGAACTTTAAAGACAGCTCAACTTTATTATACCTTCTGGTTAGGATTTCTGATGATTTTTTCAAAGTACTCTATATAATTTTCATTTACAAATGCAGGGGGGAGAATATTCTTGAAACATCTATATTCTCTTTCATCTCAAGTTTAATTACAAACTTTTCTTTTTCTCTGAAAAGAAACCTAATACTTTGGTATATTTTTCAGTAATAGAAAATTAATAGTTACTATTATTAATAGTTACTGGATGATGGTTGTATATATATGCTATGACTTATTTACATATGCCATGACTTTCACCAGATATGCTAAGCAGTGTGGCTAGGATACATATTACCTCCATACTGCAGAAAATTTTGCTTGGTTTTAAAAAACCCAATGTCAGGAGGTTTGGGTTTTTTTTTTAATAAATAATTTTGCCATTCACAAAAACAAAATGATACTATCAAAATCAAATGTTTGGCCTTTTGGATATAAAAAAAATCACCATGAATTAATATTTGGATGAACTGCTTCTAGAATAAGCAATTCTATATGGTATAGATTAAACTCTCTTTGCCACAAATATGGCTTTAAAGTTGAGGTTCAGTTCTTTGAAAAACAATAAAAAAGAGAATTTGAGGCTCTGCCAAACAGTTTTTCTGCTTAGTTTTTCCAGATCTCAGAGCCTTATGAATACCTGTCTGTGTCTCCAAATGGACACAAGCCAGGCAAGAGGTGAAATAGTGTTTATGACTGTGGTTCCAATTGTTTCAGGAAACACAAAACACTGGTCTGCTGATGAGGGAGTTTCATGTTACTTGCAATTATTATAAAATATTTGTATATGAAAATAATCATTCAAACTGTTGTCCTCAGGAAATTCATCTCTCTCCATCTGTCTCTTTCCCTGTCTCATTCCTTCTGAGACTGAGTAAGATGCTACCTTTTCCATTTACATTCGATATTTCAAAATCATGTTTGAAGCTCAATGTGTGTGATTCCTTGTGAATATAAATTTTGTCCATCCATTTATCATCAAAGTGGGCAATCTCAAGTTTAAACCTGTTTTATCAGATTTATACTATTACATTTACTAATATGAAAGCAACAAAATGAAAACTTGGGATGCTCAGCGGTTGAGCATCTGCCTTCAGCCCAGGGCATGATCCCAGGATCCTGGGTTCGAGTCCCACATCGGGCTCCCTGCATGGAGCCTGCTTCTCCCTCGGCCTGTGTCTCTGCCTCTCTCTCTCTCCCTCCCCCTCTGTCTCTCACGAATAAATAAATAAAATCTTAAAAAAAAATAAAACTAAGTAACCAAAGCAGATCTGTGTCCACTTCCAGAGAATGATAACATACGTGTAATTATTTCAGAATGAACATTTGTAAGGCTTACTTCGTTCACAGTTATTCTCACACCAGGTAGATTGCTAGGCCCTTTAGAAATGCTGCCTGCCTGTTAAAATCTTTTACTAACCTTTGGAGTAAGTTCTTTCATGACAGCTTCAATGTAGCATCAGAAAGGATGGGACATACAATATAATCCTGGCATCACACTTTTCAGCTTTTCTCAAAGGAAAAATGGAGGGTGGTGCAGAGCAGAGGGGAGGGTAGGAGGGGGGGACAGGAGCAAGATTTTCTCTAAAAGGAGTCAACTATTTTCCTAGATTGTTGGTCTAATTTGTTGGTTGAGGTCTAGATTTCTGGGTCTAGAGAAAGAGTCAATTATATTTTCAGGACTTTTGGGGCCAGTATGCATGTATGTCACATAGTATATATGTTCACATATGCATATTCACAACATATACATATAAAGATAAATACAGGATAGATACCTGTGCACATATACTATATAGACTTCATAGTATATATAATACATACAAAAGAAAAGTTCTATCCTACATCTGTCAGGGGGATACATAAATATTGAGTTAAGTTTATTTGGTCAAGTTTAAACTTGTTTTAACCTGCTTCATGTTGTTCTTCACAGTGGCCCATGCAATTACCCCTATATTTTTGTGCCAAAGATTTAAATCTATCTTTACCATGAAACCTGCTCTGTCTCCAGCAAACACAGATCTCTCTTTCACTGAATTCTGGTATCCCATAAAATCAATGCCACAAAATTTGATATTAGTTCTTTTTTTATTTCTGCTAATTTTTATGTGTTATTCCTGACCACAGCTCATGGGGACAATCGAATAATTGGGACATGGTAGGTACTTATTAAATGTACATTTATTAAAGTTTTGGGCCCTTTTAATGACAACAAAAGATGTAAGGATAGGAACAAAGTAATTTTATGGTTATTTACTTAAAAATATATATAAGCGAAGAACACTTGCACTTTAAAGGCACAGATTTATTACAATCTA
Source organism: Canis lupus familiaris (assembly GCF_011100685.1). Lineage (NCBI taxonomy): Eukaryota > Metazoa > Chordata > Mammalia > Carnivora > Canidae > Canis > Canis lupus. The sequence goes on from NC_049239.1 coordinate 21,328,109, forward strand.
TGTCTGAAATTTTAAGAAAATAGAATTTTAACTGGTATCAAAATATTAAGAATATGTACTAAAGAATAATGGAGTTATAAGATTTTATTCAGTTAAAAGATTTTATATTGAGTTATAATATTTTAATCCTTTAAAATACATATTTTATATGATATTAGAAAAATATTTTTGGCCTTAAGTAGAAGACATAAAACGGTGTAACATACTAGACATGGAGATATTTGCTCCTTATTAACTATAAATTCCAATAATGTGTTTATTACATGATGTACTAAGACAAAATTTGTCCTATTTTAGTATAGTAGATAATCTCTACTTAGTCATTACTAGCATCACTTTCTGCATTCTTCTTTGAAATTATGTATTATAATAGTTTTATCAATGTTATAACATAAAATTTCTAATCTTACTGGTCTATTTTATTTTTTAAAAAGATTTTATTTATTTATTCATTAGAGACACAGAGAGAGGCAGAGACAGAGAAGCAGGCTCCCTGTGGGGAGCCCGATGTGGGACTCCATCCCAGGACCCTGGGATCACACCCTGAGCTGAAGGCAGATGCTCAACCCTTGAGCCACTCTGGCTCCCATCTTACTGGTTTATTATCATCAACTTGTATTTTTGTAAAGATTTATTTATTTGAGAGAGAGAGAGTGTGTACTTGCATGCATGAGTAGGAGGGGCAGAGAAAGAGAAATTCTCAAGCAGACTCCCCACTGAACAGGGAGCCTGACGTGCAGCTTGACCTCATGACCCTGAGATCACCATCTGAGCCAAAACCAAGAGTCAAAACTCTTAACTGACTGTGCCACCCAGGTGCCTCAACTTGTATTGTTATAAATACCATATAGAGATTGTATTTTGTGGTCAAGTTATTTTTTTACTATGTTGATGTTAGATGTCATTTTAAATTCAGATTTTATTAAGCACCCACAAGTTTTTAGTTTTGTTATTTCCCCCTTAGAGCCATTGGTTTGGTGATTTTCCCCTGACATTGTTTTCACACTGACTTTACCCGATTAAGTCCCTTATTATTAATTCATTGACCCCCAATGGAATAACCAATAAATTAAGCTGTAATGCTAAGATAATGGTTTTATTTTGTGGTGAAATGAAAATAGAGTCTGAGTCTAAGCCAATTCTTAAGCAGTGACAGCCAAATCAAAATAAATAATTTCCCAGTGTCCAGTTTGCATATGCTCCTCTCACTAGTGGGCATGTCTCATTCAGGGTGGAACCACTAACTCCAAACATTTGAGAAGTTGGCTGGGAAGTTTATTTGTCACCAGCAATTATATGTAATAATGAAAAAACACACGTCTCTGTTGAATAGTCTGCTTATATTTCCATATTATATCATCCATTTTGTTTCTTGTTTTCTTTCATTATTTGAAACTCAAAAACAAGGAGAGCAAGGAGTAAATGGAAAATTTATAAGAGAAAAATGAATAATCTAACTTAAATCTAATAATTATAAAATTAAATAAATATATTCTTGGTATTCATTTTCTATTATCTGTAATTAATTTTCTTGAGGAAATATGCTTGTCTGGATTTTTATTTTGAGAAAGCACATGTCATATCTATATGAAACCAGTGTACACACATATTAAACACCCCACTGGGCTGCACATGGCCCCAGGGCTGAGAGAATAGATCATAACCAATGGGACTTTCACCATTTGCCAGCCTTAAGAGATACATATTGCCTCTCCCTATCTCTCCCTGTATCTACTCCCTACAATTCATTATGTCAAGAGCTCTGAAGAAAATGGCTTTTCTCTGGCAGCCAAAGAACAAATCTGCATCTCTCAATCTAGAAAATAGCTGGATCCAAATAGAGAAGCTCTGATTTTTAACCACCACCACTACCTCCATCCCTCTGTGGCTCACTTCTCTACTTGCCTTGTCTACTCTTTTCCAGCTCTGATTTTTTGATACCCGTGTTCTCCATCTGTATCTCCATCTAGCTACCTTTGTCTCATAAAATTCATGATCATTTTTCTTTGTTCAACAGGACTCTACAACCTGAATCATTTCCTTTCTTTAAAGTCTCATAAGTCCTCTTATGTGGAAGACTTCGGAATTCTGTGTGAATGATCCTTGATGACCTCTGTGCAAATTACTTCAGTCACCTTCTCCCCTTGCCACACACCCTGAGAAATGTCATTCCTAGACATTGACACGTCAAGTTTTTGCCTTCCTAGACCCACTTCCAGTGAAAGAAAAGTTCTAATCTCATTGAGTTTTGTCCAGAATAGTACACAGAGCACTCAGTTTCTCTTTTCTGTTTCCTGTGTTCATATGTTGACCATTTTGTACTTTATGCCTCCCATAATCATGAGTATATTGGGAAAATACCTGTCACTTACTCTGATTGACTTGCTTTTACTGTGGTCCAGATTCTTTACTTGAATCTGTGCAGCAAATCAAATAGGATTTGGTCTATGAACTTAGTCATTTTAGGTTGATTGGTAAAAGTATAATAAAACATACTTTGTTCTTCCATGTTACATCATGTTTATGTTAATTTGTTCTAGCTGCATATCCAGTACTATCAGTGATGTGCCCAGTTATTAGTATAATGAGATATCATTAATATTACACAATGTCTAATCTCTCCTTCAGGAGAAACCCTGGAGGAGAGAAAATTTCCTAACTTTATTTACTTGATCTTAAAATATACACAGGCCTGCCCTGGTGGCCCAGCGGTTTAGCTCTGCCTTCCGCCCGGGGTGTGATCCTGGAGACCCGGGATCAAGTCCCACGTTAGGCTCCCTGCATGGAGCCTGCTTCTCCCTCTGCCTGTATATATATATATACATACAGAATTACTTTCATTTCCATGATTGTCTTGTGCTTTCTTAATACAGGCTTAGCATTTTGTTGAAACCATTCACTCTTCCTACAATTCACTTTTCATTGCAAATACCATAGAGATTTCAGGTCTCAGCTGTGTCAGCATTTCTTTCAGGATAACGTTCCTATCCTTTCCATCTCCCTTTGTTATATTTTAGTGTATTCCCCAAATATCATGCATTTTTCCTCTCATGTCCTTTTTTCACATTATATTTTAAATGACTGTTGATCTTTTCCACTGGTCTCAGAATTTAAGGTCTGGTGGGAAAGAAAGACTTTTTATTCGCATTATGTCCCCAGTTCTTTGCACAGCTTTTGACTCAATATCGTGGTTTAATAAGCATTTGTTGAATATTTAATGCACATAGTAATGTATAAAAGTTACCAAAATGCATATTCTACATTTTTATTTCATAAATGAAGTAAAACTTATACCCTAAATTATTGCTTTCATTTCAGATTTTTGCCAAAAGGGTTTCACTTCAATATTTGGAATTCTATTTTGTGAAAAAACAAAAACAGGAAAACAGGCTTGTGTTTTTTTTTTTTAATTTCAGTAGGATAGTATATCATTTTAATGACTACCAGTGTTTTATGAATGTATAAACTTAATCATTTAACAAAGTATTGAAATGTAATACTTGTCATGCTCTAAAATGTAACTTATAGAAAGAAATAATTCAGTTGGGTAAGTTGTGAGGATATATATTCCAAAAGAGATATTTTTAGAGATTTTATTTATTTAGTTATTCATGAGAGACCCTGAGAGAGGCAGAGACACAGGCAGAGGAAGAGGAAGCAGGCTCCACACAGGGAGCGCGATGTGGGACTCGATCCCAGGACCCCAGGATCACACCCTGAGCCGAAGGCAAATGCTCAACCACTGAGCCACCCAAGTGTCCTGCCAAATAGATTTAAAAATTGTTTTTCCAAGTTTAAACTTTGCATGCTGTAGTAGACATTTTATTTGCAATGAATTTTCATTTGCTACCTTTCAGCTTTATTTTTATATGGTGAAAAATCTTATTTTCTTTTTTTTTTTTTAAATATCTATTTATTTATTTATTTATGATAGTCACAGAGAGAGAGAGAGAGAGAGAGAGAGAGAGAGGCAGAGACACAGGCAGAGGGAGAAGCAGGCTCCATGCACCGGGAGCCCGATGTGGGATTCGATCCCGGGTCTCCAGGACCACGCCCTGAGCCAAAGGCAGGCGCCAAACCGCTGCGCCACCCAGGGATCCCAAAAAAGACATGTAAGTATGCATTTATTATGAAGAAAACCTACCTTTGTGATAATAAAATTTAAATTTTAAAATTTGGAATTAGATGATCCAAGCACTAACAGATCTGCTAGTTTACAAAATCACAGAGAATTATAATATTTATTTTTCCTTACTTTATCACTAGGTGATTAAAAATATTTTTTCGACTAAGGTGATTTTTTTTAATATTTTTAATAATTCAGTAAGGAATTTCTTAAGATTTAAGTCTCTGAGTACTATCTAACATTTATTGCTGTATACTACTGCATGTTACTATATCAATCTCAGATTTTACATGTTGAAAATAGAAATAACAATTTATGATATCAGAATACCTCAGAGAATTCTGAGTAGTAAACAAGCTCTATAGGTAAAGCCCTTAATATAATGCCTGTATCATGGTAAGTGACCAAAATATTATTATTATAAAATATTACTATAATTATTTTGACATTGGAAGGTAGTTTAATGCCATTAAAATGAGATAATTTAAGCAGTTTCAGAAAAATCCTGAGTTAGCAACTAGCTAAACATTCATCCCATAATTTTTCTAATTTTAACTAGAAACATATTAATGAATCACATTCTATTCATATGAAACACACAAAAATATAGTCAAATCAGGGCATGTTAATGTTGATGGACTCCAGGGAATATCATCATATACCAAGGTTGTATTAAGATAGTTGGTATCACTCTAGGACTTGTCATCCCAAAGACAAAAAAAAAAATAGACACATAAATAAATAAATTTCTTACATTTTAGCATAAAGGGCAGAATCCTAAAGTTAGCTACTTACAGTAATAAACTCTTCATTCTTTATGAATATTTTCCATTATTAATCAAAATAAAAAGGACATGGATTGTGAATTGATTCACTGCTAAGTTATATATGTTTTCAAATGCATAGGTTATTTATGATGTGTCAATAAGATGAACTTATATGTAATGTTAATATGTAAATGCTAATAATTGAGGGTTATCTTTTATTCATGCAGGGAAAAATATCATTAGGTTAGTAAAAAAAGATGAAAATCCTATATCTTCCTTTTTATGAATTTAATTAGAGGAATTATTTCTCATGATTACATGATAGAGACCTTCATACATTTATAATTTAAAAGAAATTGTACTTTTCCTCTATGCTTTCTCTTAGAAGTTGTATAGTTTCAGTTATGTTTAAATCTTTTTTTAGATTAAATATTCTTTTTTTCTTTTTCTTTTTTATTTTATTCTTTTTTATAATAAATTTATTTTTTTTATTGGTGTTCAATTTGCCAACATACAGAATAACACCCAGTGCTCATCCCATCAAGTGCCCCCCTCAGTGCCCATCACCCATTCACCCCCTCCTCCCCTTCCACCACCCCTAGTTCGTTTCCCAGAGTTAAGAGTCTTTATGTTCTGTCTCCCTTTCTGATACTTCCCACACATTTCTTCTCCCTTCCCTTATATTCCCTTTCACTATTATTTATATTCCCCAAATGAATGAGAATGTAAAGATGAATGGATAAAGAAGATGTGGTTTATGTATACAATAGAATATTACTCAGCCATTTGAAATGACAAATACCCACCATTTGCTTCAACGCAGATGGAACTGGAGGGTATTATGCTGAGTGAAGTAAGTCAATTGGAGAAGGACAAACATTATATGTTTAAGTCTTTAATACATGTTGAGACAATTTTTGTACATGGTGTAAGTTAGGGGTCGAATTCCATTTCTTCTGTGTGTGCACGCGCACGCATGTGTGTGTGTAGATATACAGTTTTCCCAACACTGTTTATTAAAGCAACTATCCCTTCTCCATTCTGTGTTCTTGGCACCTTTGCCAAAGATCAGTTGACCATGTATTATAGTAGTATAGTTTATTTCTGGGCTTTCCATTCTAGTACATTGGTCTATATGTTTGTGTTTCCAGTACCATACTGTTTTAGTTATTATAAATTGATAATATATATTGAAATCAAGAAGTGAGATGTCTCCTGTTTCTTTCTTCTTTCTTAAGATTTCTTTGGCTATTACATACCTTTGTCATTTTATAGGCATTTTAGGATTTTTTTTTCCAGCTTACACACACACACACACACACACACACACACAAATACCACTGAGAGTTTGATGGGGATAATGTTGAATCTAGATCACTTTGGATACTATGAACATTTTAAGAAAATTAAATCTTCCAACCCATGAACATGGGATATCTTCTCATTTATTTGTGTCCCCTTTAATTTCTTGCCATCCCTGGGATCCCTGTGGCACCCCTGTCCCTAGTTCCCTGGGCTGTAGGCAGAGACTCCAGAGCAGGTCTCTCCTGCCACGGTGAGGGCAAGGCCCAGAGCTGTGATTGTGAGCCCGGAGGGTAGCCTGGCCCCTCTCTCCGGTTCCCTGCCTCTGCCTGGGCTCCAGCTTGCTGCCCATACCAGTTGCCTATTTTGCTTCAGTGTTTGAATCTAGCACTTACATATATGTACCCATCCCCACCAAGCCCTCCTGTCTCCTACAGCCTTGACCCCTGACCCTCTTCCCATACAGTGACTTCTTCCTGGGAGGAAGAGGGAGCAGGAGCTGTTAACCTTGGTTTGCACAGAGTGGGTGGGTCTTGGGGAAAGGGAGTGAGGTGCTGTGTTGCTGGGATCCCACCTTTGGTCCTTCACTTCAATGTATGATATGTATGTACAGCCCAGAGATGTTTATAAAGCCAATACAGATGGAGTTTCTGTACAAAGAAAGAAAGAAAGAAAGAAAAAAGAAAAAGAAAAGAAAGAAAAGAAAAAGAAAAGAAAGAAAAGAAAGAGAAAAGAAAAGAAAGAAAAGAAAAGAAAGAAGAAAAGAAAAGAAAAGAAAAGAAAGAAAGAAAAAAGAAAAAGAAAAGAAAAGAAAAGAAAAGAAAAGAAAAGAAAAGAAAAGAAAGAAAAAGTTTGTAGTCTTCAGTGTACAAGTGTTTTATCTCTTGGTTAAGTTTATTCCTAAGTATTTTATTCTTTTTGATGTTACTGTAAATGAGATTTTTTTCAATTGTCGATTTTCAATTGTATAGAAACACAACTGACTGGTTTTGACAATGACTTCTTTCATATGACACCAAAAGTACAGGCAACAAAAGCAAAATATAGATAAGTGAGACTACAGTTATTCTAGACTAGTAAATTCTAGAGATCTGCTATATAACAAGATGTCTATAGTTAAAAATGCAGTATTGTGCACTTAAAAAAGTTGTTAAGAGAGCAGGTCATGGTAAGTGTTCTTACCCATCGAGACCCCCAAAAAGGAACGCAGGAAAACTCTGGGAGTTGCTGGATACATCTGATCTTTTCATTGTGGTGATAGTGCCACAATGGTTTGCCTATGTCTGAATTCATCAAATTGTACACATTAAATACATGCGGTTCTTTGCATAACAATTATACTTCAATAAAGCTTTAAAAGAATAAAAATAAAATACTCCAAGGTAGTGATTCAGCAAAAAAGAAAGAAGAAAGAAAGAGAGAAAGAAGAAAAAAGAAAGAAAGAAAGAAAAAGAAAGAAAAAGAAAGAAAGAAAGAAAGAAAGAAAGAAAAAAGAAAGAAAGAAAGAAAAAAGAAAGAAAGAAAGAAAGAAAGAAAGAAAGAAAGAAAGAAAGAAAAGAAAGAAAGAAAGAAAGAAAAGAAAAAGAAAGAAAGAAAGAAAAGAAAGTCTCTAGAATGTATTAGTCTAGCATAACTGAAACTTTATACCTATTGAACAATAACCCTCTTTCCACCCTTGGCAACTGCTATTGTATCCTCTGCTTCTATGAATTTGACTATTTTAGATATCTTAATATCTAAACCATGCGGTATTTGTTCTGTGACTGACTTATTTAGTATAATGTCCTCCAGGCTTATTTATATTGTTGAAAGTGGAAGGACTTCATTCTTCCCAAAAGCTGAATAATATTCCATGTATTGATACCATATTTTCTTTATCTGTTCATAAACCGGTGGACACTTGGGTTGTTTTCATATATTGGCTGTCGTGAATAGTGCTGCAATGAACATGCAATGCAAGTCTCTCATCAAGATCCTGATTTCAAATCTTTGGCTCTCCACCCAGAAGTGGGATTGTTGGATTATATGGCAAGTTGTATTTTTATTTTCGGAGGCACTTCCATACTATTTTCCATTACTGCTATAAAATTTTATATTTCTACCAATCTTGTAGAAAGATTCTAATTTTACCACAACCTGGTCAAATTTTGTATTGATTTCATACTAAAAGTTAACTGTCTTAAAAAGACATTTTAAAAATCCCATACTTTTCCTACAATAGGCTTTTATTATAACTTTTAAATAATTTACTATGTCAGTTTCAAATATTTATAGTTTAGCTTTCAAAAATTGATAGTAATAAAGACTATATTTTAATTTTGCACCAAATATCAAGATAATATTATTCACATCTGTTACACAGACGATAATTTTAACAATAGACATGATGTTTTATAAATTGCATGAGTTACAGATATTTTAATAGTCTTTCTTTTCCTTAAAATAGTCAAAAAACGGTTTGCTAAATTGAATTATTCCTTTGATTTGACTTCTTTAGCTATAGGATTGCACTAATAGGAGAAAGAAAAATTAATTACTGAACATTACCCTTCAAAATACATTTAAATTGCAAATATTAGGAACCTGTGATATCAGCAAGAATTTTTAAATGTGTGTTTGTGTGTTCCTTTTTTATAAAGAAACTCTCACAATTTTCAGAAGGCTTTTAGCTTTCTTCATTTTCTTTTAATAGTTGCAACACATTTAACTACCAAAAGATGCATATCCAAACTGATGCAAAATATTCCATGAAACAATTTATAAGGAAAAAGCAAGCAACCCAACAGAAAAAGGGGCAAAAGACTTGGATGACTACTTCACAAAAGAGAAAACACAGGGGGCAACAAATATATGAAAAATGTTCAATTTCATTAATAATAATAGAAGGAAATTAAAATCAAAATGAGATTCTACAGCCTCTAGGTTAAAAAAAAAAAAAAAAAAAGCAAGAGTCTGTCAAAATTAAGTCTTGGCAAAGACCAATGGCAACTCTCACACATGGCTAGTGGTAACAGAAATTGAAAAATTGCTGAGAAAAACAACACACCACTACTTAGTGAAGTTAAGTATTTGTATTTACTATGAACAGATTTCCACTTCTAGTTAGAGTATCTAGAGAAATTATTTCATATATGTTCAAGAGATACGTAAAATAATGTTAATAGTGATTTTTCATCATTGCAAGAAAAAAATGCAAAAAAGAAAAATAATATCTATTATGCAAGCATCTGATCATTACTGGCCTGAGTATTACTTCATAAAGCCAATTATAAAAAGTATCACCAGTGAAAACTAATTGTTTCGTTAATTCAAGACATTAGTATATCTCAGAAATATTGTAAAAAAAATGATTTCACTTTCCTAATCTTAACTATAAAAATTCTAATTCCAATGACCAAAATAGTGAAAAGAAAATCAAAGACCTTGAATAAAATTATTAAAAATAATACTTTGAAAATTATTATTTTTTTAATTTATTTATGATAGTCACAGAGAGAAAGAGAGAGAGGCAGAGACACAGGCAGAGGGAGAAGCAGGCTCCATGCACCGGGAGCCCAACATGGGATTTGATCCTGGGTCTCCAGGATCACGCCCTGGGCCAAAGGCAGGCGCCAAACCTCTGCGCCACCCAGGGATCCCTGAAAATTATTTATTTTATACAAAATGTTAATCTGAATCAGTAATTCAAATAATATACCATAAAGGTGTTTTGTTGTTGTTGTTGTTGTTATGTTTTTTAATTAAGACATTATAATCTCAAATGTTTGAGTTCCTTTTTTTTTTTTTTTTTTAAAGATTGTATTATTTGAGAGACAAGGGAAAGTGAGCAGGGGGAGGGGCAGGGGAAGAGGGACAGGCAGATTCCACACTGAGCGAGAAGCCTGACACTGGGCTCGATCCCAGGAGCCTGAAATCATGACCTGAGCTGAAGGCAGACACTTAACTGACTGAGCCACCCAAGTACTCCTCAAAAGTTTGAGTTTCTGGTAGAAAATTTTAACATGATTTATTATCATATTCCCTTAACAGGATTTATCATCAGATTCCCTACCAAACAGATTAAGTTGCTGACATTTTACAATTTTTTGTTTTGTTTTGTTTAGACAGAGTCTAAAAGTATGCAGAAAGACAATGCAGCTTTCAAATTACCTACCGACAGTCTGGTAAATCCATGCCTACCACCCCAACTGGGTCCTTAACATGTCCACCAATCCTAGAATATCTATTCAATTAGCTCTCTTATTCAATTACTATTCGATTCAGTTACTATTCGATTACTATTCGATTACTATTCGATTACTATTTAAGAAGCTCTACATCCCTCTCAAGCCTAAACAATATTTCAGTAATAATTTCCTGTCTCTTAGCCATCGATCTCACCTCCTTCCTTATGGAGAAATGAGTGTTCATTGATTGCTTCCCACCACAAAATCTGAAAATCTAGTCGTATCACTCTATCATAACATGGATTCTCCTTCTAACCAGGGTCTCTAGAGTCCATTCATCTTTCTTTCTTCTCAGAATCTTTTAGTTACCAAAGATGACCTTTCTCTATCTCTGTCTTCCCTTCTCCATCTACTGTCTTATCATCGGCATTTAATCATGCTCAATTATTTTCCATGCTAAAACTTGTGACCTACTAGCTTCACCTCATATCTTCTAGCTACCACTCTGTAGATGCTGCCCACCATACAAGCAAGTCTTGTCTAGTCCTGTCTTTTCTTGTCTTTTTTCTTTCTTTTCTTTTCTCTTTTCTTTTTTCCTTTCCTTTTTTTTTTCTTTTCTTCTTCTTTCAAGTGAACTTCTTGACAGACAACTCTATTCATTTTCTCTATGTCCTCACCTACTTGGCATTTCTCAACCTAACTACCTTTCATGTCTACCACTCTGCTGAGACCTGTGCTTGCCAAAATAACCCGTGGCTTCCTAGTACCGAAGTGCCAAGGTCCCTTTTAGTGTTTATGTAACCTGGCCACTCATCAGTATTGGCTTCTCTACCACCAAGCTTCCTTGCCTTTCTTCCCTTTTAGTGAGGTGTTCTTTTTTAATTCTCCTTTGCCCCACACTGTTTTCTCTACATGCCATTTAATATTGGATTTCCTCAGGCTTCTATTTTAGGCCATCTCCTTTCCTCACTTTAAATTTTCCCTCATACTTTGAAATGTCATTTATAGGTCTGGCTGTTCATAAATTTGTCCTGGACTATTTCCTAAACAACTCTTTTGATCTCTAGACTAGGTATACAGGTACATTCAATACTGTTAGAAGACAGCCTGTCCAGCAATGAGCTCATCTTTCCAGCTAACAAAAGTATGTGCCAGCTGAATAAATAAAAATGACATTTAAATAGTTGTCCAGGTTGCATAACTTGGAATTAGTCTTTCTTCCCCTTCCTTCACTGCCAAACGAATTCAATAATTTACTGGCTCTACCAAAAAAAAAAAAAAAGTCTCCAGAAATTTCTCGGATTTATCACTTTATATTAGTAATATCCACCTCTATTATCTCTTAGATTCCTGTTTGATCCTTTTAAGTATCCTTTTGTATCTAGTTTTTTTGTTGTTGTTATTTGGAATTTTCTTTTCTCCAACCAATTTCCAAAATGCAAGCAGATTTAGCTTTTTTTCAGACATGCACATCTGAACTATCTGAGCTTTTAGAAAACTCTTCAAGGTTTCTCATCAAAGAAAAACTAAAGATGAAGAGCAAACTTTGTATTATACTCTATAAAGTTAATAAATTTCCTCTCATATCACAGTTCTCTAAAGTCAGTTCTCAATTCTTTTTTTAAAAGATTTTATTTATTTATTCATGAGAGACACAGAGAGAGAGGCAGAGACACAGGAAGAGGGAGAAGCAGGCTCCATGCAGGGAGCCCAATGCCAGACTCGAACCCAGGACTCCAAGATCACGCTTTGACCTGAAGGCAGACACTTAACCGCTGAGCCAGTCAGGTGGCCCAGTTCTTAATTCTTTAGCCATGTTTTAATTCCTCAGTTGCACCAGTTGCTTTTGATGTTAAGTGTCAGGCTATCACATGTTCCCATTAATTCCTTCTGCCTACAATTATCTCAGCCATCACCAAGTTCTTCATTTAATTAATCCATTTATTATTTAAGTTTTAGCTTCAAAAAAATTTCCTCTAGGAAGACCACCATGATTATCCACACAGATTCAAATCCCCAGTTTCATGCTCTTTTTTCACATCACAAATGGACTTCAGGATAGTCCTAGAAACTCCAGAGTCATATCTTCTACTTCTTGTTTGGTACTTTTACTTCCACTTAGATAATGCATAAGCATGTAATAACAACCCCAAACCTAAACTTCTCCCAGAAACTGCTCTTCACAGTTTCTCCCACAAAATAAGTGATAATTCTATGTGTTAACAATCTTAGGATCATCCTTGAATTCTTTTCCCTTACATCACACATCAGTGGTGGTTACATCTTTATAAGAATTCCAGATCTCAGCAAAGCCTCACTGCCTCCGCCACTGTTGTCCTTACATGGATAACTGTGGTAGCTGCTGGGCTTGCTCCCTGCTTCTGCCCGTGTTCCTTCCAGTCTCTTCTCAACACAGTAAATGGAGTTGTTCTTTTAAAATCTGATTCAAAATGTTATCACTCCTCTCCTGCAGTGGAGACCCATTTGCTCTTTGACCTGAACTCTTTCCATGTGTCACCTCTCACCTTCTACTTCACTTACACAGGCTCCCTTGCCATTTCTTGAAACACACCAGCCTTTCTCCTGCTTTGGGACTTTTCTTTTCTTTTCCTTTTTTTAAAAGATATATTTATTTATTGTAGAGAGAAAGAAAGAGAGCTCGTGAAAGCAGCAGAGAGAGAAGGAGAAAATGTCAAGCAGACTGTCTGCTGAGCAGGGAGCCTGACCTGGGGCTCCATCTCCCAACCCTGATCATGACCTGAGGCAAATCAAGAGTCTGACACTTAACTGTGGAGCCACGCAGGTGCCCTGTCCTGCCTCAGAGCTTTTCATTTGCCCTTCCTCGTGCCCGGGAAACACACCTTCCAAATATCTTTATTGATTCTCTCCTTTGTCATCTTTAGGATTCAACTCATATGCTACCATTTTTGGTGTGAGTTTAAGGCACAACTCTATTCAAAACTGCACTAACCTCATTTCCAGACTGCCTATTCACCTGTTAGCCTTACTGTTGTCCTCTTTAGTACTTACCGCCCTTTGATAAGGTTTACAGTCTTTTTTTTTTTTTTTTTTACTTTCTCTCCTGCTATGAGAATGTAATAGGAAAAGGGTTTGTGTCAGCTTTGCTGTTTTCCTATAGCAAGACAGTATTTGACAGCTAATATGAATATAGTAAATATTATTGACTTAATGAATAAGTTATATTGAAATGTTACATTTGACCTGTTATCTAGTATAGAATTAAGCATTTCAGAGTCAAGAAAACTATCAGTTGTTGTTTTATTAAGAGGTTGATATAAGAAATAATTAATGAAGTACCCAAAGATTTATGTACTATATTAGTATATAGTTTATTATTAGATACAGTAATACTTTTCCTTCATAATAGGAAGGGGAAATATGAAAAAAAGATTTGAGGTTGAGGGGTAGGCGTTTATAGAATCTCCTTGTGGCAGCTTTAATTTTCTCTGTGAAGTAAGAGGAGAGGTCAAGTAATTTAGTGTAAGATTCGAGGTAAATGGGTACTAGTTGTAACTATAATAATGATCAATGTGTGATCAGTGTTGGCCAAGTTGTGAGTGATATTAGGAAAATAGTAATGAAAATGCTAATAGAAGTCTTCCAAGCTGGCTAGAAAGAGATGTAAAAGTGAGAGGAGTCATAGATAAATTAAGGAGTGTTAGGGTTAGTAAGTGTCTTGATAAATTCTGACCACGAACATTTAGAAATTACCGATAGAGGAAGAATAAGAGGTGAAGTCCAAAAATGTATTGGTTTGTGATTTCGCATGTGGAATAATTCATGTTGATTTTGCATGGCTGTTAGAGGAGGCTCTGAAAGGAAAGAATGCACTTTTGGAGACAAGCAGTGTTTTAATAAATGGCCACTCAACAACATTTATTTAATACTTAGCATGCTAGGTACCGAAGAGAGAGAGAAAAAAAAGATATGGTCTTTCCTATAAAATAACTTTTTCATTTAATGAGTGATAGAAGTAAATGCACACATAATTTAAAATGCAATAAAACACAACTCGCAATAGAAGAAATTTCTCTGGATATAACCAGGTTAGCAAAAGCAAAGGATGAATAACCTCAAAAACTTCTGATACTACAAGTCTTGCCAAACCAGATTACCAAAACAGAGTAACCAATTCTACTAAGTAGAATTCCTAGGAAATTAACGTAAAATTAAAAAATTAGAGACTATTCAACACCTGATGAAGTTACTTAAGTATAAAATGATATGAGATATAAATGATATTTATTTTTTTACTCTTTATAATGCAAAACATAAATTATGTGATATAAATAACAAGACCAACATGGTATTAGTTAAAGTTCTCTTTTTAAAAGCATTCCTCTAATGTACCTGATTTTTCAACTCAACAAATAGATTTTTGCATATACCTCTAAATAACTAAAATTATGTCAGTTTAAATATGAATTTATTTGAAGTTTAAAATCCATCAGCATTAAGGCAGACATTGAGTGTTGATATTAAATAAATTCTGTAATTTGATTTTTTTCCTCCGGAACTTTCAATACAATGACTAAAATGGTTTTATAGTACTTCTTATAATGTATATAGTTAGATGGGAGACTATGACAAATGGAAGGATCATTTATTCAAATATAATGAGGATATGCAAATATTTGTGGAAACTTTGCTTTTATTATTTTAAAAATACAGACATTCATAATATTATAATAGAGACAGTTGCTAACAATACAGCTCTAGTGACAACTTATATTCAAGACAGGAAAGCTTACAATGGCAACTAGTGAAGTCTTGTTTCATTCTCTGAGATGTGTCCTGCCAGCTTTCTTCTGTACCAGCTGCTGTACAACATTGTAAACCACATGCTCTTGGAGCCGCAATATGTCTGTAGGGTGCACAGTAGTAGAACTGATATCTGTAAAATTAAAAATTTAGTGGTTTCTTGGCCTGCAGAACTTCAAATTCATTAAAAAGACAAAATTACTGATCAAATATTTTTATTACATAAAGAGCTTTAAATTATTGAAATATCTTATTGGCATTACCAAAGTGTGGTAAAACATTAAATGGAGGCATGTGTTGAGTCTTCTTTTATTTGCTCTGTCATGAGTTGTTACACCTGTGAAAAAAATGTGGCGTCAGTCCCCACTTAGTAGCAAGGAGGGCAATACAGATAGTGCTCAGAAAATTTGACTGGTTCAACCTCATACAAACTTAAAACAAAAAAACAGAGCTGTTAAGGAAAAGCAAATCTAAAGGCATTAAGCACCAGATATGTGAAATATTGCTTTTCATGAATCTGGGCCATGAAAAAAGCCTTTGTCAGTATTTTAAGTTTTCCATTCTGTCTCGGGTCAAGCAGCTATGAAAATATCCCATATAACAATATCCCATGTAACATTATCAAAGGAGATAAACTTTAAAGAGATTTAGAAAGACAAAGGCATGAATTATATTTAAAGTAAATCTCTAGTAAAGAACTTAGTATTTGATGTTTCTATTGTTTGGTATCAATTGCAATTTAAATGCAGAAACTTAACAGATATCTAAATGTTTTTTTTGACACTGTTAACTAAAAATATATTCTCATAAAAGAGTCCAGGTGACATTTATGGTTGTTATTTCCATGTAAATAATGATAATCTTGGGCTAAATTCCAAGCTGGAAAAGTATGTGGACTTTTACAATGGAACCTAACAAGGAAGGGAAAAAGAGTAACAGCAGTGGGGCTGTTTTTCAAATTAAAGTTCTATGCTTTTAATCTCTTTTCCTATACAAGGAAGAGAAATATTTTGTTTATGTGCCATACCAACAAGACTCAAACCAACTGAATGATACAACAAAGTAAACTCATTCAGATCTGATCCAGTAAAAACAAGACTGAGTAAAGTATTTCATGTTAAGTTTGGAAAATATTACCACCAAACTGGATAGGTTCCTGAAACCCCCGCCCATTTTCTCATCTGGCACTGTGGTCAGAAACTGTTCCAAGAGTAGCACTCAATCCCACCAGCCCACCAACTTTTCAAAAACCACACTTTCTAAATTGCTTCTCATGAATGAGAAAAGAACCAGACATTTCGTCAATGCATTTGCCATCAGGACAACTTCATGTTTTTATTTTTATCTATTTACCATCTTCAGTTTTGTCTAAAACTTAGTTCTACCTGCATGTTTCTCTCCCTTTTTTATCCCATCTGTAAAATTGTTTAAATACTCCATACACAGGAGGTTAAGTTTTAATCTGAATACTTATTATCAATGTCTTTGCAAAAATGTCACGGGACAGTCCATTTTCACTGGTTTAGAGTATATAAACTTTTTAAGCTTCTTGGCCTTTGCACTGGCATTTATTTATAACTAGGTTGCCATATATTCAACTATTCCTTTTATTTGCTTAATAAAAACACTTAGAATAGATTAATTGAATAAAATGTTAAAGCAAAAAACATGTCTAGCAACTAAATTGTCACCAATTGTAGACAACTGATTAGGTACAGAATGGATCTTTATAATGAAATGTATTAACTTTGATTTAAGCAATATTTAAAACCATAAATTTGTTGACTGGACTACTGAATTCCGTTTTCCTTTGTTCTAAACAGTTAAACAGTTCAACATTTTGGGAGGAGATGAGGGCCAATGGTGAAAACATTTTAGAGCTGACAGTTGTGTGCCATATGCCCGGATTCTTTCACAAATGGAACGGTATTTAAATTCAAAATCAGTTTGAACACAATGCTGTTATTTTTAACATACCCATTTAAATATTAACTTGTGAATATTGGGGGAAAAAGAAACTAATGGAATATATTTGTCTTCCTCAGACTTCGACCAAACCTGTGTTGGTCTTATCCAGAATAATTTTAGCAATTAGAAGCAAAATACCCAAAATCATTTAGACTGCTCCTCCTACCTTACCCCCAATGTCAAATAGTTTCTCCTTTTTATTTTTATTTTATTTCCTAACATTTCTTAGTGCATCTTCACCATCATTCAGGACCTCAATCTCGTTCCCCATACAAATTGCCTGCAGGACTGCTGCAGGGCACATTGCAGACTTTGAGAATGGTGCCCCCCCGTGGACATGCAATGATCATAATTCCAACAATAATTGCTGGTGCCTGTACTCTGCTCTTACTCATTCCACAAGTATCTTCTAATCCTCCATTAGAATTTATTTTTTATGTGAAAATTGATTTATGGCATCCCCAGTGTATATCTCTCATGACTTTTTCTATAATTCTCTTCACCATCTATTGATTTGCCAATCTCTTTCACTGAGCGCATTTTGTGCTGTCGCCTTACCAAACTATTTTGAGTCCTCCAAACATGTTTCTTGCCTCTATAGTCCATGTTACCTCGTCTAAAATGCCAATTTCACTTTTGTCCACTCAGAGAATATAACTCATCCTTTAAAACTTTACTTAGTTTCTATCTTCCTTAGCCTTTACTTTCCTGATCCCACACTAGATACAATCAATCACTTTTTTTTCTATGCTCAGTTCTGCTGCTTGAACATAGTTTTCCTAATAGCCCCGCTATACTGCATTGAAATCATTTTAAGCTTACTAGAGGGTGAATTTCTTAAAGACAGAGTAAATACATTCCATCCTGAGATGAATTCTCCATTATAATAACTCACCTACAGAACATACCAATTTTTATTGAAATAAATCATACACATAATAAAATCTTAATACAGAATATTTCTTTGGGAGAGAGTTTCATTGTAAAGCTACACTGATGAATTTTGTTTCCTCATAATATCTGTTTCAATATTAAGGGAAATTTATTTGAATCCGAATGAACCTGTTGCATATCATAACATAACAGTTCCTATATTGCTTCTGAAATCATTCCCCCACCTGCCTGTTAAATCAATGGCATATAAATGTGTCTCTGTGTGAAAGATAAGAGATAAAGCCAACATACAAAATCATTGCTTTTAAAAGCTATGAATTTCACCAAGCAATTGATGAAGCAATTCTTAAAATATTTTAAAATAAAAAAAATTGTTTTGAATCTAACTTGAAAGTTGATTTGATCCTTTTATTAATTTGCTATGCTGCTATAGCAAAGTACCATATACTGAGTGGCTTAAACAACAGATATTTATTGTCTCATAGTTCTGGAAGCTAGAAGTCCAGCATCAAGTTATCAGCTGCCTTGATTCCTTGTTAGGGCTATGGGAGACAATCTGTCCTGTGCCTCTCTTTAGCTTCCGGTGGTTTGCTGGCCATGTTTGGCCTTCTGTAGCTTCAGAAACAACACCCGATCTTTGCCTTCTTCTTCATATGACGTTCTCCTTGTTTGTGGCCAAATTTCCCCTTTATATAAAGACATGTTATATTTAGCCCACCTCCATGAACTCATTGTAGCCAAATCCCCTTTGTAAAGACCCTATCTCCCAAATAAGGTCACATTGTGAAATATCGGGGGTTAGGAAGGACTTTCAACCTATGAATTTTGGAGTGAGGAAATTCAACACATAATAGTCACCATATAGGGAAACTGGAATATGTAAGATAGATGACTGTATCGCAAAAATTTTGAGCTCGAGAAGGCAATTTACGATTGTTAGAGAAATAGAATACCTATTTGACAAAGGCCAGGTACATAAACTATAGACAACTGAGTACAATGTAACCAAATGGTACAAAATTATAAGTATTAATTTCCTCCTGTATGCTGCGAAACATTAGATTTTTTTGTAGACTAATTAGATAAAGTCTTACTGATTGAGTAATAATTACAGCTACATATAAACAAAATATAAGGAAAATTTATGGGCAAAAGAAAACAAAAAATTGATAGCTAAATAAACTGGTTCATGTATATAATTTTTAGAGGTTTTGACTTGCAGTTGATAAAAAATATAGTTTCACCTATATTTTTATGCCAACCATATTACTATTTTCTATTAAAAGGGAATTACTATCTGAAGTGTTTAAGTGCAACACTCCATGATTTTATTTTTCTCTCACCTCTATTCTCCTTATCGTATATTTCACATTAAGCTGCTTTTTTTCCAAAAATAATATACCTTGGTTACATTGATAAATTGAAAATATAGAATTGTTTTCGTTGTTGTTTCTGGAGAAATATACTACTTCCATATCATTTGACAGACAACTCAAATTCTTTTGGGAAAAAAAAAAAAGAAAGATATACATTTCAATACATTTAAAACATATTTTTTAACAAAAATCTTGTTTGTCAATGTACAAGCCTCTTTTGTTCCGTATTTCTTTTGGTATGTCACTAGATTATAAAAGAGAGCTTGGGGATTAATGGGGAAAGCCATGTAAATCATTCAACATTTATTTAATCCAACTAGCTTATTAATAAAGATTAATTAAGCAACCATTATAGGTATAACACTACGAGACAACATGTGAAATAAGAAAAGTATAAGACATGACCTCTGCCTTAGAGATATTAGCATACACTTGCAGAGAGTCGACTAATATATTGAGAATATAAATGTTTTAGGCTATAATCTATATTTGCAAGATTTGTTTAGTGCCGGAAAAGGACAATATTAGAAAGCTACAGTGAAGCTAGACTCTTTTATCTTAAGTTCTGCACTTTTTCTAAGCTCTGAAATATATGATTAAAAAATACTTAGAACACCTAGGTGGCTCAGGTCATGATCCCAGGGTTCTGGGATGGAGCCCTTTGTCAGGCTCCCTGCTCAGTGGGGAGTCTGCATCTCCCTCTCTCTCTACCCCTCCTCCCACTCATTCTCTCTCTCAAATAAATAAGTGAAATCTTAAAAAAAAAAAAGTGCTTAGTGTTTCCACACCAAACCATACTAGAAAAAGGAAAAATCAGAAGTACTGATTCTGTTTTTATTTAAGCTTTTAGATTTTAACATGGAATTTTGACATTAATTTTTATTTTAAAAAGATTACTTATATTGATTATTGAGATCTTCTTTTACATCCTCTTAAATTTGGCTCCCAATGTTAATATCTCACTATGCTCACCCTAGTCCCAGCCTTGCCAATTTATATTGTCCTTTCCCTTGAATACTTGGCATATCATCAAGGATTTCCCAATTGTTTTTTTTTAAACAGTGTTTATGTTTACATTGTGCATATATAAACATAGAGTTTTTATTTTTTAAAAAATATTCCTTTTCTTTTATGGATTGCTATACACTACCCCAACACAGAGCAAATTCGACATTACTGACAAAGTGGCAGTTTAGATGAATGCAAACATTTCAGCTTTCACTTGATTTTTGTATAGTGTATTTATTGATGTGAAAGCCTTTAGCAAAGCCACAACGGCCTCTTGGTATCTTTGTCAGTTCTGATTGTGAAATGTTTATAAAGTGTGATTTGGGAAGCATGACTGTGGTATCTAAGGGGGGTGGGATAGGTGGCACAGAAGCAGAAAGTATTTGGATTTGCTTGTTGGTAAATTTATAGACACATAGCCTTTCAATTAGGAGACTATTTTTTCCCTTTGATGTACAATTTGAGAATTCATACAGTAGAAAAATATTTTATTAGTTTAGTTTTCATATATTTCTGGTAAGAGTCTGAATTGTTGACTTACCAGCATTCGGTAATATTTTAAGGAGTTTTTATGCTTTGGCTGGAAGTCATTTGTGGGAGGAGGAAAGCTCAAGTGATCATATGTCCCTGTCTGAGAGGGTATTCATTCTTATCAAATTGCCATGTGCTGTTTTCTCTGCTTGGCATTCCTGCCAAAAACTGCACTGGCATTAAAAGGCAATTATTTCTCAGTCTTAGAATCCTATAAGATTTCCAGAGCCACATCACAAAGAGGCATAAAACCCCCCTACCCACACTGTGCTTATGAGATTATTTCACCATACAGATTGGACTAATATTATAGCCTGCAGGACTCCTGGCTCATTGGCAAGAGAGTTTCCACTATTTTGAAGTGAAATCAGCACAAGTGAAAAATCTTAATTTTACTTCTATTCTTTAAGACCTTAAGAAAAAAAAGAAAACCCTCCTAAAAATGTTATACCATAAATACTGTCTTTAAATAGTTATTAGTAAAATTGTCTATTTTTGTGGAGGTTTAAAGTAAAGTAACTAAAAAATAATAATAAAGTAAAGTAACTGCACTGAAAACATTTTATTGACAATATATTTTATTGAGAATTGAATGGTGCATGCTACATTTTTTAATCATATAAGAAAAACTTTATAAATAAAGGATTTCTTAGAAAACACCCCCGGATAAATAGTGTCATTTTGCAAAAAAGCAAACTTGAAGTGTCAAAAAAAGCTATGAATGACTTTGTCAGTTGCTCGTACCTGCTTAGGGACAGAACCCGCATTGGGATGCTGTCTCCTCTCTATAACTGCATTGATCGAATTTCCTGGACAGTTGAATCGAAATTTCAACATAACTTCAGAAAAGATAAAAACAAAACAAAACAAAAACAAAACAAAACAAAATAAAACTTAAGAAAAGGATGTTCTCATTAACAAAAGTTTCCTTTCCTATTTTTTCCCTCGCCTAGAGTTTAGACATTAAAAACAGTCGGTGCTATAAACTGAATATTTATCTCTCTCTAAAATTTGTCTGTTTAAAACTTTAATCTTCAACATGACAGTATTTAGAGGCAGGATCTTTGGGAGGTTATTAGGGTTAGGTTATGTCAGGGGTAGAGCTCCCGCGATGGGATTACTGCCTTTACAAGGAGATGCGGGGACCAGAGTTTTTTCTTTCTACCATGTGAGGATTCAGGGAGATGGTAGTTGTCTGTGAAACAGGAGGGCCCTCAGCAAGAACCCAAACACACCAGCACCTTGGACTTTTAGCTTTCAAAACTGGGAGAAATAAGTGTTGTTTAAGCCATCAGTCTGTAACATCTGTTATAGCGGTCTGAACTGACCAAGGCAGTGGGGAAAATAGGTACAGACAAAACTATAAAGGTGTGGGATCTGTTAGCTCTACTCTACATGGAATAAAGAGACATGAGGAGCTTTGGTATTGAAGAGTATAGATATGGTTCTTTCATTCAAGATTACACCATCTGTATGGGATAAGGATATTTTTCCACCTCCTTCCTGTCATTTCTCTGGTTCCCGTCTCCTCTAGGTAACTTGTAACTATGACACACATACCCATATACACGCATGTGCACGTGTACCCACAGCCATGCATGCAGACAAACACATATACATACCGACACGCCCCTCATTTCTTCCAAGAAAAATACTTTTAGAGACGGTAACATCAAAATATATATTTAAAATTAAGGGGAAAATATCCCTATAAAGCAAAAACAATAAGGGTACCTGGGTGGCTCACTTGGCTGATGTCTGCCCTCAGCTCAGGTCATGATCTCAGGGTCTTGGGATCAAGCCATGTATCAGGCTCTCTGCTCCGCAGGGACTCTGCTTCCCCGTCTCCTCCTCCCCCCGCTCATGCTTGCGCTCTCTTTCTCTCTGAAATAAATAAAATCTTAAAAACAAAACGATAAATATTTCCCTGACTCTGAAAGGAAGCAATTTTGCTAAATAAGAACCCAATGTTTGAAAATAGTCAATATTTCAATAAATTTTATGTTGTACTATTTAAGTATGAGGTAAATAGAAATTCATTTTTCCCACAACAGTGGATGAGAAATTACTTTCATTTATGTAACATACAGCATGATTCTAGAGGGGAAAAGTAATACTAGGAATTTTGCCCAAACAAGTAGATTTTTCCCAAAGTTTAATTGCTATATCTATAGAGACAAAAATTGTTAGCAAATCTTAAAATGCACTTCAAAGCTTCAAAAAATTTTATGTAGATTCCAAGTTACCTAGGCATGTAGTGTTTTTTGTTTTGTTTTGTTTTGTTTTAAATGGTTAATTGGTATAGTGTGGTGGGGGGTTAGCCATTTTGGCTGAGCCTGATAGAAAAATTTAAAACTTATTTCCATGAAGTCACTGGGTATATATAACTCTGGAGCATAGATGAGGGGAATGGGGTTGAGAAAACAACAATGGGCTCATCAACACAGAGACATCCGAAGCCAAAGGAGTGGACAAGACAATGACGGGACAGAAGACAGAGTTAGAAGAGAAGGGTGCAAAGGACTGTGCCCCAAATATCAAACCTTTAAGGTACAAATACAGAGACTGAAGGGGCCAACCAGATAGGATGGGATGCAGGCAACTGTGATTTCCCAAGATCGAAAGAAAGCCCTTCACAAACGAGAATCAAATCTTGCTAAACTATCAAATAACATCTGGTCTGGAAGTTTTCCTAGAATTTGGAAGAAAGGCAATCATGGGAACAGTTTTAGTGGAGTTGTAGGAAGGCAATATAGGTCTCAGTGAGGGGAGCGTGAGTGAGATGTGTCCACATCAGACAGGAATTATTTAGACTTTTAATAAAAGAATCTGAGAGACCTGGGCTGGAAGGGGAGGGGTTTCGGTGGGAAAGGTTAGTAAGGGTTAGCTGTTTTGATTTGTTTTAGGTTTTTCAACCTAAAATGGAAGAAGCCCCATCCGTGCCTTTGAAATACCAATGAAAAATAACCAGAGGGTAGGGAGAGATGGAAAATCCTAGAAAGAAAAGAAAATCTGTGGAGTAAAGTCTCTGGGAAACAGAATCCAGGACATGGGCTTTAGACAGGGAGGAAAGGAGGAGTACACGTGCACATCAGTTTGCAAAATCAGTGCCAAGATGTTAAGAGGCTTCCTTCTGATGGTTTTTAAACTCTGTGAATAAAGAGGTACGGCTGTTTGCTGAGGCACTGCTGAGATGAGAGGTCTGAGCGGGCTGTGTCTCCTCCTCTGGCTTTCCATTACCACAGATTCCTTTTTTCAAAACTGTTCGTTAGATAGTTTCTTTCTCTCTTTCCCTATTTCTTTACTATTTCTGTGAATGTTAATTCTTCTGTTTTCCCAGCTTTTGGGAGCCTTTTCTCTCACTTTCAGTGTATTCCTTCCATACTTCAACTCCACCCGGAAAGTCAGCAGTCTCATTGGTTCTTGCTCCCTAATGTCTTGTATGTCATTGTTTTCTCTTGTATCATATTGGTGTCATGACTATAACCCATAAAATCTCTGCGTCGTTGGAATAGCTTTCTACCTGGCCTTACAGCTCCCTTCTTTCCTCATCACTCCCTGCATTGTAGGCAGATTACTAAAACACTGCATCATCTTGTCATTCCCTTGCTAAAACTTTCATTGTTTCCCTGCTGACAGGATAAAATCCAATCTCTTAACATGAAATACAAAGTTCTTTATCGTTGGCCTCAAACTACTTGTAACACTTTATGATCAACTAATGCCAACCAGATTGGCAACTTCAACAACAACAAAACTATTCTTTTTATTCATGTCTCACTTGAGTATTTGTCCTACTGGTTTCCTCATGCTTTTCCTCAATTGGGAATGAGTGTCAGTGTGACCAGTTGTATAAAAAGCTGACTTTTCAAAGTCAACTTTTCAAGCTGACTTCCCTTGTGTTCTGGGAAGTCTACCTTGATTGTCTGCTGTCCATCTCTTTCCTCTAACTTAAATAGCATTTATGTTATTTGCCATTGATTTGGCAAATATAACAACTCTTCTTTTTTATTATATGTTTAATATTCTATATTAAAGCTTGAGGTTGGATTAGAAACCAATTTTCTGAATTTAAAATTTGACTCAATCCTGTTTCAAGTTGCTGCCTTTAGTGCTTTCATTGTAAAATGACTTCTTGTGAAGATCAATGGAGAACATTTACATAAGTGCTTACCTAGTGTCTTGACTGTTTAATGCAGAGAAAGCTCATGCATTAATTATACACACAAACAGAAATATGTCCCTGTGCATACATAATCCATCGATATGAGCACAGTGTGTCTAAAAGTGACATTTATGTTATCCCTTGGCCTACCAAACCTGCTATGACTTGATTTTGCCCTTATATCCCCCAGTGACTGCAAACAGGAAATTGGAATTTTAGTAATCTTCTTATTTTTCATCCCTTGCCTTTCCTGTGCCCCTTTTCAACATCATATTCATTCATATAACTATCAGAGCCCATCAAATTTAGCTGAGGTATCTGGGAAATCTGATCCTCTTCTTTATTTCTATTGTTTCTCTCTTGTCCACCTAGACTCTGCAATATCCTTTTAACTTCTCCTGTCTGTAGGTTGTAAACTCCACCTACTTCATATTTTACATCATCTCCAGATGTATTGTATGGACTCAGAGCAGGTACCTAATACTTATCTGTAGAAGGAACGAAAGACTTAATAAAGTTCATGTTTGATTTCATTACTGGAAATCCTCTAGTCCATTTGGTACCTTTGTGAAAATTAGAAAAAGCTTTTCTTCCTCAAGTATAGATAAATAGATGTAAACATATATATTGGTGTTTTTTTTTTTTCAGAAGTAGATTTAGAATATTATTGTGAAACACAATGTCTTGATGCAGGAGATATTTTCAGAGTGCATAGGTCCACATGTGCCCTGACTTGCCCATTCACAATGGCTCTCTCTCGTAGGGGCACACATATTGTCAGCAGCAAGCACACTTTGCATCCTACTCCACCCCATGTAGCATCATGTTTACAGCAGGTAGGAAATAAAAGTGACCTTGGGATGTTTAAGTATGGTCCAGACAGGCAACAGCTGAGCTCAATTGATTTTGCCAATGAATCTGTGTGTACATGTTCTCCTGAGCATGTGCATGGCCATGTATAGAGCATAGGATTATATGGTGTAAAGTTCTCCCTCAACAACTCAGTCATGAGGGAGAGGACTATCCACACCTACTCTAAGCTCTCACACAGGTAATGCATATTGAAGGTGTGAATGTACGTGGTAAGCTGACATCCATGATATTGCGATGCCCTTGTGCAGGGCACAATCCAGACACACACAGAAAGGGCTTTTATGCTACTCTTCCATTTCTCTCATCTATTATCAGCATAAATTCCAAAGAATTTATGGCATTTAAGTTACCTGATGGTTTAGTCCCTGCCTATATCCACAGCCTCGTCCTCTCATCACTCCTGCATACAAAGAAAGTTTCAGCCACCAGGAACGCTGTTTTCAGATTACAAGGAATGTTACAATATCATTTAGTGAGATGGTAACATAACCATAGGTCCCAGCTCCATCACATACTAGCTATGTGACCTTAAACATGTAACTTAAGTTTCATTTTAGTTAAATTTCATGGAATTTCATTATTACTTTGTTTATCACATTTCTTCTTAGAATACACATTGCCTCCCTTTTGGCTTGTTGAAATTTCTTTCTTTCTTTTTTTTTTTTTTTTTGAAGTGGAATTCTTTGTTGCTTTGTGGGTTTTTTTTTTTTTTGTATATTTTTTATTGGAGTTCAATTTCCCAAATATGGTATAACACCCAGTGCTCATCCTGCCAAGTGCCCCCCTCAGTGCCCATCACCCAGTCACCCTCACCCCCCGCCCACCTCCCCTTCCACCACCCCTAGCTCGTTTCCCAGAGTTAGGAGTCTCTCATGTTCCGTCTCCCTCTCTGATATTTCCCACTCATTTTCCTCTCCTTTCCCCTTTTTTCCCTTTCACTATTTCTTATATTCCCAGAATGAATGAGATCATAATGTTTGTCCTTCTTTGATTGACTTATTTCACTCAGCATAATACCCTCCAGTTCCATCCACGCTGGAGCAAATGGTGGGTATTCATCGTTTCTGATGGCTGAGGAATATCCCATTGTATACATAGACCACAGCTTCTCTATCCATTCGTGTACACTTAAAAAGGATGTGTACTGAAAGAATACTGCTAATTCAATATGAGAAAATAATAAAGAGCCATCAAACCATTTCACCTAAAATACATAGTAAGTCAAAGGCATGAGCATGATCAGAGAGGACTTCAAGAAGGAGCTGTCAATTAGATTGGGCCTGGAAGGAGGGCAAACACTGAGGAAAAAAGTCACAAGGAAAGTGCTTCCTAGTTTGATAGAAATATATTGAAATAGGAAACTCTAGGGCTTGTAAATGGAAAGATATTATTGCTCTTCATTGAATCACAAGATATGAGGAAAATTATAGAGGAAATGAATTTAGAAGGTTTGTTTATTCCAGAGCTAGAGGTTCTAGTATAACAAGGGTGACCTCCATCCTATGGGTGATAAGGGGCCTTATATGGTTCTTGAGGAGAAGGCAGACATAACCAGAGTTGTACCTGAGGGAAATTCATCTGGTAGTGATGGGTAAGATGAAAGGAATTGCCCCCCAAAAAGAATATTTCTCAAAATTTTCTTCATGAGGATTCTGTGAATCAGTCAGTATCACTACTTCAATCTCCTTCTATACACACACACACACACACACACACACACACAAACACAAACCAAATTAGTTACCAATTATTGGCATCTCTTCTTATAAGCAAACTGCCTTAGGGGTACATAGGTTTTATTAATTATGTTAGGTTTAAATATATTAATATTTAACTGTCTTCAACAAAGCCTGGCACATAGTAATTGCTCAGTAAATGCTTGTCATTATTGTTAACATAGTTAATGTTTTTCTTTTTGTTCTACCCCAAAAATAAAGCTTGCATCTACCCTCTTCTCTCTACTATCATGACCTTAGTTTAGATTTCTCATTACCTTTTAGACGGGAGCACTAACCTCCCTAGTAATTTCCTTGAGTCTAATCTTGACCTTTCAGTCTATCTTTCACACCAGAGTTCAAGGTCAAGAACTTAATACAAGTTTTGACTTCTCTCTCTCTCTCTCTGTCTTTTGTTGCCCTGACTTCACATTCTATATGACAAAAAGCTTTTCTGATTCTTTCTCCAAAACATATCTGGAACTAGGCTATTTCTCACCAACTGAACCACAGGCACTGTGATTTGAGTCACAATCATCTTCTTTGAAGATTGGTATAATATACTCCTAATTGGCCTCACTACTCCAGCTCTTTATCACCACAGTATATTCTCAACACAAAAGCCAGAGTATTCTTTTTAAATCATAAAACAGATAACATCATCACTTTGCACTGTGCAAAGTTTTCCCATCTCACCCACAGTAAAAGCTAAAGTTCTTATGATATCCAACAACATCTTATGTCATCTTAACCTCATGTGTGTGCACACGCACACACCCTTTGCCTCCTTCTCTTTTCTCCACTTCACTGATGTACTGATGTAACCCTAGTCTTAATGGCCTCCTTGCTGTTTCTCCACAGACTCAGGCTCCAGGCTTTCTCCTCACTTTAAGTTCTTTATTCTGACAATTTCCCGTGCCTGGAATAACCACCATGTTTTTATACACAATTCCCTCATCTTTATATAAGATCTGCTTTGAACATGTTCTTTAAAATTTCAACTCTCCCTGACCCTAAGGTACAATGACCACACTCATCCTGTTGTTTATGTCACCTTTTCATATACTCTTACACTTATACATGTTCTATATTTAATTTAACTGTTTACCTCTCCTCTCTATAATATAAGATCCATGAGAATAACAATTTTTTTTATAGTTAATGTTTTTCTGTTCAATAATATATCCCAGGACACCTGGCTGGCTCATTCAGTAGAGCATGTACCTTTTTTTTTTTTTTTTTTTTAAGAGCATGCAACTTGATCCTGGGATTGTTAAGTTTGAGCCCCACATTGGGTATGGGGAGTACTTAAAAATATATGCATATATCCCAACCTCTAGAACATTCCCCTGGCATATGATGGGTCTTAGATAAATAAATATTTTTTGAATTAATAAATTAGTTTTAGTCTATGAAATAACTTTCTAATAATATTGAAAAGACATTTGTTAGAAGGTATTGGATTCCCACTATAGGAAATTCAACCTGGGAAGGTTATTCATACTAGACACTAATGTTGAAAAGATAACTGGTTTCTATGAATGCACAGTATTTTCCTTTGTAAAATGCTACGATCCCCAATGCTCAATCAGGGAGTGTTAGTGCTGTTAAACAGCTAAAAGCATTAACAGAATGAAATGATTATAAAAATGTGTATTTAATAAGTATTATGTGGCCTTCCATTTTCTAGAAGTGGACTATACAAAGGGAATAAGACAAAAAGATTACACTCACAATAAAGATTAAACCTTGGGAGAAGACAGGCAACAGACAATTAAATGAGCACTGCAATTTCAGGGAGATATAATTGTTATTGAAGCAGTAAAACAGTAAAAGGAAGGAAAGCAAACCACTACCAATGAAGTTATTTAGAGAATATGGTCAGGAAATGAAATTTCAGCTACATCCTGCATGATGAGAAGATGTTACCAGTGCAAATACCTGGGGAAAGGAAGTCACAGAAGAACCAGACAGCAGTGCACCACAGGAGAAATGGACAGCAATGCACAAAGATGCTGACAGTTGCTGGCCTATATGAGGTACAAAGAGAACGCCTGTGGGTGAGAGTGAGGAGTATGGTGTGGGGTCAAAGGGTAGGCATGGCTGGATTGTGGAGATCACTTCATATCTTACTACTTTTGGAGGATCTTTTTTTTTTTTGCATTTATGAAAAAACAGTTCAAAATATTTGGGCAACTATATGTGTTTAATAACACACTTTCAGTCATTATGAAACAGGTATAATTAATGTTTTCTTGTTAGACTTTTATTTTTGAGATGTTTTTCTTAACTTCTGAAATTAGGTAGACTCTTACCACTCTATTTTTTTCTTAAGCTAAATTTATATTCCTGTGGCTGAAATGGTCTTTATTTGATATTTTCTACCCAAACGTAATAAGAAATCCAGTCCTTTACTGTATATAACTATTTTTCTGAGGTTTCAAAAGAAGACATTATGCTCTAATACCCTGAAGATTTATTTGTAAAACTTCTACAAGGAAAGAAGGGAAACCACAGAAAATTCTGAAGCAGGAGATGAAAAGTAAACACAGTAGCTTGTTGAAATATGGTTAGCAAATGATGAGGTGAACTGTAGAAAAAGAACTATGAATTCTCTTTAGGCCTGGAAAGTTGTTAAAGTTAAGAACCCATGAACTGATAAGTCAGGGAGGGAATGTTGCAGTTAAAGTAAAATAAATAAGATTCCACGAGAAAAGAAAATCATGAGTCTATTAAATTATTGAATATCAAAAACTTATAGGACTCTGCCTCTTGTTATTTTAAAATATAATTCAAAATTAAGTGTTTTAAAACCTAACTTTAAAAATAAGAATTAAGGGATGCCTCAGTGGCTCAGTGGTTGCCTTTGTCTCAGGTCTTGGTCCCAGAGGTCCTGGGATAGAGTCCTGAATTGGGCTCCCCACAGGGAGCCTGCTTATCCCTCTGCCTGTGTCTCTGACTCTCTCTCTCTCTGTGTCTCTCATCAACCAATACATAAAATCTTAATGAATAAATAAATAAACAATGAAAGTGAGTGTTAAGCCCTCAACATTATAAGAAATATTTTGTCGATGACCCCTTGTTTCCTAGAAATGTTATTGTGGGTTATGAAATACTTCTTATTGAAAAGGATAGGAGGAATGACACTGTTTCAAAAAAATAATATTTTAGTGTTTTGCTATTTTAAATTTGTAGTTTAGTTCTTTGAACAAATAAAGTTGACACTTTTTTTTGTTAAGAAAAATCTATTTAGGAAAGATTCCTAGTTTTTGCTCACTTACTCTTTTCTAGAACATATCTAGAAAAGCTAGACTAGACTAACTAGATATGTCCAGACAATATATCTTGACAAGTCACACATTTGTCCAAGATATAACTATAAACTAGAATACAGCTAGGCAAACTAGATATATCTATATAATATACCTGGGCACCTTATTTATTAATCTTTACTTCAGTTTAAATGCATTTCTTTTCCACACTGAGAGAAGTTCTTAAGATCTTATTATCTTTCTCTCATTTGTTCTTGAATTGCCCTGCCATATAATGTTTGGCCTGCATATAATGCAAATATTGAGCAACTTTAATGCTGCAAAACTAAGGATGAACTAGAGTTGGAGGGTAGAAGAACTCATATTTTACCTGTTATACTTAGGACTGATTGAATTTATTCTTAATATGCACTGATTTGTTATCTTTTTATTTTTATTTTTTTAAGATTGTATTTATTTATTCATGAGAGACACAGAGAGGGGTAGAGACACAGGCAGAGGGAGAAGCAGGCTCCCTGGGAGGAGTTCAATGCGGGACTCGATCCCAGAATCCCGGGGTCACACCCTGAGCCAAAGCAGGCGCTCAACTGCTGAGCCACCCAGGCACCTGATTTGTTTTCTTCTTAAGGACAAGTACAAACCTTGCTATAAAAAAAAAAAAACAAAACAGAATCCACACACAGATTATAGTAGCCTTGTTTGTTAATTGCCAAAACTCAGGAACAACCAAGATATCCTAAAGCAGAGGAAGCAGAGGAATGGATAAACTGTGATACATCCAGACAATGGAACATTATTCAGTGTTACAGATAAATACACTATTAAGCCATGGAAAGACATGGAAGAAATTTAATAATACTAAATGAAATATTACTAAGTGAAATAAGCCAATCTGGAAAGGCTACCTACTGTATGATTCCAGATACATGACATTCTAGAAAAGGCAAAACAATGGAGACATTTAATGAGTAGTTGCCAGGGGTTGAGATTGGGTGGGGGAAAGGATGAGTATAGGAAGAATCTAGAAGATTTTTTCGGTCAGTAAAACTATTTCGGATGATGCTGTAATGGTATATTGCTGTTGTTATACATTTGTTCAAATTCATAGAATATACCAACAGCAAGAGTGAACCCTAAGGTAAACTATGGATTTGGGGCAACTGCGAAGTGTTCATGTAGATTCTTAAGTTGTAATAAATGTATCCTTCTGG
Organism: Canis lupus familiaris; assembly: GCF_011100685.1. Lineage (NCBI taxonomy): Eukaryota > Metazoa > Chordata > Mammalia > Carnivora > Canidae > Canis > Canis lupus. The sequence continues at coordinate 21,360,265 of NC_049239.1, forward strand.
TGGGGATGTTGACAGTGGGGAGATGATGCATGTACTGGGGCAGGAGGTATACGGAAAATATCTATAATTCCCTCTTAATTTTGCTGTGAACCTAAGACTGCTCTTAAAAATAGTCTTTAAAAGGAAACAAAGAAAAACAGCTGTAAAAGAAGATAAATGTGATATATTTAAAAATAATCTATGAGTGTAAAATAATATTTTAAGATGTTAATTTAAAGACAAAAAAAGCAATTTAACATGGGGGAAAAATCATAACTTAAAGTTTCTTAGAATGACATCTTAAAGTACTTGCATTTTTCTTCACTATACAATTAAATCCCTAAATAAAAGACACCACTTTACTGGGGCTAATTCTTCTTGGAATGTGTAAAAGTACATTAGGAGGGCTTCATGGTGATTTTGTGACAATAATGATGGGGTAATTAAATGAAACTCAAGATTGTTCCAATAATAAAAAAAAAAATGTTGATGTGGCTTCTGTACTGAAAATAAATTCCTCTGACATCAACAACTAGAAAGCTCTCTCTCTCTCTCTCTCTCTCTCTCTCTCTCTTTTAATGTAGAATTTAAGAGATGTACAACCATGACCAATAAGATGAACAGTAGACACTGGTATTCTGCAGATAGGGAAAATATTTTTGCATCCCTGAAATTCATAACTGAATTTGAATGTCTCACATTTATTTGTTTACAAGTTGAATTAAAATGACTTTAATATAATTTTTTAATATCACATGCTTAAACTCTGCTATAATTCTAATCCTGAGTAATCATTCTGAAGGGACTTAGAATTCTCTTGGCAATTGAAAACTTTCTATTTAATATTCAGTTTTTCTCCACTATAAAAATGAAAGACTGAAAATTATTTAAATTATAATTAGTGTTATGGGTGCCCATATGATAGTCTACTTTCTTTGATAGTAAGTAAATGTGGCTTAGTATTTATGTTCCAAGCTTACCCAATTCCATCCTTGTAACCGTGAGTTTTGCTAGATGCTATGATATGCCCTAATCCCATTTAGCTGTGTTTTACCATCCCATAAAACCCCAAAGGTAGGAATTGTCTGTATATGAATGTTGGCCCTTTCCCAGACACCATCAATGTGGGATTTACAATCCTTTTCATTTCCTCCTCAGAAAACAGTTTCTGCTCTTCTCATCACTGTTTTTCCCTTTAGCCAGTATTAGATCTTCTCAACCCTCTTTGGATGTCTGGAGGTATCCTGAGGGAGTTCACTTTGATTAGAAAGTCTTAGGCCAATGTGTATGTAAATGTGCAAACCTTTGGTTTATGTTTCCTGGAATGCAAGGTAGGCTGCATCTTAAAATTTCCCCACATAAGGGGAATATTTCTAAAAAAAGAGGGAGGGGGAATATTTCTTCTAAAATTGTGTGCACACATGTGTGTGGATATGTGTGAGGGAGCTGTGTATGAGGAGTTTTTAGGCATTGTTCTAATTAAGAAAGTAAAAAGAAAGTAAAATTAATATTTTACTTTTATATTTATATAAAAAAATTATATTTTCTATAAGTGTTACCTAGAACAATGAAAAAGTAAGCACTTATAAATATTTTTAAAAGTGCATTTTTCCAGGGTGCCTAGGTGGCTCAGTTCGTTAAGTGTCTGCCTTTGGCTCTGGTCATGATCTTGGGGCCCTGGGTTGGACCCACGAGCTCCCTGCTCAGCAGGAAGTGCACTCTCCCTCTGCTCCCCTTACTTGTGTGCGTGCCTCTCTCTCAAATAAATAAATGAAATCTTTTTTTTTTTTTAAAGGTCCAAGTGGGGAGGGAAAGCATGTACACAGCTATTATGAAGATAGGAAACTATGGAAGCATGCAAACTTGATAGGAATAATTTAATAAGGGCTTGTAGTCACAGTTTTTAAACACTTTAAGAAACAAATGTGGTTACTCAATTAGTCAGGGTCTATGTATTTTATATTTGTGAACATTTATTCATTCATTTAACAGCTATTTCTTGGACATCCCTAGCACTGAGAGTAAATAAACAAGACAGTTGTGGTAATTATGCATAAGGAGCTTCAAGTCTGGGGTGGTTACCATAAGGCTACTGTGGGGATAGGTTAATAACTTCAGTTTGAACAAGTAACTTCTTACATTTGGTGATTCATTTCCAAGACCCTTTAGTAACCTCTGTTCACTAGTAAAGGAACATTTCTTGGGGAGGGAAAATAAATAAATAAAAAGTCTTTACTTTTAGAACATGAGAAATTATAGGGAAATCCTGAGAGGAAGCCTTTCACCTTCACTTGGGTTCATCTACAAGGAGGTGCTGTGATGTTAAAAGGACAGGAAACCTGATTTACTGAGCACCTTTCATAAGACACTTTCTTCAGTTATAAATGGAAAGAGGTAGAAGAGATCTGAGGCAGGGACAAGTCTCTTGCTTTGTGATTTACTAAAAATATGGTGGCCCATTTTTATTTAAATTAAATATATTTTATCAGACAAGTTAGTGTAGAACATTTATTTTTATTCTTTAATTTCCAAGTTATATTAAATTTCTCTTCATAAATTCACTGCTGAGTCACTGCCTGGTGAGTCATGGTATTTGCTCTAAATTCTTGGCTTATTGGAAGAGTTTGAATAAATGATCAACTTGTTGCTGATGTCGTGGAAATGTCTTTGGTTCTATTCTATCTCTCTCTTTCTCTCTCCCTTCCTTCCTTCCATAGTTCCTTCCTTTCTTTCTTTTCTCAAATTGATAGCAAGAGGAGACTTGGGACCTGTGAATGGTTTTGTGATCTAGTTTTCCATAAGACTCCTAATTAGTATGCTTTACTTTCCACTTACAGTCTTTTTCCTAGGACCATATCTTCATGATATCAATAAATAAGATGGGAAACAAGTTATCAAATTCAATGCAAACTCTAAATTGAATATATCAGAGTCTACTTTCTCTTACCAATGATGTCAGTGCCTATCTCAAAGTTGAAACAGAGAAGAAAGGAAGTGTTCAGCAACTTACTTTTCAATAATTATTTGTATTTCAGACTTCTAATCTGCTCCTTTTGTAAGCAACTTTCACATTAACACAGCTGACATTCTTATATAAAATCCAGAAAACCCCAGGGAGAGTGAAGGTTTAAGAAAATCCTTTTAAGGAAACCACACCTTTCTCTTCAAAGTAATCAGAACTCATAAGAGTTTTATAATAAGCAAGTCAGTCAAAAGCTCACCTATTTAGGATTTTTTTTTCATGCCCCAAACTCAAAGGTAGGATTAACTTCATTTGGTTTATTTGTTTTTATTTACTAGTTTACTTTTAGTTTTCTAAGTACCCAAATACATTAAACTTCCAACTTTTTCTGCTTTCTAGACATACAGATGTACAAAGAAATAGGCTAGTAAATGAACTTGCACCTAAAAGAAATTGGTTCTTGATTAGCTCTTTCCAAATATGTAGGAGGCAGCCCCTCCAAAAGGGAAAGAGAAATGTAAACTGTGTTTTTCTTTGTATTTCATTATGTCTTCCAATTTAGATGGGATTAGTCAAAAGGCCCAAAAAATTCAAACATGTCTCCAAACTGAGTGAATGAAACACTTGTAGTACATTTATTAATTGAATTCATTGCAGCTAAAGTAGGTAGGTGGAACTTATTTTAAAGCCTCCAATTAGTTATATTTAAGGTGAGCTTCAAAAATACTAAAATAGTTATTATACAACATACTGTTTAGTAGATGCTTTAACTTTTTAATTTTGGTCTTAGAAAAGGTTATAGGCAATAAAAACCAAAAGGAATGGGACAAAAGTTAATACCATATGTCTACACTCATTAACATATCTGGCCCAGAGAAATAAGACATATTTGAAGTTCTTCTTGCAGGTTAGCAGCTCCCATATTTTAGGAGAATTATGTTTAGATTCATAGCTCTTTGCCTTTTTTGAGACACAGCTTCCTGAGAATTACAAGGACTATTGTTCTCTCTACATAAGAAAATAGAACACATAAAATGCTTGCACAGACCTTCTGAAACTCAGACTATCAAGTTTTGAAAAAAGATGAAATCAGAATCAGATAAACATAAAGCTTTCTGATGCATGTGTGCCATTTTCACAACAAAATACAACCTGAATTCCAATGGCTCTGAAACCATGCTGTTCTCTGAAGGAGTTATCATCTATTTTTGTATTAATAAAGAAGCTTTACATTTCAAAGTAACTTTAAAGATTATAAATTGGATCGACTACTTTGGAAAGCAATTTGGAAGTAAGGATCACTGACTTTTGAATGAGTAAATTTACTTCTAGAAATGTGTTTTAGATAAATAATCTGAAATACAGGTTCATGTACAAAAATTATAATAATACATTATATTACCAGCTAGCATGTGTTTAGTAGGTTCTATAAGGTCAGCTCATTTTTTTCCCTATGGATTTTAACTCAGTCTAATAGCAATTGCCATATAGATACTATTTATTATCCACCATTTTAAGAAAGAAAAAAATCCCTGAAAGTTAAAATCATTAATAACCAGCCCTACATTTCAAAGAGAAAATGGCATAGTTGAGTTACGAATCCAGGTTGGCCTGCCCTTTTACTTTTACTGTTGCAATTTTTAGAGTATAGCTTATATTAATGGAAAATCAATATCCAATAATGAAAGGAAGTTTAAGCATCACGTAACTGTAGAAATAAGATGGAATATAAGAAAGACAGAAATTAAATTTCATGAAACATGTAATACCATGGGAGTTCTTGAGATATAAAATTACTGTATGAAGGAAAACTCAAAAATATCCATATTAGAAAATTATAGGTGCGGTATGAACATAACTTTGTATGTGACTTTGACAAAATTTGCCAAGCTCTTGGATTTTGTCTATCATTTCCATTACATTAAGCTGTTTATAGAAAGCATGCATTGCTTTTCTAGTAATAAAAATAAACTCTTCAGCTATATTTTGTAGTTGTTATCGATATCAAAATTTTTCACACTGTTAGCCAGGGCTACCTAAATTGAAAAGGAGAGAATTTAGTGCAGGCTCTCTGATAAGAAAGTGGAACGTGCCCCCTAGTGGCCACCATGTTTTTAAAGTTCTTTATTGTCTCTTCTTAAGAGTGATTTTACTTCATCTGGTATTTGATGGTAGTAGGAAGGAAATAGGCACCACACTACCAGGATGAATGGCAATGGTTTCTAATTAGGGTTTGAGTTGTTTGGAACACTTTGCTTGTACCCCACTATGGGGAAATTTTTAAATCAGATCAACAATTTAAATATGGATATTTAGCAATATTTTAAAATCCTACTCATTTCTCTTTACTTTGCCTGCTAACATTTTAAGCACATCTTTTTTTTAGGGTTTTCTAGAGTGAAATGTAGCTTTATTTTTACAAAGGCTAAATTCACTGCCAGTTAAAGTGCTTTATTTCTGAAGTCAACCTGTTTTTGAAGCTAAAAATTAGTCAGTGTAATGATGAAAAGAGTCTTGAAATGATATGGAAAGTGATGATGTATAAAAACATGTCTAAATGGTGAATAAATGTATGTGTATATTATAGAAAATCACAATACTTTAATGACAGATACCTCATTACTGTTATTATGACTTCTTTTGTGCACACTAGAAAAGATGCACAGACAACACATTCCTAATTGGGAAGATTTCACATTGTGAAGACATTAATGCTTGCCAAATTCAAAGCAAATTTAACATATTTCCTATAAAAATCCAATAAGAAGTAAGGTTTGGGTTGGGGGTTTTAAAGATTTATTTGTTTGTTTGTTTAATTTGAGAGAGAGAGACAGTAGGGGCAGAGAAAGAGGGAGAGTAAGAGAAAGGATCTCCAGCAGGGCCCCACACAAGGCTCCATCTTACAGCCCTGAGATCACAACCTGAGCCAAAATCAAGAGTCAGGTGCTTAACCAACTGAGCTACTCAGGTACTCCAAAGATTTTATTTATGTTTGTTAGAGAAAGAGAGAGAGAGAGAGAGAGAGAGAGAGAGGAGTGTGCATGAGCAGGGAGAGGGACAGTAGAGGGAGAAAGGAAGCTGACTCCCTGCCGAGCATGGAGCCCAGCACTGGCTGCGCTCAGGGCTAATCTCAGGACCCTGAGATCATGACCTCAGTGGAAACCAAGAGTCAGATGTTTAACTGGCTGAGCCACCCAGGTACCCCTAGGTTGGTGGCTTTAAATGTTTGGTTTCAGATCTTAGCCTTAATGCCCACTTGCTACATAACTCAGCCTCCTTATACTATGTAACTCCTTAATGGTTCTGCGTCTCAATGTTCTTCTTTGTAAATTATTCATAATAATAATTCAGTGTCTACTTCAGAGAGCTATGAGATTTAAATGATGCCAGGAATGCTTGGCATGAGGAGGAACTTAATAAACTATGGTAAAAAATCATTATTATTTTTAATTTATTTCCCTTCAGAATACTAGCAAGGCTATTTTTTTAAATTAATAAAATTGACCTAGGAAAAGTACTTAGAATAAGTTATTACTGAGAAAAAATAAAAATAAGGAACATTAGTCCTCCCTAAGTAATGTGGACCCCTAGGGAATTAGCCAATGCATCATTGTACATCGATAAAACGGAGTACTGTTTTGCTGATAAAAATATTCAGGTAGAGGGGCCCCTGAGTATCTCAGTCAGTTAGGAGTCTGCCTTCAGCTCCGGTCATGATCTCGGGGTTCTGGGATCCAGGTGAGCCTGCAGTCGGGCTCCCTGCTGATCAGGAAGTCTGTCTCTCCCTCAGCCCCTCACCCCACTCATGAGTGTGCGTGCGTGCACTCACACTCTCTTTTTCACAATCTCTGCCTCAATTAGGTAAATAAATACATCTTTTTAAAAATAATCAAGAAGATACATATGATAGAGTCATAGAAACATATAACATATAATTCCCTTGGCAGGAAGTTAGGTTTTATAGGTAGGGCATAGAACTACCTTTACTTACAATCCAAATTATTCTTAAAAATCTCTTAGGAAAGTGTCACATTGGAGACAATGGCCCTGAGTAAATAAGTTGATTTCTATATAAAGACAGTGTTTTACCCAACATATTTTCTTTAACTACTAGATCAAACTTGGTGCTGCAAATGCCTGTACTAGAAAAGTCATTGAATGGTCTTAGGAATTTGAACCAACAGAGAGAAACAAACAAGAGGAAAGACAATCCTTGTCTACGCTGATGCAGAAACATTCTGCTTATTGAACAGAAATGTCTGTGCAGTTTTTGTATCTTTTCCTACTTTTTTTCCTTTCCAAGTTATGTATATTTTACTTTGAATAAAGTAATGCAGGTAGAGCAGAAAGATATCCATGACCAAAAAAATTGCAGAATTATAATAATATGCTACTACAAAGATACACAATAAACACACATTATAAAAATGGATCCAACTATTCATTAAAGAGTGCGTTGTATGTATTTAAGGAATTATGCATTTATAAAAGAGAATTTCAAAAAATATAAATTGAGTTGTTAATTTGTGGTAGCTTCTGTTCAATAAAATCAGGAGGAAGGATTTTCTTGTTTTACCTTTGGATGTTCAAGAAGTATGTGTTAATTTTGTAATGAAAAAGCAAATATAGGGCAGCCCAGGGGGATCAGCGGTTTAGCGCCGCATTCAGCCCAGGGTGTGATCCTGGAGACCTGGGATCGCGTCCCATGTAGGGCTCCCTGCATGGAGCCTGCTTCTCCCTCTGCCTGTGTCTCAGCCTCTGTGTGTGTGTGTATGTGTGTGTGTGTGTGTGTTTCTCATGAACAAATAAATAAAATCTTTAAAAAAAGCAAACATATGTTAAATAAATGAAATAAAAAGGAAAACTAACATTTTTTAAAAGAAGGCTTTTGGAGCATTCTTTCTTAACATAGGGCTTACAACAAATTAGAGAGTAGGTAAAGAGAGCAAAAAGATGAAAATTTGCCGTAGCTCAGATGAATAACTGGATTCAAATATTGTATTACTATATAAATTTATATTTCTATGTATGCATGTATGTGTATCATAGTTATTAATTCCAATCCAATCTGATTCCTAGCTCCTGGAACTCACCACTGCTTCTCTATCATTTTTGCTACTGGTCTGGTTGAGTAAAGGGACAGCAAATTCTATTTGGAACAAATCAAATGCACAAATATAATTTGTTTAAACTAGATATTGTTTTTGAAATTTGTCCTAAAGAATTCATAAAATTGGGACATTTATTGTTTCAGTTTCCCCTATGAAAGATCTAGAATATTTAGTCTACATTTCTGCATGGCAATTAGCTTCAGGAAATGACAGATGAGTCTTCATCTCCCTTGTAGATATGACATGTGTTCTCAGTTTTCCATAGTCGTAACCAGCCCTGTTTCACTCACTTAAGTGGACTGCCTGACCTTTGATATTGACTATCACAAATGTGTCTCCTATTATGATGGCCTCAAAATTGGTCTGGAGTTACTTTCAAGCTGCCAATTTGATTCTATGTACCAAAGATGATTATGTAGCTGTTGGCTTTAAATGAGGGACTTAAAAATCTGCCACAGTTCCTTCTCCATCACTTATTTTCCTTGTAAATCCTTTAATTTATCTAGAGTTGCCTTTCATTGTTCTCTTCTACACTCCAAATGCACACCTTCTATCATTCAGTGAAAGTGAATGTTTACTGAGTACAAACCACATGCCAGGTGTGGATATAGAGTTCGTAATACTGAGGTTAGACAACTAAATTACTGAGTCTCAATTATTTTTTTTTTAAATTTTATTTATTTATGATAGTCACATAGAGAGAGAGAGAGAGGCAGAGACACAGGCAGAGGGAGAAGCAGGCTCCATGCACCGGGAGCCCGATGTGGGATTCGATCCCGGGTCTCCAGGATCGCGCCCTGGGCCAAAGGCAGGCGCCAAACCGCTGCGCCACCCAGGGATCCCACTGAGTCTCAATTAAATTGCTGTAGCTGATGATAACAATACACTAGGAAAACCAGGTAACTCAACCTGCAGGAGAATAAGTCAAAGAAAGCTTAATGAGAGTGAGATGAAATTATTTAATAATTAATTGTTGGAGATAAGTTTGGATGTGAACTCGAGAATACAGTAGCCATAACACACGGTTTGATTTTCTGTGGAGTTACATCTTATCAGGCAGCTATTAGCTATACAAAAAAAAGCTATTGGCTTAAAAAAAGGAAAATGTAAAGATAAAACAACCATTTTCATGTATTTTCAATGCATGTCATTAAAAAAACTATACTGCATAGCACATTAACATTGAAGCATAAATTTTGAAATATAAATAATTATTAATAATCTTTTTCCATGTCATTATTTTCTTAAATGTCAGATAATTCTATCCATTAATTTTGGAAATGTCAGCATCCTGTAATGAATGCATAATATACTTATAAAAATAGAATTCTCAGGGAACTAGAAAAATGAGCATATTTGTATGTGTATCTGAAATCCCCAATTACTTCAGATTCAGCAATAAAAAGGGACTGGAGAAGAGTAATAAGAACTATTGAATTTTAGAGCTCCATCTGCTGCTCTATCTTATTATCACATGTTGCTTTGTAAAAATACTATAAATTTAATAAGATTCCAATCTGTGGAGGAAACAACAACAACCACCACAGAGTCTTACTCAATGCATCATGGTAAGTCTAACAACAATGTAGTTATTTTGTAATTGGGTGAATATTCTCAAAACCATAGATAAGCTTAAATTTATATATCTTAAAAATAAAAAAGGGAAATTAAGGAATTTGACACTCCATCAGAACATTCTCAAACATAAAATATAATTATTTGAATAAATCAAAGTTACATATTGTAATACAAGATTAGACAGATATATGTACACTTTTCTTTCCTAAGTCAGTATATACTTTGTACTTGTTTTCATTACATTTCAAGTTACGCTCTCCAAGCAAAAGAATGCCTCAAAAAATGAAGAGGGATTCTACAATTAAATGCTTTCTACTTTTTTTTTTTAGAGAATGAGCAATAGCTGTCAGGATGGGCTCTGTCCTTCCCACTGAAGACCAGCTCACTCCTCAGCGTATTCTCTGCTCCACACTCTGTCCCTTCACACGAACCAGTCATTTCCTGTCTCTCTTGTGCTCCTCTCTTTCATACTCTCTCTTATGTATTTTTTGAATTTCCAGGTTGGGGCACGATCACTACACTATGTTTCTAAAAATATGAGTATCTGATTTTTTATTATAGCTAATCCAATCATTTCCTAGTAAGACACTCTCAAGTTTATGACAAGGCCAGCACAGTGTGTTTCCATAAACATGGATATCTGACTTTTATCACAGCTGATGCATTTATTTTCTATTAAGAATGTCAACTGACTTATAAAAATTTGAACTATCGATATTACCTTTTCTCTTTCAAGTGACCAAGTTGTTTTGAAAACTAGACTCCCTTGCTCATACTTTACTTTGAAAATAACTTTTCTTACTGTACAAATTTGATCCTACAGATGTGTTTAAGTCCCTCCTATCTTACTTTTAAAAAATAAATAAATAATCCAAAACCAAACAAAATAACTCCTTTGAACCTGCTCACACCTCTAATGCCATCCATATCCTTTCCCATTTTCAATCCAGCTTCGTGAAGCAGCAGGCTACTCTCCATCTCTTCACTTCTTCACTTCCCACTTCCACTTCTGTCCTCGGATTCTACAAGAACTTCTTTAGCATATCACCAGCAACTTCCTAGCCTAGTCCAGTAGACATTTTTCAGTTCTTACCTTTCTGAATCTCTCTACATCTTTTTTTTTTTTTTTTTTTGGAATGGCTAATCCCTTACTTCTTAAAATTTTCAAATCTTTTGACTTATATGACCTTTGTTATTTCTGTTCCCTTCCTACATTTCAGATCCAGGTTTATGTCTTGCTTCTAACTTTTACTAGCTCTGCAGTCTTAGTCAAGTAGGTTACATGAGCTATATAGAATTCAGGGCTTTTTTGTTTTGTTTTGTGTTTTAGAGAGAGAGAGAGAGAGAGAGAGATGGGGGAGCAGAAGGAGAGATACAGGGAGGGAATCTTCAAGCGGGCTCCCAGCTGAGTGCAGAGTTGAAGGGAAAGATGAATCCCAGGACCCTGATTATCATGACCTGAGCTGAAACCAAGGGACACTTAACTGACTAAGCCAACCAGGAGCCCCAGAATTCAGGATTTTTTCATGTAAAAAATGGAGATAATAATACTTACTTCTCAGAGTTGTTGAGAAAATTAAGTGGCAACATACATGAAATATCTAATGGCATGCTCAGTTAAAGGCAACTCTTTTTATTACTTTTTTTTCTATTAACCTTAGATTTACAGATAATTAAGCAAAATATCCCAAATCAAATATTGGTTAGAAATATGAACTAAACATAATTTGACTTTCTTGCAAATTCTAACCTGGAAGAAGGAATGCAAAATACATACATATTTTTATTTTAGAAGTTTCATTCAGTTATATTATTACTTCAACAATTTTGAAACTATTTTAGGAACATCTTTATTTAATAAATTTATAGCATTTTGAGAATCTGGGAATTGGAATAATGTGCAAAAGAAATTAAATATGATGAATATCTCAAGCATTCATTTTTATTATTTATTCATTTATTTATTTGTAGAGAGAGAGCACAAGGGTGCAGAGGGACAGAGGCAGAGGAGAAAGAGAATCTCAAGCAGACTCAGAGCACAGAGCATATTCTGGGGCTCCATCTCATGATCTTGGGATCTTGGCCTGAACCAGAATTAAGATGGGACACTTAGCTGACTGAGCCACCGAGGTACCCCTCAAGCAGTTCATTTTTTTAAAATGATCTTACACATGATTTGAGAAAGAAGTCTACATGGCTTCCTTCTACCTGAACCTTTTCTTTCTGTTGAAGTCCATTCTGCTGTGAAAATGAGGATGTCCTACTGTGTACAGCTAGCAAAGTCATGATAAGTGAGCAGTTTTTCATTAGCTTTATAGCTTTGAACAAATTTCTTGTATGATCTAACCTCAAACAATCTTCAGTTCTAGGACAGAAGGCTGTTAATACTGATGAAATGACTTGTTACCACAATGCAGCCCCATCTGGCCATCACGTGCTCAGACTCCATTTCCTCTTTCTACCCTTACCTGTCAGGGACCATAATGCTGGCTTATTTGTATCTTTATATTCTCCCAGGAATGACAATCTCTTTCTGTGGTTGCAGCTGTCCTATTAGAACCATTCAGTAAAACACTATATAAAGAAGAGGAAGGAAATTACATTTTAAGTCTGATTAAAATGCTCTGACATTTGCAAACATATCATTATATTATATTCTAACAAAATTATGCAGTAGTTTAATGACCTTGGAGGACTCTTCAACTGAGCATGATCTTTCATACTGAATTAATCTCAGAAAGGAATGCTTAGCTCTGCCTTTTCCTTTCTGCTCTTTTCTATCTGGTTCTCTGCCCTGTGAATTCTAGAGACTTTGACCTCCCCAAATTCCCAACTCTATCTCATCCATGTAACTCAGAGTTGGTATAAAACTATTTCCCTTACATTGTATTGAGAGGGTTAAACATCAAATAAACAATGTACCAAATATAGAGGTTATAAAGGTACCTGCCAAGAAAATTAATACAATTAACTAAAATTGGAAGATACAGATGAAAGAGGAGGAGGGGAAGTAAAGTGTATTAATTTCATCACTGTTCATAGTAGAGTGTCAACCAACAGAAATTTAAATGCATTGTACCTCGTACCTATTAATATAATTATTAAAATGAATATATAGACCAATTATTTATTTATATATATACACACACACGCACGCACACACACACACACACACACAGATTATATAATTAGAAATTGAAGTGGAAAAAGAGTAAAAATTAAAAGCATTACATGAAATATAATGCCAGAACCAAAACCAAATATAGTTTCATCATGGCAGCCCCGGTGGCTCAGCAGTTTAGCACCACCTTCAGCCCAGGGCGTGATCCTGGAGACCCAGGATCAAGTCCCACATCAGGCTCCCTGCATGGAGCCTGCTTCTCCCTCTGCCTGTGTCTCTGCCATTCTCTCTCTCTCTTTCTTTCTCTCTCTCTCAAATAAATAAATAAAATATTTTTAAAAGTTCGAATACAGTTTCATATCTGTAAATATGACTGGCTAAAATGATAAATTGAAGGAAAAAAATCTCTCCTTGAATCATAAAATGAAATGTTATGCATTCAAAGGAAAGTTCAGCAAGAACTTGGTGGAAGCCTTGCAGCAGGTGGCTTGTCCATGGAGTCCCTTGTTTACTAGGAGTGGTTCTCTCTTAGCATCCCTTCCGCCTCCAATGTTTGGCTGGGAGCAGCCCATGGGAATTGTGCCTGGGGCACATAGATACTCAGGACGGATTTCAGAGTATAGACACTGGGCTCTTGGTCAATTATGCTCTCCCAATTAGAGGTCTGGGAGGCCCATTCTTTCTGTCGCCATAAGGAAGCATTGTTTCAGAGATCAAAATAAAAACAAAAGCAAAAACAAAATGCCAAAATACTGTTCAAGCAAATACAACGAATTCAAATCACCCTCCTGAATCAATGGATCATTTACTGAAAATGTGTGGTCTCTCCTCAAAAACTCCATAGTGCTTTGTTATTCCCTTGTATAATGTTTCACACTTATTTTAAATGTTTATAATGTACATAATGTATGTATGTATGTAAGGAATAATATATTTTATGTAATATATATTTTATGTCATTGGTCCATTAAATTATAAATAGCCAGAATGGGCAGAAATGCAGAAAGGCAGGCTTTGGTTTTATGGGGAAAAATGGAAGCGGAATTCATGTTTATTCCAGCTTTTTGTCATATTCCTTGATCCTTCATATTGAGTGATTCCTTCATCAATGTTATATGAAGAAAAATAAGAATAAATAAAAATTTGGTAAAGAAAATCATTAAAAATCATTAAAAATTGAATCCAATAAAAACAATGCTGTAAAAGAATTCTAGGAAATTGTATGCTTTATTCTCCTTAAAAGCAGTAAAATGTACTGCAACATAGAATGGAACTTTTTTTTTTAATTTTTTATTTATTTATGATAGTCACACACAGAGAGAGAGAGAGAGAGAGAGAGAGGCGGAGACACAGGCAGAGGGAGAAGCAGGCTCCATGCACCGGGAGCCCGATGTGGGATTCGATCCTGGGTCTCCAGGATCGCGCCCTGGGCCAAAGGCAAGGGCCAAACCGCTGCGCCACCCAGGGATCCCTTTTTTTTTTTTTTTTTTTTTAATTTTTTAGAATGGAACATTTAACAATTTTTTTAAAGGTGGAGAAATGCAAATTATGTTTCAAATATTGCAAATAGGTGTATATTTTTGTAACAGTTTTACTAAGCTACAACAGAATGGAGTAGAAACACTGGGGGTTATGTGTACTATGTGTTTTTTAAATTATTATTTTATACTGCAGAGAAAATAATAACAACAATAAAATAGTAATTTAAGACAAAAGACAAAATCAAGTGAGGTTCTCCATATATTATAGCAATATTAGAAAGAAGTCAAATTTTAATGGAGCCCACATGGCTTCTGAACAAGCTTAAGTTCCTAAATCTTTATTGCTTGCCATAGTCTCCCATGAATACTCAAGAGAGTTCTTAAACAATAAATCTAATTTTAGTGGTAGAGTGGGCCTCAGCAGTTAAATCGTCACAGGGCTGGTATCCGATCACTATCTTTGGAGGAAGTTGTAACCTTTCCTTGAACATGCTCCCTACATGTGCAAGGGCACCTCTGTTCTTCATTCAGTCTTCCATGGTGCTTGCTGCCTTGTCTCCTGTGGGCTAACATTAACAACTGCTACACGAATGAACTCTGTAGTTATCAAATAATACTTCAAACGAAGGCTACCGGGTGTAGTCTTAGATCATTTGTCTCTGCTACTAACTCAATGTAATTAAATATCCTCTCTGTTTTTCTCCTTTCCATATTTGTCAATAGTATCCTTAAAAAGTGAGTGGTCACAGGCGCTAAGTACTAAATAAGTGGGTATGGTTGTTCAGGGTCTTCAAACTTAGCAATCAGCTGAAGTGCTGCTTGCAAATACGCTTTTAGCATATTTAAAACACCAGGGATGCTGTATATTATTCTGGATTAACAATCTCATGATTAATTGTTTTCTCATCTTCTGAGAAGAGTTTAGTAGTAGGGATGATTTATGGCATCACATCTGCAATTTAGATGAATCGATCATACCTAGGCCTTCATTTGTATAATCAGACTGCTTTTTCATTGTCCAGGAAGCTCTTGGGTGGGTAGAAACAGGATTCATGTAATAATTTTTTAGAAATTGTTAATGATTCTCAGAGCCTTTGCGTAAATTAACTAGGTGTACATAAATCAGTAGAAAATCAGTCTTGCATTTACATAGATGACAGAGTAATTTGTAAATAAAAACATCTAATTTGTACTCTTGTTATTATATACCACATGCATACATTACTTTTTTCAAAATTAAAAAAAAACTCATTTAAAATTTTTTTAAATTTTTTTTTAATTTTTATTTATTTGTGATAGTCACAGAGAGAGAGAGAGAATGAGGCAGAGACACAGGCAGAGGGAGAAGCAGGCTCCATGCACCGGGAGCCCGACGTGGGATTCGATCCCAGGTCTCCAGGATCGCGCCCTGGGCCAAAGGCAGGCGCCAAACCGCTGCACCACCCAGGGATTCCCATACCACATGCATACATTACTTTTTTCAAAATTAAAAAAAACTCATTTAAAATTTTTATAAGAGTTGAGACACAAATATATTTAAGTAATTTTCAAAAATCTTAAAATAGTTTTAGGTTTATGGAAAAGTTGCAAAGATAATACTAGGAGTTTCCAAATATCCTATGCTTAATTTTCCCCATTTTTAGTATCCTATATAGTATGGCACATATATCACAACAAATGAACTGATATTAGTTTATTATTATTATTAATGAAAGTCCATACTTGATTCAGACTTTCTTTGTTATTATCTAATGTCTTTTTTCTGTTCTAGGATAACATCTAGGATATGACATTAAATTTAATCATCATGTCCTTAAAAGCATATTTCAACTATTAGTTTTTTATGTCCATTAAATGTCTAGTTTTTTATGTCTATTAAAATAGAATTCTGAGTACAATCTAATTAATTTTAACATTTGGGTGCCACATTTTAAATAATAATTTATATTTTTAAAATTAATGTTTAAATATTTTTATTAAAATATGTAAAGATATGTCATGGTATCAAGTAATCAAATATGAGATCAATCATATCATGATATTGGAATATTTGAAAGTGCAAAGGAACAATAAAAAATCTATAAACTCCTATTGCCCAGAGACAGTAACAACGTTTCATCATAATTTCTTCTCTGCTTTTTATCTAACTTATTTTCCTTAAGAACTGGCAATCATATTGTTTATGCAGGTTCTTAACTTTTCCTACTTAAAATAGAGATTGTTTACAAAAAGCATTTTCTCGGTGACAAAATATTCTATTTTAAAATGTATTTTAAATTAATTTTAAATGTATTTTAAATTAACCCTCAAAAAATGGATTTCCTATTGAAAATCATTTAAATCCTTTTCAATATCTCTTTACATATAGGTCCCAATGAAATAAAAAAACACATTATTGAGGTATGATTGACACACAAAATGCTGTATATATTTAGAATATACAATTTGATGAGTTTGGAGATGATAAGATAAGATGATAAGATAACAATCAGCCACAGTCTATGCTCTAAGCAAATCTATCACCTCCTAAAGCTTCCTCTCACCCTCTTTATTTACCTTTTAATTTTGGTGAGAACACTTAACATTTTTGACAATAATCTTTATCATGTTTCCACATTTCTTTAGGAGCCATTTATTTTTTTTATTATTTACTACTTTCCAAATAGAATTTCAGAGTGTACCCAAAACACACATAGTGTATTTAATACTAACTCTCTAGTAAAGCATTGGAAAAGATTATCTGAAATAAATTTCTGCACTAAATAATATGAACTATTCTGCACGAAAGAATATGAACATTTTAAGGCTTTTGATAAACACTGACAAGTTCCAAAAAGATTTTATCCAAAGGCACTGTATGAAAGTGTTTTCTCAAAACCCTTCCCAATACTGGACATTTTTCTTAAAAACATAAATAGTAATTTGTTAAGTAAGCATTGTTACCATTTGCATACTTGAATTAACATCGAAATATTTTCAAATATTTCTAGCTATTGCCGTTCCTTTTCTTTAAACTATTCATTTATATCCTTTACCCACTTATCTATCGTGACACTGGGATTTATCATACCAATTTTAGCTCCAAATAAGTTAAAGTTACTAAAATTTTTATCTCATATATATTGTGTTTATATTCAAATAAATTCAGTGATATGGACACCTAAGGACATTAAATATTTATTCAAAATATTAGTATTTTCATCCGCAGTATCTTTTATTGCTTTCAAGGTAAAACGTACTCAGTATTCACTTACTATTAACCATGATATTTCATTTATTTTCTTCTATCTGTCTTAAGAGTCAGTATACCATTGACCCTGGGCTCCCTCCAGTTCTTGCTGGTTATGCCAAGAGTAATAAGGCTTTGGCCCCTCTTTGCCCATGCCTTTTTCTTGGGGTCATATTTGCAGCCAGCAGCCTTGAATGATGAGATAACCTGTGCCCCCAGACAAAGATCAGAGTTGTCTATTGTTGACCATAAAAGCAGTAAATTCCTTGAGCTCAGTGTTGCAGTTGCAATGAAAACCCACTAAATACACAATGTCTACCTGGGTCCCCCCACAAAACCCCAGTGGGATTTGGAGAAACTATGCAAAGAAGATGCTTGTACTACTGTTGTATTATATCTAACACTCTTTTATCTTTGATCCTGGAATACTGGGTCCTCTGAGAGCATCCATAAAACAGTAACGAATTTGCTCGTTTTTATGAAGGATACAACCCTAGACTGATGGTTTTGACAAAGATGAAATGCAGACACAGACATAGCTTTCTGGAAGCAGAAGAAGGAAGACCTGGGTGGGCTGAATTTGGGGCTGTGAGGAGACTTCCTAGGAGTAGTTAATACATGCTTTTGCCAAAGACGTGGGTAAGGTGGGGGAATAAGGGCCCCACTATCCTACTGTGAATGAGTCTGAGCAGCAAGAGGTGGGATCAAAACAAGTGTTGCCTAAGTTGCTCACTTTTTGTCAGACAGGAGGAGGAGAGATGCTATTATGACAAGGGGGCAGTAGGGGATCCTCCAGCTGAAATAAATGCTGCCAGCGATGAAAATATAGAACTCTAAGTGTACAGAAAACATTAAAAAAATTCTTGGACCCAAAAGATCAGGAGACAAATGCAAAATCTAGTTTGCTGAAGTGCAGCTGCTCTCCCCACCATACGCCCTTACCCTTTTCTCTTTCCCTAATTTATCCTCATCTCATCTGCTTTAGGAAAAAAAGGCTGCATATGTTGGGGATCTAGGGGAGGAAAGACACACATTTTTATAGCTCTGTTGAATACATGCACCCAAGTCACATTCTATGTGGCTGTGTTGCAGAGTAGACGCTAAGACAAAGGTAGCCAAAGTTCCAGGAATTGCAAGGAGGACCCATAGCTGTGGGTGAGGAGATGGTCTGCAGAAAGGGGTCCCTGGTATTGAGTGTTTACTAGAGCCTGGAGTTACGTGTGTTTTTTGTAATAGATGAGGCATCAGTGGTTTGGAATGCTTCATATTATATAAACTAGGATATGGGAATCAGCAAAGTTAAAATTAGTAAGTCATCTGGTTTTTAAGGATATAAAAAACTGATATACTGAGACCTGGCTAAGTTTTTATGAAAATATCACTTTAACATTTCTCACCTGACTAAATAGTTTCTCCTCTTTCAGTCTCATGGACTCTGCTTTCCTTTATCACATATGGACGCTCTGAATCAAATCTGGGGCCACTCGACTATATGTGTCAAGGACCTGAAGCTAACTACAGATGAGGAAAAGGAAAACCTGGTGTTATCCCTCTGGACAGAATGCTTAATCCAGGTAGTCTAGGGCCTGTCCCAGAACCACAGTGACCGTCTCAGCCACACATGCAGAAAGAAGAGCAAACATTTACGTGCCAGGGAGCTCCTGGTGCTTGGAGCCCGCAGCTGGGAATGGTTTTACGACAGCTTTCCTTAAGTGAGACCTGCCTGGTTCTGGGAGGCAGGTGCACAGAAGAAAGAGGAGACCAACAAAACCGTACTCCCGACAAACTCCTTTAATCCAGTGTGATAGAAAAGGCACAGCTCCAATAAATGTATCACTGAAATTTAAATGTTGTTACCTGGCTTTGTTCTTTGGAAGAAACAACTTTAAAGAGCTTCATTGGCTCTACAAAAATCTTTCAATTAACACAAAGAAAAAAATTTTAAATTGGTTTTTCACAATGAAAATATACATACATACCTTTGTGTATACACAACCCTCCTCCCTGAAAATAAAGTTACCCCCATAACATAAGTTTCATTAAATACTGCCACACTGTGAGGGGCGCTCACATCTAGGGCATACAGGAGAAAAGTTTTCCCTACTCACCTGCTCTGGGACCTCAGTTCCCCACAGCCTAGCTTTCTCTGTTCCAGTAGATGAACAGCATGATTTCCTGGCAGCTGTGGCAATAGCCTCCAACAAGTGTGTGTTAACCCCCTTGGTCTGTGTTCTCCACGAGGAAAAGTGGACCTGGATTTAACAGACAGGGTTTGGGCAAACTGCATTGAAAAAAGAAAATGAAAGCAACCTTCTGGGTGAAGGCTTTGAGATTTTTCAGTGTGCTGTCCTTGTAGATTCTGCTGTTGAATGTATAATATAAGAGCTTTGCTTGTTCTGTAAGTGCTCACAAAGTCTAGAGTGAATTCTTCTGCTCGGGTGTCCCTCCTTGTGGAGAGGTGGCCCCTATCTTCTCTTGTCTGTGCTCTAGTAAAAACAAAATAGAATCCAGGGCGAAATGGGAAAATTACAGTTTTAGTGATTATTTAGATGACAATTGCTACACAAGGAGAGGTAATTTCCTTGTACAGGAGTGACACCTGTCTGAAGCAAGTAAGTTCTTTCTAAAAACGGTTCAACAATGGGAAGGGAGTTTGGTCCTACTGCAGCTTAGCACCTGAAAGATGGTGGTTTTGAGTCTCCCAGATTGATTGATGCCCTCCTTTTAGAGTAGGTCAAATCAGACACCATGATCAATAAGGCAAGGGCCCAGCAAGCCTTGCTAATCATATAGAAATTTATGGCCAGCTTTGCCCTAGTGTCATCTTGGTTATATATAAAGTAGTAGCAGCGACCTTTTAAAGCCCAAGTAGTCTTGGATAACACCATGTATGACAAGCGACACTGGAGCTCCTGAGTGATCCCGCCCATGAGGCTTAAGCCGATGTAATATGAATCAAGTAAAGTTTTACACCAAACCCTGAACTGGAATGACTTGAGCCCCTTTAGGTAGCATTTGTACATAAGGAAGATTGGCTATGGGATATCTCCCCGGGGAAGCTTTTTGGCTCATCCATTGCTTGCTATAATTAGTGGCAATAACCAATAAAGTAAAGATCAGCAGGTCCCTTGGGTGGGTCTCCACGTAGTGAGACTTCTATCATATTCTCTATTTCTTCTTTTAAGTCTTCACAGTAGGCTTAACTCTTGGTATATAAACCCAAGTTTTAACAGGTAAAATACTTTTATCTTTAAAAAGAAAAAGTAGCACACCTGAGTGATTCAGTAGGTTAAGACTCCGACCCTATATTCTCCTCAGGTCATGATCTCAGGGTCATGGGATCAAGCCTGGTATCAGGTTCTGCACTCAGGGCGGTCTGCTTTTCCCTCTCACTCTGCTCCTTCTCCTACTTGCGCACTTGTGCTATCTCTCTCTCTCTCTAAAAAAAAATAAATAAATAAGATTTTTAAAAGAAAAATTATTTTATGTAATCTACTGTTATCAGAAATCTAATTTGAGAATCATACCTAAACAGTTACTTCTTTGTTCTACCTTGGTAGTCATCCTCCTCAGAAATTAAGTCACCCTTTTGGAGACTAAAGTAAATTACACTGATGGAGAACTGTAGAGTAACATGATTTGTGAGGATTGTTTTAAAGGCATGAGTTATCTCTCCTCTGGTATCATGGTTGATTATAAACAGTGGCCCAAAGAACAGGTCCTATGAAGGATACAGAAGATCTGAAGAAGATTCCCTCCGAGTTTATAATCTACCACATGTTGGTTAGGGGAGAAAAAAGGAGGGAGCTAAGGGCCTCCAGGGACAGAATAATACTAAGAGCCAAAATCCCCAGAAGCACAACTCTTAGGATGCTGAACTTTGAGCCAGCAATGGAAATGTGAACTTAGTATAGAATCTGTGCAGCATAAAATATCAAACACAGAAGGAAATATAATTTTGGGAAAACTAGTTTACAATATGATGAAAAATGAAGTTCTTTCCTTACCTCTTACCTGTGAAAAAATAGTTCCCCCGTTGTTTAAAATCTAAATGAGAGATCTACACTCTACAGTAAAATGAATAAAATGGGAAATGTGTCTTAAACATGTCAGAAACCATAAACTGCAAAATGGAAATATAGTGGATCTGACTACTTCAAAATTAGATTTTCTTCAAAGATAAATTTTGCACAAGTCCAAAGAACTGTTAAAAGACATAGTTCTTTTTTTTTTTTTCATGGAAAAGGAAATAAGAATTTCCAGTAAGTGTGATCAATTTATACACTTTAGAGATGTTTCATTAGTAATAAGAGAAATGAAAGTAAGAGAGAGAGGAATTACTTAATATCCATTATGCAGGCAGAGAATTCAGTTTTAAGAAAGCCCATGCTTGGGATGCCTGGGTGGCTCTGTGGTTGAGCGTCTGCCTTAGGCCCAGGGCGTGATCCCAGGTCCTGGGATCGAGTCCCACATCGGGATCCCTGCAGGGAGCCTGCTTCTCCCTGTGTCTCTGTGTCTCTCATAAATAAATAAATAAAATATTTTTTTTAAAAAAAGAAAGCCCATGCTAGACTGCAATCTGGAATTATTAAGTGAAATTAAAGTTGTCTATACTTTACGATCCTATAATATCTCTCCTGAAAAATAGTGCACCCAGAGAAACCCTTGCACAGATGCATTAAAGTATATGTAGAAAGACATTTTTTCAGTGCTGTATGTGTTAATTGTAGGCAATGTAACTGCCTATCACTAAGCAAATAGACACAACTTGGCAAATGTCTAAGAGAGAATATTATATAAGCACAATATCAGAAACCTCAATGTGCATATGTGCATGTGTGTGTCTGCCTAACTTCAGAGAGAACACAATATTGCATGGTTCTTAAGAGAATAATTTTGAGCTTAAAAGGGCAACAGAATGAAATTTGTACCATGGTTTCA
The DNA here is from genome assembly GCF_011100685.1 of Canis lupus familiaris. Taxonomy (NCBI): domain Eukaryota; kingdom Metazoa; phylum Chordata; class Mammalia; order Carnivora; family Canidae; genus Canis; species Canis lupus. Next base: position 21,382,667 of record NC_049239.1, read on the forward strand.
TCTATGGAAATTAAAATACACAAAATATTATTGTATATTTTCAATTTAAGTATGTATATATTTCACACATAACTGTTGGCAACTATTGACAAAAGAAGAATGAAAGAAAGCATGGGTGATGGGCAGAAATGTAATAATATAAAATACAAAAAAAATGCCTAGAACAGACCAATGACTATCATTTTCATGAACCAAAGAGTGTGATGAACTCAACTCTCTGCTCTAGCTGATACCCACACATGGGAGGGGGTCAATGTTGGTCAGAAACCTCTCTAAAACCCCTAAATTTCCAAGAAACATGCTAACTAATAGAGATTTTTAATGCCTTAATTCAAATTATTGGTTAATTTGGAGACTTAGAAATACTAAAATAAGTTGAAAGAGTAAATTTTTAATATTTCCAAGCATATGATTCTCTTAAAGCTGACAAATGCAACAATCATTAAGTGGCAACTTCTATTTTTCTTAGCCTTAGGGTTTTTTGAAGATATCTTAGAGGATAAGTAGATAAAACTTTAAATCATCTTTAAATAAGGAAATCTCTTATATATTTGGCTTCTTAAGATGTATTCTGATGCAAGAATCCATCATTAAAAAATCTTCACAATTTTAGAATATTTTACTAAAAACAATCTTGAAGCATAATTTAATATAATAATATTTTTGAATTATTTATGATGGTTTTACTAAATGAGAGATCTATGTATGTAAAATCTGCCTTTATAAGACCTTCATATTCTATTTCATAAAGAAAATAATGGTACATGCGATGATTTACTTTTTGAGTGGTGCTGAAAATTCAATACAACTTAGTATTATATATTCTTTCAGATAACCCAAATTTAAATAAGGGAGATTATATTTTAACATCATAATTGTAGTTTGTTTTAATTACTTTGCATTTCATACAGAGCTATGAATCACCTCATCTGATTGGAAATATAGTTAAATAATTAGATTCATGAGTCTTTCTTTTCTTTCAATTTTTATATACAGTAGATAGACAAAAAAGTTCAGGCAGTAACTCAAGTCTCTCACATTATTCTAGTTCATATATTAACACTCTTATGTTATTCCTTTTGTGAGAATACTAAATTCGAAAAATTGTTTTAATAGAAAGATGTTGAAAAAATATAGAAGCTTTCAAAGTTATTAGATATTATTTTTTTCTTGATATGAACAAATTTATTTTTAATATACAGCAAAGGGTGCCTGAGTGGCTCAGTCTGTTAAGTGCCTGACTCTTGATTTCAGTTCAGGTCATGATCTCAGGGTCCTGGGATCAAGCCCTGCATCTGACTCTATGCTAAACATAGAATCTGCTTGAGACTCCCCCCCTCTCTCTGCCCCTCCCCACCTGCTCAAGTTCATGCTCTCTCTCTCTAGAAACAAACAAACAAACAACAAAAAAGCCCTATATGTAGCTATATTTTGATTATAAAGGTGAAAAGTAATAAATGTACTTCATTCAGACCTAACATCTATTCAGCACTTCCTATTTGTCAGGCATTTTCATAGAGGTTTTCTCATTGACTTTTCTCAATAAGCAAAACTCAGATATTCAGATAGTGAGGTTCAAACATCTAGTAATGAAAAATGGAGCTTTAAATGTAAGGAAATCATTTGTCCCAGTTCTGTTATCAGAACCAGGTTGATCAGGAAGCCAATGATGGTTAAACTTTAAAGTGTTTCACATGCATACACACTTTCCAATTTGTACCTAATTTTGAAGACTTAATTTTGTATTTTTTCTCATAAAGGGATCTTAAAGTTCTAACACTTTCAGCTTCCCAAAGTCTGATGAATCTGTTACTGCCCATATTGCTTAGCTATAAGTATGTTACAGAACCTGAAAGTAAAACAAAGACTTTTTGTTTTAAATAACATCTGAACATGAATCGTGTTGCAAAGTAGGAGAACCTAGACTATATTGAGGCAGTGATTCAAAAGAGGCAGTGATTCAAAAGTGGATTAAAAAATAAATAAAACACTCTTTATTTTTCTTTTTTGCCCCAGTGGGGTCAGAAGTGAGATTGTGAATTGTGGAAAACCAAGAGAAAGCTAAATTGCTCTGAATTAAAAGGAATGGAGAAATATCAATAGAAACATTGCATACAGGGGAGGAGAAGAGGTCATAGCCAGAGGAGACAAGGGGAAAATTGGCAGAGAAATTTCTGTGAAAAGACAAGACAGAGATGAGAGTTTTGCTTAAAACAGTACCGTCTAGTGGAATAGTGAGATACTAGAAGAGTTCTGTATGACAGGGGAGACTGCACAAGCACACCTGCAAGTACGTACATACCCCTCATTAAAATTCCACTTGCTCTTTAAACCCTATTTATAGAGAAATTTTGTGGAGACAAAAAGAACTTAGCATTCACTTTTATGTTGAATGCTGGCTTTAAAATGAATATAAGGCACCTGATTATATCAAGAATTCAGTTATATGTGCTTAAGGCAAGGGCTTTTTTAGATTTATTTACATATTTTAAAGAGAGAAAGAGAGAGAGCATGAGCAGGGGAGGGTTAAGGGGGAGGGAGACAAGCAGATTCCCTGCTGAGCAGGGAGCCTGATGCAGGGCCAGATCCCAGAACCCTGAGATCATGACCTGAGCCAAAATCAAAGGTTGGATGCTTGACCAACTGAGCCACCCAGGAACTCCTGAAGGCACGGACTTTGGACCAGCAGAAAATTAGGAACTCTCTGACTTCAAGAGATCTATGATTGTAATAGAATGTTGGCACAGAAAGCTTACTGAAACAGTTGATCTGTTTCATATCTAAGAACAGATTAAGTTGATCTTAATCATATCTAAGAATAATGTGTAGATGAGAAAGAGGATCCTAGTGGAGTTAGAAAACTTGGTCCAGATGGAATGCTGCATCCTCAGAAGGACTCAGGAGAACTGGAAGTAAAAATTTGAGGAGAAGAGAATACTGTGAAACAGAGGAGGGCTCTCAAGTTGAATAATTCCAATACAAGAGATTAAAAGACATTTTTTTTCTTCCATTGGGAATGAGTCATTTGAATGGGTTGATTTCATATATGAACTAGAGCTAGCACAGCAAAGTGAGAGTTTGGAGTTGGGGGGATACAACGTCTCTGGCTTTCAAACCAAAGTTCTGTGAATTTGGCCTCTCAAAACTTTATTTTTTTATTAAATATAATTACAATAATAAAGATCACCTACTTCACAATATTGTTGAAGAATTAAATAAGATAAAGGTCATAAAACACTTAGCAAGATCACCAGCAATGATTTAAAAGTTATTTTTCTTAGGTTTTTATATAATATCTGGAGCACATCAGTGGTTTTCTTTGAATTTTAAGAAAATCATAAATTCTTTATAAATTTTTCATTTGCTGAAACTAAAACACAGAATGTATTTTATAAAAGCTGGAGAAGAGTGTGTCTTTATGGAAGGGACACCAAAAAAAGACAGTGAGACAATGCTTCAAGGGTAGCTAGTATATTTTGGAGATAATGCCCAGAAATCCTGGGGATGTGAGACAGGAAAGGGAAGGCAGCCAGTACAGGTCTCGTTAGGACACAAGTTACCACAATAATGGAGCTTATCCCCACAGCGAACTAGGAGTAGGGTAAAAGTGTGAGCCTTGGAGTTATTACAGTCAGGGTTGTGGGAGCTGGATATTTATACTTTATTTCCTTTAGTCATAGGTTGAGGGCTGATCTTGAGGGAGATTAAATCTCATCTGCCATAGAGTAACAGTGAAATAACTCGGGAAATGTAGGTGGAGTGAGTTGAAAGTTGAGGCAGCATATGCTAAAGGAGTGAGAGGAAGGAGAACTAGAAGAGCATTAACTACAAAGGGAGTTTGAGAGTAAAATTTAATGCGGTGACAGGTACATGTACCATTTATAATTGATACAGAGAATATATGCTTTTCTTCAAAACCATATGGCATTTTCAAGGATATTTAATAATTAAATAAAAATTCACTATAATTGTCTATTTTAATGAAATTTTCTGTATCAGTTACTGAGCATAAATAAGTGTAAAAAGCTTCTAAATGGATTCCTGGTTTCCAGTTCCACATGTAAACAGCTTGGATGTCTCCACTCTGTCCTGACAGGTAAAAAGCTGAACAAATCGAGAAATGAACAATTTTTCTCAAATCCATAAAAGATGTGAGGACAGAGGACAAACTGCTGCCCTGGGATTGAAGAGGCATAAAGGTGACTATAGGGTGTCCTGGACTTACCTGAGTGGACTCATGAGTGGAAACTGACCTGACAACCAACACTGGAGTAGGAACCCCTCAGTTGTGACTGATGAATTGCTAGTGGCTTTGCAGAGACAAGAGTCAAATTCCAGGGAACCTAGTTATAGGGGAGCCCCCACATTTTTATGAGATTTACCTACAGGAGCTTGACCAGGTTCTCGTAATTATCATTGAAAAGTGAAGGAGAAATAAAGACTCCTCAGACAAACAATTGAAGGAACTTATTGCCAATAGACTTGCAATGTGCAAAAAAAAAAAAAAAAATATTTTCGCCATAACCAGGTAGGATTTATTCCAGGTGTGCAAGGCTGCTTCAACATTCAAAAACCAGTTAATGTAATGCATCACATCAACAAGCTAAAAAGGAAAATGACATAATGATAATAGATGTAGGAAAAGCATTTGACAAAATCCAACGTAATTGTAACTTTCTTAATTTTTAGCAATAAAACTACTTTGTAAGAGATTTAGGTAAAGAAAACTATAGAACTTCAATAGTCCCACAGGATGACACATATCAAGGGTCACAAAAAACTCAGAAGTGTCGAACACTGAGAAATGGAGTGGGTTATGAATTTGTAAGTGAAGCTTCTTTTAGTGCCACTAGATGGCATATGTGACCTGTGAATCTCACTTGAACAAAGTTTAAGAAAATTTAGGACTTGTTTTCCCACAGTATCCAATACACTCCCAAGTATCTTCTCTTCCATCTGTAGCAATTTTGTGTTGTTATTTAAACTAACGCACTTTTTTCATATTTTTTTCAAAAATGTTAGAATCAGGTGCAATCATTTCATAATTGAAATAACATCATAAGATAATTTCTGTATCAAGTTATAATAAAGAGGGCTTTTTATATAGATATTTATTTTTAAAAGATTTTATTTATTTATTTGACAGAGAGACAGAGAGCACAAGTAGGCAGAGTGGCAGCCAGAGGGAGAAGCAGGCTCCTTGCTGAGCAGAGAGCCCGATGAAGGGCTAGATCCCAGGACCTTGGGATCATAACCCGTGCGGAAGGCAGGTGCTTAACCAACTGAGCCACCTAGGTGCTCCTTATCTAGATATTTAAAATGTATGAATTATGTAAGGAAAGGATGTTTCCTTTTGGTCTTTCCTTGGGGAAAAATCATCAGGTATTTTTAATATGAAGCATTAGCCACTTAAGCTAATTTGGGTGAAGTCTTGAAAAATAAGAAATCTAGTCAGATATTACTAGAAATGAAGGGAAGGCTTTACTTTTTTGAGATAATATTAAAGGATTATCATTTGGGTAATAATTAGCAAGGAGTCTTTTGTTGATTATTACCTTGAATGAAGTAATTGTCTTTAAGAGATAAGAGCTATAAAAACAATCTGAAAGGGGCTTCCCTTGATAATCAATATTAACACATATGCAGACATCAATTGAGATCATTCTCACCCTTTCCTAAGAGAAGAAAAAAAAAGGGGGGGGAGCAAATATTACACCCAGAGCTTGGTAGTACATGGAAGAATAGGTGGCACCAGCTGAGGCCTCTCGCATTGGTCATCTTCAAAAGCCAGAGGTCAGAAAAAAAAAAAAAAAAAAAACAGACTCAGGCATAGAATTTATTTATAAGTATAGTAGAACTCTGATAAAAATTTAATTCTCAATCCGGGCATGTGTGCTCTACAGGTCAGGACTTTAATTGGAAAACAAAAAGTAAAATTTGGAGTCAAGACATCCAGGATGCAAAAAAAAAAAAAAAAAAAAAAGACATCCAGGATGCTAATTTGATGAACTTGAAACTAGGTCTCCTCTGAACCTCTGGGCCATTCCTCCCTGTTAAAGATGAATGTTCCCCATTAGCTGGAAGACAACATCTTACAATTTAACTTGCAGGTCATTTGGGATCAATCTTCACCTCTTCTCTTGACTACCAGACCAGTAATGAGGGTCAAATCAAAACGCAACTCAACTGGAAAAATGCTGATACTGCCAGGAAGTGAAAAAGACTATGCACCAGAGAAGCTGCAGAACCTAGTACATTAGTACAATCAGGATGCTATAACAAAATGGCAGTGAATTTTAGGGGGACAGGAACATTCAGGATGCAGCGTCTAGGTAGCACGTACCAGCAAGCTGCAAGAATGTATATGACGCTAAATCCAGAGGGTGCTGAGGTCGATGGATCTAGAATTCTATAATATAAAACTGATAAGTGAGAATTCATCAATATGAGAGGGATGGTTAATATTTTGGCAAAGACTGCTAGAAACAGTGTTAACCTGCTCCTGGAGACTTGGAAAAATAAAGAATGACATTAAATGAAGTAAAAATTACAGAATTTTCACAGCAGGTGATTCAGGAAGGGATCAAATGAGATCCTAGGAAAGGTATGCTATACAAGAAGAAGAAACACTACTCCCAGCTCTTCTCCACAGGAGGCCCGGAGGACACCACACTCATTAAATCAGTCAGGAATCTGCTGGTGAGAGTGGCATCCCACTGAGAGTCTCAATGATAGCTGTTTTCTGTAGGCCAGAGTTGACAGCAGTTTTTGTTACAGAATTGAACACCTTGATTGCAGTGGAGGTGAAAGGGAGATAAAACAAGAGAAACTATGCATTTAAGAGTCAGAAACATAATCATAATATCATAATCATAATCATAATGAGCAACATGGTCAGAGTAGAAGTTGAAAGTTCCAGGCCCACAGAGCGTTATAGAGGTGGTTACTAGGCCACATTATTCCATGTACAAGATGGATGGGCAGTCGGTTAGGGTATTTCAGAATTTATACATTGAAATAATTCAAAGATTTCTTTGTGATGCAGAGATTTAGAGTAGCTATCTCAATAAGAAGTCATGATCCCATGCTCAGTCCCCAGAGCTGAGATATTTTGAAGACTCAGGACCCCATGTAGCCCTTCTTCCAAGGGAGACTTAAGCCACTTTATTCTGTAAGTGGTCAGCGTAAAACGGGAATGCAAGACATTTTTGTCAAAGGTTGGATACAGGGTTCAAGTTGAAAATGATTCCTAGAATCTGAAACATCACCATGGCCTCAGATTTAGGGCTCATGGAGACCAGGTAAAATAAATGGGGCTCCAGCCCAAGTTCCTCTCCCTACTCAGCTCTACTCAGATCTGTCTACTCAGCTCATACCCCATCTGGTGAATATGTCTATGGGTCTCAGATATATAATCCGAATGGATATCCCTGAGAATATGTGGCTGCCAGAACCACACCATTAATTAATTCCTTGGCCTGTTGCAAGGACAAAATGTTAGTCTCTGAAACTGCCCCCTTTTGGCAAAGGTAGTAAATCAAAAGCAGTATCACAATCTATGAGTAGGTTGGACATGATAGGGATTAGTGCTACCTTTTTTTTTTTTTTAATTTTATTTATTTGTTCATGTGAGACACACAGAAAGAGAGGCAGAGACACAGGCAGAGGGGGAAGCGAGTCCATGCAGGGAGCCTGACATGGGACTCGATCCAGAGTCTCCAGGATCAGGCCCTGGGCTGAAGGCGGCGCTAAACTTCTGAGCCACCTGGGCTGCCCTAGTGCTACCTTTAAAGCTATCAAGGACAATCATGGGCCTCATAAAACCCCCACTTGATTCACAAGTCTTTCCTCTACAAAAATTAGACTGCTTCTTGTGGTTGAGAGGATTCTATCTTAAATTTAATTAGGAAGTAGATTCATTTTCAACTGCTGAACTGGATACGGTAATTCTACTATAGCAAATCAACACAGCCTCAGTTCAATGGTCGCATTGATTTGGTGAATATATTATTTTTATCCATAGGAGAAGCGAGTTTACATTCATGGAATGGAATATTCACATTTGCATCCTTACTCAGATTGGGTTAATTCTTTCTTTCTGTCATAACATACTCCAGGATAATCTGGACATGGTATCACATTGTTCCATTATACCCGTGTCACCATTTAATAGAACAGATGAGCAAAAGAAAATTGAAAGAAAGTTGAGGGCCTTGGTAAGACACATGCGCATCAGGGGACAGAAGATGAATCTCACAGAGGTTCGGGGGCCTGCAACCTTAGTAATTTATGTAGACTCTCCCTGGTTTGGAGTAGCTGGAACATTACCCCTAAAGTAAAGGGAAATTGTACTTCCTACCCAGTAAGATGGAGACACGATATACCTGGTCATAACACACTGATCTTTTTACTAAGTGACATTAAAAGCTAACAAATTTTATTTGGGCCCAGACCAAGAAAGGGCTCTGTAGCAGATCTAGGTTATAGAGTAAGCAGCCCTGCCACCAGAGCCATATGACCTAGTGGATATCAGTGGTGAGGAAGGCATCACACAGAATTTGTGGAAAAACCCATAAAAAAATAAAAGAGCGACAATATAAACCCATAGTGTTTAATGACAAGTCTGTGCCTTCTGCAGGAGAGAGCCCCACACCATTCAAAAAAACAGCTCCTGATATGCTAGAAATAACCGATCTGGCCATGGCATCCTTAGGGACCACGTGACTCTAGGTGCCCATCAGGAATTGAGTTCTGTAGGGCCAACCAAGGTAAAAGTGGCGAGGCACCAACAACATCCAGGGTGCAAACAAAGTCTACCCAGGCCTGGGCATGGCCAACACTAGGTGCATGATCTGGTGGCCCAGGTCTCCCAGTTGGTCACCCCTCGGACACTGACAGCTGACAGCCCCCCCTCGGTTCACAGCTGAGGCAACAGGGTACTGAGGGAGGAAGAAGGCTGCACTTGCTTCCCTGGTGAGCCAGTTCAGGACACAGATGCGAGCAGGGAAGGCCTTGCTGCATTAGCTGTTCTGAAAACCCCAGGCGCTATTTCCAGTCTCCCTTCCTTGGTAGGTTCCTTGCATTCTAACCTCGGACAAGTCCTCTGTTTAACTGTATCACAGTTCTTTTTTTTTTTTTTTTTAAGATTTTATTTATTTACCTGAGAGAGGCAGTGAAAGAGAGAGCATGAGGCATAAGAGGTAGCTGGAGAGGGGGAGGCTGACTCTGCTCTGCTGAGCAGGAAGCCCGATGTGGGGCTCCATCCTAGGACCCTGGGATCATGACCTGAGCTGAAGGCAGACACCCAGCCGAGCCACCCAGGCCCCCGAATTCTATCACAGTTCTACTTCTTCTCTCACTGCCATAAAGCACTCCCACAGTAAACCTCCTTTAAGCAATCTGTGCCTCACAATTTTTGTTTTTTCAGAGAACTTAACCTAAGACACTAACTGACTTAGGATATAAACTTAGAAAAAAAAGAACAAAAACATAAGTGAGTGAAAAGTTGTTCTTTTTTTTCTTTCAGTACTGCTACTCTCACAAAATGATGCTGATTTTCCAGAACGCTCATGTTTTTAAAGTATGTTAGGATATGGGAATGAAGAAAGGATGTGGGTTAGTCTCAACTTACCAGGTAAGTTCATTATTAACAAGGTGTGAAATTGTTTACCACTTAGACATTTGATTTCCTCCTTTGCACAAGAGAATCAAACTCAGGTTCTGAGTAGTCTAATAAAGAATCCAGTCTTATTTCAAGATATATATTTTCATTTATAAATTATTTCCTATGAAAAAAATATTTCCTATGAATGATTTCTATTTTTAAATGTCTTAATTTAATGCCAATTATAAAATACAATTAAAATCTAAACACAATTGGAATCCTCAAGTGGATTAATCCTCAAGTGGTGATTAATCTACCACTGTAATTTTTTTTTAATTTTATTTATTTATTTGAGAGAAAGAGATAGTGACAGAGATAGCAAGAGAGAGCATGGGGCTGGGGGAAGCAAGTGCCCTGCTCAGCAGGGAGCCCCATGCAGGACTCAATACCAGAACCCTGGGATCATGACCTGAGCCAAAGGCAGACACTTAATTGACTGGGCCACCAGGCACCCCTGTAATGTTTAGATTAAAAGGAGACACATCTCTCTAAAAAACACTTTGGCATAATTGCAACAGTAAAATCAGACCTATGAAAATATGTGACAGGTTACACAAAAGTATCTAGCTATGTTGAAAAAACATACTCTTTTATTGTTTAAAAACTCTATTTTTAAAAGGTCTTTTCAAACGTAGAAAGTGACATGAAGATACGGTGACCTTTATGCCAGTTAAAGTCAAACGTCTTCCATTGGAATCACTTTCTTTTCTTAATTGTTCAATATTTTGACTTCACCTTTTTGACTGTTGAATACCTACTGCATTCCTGTCACTGAATAAAGGGAAAAAAATCCTTTGTCAAATATCTGTAAAAACCTTAATGTTTAACATTGGAAGTATAAATTTGACCAATAAAAGACATTATGAACATGCATATTTTTTGTTACTAATATTTTGAGGAGATCACTTTTACAATTAATCACTGGTTCAATATATGTGTATACATGGCATCAGGTTCAGCAATAATTAATGATATCTCAAGTTCCTTATTAATATATGAAAAATGAGAGGCAGTAAAAATATCAATTATATCATATCAATTAATAAATTTATCTCCTTTAAAAGCATAATAATAAATGTATATTTCATATGGTTTATCACTATACCCCACTAATGATGTTTTGTTTTGTTTTGTTTTTGTATTTTACTGTCTTCTAATAAACCTAACAGAGTCACTCTATGGTCTTGAATGCTTAGCTTATCTCTTTGAGGAATTCTTCTCTTAACTGCCATCAGCATCAGTTGACTCCATTTCCCAGGATCCTGTAGAAATTTCTCATTGAAGTGTTAGGAAAGACGTGAAATCTTCAAGGTGGTACAAAATATACGCATAGTTGGTACACTTATATGTACATCAAACAATGCGGTGAATTATTGAAAATAGCTATCCTCATTCACTCACTGATTCATTCATTGACTACCATCTTGGAGAGGTTGGAATTGCAGGATCTAGAGCCAAACCTATGGGATTTGAATCTTGTCTCCACCGTTCACCACCCATGTAACAATATTAAGTTACTTGACCTTCTAACTTCATTTCCTAAGCAAAATGGGATGGGTAAATATAGCACCAACCTCTTAGGATGGTGTGGACATTAAATGAGTCCAGATGTGGGACACCTGTGTGGCTCAGTGTTTGAGCATCTGCCTTCCGCCCAGGGCATGATTCCGGGGTCCTGGGATCGAGTCTCACACCGGGCTCCCCGCAGGAAGCCTGCTTCTCCCTCTGCCTATGTCTCTGCCTCTCCCTCTGAGTCTCTCATGAATAAATAAAAACTCTTTCAAGAAAAAAATAAATGAGTTCAGATGTATGCCTAGTACATAAAGATTGATAAATACTCTATGAATTTTTGGCAACTGCTGATAGAAGGGAAGTTCTCTCTTCTTCTGTGCATCTTGGCATATGCAGCTGCTCGCCTGCAAGACTTAACCAGTTTAACTCATGTACACCCTTAGTGAAGAAATGAATAAGCAGGGTGGGCAGGCACTGTCAAGGAAGAATAATATTAAGATTGAGAAGAAAATGAATTTACTATTTAACATGGGAGATGCAGTCCTAGAGCTGGTGACATTCACTGAATAAGGGCTTTATGGGGCTTGGAGTAGTTTAACTTCTATGTATAATGTGCTCTGGCATTAACATGGGGAATTACTCTTACTTTCTCTTGAAATGGGAGTAAAAGGAGACACTTTAATAGCAGATTTGGTATACTTAACACATACTTTCACTTTCACTATATTTTTCCTGCATACAAATATTCATACTGTTTATCACTATACCCCACTAATGATGTATTTTTTTCCTACACAATTATTTACAAAGGCATGAAACAATAGAAGAGAGTTCATAGTGAACAAATACAGAAATGAATGAATGATTTTCTAAGGAAAGTACAATGTGGCCCTCATTGGCTGAAAAAAATATCACCACTTGGAGAGCAATAATGAAGCAATTGAAATTACTTCCTTACGTGTTATTTGTCTATTCAATGAAAGTATTGATGTACTCATAATATAACATGTCCTATGATTTATTAACTTTTAGAATCAAATTATCAGAATCAAATGGTGGTTACCTCTGGAGACAGAGTCTGAGGAGAGCGGTGGGGTGCCATGGGATGAGGTAAAAGACAGTTGCTTTTCATTGTAGGTGCTTCTTTACTATCTTGTTTTTGTGTTCATGTATTACTTAGGCACTTCAAAGAAAACCATAATGTTGATTTTCTTGAATTTAAGCTTAACTTTTGTTCTCTAATGGTGATACCATGTGCTGTGCTAATCATGTTGTACATTAATGAAGAAACTAGGCAATACTTCTCACTGGCATTTCCTGACTACTCTGGTCCTTGGCAAATTTCAAAATACTAATGTAAAATGGACATATCTTAGTTATTCCTCCCAAAAAATATTTATTTAGGTGAGATGGGGCCCAGAAATCTATTAGTTAATAAGCATCTTAGATAATACTTACAATTAGGCAACCTTGGAAAACATTGCTCCTGAATACACTCAATGAATTCTTAATAGATACGTGAAAGAAACTGTCATTTTAACAAACTTCCTGTGGCATACACAGTGCCTATCAGATTTGTTGGGCAGCAGATTAAATTTAAAAAGCATATTAAATTTAAAATTAACATGACATTTTAATTATACATTTCATATTCAAAGTGTACATGGATAATATGGATAGATGTGCTTTACATGTTTTTGTTTTATTTACATTGTGTTCCAGACTCAGCCAATGTGATGTTCCTGTCCACCGAGATACCAACTTTTTTATGTCTCCAAATACAGTTGCCACACAAGAAACAAACAAATCATCTTGCTATTGGTTCTTTTACTCTCATTCTTATGTATTATCTCCTGCTTCACTTTTTTTTCACCTTTACCTTTTAAGTTTCCCTCACCTGTGCCCTCCGATGGGGTCCACTGACTCTAATGATTCCCCACTAGTTAGCACTTGAACAATCCCTCTGCCTAGAGCACTGCTTCTCAGTCCTTGCTGCCTAATGGAATTACCTGAGGGCAAATGGGTTTTTAACATACTTCAGTCTTGTCAAGGAGAACTTCTGTAGATAGGACACAGACCGTAGCACTTTTTAAATAAAAATTGATACCTCTTTATTTTATTTTATTTTATTTTAGTTAACATACAGTACAATATTGGTTTTGGGAGTAGAATTCAGTGATTAGTCCCTTACATACAACATCCAGTGCTCATCACAAGTGCCCTCCTTAATATCAGTCACCCATCTAGCCCGTCCGTCCTCCGCCCACATCTCTCCATCAACCCTCAGCTTGTTCTCTATCATGAAGATTCTCTTATGGTTTGTTTCCCCTCTATCTTTTCTTTTACTTTCCCCATTCCCATATTTCATCTGCTTTCTTTCTTTAATTACACATATGAGTTAAATCATGTGTTGTCCTTTCTCTGACTTATTTCACTTAGCACAATACTCTCTATCTAGCTCTACTCACATTGTTGCAATTGGCAAGAATGCATTCTCTTGATGGCTGAATAATATTTCCTTGTATATACATATCACAGCTTCTTTAACCATTCATCAGTCAGCGGATATTTGGGCTCTCTCCATGGTTGGCTGTTGTTGATAATGCTGCTATAAACATCAAGGTGCATGTGCCCCTTCTAATCTGTATTTTTGTATCCTTTGGGTAAATATATAGCAGTGCAATTGCTGGGCCATAGGGTAGCTCTATTTTTAACTTCTTGAGGAACCTCCATACCGTTTTCCAGAGTGGCTGCACCAGTTTGTGTTACTACCAACAGTGTAAGAGGGTTTCCCTCTCCCTGTATGCTTGCCAACACCTGTTGTTTCTTCTTGTCATTAATTTTAGCCATTCTGACAGGTATGAAGTGGTAACTCATTGGGGTTTGGTTTGTATTTCCCTGATGATGAATGATGTAGAGTATTTTTTCATGTGTCTGTTGGCCATCTGCATGTCTTCTTTGGAAAAGTGTCTATTTATGCCTCCTTCTGCCCATTTTTTAGCTGGATTATTTGGGACTTTGGGGGTATTAAGTTTGATAAATGTTTATAGATTTTGAATACTAATCCTTTATCAGATATATCATTTGAAAATATCTGCTCCCATTCTGTAGGCTGCCTTTTAGTTTTGTTGATTGTTTTCCTCATTGTGCAGAAGTTTTTATCTTGATAAAGTCCCAATAGTTCATTTTTGCTTTTGCTTCCCTTGCCTACAGCAAGAAGTTGCTAACACCTGAGGTCAAAGAGGTTGTTGCCTGTGTTCTCCTCTAGTATTTTGAGGGATTCTTGTCTCACATTTAGGTCTTTCATCCACTTGATAGAAACTGCATTAACTGTTTAGATTGCTTTGGGCAGTACAGATATTTTAACAATATTTGTTCTTTCAATCCATGAGTACGGATTGTTTTTCCATTTCTTTGTGTCCTCTTCAATTTCTTTCTTAAGTATTCTATAGTTTTCAGAGTACAGATCTTTTAGTTAAGTTTATTGCTTGGTTTCTTGTTGTTTTTTGTTTCTTTTTTTGTTTTTTGTTTTTTGTTTGTTTGTTTTGTTTTGTTTTGTTTTTGCTATTGCAAATGGGATCAATTCCTTGATTTCTTTTCCTGCTGTTTCGTTACTGGTGTATAGAAATGCAACAGACTTCTGCACTGTGATTTTATATCCTGCAACTTTGCTGAATTCATGTATTAGTTCTAACAGTTTTTTTGGTGAAGTCTCTCAGGGTTTCTATGTAGAATATCATATCATCGGCAAATAATGAATATTTGACTCAGATTTATTTTTGCTGTCTGATTGCTGAGGCCAAGACTTCCAGTACCGTGTTAAATAGTCATGATGAGAGTGGACGTCCTTGTCTTGTTCCTGACTGGGGGAAAGGCTGTTTTTCCCTGTTAAGGATGATATTAGCTGCGGATCTTTCATATATGACTTTTATGATGTTGAGGTATGTTCCCCTGTCTCTACTTTGTTGAGGATTTTTATCCAGAATGGATGTTGTATTTTATCAAATGCTTTTTCTGGATGTATTGACAGAATCATCCTTTCTTTTATTAATGTGGTATATCACATTGATTGATTTGTGGACAATGAAACACCCTGCATTCCAGGAATGAATCTCACTTGATCATAGTATTTCCTTTAATGTAATGTTGAATTCAATTTGCTAGTATTTTATTGAGAATTTTTGCATCCACGTTAATAGGGAATAGTGACCTATACTTCCTTTTACTAGAGGTATCTTTATCTGGTTTGGGAATCAAGGTAATTCTGGCTTTGTAGAATGAGCTCGGAAGTTTCTTTCCATTTCTATTTTTTGGAGTAGTTTGAGAAGAATAGGTATTAACTCTTCTTTACATGTCTGCTAGGATTCCCTTGGGAAACTATCTGGCCCTGGAATTTTGTTTGATGGGAGATTTTTGATTACTGATTCAATTTCTTTGCTGGCTATGGGTATGCTCAAATTTTCTATTTCTTCCTGTTTCAGTTTTGGTAGTTTATACATTTCTAGGAATTTGTCCATTTTTTCCAGATTATCCAGTTTGTTGACATATAATTTTTCAAAGTGTTCTCTTATAATTGTTTTGGTTTCTGTGGTGTTGGTTGTGAGCTCTTTCTTTCTCTTGTGATTTTATCTATTTGGGACCTTTTTCTTTTCTTTTTGACAAGTCTGGCTAGGGATTTATCGATTTTATTAATTCTTCTGAACAACCAGCTCCTAGTTTCATTACTCTGTTCTATTGTTTGTTTGCATCTCTATCATTTATCTGCTCTAATCTTTATAGGTTACATGGTTACAGGTTTTATTTGCTGTTCCTTTTCTAGCTCCTTTAGATGTAAGGTGAGCTTGTATATTTGAGACTTTTCTTGCTTCCTGAGGTAGGCCTGAATTGCAATATATCTCCCTCTTGGGACTGTCATTACTGAATCTCAGAGCTTTTTGACTATAGAGCTTTCATTTTCACTTGTTTCCATGTATTTTTTTTTTCTTCCTTAATTCCTGGTTAGCCCATTCATTTTCTAGTAGGATATTCTTTAACCTCCATATGTCTGAGGTTTTTCCAAATTTATCTTGTGGTTGAGTTCATGTTTTATAGCATTGTGCTCTGAAAATATCCATGGTATATCAGTCTTTTGTATTTCTTGAAGGCTGCTTTGTGACCCAGTATGTAACCCAGAATATCCCATGTACCATTGAAAAGAATGTTTATTTTGCTGCCTTAGAATGAATTGTTCTGAATATATCTGTTAAGTCCATCTGGTCCAGTGGGTCATTCAAAGTCATTGTTTCCTTGTTAATATTCTGATTAGATGATCTGTTCATTGCTGTAAGTGGGGTGTTAAAGTCCTCTACTATTATTGCATTATTATCAATGTGTTTCTGTTTATTATTAATTGACTTATATATTTGAGTGTTCCCAAGTTGGATACATAAATATTTACAATTGTTAGATGATGGTATAATGCCCTTCTTCATCTCTTGTTACAGTTTTTGGTTTAAAATACAGTTTATCTGATATGAATACTCTGGCTATCTTTTGACATCCTTTAGCATGACAAATGATTCTCCATCTCCTCACTTTTATTTATTTATTTATTCATGAGAGACACAGAGAGAGAGGCAGAGACACAGACAGAGGGAGAAGCAGGCTCCTCATGTGGAGCCCAATACGGGACTCCATTCCAGGACTCCAGGATCATGACCTAAGCCAAAGGCAGACACTCAACCAGTGGGCCACCCAGGCATCCCTCCATCTCTTCACTTTCAATCTGCAGGTGTCTTTAGGTCTAAAATGAGTCTCTTCTAGGGAGTATATATATATATTTTTTTTTTTCTTATCCATTCTGCTCCCTTGTATCTTTTGATTGGATTTAGTCCATTTACATTGAGAGTTACTATTGAAAGATATAATTCAGTGCCATTGTGTTACCCATAGAATTGGTGTTTCTGTTGATGTTCTCTGGTCCTTTATAGTCTTTGTTGCTTTTCAATTTTTGTTTTTGTTTTTTTTCCACTCTAAGAGGGACCCCCTAAAATTTTTTTCAGGCTTGGTTTAGTGGTCATGAACTCCTTTAGTTTTTGTTTGTCTGGGAAACTCTTTATCTCTCCTTGTGTTCTGAATGACAACCTTGCTGGATAAATAATTTTTAGCTGCATATTTTTACCATTCAGCACATTGATTATATCCTGCCACTCTCTTCTGGCCTATCAAGCTTCTGTGGACAAATCTGCTGTGAATATGATCTGTCTTCCTTTGTAGGTTAAGGACTCTTTTCCATTGCTGCTTTCAGGATTCTTTTCTTGTACGTGTATTTTGTGAATTTGACTATGATATGCCTTGGCAATAGTTGACTTTTGTTAAGTTAAATGAGAGTTCTCTGTGCTTCTTAGATTTTGATGTCTATGTCCTTCCCTAGATTAGAGAAGTTTTCAGCTATAATTTTTTTTTGAATATATGTTTTGCCCCTTTTTTTCTTCTCTTCATCTTCTAGGACTCCTATGATTTGAATGTTTTTACATTTTAATAAGTTACTGAATTCCCTAAGTCTACTTTCTTTCCAGCTTCTTTTCAGCTTCATTATTTTCCATAATTTTATCTTCAATGTTACTGATTCACTCCTCTGTTTTGTCCATCCTCATTTTTATGGCATCCACTGGAGTTTGCATCTTGGCTATAGCATTTTTAATCTTGGCCTGACTCAATTTTAGGTTTTTTTTTTTTTTTTTAACCTCTGCAGTAAGGGATTCTCTCCTGTCCTCTCTTCTTTTCTCAATCCCAACCAATTTCCTTATAATCATTGTTTTAAATTCTAGTTTAGATATCTTACTCCTATCTGTACTTATTAAATCCCAGCCATGAGTTCTACTTCCTGTTCTTTCTTTTGCAGTGAATTTCTCCATCTCATCATTTTGTCAAGAAAAGAAAAAAGGAAAAAAAAAAAACAAAAAACCAAAAAGCCAAAACAAAAAACAAAGAAAAAACCCCAACAAAACAAAAAACTAGATCCTGGGTGTATTTTGATCTGCTTGTTAAAAGAATCTAGTTCCAAAAAAAATGTAATAAAATAAAATGAAAAGATATATGAATGTATGTAAAAATAAAAAATTTTAAAGTAATTATAAATTAAAAAGGAATTGAAAAATGATGAATGAAAAAATAATCATTTAAAAAAAACCCAAGGAATAAAAATAAAAAGGAAGCTAGATTCTATTTTCCGTAAAGCTAAAACTTGGCAGCCCTCAATGATCAGTAAACTTGTTGCAAGTGAAATGTTTCTGCTGGTCTTCTGGAGGAAGGGCCTAATGTGCTGATTTCTCAGATTATATGGAAATTAAATAAAGCTATGATTCCAATTTATCTCTTATTTCCCCATCTAAAGTCTTACTTCTATGTCTTCAGTACATGAACCAAACAATATCTGTTGTTTATTCCATGTATGATTTCAATAAAATTCCCCCTTTAGTTTATTATTATACATGCACACAACATACACACACACGTATGAAAGAGATATAGATATACAGAACTCTCCCCATTCTAGAACAAAAAATATTTTATAACTACCACTTCAAGTTATTTATGTTGTGCTATTTACCCATGCTTCTCTTTTTTTGTACTAGAAAATCTCTGGAAAGAGCAATTTATACCTGATTACTCATTTCCACTCAGTGATTATTCCCTTGTAACATGATATTTACCTTTTTAAAGGTTACCAGCACCAAACCTCCTCTTCAGCAAACATGATTTGGGTGCTTAATATTTGGTTGGCACTGGGGATAAATACTCAATTAATTTTTGCAACTGTCTTCCTAATGTTACAAAAAGGAAGACACAGAGGACAATAATATCCTATATGGTGGTAAGTATTTTAGAAGTGGGAGTATGTTCATTCAAGGGAGGTTATCTGGGGGATGTGATACCTGAGTTGCCTTGCTTTACAAGTCGAAATTAGTTGCTAAAAAAGGATAAAGGGATTCAGAAAAGACATAAAACAGAAATGGGATATATGCAATGAAGTCTTATTCCAAAGAATAAAGGTTTGACACATTGTTGCAGACTTAGTGAGCAGTAAATGGTGCTATACTCCCAGAATTAATGGTGTATGTATCTGGGATTGTATATGTTTAGGGATAAGGAAGAGCATGATTATTTTCATAGGCTAAGGTACGGAATTTTTGCAATGTGAAGTTGGCCCCAAGTCTGTTTTCTTACAGGTTAAAATTAGAATAGAAATATTACCCTCTCCTTCATGGTTTCCTGAGGATTACATAATACGATGCTTTTTGTCAACCAGGTCTGGCACTTAGTACACACTTACAAGATGCCAAGATGCCGTCCATAACTATGTTGTCTTGTTATTACATAGCAGCAATGGAAGCAGTGTTTGAAGTTGTGGAAGAAAATTCAGGATAGAAACAGTGAGGACAATTAGGAACCTCTGTCTTGGCAGGAAAAGAAGTGACTAAGTAAGGCTAGTCAGGTAGTAATGGCAATTAACAGAGGATAGCAGAAACATTTAAATTCACTTGAGATGGGGTTTATGAATTTTCAGAATATAGGTTTCAAAAATTGATTAAGGGAGGAGGGGCAAGATGGCAGAAGAGTAGGGTCCCCAAGTCACCTGTCCCCACCAAATTACCTAGATGACCTTCAAATCACCCTGAAAATCTACGAATTCGGCCTGAGATTTAAAGAGAGAACAGCTGAAACGCTACAGTGAGAAGAGTTCGCGCTTCTATCAAGGTAGGAAGACGGGGAAAAAGAAATAAGGAAACAAAAGGCCTCCAAGGGGGAGGGGCCCCGCGAGGAGCCGGGCTGAGGCCGGGGCGAGTGTCCCCAGGACAGGAGAGCCCCGTCCCGGAGACGCAGGAGCTGCACCGACCTTCCCGGGCGGAAAGAGGCCCGCAGGGAGTTGGAGCAGGACCCAGGAGGGCGGGGATGCCCTCGGCCTCCCGGGGACACTAACAGACACCTGCGCCCCGGGAGAGTGCGCCGAGCTCCCTAAGGGCTGCAGCGCGCACGGCGGGACCCGGAGCAGCTCGGAGGGGCTCGGGCGGCGGCTCCGCGGAGGGGGCTGCGGGGCGGGAGCAGCTCGGGGGGGCTCGGGGGCGGCTCCGCGGAGGGGGCTGCCGGGCGGGAGCAGCTCGGGGGGCTCGGGGGCGGCTCCGCGGAGGGGGCTGCGGGGCGGGAGCAGCTCGGAGGGGCTCGGGCAGAGGAAGAAGCTCCGGGCCGAGGGGGCTGCGGGGCGGGAGCGTGAATCCAACAGCGCAGATCCCGGAGCACAGGGCGCCGGGACACAGCCCAGGATCCGGCCTCCCCCGGGACAGGCAGAGGCCGGGAGGGCCCGGGACAGCAAGGACGCTCCTGCCCCGAGCTGAGCAGATCAGCGGCCCCGCCCCGGAGCCTCCAGGCCCTGCAGACGGAGAGCTCTGGAGCTACTGCGGGGAGCTGACTCCAGGGCTCCAGAGCTGGCCCCGCCACTGGGGCTGTTCCTCCTGCGGCCTCACAGGGTAAACAACCCCCACTGAGCCCTGAACCGGGCAGGGGGCAGAGCAGCTCCCCCAAGTGCTAACACCTGAAAATCAGCACAACAGGCCCCTCCCCCAGGAGACCAGCTAGACGGACAAGTTCCAGGGGAAGTCAAGGGACTTAAAATGTACAGAATCAGAAGATACTGCCCCGTGTTTGTTTTTTCCTTTTTGATTTCTGATTGCTTCTCCCACCCTTTTTCCCCTTTCTTTCTTTTTCTATCTCTTTTTCTTCCTTTTTTCTATTTCTCTTTTTTTTACTTCTTTCTCTCCTCACTTTTTCTCCTTTTCCCAATACAACTTGTTTTGGCCACTCTGCCCTGAGCAAAATGACTAGAAGGAAAACCTCACCTCAAAAGAAAGAATCAGAAACAGTCCTCTCTCCCACAGAGTTACAAAATCTGGATTACAATTCAATGTCAGAAAGCCAATTCAGAAGCACTATTATACACCTACTGGTGGCTCTAGAAAAAAGTATAAAGGACTCAAGAGACTTCATGACTGCAGAATTTAGAGCTAATCAGGCAGAAATTAAAAATCAATTGAATGAGATGCAATCCAAACTAGAAGTCCTAACGACGAGTGTTAACGAGGTGGAAGAATGAGTGAGTGACATAGAAGACAAGTTCATGGCAAAGAGGGAAACTGAGGAAAAAAGAGACAAACAATTAAAAGACCATGAGGATAGATAAAGGGAAATAAACGACAGCCCGAGGAAGAAAAACCTACGTTTAATTGGGGTTCCCAAGAGCGCCGAAAGGGACAGAGGACCAGAAAGTGTATTTGAACAAATAATAGCTGAAAACTTTCCTAATCTGGGAAGGGAAACAGGCATTCAGATCCAGGAAATAGAGAGATCCTCCCCCCTAAAATCAATAAAAACCATTCAACACCTTGACATTTAATAGTTAAGCTTGCAAATTCCAAAGATAAAGAGAAGATCCTTAAAGCAGCAAGAGACAAGAAATCCCTGACTTTTATGGGGAGGAGTATTAGGGTAAGAGCAGACCTCTCCACAGAGACCTGGCAAGCCAGAAAGGGCTGGCAGGATATATTCAGGGTCCTAAATGAGAAAAACATGCAACCAAGAATACTTTATCCAGCAAGGCTCTCATTCAAAATGGAAGGAGAGATAAAGAGCTTCCAAGACAGGCAGGAACTGAAAGAATATGTGACCTCCAAACCAGCTCTGCAAGAAATTTTAAGGGGGACTCTTAAAATTCCCCTTTAAGAAGAAGTCCAGTGGAACAATCCACAAAAACAAGGACTGACTAGATATAATGATGACACTTAACTCATATCTTTCAATAGTAACTCTGAATGTCATGGGCTTAATGACCCCATCAAAAGACGCAGGGTGTCAGACTGGATAAAAAAGCAGGACCCATCTATTTGCTGTCTACAAGAGACTCATTTTAGACAGAAGGACACCTACAGCCTGAAAATAAAAGGTTGGAGAACCATTTACCAGTCAAATGGTCCTCAAAAGAAAGCACGGTAGCCATCCTTATATCAGATAAACTAAAATTTACCCCGAAGACTGCAGTGAGAGATGAAGAGGGACACTATATCATACTTAAGGGATCTATCCAACAAGAGGACTTAACAATCCTCAATATATATGCCCCAAATGTGGGAGATGCCAAATATATCAATCAATTAATAACCAAAGTGAAGACATACTTAGATAATAATACACTTATATTTGGTGACTTCAATCTAGCGCTTTCTATACTCGATAGGTCTTTTAAGCACAACATCTCCAAAGAAATGAGACATTTAAATGATACACTGGACCAGATGGATTTCACAGATATCTACAGAATTTTACATCCAAACTCACCTGGATACACATTCTTCTCAAGTGCACATGGAACTTTCTCCAGAATAGAGCACATACTGGGTCACAAATCAGGTCTGAACCGATACCAAAAGATTGGGATCATCCCCTGCATATTCTCAGACCATAATGCCTTGAAATTAGAACTAAATCACAACAAGAAGTTTGGAAGGACTTCAAACATGTGGAGGTTAAGGACCATCCTGCTAAAAGATGGAAGGGTCAACCAGGAAATTAAGGAAGAATTAAAAAGATTCATGGAAACTAATGAGAATGAAGATACAACCATTCAAAATCTTGGGATGCAGCAAAAGCAGTCCTGAGGGGGAAATACATCGCAATACAAGCATCCATTCAAAAACTGGAAAGAACTCAAATACAAAAGATAACCTTACACCTAAAGGAGCTAGAGAAAAAAAACAGCAAATAGATCCTACACCCAGCAGAAGAAGAGAATTAATAAAGATTCGAGCAGAACTCAAAGAAATCGAGACCAGAAGAACTGTGGAACAGATCAACAGAACCAGGAGTTGGTTCTTTGAAAGAATTAATAAGATAGATAAACCATTAGCCAGCCTTATTTAAAGAAGAGAGAGAAGACTCAAATTAATAAAATCATGAATGAGAAAGGAGAGATCACTATCAACACCAAGGAAATACAAATGATTTTAAAAACATATTATGAACAGCTATACGCCAATAAATTAGGCAATCTAGAAGAAATGGACACATTCCTGGAAAGCCACAAACTACCAAAACTGGAACAGGAAGAAATAGAAAACCTGAACAGGCCAATAACCAGGGAGGAAATTGAAGCAGTCATCAAAAACCTCCCAAGACACAAGAGTCCAGGGCCAGATGGCTTCCCAGGGGAATTCTATCAAACGTTTAAAGAGGAAACCATACCTATTCTCCTAAAGCTGTTTGGAAAGATAGAAAGAGATGGAGTACTTCCAAATTCGTTCTATGAGGCCAGCATCACCTTAATTCCAAAACCAGACAAAGACCCCACTGAAAAGGAGAATTACAGACCAATAATCCTGATGAACATGGATGCAAAAATTCTCAACAAGATACTAGCCAATAGGATCCAACAGTACATTAAGAAAATTATTCACCATGACCAAGTAGGATTTATCCCCGGGACACCAGGCTGGTTCAACACTCGTAAAACAATCAATGTGATTCATCATATCAGCAAGAGAAAAACCAAGAACCATATGATCCTCTCATTAGATGCAGAGAAAGCATTTGACAAAATACAGCATCCATTCCTGATCAAAACTCTTCAGAGTGTAGGGATAGAGGGAACATTCCTCAGCATCTTAAAAGCCATCTACGAAAAGCCCACAGCAAATATCATTCTCAATGGGGAAGCACTGGGAGCCTTTCCCCTAAGATCAGGAACAAGACAGGGATGTCCACTCTCACCACTGCTATTCAACATAGTACTGGAAGTTCTAGCCTCAGCAATCAGACAACAAAAAGACATTAAAGGCATTCAAATTGGCAAAGAAGAAGTCAAACTCTCCCTCTTCGCCGATGACATGATAGTCTACACAGAAAACCCAAAAGCCTCCACCCCAGGATTGCTAGAACTCATACAGTAATTTGGCAGCGTGGCAGGATACAAAATCAATGCCCAGAAATCAGTGGCATTTCTATACACTAGCAATGAGTCTGAAGAAAGAGAAATTAAGGAGTCAATCCCATTTACAATTGCACCCAAAAGCATAGGATACCTAGGAATAAACCTAACCAAAGAGGTAAAGGATCTATACCCTCCAAACTATAGAACACTTCTGAAAGAAATTGAGGAAGACACAAAGAGATGGAAAAATATTCCATGCTCATGGATTGGCAGAATTAATATTGTGAAAATGCAAATGTTACCCAGGGCAATTTACACGTTTAATGCAATCCCTATCAAAATCCCATGGACTTTCTTCAGAGAGTTAGAACAAATTATTTTAAGATTTGTGTGGAATCAGAAAAGACCCCGAATAGCCAGGGGAATTTTAAAAAAGAAAACCATATCTGGGGGCATCACAATGCCAGATTTCAGGTTGTACTACAAAGCTGTGGTCATCAAGACAGTGTGGTACTGGCACAAAAACAGACACATAGATCAATGGAACAGAATAGAGAACCCAGAAGTGGACCCTGAACTTTATGGTCAACTAATATTCGATAAAGGAGGAAAGACTATCCATTGGAAGAAAGAGAGTCTCTTCAATAAATGGTGCTGGTAAAATTGGACATCCACATGCAGAAGAATGAAACTAGACCACTCTCTTGCACCATACACAAAGATAAACTCAAAATGGATGAAAGATCTAAATGTGAGACAAGATTCCATCAAAATCCTAGAGGAGAACACAGGCAACACCCTTTTTGAACTTGGCCACAGCAACTTCTTGCAAGTTACATCCACGAAGGCAAAAGAAACAAAAGCAAAAATGAACTATTGGGACTTCATCAAGATAAGAGGCTTTTGCACAGCAAAGGATACAGTCAACAAAACTAAAAGACAACCTACAGAATGGGAGAAGATATTTGCAAATGACATATCAGATAAAGGGCTAGTTTCCAAGATCTATAAAGAACTTATTAAATTCAACAGCAAAGAAACAAACAATCCAATCATGAAATGGGCAAAAGACATGAAGAGAAATCTCACAGAGGAGGACATAGACATGGCCAACACGCACATGAGAAAATGCTCTGCATCACTTGCCATCAGGGAAATACAAATCAAAACCACAATGAGATACCACCTCACACCAGTGAGAATGGGGAAAATTAACAAGACAGGAAACAACAAATGTTGGAGAGGATGTGGAGAAAAGGGAACCCTCTTACACTGTTGGTGGGAATGTGAAACGGTGCAGCCGCTCTGGAAAACTGTGTGGAGGTTCCTTAAGAGTTAAAAATAGACCTGCCCTACGACCCAGCAATTGCACTGCTGGGGATTTACCCCAAAGATACAGATGCGATGAAATGGCAGGACACCTGTCCCCCAGTGTTCACAGCAGCAATGTCCACAATAGCCAAACTGTGGAAGGAGCCTTGGTGTCCGTAGAAAGATGAATGGATAAAGAAGATGTGGTTTATGTATACAATGGAATATTACTCGACCATTAGAAACGACAAATACCCACCATTTGCTTCAACGTGTATGGAACTGGAGGGTATTATGCTGAGTGAAGTAAGTCAATCGGAGAAGGACAAACATATGTTCTCATTCATTTAGGGAATATAAATAATAGTGAAAGGGAATAGAAGAAAAGGGAGAAGAAATGGGTAGGAAATATCAGAAAAGGAGACAGAACATAAAGATTCCTAACTCTGGGAAACGAACTAGGGGTGGTGGAAGGGGAGGAGGGCCGGGGGTGGGGGTGAATGGGTGACTGGCACTGAGGGGGGCACTTGACGGGATGAGCGCTGGGTGTTATTCTGTATGTTGTCAAATTGAACACCAATAAAAAATAAATTTATTATTTAAAAAATTGATTAAGGAAAATTAAACAACGAATTTTTGAATAGGGTAACAGTTTGTTATTATAATGTACTTGGACCTTAAGGTAAAAATATGCATTTGTAATTCCCTTAACTTAAGCATAGTTTGCATAATTGAAACTTGACAGCATATTAATTAACCACTCCATAATTATTCTTCTCAGTACTGTGAAATTTTTGGAACACTTTGAATATAGGAACATTGATATTGTATTCTGTTTCTTATCAAAATCAATTGCTTGTCCATCATAAACTATCAATGGCTAAAAGAAAATAATTTATGATTACTATTTTAGTCTAAATATGTGTCTTTATACAGAGATGTTGACATTATCAATGACCTTATAATTCCTAATGGGATTATTACTTTGAAATTCACAGAGCCACTATACTAGAGTCATTTACACAATAAGAAAGTCTTATACTGAAGGTTTCCTTAGAGTTTCAGAGCAATTTACTTGAGTTTTTTAAGTCTAATTACATGTCTTGATTATGAATTGCAACAAGATTTCAGTTAAGAGTGAGGAGAGATGGAAATTTTAGAGATTTGTGAAAGTAGGAAAGTTCTGAAATTATCATCACTGACATTGGCAATGTGAATTTATTAGGGACATAGACAGGTGTGGCTGTATTGAGTGACCACTTGAAAGCATGGTTATAAATCTGAAGTGAGTCTTGAATGCATAGTTGTGTTATTTTCAACAGGAATATATTATTGCTTAGGTACTATCAAAAAAGCAGATGATAGTTGAGTTTAATCAGAAGTAAGATTTTGTTGTTGTTTGTGTTGTTGTTTTGTGTTTTATTTCCCCTAAATTAGTTCAAAGAAGGCTGGTGGACAGAAAAGTTAAGTGTTTGCATACAGAACAATAATGCTAGACAATGGATCCAAGCCAGTTAAAAACAGTGACCGGTGTAGATAAAGAAAAGGCAGTAGAGGGTGATGGACACTGAGGGGAGCACTTGATGGGATGAGCACTGTGTGTTATTCTATATGTTGGCAAATTGAACACCAATAAAAAATAAATTTATAAAAAAAAATAAAAAGCAGTAGAGTAATCAGCATGAAGCATTTGAGATAGAGAAATACCTAAATATTTCGGATTAGGTTGGGTAATGACCAGAGTGGGATAGTTGTTATATTAATTTTCTAAGGTGGTACAATTATTTATGATGACAAAGTCCTGAGGGTGACCCTAGGAGTGGGTATCTGAAATGGGGAAAAAAACAAAATAATAGGGACAGAGATATTAAAAACAAACTAACTAATCAGCCATTCTGTAACTGGAAGCCATGATATTGGTGAATCATTTTTTTGGAGGTTTAATATGCCGTGAAATATGCCAGAAGTGGTGGAAAGAAATCCCATGAGCCAGAAATTAAAGCCATTAATGAGTTTGAGGATAACAATAATAATAGTTAATGTCTGTTAAAATTTGGTGATATATACTTCAAGGGCAGCAATATTTGAAGAAGGAAAGCAGTACCTGAGTGGCACAGTTGGTTGACCACTTGACTCTTGGTTTCACTCTGGTCATGATCTCAGAATCATGAGATCAAGCACCTCATTTGGCTCTGCACTCAGTGTGGAGTCTGTTTAAGACTTTTCGTCTCCTTCCTCTCCTTCTGCCCCTCCCCACTACATGTGCCTGCACATGCCTATGTGTTGTCTCTCTCTCTCTCTCAAATAAATAAATAAATCTTCAAAAAAAAAAAAAAAACTTTGAAGGAAGAAAGAGACATATTGGAAGAGGAAGAAATGGGGAATAAATAATTCATTCCATGTCCAGGCTCTGAGATATAGGACTTTGCTGCAAATATTACCTCCACAGAGTGTTCTTCAAAGTTAAAAAAAAATCCATTAGTTCAAGAAGTGAAAGGAATAGGTTGGTGGAAGATACTGACACACATCTATATTTTAGTACAATGTCATATATGCTACAATGAAGATTTCTATAGATGCATCTAACTTTGACTACATGGTGGGCCTGGAGAGGGTGGCAGTGACGATATCTGAGTCTAGTTCCATACTATGAGAAAAAGGAAGGAGAAGAAAAGCTGCTCCATTCAGGTGGGGAGGAAGCTATGAAAGACGGAGTTTGTACAACATCCTTGAGGTCATGACTGTGCAAACTCTTTTCTAAATTTCTCTCGCTATACTTTCTAAATGTTCTATAACATGACATATATTCTTCATGTGAACTCTAGTAGTAGTTCTTCTATAAAAGTTTCCTCTTACTGGTCTAGCAGTGTTTTCCGAATGCCTGTGGAGCTTATTGCATGCACTAAGCACGTTGGCAGGAATTATAAGCTACTATACATTATTCTCTACTATATTTTACTTATATTTTTCCCAGCTGTAATTTGGGTTCTTGACAAGTGAAGACCATGTTTTACACATCTTTAAATTCTTTCGAGTAATTTGCAGAGTGAACTCTACAGTTAAGTTTTGCATAAAAACACGTTGAATGAATTGTTTTTATTAAACTAATTTAAGTGCTAATTACTTTGGTATTGACTAGAAAACAACTATCTAAGGACATTGAATTAGATATAGTTTTGCATAAAAATTAGTTCTTTAATTCAGTAAAATAGTGTGCTGCGGTTTTAATGTTTTGACTCCAATTTGAAATAAATATATGCTAAATAATTTTGTAATGGCAGAACCATTATAAGACAATTTGTCATATAGTTGGACACCCAGGTGGCTCAGTGGTTGAATGTCTGCCTTTGGCTCAGGTCATGATCCTGTGGTCCTGGGATCAAGTCCCGCATCAGGCTCCCTGCAGGGAGCCTGCTTCTCCCTCTGCCTGTCTCTGCCTCTCTCTCTCTGTGTCTCTCATGAATCAATAAATAAAATCTTTTTAAAAAAAGACAATTTGTCCTGTAATATATATTTATTGAATACTTGAGTATTATAAGGATAAATGGGCATGATAGGTAGGCATCCTTAGCCACAGCTCAACTAGATGATCTATGCAATCTAATTTCACCAATTTTTGGGGGGGTGGGGAGACAGACATCAAAAGGGAAAAAAGAAAGCACAAAGAAAATTTCAAGGCCACCTCACCAATACACATCATAAATTCATACCTCTATAAAATGTCAACCTTAAACTATTTTTTCCTTTACAACTGATATCTCCAGTGTCAATCATTTAAAATTGAATGTTAGCTCTTTTATCCCTCAATTTCTATTTCCACTTTCAAATGATAGACTTAAATTCTTTCATTTCTCTTTATGAGTTACCATTCACTATAATTTACTTGCAAGTGCTTTTTTATTGTCTGGATGTTATAAGAAATGAAAGAGTGATTATTGTAATACCTGTGACATGGTTTTTCTCTTTGTCCTTACCTGATGATTTCCAGGCAGGAAGTTCAACTTTGTGTTTGGTTTTGGATTGCTATTCAGTAAATTCCCATGCCTATAAAATATTAAAGAAATAATGGAAACAAAAATTCATATATGCCATCTTAGATTCTTGAAAAAGGATATTCTCATTTCTATGCTGTTTATGCATCTTCATCATTAAATAACAAGTTCACTTGAAAGTAGCAATAAGCTTATACAATAAAATACCAGTAGTAAATCTTAATGCTTATCTGTTAATCTGATTTTGCTCTCTGCTGTGTCTTCATGCCTGTAATAATACTAAGTGATCAATAAATACTGTTGAATGAATGTAAAGCTACTTAAAAATATGTTAATAAAGAATTTAAGGGTGGTACTAAAATTTTTTAAATGTCAATTAACATTTTATGGCTCTAAACTTAAATTTAATGAGCATTAAGGACCCAAATCTTAAAAACTAAACTTTTCTCCTCTAAATCATCAAGTCAACTTTTACCTTGATACCTGTACAGGATCCTTGGTAGTGGGATTGGGTTGGATCTGCTGATGTTTATGGCAGTGGGTAAAGAATCTTGAGCAGGCAGGAGCACTATAGATAAAGGAACAAAAAACAGAAAAAGAAAGTTTTAAGAAAGAAACTTTTCACCTATTTTTTTGATAAAAATTGTCAAAATTATTCCAATAAATTATCTGCTGTGATATGAAATGAAAAGTCTTAATTACCCCAGGAAACACTCTTTGCACAAAAAATAAAACTTAATCTAAACAAAATGCCAATTGATAAATATTTCTTTTGTACATACAAATGAAGACAATATCCTTAAATCATTTTCATAAAATGTCCTTAAGAAAATATCAGCTGCTGGGGTGCCCGAGTGGCTCAGTCAGTTGAATGTCTGCCTTTGGCTCAGGTCATGATTCGAGAGTCCCAAGATCGAGTCCCATGACCAGCTCCCTGCTCAGCAGGGCGTCTGCTTCTCCCTCTCCCTCTGCCCTCCCGCTGCTCCTCTCTCTTGCTCATGTTCTCTCAAATAAACAAAATCTTTGAAAAAAAAATAAAATCAGCAATTCTATTACTGTTATTAAAATTTTTTTTTCACCTGTCAAAGGTATTTCAGATTACTCTGCTATTTTTACAATGAGGAAAAGCACAGACAACAACAACACATGGCTGTGGTAGGTAGCATTTGAACACTTGGGGAGATGTTTGCAGTTTAACATTTACTATGTGGCAGCAATACAGGATCCTCTTGGCAACAGCACATCCGTACATCCCCTTGTGTGACATAGGACTTCAGATGGGAAATGCATTATAAAGAAGAGCGGGAAATGGGTGCAACATAGATTTTTAAACAGTTATTTTACTTTCCTAGTTTACTATATTTTTCAGACAAATGTTTTTTAGCTTGAATTATTTGACTGATCACTTAGGGGGGAAAAACACATTAGTTTTAGATTCAGAAGGTCTTGGGTAACATCCTGTATCCAAATCAACGGTCATCTGACTCTCAGCTTTGTTGTGATAACAATAAGGATAACATCTGTGAAAGCTCAAAAGTAATAGGTGCTTGACACATTTTCCCCCCAATTTCTTGTCTCCACTTCCACCATGGCCTTTTTAAGGCATTCTTGATAGATTTTATGATCAATGAACAAATTCAAATAGAAGCAGTAATCCAATTCGTATTCTTCGAAGAGGCACCACAAAACAGCATAGAGACACACCAGAGAACTCCCACTAGACTTAGCTCTGCAGGAATCAGTTATCAGGGTTCCAATAATATGAAATCTTTATTAAGACAGAAGTAGTAATTTGAAAAATATAAAAAGATAGTTAATAAAAACTGATAACAATGCAGCTGAAAAAATGAAGAGCAATATATGCTGTTTTGCATGTTTCACTCTTTCTTCTTTTTATATTATTAAAATAAGATTATCACCTGATGCTTATTTGAAAAATACAAAACACAAACCTCAAACTACAAAGTATAATAAACTTAGACTAACATCTCTTTCTTCCACCAAAACCAAATGTTTTTGTTTAGAAGCCTATGTCTTTGCTCATAATATCGATTCTGGCTAGAATCCTCTCTCCTGTCATGGTGAACTTCTGGTGAGTGCTCGTTCACTTATCATGGTCATCCTACATCATTGCTTCTGCAAGCTTGGCTTCTTGGTACCACATCTCCTTGTGCATATTTCTACTGAATTATTTGGAATTAATTTACCATATTTATATTCTTTAATTGGCCTTTTCTTATGGGAAATAAACTCCTATTTTAAAAGGCCCATTACTTTCTCATTTTAGAGCTATGGATTCTGTAGAATTCTTGATACAGAGAAGAGAGCAATGAGTTTTGGTAAGATTGAATGAATCCGGGAGTTGCTTACAGAGCAAAGTTATTTTTTTAAAAAAAGACTTGTTGCCTTTACTCATTCTATATCTTAAAAATACAAAAAAGGGGTTTTCTCAAATGGATCCCCATCTAAATATTACTATTTTTAAAACAGCTAGTAAAAAATAGAATAAAAAATAAAATAAAAACAGCTAGTAATAAAAGTTTAATGTAGACTTTAATTTCCATGATTAAGCAACATTATACCCCCAGTAGATGGCAGTGTAGGATAGGGTAAATTTGTGAACACACGCATTAGGTGTGCGGTTTCCTAAGACCAGGTAAGTCCTGGAGCTGGTTTCACAGAAATGAGAAAGGAAGAAAACAGACTTTTGCAAACAAGAATCTGTCAACAATAGTACCAAAAATAGCACTATTTATATGTCAATGAGAAGAATCCTGATTACTTTGTTGACTTCTGGTAGTTGTTGAGATTAGGTATTATATGACTAAAAATTCTATTTTATAGTACAACAATCAGGGCATATCTGGAAAAAACAAGGTCAAGGAATTAGACCAGGTTCCAGCAGTATCAGTTGAAAAACTGTAGCCTTGTTTTCCTAAATAAATAATATACTGTATTTCCAGTGATAAATAAACAGATGACAATTTGGTTATATCATAATCACCTAGGCTATTCTCAACTCATTAAGATAAAATATTCCTACCAAACATATCTGGGAAGCATGTCACTATTATAGAAAAATATTTTTAAAAGAGACCCCAGAGGACACCTGGGTGGCTCAGCAGGTTGAACGTCTGCCTTTGGCTTAGGTCCTGATCTTGGGTCCAGGGATCAAGTCCTGCATCGGACTCCTGCCTCTCTCTCTCTCATGAATAAATAAATAAAATAAAATAAATGAAAATAAGAGACCCCAGGCCTAAACATATTGTGTCCTTCCTTTCCTTTCCTTTCCTTTCCTTTCCTTTCCTTTCCTTTCCTTTCCTTTCCTTTCCTTTCCTTTCCTTTCCTTTCCTTTCCTTTCCTTTCCCTTCCTTTCCTTTTTTTTCTTCCTTCCAACAAATATTTATTGAACACTTACTATCTCAAGAAATGCACATCAGAATCACCATATAAAGGAAATATAAAGCCTTTAAAAACACTTAAACTCAGAAAGGATAGGAATAGCATTTATTTAATGGCCACCATGTGCCATGAGTGATGCTAAACATTTTCGCTGGTTATTTCACAACTAAAAGAAAAGTGTTCATTGCTTCCAATGTATAATTGTAGCCTGATGCCCAGGGAGGTTCTGTATATTATCTAAAGTTCCACAGTTACTAAATGGTAGAACTTGTGTTTGCATATAGATTAGTATGTCTCTGAAGATTATGTTCTTTCTACAAGACCATCCCTACCACCCAAGAAAATGAAGATATTGTGAAAGTTTTGAGAAAGATGCATTTCTATATCATATAAAGATATGTACAGTGTTTTTTTTTTGTCACAAGAATTTAATTGTATAGATCCAATTAAAGGTATTTGAAAGTTACTTAAAGGTTAGATGAAATAGTCATCCTTACTCCTTGTACTTGGTTTACTTAACAAGAAAGAGTAGATTTCCCAGTTTCTTTATTCTCTCTTTTCTTCTCCTTCTTTCAGGCATCCTATCTAAAAATATCTTATGCCTTTATTAAAATAAAAAGCCACACCATTTAAAAAATATATTTTAAAGTCTAAAATAAATCTGGATATTACTTTTTTCCCCCAGGAATTGTATGAAAAAAGCAAAATGTTTCCATGGGAACTAAATATAATATTAATGACTTACATTTACATAACATGTTTATTACAAACCTTTGTATCTCTTGTTTTATTTGATCTTTGCAACATCCTTTGTACAATACATACAGCTATTCTAATCCCTTAGGTAATCCGTGTACACAGTAAATATTTATATAGGTAAATATTTAAACGTGTATTATATGCCGGCTTGGCTCTCTCAATTAAACACTCCTTAAACTGATGATTCAAAACAATTTTTAAAAACTGAATTTGAGGATTAGCATTTAACACTCTCAGGGCTTCCATAATTTGTTACATTATGTTATACACTAATTTATGTTTTAACTGATTTTTAACTTTTTGGGATCCCCAGTAGATAATAATTCACAAGAACATTTACTCTTGCCTTACTTCGTGCAATAGTGACCTAACTGGCTTTGTTGTGTCTTCCCCTCTACCCCTACTGACCTCTACTCTGCTGATACCATTTTAATCCTGAAACAATTCATTTACACTTTCCAGGAATCTGGATTGGCTTTGTATTGTCTACAAAACAGTCTAAAATCCATAGCATTGACTCTAGTCTTATATCAATCTATCTTCCTGCGCTTACCTCTGGCCAACCCTCCTCACATTCTTTAGACAATTTTTCTCCTTTCAAGAAAAGACCTTGTATCTTACACCTCTATTCCTCAATTTACACCATTTCTAAATATCTTTGCTTCTTGTTCTACCCATCAAAGGCCTACATAAATTTCAAAAATCTCTTCCTGGAGCTTCCCATATTCTCTGTGTCAGAATTTATGATGCTGCCTATATAACAATTGTTTACTCTTTCTTTACAGTATTTGTCATACTGACAAATATAACTTGATTTGTTGGAAATAAGCCTATATGTCTACTTATAAATATTTGCATAACGTGAGTCCTGCCAGTCTCTTCACTTTATTTCCCAACTGTCTTTAACTTACCGTACCAGAAGATTGCTCAAACCTCTACCATTTCACTATCTTTTTTCCATTCTTCTTAGTTCTACCACTTATTAAGTCTGACTTTGGGCAGTTTATTGGAACTCCTGGAAAATCAGGAGTACATATATATCTATGTATAGTATAGTATATCTGTGTATAGATAGATTTATAAACATAAATTTCATGACTAAGTAGAAAGTTTTGTTGATATATTAACAGAATTATTTTCTTGTAGGAAAAATCACTAAAATTTGATTTAATAATTTCACCTGAGAATTTCTGGAATTTATTTTAGGTTATGTGTATATTATTATGCAAAGTATCCTTTTTTATAGTTATATTTTAAATATAGGTTGAAACTTTTTTTTACCTGCTTTGGGACTTGCTTAAGCAGAAACTATGAAGATACTCTTATAATTGATCGAGCAGTTACTCCTTTTGTCATGAACATGGGGAGTGATGAAATAAATGGCTAAGGATTGACAGGACCCTGGACTACGTATGTCATCAGACATTTATCTCACCATTAGGTAAATTACCAGTGAAAACAAAAGAATTTCTCCTCTGTTATTTGATCATGGACCAAGCTTCTTACATCTGTGTGCAGTTAATTTGGTTTGATTCATAACCTTAATTACTTAACTTGTTATATTTTACAGAAAAGACAATAATAATATTCTCCCTGTCATGAAATCTTTCGTCAGTGGGTATTAGAGTCACAGCAGATGTGCAACGCTATAACCTAGCAGAGTACAATTTATGTATTTCTGCTGACTTTCAAATTATTTCATTTAACTCTTATTGAAGATAGTTTTTAAAAGTCTGCCAGTAAAAAACTCTGCTTCAAGTTTATAAAATAGTTGCTTCTCATGCAGTGTCTCAGAGACTTAAAATCAAATATAAACCAGATTGCTATAGAAAATAAGTAACGTTTAGTGTCAAAACACGGATAATTTAAACAGAAATGCTGATTTTTTTCCATTGGCCAATTTTTAAAAAAATATTTTGTTTATTTATTCATGAGACACACACACACACACACACACACACACACACAGAAGTAGAGATACAGGCAGAAGGAGAAGCAGGCTCCATGCAGGGAGCCCGATGTGGGACTCGATCCCAGGACTCCAGGATCATGCCCTGGGCCGAAGGCAGGTGCTCAACCACTGAGCCACCAGGCGTCCCTCATTTGCCAATTTTTAAATAAAAATAATAAATATTAGAAATATTTTAAAAATATTAGTATTCTAAAGAAAACATGAAAACTTTTTTTTCCTTAGAGGACACTGAAAACGAGAAGTAGAGTACAGTGAAGGAAAAATGTATTTTTATTCTACCCTCCTAGATTCTTGGCTGAGAATCCCCTATCATAAAAGACATATTAACAAAAGAACAAGCAGAAGCTTAATAACATGTGTACCTCCTGTATACATGAGAGATATCAGGAAAATTCAGTAATTCTCCAAGATGGCCTAGGCCACCACCTTAAATACCATCTCCAGGTAAAGACAAAAGATGATGTGGTTGGGGTGGGGTGTAAAGAGAAGCCAGTTATGAGACATCACCAGGAAATGTACAGTAAACAAGGGTAAGGTTGATATGTAGATTTATTTCTGCTTTTCCATTGATAAAAAGTTTAGAGAAATTTAGTGATCTTCCTCTTGGGTTTGTATATAGAGAGACAGATACTCTTAGAAACCGAGATTTTCCTTATTAATGTTTCTTGCAAAAGGTTAACCTCCACTCTGTTTTCCGAGCTTTCTTTTCAACTATTTCTTAAAAATATTCAGCCTAAAATAAAATAATTCTTATGCCAAAGAGGCATATTTTGGGGTGGTAAATTCTGTTGTCCTTGCTGTGAGCTAGGTTTGAACACCATTTCAGCCATCACTTAATGCCAAATGTTTTCAAACAATCTGTTTCCATGTTTCATCAATTAATAGACATTTATAAAATAACTAATAAAATACTATACTTATTAGTCATCTCCCATGTTCTAAGCACTGCAGTAGGAGAGGCTTCTGAAGTAACGTTTAATAATCCCTGTTGGCAGATTAGAAACCGAGGCTCAGAGGTGGTAAATAACTCAGCCCCGGTTCATAGCTGTTAAAAAACAAAATTCAACTCAGTAAATTTAAGGATCAAATTGTCTTTATTCAATGATTCATGAATCTGGCTGCATCCCATCTAGCAATAGAAAGGAGCTATACAAAATGGAAGGCTTTTATAGACAGATAGGGTCAGGGATAAAGAAAATATTTGATTACCTAATCTTTCCTTGGAAAATGGAAGAGGTCTGTCAGGTGGATTACTCCACTTGTGCTGACCAGGAAATTCCAGACTGACCAGTTATGATTACATAAATACAATGGAAATTGCAATAGGTTGGGTGTTAAGTCTTGGTTTGCTGATGTGGAGCTTAGCATAAATGACTCCATTTTGGGTCTGTTGTTTCATGTTTTTTTTTAATATTTTATTTATTTATTGATGAGAGACACACACAGAGAGAGAGAGAGAGAGGCAGAGACACAGGCAGAGGGAGAAGCAGGCTCCCTCTGGGGAGCCTGATGCAGGACTTGATTCCAAGACCCCAGGGTCACAACCTGAGCCAAAGGCAGACACTCAACCACTGAGCCACCCAGGCACCTTGTAACTTTTTAGACACCACCTCAAGTGGAGGACCTGGGATTCAAACCAAGATCTGTCTAACAACCAAGACTTACTTTCTTTCTTTCTTTCTTCTTTCTTTCTTTCTTTCTTTCTTTCTTTCTTTCTTTTTTTTCTTTTTTTTTTTTTGACTACATTCTTTCTATTCCACAACTGGGGCCTTAAGACTGTTTGCTGTCTATTTAAAAAATCTGACAGAATTTACATGAAATTATATTATTATTTATTTCATTTCAAACTTCTATTTGAAAATATTATTTCCTTTTGATTAGAAGAGCTGGTCCTACTACGAACGAATGAGTGTAGTGAGCATTTAGTAACATTGTTAATGTGTTTTCTGAACATGAAATTATAAAAATTAATTCCTTTTTTTAAACTTTGATATTACTCCTCGAACTTCTTACTCATTCTCATATGTGAGGTGCTCATGAAATTATTAAATGCTATTATATTAGAACAAATGCAAAAAAAAATGAAAAAATTATTTAAAAATACAATGGCAAAAGTTTAAAACAATGGTACAACTTGATTTTCTTAGAATGAAACACAGGACTACTAGCAAAAAGATGTCATTTAGGAAAGTAAAAGAAAATGAAAACATTTCTTAAGTCTCTTTAATTAGTGATTTGTCTCCCTTTGATTACCTATGTTACTACTCTTGAAGGCCATGTGACTTTCTTTATATTTTGTAAAATATTTAATATTTTAATATTAAAATTTTAAATGTTTAAATTATTAATATTTAATATATTTAATGTATTTGCATTATTGGATTCTAGTTTAAAAATAACTTTTTAAAACAAATCAACTATACTAATAACATGTTCCAAAGACAGTTATACTCTGTCTTAAAATGTAGTATTAAATCTAATATCTATGTACTTAAATATGCAAATATGTGAGATACATATGATAAAGATTAATAATTCCTATCATGAAGCTGAGCATTCTTTCATACTTGTATATGTACTTAAATATGCAAATATGTGAGATACATATGATAAAGATTAATAATTCCTATCATGAAGCTGAGCATTCTTTCATACTTGTATTTTGACTAGCATTTTTGTTTGATTTAATATTCTCCTTGCATAAGGAATCTCATATACAGCAGACAGTTATAAGTTTTATAAGTTTTTAAACTAGAGAAGGGGAGGGGAGGAAAGTGTTTATTTGCAAGAGCATTATTTCCTAGAGTAAGTAAGCCACCAATCAAGAGATTAATATAAGTAATTTTCTCTTTTTAATTAGTAAGATACTATTTTCCTTAAAAATAAACCCTAGGTCTTCTGTTAAGTAGCTAAGGAAGATTTAGTCATGTACTTTTAGGCAATATGATAGTCAAGTAGAATCAGAAAAGAAAATTATATAGCAATTGTCTAGAATATAATTTGCTTACGAAGTGATAGGCAAGGTTATGCCATACTGATTTTCCATATCTCTCCCTACACTTTTTTAAATAAGCCCTTCCATAAGTCTTCTGTTACACTGTGTCTGTTTCCTACTAGGACTTGGCTAAACAACCAAAAAATAAAAGGAAAAAAAAACAAAAAACAAAAAACAAAAACAAAACAAAACAAAACATGAAATAAATGAATGTAAAATGTGATTCTCACTATTAATGGAGCTGATTTTCTTATAGGGTATATAAACGTAACACTTAAAACATGTGGAAATAAATGCCCAAACACTTGCATAACCATGTCACTTCCAGACTTTAAAGAAAAAGTGCAATGTTTTGAGGGTCACCAAGAGACTTTACTCCCAAGCCACACCTGAAGAAAGAGTGACTTAGCCACCTAGTTCCCATGTCTGCTACTTAACAAGAAAAATTACATGGTTTATAGTTAGAGGTTGAATAGCAAAATGACTTGAGATATGAAGAAAAGATTTCCATTTTCCCCATAGGTTCAAGGGTACTTATATTGCAGTTCCCCACAGAGGTATATATATATATCATATCTCATAATACATCTTCCTGCATGTTCTGTGAGAGCAGATAAAAATAGGCATGCTTTCCTGTTATGTGTTTCTTCACACTCTCTCCACTTCTGGCCTACCATAAAGGTACTTTATTATATCCATCATTGTCAACCCATTATATCAATGCCTTTTATTTTTACTGGTTTATTTTTAAGAATAATTTAGAAGAAGACAAATGAATTTGTATAATTCTGTTGCTACATATAAAAAGTGATAATTTTTTTCTATTCTTCTTACAAAAATAATGTAAATCAATGCTGAATATCTGAGAGGGTTTTTTCTTTCTTTTATCTTTATAAGAAACTGTAAACTTAATCAAGTTTAAGAAATACAGGAATACTGGAACATAGAACCAATGTTGTAGCATCTGAAAACAGATCTGAGCTGAAATTAGGACTGTCAGTTAAACCGGAGAGGTTAATTCCTATTTGGAATAGTTTTGCTTAGTTAGCAAGGTTACTACAAAAATAAAAATACCTCCATAAGCTTCTACCATTCAGTAGGCAATCAATTAGTAAGCACTATTTCTAATACTACAGTATCATTATTTCTTGATATTAGAAAAGTCAAAGAACAAGATAAATTTAGGTTTGGATGGGAGATGTTGGGTGATTATAGAAATACCAATGATGGGCTCTACTTCCTAGGCATACAAGGCAGATTAGATCTTAAAGAATAGCTCACAGCAAGTCCTATATTTCCCTAGTTTCTTCTATAATGTTGAATGGATATAAGACGTGAGAGTTGACCCAGGTCAGTAGAACATGCCAGTGGCTTCTATGGATACTCTACCTATAAAAAATATGCCTAGGGTGCTTTTTGAAATGAGGGGTGAGAAAGTAAAGTAATGCTTTTTCATTTTTTGGTGGCTAAACTTTTGCTTGTCATATATACATACTTGCTAATCTTACTTAAATCTTCTTCTTGCCAAATTTAAATTTCTCCTACCTTGTGAAATCTATTAAAGAATAAGAGGGACAAATCCAGTACTGTGCTGCTAAACTATGTCTTAAAAAGAAGAAAAAAAAATCCTGGTATGTATTATTTACCAAATTCCATACTGTTCATTGATATTCCTGCCATGACTGATTTCAAGCTATAAAAGGTTAAGCAACCAGCTTACAAGACTTCCGAATACCTAATATTCTCTCATTACCTTGAATGAGCTCACAACACCCCATTGTTCTAAATTATCAGCTGAAAATAAAGTTTTAGATATATTAGATGGGTTGCAAATTATCTCGTGAAGTATAATACTAGTAAAGGATTGGTTTTCGATGAGTCAAAATCAGCCTTGGGATAATAAAATTGTTCTGTGAACATGATAGTATAGAAAACATGTAAGATTATAAAGACATTACCCCTCATCTTTAAGCTTATGTGTCTAAGCAGCCATGTCTTTAGGATTAGTTTTCAAAATTCATATTAAGTCTAAGGCATCTGATGTCTACTTCAAGTACTTCATTGGTGGTTTAAAAATCTTTTTATTATTCTGCTACACATCATGAAACATGGATGGGTAACTGGAATGAATTGATGAAAAGATTGGACAGAGTTATTTATGGACACTTTCTCCCTTCTATTCTTTTACTCATGCATTGTTTATGTTGCAATGAGAGTAAAAAATAGTGTTATAAATTAATGTGATTTATGATATTAATTCTGGGCTTTTTACTATGGAACTCTATTTGCTACATGTGATAGTTTCAGGAATTTTGATTCATAATCCTTTGGGGATTATATTTGCAGGAAATGGTGTCTAGCCAGTTACCTCATTGTCTCTTTAGCCAATCTGGACTTAAATTGGACAAGTTTAATTCAATTCGTGAAACATGAGTTAGTTTCTCTCTTCTCTACCTGCCCTGAGACAGACCTCTGAGTAGGCAGGTATGGGTTTAAAGATGAAGGTTAATCAGGAGACAATTTACAGCAGTTCTGTTTATTTTACTTAGTCTGGGGTTGGGTTTATTATTATAAGCTTCTTTGACTAAGTCTTTCTACATTTAAGATAAAAGTATTTCTTCTTATTTTCTTTTCTGAGCTTCAAAGTATTATTTACTTACTATAATGTCTTTAAAAGCATAGCAAGTGTTAACATATATAAGAAATATATTACGTAAAATTTTCTCAATATTTATTTTAGTGGCTTATATTGCTTTGTTTAATTTATAATAATAGAAATATAATTTGCTCCTGCAAACTTTTTTTTTTTTTTTTTTTTACAAATTCACAAGCAGGAATAAACTCTTGTTTTTGGTCAGGATTTCTTAATTTGGGTTCCAAATTAAAGCCTATAAAGTTGAATATAAAAGTGTAGGCACACATACATGTGCACATTGTTCTGGAGAGAGAAACCATAGCTTTCATCAGATTCTGCAACAGCTTATGAATCCTCCCTGCCCCCAATTAAGAATGATCATATATCTTTTGTATAATGTATGATAATGGTTCTTATCAACTACCATCCTTGGCATTGTAAAAATTGCAGAAGTCTTTATTGAATGCCTTTATTAGATTACAATATATGAGATGCCCTATTTTTTTTCAAGAGTTTAGAGTAATTTTTGTTAAAAAAATCTGCATTTATAGTGGATTTCATGTTGGAGATGCCCCCTTTAGTACTTATAATATAATTGGATTTATTTTCAATTACTTTGCATTTTTTATTCTCAGACCTTAATTTCTTTATAATCATAGATGTACATTGCTAGCAATCTGGGTTCAAGAATGTTCTATTTTTGTAATGGATTTTATAGTTATATTTTAGAAGTAGATAAAATTCTGGCAGTATATTCTAACCACTTAGAAATGTTTTTAAGTTTTCATATCTCATTCAACATTCTAAGTTGAAAGATCTGCCTTGTTAAAAAAAATCTAGGGTAATAATAATGGCTAAATAAGAGAAAATTTCTTTCCCACAATATATTATAATATACAAATTCCAGACACAATAAATGGTGAATATTACTGTTTATGTATATTTCAGATCTAGCACTTTATTTCCACATGAAGTATCACTACCTTATTATTTTAAGACCTAACTTTTTTATCTGGATTAAAAAAATAAGATTCTAACTGGTTTAATGGGCACTGCTTTCTTTATTCTCTAATCTTTCCTTCGTGTATTCTAAATTACTTACACTGTTTGAATGATTCTGATATCCTATCACCCTTTACTTGTAACACTGCTTTTGATCCTTTCTGATTAGAAGATAAAGCCATATCCTTTAGGCTGATATATAGATATCTTCAAATTTTTTGTCCTAATAATCTACTACATTTTTGAACCTGACTTTTTATTATTTCAACCACTTCAAACTAGATATGCTATTATTTATAGCAAGAAGGTTTTCCCTGACTTATTCAGCTTTGTACTCCAACTAGTACAAGGCTTGGTCATAGGGTTGATAGATAGATAATCTAAAGACATAGGTGATCTCTACTGGGTAATTTTATAACATACTCAAATATAAATAATAGCTAGTCAATAATACATTAAATAAGCCTGTAGAAATGTTATCTTTTTAAAACCTATCTTAAAATATGCAGATGTCTTTGTCTGCTCACTGTCAAGAACATGGAAGTTATGACTTGTTTGGATATCATTTCCCCTTCCTATGCAGTTGGTGGACTGAACTATAGAATTTCTAAGGTTACCTCTGATTTGATAATAATTTTTGCAAAGAGAAGCATAATATCTCCCTATAGAGATGTGTGTATTATGTAAGTACACATGTAAACATAAAAGCTGGTATGGCTTATGGAAAATAGCAAAGACCATTTGCCACAGTCTTTCGGAGTAATTCGTAAGTCACACATTTGTAATCATTTCCAGGCAGCATTAATTGGTTTGCCTCTTTTAGCAAGACTAATGTAGTTTGTCAAGAGATTTATATGGATTACAGGACCACTCAGACCACAAATCTGAAACTCCTTTCACATCTTGTTACAGAATTTGTTTATTCTATTATGTTTTATTTCAGGCATTCTGCTTTGCTAGAGTTTGCTTTCATCAGAAATTTAGATGGTAAAAATCAATGTGTTGATATAAATTAGATTTTTTTCCGCTATGGTACAGGCTAAAATGATCTGTCCAAAAGAAGCAAGATCCAGTAGAGAAGGTTGACTCAAAATAGAGAGATGATGTTCATGTTGACTCAGAAATGAAAAAGAATACGTTTTAATGGTTGGAATGCTACTATAACATCTTACAATATTACTTATGTTATAGATCGACCTTGGGTAATATTTGCTCGACTTATAAAATTATTTGAATATATATTTATGGAACGCGAAAGAAAGTTCCATGGCAATATACCCTAGGTTGGGCTAGGGGCTAAGAATTATTTTACACAGTGACCAGGAGAATATTCATGCTTAAAATAATTCCAGGGTTTGACTATATAAAATATGATTAAAAGCTCCAAAGCAGACAGTTTTAATGAAACTCCAAAAAAAAGTGAGAATATTTTAGTCATGAAGGGCATTTGGGGAAAAACTTTCAGCATTAAATGGGAATAGTTTAAAAAAGTACATAGGAATCTCATATTAATTTCCTTTCAATTATTTTACAACTATTATTCCATGATATCTAACATATATACAGAAGTATAAAAAAGTAATAACTCACCAGACACCCATAACACAATCTCAGTAATTGCCAACTTATTCCCAGTATTGTTTAAACTTACTTACACTTGGTCTTTTCAACTAACTTATTCTGGAGCAAAAGTTACATAATAAAACATCCTACTATTTTATCCATAATAAAAAGTTCTTAATTCTAAAGGATTCAAAAATTTTCCTTATGGCCAGTTGTTTTTCTTTCTTTGGCCTTATTTAAGAAATCTTTCCTTATCTCCAAATTATTTAGATAGTGTCTTAAATTCTTTCTAAAGTGTAGTAATTTTGTTTATTTTTTTTTAAGATTTTTTTTTTTTAACTATTCTCTACATCCAACATGGGGCTTGATTTCACAACCCTGAGATCAAGAGTTGCATGCTCTACCAACTAAGCAAGCCAGGCACCCCTAATTTTGTTAATTTTGCCATTTAAGTCTACAAATTCATCTGGGCTTAATTTGGGCTGGGGATCATTCTTGTTTTGTCTATATGCATGACCATTACCCGGTATAATTTATTGAGCCTATCATCCTTTTACCGCTGCTCTGTTATGTCACTTTTGATATAAACTGTTTGTCTATATGTTGTGGATCCTTAGCTAGAATTTTTATTCTATATTCTTGTCTATTTGTCTCCCATGAGCCCATACCACATCATCTTAATCATTGCATTTTATATTAGGTCTTTATTTGAGGTAAACAAAGCCTTCTCACCTTGATTTTTCTTCACCAAACATAATGACAAAGTTATTTATTATATTCTCCTAGGTTTTTCTTTCTCTTT
Source organism: Canis lupus familiaris (assembly GCF_011100685.1). Lineage (NCBI taxonomy): Eukaryota > Metazoa > Chordata > Mammalia > Carnivora > Canidae > Canis > Canis lupus. Next base: position 21,427,231 of record NC_049239.1, read on the forward strand.
CTCTCTCTCTCTCTCTCTCTCGGAAGAGTTGCCACATTCAGCAGTGTTCCCTTTTCCTTCTGACATTGATAAAATGTAACTTCACTCTTCACCTTCAACCTCCTCAGGTATTGTCATATATAGATTATAGCCTTCAATTATATTTTAACTTAATGCATCTCACAGTTTTATTATGTAATATTTTCATTCATTCATTTAAAAATATTCTTTATTCCTTTATTTTCTAAATACGTTTGTTTTGACCTCTAGTGTAATTCTTAAAGTCACAGATAATACTTATCATGATTTCAATCAAATGAAATCTGTTCAGATTTGCTTTATAGACTAATACATGATTAATTATTTTACACATTCATGTGTGCTCAAAAATGTATATTCAGTAATTGTTGATTGCAGTATTTATATATTCTATATATCAATATGGTCAGGACTTAATTTCAGCTATTGTATTTTTAATTTCTAGATATATTTGATATGTTCTCAGATATTCTATATTACTTATATAGTCTCAAATATAACCTGACCAAAGTTCAAACTTGACATTTATATTCCTTGAACTTAAAAGGGATACTTATTTTGCAGTTTGTTTTTGAAAATTTCTGTGTTTCTGTTTATGCTCTTTGTGGTTTTGTTGCTTTTTGGTTTTGACATCTTATTTTCTCATGTGCCTAGCTATATTTAATCATGTGGTGTTGCTAGATTGAAAATTGTTAGAAATAATTGGAGTCTCGGGATACTGTATCTTCTCACAGAGAGAATTTAAATTTCCTTCTGCTAGGCCCTTGGGAGCATTACCAGTCCCACAACCACTTTAATCCAATGTTTTGTTTTCTTTGGATCAGGAAGATCCAAATTGTATTATGATGATTTTGTACAGCTAATGCAAAACTTCTTGACTATAAAATCAAGCAAGGGAGAAATTTTCTATAACTTTTCAAACAAATGGCTATTTTAATTCAAACATATCTTACTGTATTAGCTCAGTTACATAGGGAGCATCATAGTAATATGAATGAAGGCATGGATATGACTTCCTATGTGGATTTCAAAGTCCACCTGTTTGAAATCAAACAATATATTCCACACAAATCCATCCTATACATCATTGATTTTCTCTTTATTTCCATACTAACAAGGTTTATGAGGCATTGTGAATCAGTCTTCCACTGTTAAACTTAGTAACTTTCTGTTTTCAGTAATCATCCAGACTTCTAATCTCTGCATTCAGGATGTCCCATCCTCACATATTTTACATTATCTACAATGAGCTTCATTTTCCTGACATAAATCTAGCTTCCAGCTTCACTACCTTCTCAGCATTTCCCAGAATAGAGTACATTCTTCCTAAGTAATTCTATACCTTCTTCCTGCAAAGCTTTTCTTCTCTTAAAAAAAAAATCTGTTCTTAAAGAAGTACATTATCATTTTCCTTCTTGTTTTATAGAGAACTTATTGCGTATCTCAGCCCAAATAAATTTTCCTTATTTTCAACCTCAAAGTTAAGTAACAATTGGACTATCATTTGACATTGTGTAGCATTTTTAATTTGTTCTTTTTAAAGATTTTTTTATTTATTCATGAGAGACACAGAGAGAGAGACGGAGGCAGAGACACAGGCAGAGGGAGGAGCAGGCTCCCTGCAGGGAGCCCATGCGGGACTCGATCCTAGGACTCCAGGATCATGCCCTGGGCTGAAGGCGGCTCTAAACCGCTAAGGCACCGGGGCTGCCCTATTTAATTTGTTCGAAGTGTATATCTTCCAGTGAGACTGTATGCTTTTCAAGGAAATAAACTTTTATTTTTGCAAACCTTATTGAGTGCTATATACATAAGGAAACCTTATGAGTGTTCATTTAAACAGAGAAAAGCATCCTATGTAAAGAACAGAATTATTAAGAATCTTAACTAAATAATATCCAAAAGGCCTATAAAAATGATTAACATTCATATTTACCTTGACTCAAAATTAGTGTCTAACACCTCTAACAAATTTTCCTGACTTTGATGATGGAAATTCTAATTTATTCTAATGTAAGTAACTATTCCATTGTCTTTTATTGCCAAAATATAAAAATAACTCCTGTAAGGGTTCCCAAATATTTTCTACGTTTATGACTAATTCAGACTACTTTAGAATTATATTTCATCACTAAGTACTTACTGTAGTTGTAGTTTTTGTGGAAAAAGTTGGATGTACTGTGGTTCAAGGAAACATATGAATTATGACTATTGTAGTGGCTGACAGCTGACTAGCTTTATTCCCACCTAATTCATCAGTAACTTCAATAAGTAGCTGGAAAGTCATAGGTTCCTGAATCCCTTGAAACACATCATACTGGAAATTCTTAGTGGTGGCCAGAGAAAGAGGCTCAACACCTAGTCTCTGAAGTACAAATTGATTATTTGTATTTCCTGAGAATGATGAGGTAATAAAACAGAAATAAAAGTACATTATATATTACTTCTATTGTCTGGTTTAAGTTCTTGCTTTAAAATATGTTTCATGATAATATGCTTCTAATAGTTATAAAATATCTTACATGGGTATCTTGTAAAATAGCACAGAAGTGACTTAATTAAAATCTAATGTCTTACCACTTTCCATTGAATATCTCAGCTGTTCCTGTGGAAAATCTTTGAACAGTTGAGCTGAATAAAAGGAATCCTAGTAGGGGAATAAATCTGAATTTCCAAATGTGGTGGATTTCATACAAGAGGTTCATCATTTATATTCAATAATATAAAAATATTCTCTGTTTTGGCTTATGTCTTAAAAATCTTGCCATATCTGGTTGATTTCTTGTTTCTTTTTATTGCTCATCATTTTCACCTTTATAATATCATTCGAGCATACTTTTACAATCCATCTTAATTATTTTACATTTGAACACTATATATTAGTGTTTCATTACAGAGGCATTGTTGTTTGGGGTTTTCCAGCAGTATAGTCCATGTTCCATTCTTAATTTTATGAATGAGGAATTAATTTTTTTTTAAAGTAAGGTCTACTCCCAACATGTGGCTTGAACTCACAACCTTCAGATCAAGAGTCACATGCTCTGCAATTGAACAGCCAGATGCCCTATGAATGAGAATTTAATTTTTTTAAAAATGTCTATTTCCTGCATATTTTTTCTAGGACAGGTACTCATGGCATTCTTGAGATTGCTAAATTTTAAAACTAGATCAGAAACTAAATGTTATTTATTTAATGTTATCAGAAACTATCAGAAATGTTATCAGAAAATGTTATTGGAAACTAAATTGTTATTTAGTTTCCCTTTAATCCAGAAGATACATGTCATCAAGTTTCCTCTTAAACAATTACTCAAAAAGAGTACTCACTACTTAAAACATATTTCACTATTGGACTTATTATAAATATTATTTTTTAACTCAAGCATTTTCTTTAGTTTAGGAAAATGAAGTGCCTAATTTCATTTATGCTTTCTTTCCTTTCCTTCGTAATATTTCTTAAACATTCTTGGGTTCCTTCAGTTTGAAGTCAGTTCCCTAAGGAGTCATGTGAGAGTGCAGAAAAAATTCCACTCTCTCTTTTGTCTTTCTTCCCAATGCATTGCAGCTTGCTTTGTTGGATTGTCCAGTGGAGATCATAAAGGGGTACTGTTAATATTTAAAAACTGGTTCACTAAGTACTGGTTTCTTTAAAATTAAAGCCTTGATAACCATATTACCCTGTAAATGAATCGTCCTTAGTTTCCCTTTCTCCTTCCAAATATAACCCAAAGTAGGGAAATATAGTATTGGTTCTTTCACAATTTCTCATAATTCTTTGTAATAGCAACTAATAATAACTATAATTAATACTTATTGAATGCTAGACTCTAAAATACCTACATTAATATATTTTAACTCCACATGAAAAATGTAGTATTATTATTATCCTAAAGCGGAAAGTGAAAAGAGATAAAATCGCTTAGACAGCTATAAAGTGTATAGGAACCAGAATTCTAAAATATGTCCAGAGCCCAAGCTTTTCACCTGAGAATACTAGTTTTCTATTTAATCATAATCAGTGTTTACACTATTACAATACCAGTCTACTGTGTTATGTGTTCTCATATAAAGTCCCTTCCACTCTTTAAAAGATATTCTGAATGATATTAATTCATTGAAAGAGGATTTTTCTTCATCTTTTAAAGGATCGTTCAGTTTTATGCACTCAAAGTATTTCCATTCTAAGAAACTATGGTTTGTGTTTTATAACTTCTTCATATTTGAGCTGAAATTTTAACAAAATCCCAAATAGAGTTTTCTTGCTAACTAGACATTTTTAATTAGCCAAATGCATTTTAAGTATTATAAACTGAACGTTGGTTATAAAACAATATATTTTGAATATAAATGTAGACATCTGTGTTTGTCTATGAAGGAAAAAGTCATTGTCCAGTATTCAATCTAAATTTTCATTTTTTTCTTTTTGTTTTTTTTCCATTGTTGTGGACAAGAAAAATACAGAGAGATATATTTGAAGAAAATGCACATATAAAACTGGATATAGAAAAGATATTGGAGGCACAAACAAAAATATCTATATAGTATATATGTGTGTATGTGTATATAGTGTGTATGTATATATGTGTATATATGCATATATACAACAAATTATATATATACACACAAAAGTACTATATATATAGTGTGTATACGTATATAATAGTAAATATGCTATATGTAACAAAATATGGCAACATATATAGCTAAACATACACAAACACATGCACACACATACACTCACACATGCATATCTATTCTCAGTGGCTCAAATCCTGTGATTGCCAAATAGCCAAGATAGTTTAGATGCTCAAAACTGGATGTTGGCAGAGTTCTTCACCTCTACAACTTTGCACAACATTCTCTCTTCACAGAAGATTCTTGTTCTACCACTTATTTTCCTATTGGATTTGTTCATTCAAATACCTTTTTTCCTCTATTCTCAAGTTACTCATTTGTGAAATAAAACAGATATAGTCCAGATATACTGGACTACTAATACTATTGATTTGAATATGCAGTAGTACTTTAATAAAGAATAGATAGGAAAATGTATTACTTAACTTTAAAGAGTCTGACAGTAAAGTGGTATAAAATAATACTTAGGAATCTAATGGCTTTATTTTGAATGTCCTAATATAGTACCATCATTGCAGGAATAGTGTGAATTAATGAAGAGACAACCAGGGTCGTTGAAGAATTTTGAGAAAAAAAAGAAGCTCTCTGCGGTTACAAGGACAAGATTAAATGTAAAGACATGAGATAATTAATTGAGTTGAAATTATTCATGAATTTTCTTGTAAAGTTTTTTACCTTTAAAAATTAATCCATCTCACAATATTAATGAAGAATTAACAAACCGAAAGATAGTAAAAGCATTACCGGAAAGGATAAAAGGTAAGGACCAACACACAGTCCAGTCCTCAGATGGAAGCTGTCTAAATAGTTTAGTAAAAAAAAATCTTCCCATGATAATCTGAGGCTTTTATTTATTGGTGGCTTCCAAGTTCATCTCTTGACCTTTTTCCTACACCTGTATTTTTCAACAATCTTTGAAACCTCCATTATGTTTTTGAACTTGAAGAACACATTGGAAAGAAGAGTTCTTCCTTTTCAAACATTGTTATGGCCAGCCTTTAAGTTAGTTTTTAACACTGAGCACAAGGGGACTGTGCCAAGCTTGAATCATCAGCTCCTATTTCTGGGGTGTTGTTTCTATGGCTTGGCATTTAATATATTATGCCAATGTTCCTTGTCAGAATTAATTTTGGCAAAAGACCATCATTATACTGACTCCAGTTACAGAATAATGTAGCACATTCACTTTTCTAAATGTTCCCAATTAAAATATTAGAAGTATAGCTATTGAATTATGGAAATTTCCTCAATCTGAAGTCTACAAGAGAGAGAAAAACTTAGTTTTAGCTGTTTTTATATTTCAAAAATGTAAAATTATTGAGCTTTTAGAATGTAAGAAGCTCTTTCCACTAAGAAAAAAAAATGGTAGTTAATGTTTCACCTTGCTCTTAACTTTCAATACAAAAATATAAATAAAGCAAGGTAACATAATTCATAACACTATTGCTCATAATCTAGAATTTTGCAATATGTATTTATTAACTAAAATTCAATAACTAAAAACAAACAACTAATTTATCTGGGAAATTCTCCCAAACCTATTCCCAATTATAAACAAATAAGATTATCTTTAAGAAATAAGGAAAAGTTGGCTAGAAGGCTTTACGTCTGAGGATAACTGCTTGGATACTGTGGGCAGCAAAGATATTGGTGACCATGAGATCTCAGTGGCTGCTCAGAACCCCTTCCTATGTGGTCTACTCCAGGCTGTTTGAGCTCCAGGTGCCAGACTGAGGAGCCTGGAGCGAGCTTCTCCCATCCTGGCAGCATGGGCCTGGATGAGAATATAGTGCACGATCAAGAACATACCATGAAGCATCTAAAAGATGTCATTAACAAACCAGAGATGGAGATGTCTTCACAAAAACTGCAGCTCTGTTATTTAAAATGCCTGATTATGATGGCGATAATTTATGGGATGGCCTAGACTTTTCCATAGCCATCACTTGGGTCCATTAAGACAAAGAGAATGAATAGACACCACCAAAGAGTGAAGCTGAGCTGATTAACTTGATGGGGTTTTGAGAAAGAAAGATAAGAACAATAATAAATACATTGACCATGTTGAATTTGCAAAATCACTGCGGGTGACTTTGTTTGGCCATCTAGTTTTATGTAAATGTCACCCATTATAGTGTGATTGAACACTTTGGGTAATGCAAAATAATGCATTTGAACTACTGCTACAGTATTTTATATAAACGTGTAGCAGTTTATTACACTAGAGTGAGAAAGAGAAATCAAGATAAATAGAAGAGAAATGGGACATATTGTAGTCCTCAAGTACTGTTAAATCTCTTATTGGACAAGGGTTTGGTGAATGAATCCTTTTAAGAATGATGGATAACTGGGGCAGCCTGGTTGGCTCAGTGGTTTAGCGCTGCCTTCAGCCCTGGGCCTGATCCCGGAGACCCCGATCAAGTCCCACATCCGGCTCCCTGCATGGGGCCTGCTTCTCCCTTTGCCTGGATCTCTGCCTCTCTCTCTCTCTCTCTCTCTCTCTCTCTCTCTCGTCTCTCATGACTAAATAAATAAAAACTAAAAAAAAAAAAAAAAAGAACGTTGGCTAACTGGATCAGAGTAAGCAGGAACTTGACTATGCAATACGCCTCATCTCTTGGTTTTTATTCATGTTACCTGAAAAGTGAGACAGACTGCCAAGTGGACATGCTTCTCAGTAACAGTGAAGGAATGGTATGGATGCCAAATGCTTCCCCTGGTGTGTCTCGTGTCTTCAGGTAAATGCGGTCAGGATTTTGCAAAGTTCCCTGGGCCCTAGGCAAGTGAGTATTAGAATATTTCAAAAGCCACAACATAAGAATGTCAGATACCAAGTTCGGGAGCTATAGTCGAAGATTCTGTATCTTCTGGCCCTTTGGAAACGATACACCACTAACCTAAGTGATTAGCATTATTTTAGTTTTTCAGTATTTAATAAAACTGCTGCCTTTTATTTTATTTATTTTATGTATTCTTAGGAGACATGTCAACTTAGGAGAGAACTTAAATTGAAAAATGTTCTTTATTCTAATCCTTAGCAAGTGTTTTAGCTTTCCTAATATTTGTATTTAACCCTTATTTCTAGGGTTTGTTTTTATGGTTTAGAAACTATTAGGAATGCAAGGACTTTATCCTTTCCGTTTGGTGCAACGGGAGTGAAGCTACTAACTGGTCTTGCCTAAGTGAGGAGGAGAAGATCAAGCCCAGAGATAACCTGATGCAAGATATATTTAGAAGGAATGGCATTTAAAGTACATCTTCTAGCTTAAATATGTAAATTATTTCAGGTCAAGAAAGATTAGAAAAGGCCTGAGAACTTTTAACACTGTGAATCTCAGTAATGGTTGAAACTTATAATTGTAATTCATAATTTGGTTTACTGGTTGTGGTAAACATGCTGTGATAGAAAACCTGAAATGATGGTTGAATGAGGAAAAACTGCATAAAATTTTCTGTAAGACATATAGAGACCTATTTTCTTTATTAAAGTATTCTTATAAGTAAATAAAATTGCACAAGTAACTGTGCAATCAGAATTGAATTGTAAACTATTGTTATAATACCTAGTTATTTTGAAAGATATATATAATAAATCCTGGATATATATAAAACTGATGAAACAAACAAACAAAAAGAAGAAATAAGAAAAAGTCATTTTTTAATTTCTCTCTTGCTAGTGTTGAAACCAAAGCTATCTATATTTTCTTATTTTTTATTTCGGAAATTATTCTCAATATAGAAGTAATTCTTAAAGATATTTAATATCTTTATTTTACATTCTAGAGATAGATTTTCCTTAAATGTAGAATGTATATTGTTAAAATACAAATAAGGTAAACTCTCAGTCCCTAGCTATGAACCATTTTCTTAATATAAATTGCAGTTAAATGAAAAATCTCAAATGGGAACTTAACTAAGTTAACTAAGTTAAGCAAAATTTCTAATAGTAACTGTGCTATACTAATAGTAATGCCATGCTAATGTGGGTGCTATAAGCTGATTTTTATTATGCAAAACAGAATAGTAATATAAAATAATAAAACTAAGAATTAACTCTGCAAGAGGAAATTAAGAGCTTATGTATCTTTAAACGGGGAATTCTCTCACCTTCAGAGAAGGTGTGAGTCTTTAATTTCTAATTTAAAATGCTAGCCAATTATTTGCATGAATATTCATGCAATTCATGGAGAGAAAAACAGAGTTATATATTGTCCAAAGTGTTTTTAAATCTTGCTTTTCATAGATAGATGAAACAAATAATGATAGTATTCAAGAAATGTTGGGATGCCTGGTTAGAGCTCATTTAAGCAACCAATTCTTGATTTCAGCCTAGGTCACAATCTCAGGGTCATGGGATAGAGCCCCACCACATGGAGCCCTGCCTTGGGCTCTTCTCTGGGAATGGAGCCTGCTTGGGTTTCTCTCTGTTCTTCCTCTCACGTGCACATGTGCATGTGTGTATACTCTCTTTCTCAAATAAAAGAAAGAAGAAAGAAGGAAGAAGAAAGAAAAAAAGAAAGAAGAAAGAAAAGAAAGAAAGAAAGAAAGAAAGAAAGAAAGAAGAAAGAAAATATGTAAAGACTTTTAAAATATACATTCTGCAAACTTTATCACATGCAAGTTTGTGACAAGTTCTTCAAGTTTTCATTTTTAGTCCCTATATAAATTTATACACACCAAAAGAGAGAGAGAGAGAGAGCGAGAGAGAATGATGAATTCACCAAATGGGGCAGAGTGATTTGCAAAATTTCCATTTCATAAAATGATAAATTCTAGTGACAAATTACACTGCGTTTTATGTAATTTTAATTGTATTTTATACAAAGCCTCTCAACAACTAATCTGTCATCAAAAGTGAAGCATACTAATACCTATAAAGATTACAAACACAATTCTTCCATTTATTTATTTTATTATGATTTTATTTGTTTATTTGAGAAGGAGAGAGAGAGAGCACATGCGTGGTGTGGTGGGGAGGGGTAAAGAGAGAAGGAGAAGCAAACTCCCCATTGAGCAAAGAGCCTGTCATGGCTCCATCCCAGGGGCTAAATCTAACAACCTAGAGATCATGATCTGAGCTGAAGGAGATGTTTAACCAGCTGAGCCACCCAGGCACCCTATTTAGATAGCTATTGATAAGAATCATCTGGGACACACATTGAAGTATCTCTTCAAAAAAAATAATAATAAAAAAGAAATATCTCTTCAAGTTAAATATTAATATAACTTACAAATTTAAAAAATTCAAAAGGAAATTCAGGGGGAAAATGGTAATGCTTACGCAGAGACTGTTGGGAATAATTCTTAGAAATTTTAATCAAAGTGCATAATTTTTACCCTACAATGTTTCTCAATACCTTGACTATGTACACCAGTAATTCCTCAGTCAGTGAGTTGTTGCAGAATTACCTTCATAGATTAGTTTAAGTAGTCAAAAAGTCTGCTTGAGAATTTTGCTTTGTGCCATAATCAAACCAGTTTCCCTGAAGGTCTGTGCTGCAGCAAATGAGTTGATTTTAGATAAAATATGATGATTAATGCATTCATGGTCTCTACATAAGCAATATTTTATGATGAAGACAGAAAGAAAAAGAGAAATTGGTACTCAAATTTATAAGTGAATGCTAAAGCTAGACAGGACCATATCAGCACTGAGGTCCTGAATCTCAGACCTGAAGCTAAAAAGCTGAACCTAACTAAGCATTGTAAGCCAGGTTCCATGAAGAAGATTATGGTGGTTTTTAATGGATAGTTAGCTCTTCCTCAAAACAGAAAAAGTAAATCTTTTTGGAAGAAAGTGTACCTAATTTTCACTCCCATGTTCCCTAAGAGTGAGATCATTCACATTTGAGTGAAAAGCAAAGATCGCATAGAGAAAAAAGCCTAATGAGAAAGCATTTGCTGAAACAACCAACAAGAGGGCATTCCAATGAACTCTTACTGTTGGCAGAGATCCCCATCCATCCTCAGTGGTGTCTGGTTTCCCTGATGTCGTCAGAGAGATTCCTATTCCATCTTGCGGCAGAATGAGCGTATCTGAGCTAAGAAATGAAGAATCTGGGTCATTTTCTTCTGTTGGATAGGGAAACATAGATAAATTGCCATTTGTTCCTCAACTCCTGGGGTTCCAAACAAGTATGTCTTCTTAAAAACTTTGAGAGTTCTCTTTTGGTTGCTTTCTGTGTTATTCTGGGGTTTACAATTGTGTTTAAGAAGAGAAGGGCAGGAAGAAAGAGGATTATGACATTTTGACTGGAAGTTAACAAGCCAGTTTTGAAAATGTACCTAATAATTAGTCTATTCTTGAAAATTTCCAGAGACAGAAGGCTGGGAGAACATTCTGGAAGTTAGAGAGAGCATCTTAACTTGTAATCACTTCCAGGGTATGTTTTGCCCAATCATAAATTTCCCATTCACCAAACTTTTTTTTTCCCTCTCTGTGAAAAAAAAAATGAGGCTAACAAATTTGTCCTGTTATTTTTTTTCATTATAAAATCACATTGAGATTTTTTTTCATCTTTGTAAAAAAGTTAATTTCATATTCTTTCTACAAATAGTGTATCCTGGGCTTTCTGTGAGACAACTTTGGCCAAAACTTGTGTCCATTTACTTTCATATAGTCCTATGAAATGTCTGCCCCCCTCCAAAAAAGGAAAGAAATGTCTGCCCAAACCAGTGACTCTGCCTCAAATGAAATAAAGGAGCTATGAATTGATCTCATTATTGCATCATTTCAGCTATAAAAAGATCTGTATGGAAGTCAAATTTACCCTATTTTCATCCTATGGGAATCTCAAAAAAAAGAGATTGATATAAAATTTGATCCAAAACCCATGACAGAGAGTGCAAAGCAGAAATAAAGGTAAATGTGTTCTAGAGGGATCATTTTACAAGCCAGTCAATGGACTTTTCATTTAGAAAAAAAAAAAATATCTTCAAAACATGAGCACACAATGAAAAATTTCAAAACACAAACAGAAATAACTCTTTAGGAAATGATATAATTATCTGAAAGGGACAATATGTTAAGTATACTTAAATTTGCTAAAATAAAATTTTTAAATATTATAAATTATAAGCAAAGCATAAGCCCTATTAAAAATACAAGACTTGATAAATGCCACTTTTTTCTTTCATGTGGAAATATTAATAAAGATCATGTAAAAAATATAATTTTATATAAGGGTAGAGTTTATGCTAATTGTATTTTATGATCTTATCATTGACATCTTCTCTGCCTTAGTAATTATGAGCAAATGCAATAAATAAATAATTTCCCAAATATGACCTCTCTATTCTCTCTATATAGAGGCAACTTCTTAGAAATTAAGATAAATTTGCTACCATCGTACAGTTTTACTTGAAAGGAAACATAAACACTCACCCACAATACCACACAATACAGGAAACCAATGAAAGTAATGGTTTTTCTCTCCCCCGCCCCCTTCTGTCTCATACTGGTTTATTTTGCAAAATAACAAGACAAGGTAAGAATCTGTATAAGGTTTACTAAGAGAGTGAGAAATAGTACTTCAATTATTCATTAAATCTTCCCCTTTAGTTCAACCATAATTTTTTAGAAATTAGGATAAAAGACTGGATTATAGCCCTTAAATGGCATAGTGGGATTCAAAAGCCATGCCTTTATTATGTTTTTCTTCTTAGTTTATGGGATCAATTTTCCACATGGTATTTGCAGTTCTTACAGGAAAGTTTGTATTTTGGCTTTCTCTCTTGTAAAACACATGTTCTTGAGTTCTTGGAATCTGATTGAACATCCTCTGTCTCAGAGGATGCCCAGAAGGCCGTTTTTATGTTATCTCTGGGGGTTATACACGCACAGCCTCCAGCCAGAGACTGGGCTTTAATTATTTTAACTTAAGAGAGCTTTTCAGTTGTGGGTGGGCACAGACATAATTTTCCCTTTGTTTTTTTTTTTTTCCTCATATAGATTGTTTTTGAGCCAAAATAACAAAAAAAGTAAGAGTAATACTTCCCACCCATGCTTTCATCATGCTGTTAAGATTTCTGCATCGCGAAAAGAAAAAGTAAAGTAGTTTGGATTAAACAACAATAGCATTGAAAATAGAAGCAAATTCATATTCAGGTTCAAGAAATAACAAAAATAAAACCCCAAACCCCCCAGGCTTTATTTCTGCATTTTCTAGTCTTAGCCAAAGAATAAAAAGAGAAAACTCCGAAAGCAAAGCTCTTGTGTGGGTATATGTATCCAACGTTGCTGTCATGCTAATGTTCAGAATCTCATGAGAAATCTTGGTTTCCATAGTGAGTGCAATTGTATGTCTGACACACTGCACTAATATAAGATGGTATGAACGTTGACAGACTATATAGAAAGCAAAAAGGCACTGAAGCCAACATAAGAGTATCTGCTAAATCATAATCTGGAATTTCCTTTGTTATGGTCTGGCAAATTTCCCATTATCAAACTAGAGTAAGAATAGTAGTACTACTGGGGATTATCCAGTATTAACTTGTCCAAATTTTTTTCTTGCTCCTTAAGCTTCCAATACCGTTTGCCTCTTTAAGTATCTGACCCTGTCCACGCTAATGAATAATCAAGAGCATTCAAGATTAAGACCTTTATTTTTTCCTTTAAATTAAAACTTTATATGGCCATTTGTCCATTTTTAATAAAAATATACTGCATATGTATCATAATTTACCCTTTACAAAGTAGAATTTCTCAAGCATGCTTCAGAGCAGTTGTGAAAGTTAGATGGGAAAGAAACTATTCTGCTTGTTTGATGAAAAAGGAAACAGAGGTGCAGAGTAGTAAATGGCTTGGCTAAGTAACTAGTCTTAGTGATCAAACTACGGATTTCTGCCTACCAGCTTACGCAATCTGGAGTCACAATTTTGAGTCAAAATCCTGTCCCTGTCACATCTTCCTGGGCAAGGAACCCCTGAGGTCCTTAACTGTAAATTTTTAATACAAACTTCCTGTGTTTAGATTTTTGTGAGATAAAAGATTTATGATATGCAAAGCATTTAGGACAGCACTTTTATAGTACATTCTAACTACTGTTATTATTTCTTAAGAAATAATGATTTTTTTTCACTTGTGTGAAACCTTAGTACTCTTACTTGTAACTTAGATTCCTTCCCCCATGCAAGCAATTTACCCACGCCCTACCTTGAATCTTTTTGTTTCTTTCTACCAACATGATCAGGACTCTCATTATATGAGAAAGCAGTCATTGTTAATCCCTCAAGCATCATCTTTTTCTCCCTCACTTTTACTCCCCCGCCTTTTTTTTTCAAAAGACACATACCATATGACTTTCTAGCTGGAAACGACCTATTAGTTCCATCACTCTTGTTTTTACAGGTTAGGTACATAAAGCACAGAGCATTGAGCGCTTTGTGCAAGGAGAAACAAGGCACCAACCTAGAGAAGCAGACCAAAGCCCTGAAACCTGGTCAGGTCCCTTGAAGAGACCAGTGGTCTTTCACACACCCATACTTTTCCTGCTCCCACTTGTATGCTGCAACTTAGTCACCAGTTTCCTGACTTTGGGATTTTGTTCCATAACTAAAAATTAAGACTTTGACTCACTCTTTTCAGCATGTAACACTCTCGATTTTCTTTTGCATATTTGCCTTCGAATGTAATGCACAATATTGAGTTTCCTGCTTTATTCCTCCTTTTAAAATGCATTCCTTTAAGGTTTCAGGTCTCACATTTGGGTCTTTAATCCATTCTGAGTTTATTTAGTGTATAGTGTAAGAGAGTGGTCTGGTGTCATTCTTTTCTATGTGACTGTCTAGTTTTCCCAACACTACTTGAGGAGATGTTTTTTTTCCAATTGCATATGTTTGCCCTCTTTGTCTAAGTTTAGTTGATCATATAATTGTGGGTTTATTTGTGAGTTTTCCATTCTGTTCCATTAATCTATGTGTCTATTTTTGTGACAGTACCATACCGTTTTGATTGCTATAGCTTTGTAATATAACTTGAAGTCTGGACTTGGACACCTCCAGTTTTTTCTTTCCAAGATTACTTTGACTATCCAGAGTCTTTTACGGTTTCATACAAATTTTAGGATGCTTGCTCTAGTTCTTACCGGAGCTAAGAGAAAAGCAAAGATTATCTATTAGAGCTTTCAGAGAGAACATGACTCTGGTGACACCTTGATATTGAACTTTAAGACTCCAGATTATGAAAGAATATACTTCTATCGCTTTGGGCCATCTAGCTTGCGGTACTTTGCTATGGCAGTTCTAGGAAACTAAAAGCAGTGAACAGTTAAATACAGTATTTAAAACTAATAGGATGGCCATATTTCTCATATTTGCAGAAATATTTACAGATTACTAGGAAATGGTTGATATAGATTATATCTCATCCCCCAAAATTGCAATATAATTTAAAATAATTAACACTAAATGTTCAAGTTAATGCATCTAAAATAAAATATAAAATAATAATAATATATGAATTTATATATTCATATGTGAATATATGAATGAGTATATGCATTCTCATTCAGGAAATAAGTATACATGTATTCATTTAAAAGCATGTTATATATATGCCTATTTGTTATCAACTTTGCTCAAATTGAAATTAAATTTAAAATTTTGCATTTATGACTAACAACATATTAGAAGGAATAAATCCTGTGACTTATCCCCTCTAACTTGGCAAAAGAACTACTTACAGAAGATTTTTTTAAATGTCAAGACAGGAAACATCATTTTATGTTCATTTTTATGTCTTCTGTGGTTCTTATTTAAAGTAATCATCAAATCTTTCTCCTGTTCAAAAAATTGCATTTTCCCAGAAATGCACTGGTTTCTTATAATCATATATAACAATCTTGTATAACATTGAGTCATTACCCCCAGGACAATCATATTCCAGTAAAAATAAAATATGAGGACATTAGAGACAGCCTTCATTTCAAGAAGTTGATCCCATAAGTCGCTTAATATTGGAATAAACATACCAATATACATAATAATTTTAAGATTGCACAGATATTTCACCTCAATTTTTGTGATTTTTCAAAGCACATTATTTAGTATCTTTTATTATTGTTGAAGTTGAAATAATGTTTACTAACATAAATAATTATTAAATTGTATCAAGAAACTTCCTGGGTTTCTTTTTATTTTATCATTCAGTGATACTGGAAAAATTATCAAACAATTAGAGAAGCACAGAATTGTAAAGAATATTAAATAGTAAAATTTTATATGGATGATTTTTCCAACAAACAGTTCATCATATAAATATTTATGTACTCTTAGAATCTAAATAAAACCATAAGAGCATGTAAGAAGTGCATCCTAATGTTCTAAAAATGATCATTGGCTACTGTTAAAGCCTTGGAAAGAAATTTGTAAGAATTCCAACTATTTGGAAAATCTGGCTGTCATCTAGAAAAATTCTGCATCAGGCACAATAGGCTAGTTTATGTTGTAGTAACAATTAAACCATGAAATCTGATTGACAACATGAAACAAAATTAATTCTTGCCTATATCACAGACATGTTAGATGGATCTTCTTGAGACTCTTCCAGGTAGTAGCTTACATTTTGTAATGTTTCTATTTTTGAAAGATAACTCTTGAAGATCACCTTGCAAAGGGAAAGTGGAGTTTTTACAGCCACACTTGGGAAAAAGCATCAGCCTACATGTAGTCACATGGCCCTAATCTCACTGAAAATTACCCTGAGCATATAATCTTCCTGCGTACCTAGAAAGTAGAACTGGGAAGCACATGGCAATGTGTCTGCCATGATCTCAAACTTCCAACTTACACATTTGAGGAGCCATTGATAATCACATTGCTTTTTAACTTCAATAAGGCAAATATCTTTTGTATAAAGTGAGAGAGAGAGAGCGAGAGAGCGATAAATTCCTCTTAGGTTTTCTCCAACCCCAGATTCCCATACTCAATGACAATAAGTACTTAGACACTGATATATTTCTTCCTACTCATGCTTCCTATCAAATTTATAGTTGTATATATATTCAGTAAATAATTAAGGGAATCTCATATGTCATAAGATGAAATAAAAGATACTTCAGAAAGAATCTTCCTTTAGACTTAACAATTTAGTATAATATAAATGTTTTTTATGATGTAAGCCACAAAGATTTAAGTGACAAAGTGTAGACATAAAAACATTGGAACAGGGATCCCTGGGTGGCCAGCGGTTTGGCGCCTGCCTTTGGCCCAGGGCGCGATCCTGGAGACCCGGGATCGAATCCCACATTGGGCTCCCGGTGCATGGAGCCTGCTTCTCCCTCTGCCTGTGTCTCTGCCTCTCTCTCTCTCTCTGTGACTATCATAAAAAACAAAACAAAACAAAACAAAAAAAACATTGGAACACTATAAAAAGAACAATTAATTTCTAATTCAGAGATCTACTAGACCCATGGTGAGATGGTTAATTTTAAGTGTCTACTTAACTGAATAATGGGATGCTCAGATAATTGGTTAAACATCACTTCTGGTTGTGTCTGAGAGGGAATTTTTGGATGGGATTAGCATTTGAATAGGTAGATTGAATAGAGCAAACTGCCATCTTCGATGTAGGTAGACATCATCTAATGCACCGAGGTTCTGGGTAGAACAGAAAGGGTAAAGAAAGCAAGAATTTACTCTCTGCATGACCGATGAGCTGAAACACTGATTTTCTCCTGTCCTCAGTCTGGGATTTATACCTTTAGAGCTGCTGGTTATTACCTCAGACTCAGACTGGAACTCACCACCAGCTTTCCTGGGTCTCTAGCAGGTCATGGGATTTCCCAGCCTCCATCATTATGTGAGTCAATTTTTTTATATCAAATCTCTTAGATAGATAGATGGATGGATGGGTGGATAAATGGATGGATGGATGAATGGATGGATGGATAGATATAGATAGATATTTCTTTGGAGAACTCAATGTAGTGTTTTTGTTTTGGTTGGGTTTTTTGTTGTTGTTTTGTTGTTTGTTTGCTTCTAACAGCTTGCATTGTTTTTTTTTCCAAACTGTGATTTCACACATTTTATAAATAAAAGCTGCAGTAAGTTAGTTCTTTATCTATATTTTAAATTTTTTTAAGCTGTGTTATATCTAGTATATGAAAGTAATTGGATTGCAGTTTCAGTTTCATAATAATAAAAAACAATTCAAAAAACATTATTCTTTTTAAAAAATATGCAATCTTTGTGACTTCGATGCTGTAGCTTTATTTATTCCGCAATCTGTAAAAAATAAGAACATTTTGAAATGCTTATCAGTTATATTTAAGTGGTTTCTGGCCTTTGTTTTGATGAGTAAATGATAAAAATCCAATCTTTTTTTTTTAATTTTTATTTATTTATGATAGTCACACACACAGGGAGAGAGAGAGAGGCAGAGACATAAGCAGAGGGAGAAGCAGGCTCCATGTACCGGGAGCCGGACGTGGGATTCGATCCCAGGTCTCCAGGATCACGGCCTGGGCCAAAGGCAGGCGCCAAACCGCTGCGCCACCCAGGGATCCCAAAAATCCAATCTTAATCAAGTATGTTCACTCAACAGAACAACAATTACCACCATTTTCTTCTCCAGCTGTGGAAATGGTTCTAGTTTATTTACTTACCAAACACTTATATGGCACTTAAGTAACCAAGTCAGTGCTTTACAAATATTCATTTTATAAAACCTATATCTACCTTCAGGGGTAGACACTATTATTAATATTCTATAATGAAAAAACAAGCAGGAGAAGTTAAATAACTTGCCCAGGTCACAAAAACATTTAGTGCTAAAGCTAATATATAGATAATATAATAGTGGTAGAGGTTAGTGGTAAAGCTAATATAATCTGTCTATCTATCATCTATCTATCTATCTATCTATCTATCTATCTATCTATCTATCTAGAGAGACACAGAGAAAGATCCATTTCTCTGGCACAAAAAACTTTTCAAGGGAAAAACAACCACACAGACAGGGCTTGATAATGCCTTGCCATTTCAGATGGTTATTTCTGTGCTTTCTAACAGGAGTTAGAAACTAAGTTCCTTGCTAGAAATCACATCTAGTAAAATTAACCTACCAAAATAGACAGTTTATTTCTGAAACTTAATAGTATTAGTGTGACCTTTACCATGCTTGTGGATACTAGTTTCTTTAGAATCTAGTGAGTTCTAAGAGTTTGGCTACTCTTATAGCTGTATTTAAGGAAGGACAAACATTAATTTTTAAATTATTGACCCTATTAATATTGTAGAGGTTAAAGGAATGGCTTATATTTTTACATATTCTAGAAATGAAGTAAGTATCTGGCCATGGAAGAGCCACTGTACTCTGATTTGGAAACAAAGGGAATATGTTTGGTAATAATTTCTTCAAAAGAATCACTGAAGAGACAGTGATGATTTAGCAGTAATCCTCTAAGGAAATTTATCATGCTCTTTGCAGGAGACAAGCAGCCTTCAATTCTGTATGCAAATTCTTGTCAGCAAGTACACAATGGTGTAATAGACAATGTATGATCATGCTAGCAAATTGGTTTTATCACTGTTACTATTTATTTTACATCAGTAAGGAAATTCCTGGTTTGTTTTTCTTCAAATCTAGGCAGGAACAATATTAGTGAATATTGACTCACTTACCTTGAGTGTTCCAGGTGCAAAACTTGTACTTCTAATTAGATACGAGCATATTTCTTTTTAGTCATTTGCTTGGCTATGGCACAGGCCTATTTCTGTGTTCATTTTCTAATTGATAAAAGGCATATCTCTAACAGCAGACTAAAGCCACTCAGGCCATATCTACATAAAAGGCCAAGTTTGTCTCTCTTTCTAAAAATGTGTTTCAGGTAGCATGATACATGATACTAGATTTGAAGAAAACAAACCAGGAATTTCCTTACTGATGTAAAATAAATAGTAACAGTGATAAAACCAATTTGCTAGCATGATCATACATTGTCTCATAAATTATTATTTGATAAGAAAACTTGTTGAAATTTCTTTGGCATATCTGGTCTCAACCCCATTTTTCAATTGTCTGAAGAATATGTTTCTCTAGCTTTTTAGGTACTACATGAGGCCCCTCATCACATAAAAACAACTTCGTTGGATGCTTATAATAACTTTGCAACCAACACATTACTAAATGACCTCCAACTCCTTTGTTACAATAAAACAGTGTCCCTCTAAACAGCAGACCACATCTAATTTTCACTAAAATGTGAAAGGTGTCATGTAAAGATTTTGGTCATGAATGCTACCCATTCCCATTGTATACATGATCTATTAACAATAGAGTTATTTTTTATATGTATTCCTTCTCCAAAAGGCCCCCCAAATATGCCAAAATTACTTAGAATTCTTATGCAGATTCAATATAAAAGAAACATGAAATATGTTAATAATTAGCAGCTAAATGATATGATTATTAGCTAACTAATATAAAACAAGACTCTAGCATTGTCATATCATCTTCTGTACATCAGGCAGAAATGGACTACATGACAGAAGGAAGCAAACCATCTCTGATCAGGGAGGGAGTCACCTCATAGAAGTATGCTTACCTTTGCATTGCACCCAGACCCCAAATCTCACCACAATCATTTAACCTCACAACCAGTGAATTGGGCATAAAATCACTGTGCATTGGAGAATTTACTATTCTTTACATTGTGGCCTTTTTCAAAGAGTTCGTGATTTTAGATTCTGAGCTTACATTCAAACAAGGGTTTTCTATAAGAATCTTCTACAGTTTAAGTGGAGTTAGGCCTCTCCAGAGACGTTTTGATAATGTTTTTGTGAAAACTCATCAAAATAACACACCTAGACTACTTTTTTCTAATGTCTTGTCTTGGGTTTCCCAAATCTTGCAGTATGTATCATCCAAGCCCAATATATTTGCTTCAAATTTCAGAGGATTTATTGCTGCCTTTAATTCAGAGCTTAGGCTGGGATGGACAAGCTTGCTTGTTGCTTTCCTGGGCCAGAACATGGAGGTGCTCTTTCATTTTATCATTGTGAAGGCTCTCTTCTTGGTTTTTTTGTTGTTATTTGTTTTTAATTATTATTTTTAAATTTAAATTTGATCAGTCAGCATATAGAACGAACATCATTAATTTCAGATGTAGAGTTCAGTAATTCATTAGTTTCATATAATACCGAGTGCTCATTATATTATTATATTATATTATATTATATTATATTATATTATATTATATTATATTATTATATGTCCTCTTTAATGCCCATCACCCAGTTGCCCTATTCCCACACCCATCCCCACTCCAGCAACCCTCAATTTGTCTTCTATAGTTAAGAGTCTCATGGCTTTTCTCCCTCTCTGATTTCTTCCCATTCCATTTTTCATCCTTTCCCTATGATTTTCTGCACTATTTCTTATATTCCTCATATGAGTGGAACCATATGATAATTGTCTTCCTCTGATTAACTTATTTTGCTAAGCATAATACCCTCCAGTTGCATCCACATCAATGTTCATCCTTTCTGATGGCTGATGGACTAATAAATAGTCCACTGAATCTATAGACCACATCTTTATCCATTCATCAGTTGATGAACATCTTGGCTCTTTCCATAGTTTGGCTGTTGTGGACATTGTTGCTATAAACATCAAGGTGCAGATGCCCTTTGGATCACTACTTTTGTATATTTGGGGTAAATACAAAGTAGTGCAGTTGCTGGGGTGTAAGAGGGTTCCCCTTTCTCCACATCCTTGCCAACATTTGTTGTTTCCTAACTTTTTTAAAATTTAATTAAAACATTTTGACATACATTTCAAAACCAGTTTAGCTTGGAAGATATATCAAGAAGTTGCATACATGCTTTTTAACTATTGTGCTGGGGTGTTTTTCATTGTCCTTTTCTGTTGCTGTTTTAGAAACAAAAGACATTTTACATTATTATCATTTTAATTAAAATTTTCAGAAGACATGTCAAGAAGAATATTTAATGACATGGAAATATGTCCATGAGATATTTTCAAGTGAAAATGTATTTTAGAGAATAGTACATTTGCTATGATTTGAGATAATTTTTCATCACAGGTTATTAGGAGTATAGTCTTTATGTTTATCCTTTTGAAAAAAGTTGAATTGTATAGGGATTAAAGGTGTAGGACTAAGGGTTGGCTATGCTTTTGGTAATCATGCTAAACTGGTTAATTAACCTCTGTAAATACAGCTTCCTCAAACATAAAATGTGAACATTAATTTGTATAGATTGCCAAAGACCTGTCAGAAAACTTGTGTCAATTTAATTTAAATTTCCAGAGGAGTAAATTGTCCACTCCCTATGCAATTTCCAGCACTAAATATCTTTTTTTTGTTTATTTAATACACAAAAATAAATCAGGTGGTTTTCATTTCCATTCCATTGCTTACTATTAAAGTTGCTAGGTTTTTATTTTACCTTGGAATTCATATTGAAATTTTTTTTCTTTCTGATTACAAGGAACTCTTTATTTATTGAATATATATTATTTGAAAAATCTGTTATAAAAGCTGTAAATATATTTTTGTCAATTTTTGTTTGCCTTTTAGCTTACTTTATGCTATTTTTTGAAATGCAAATGATTTAAATGTCTTTGTAGTTAAATTTAGCTATCCTGTCCCGTATGATGCCTGCCCTTTTATGAAGCTTAAAGGACCTTCCCCAAATTCAAGATTTCATAAACATTTACTTACATTTCTTTATTTATATTTAGAGTTTATCATTTTATACTTAAATCTTTAACCTTTTTAGTTAATGTAGGAAACAACATTTATTTTATGCCAAAATGGTTTATTAATTATTCTAACCTCATTTATATATAACTTACCATCTTATATCTTGGATCCTAGGCTTCCTGGTATTTTATTGATCTAGCTAGTATTTATTATTAACTGGGAATATATATAAAATTGTTTTTTTAAAGATTTAAAAATTATTTATTTAAAGATTTAAATAATTTTTTAAAGATGTATTTATTTATTTGACAGAGAGAGAGTAGGGATGAGGAACAGAGGGTGAGGGAGAGGGAGAGCCTCAAGCAGACTCCTCGCTGAGCACAGAGCCCCATGCAAGGATTGATCTAAAGACCCTGAGATCATGACAGGAGCTGAAATCAAGAGTCAGATGCTCAACTGACTGAGCCATCCATGTGCCCCAGAAACATACATTTTTATATAGTTTATAACATTTTTGTGTTTATGAAGTTAAATTGCTATTTGTCTTAGCCCGGGCTGCCATCACAAAATACTATAGACTGGGTTACTTAAAAAAATAGAAATTTATTTTCCCAAAGTTTTGTAGACTGGAAAGTCCAAACTCAAAGTTCAGCAAGTTTTGCTTTCTAGTGAGGCTCCTCTTTCAGGCTTGCAGATGGCTATCTCTTTGCTGTGTCTTTATATGGCTAAGAGAGAATAAGCTCTCAGGTATCACTTCTTATAAATAAACTAATTCCATCCAACCAGGGCCTCACCCTCATGACCTCATCTAACCCTAATTACCTCTGAAAGGCCCCATTTCCAAATAATATCACACTGAGGATTAAGATTTTAACATATGAATTTTGGTGGAAACACAAACATTTAGTCCATGACACCATTCAGCCTCATTTTATACAGTATATGTGTTTTTTTCTTGTTCTTTCATACTTACTGGTGAAATATATTCATTCATCTACTTCTAATTTAAGTAGAATTGCTATATTGTGTTTATCTTTTATATCAGCTTTAATCTTTCTTGGAAAAAAAGTGTATTATGAAAAAGAATATTGCATTTTACTTGGGAATTTTAGTCTTGACTCTTTTTCCTAAATACCATATATTGACAATTTTCACCCAAAGCTTAGTTGGAAGTATCTTTAGAGGAGAAGTGTTTGAATTTAATATCAGTGCAAAAGTTAAGCCTACCTGTCCCATAGTGGGGAATGTATAACCTTTTATCTAGTCCCAAGAAAATAAGTAAATATTCCTCAATAAATCTTTCTAGTCCATAAAAGAAAGAAAGATGAGTACTTATAAAGCTGAATAGCAAAGATCTTTTGTTCTATCCTGAGTATAGGAATTCACAAACAGAATGAAAGAAATAATCAGTTATAGAAATACAAATGAAAAGGACATCTACTGAAACTTATAATGTAATTTAGAGTGCACTTGGGGTGTGTTATTGAAAACCTGCATAAAGACAGCAGGTTCATTAACTTATGACATCCTCTGAGTCATGGTTGAAGCTGTTCAAATCACTTTATTAAATTTCTCTCCACAAAAAATTTTGGCCTGGTTTATTGTATTTTCCAGACATAATGAGCCTATAGTGGGGACTGTAACACTGAATCACGGGCACCACTAAGGTTAGCTCAGCAAGAACACATATGAAAGTGTTCATCATATAAGAGTATACACAGACTCTAAACAATGTTTGTGGTTTTAAATCATTTTTATTAGAAGTCATTGCCTGCTTTGTGGGACCCATTGTTGGAATTCTTACTGCTCTCAAGTAGCAAGATAAAGCACAAAGTCATAAGATAAAGAAAATTTGGCACTATCTATAAAGGAAAAATTCTCCTTTTGTATAGTTCTGCCAATAAAAGTAATGCACAGAGCTATATTGATGTAAGTCTTGAATAAGCCAAGTCAAATACATTTTTCCTTAGAATATTTTAAAAAGCATTTATAAGTGAGGAGTTCTTGCCTGTATACTTTATGTTTAGATCCTCTGTGGCTGATCTCTCAGGATCTTTACTAGTGAAAATATTAATTATTTCTTAGGTGAAAATTAGAATAGGAGAGAATAGCCAGATGAGCAGAAACATAGACTTTTAAAAAATATCAGCTTATCTCTGGTGTTCCAAGACGGTGGTGAAGGCAGATCATGAACTCACTTTCTCCCACAGACACAGGGAATCTATAGCTTCTTGTGGAACAACTTTCTTTGAAAAAGACATGGAGGGGCATCTGGGTGGCTCAGCAGTTGAGCATCAACTAAGCCTTCAGCTTAGGGCGTGGTCCCAGAGTCCCGGGCTTCCTGCACGAGAGCCTGCTTCTTCCTCTGCTTACGTCTCTGCCACTCTCTGTTTGTCTCTCATGAATAAATAAATAAAATCTTATTTTATTTTATTTTATTTTATTTATTTTGTTTTTATTGAAGTTTGATTTGCCAACATATAGTATAACACCTAGAGGTTATCCCATCTAGTGCCCTCCTCAGTGCCTGTCACCCAGTTACCCCAACCCTCCATCCACCTCCTCTTCTGCAACCCCTTGTTTGTTTCCCAGAGTTAGCAGTCTCTCATGGTTTGTCTCCCTCTCTAATTTTTCCCACTCAGTTCCCCACCTTTCCCCTAAAATCCCTTTCACTATTTCTTAAATTCCCCATATGAGTGAAACCATATGATGATTGTCTTTCTCTGATTGACTTACTTCAATCAGCATCATACCCTCCAGTTCTATCCACATCGAAGCAAATGGTGGGGATTTGTCCTTTCTCATGGCTGAGTAATATCCCACGGTATACATAGACCACAGCTTCTCTACCCATTCATCTGTCGACGGACACCGAGGCTCCTTCCACAGTTTGGCTATTGTGGACATTGCTGCGGTGAACATTGGGGGGCAGGTGTCCTGCCATTTCATTGCATCGGTATCTTTGGGGTAAATCCCCAGCAGTGCAATTGCTGGGTTGTAGGGCAGGTCTATTTTTAACTCTTTGAGGAACCTCCACACAGTTTTCCAGAGTGGCTGCACCAGTTCACATCCCCACCAACAGTGCAAAAGGGTTCCCCTTTCTCCACATCCTCTCCAACATCTGTGGTTTCCTGTCTTGTTAATTTTCACTATTCTCACTGGTGTGAGGTGGTGTCTCATTGTGATTTTGATTTGTATTTCCCTGATGGCAAGTGTTGCAGGGCATTTTTTTCATGTGCTTGTTGGCCATGTCTAGGTCTTCCTCTGTGAGATTTCTGTTCATGTCTTCTGCCCATTTCATGACTGGATTGTTTTTTCTTGGGTGTTGAGTTTGGTAAGTTCTTTGTAGATCTTGGATACTAGCCCTTTCCCTGATAGGTAATTTGCAAATATCTTCTCCCATTCTCTATGTTGTCTTTTAGCTTTGTTGACTGTTTCTTGTGCTGTGCAGAAGCTTTTTAATATTGATTAAATCCCAATAATTCATTTTTGCTTTTGTTTCCCTTGCCTTCTTAGATGTATCTTGCAAGAAGTTGCTGTGGCCAAGTTCAAAAAGGGTGTTGCTTGTGTTCTCCTCTAGGATTTTGATGGATTCTTATCTCACATTTAGATCTTTCATCCATTTTGAGTTTATCTTTCTGTCTGGTATAAGAGAATGGTCTAATTTCATTTCTGCATGTGGTCCAATTTTCCCAGCACCATTTATTGAAGAGACTGTCCTTTTTCCAGTGGATAGTTTTTCCTGCTTTGTCTAATATTAGTTGACCATAGGGTTGAGGGCCCATTTATGGGCTATCTATTCTGTTCCATTGATCTATGTGTCTGTTTTTGTGCCATTACCACACTGTCTTGATCATCACAGCTTTGAAATACAGATTGAAACCTGGCATTGTGATGCTCCCAGCTCTGGCTTTCTTTTTCAACATTCCTCTGGCTATTTGGGGTCTTTTCTGATTCCACACAAATCTTAAGATGATTTGTTCCAACTCTCTGAATAAAGTCCATGTGATTTTGATAGGGATTGCATCGAACGTGTACATTGCCCTGGGTAGCATGGACATTTTCACAATAATAATTCTTCCAATTCATGAGCATGGAATGCTTTTTCCTCTCTGTGTCTTTCTCAATTTTTTTCAGAAGTGTTCTGTAGTTTTTAGGGTATAGTCCTTAACCTCTTTGGTTAGGTTTATTCCTAGGTATCTTATGCTTTTGGGTGCAATTGTAAATGGGATTGACTCCTTAATTTCTCTTTCTTCAGTCTCATTGTTAGTGTATAGAAATGCCACTGATTTCTGGGCATTGATTTTGTATCCTGCCACGCTGCCAAATTGCTGTATGAGTTCTAGCAATCTTGGGGTGGTGTCTTTTGGGTTTTCTATGTACAGTATCATGTCATCTGCAAAGAGGGAGAGTTTGGCTTCTTATTTACCAATTTGAATGCCTTTTGTTTCTTTCTGTTGCCTGATTGCTGAGGCTAGGACTTCTAGTACTATGTTGAATAGCAGTGGTGAGAGTGGACATCCCTGTCATGTTCCTGATCTTAGGGGAAAGGCTCTCAGTGTTTCCCCATTGAGAATGGTATTCGCTGTGAGCTTTTCGTAGATGGCTTTTAAGATGCTGAGGAATGTTCCCTCTATCCCTACACTCTGAAGAGTTTTGATCAGGAATGGATGCTGTCTTTTGTCAAATGCTTTCTTTGCATCTATTGAGAGGATCCTTGTTTTTTCTCTTATTGATGTGGTCTATCACATTGATTGTTTTACAAGTGTTGAACCAGCCTTGCATCCTGGGGATAAATCCCACTTGGTCATAGTGAATAATCTTATTGTACTGTTGGATCCTAGTATCTTGGTGAGAATTTTTACATCCAAGTTCATCAGGCATATTGGTCTATAATTCTCCTTTATGGTGGGGTATTGGTCTGGTTTTGGAATCAAGGTGATGCTGGCCTCATAAAACGAGTTTGGAAGTATTCTGTCCCTTTTTATCCTCCGGAACAGCTTTATTAGAATAAGTATTGTTTCTTCCTTAAATGTTTGATAGAATTCCCCTGGGAAGCAATCTGGCCCTGGACTTTTGTGTCTTGAGAGTTTTTTGATGACTGCTTCAATTTCCTCCCTGGTTATTGGCCTGTTCAGGTTTTCTATTTCTTCTTGTTCCAGTTTTGGTAATTTGTGGTTTTCCAGAAATGTATCCATTTCTTCTAGATTATCTAATTTGTTAGCATAGAGTTGCTCTAATATGTTTGTATTTCCTTGGTATTGGTTGTGATCTCTTCTCTTTCATTCATTTCATTAATTTCCTGGTTGACCCTTTCATCTTTAGCCGGATGCTCTTTAACCTCCACGTGTTTGAATTTCTTCCAAATTTCTTCTTGTGATTGAGTCCTAATTTCAAAGCATTGTGGTCTGAAAATATGCGGGGGACAATCCCAAACT
Source organism: Canis lupus familiaris (assembly GCF_011100685.1). Classification (NCBI taxonomy): domain Eukaryota; kingdom Metazoa; phylum Chordata; class Mammalia; order Carnivora; family Canidae; genus Canis; species Canis lupus. The sequence goes on from NC_049239.1 coordinate 21,454,991, forward strand.
TTTGGGATCGGCTGAGACCTGATTTGTGACCCAGGATGTGGTCTGTTCTGGAGAAAGTTCCATGTGCATTTGAGAAGAATGTGTATTCAGTTGCATTCGGTTGAAAAGTTCTGTTAATATCTGTGAAATTCATCTGGCCAAGTGTATCATTTAAGGCCCTTGTTTCTTTGGAGATGTTTTGCTTAGAAAATCTGTCATTTGCTGAAAGTGCCGTGTTGAAGTCTCCCACTATTATCTAAGTATGTCTTTACTTTGGTTATTAGTTGATTGATATACTAGGCAGCTCCCACATTAGGTGCATAAATTTCACGATTGTTAGGTCCTCTTATTGGACAGATCCTTTAAGTATGATTAGTGTCCCTCTTCATCTCTTACTACAGTCTTTGGATTAAACTTTAATTTATCTGATATGAGAATTGCTACCCCAGCCCTCTTTTGAGGGCCATTTGAACAGTAAATTGTTCTACAACCTTTTATTTTCAGACTGGAGGTGTCCTTAGATCTAAAATGAGTCTTTTATAGACAGCATATAGATGGGTCTTGCTGTTTTATCCAGTCCAATATCCTGCGCCTTTTGATGGAATCATTTAGCCCATTCACGTTCAGAGTTACTATTGAAAGATATGAACTTGGCATCATCATATTACCTATTCAGTCCCTGTTTTTGTTGAAAAGCTAGTTTGGTGGTCACATATTCTTTCAGTTTCTGCCTGTCCTGGAGGCTCTTTATCTCTCCTTCTATTCTGAATGAGAGTCTTGACGGATAAAGTATTCTTGGCTGCATGTTCTCATTTAGGACCCTGAATATATCCTGCCAGCCCTTTCTGGCTGCCAGGTCTCTGTGGAGAGGTCTACTGTTAATCTGATATTTCGCCCTATATAAGTTAAGGATCTCTTGTCTCTCACTGCTTTAAGAATTTTCTCTTTATCTTTGAAATTTGCAGGTTTCACTATTAAATATTGAGGTGTTGAATGTTTTTTATTGTTTTTTTGGGGGGTCTTTTCTATCTCTTGTATCGAATGACTATTTCCTTCCCAGATTAGGGAAGTTCTCAGCCACGATTTGTTCAAATATACTTTGTGGTCCTCTCTCCCTCTCAGCATCTTCGGGGATCCCAATTACACATAAATTCTTCCTTCTCAAACTATTATTTATTTCCCTCAGCCTTTCCTCATGGGCTCTTTATTTTTTAAGATTTTATTCATTTATTCATGAGAGACACACAGAGAGAGAGAGAGAGGAAGAAACAGGCTCCATGCAGGAAGCCCGACGCGGGACTCGATCCCAGGTCTCCAGGGTCACACCCTGGGCTGAAGGTGGCGCTAAACTGCTGAGCCATCCGGGATGCTCTCCTCACGGGCTCTTAAATTGTTTTTCTCTTTTCCTCAGCTTCCTTCCTTACCATCCACTTGTCTTCTATGTCACTCACCTTCTCTTCCACCTCATTAACCTTAGCCGTTAGGACATCCAGTTTGGATTGCATCTTATTTAATCTATTTTGAATTTCAGCCTGATTAGATCTCAACTCTGCAGTAATGAAATCTCTAGAGTCCTTTATGCTTCTTTCCAGAGCTACCAATAGCTTTATAATTGTGCTTCTGAATTGGCTTTCTGACATTGTATCGAAATCCAAATTCTGTGACTCTGTGGCAGAGAGTACTGTTTCTGGTTCATTCTTTTGTGGTGAATTCTTCTTTCCTGCCATTTTGTCCAGTGCAGAGGGGCTGTATGAGTGGGCTGAGTAAAAATATCAACCAACACCTAAGTAAAATACACCCTAGATGATTCTGAAGAGCTCAGAGACCAGAAAATAAAAGAAAAAGAATAACAGAATGAAATAAAACAAAAGGACCACTAAAATGAAAAACAAAATTTAAAACCAAGTAGTAAAAATAAAAAGCCAAAAATCACAAAGAAGAAGAAACAAGAAAAAGAGAAAAAGTAAAGAAAGAGAAAAAAAATGGGAATTGGGTGATGGTGGTGGTGAAGAAGTGGTAGTGGAGAAAGAATGTAGTCTACCTGAGGGGTCTTATAAAGTGATCCTCTTGGTTCTGAGTATATTTTGTTTTGTATGTTAGAAGATGCTTTTTTATTTATCTGAAGCCCTTATTTTTGCAACTGTCACCTAGGGGATACCTCCAGACTGTCTGGTCTGGAGACCAGGAGGGTTTATGATTGTGGCCCCATAAGACAGTATATTTTGCATTCTTAGAAAGCTGCTATTTGAGGATCTGGTTTCCAGTCATCCTGAAACTAGATATTGAACAAGACCCCTTTTTTGAAACACCAATGGGTCTTGTCACAATGGGGACCTAGAAAGTAAATCAGGGTGTTTAGACAAACATCAAGGTTTGACAACAACCAAAATCTAGGACAAGGTTGAAAGATAATGTTCATTTCCTACAAAAGTCCACTCTTTCAAAATCAAGACGGGTAGTTGTTTCACCTGATACACCAAAACACAGAGAGTCAAGAAAAATCAGGAAACACAAGTATATGTTCCAAATGAAAGAATAAGATAAAACCTTAATAAAATGAAGATAAGTAATTTACCTGATAAATAGTTTAAAGTAATGGCTACTAAGATGCTCACAGAACTTCACAGGACGGATGAACGCATTGAGAATTCAAAAAGTGATAGAAAATATAAGAAGGTGCCAAACAGAAGTCTTAAAAATGAAGAATACAGTAACTGCACTAGAGGTCAACCACAGACTGGATAACGCAGAAGAAATGATTAGTAATCTACAGGACAAGACAGGAGAGGTCACCCAAACAGAGCAGCAAAAAGAAAAAAGCATTTTTTAAAAGTAGTTACTTTAAGGGCCCTATGGGACAACATCAAGTGAAATCAAGTGTTTGTGTGTGTGTGTGTGTATGTGTGTGTGTGTGTGTGTGTTTTGTTTTTTGTTTTTTCCAGCTTGGAAGCCAGTTGAATCTCTGATAGAGTTTCCTTACGATCGGAGGGCTGGGCAAGCTATGGCCAGACTCTCTTCATGCTGCCTGGGGCTCCGGGGTATGAGCAGAAACAAAGCTTAAGGCTGAGGTTGCCACTATATACTGGATGCAACAACCTGGAAAATAATATTAATCAAGGAGACAAAAATCTCTCTAAACTCTGATACTGCACTCAAAATCAAATGAACAAAAATAGGATGCCTAAGCCACAGCTCTAAGGATGATGGATCCCTGTCCCTTCCACAATGTTGTTGCTGTCATCAGGAGTCCTCGATCAACCCGGGACTCAGTCATCACTTAGGGTCATGAGGAAATAGCATCTCTCACCTGGTCCCCCCATCCTTGCTTGGTGTGGGTTCCAGTGATATTCCAGGGGAGTGGCAAGGAGCTAGATCCCAGTTATCCTTGGATCACAAAATATTAATTTATGTGAAACCACAAACCATATAAATGAAATAGTCACAAAATAACAAATTGAAATTGACTAATACAAATTAACTTAGGTTATATATTCATACTCGTAGAATATAATTCACTAGCAAAATCATGGTGGTTGTTAATTCACATACCATTTTAGCCACCTTTTTCACATTCTTAGCTATAAGGAAGAACATATATATATATCAGTAACTAAGAATTTATGGATACAGCTTCCAAATCAAGATGAACATTATAGAGTTCAAGAGAAAATTATTTTTTAAGATGTTCTTATATCCACACACAATAAAATAAATTTCAAATGAGTATAGGAACTCTTTATTTGTGATATTAATTGATACCAGTGTTTGTATCGTATGTGTCTGGTTTAATATAAAATTTGGGAGGTGATCCCAAATTGCCTCCATCAATGGTATATTTTATATTATTAAATGGCCAATCTGCATCTGTAAATGGAATTTTCCCAACCAGGTATCAGCTGGACTGTTTCCAAATATACTGAAGATAAATGCTGATGTAGTTCCAATTGGATTCAATTCATTTATGCGACTCACTCTAATGATGATTATAATAATTACTGTGAAGAAAAAAATACATAAAAATTAAGTTAAGGTGATCACATGTCTTCTATATTTTTACTTTCCCTTTCCTTTTTAATTGCTGTCTAATATACAATTGGCTCTTGAAAAACATGGAGTTTTGGAGCACCAACCCCTGTGCAGGCAAGAATCCACATATAACTTTTCATTCCCCCTCAAATTTAATTTTAATTCCTGTAGGAGCCACATTCCCATTACATCAACAAGCTAAAAAAGAAAAACCATGTGATTATATCAATAGATGCAGAAAAATGTTTGATAAAATCCAATATCCATTCATGATAAAAATAATAGGTAAACTAGGATTAGAGGGGAACTTCCTCAACTTGTTATAGAAAATCTATAAAAACCTTCAGCTAATATCAAACTTAATGGTAAGAAGCTCAAAGCTTTCTCACTAAGATCAGATAGATGATTGGGATGCCTCCTCCCACCTCTCCTTTACAACATAGTATTAGAAATTCTAGTAGGCACATTTAAAAAATAAAAAGAAACAGGAAAAATTAATTTTAATAAAGCATTTTATTTAATAAAATGTATTCAAAACTCTATCATTTGAACATGTAATCAACATCAAAGAAATATTGGTGAGATGTTTCCAATAAATCTGTTACTAATTCTAATAAATCTGTTACCAGATTAACACTTACAGCATAAAACCATTCAGACAAGGAGAACAAAATTTTATAAAAAGTAAACTACACACATTGCAAAAGCTGGGATAATAATCCTGTATATTCTGGTATAGGTATATAATTATTACCTTATATCACAAAAGCATACTAAGAGCAAAAATAAGGTATGTTTTGATGTGCATTTGTTTACACTGACTCATTTGCCTAGTTTGTCTTTTTCTTATTCTATAAGTAGCTGCTATAGGTTTCTTAAGATTTATAAAACTTAGTTGTCATGACTTTATTTGCACTTTTTAAAAGAGTTAGATATGGATTATCATTACCATGAATAATTTCTCAGAAACAAGCTTTAAATTGCAAATTTTGAAGTCATGCAAAAACAGAACCTGAGATCCACTCTGTGAGAGTCAAGAATCTCATATTTTACTGTTCCACTTTATTCTCTAGGGAAGGATGTGCAGGGGATTCATGATGCATTCAAGGTCTTTCATTTCATAATGGTAAATGAAAAGAGTGATGGTAAGAGTCTCCACCTTCACAGCCCACGCATAATGACACAATCTTCAATGTGGTCATAGTTAGAGTAGATCTGAGGCCATCCAGGAAAAGTAGAAGGAATGTGGTTGTGCACTGTTTCCAGTTCTTCTAAGGTCCTTTTTATGCTTAGCCATACTCCTATTAGCTATTTTCCTCAACAAACAGCGAGTACCTATTAGGGAGATAGGTTATGTGTAGCAACTAGGTGATATGTTGCAGAAAAGCATAGGTAAGTAGAATTGTTTTCTTTTGTTTTTAAGATTCTACAATATTCCAAGAATTGCAGAAATTGAGGATGGTAAATGAATTGCCAAATGGCAAAAAAAAAAAATAGTTCTGCATAAATAGAATATTAGGTGATCTCTAAGAACTTTCCAATTTTGTCTTTATTCTATGTAAGGAGAGGTAACACATAGAACACTAATGACACTGAACTAAATATCAGCCAAGAAGTGAGTAATTCACATTCATAATGCTCCTGATAATAACTGCATGTCTTTCCTCATCCTGCTTATATCTAATGATACAGAAAAACTGGAAATAAATTGATCATTGATATGAACTACAATAAGAAGAAAGTAATCAGAAGTAGACACAAGCACGCATAAAATTTCCATATATGTAAGAGATGGCATTGCAGGTCACTGTAGAAATACCACTGTGCAAGTTGGTATTACAAGTGCAAAAAAAAAAATCAGTCAAGGGACGCCTGGGTGGCTCAGTGGTTGAGCTTCTGCCTTTGGCTCAGGGTGTGATCTTGGGGTCCTGGGATCAAGTCCCACATCAGGCTCCCTGCAGGGACCCTGCTTTTCCCTCTGTCTATATCTCTGCCTCTCTCTGTGTGTCTCTCATGAATAAATAAAATAAAATAAATAAAATAAAATAAAATAAAATAAAATAAAATAAAAAGTTCAATCAAATTCATACTTCACTTTAAACCGTGAAATCATTTCCCTTGTATTTAGAAAATTTAAATATGAAAGACTACTTGCTACAATATTTACAGGAAAATAAAGGATATTTTCCGGAATAGATGAACATACCACACAAATCAATAAAGAAAACAAAACAGAAATGGGTAAATACATGTTTATACTTTCCACAGACACATATGAAAGATTTTCATTTTTTTAATACAATTTCTTAACGAATGAAAAGGTAAGCAACCTCATTACTAATCAGGCTAAAAAGCATTTTAAACAGTGTGGGAGTACACAGTTTACAATAGGGATATTGGCCAAGAGGAATGCTTACACACTGCTGGTGAGAGTGTAATGTGATGCAACCACTTTGGAAAACAACTTGTCACCATGTCATATAGCTGACCATTTACATACATTATGATATAGCAATTGTTTTTAGTACATACCTTAGAGAAAGGGTTGCATGTAGGCACCAAGAGGAGCACACAAGAATGTCTGCTACAAACTTAAACAAAATTCAGGAAGAAATACATATCTCTATCCATGGGAGAATGGCTATAGTCACAAGGTGGAATATCAAGGAATATAATGGAACACTAGAGCAAGTAGGTAGGTAGATGATGAAAGAGAGGGAGGGAGGGAGTTGCCATACATAGATGACTCCTCAGGACATAACATAAATGAAAAAATTAAGTCCTAGAAGACTGAATAGAGTATGATATCATTTCCTTAAAGCTCAAGAACTAAGCTAAGTAACACTGTTGTTCAGGAACATATCCAGAGATGATAAAACTATAAAATTCACTCAAATATGACAAATACAAAATTTAGGATATTGGCTGCCTCTAAATGATGAGAAAAAGAATGAGAAAGAGTAGTAACAAACCTCTTAATAGTGGTCTAAGTCTAAAGGGGGTGATGGGTTCAGGGTTCATTGTATTACTATGCCATAACATGCAAATATGTTAGTTATGTTATCCTGCAAAAATCAAATATTGCATCATAAAGCAGTATTTAAAAATGATTTGACTAGTAAAAATATATTGGGGTGATTTTTCAGGTCAATGCTCATTAAAGAGAAATGACTTAATAAAATACATGATTAGCAATACTAGTATAAAGAAATATACTTTTTATTATTTTATTAATAAATTAAATATATTACATATGAAATGTTTGGATTCATTATCACTGGAACCTTGATGAACATCACTCCTCAATGAATTAAAATAAATTAGAGGTAATGGTGTCTGCTAATCTATTAGAGTTTTATTCATTATTTTAAAATAGAACTCTTGGTGCTTATTGTAAATTCTAGTTTTAAATGGCTGTTAGGACTCTTTTTTTCACTTTTCACTATAATATTTGGCCATCTAAGAAAAAATCAATTTTATACTTTAACATTTAGTGTTTGTATCTTAATTATGCCCTTTGGTGAGTTTAAAACTTAAATATATATGAGTTTGGAAGCCAAATATACATGTTTTCTGTGCTTTCATAATAAAGATTTTATTCACTAAGCATTAAAGTTGTATCAGTTTCTTGTTTTTCTATAAATTGGCTTCTCTTGCTTGACTTCAATAGAAAGATAAGACTTGCCATTTTAATAACCCTTTCTGAACGTAATCATCTTTTGAGAAAATATGATTATTCTCCTTCCAATAATATTTTTTTAAATAAAAGAGGGTTATACCATACATTAGTGAGTTTAATGGATGTTAATATTATATATTTTGCAAGAAAGGTAGGAAAAGTCATCCTTGGGTACTCTGATTTAGTAACTTTGTTTCTAGGAAATTTGTGTGGTAGGTTTTATGATTTTTATCAAAATTAGAGCAGTCCCCATACAACAACTTGTTGTTGTTTGTTCATATATTTTGTGTGTTTGTTTTGTTTTATTCTTGTTGAAATTTGTTTGAATAAGAGGTATTCAAAGTAATTTTATATAGTGCTATGATCTTCATATTGAGTATTTTTTATATTGTATTCTCTTCTAAAATTAACAGAGTATAAATTAATATGTATAGTTTATGAGGATCTTTTTTAACATTCTGGTCATATTAACAATATCTTTTAGCTGCAAAAAATTGTGAAAATGTGATGCTTTTGGGAATAATTTGTTACTAAATCCTTTCAACGTCTTAAAAACTTTCATAGTTTGATTTTGTTTATTCCTCACTATTGTAGTAATTTCATTATTGATTAACATATATCTAACAAGTACTGAATATGTGCCAGGCACTAGTTTAATGGCATATTTTTTTCTAGTCCTGTCTGTCTTCTCAGTAAGATAAATGATAAGTACTATGATAGAAGAGAAATGAATTTCTGTGAAAACTCAAAGAGAAGCACCTGAGCCACAAAAGAGGGAGATGAAATATCAGGCATGGTTTCCTAAAAGAAGTGATGTATCAACAAAGTCATAAAGGCTGTGTGGCTAGTGTCCTCATGTGAAAGTGATTCTGTGTACTCTAGTCACAGAATCTGAGGTTGCAAATGATAAGGATGTTAGGGGTTTGTACGAAATGCAACCTGGGCTTGGGTAGTACTCCAATTGTAAGGGATTGTGTCCAATGAAGGCAAAAAGAAAAAAAAATCCTGTTTATTACCTATCTATGGGTTACTTATCCAGATCATGTCTAGTATCTTAGTCAATTGGTTAGATAAGCAACTTTTTATCATAACATGTAGCTATGATCTGTGAATCCTGGTTAAGCACAAGGCCTAATCCAACCTCGCCTATTCAGTTTAAAAATACGTGAATATGGCAACATGTAGAGATTGCTCTCAAAAATTATTAAAAATAAAATTTAGATTTACTGAATGGGTAAAATATTTAACCTATTGTATATTCCAAGATACATTAATAAAGTATGAATATTTATTCTATTTTTTATAAGGCTCAGTAGTTATTTAATATACTCATTAATGGAAATTATGTTGATTAGAACATATTGCAAAGGAATAGTCAGTACTTCATCATAGAACCATTTGTTCCAGGAAATTTATAACCTTCCTAGTTCAGTTCTCAAGATCAAAATTGTATTCCAGCAAGAAAGTTTGTTGTCGATTTAAGGTTCATTTGAAAATACAGGAACAAATTTTGCCATCAGCTATTTGAACTACTGTAGTTCAGTAAGAATTTTATAATGATAAAAATAATTTTGTTTTTAATCTAAGGTTAATCACAAGGCCACAATTAGAGAGCAACTTTAAACTACTTTCAGTTCATTGTGTGTGAGGGTAAGCGTTTCGTTTGAAAAAGTATCTGTAATCAAACGATAAGTGATATTGTTGTTGGGAACAGTTCCATCCTTATTTGTACAAGTTAGAGACTAAGAGAGTTGCAACTGGGGTGTTTTCAGGAAGTTCAATTATGTAATGGGTAAAATATGAGAAAAATAGGGGGTAGCATGTTAAGGTAGATTTATACAGATAATAATATTTAATTTAAAATGTTTTAAAATGTGCTCATATTTTAACTAACCACTTCTTTCATTAATAAAATTATACTGTTGGTGAAAAATTGTGAAAGATAAGAAATTATTTGGCATCCTTACTAAGGCCAAAGGAAAATGAACTTCTTTTATGTTGGATAATAAGAGGCAAATTTAGTAAGGCACATACATATATTATCATTGGAACAATGGCAGTCTGTACATCGAATTCATATTTTTTAAAATCTACAAATCGTAGATCTACAAGTGATCTGCAATTATTTGCTCCATACATTTGCCATTAGGAACATAAATTATTATTGTTACCACTTAAAAATAAAGAAACAGGGCAGCCCGGGTGGCTCAGCGGTTTAGCGCCTGCCTTCAGCCCAGGTGTGATCCCAGGGTCCTGGGATTGAGTCCCACACTGAGCTCCCTGCATGGAGCCTGCTTCTCCCTCTGCCTGTGTCTCTGCCTCTCTCTCTCTCTCTCTCTCTCTCTCTGTGTGTGTGTGTGTGTCTCATGAATAAATAAGTACAATCTTTGAAAAAAAATAAGGAAACAGAACTAAAGAAGTTAGATGACAATTTAAAGGCACAGGCTGGAAAAATGAATAAACCCTTGATCTCTCACCTCCATGTGCAGCATGATTTTCTTTGTTTTCCTATTATTTAAAACCATCTTTTTGTTATTGGAAGTTTCTCAAATTAATATCAGACTTGAACTATTGCATTGATGTGGTCCAACATAGTTCAGGTTATGGTAGTCCTACTACCATACTATAGGACTTTCTCCTATATCAACTCAAGAGTAGCAGGCACTGTTACATCTTGCCAGTGTTTGTATACCTCTGTATATATCCCAGTTTCCCCTACAACTTCCACAGTTGGCTCTGGGGTGGCAGGGAGAGGAGGATGTGCTAGCAAATGAGGTGGGAAGTGGAAAGGCTATGTATCAATGTAAGCAAAGTGGGGTACCTTCCACAGGCTCTCCCTTTCTTTAGCCTCTTTACCTGGGTGGAAACAAAAGGCAACAAACACAACAAAGCTAAAGGATACAATAAACCAGGACCGCTGAGTCAGACTATAGCTTGCCACTCATTCTACTCTGTCCAGTCAACCAGCCTCCACAGCTCTTTGCATAAGGGACAAAGAAATTTTTAGTAGGTTTAGCCATTGATTTTTAAAAAAAAAATTTTATTTGTTTCAGCAACTAGTGTTAAGGAACCCGATTAATAAAGGCAGTTATAATTGTAATTATTTTGTTGTTGTTTTTTTCAAAGAACATTTCTAATTTTAATTACTTAAAATACATTAGATTTGGGGAAAAAATAATAGAATAAAAGTTGAATTGTCTAATTTGCTAATAGAAAGAATGTTCTAGAAACCAAAACTCATACTATTCCTTCGGGAACAATCTATAGACTACTACCTGAAATAGCAATGGAAAGCAAACTACAATTAGAGTAGCAACAGGGGATCCCTGGGTGGCGCAGTGGTTTGGCGCCTGCCTTTGGCCCAGGGCGCGATCCTGGAGACCCGGGATCGAATCCCACGTCGGGCTCCCGGTGCATGGAGCCTGCTTCTCCCTCTGCCTGTGTCTCTGCCTCTCTCTCTCTCTCTCTCTGTGTGTGACTATCATAAATAAATAAAGAAAAAAATATTTAGAGTAGCAACAGAATTACTATTTACAATTTCTGTCCCTTGATTTTTTTTAGTAAAACATATCTCTGGCAAAAGTTTTACGAACTAACAGTTTATTTTTGATGTATGACAGAGCAATAGCATTGTTTCTATGTGTGGATTTTGGCCTACATTTTGTTACTACAAAGTGATAAAATACATGCCTGCAAAAATATTTGTAAAATATTGCTTTAAGTGAGAGACAAGTTATTCAAGAGCAAACCACCAAACACTTTTACGGCATTGTATAAAACCATGGTTCTGCTATGTAAGTGAAAATCTGCTTGAGGGGGGGCTGTCGTTGCTCAGTTTGCAAGACTTGAAGTTCCGGTCTGTATAGTTATTTTAGCTCCATCTAAATTGTGTTTGGTTGCTTGATAATATAAAACACACATTTCTTTGGTTTTCCTCAGGGGTGGGTTATTACACAGACTGTTGTAATGAGGTAACGTAACTAGAATGCCAAAGAAGAGTGTGTTATTAGAATACTCCCAGGCTAGGTGAAGAGTTCTAAGCAATCAGGTATTCTATAAAGAAAAATGTACCAAGAATCAGGAAATCTGGGTTTCAATATCTAGTTCCTTACTAATTAGTTGTATAAACTTTGTGAGTAAATTAAATCTGACATATGTGTTACTCCATTTATACAATGGGAATAACCTAGCAAAACTATGTTTTTAAATCTCTAAGTAATTTTAAAAATACTGGGAAAGGCATATTTGCCTGTGGCTTTAGAACTACCTTTAAATTAAAGTCAATAAAATTTTAAAAAATGATTCATAACTTTGCTATATACACAATGTACATTTTTTAAATGTGAAAGTTGTTTTCCTGAAAGCAAGGAGCTAAACAAAGGTGATCCTTTGGGGTCCTTTCTAGTTTGAAATTTTCTAATTTTTGAGACAAAATAAAGAGAGGCTCAATTGTTGCAAGGAAGAAAAAAGAGAAGGATTCTTTGACAATATAGTAAGGACAGGATGAAGGGATTATTCATTCCAGGAATAGTATGTTGGTTATCCATTAATTTTACTCTTTTTTTCTCTCTATGCCAAAATCTGAAGGCTGTATTTGCTGTAATAACTTACATGTAAATATCCTAAATGCATTGGGATAGGCTGTCATTAACATCTTGAAGAATCAATATGAGTATTTTAGTTGTGGAATGCACTCATCCACTGTCATAAACTCTAAAATACAATATCCACGAATGTGGGATGGCTACATCTTCACAATCAACAAAGGATTGGCGATTGTGACCTCTTCTGTCTCTAAAAGACAATTGCAACTTTGTTCAACGTTCACAAGATGAATGTGTTAAGGATAAAATAATAATATGGATAAAATAGTTCTAGGGATAAATTAAAGGACATTTCACAGTTGCTGACCTGATGATGCTCACAAGCCAGTTGCCACTGAGGAGGATCTACGGAGAATGGTTTATGACGGAAAAAAGAAGCCTCCTCAACTGCATAGATCAGAAAATATTTCGTAGAAGGGTCATGGTGAGTGGAAGTGAGGAATGCACAGTGAAGCCTAGGCTGAGTATTGAATGAGCTCAGGACATCTAGGCAGAGAAGACTGGGATGGAACAAAGGTTGCAAGGAGGAAGTTAGGGCAAAGGGATGCTAAAGAAGAGGAAGACATAGGATGATGGATGCTCTAGGCAGGTGAATAGCACATGATGGAAAGGCAAAAATAACACAAGAACAGAGCATTCTGAGAAAGGTAAAATGCACTACTGAGGACTGAAAGATGTCGATTACCAGTAGTGATGGAAAGAAAGGATTTTAACTCATATTTAGCAGGTAGAATTGATAAATATTTTCTGGCTAATTGGACATGTGCATCTGGGAGACAACAGAAGTAGAGTGAAGGCAATGAAAGAAATTCTTACTATCTTTATTCTATCAATTTTTCAAATTACATTATTTTAAAGATAGAGCTTATTGCAATTGAAAATATCAAGTATATACTTCTGTTATCATGGGGCATAGATTTTCCAGAATATATATATTTTTTAATTTACAGACGCCTGGGTGGCTCAGGGCTTGAGCATCTGCCTTCGGTTCAGGGTGTGATCCCAGGGTCTGGGGATCAAGTCCTGCTTTGGGCTCCGTGTGAGGAGCCTGCTTCTCCCTCTGCCCATGTCTCTGCCTCTGTCTCTGTCTCTCTCATGAAAAAATAAATAAAATCTTTAAAAAAATGCTTCTATTAAAAAAATAACATATAACAAAACCAAGAAAATAATACAGTAACCTCACATGTTCGCATCACTAGCTCCAATAATTACAACACTTGGCCAGTTTTTTCCTCTGTAGCATTGCCTACTTTATCCTCTACCTGGATTATTTATGATCCCAAACATGTTATGTCGTCTGTAATTATTTTCTTATTTACTCTTAAAGGTCAAGGACACTTCTTTTAAAGTATAACTGTGATATAATTAGCATATCTAAAACGTGACATTAATTTCTTATCATTGTCATCATTGCCAGTAATGATCAAATTTATTGGATTGTCTTTGAGGTTTTGTTGCATTTCAGATTATCATCTGAGTAAGGCCAAGACTTTATAATTGGTTGATATATCTCTTAACTCTATAAAGTCCTCCCACATTTTAAAACTTTTGTTCTATAATTCTGTGTTCTTTCCTTGATGAATTAAATGGTAACACACTATGCACACTTTTCTCTACCTTTCCCTCCCAGATATAGCTTGGCTATTATTATATAATAATTCCAAGATAAATTTCTCACTTCTTTTTCTAGGTACAGATTATTCCATTGTTGAGATGTACAGTTTATACAAACAGTACCCTATGTATATTTTCAGTCTTGCTATTAAATAACGCTGAAATGAATAAAATTTGCATAGGTCTTTCTATTTTTTTACAAATTATTTTGGGATATTTTCTAGAGGTGGAATTATAGAGTAAAAATGTAAATGTATACGCAATTTTCTTTGATTCTGCCAAATTTCCTCAGCAAGGGTTGTAGTATTTCTCAGTTCTCGCCAGCAGAATATGCAGTCTATTTTCCTACTGTCTCACCAACAGATCAAACATGAAGTTTTACTCATCTGATAGGTTAGAAACAATACTGTAGTATTATTTTAATTTTCAACCTAACTATGAGCGAAATTGAGCATTTTTTCATATGGTTGAGTCATTTACAACTCCTCTAAACTGTTGATTCTTATCTTTTGTCCAATGTCATAGATGATTGTTACTTTTATTTCTTCTAAGAGGCCAAAATTTTCTCAATATCCTATTTATATTTTTGCTTTGCTTATGGTAATTTTGTGGGTTTTTTGCCATAAAAATGTTGTGATGATGATATGATGATTATGTTAGATTCATCAATTTATTATCATATAATTTCTGGATTTTGAGTTACAGTTTTGAAGGCTTTCCTTACTCTCAGATTACAAAGAAATTTGTTCGTATTTCTTCTGTTACATATATGGTTGCATTTCTTAAAAATATACAATCTATTTGATTTTTTTGGTAATCAGTATAAAAACATTACATTTTCCCTAATGCTATCCAGTTATTATATCATTTATTAAAATGTCCGTCATTTCTGCAGTTTTACTGAATACACATTTTCACAAACTCTTATCAATATTTTATATTCTGGGGGCACCTGGGAGGCTCAGTGGTTGAGCATCTGCCTTTGGACCAGGGAGTGATCCCGGGGTCCTGGGATCGAGTCCCACATCGGGCTCCCAGCAGGGAGCCTGCTTCTCCCTCTCTGTGTCTTTCATGAATAAATAAATAAAATCTTAAAAAAAAGATTTTATGTTTTGTTCCCTATGTCTATCTACCTAATCATTTGTCAGTAACACAGTTTATAATTTAGAGGCACTATCTACTAAGATCAGTTTCTCCTCATTGCTCTTCTGTTCCTTTCTTTTTGTTTTTTTCCTTACTCTAAAAGCTTTTGTTCTCCAGCTCCAGGTAGGGTGAGGTTGGTGTAGAGGGCTATATGCAAAGAGAAGATAAAACATAATAAAAATCAACAAACATAAAAACTAATAATATTTCACTTGTGAATTGCTGGTTAAATTATTTTATTTTATCTATATTTGTGGAACATGCACCATCTGTGTGTCTTTGTCCTTTCTAAACATTACTTATTTTTAGCTCTATAAGTAACTATACATTTAATTCTCACCATTTCTTATGCTGATATCTCTCCAGCTATTTTGGTTGTCTGGAGTACATTCTCTAGTGAATTCCTCAGGAAGAAATCATAGGAACAATATTTCCTTAATGCTTTCATATTCCTAA
Source organism: Canis lupus familiaris (assembly GCF_011100685.1). NCBI lineage: Eukaryota > Metazoa > Chordata > Mammalia > Carnivora > Canidae > Canis > Canis lupus. Next base: position 21,470,492 of record NC_049239.1, read on the forward strand.
AATTTTATCTGCTTTCTTTATCTATGAAGTAATTTTCTTATGTATAAAACTCCTAAGTCACATTTTGTGTCCTCAAGTTTCCTAACCATGCTATTCTATGAACTTGCGGAAAAAAATACTGTTTATAATTTGATTATCACTCTTTTATAAGCGACTCAGTCTTTCTTCCTAGGGGCTCAATTTTTTTTCTTTTTTGTTAATAGCTAATAGTTTGCTAGAGTATGTCTTAGATTCAACCATCTGTATGGTTTTCCAGAAACTTATTTTGCTTTTTTTTAACAGGTATCCTAAAATTTTCTTTTCAGGAACATGATATTGAATGATACTTTTTAGTATTTGTTCTGTCTTCCTGCTTTATGTGTACTTCTTTGGGAATTTTTAAAATATGATTTAAAATATTATCTCTTCTTTGCATATCTTCTATATCTATCTTTTTTCTTTCTTTATATTTTTAAGTCTTCATAATTATGAAATATTTTAAATAATCACACATGGGTGGAGATTTTTTCCTCCTTAACCATTTAAGAATAGTTGGTGATGTGATGTCTCATCATCTCCAAATATTTTAATGTACATTTCTTAAGAGCATTCTCCAACATTATCACAACATAAACAACAACATCTTGAAGTTGACATCAATATATCTAATTCTAAGAACCTCTGCCTTTCAAGTTTCACCAGTTATCTCAATAATATTTTTATATCAAAAAGATCCAGCCATGTCTCTCTAGTCTCCTTCAATCTGGGAAGATCTTCAATATGCCCTTGTTTTATGAGCATTTTGAAGATTTAAGGCTGATAATTTTGAAGAATATCCTCAAAATAGATTTGTCTGATATCTGCTAATGATATGATTTGGTTATGAAGCTTTGTATTAAATATCACAGAAGTTATAGTCTATTCTTATTATGTGCTCTCTCATTACCAAAGCCCACCTTAATTTCTTGACTAGGATTGTGTCTGCCACTCCAAAGTTCTAGTGTATCCTTTTCAATTAATAAATATTTTGTGGTGAGGTACTTGTGAAAATATATAAGCATTGTTTTACCATCAAATTGTCATTTTATTTCTGTATTTGTATCTCTATGGAATCATGGTATCCTATTTTACATAACGGCTGTAATATGAAACTGGTATTTATTTTGGTGTTCAAATTGCCCTTTAATTGGCCAGGGGGAGCCAGTTCAAGCTGATTTCTGTGTCTTTTCTTAACATATTCTCATTATTTTTTTTTAAAGATTTATTTACTTATTTTTAGAGAAAGAGAAAGAGAGAGAGAGCACAGTGGGAGGGGCAGAGGGAGAGGAAGAAAGAGAATCTCAGTTAGACTTCACAATGAGTGCAGAGCCCCACATGGGGCTGGATCCCATGACCCTGAGATCACAACCTGAGCAGAAACCAAGAGTCAGAAAATTAACCTACTAAGCCACCCAAGCATCCCTCTTATTCTTTGAGCATGTTCTTTCTTTTTAAAAAAATATTTTATTTACTTATTCATGAGTGACATAGAGACATAGGCAGCGGGAGAAGTATGCTCCTTGCAGGGACCCCGATGTGGGAAACGATCCCGGACCCTAGGATCACACTTTGAGCCAAAGGCAGACGCTCAACCACTGAGCCACCCAGGCATCCCATGTTCTTGGTTTCTGTCATAAGACATTTCAAGTTCATCTTGTAACTCCTGTGATTTCAAAAAAAGCCATTTCTCTAAGGAGCTCTTATAGGATAAAATGGTATTTAAAAGTCAGTATCTGCATACTAGGTGTGTTCATTTCTATTAGAGTATCATCCTTCTAAGCCTTTTCACTCTTTCAGTAGACATAACTACAGAAATGTGTTGTGTGTGTGTGTGTGTGTGTGTAAGCATGTACACATACAATTACATCAATATTTTTTATGTAACTACATACACATACACATCTTCCTGCACACATACAATCAAAAACTAACATTTACTCTGAAATCTTTGATTTAAATTCATCCTCATATTGTTCATTCGATGTTCACATTTTCTACATTTGTAACTCCCATGTTAATAGGAGAAACCCGGCTCCATTTATATTTAACATAGTTATTTTATCAATCTTCCTATCTGTAACTCCTCTCTGATTTCTACTGCCCTTCTGTTTTCTTCACTACATGTTGGGCAGCCTTTTCCCTTTGCTTAAGCTCTGACTACCATAGGTCTTGACTTCCACAGATCACTTTCCTCCTCAATCTCAGAGTCTACTTCCTACATGGGGCTCTTTCTGACGATATAATAGATAATGGGTATTTAATCCTGTTTCTTTTCATGTAAAATGTACATAACCTTTTAAGTCGATGAGAAATCTTTTCTTCTCTCCCTTTGCTTTATGCTTTGGTTGTTAGGAGCATGGACTCCTAACTTTTGGTCATATAGAATGTACCTAGATTTGCAAGTATCATACTCAAGCAGACTGATTTTGGTGCAGTTTCTACCATGTAAAGTAGCTGCATGAGCTTGGGTAACTTAAGATCCTGTCCAGGCATCATACCTTAAATGGGGATTAGGAAAGTAAAACCCAAAGAAATCATTAGATATGCAAAGTGCTTATGAGAATGTGTGATGAGGAATAAATATTCAGTTTATATGACCAGTATCATGGGTTTCCTGGGAAAATACGCTTCTCAGAGAGAGATCATACAATAAAGTCCCAGGGAACCTTGCTGTGGGTCTAAATTGTTTGGAAATCCACTGGAGCAGACACATTGTGCAGTGTTTCCATACTTGTGAGAAAGAAAGAATGATCACATTTTACCTCATACAAAATATGTTAAATATGCTACTGAATAATAAAAAAAAATTATTTTATCCTAATGGAAGGTAATCAGGCTTATTATAACTAGTGAAAACATACTTTATGTTATACTTTATCAAATGGTTAGCAGCAAAAAATACTTTACCTTCATTTATTAAAAATTCATTTTGTGTACCTATAAACTCAATGTACCGAGTCCCCTATGTCTCTATTGGTTGCTGTCAACTTGACTCACTTTGTTCCAAGAGGCAGATTTTCATAAATATTTATAGGTGCATCTGGTATGTATCTGTGGGACAAAAGGGATTTTTTTTATCTCTTAGTGTAAACAAATGTCTCTTTTCATCTATGTCACACAATAAGTATTTTAAATTTATGTGATATATATTTTGTAATAGTCTTAAGCCCCTCGCCTTAAGAAATTTCTTTACAAATCACTATATGCATATATGTATATATATATACACTATACACATATACATGTATACACACACATATAGATAGATACAAACTACCTAAAAGTCAAGGGCAAAGGGCTATTTAAATGAAAAATTTGTCCTCAGTTTTGTTAATTTTCCCTTTCTTTGACACTGTCTTTGAAAATGGGGTTTCCTATGACAGCATAGCTGTTCTGAATTAACCACCATTTATTTATTCATTTTTAGTACATCCATTATCAAACACTGATATGTAAAATAAGCAACACATAGTTTTTGCCTATAAGAGCTTACAGCAGAACATAAAAGCCTGAGGGAGGATCATAATAGCTTCTCAGAAGAGATGACAAGACAGCAAGTGGTGGAGCATAGAGTGGTGATGAACCCTACTAAAGTTAGACTGCTTGTATTGAAGTCGTGATTCATTCATTTACCAGCTAGATTATCTTGGGTGACTTAGTTATTTGGACTTAGTGTCTTCATCTGTAATAATAGTATCTTCTTCATAAGGTTTTCAGAAGCATGAAGTAAATTATTATTTGTAAAGCACCTTATTGGTGCCTAACACATACTCAGCATAATGTAAATATCCTGTCTCTTTAGAAAACAGGTAGAAGACAAATATGCAGTGCTTTAGAAATCAAGGTAAGGGTGCCAGCACAATATGAGGTATACAACAGAGATTTAATAAAATGTTTCAGACCAATGGATTTATTGTTTCCAGCTGTTTTAAACCAACAAAACACACAGACCCTTGAAAATGGTATAGTTCATGCTTTCCCACAAGAATATTTCCTGAGCACTGACCATACAATGCATGGTGCAGTACACTAAAGACAAGAACTAAATTAGAAATAACCTTACCCGGGGAAGAAGAGAAAATGAGTGAAAATATCAGTGAGGGAGACAGAACATGGGAGACTCCTAACTCTGGGAAACGAACAAGGGGTAGAGGAAGGGGAGGTGGGCGGGGGATGGGGGTGACTGGGTGATGGGCGCTGAGGGGGGCACTTGATGGGATGAGCACTGGGTGATATTCTATATGTTGGCAAATTGAACCTCAATAAAAAATAAATAATTTTTTTTTTAAAATGAAGGAATGGGGTACCGTATCAGTCCAAGAAATATTTTTCAGTTATATTAAATGATGTAAGATGATTAAATAAATCAGACATGTGAAAAAAAAAGGGAAATTAAAAAGAAAAAGAAATAATCTTACCATGGAGGAAATCTAATTCTAATGGGAACAGTGACATGTAAACCAAAGGACAGTGAAAGATGTTCAAATGAAAATCTTCTCTGAGATCAGGTTGGTGGATAGAGTAAATTATTTGCTATAATGCTTCCAGAGTACCATGGAAATAAAATTATGACAGAGAGAGAGAAAAAGATTGAAAGAAGGAGAGAGAGAGAGAATCCATAATAGTTAAGACTATACTGATTTGGTCCCAAAATGGCTAAGCCATGAAATTAGTAGATAAACTGTCCTGAGACCAATGATACTTGAGGGATTCCTGGCAGAGTCAAAAGATAAAAACTCCTTTGAAGAGACATTTGCTCCACACTGTCCAAATATGTAAGCATGTAAAACTCTTTTAAAGATGAGCTCATGTGTGGGGAAAACAAACAAAGAAAGAAAAGCATGAATGAACAAACTGTCTTGAGCTTTAGTCAGCAAAGGCAGTGAGGAAAAATCAAGATTAGCATCCCAGAATTAAATTAAAATATTAGCAAATCAAATATAGCAATCTATATCGAAAACTACCTTATACAGGGTAAATTATGTGCCAGACATACAAAGATGGTATAATAATAGAAAATATCTTACAGTAACTTAGAACTTTAATAGATTTTTAAAAACTGTATAATTTTCAAAGCAATGAAGTAAAATGTTAGAAGTAGCTGTCATTTTTCATAGATATTTTATGAATGTTAACACAGAAAATTAAAAAAAATCTATAAATTATTAGAATACATAAGACACATTAGTAAAATTGTTTGCAAGATCAACACATAAAAATCAATGGTTTCCTCTATTACCCTGAAGAATAATTAGAAATGGATAGTTAGCAACAAAATCCAAGTAATCTGAGAATGTCATATATACATATATGCAGTGTAAAAATACAGAATTTTATGGAGAAAAACACAGAATGTTATTGAAGTTTTGAATGAATGAAGAAATCCTCCAGGTTTATGGTTGATAAAGATACTAATTCTCTTCAATCTAATTTTAAAACTCAATGCAATTAAAATCAAAATGTCAACTGGGCTTTTCTCATAGAGTTAATCCTGAATATTATATGAAAGTAAAGAAACAAGAGAGCCAAGGTACTTCATTTAGGAGTGAATGAAAAACAGCAAAGTTGAATATAAGAGATGACCCTAAAATACCAGAGGGAATAAAGTATGATCAGACCTTAGCCAATGGTCATGGAGAAACAGTTGTTGCTTTTTATTTTTTCTCCAACTCTTAAACAGTGAAAAAAAGTCGTCAAAATATTTGCAGTTTATAAAGGCTTGTTCTAGGTAAGATGATACTTTTAAACAGTGCCCAGTAAGTGACCACTGGAAACACTGAGAAATGATTTAAAAAACTGGAAAACATTTGAAATTCAAGTGGTCCCATTTCCCAGAATAATTTGGTAGGAAAAGTGGCTTGTTTGGTGTTTTCTATCCCCTCATACCTGTCTTTTCCAAATGTTTACAAATTTAAAATTTGACCAGAACATTGAGGGAAAAAAGATAGGCTAGATCTCTAGAGGAAAAGCCAAGGATGGAGGCAATTCTCTGCATAATTCATGACTGTAAAAAGTGTAGTTTTATTTACTTGATGAGAACAGTAATTAAACAACTCTGTTTTTGGAAGTGGAGATAATTCCTTTCTCCAACTTTTATACAAACCTGAAGAAGGAAATACAAAAACGGAAATAATATTTAAATAAAGTCTAATGGGATAAGTAAATTGAATCAGATAAGCTTCTAAATTTAGTCTTAAACAGAATTTCTGCTTTTTACCTATGTGAATATGAAAATGAAACTATCTGAATTTGATATTTTTAAAATTTCAATTTATGGGTTTTAAAAATTATTCTTATTAAAAATACTGAAAACTATTCTTATTAAAGGATATTTAAAGATATTTATTATTTTAGAGTTAAACTTTATGTTACTTTTCACCTTAGGATTTGTTTTATAGTCCAAAAAAGGTTCTATGGTTTTAGAAATAACACCATTATGCAAATCCAAAGCAAAGTAGGCAGTGGTGCTAAGTGAGGATTTAATATTAAAAATTGAAACACATGCACACACAAAGAGTTAATACAGTATTAGAAAAGCATGGATTCTGAACTGACAGTTTTGATGGAGTGATTTGCCAAGACCAAAATTAATTTGGTAAAGACAATGCCCATAAGATAAAAACTAAACGTTCTTGCAGTTCAGACTTTAAACCAATCTGAAAATTCCTTCATAGCTTTAGTTGTATCTTTTCCCAAAGATTTTTATACTTAAGTATTAAGCTTTTTTTTTTTTTGGTAAATAGCTATCATTGGTTTTATAATTTTACTTTCTAGTGTCGCATTTATAGATTTTTCTAAAATATAAAAAAATCATTCCCTTTGTATGCTCATGAAATGTATCACAAGGAGGCACATGTACTGAATTATTTGAAAGAAGCCATTTGATCTCATCTCTGTAATGATTTTCTGTATGGCACAATAAAATACTGCTTTAGACAAAGATTTTTCTTTCTTTTTTTTAATGGACATCATCATGTTCCTCTCTACTATTATCATCCATGCTTATAGCTGGGCTCAGTTTCAAGACAAATATTAAAGATTTTGAAAAGGATTCAGTAAAGACATTATATTTTTAAAGATTTACATCCAGTTTCTGGCCTAAAGAAAAACAATAAAACCAAGGAGATGTGGTATCCAGTGCCATTTCCAAAATCCAGCCATTTTGAAAGGTGTATTAACAGATTTTTAATTGTCTATAAGTGAACAACCAAAGTTGGCTTATGTTTGACTAAAATCATTAAATGGTCTCACGAAAAAAAATCTCCTTTTCTTCGTTTCTCCCCTTATTAGTTTACTGTTGGATTTGTTAAAAAATATCATTTCTCAAGATTTTGTATTTCTTTTCCAGTGACTTGCAATAAAATCCAGAAATTATAAGTTTTAGTTATGGAAAATATACATGTAAATATATAATTAATACTTACATGGACCCATCCTCCATATGTATATATATATATATACACACACACACCCTGGCCTAAACCCGGACCTACACCCACGCACCCTAAACACACACATCTCCCTTCCCTGACCCTGCACACATCCACACGCTCCACACATGGAGCTTCTGAACCTGGTAAACCAGGTTTTAGCAATAAATAGTAAAACACAGTAAATTAGTAAATAATAAGTGACAAAATAATTACAGATTAAAAGGTGATAAAGAAGAAGAGGGCAGCCCGGGTGGCTCAGCCATTTAGCATCTGCTTTCATCCCAGGGCCTGATCCTGGAGTTCCAGGATGGAATCCCTCAGTCTAAAAATCACATGAGCAAAAAACCTGAAACTGGGAGAGCTGATCAATCCTCATTACAACCAGGTTACCAGAAATGTATATACAGACTAATTTCTCCAGCAAGCTACTCCTTACACTTTTGTTTCCACCATGTTCTCCTCTCCAAGCTCTTTGTAAGACAGTTGTTAAGGGTAAGTATGAATAAATGGGAAAAAACTTAGTTTGCTCTAATGAGAATTAAAGGGAAAAATACAACATATGGGTCAGAATATTCTAGTGTATTAGTGATTTATAATATATTGTATAATCAAGAAACCAAAATTTGTCTTACAAATTAGAAGAGGGATCACGTGTATACCATACTCAGAAAATCGAGAGCGATGAATTATCTTGTATTTCTTCTTCTTTTTTTAAGATTTTATTTATTTATTCATGACAGACACAGAGAGAGAGTGTGGCAGAGACACAGGCAGGGGGAGAAGCAGGCCCCATGCAGGGAGCCTGATCCCAGGACTCCAGGATCATGCCCTGGGTGGAAGGCAGATGCTCAACCACTGAGCCATCCAGGTGTCCTATGAATAAGATTTTTTTTGTAAGATTTTATTTATTTATTCATGAGAGACACAGAGAGAGAGAGAGAGGCAGAAACACAGGCAGAGGGAGAAGCAGGCTCCATGCCGGGAGCCTGACATGGGACTTGATCCCAGAACTCCAGGATCAGGCCCTGGGGTGAAAGCAGATGCTAAACCGCTGAGCCACCCGGGCTGCCCTCTTCTTCTTTATCACCTTTTAATCTGTAATTATTTTGTCATTTATTGTTTATTAATTTACTGTGTTTCACTATTTATTGCTAAAACAAGAAATAATATACCCTTAATTCAAGTTATATGTATAATAAAGAAAATACACCTGATCTCGGAGGAGTAAAAGGCAGGAAACATGGAAGGTTATTCTCTCCAGTATGTAAATGTCATCAGATAAATGGAAATCAATGTAAGCTCGAGTTTTTCAAAGTGCCTTCAGACTGTTGTAGGTCTACTGCTTTCATCTTCAAGTCATGTTATGTTTACTTTGTGTTATGATATTCAAAGGTTTGAATTTCTTCTTTCACCTCAATGACTACCATAAGATATAAAGAATACTTTAATTCATAGCCTGATTAAATAATTTTTTTTACTCACTGAAAATTTGAGTCCTTTTTTAAGTCAAATTGGGGAAAAAATAGATGATTATAAAACATTTACTTCAACTTCTTGTCCTGGATCTGGGTTTCTTGCAAAATTCTTTTTTTTTTCAATATCTAGTCATTCTTTTTTTTTTTTTTAAGATTTATTATTTATTTATTTATTTATGATAGACATAGAGGGAGAGAGAGAGAGAGAGAGGCAGAGATACAGCAGGAGGGAGAAGCAGGCTCCATGCCAGGAGCCCGACGTGGGACTCGATCCCAAGACTCCAGGATTGCGCCCTGGGCCAAACGCAGTCACTAAACCGCTGAGCTACCCAGGGATCCCCCAAAATTCTTATACGTTAAAGTAGATGCAGGTATATTTTCAGGAACAGACACTGTAACACCTTATATATAAACTATATATATAGTTTATATAAACTATAAACAGTTATATAACTATATAAATATATAGTTATATAAACTATAAACAATAACTTAAATTCAGACATTCTTGGGACACCTGGGTGGCTCAGCAGGTTAAACATCTGCCTTCAGCTCAGGTCATGATCACAGGGTCCTGGAATCCAGCCCCGCATCAGGCTCCCTATTCAGTGAGGAGCTTGTTTCTCCCTCTTCCTCTACCCCTTCTCCTGCTCACTCTGTCACTCTCTGTCTGTTTCTCTCTCTCTTAAATAAATAAATAAAGCCCTGAAAAAATAAAAACCAAACATCTTTCATCACCTCTCGCTTCTTATTGGTGCCAAAAAATGCAGTTTTCTTAATGATACTTCAGAAAGAGAAAAAAAGTCCCCAAATAATTTTTCTCATTGACAGCTATTTTAAGAGAACCAGCATTACAGTATCAGTTTCATATTTTTACATTTAAATTTTGGGCTGGAGTGTAGAATGGGATATAATTGCTCAGTATTTGGTGCATTCAATGGTCATTAAGATATGATTTCAACTTTGATTCCCTTATGTTAGATGATTTAAGTCTTTTATATTTTCACAATAATGTGCAAAACAAAAACAACACTGACTGTGAAGTCAGAAAGAAATGTTTTGAATTTCTGATCCATCAATATTCTTATTTGTACAATAGGGATAAAGTACATTTTAAACCTTAGAGTAGTTCTGAGGATTAAATAAAATATACATAACACATTTCACAAGTGCTCTTGAAATGTTAGTTCCTTTTCTTTCTTCAACCATTGCTCCTTATTTTTCTTTCAATGTTACCTGTGATTGTTGTGATTTTGTCTCATCTCAAAATTGAACCATAGGCAATATCTTCACCAGCTAGGTGATTTTACAAGTGATATTCTTTAAAAAAAAAAAAAAGAGTATTCCTGTTTTCTGTACACTTGAATCTTGGATATCAAGCCCAGGGACTATAATCTAGAGTAGATCTTTATGAAAAAGCTTCATATAGTTTGACTATTTCTGAGAATGTAATGAAACAATTTTTGTGTAAGTGGATCTTGCTTATTTTGAACTTTGCTTCAAACTGAACATATGTAAACAGATTCTCTGTTTGCTGTAGTTTAAGGTAACCGGACAATTTAACACAGTAAATGAATTGGTTATGTGGGTGTCACATCAGCCACCTGATAATTGTGCAATATCCTATTTGGGGAAACTTTGCAGACACTCACAGTTACCCTATTTCCTTTCTTGATATCCTGCTGTCCTAAGGATCATAAAATCATATGATGAAAGAGAAGGGCGTCTTGATCTTGATGTTGCCTGAGCAGTTTATGCTAGTTGAGCCAAGTGTGTGGTGGAAATCAGGTCAGAACGACCTCCTTGGGACCCATGTGTATCTTTTCAAAACTTTCTATAATTTGGGGGAGACCAAAAGGAAATTACAAAGAACATTAGTTAAATTGTCTCAAAGTGATCCAAAGGATAATGTTTTCATAAACACCAGCCCTATACGATGGTACACTGCCAAGTCCTTCCCAGGAGACTTTTCTTTCTTAACTTTGGCTTCTGTGAATAGGTCCCTTCAACACAAACTCTTATTTTGTATAATGTTTTTATTCCTCATACCAGACAGGTAGGCAAGGAAGAGGCTTTAAGGTAAGAAGTGTGTGTGTGTGTGTGTGTGTGTGTGTGTGTGAGAGAGAGAGAGAGAGAGAGAGAGAGAGAGAACGAGAGAGAGAGAACTTGGAGTTCCCAAAAGAGTGATATTTAAAATAGAGAGGAGATAATGCTGGTGATAAGAAATAGACAGATACTATAATGAACAGGAATCCGGGGGTGAAAAAAGAAAAAAAAAAACAATTTTAATGAAGTTTGCCTTTGTTCCATTTCCCCTTTCTCTCATTTTCTGCCCGTTAGCTGGGTAGTTTCTCCTAATAGAAACAGTGAAAGGAAGAAAAGTGCTCAAAAAAAACAGAGGAAGCAGAAAGTATTTTAATATGGATGATAAGTGAGCAAGTAAGATTAGAAATAAATGGAGGGAGAGGAATGGAGAGACCAAACTAGCAGAACAGATAAAACTGATGAACTCCAGTTGACGCAACTAAATCCCAATAAAGGCGATGCTTATTTTCTGAAATCCTACTATGTGCGAAGTTTCAAGTTCATTCAAATGTTTAAGTTTTTATTTTCAGAGCATCCTCATGAAAAATACAAACAAATACAACTGAAGTCAAGGAATAGTACATGGCACTAATGAGAAGAACATGCTTTATTATTTTAAATACATGGGTATAATGATTCCAATAAATATATTATGAATTTTTTAGTAGAATTTTAAAAATGAAATACATATGGCATTTTAATTTATGCCAAACTTTTCAGGAATACCTATTTTACTCATACTGAAGAGTATGAGTAAATCCTGATTCAATAAAAGAGAAAGGAAAAAAAGAACAGAAAGGCAAACAAACTGACAAAAACTGTAAGCCTGGTTACAAAGAAAAAAGAAAAAAGAAGGAAAGGAAAAAAGAAAAGAAGAAGAAAGGAAAGGAAAAAAAGAAAAGAAGAAGAAAAAGAAAAATAAGAAGCAGCCGCCTAATCTAAAACATGAGAAAAGCAAACAAACAAACCAACAAATGAGCAAACACTATAAGCCTGATTCCAAAGAAAAAATAAGAATAAAATAAAATAATAAAAAGTAAAATATTAAAAAAAAAAACAAATGAATTTAAAGGAAAGCCTGGTCCTATTTCCAACAGAACTAAAGTTGATGCTTTGGAGCACCTTATAATTGGCAGACTTGGTGGATGTGGCATCCTTTGTTGGTCTTCTGAGGGAGAGGCCCACTACTGGTTGCAGTGAGAGTTCCCGAGTGAAGATGCCCCTGTTGGGTGCACGGTGGTGGGGTGTGGTGGAAGGGACTCCAGCTTCCCCTGGAGGCACTCTTCTTCTCTCTGAAATCGCTCTGTACTGGGGGGCCAGTGAGGGAAAGGGGTGGTGGTGGATGATGGCATTGCCCTGCCCTCTCTCCCCAGGCAGGGCCAGTCATGGCCACTGCTGTTTAGGAGCCGCTCAAAGAAAAGCAAAAAATGTCTCTTCTGTGTCCCAGGCTTTTCTCAGATCCCTGCCCTCAACCTGTCCGTGCCTGGGCTATTTACAAGCTCAGTGCCATAATTCTCCTGTGTTTTATCTCTGAGCATTGGCTAGGATTCAAAACTCCAAACCTTAAAGGACCCAGCTCCCCAACCCTGGAGGAGAGCCCTGCTGCCCTGCATCCAGCACCGTTCTCAGAGCAGCAGCCACACACCTGCAAGGATGTCGCAGTCTGTGGTGAAACACAGTGAAAGCATGCAACCAGGCTACCGACCCTCTGTGCGTGCCTGTGTCCCCTGATGTTGGACGGCCGCTCAGTGGTGCCTGGTGGGCCTTTCACCCTTGCAGAGGCAAGTGTGCTCCAGGAAGGGGAATGTTCTCGCCCAGGGTGAGCCAGGGGATTCCCCACACCACAGCATCTTACTCAAACCCTATGAGCTGTTCTCTCTCCTTGTCTCTCCCTCTCTCCCTGACTTTGCTCTGTGGGAGGGTTCCCTCCCCTCCACAGCACCATGGCCTTTCTTTCCCCCTAATTCATGCCTCTGAACTTTGCATCTGCTACATTGGCTCCCCACAATTGTGCAAATTGTTTTCTTAATCCTCAGATAAATTTCCTGGTTCTTCAAAACGATTTGTTGATCTAGCTGTGGTGGTGGGATGAGGCAAGGCCAAGTTTCCCCTACTACTCCACCATCTTAACCCCTCCCTCCTCTAACAATTTCCAAAGTTACCTTAGTTAATTCATATGTTACAGGTAAATTTAAAATAATTTTGTATTATCCTAGAACCAATCTGTCACATAAATAGTTTGAATGTTAATTTAGATTACTCTAACTTTTATATATATATATAATATATATATATATTCTTTATGTATATTCTTTTTAGGAATTTATCTCTCACTTTATTCATTTTGTATACATCTCTTCTTTAAAACAAAAAAATCATTATATTTTCAAGGTTTAATTTGTTTTTACTTTACATTTATTTCATGAATGTAATCAGTAAAATTGATTTGTAATATACCTATTCCTGGTAAAAACTTGAGTCACAGACAATAGGATCATCTACATTCTCCACAAAAATTGGTATTATTTTCATTATCTCTTGCTTCAATTTCCAAAGAATAAGTTGTAGGGTTATGTGGATTGTTAGGATTCAAAATCTGAAGAAGAGTGAATGGGCCTTTGACTAAAGAAAAGAAAAAAGTGAAGAAACTTAGCAAACTCAAATAATGAAGCATATATTAATTTATTCAAATTGATGGTATTTTACTTCACTTAATTATATATGTTTTTAATGAGTGAGAAAAGTTGATGTTTAACAATCCTATATTCACTGAAATTCTTTCTTTAAAAATGCCCATTTATCTTATGCTTATTTTAAAAATATAATTCAATATATTTTGAAAGATTTTGTTTATTTATTCATGAGAGACACACACACATACACAGAGGCAGAGAGACACGCAGAGGGAGAAGCAGGCTCCTTGCAGGGAGCCTGACGTAAGACTCAATCCCAAGTCTCCAGGATCATGCCCCAGGCCGAAGGCAGCTAAACCACTGAGCCACCGAGCCACCGGGGCTGCTCTTAATTAAATATTTTTAAAGGTTTCATCATATTTTCCTCCAAGTCTCTCTCTAATTTGCCATATATGGGTTTAGCTAGTATAGGAGCATCTCTATTTTTAAAATAACAGAAACCACTATGATTTTACCACTTTGATTTTAATTAGTAATAAAGAATTATTAGTATTTTTGAGCCTGAAAAAAGAGGCAAGCCATATTAGCCAATCAAATTTAAGTCAATCCTGTTGTCTAAAGAGATGGAAATGAGCTTAAGGGTCAAACTCAGGGAAAGTTGTGAAAATGGAGATGATTATTCATCCCTGGTGCCACCATGAGAGATTTTCTGTTGATGGGGTGGGAGAAGATGGCAGCAGCAATTTCATCTCAGAGATTTTTTTTTTTTTTTCGCCAGTCCCCATTTCACCATTGGCATGAAGAGTCTGCAACTGCTCTAGATTCTCTATCAGCTTCTGACTCCTGGAATAGATAAGTGTGCTTAACCCTGTGATCAAAAGCCCCAACTTCTGCAGGATACCTACAATACCAAGATCAGAGACAAACACACACACACACACACACACACACACACACACACACACACAATGAATAGTGGTTTAGTCCACCTTCGTGGAGTCCAGCACTTAATGTGTGTTCAAGTCTACCCTTAATCTTCCCTACTTTATGGGGAGATTCTCCTTCCTTGCTTCCAGTCTTAGCGGGTTTCATGCTCTGGCATTAGACACAGACAGCAGCCTTACAGGGCCTGCCTTAACCAGCTCTCACCGTTACACTCCTGATGATACTTTTGTCTCTGGTTGAATGCTGACCAATCAAATAAGGTACTGTGACAGGTCAAAAGGAAACAAGATCTCAGAGTAGTAAACCTGTTCACACAGGCAGAAATCTATCTATCCATAATCAAATATTCAAAATATAGTTATGAAGGCATCCCAATTTCTACACATGAAATTAAAGAGACAGATATGACTTATGTGTCCTATTGTCTACAAGAATTTCACAGAAACATTTGTATTGATTGCTTATGAAAAATGATGGCCAGTTACAAAAACAAGGTCCTGTGAAACTCATTATTTCACAAGAATGTCATTTTAACAAATAGGAAAATAGCACCTGTCAAGATCCACATATTTTTACTGTTTCCTTTTCTATATTTAATTTAGTTTTGAAAGACTAGTTTTTACTTACCCAAGTTTTAAAGGAAATGAGGAGAATAGTGAATGATTAACCAAATTAGGCTAGAAGTATGTGTTTAAAACTTACAAGAGTGCAAACCAAACATTTCCTGCTGAGTTTTAAAGGAATAAGTGATGGGGCTATCTTCATCTTGATATGGTGCTTTTACTCTTGCCAAGACATTTTTTTCAGTCACATTAACAGAATTCAGAGGAAAAGGTCTACACACACAAAAATACAGTGATATAAAATGTTGAAAATGCAAATTTATATACACATATCTACTGACTTATGATAACCTGCAAAAAATATTTTGGGGTTTGTGATGATCCCACCTTCATCTTGTCAAGAATTTAACAGTTCCAAAAGCATTCAAATGTTGAGACAAAGATTTTTGGCACAAAGTTACTTAATTTTTGCTAAAGCAGTAATTTTAATCATTTAGTCTCTGGCATCATGCCAGACATCAAAGATATCACATCAAAGAGATGAAAACTGAAAAGCAGATAGAAATAGTGCACTTCTATTATTCCAAATATTACATATATGTAATAGTTGGCAGTTGAACATAAGAGACTTAATATATTCATTTTTATCTTATTATCTGGTGTGATGAAATGCTGTCTAAAATCATAGCTTATTAAAATAAACTATCAGGACATTTTTTGTGTAAATATATCGCTGATGTCTTTAAATCATACTTAAATTCCCTGATCAATTTCCATAACATTTCTGAAACTTGAATTTATTTCTTCTTCAGCCTTCTAGTCAAGCATCAGACATTTATCAGTACATGCATGCATCATTTCAGTCTATATACATATGAATAAGCCTGTTCCCGGTCTTTAGGATCTCACTGCTAGTGGAGAACACAGATAAAAATAACTACAGTGCTCTGCGATAGATATCATAACTTTCCTATAGATTTACAGCCAAGGAAAGGGTAACTTTGGGGTTAAGAAAGATATTCAAGGAAGTTCTCAAAGGAATGTAAAGTAAAAGGGAATGAGAAGTGACTTGGCGACACATTCCTCGAGCAACCTTCTTCACTACCACAGTCTGATGTGGTTTCTCCTTTATACCATAATGTAATTTAACTCACAATATTTTCATTATGGACCACTTTAAATCATTTCCTTTTCTGTTTCATTAACTGTAATTTAACATGCTATATCTCCTAAGAGGTAAAAATAATATTCTCAGGCAATATTTTAATAATTTTGGTAATGGTTATAATATCTAGCATTAAATTCTACCAAATTAGTAACAGCAATAATTCATGCCTATTGAAGGCATGAAAGCAGCAGAAAATTGTTTCAAGAAATTGGTGGCACGTCTACTGCAAATGTAGGTAGACAGGACAACTGTCCCCAGAAATAAGGGATAAACTAAGCTCCATATTTGCTTCTATTGTTCAAATATAAGTTAAAGTGGATTTGGAGAATCAAACAATGAATTACTCCCCTTAGTTATCTATAGAGATAAAACTTAGTGATAGAAGTAATTTGAATACTACCATTTTTTTCCTTTTCTATAGTCCACAAAGTATCTGTTTCTTCTTATATTGTAGTGATATATTTGATTACTACACTTCGAATATAGAAAAATATCTACTACACATTCATAATCTGCAAGTGCCACATTTGTACCTCCGGGTATGGAAGTGAAATAATTTAAATTAAATTAATTAAATTAAATTAATATAAATATTATTATAATATTTGTATATATTATATATGTATATAAACATATATTATAGTGTATATATAGGATATAATGTAATAAAATATAATTAGACTAAAAATAGGAATCCCTGGGTGGCGCAGCGGTTTAGTGCCTGCCTTTGGCCCAGGGCGCGATCCTGGAGACCCGGGATCGAATCCCACGTCGGGCTCCCGGTGCATGGAGCCTGCTTCTCCCTCTGCCTATGTCTCTGCCTCTCTCTCTCTCTCTGTGACTATCATAAATAAATAAAAATTAAAAAAAAATAATTAAGTGGTTTAAATTAAAAATTTCAAATTATTTTTAAGGTCTTACTTTTGCCTTTACTTAAAATCAATGTACTTATTAAAAAACAATGCAACAACTTTACAAAATCTTTGGGAAAGAAAACAGATGGAAAAATACATGAAAATCCTCTTGTCATATTGCAATGTTGGTCACTTCCATATCTATCTTTCAGTATTTTCTAAAATACAATTACTTTATATTAGCACATGTATCAATTATGGGTATATAATCATATATTTTTAAGATAATGCCATAAAATACTTTCTATGTAGCTGCATAATCTTTACTATTATTATTTGTAATGTATGTGAAAAGTTTAGTCATTCTCCTGTAGTTACAGCTTAACATAAATATACTTATTCAAATTGAAGTTTCTCATCATTTATGTTTCTAATTGTGACAAATTCTAATTTTTTTTCAGGTTGTAAAGTTTTATTTTTCTAAAAAAAGAATCTATCATTCAGTTATATATTTCAAGATATATGACACTGGGACCACCAATCTTTTAAGAAAAATGTAACCCTTCACCTGACATTTGACAAAAACCTTGAGAAATTATTTAAAAAAATTAAATAGCATAATAGGTTCAGCATTACAGTGTTTACCTTTGCCAGCTAGATTCTATTTGTATGGCTGGTATTTCTGAATACCTCAATCCATACACATTACACAATAAAAATAATTCCACATCATTTTTATAATGTTCTGATTTTTATAGTATATTTAACTAGATACTGAAGTAACCATAATGTATAGCCTCCTTCAGTTCATGTAGAATATTACCCCAAAAGTCCCCCAAACTGCAAAAACTTAATTGTTTAAGAGTAATACCAAATATATTTTTAAATTTTTGCTAAAAAGAGCCTGCTACATTTGCTATAGCATAAAAATAATCTCAGTCAAGTAAAGGTATGCAAGGTCTCCTTATGATTCCAGCCTCCAAATACCACTTCTGTACGAGAACAGGCAATATTGTTGTAAGAGGTATGACACTTAATGTCCTTTGACAGAACAAACCTATTTTAACAGTTGCTCTCAGTGCAAACTGGAAAAACTGGAAAACAGTTTTTTAAAATTTTACAACATACTAATTGGTAATACACGTATATCTTTATGATATGTCTTCTGTTTGTTTTTGTTAGTTTTTCCCAATTAGATGTAGTTTTTAATTTTTTCTTATAGGTGATTAAGACATGCAAATGCTTTTTAGCTAACTAGAATAGTTGTATATTTCAAAATAGCTTCAGTCTATACATTATTAAAATTCACTCAAAATCTGTGTAGCTTGGCTGTATAAATACATGTAGATTAACTTGAACAACAAAAAAGGAATTCCAGATTCAATCATAAACTCAAGGTACAATGCGCTATTCACAGTGCAGGCTGTTTGGTCCTAATTCATAGAAACAAGACCATGAGTTACTCTTTGGGATCAAGAACAAGAGGGAATTTCTGAAGACTTTGAAATGTCATTGGACCTCAAATATTTTCTTCATCATCCTGTCATACATTTTACTCTTTAGATATAATTTATTCATATATATATATTCATATATTTCAGCAAGTATCCTTTGAAAAGACCACCAAGGCAGTAAAATATCCACTAAAACCTTTCTTCAGCAAATATTCAATAAGGCTTTACAATACATAAGAGCCCCTGCCAAGTGAGGGGTTGATAGTGATTGTACTTATTAAATCTCTTGGATGGACACTAACATGTCAAATATAGTAAAATAAATTTCTTAATCAATGTAGTCGAAAGATGAAGTAGGTTTTAAAGGACAAGTAGAAGTTTGGTTGAATGTGTGAGTCAACACAAGCAGGGAAAGTGAGGTCGGGATGTCAAAAGTGTGAAGCTGAACTGCTAAATATGTGGCTCATACAGATAATCTCCACTTCTTCCCACCTAATTTTAACTGCATTTTGTAGTCCTAATGCTCAGATTGCTTAAAACATGTATCATCAGCTTTTCCGTCATCCTGTAATATTCAACAAACCCAAATTGAAATAGAAGTCGCTGAATAGTAGTCATTCTTCCACCATTTATCTTTTAGGCTAGTAAGTTGATATCATCTTTAATTATCACTGTTTTTTTTCCTCCTAACTATCTATAAGCAACAAACTCTCTATTAAAAAAAAAAAAACAACGCATGCATTAGTCCCCTTATGGCTATTTTCTTAATCACTTTATTAAGATAACACATGCAGGGGATTTTTGAAAATAGAAATGTTATAATTATTATAGTAGTAGTAGTAATAATAATAAAACACTTATCCTTTTATTGCTCAAATCTCACCCCTTGTTTCTGGGTGGACAGATCATCTCAACAGCCCTTCAGCTACTTTCTTTCCAGTCAGTTGTTCCTACCTACGCATCCTTCGTTTTCCACTGAGAAAAATCTTCCCAACAACGCTTTCCTTAAATTGTCTTTCTCTTGGGAATATCAGAAATTGTTCTTTTTTCCTACAATATTAGTTTCAAATTCATTTATAAGGTGTGAATTGGATCTCACCTTTGCTATGTGTTTGCCATTCTAAGTGGGGTGGAGTATAAAAACTTGTTTCTTCCATTTCTTTAATGTTCAGAAAGATTTAAATTTTAATGATTTACTGATTTATTTTTTCCTGATTAGTAAACAATTTAATGAGATTTCCCCACCCCTAAACTTCTTTAAATAACTCTAAGATGTGATCTCTATGCTTTGAGTAAAGACAGAGACTGGATCTATACTTTTGGTTAACTGCACAAATTCTCATAAATGAATCACACAAAATATTACTATTTTTTGAAAAAATGCATTTTTAATTTTTGTCAAGAATTCTAAGTTTTAAAAATTCCTATCACTCTGTACAACATAATAAATAAATAAATGTATTAATTACATGGTATCCAACATCAAAGTCAAGGGATCTTTTCCTCTCAAACTAACAATGCCACTTATCAAACCTACTCCAAAAGAATTTGCTCATTTCTTTGGCCCAGATAACTGTGTCTCATTGGATTACTAGAAAAATAAAATATACATTACTCACACCAAAATAAATTAAAAGTTATCTGTAAGACCATTAAGATATAATAATAAAGTTAATATGTAGAAAGTTCCCTATTTTCACACTAATTAATTTCAGTCTTTATGATCTAGCTTGTATTAAAATCACTAGCACATACTTATGCAGAATACAGGAAAAATAAGACTTGTTTAACCTGTCAACAGAAGCAAAGGATTTTCTATATTTTTATAGAGCTGTAAAATACATATTTTCCCAAGAGAATTAAAAGGCCTTAATCCTGATTCTTCCAATTAATACAATTCTGAAAGAACATACAAAATTAACTCATCATCACTGTTTGTATTTTAAGAAATAACAAAAATTATGTTAGAAACAACTTCACATTTATATGGTTTAATATGAAGTTTGTAATTTACCTTACATCTTGATTCCACTTTTTTTTTTAATGTGCCACTACTTCTGAGAAGAGATGAGAGTAGATAAATCTGTTTTAAAAAGCATCTGAAAAAAGATTAATTTGAAATGAGGTCAAATTTGATTAAAAAAAATGTGATTGTATCTGTGCATTTTTTAAAAAATCTGATAAGGATCTATCTTCTAACAATGTAACTATTTCCCAAAACACTGACTTTTAAAACAACCACTTGCAGGATCCCTATCCTTTTTCCCTGCAAATGACAGACTGGTAATAACTATTTTCAACTGTATCATAGGTTATTTTTTTAATCTATTAGAAAGACTTAACATCTAATAGAAAAAAGTCTCATATTTCTTAACAATTTTATATTAATTTCATATTGGCTAGTCTGCAATAAAATGTTTTTGAGCAGGAATTTTGAGTAACTTCACTAACAAGAGCCTGTATATCACTGAAGGTTAACTGTATAAATCAAGGGCAAGAGGGATTAAATAACTTCCCCAGATTGTACCACTAGTTTGTGTTAAAGCCGTAAATTGACTCAAGTCACATGATAGCTCCATTACTTCACCCCCATTTAGTGCTCCATTACTCCATACTGTGAGTTACTAAATTAGAACTAGTAAACTCTTTCAATACATGTTTGAAAAGAACAGCTGCAGAGCAAGCATGCTGGCTTAGTCCAGTGTACCACTAAATACTCCACAAGAACTTTATAGGTTCTTTACATTTTGCCAAATTTCTAAAGACTTTACAACCATGAATCAATTATGAGAAAAGCAAATCTCTTACAGTTAGATTTCTAGTAATTAGGATACTGAAATATTTAAAAAAATAATTATATTCACATGTGTCATTGAAATTGCTAGAAAAGTAAAACAGTTCTGAAAAGAATCCAGAAGGCAAAGCCCCAGTTTCAGCTCAGCATTGACATCTTCCTTTCAGCAGCCCACCTTCATTAGAAGTCATATAATTTTCTTGTACAAATCAAGGAAACATCTTCTAAAAATACTATTTCCAACATTAACACAAATATGGCCCTATAGTGGCCGTCAACTTCATTATATGCTCTTTAGTTATCAAATTAAATGTCAACTACTTTTGAAAAATGAAGCATAGTCCTGTATCCCAAAGCAATATATTCATCCCACACAGTGATCACTACCTACCATCACCATTTGAAGTCATCATCCATGGCTGTCACTCTATAAATGGATTGAAATAATGGATGATTCTCATCAATTTCTAAGGTAGCTGTGAAGCAAAAATCAAAATGTATAAAAATTAGGGGAGGAGGGCGGGGGGTGGGAGTGAATGGGTGACGGGCACTGGGGGTTATTCTGTATGTTAGTAAATTGAACACCAATAAAAAATAAATTAAAAAAAATTAAACTATATGATGACTTCATTAGATTTTTGTATGATAAAAATAGAATGATACTAATTTTAGATTGGGTGGTAGGATTGAGATAATAATTCAAGAAAGCTATCTATTTTTTTCTTATTTTTGTATTTTTTCCTTTGGCTTCTTATCATCTTTCCTACCCTTACAGAGTGTCTTTCCTTACTTCTTGTCATTATATATATGTTGACAGATTGTCCTATAGGGAGCCAGAGGCAACCTCTGTAAGATTCCTATACTCCAATTTCTGGACCTGGTACAACCACGCATGGAGGAACTCTTTCTTCCAGAAACACATTTGTAGAGAACTGATTGACCTCCAACACTTATATACCTTCTAACGTCTCCCCATAGATCTGACCATGGGTAAAAAAAAAAACCCAAACTACAATACAATATGGATAAAGCAACCTTAGGAAAGACTTGAGTGAATCATTTGATAGTTTCTTGATGGTTTATGTGTCTCTCAATGGGTGCACTTGTACATGTGTGTGCCTATGTGTGTGTGTGTGCATGTGTTTCATCACAGCCCATGGAATATTAGTTAAAAGTGAAGTTCTGTGCAAAGAGTTGACTAAAGTGTTAAGTACAAAGAAAAGTTCTTGAAGAAAATTAAAACTGCTACTTCAGTGAACACACAAATGATACGAAAGCAAAATGGCCTATTGCTGTATGGAGAAGGTTTCACTAGTCTGGATAGAAGACCAAGCCAGCCCCAACATCTGCTTCAGCCAAAGCCTAATCCAGAGTAAGACTCTAACTCTCATCAGTTTTATGAGGGCCAAGAAAATTGAAGAAGATGCAAAATAAAAATTGGAAGGTAACTCAGTTTGGTTCATAAAGTTTAAGGAAAGAAGCCATTTCTATAACATCAAAGTGCAAGGTAAAGCAGTAAGTCCTGATATAGAAGCTGCAACAAGTTATCTAGAAGGTCTAACTAAGATAATTAAAGACAGTGACTACACTAAAAAACAGATCTTCAATGTATACAAAATAGCCTTTTATTGAAAGAAGATGTCATCCAGGACTTAAATAGCTGGAGAGGAAAAGTCAATGCCTGGCTTCGAAACTTTGAAGGACTGGATGACTCCCATCAGGGGCTAATGCAGCGGGTGACTTTAAGTTGAAGCCAGCACACATTGACCTAAAAAGGGCCCTTAAGAATTATGCTAAACCTACTCTGCCTCTGTTGTATCAATGGAACAACAAAGCTTGGATGATAGCAAATCTGTTTACAACACAATTTACTCAACGCTGAAGTCCATTACTGAGAACTGCTCAGAAAAAAGGATCCCTTTCAAAATGTGACTTCTCATTGACAATGCACCTGGTCACCCAAGAGTTCTGATGGAGATGTACAAGATTAATGTTGTTTTCATGCCTGCTAGCACAACATCCATTCTGTGGCCCATGGGTTGAGGAGTAATTTTGACTTTCATGTGTTATTATCTAAGGAGTGCATTTTGTAAGGCTGCCATAGAGAGGGATTCCTCCGATAGTTTTGAGCAAAGTAAATTGAGAATTTTCTGGAAAGGACTCATCATTTTAGATGCCATTATAAATGTTTGTGATTCATGGCAAGAGGTCAAAATATCAACATGATCAAGAGTTTGGAAGAATAATTCCAACCCTTGTGGTTGACTTTGAGGGGTTCAAGACTTTAGTAGAGGAAGTAACTGCATATGTGGTAGAAATAGCAAGAAAAGTAGGATTAGAAGTGGAGCCTAGACATATGAGTGAATAGCTGCAAAACTTTCATGGACAAGGAGTTGCTTCTTTAGGATGAACAAAGAAAGAACAGTTTCTTGAGGTGGAATCTACTCCTGGTTAAGATGCTATGAAGACTGTTGAGATGACAACAAAGGTTTTAGGATATTACATAAACTTAGTGGCTAAGGCAGTAGCGGGACTTGAGAACATTCACTCCAATTTTGAAAGAGCTTCACTGTGTGTCAAATGCTATCACACAGCATCGCATGCTACAGATAAATTATTTGTGAAAAGAAGAGTCCATTGATGTGGCAAACTTGGTTGTTATCTTATTTTGAGAAATTGCCACAGCCACCCCAACTTTCAGCAACCACCATGCGATATCCATCAGCAGCCATCCACATTGAGGCAAAATCCTCTACCTGAGAAAAGATACCAACTCCCTGAAAGGTCAGATGATGGTTAACATTTTTTAGCAATAAAATATTTATTCATTTACTTATTTATAAAGCTTTCTTTATTTTAGAGGGGGGGGGAGGCAGAGGGAGAGGATCTTCAAGCAGACTCACCACTGAGTGCAGAGCCTGACCTGGGACTCCATCTCATGACCCATGAGATTATGACTTGAGCCAAAACCAAGAGTCCTTCTCTTAACTGACTGAGCCAACCAGGTGCCCCAATAAAGCATTTTTAAATTAAGTTAGGTACATTGTTTTTTTTTTTTTTTTTTTAGATATAATGCTATGGCACACTTAATAGACTAAGTATAGTTTAGATATAATTTTACATGCACAGGGAAGCCAAAAAATTTCATTTGACTCACTTTATTGCAATATTTGCTCTGTTGTGGTGGACCAAACTCCCCATATCTTGAGATATGCCTGTAATGTCTCAAGTTTCCATCCCACCATAAAGCCTTGTGTCAAGCAAAAGGTGATGCAGGAAAGTTTCCAATAATAAAGGGGAAAGGGAACTATAGCCCTGTAGTTGATGTTAAATTAATACCAGAAAGAGCAAGTCAAAGTGTGAAAAAAACAAAAACTTCTAATATGTTGAAAGTACCCTGATTAGTACCGTAGTGAAATACATATTTGAGGAATGCCAGGATGACTCAGCAATTGAGCATCTGCCTTTTGC
This sequence comes from Canis lupus familiaris, assembly GCF_011100685.1. NCBI lineage: Eukaryota > Metazoa > Chordata > Mammalia > Carnivora > Canidae > Canis > Canis lupus. Next base: position 21,495,385 of record NC_049239.1, read on the forward strand.
TCAGGGTGTGAACCAGAGTCCTGGGATCAAGTCCCACTTCGGGCTCCTCACAGCAAGCCTACATCTCCTCTGCCTATGTCTCTGCTTCTCTCTCTGTGTCTCTCATGAATAAATAAAATCTTTAAAAAAATAAAAAAAAATACATATGTGAAAAAAAGCTTCATCCCCCATTTTTTCTTTTTCTCTTTTTTTAGATTTATTTATTTATTTATTTATTTAGAGAGAGAGAGAAGGCACCAGTGGAAGGGGCAGAGGGAAAGGTAGAGCAAATCTCAAGCAGACTCTATGCTGAGCACAGAGCTTTTCCACAGGGCTTGATCTCATGACCCTGAGATCATAACCTGAGCTGAAATCAAGAGTCAAACACTTAACTGCACCAGTCTGGCACTCCCTCCCCATTTTTTTTCCTTAAAAGCAAATAAATAATTTTTAAAAATTGATTTCAAGATAATAATTTTTTAAAAGAAAATGATGTAAAATGTTTGTTAGAAATATGCTGGCATCTATAAGTTTTTTAATTCAAATAATCAGAAAATTGAGCTTAAAAGCTTTTTTGTCAATGGTTAGTGTCAGTTTTTGCGACATTTCATAAGTATAAGTCTGAACTATTGATTTAAAAATATAATAAAGGAATAAATATCTTAGACACTTAATTATTTTAGGCATGTCTTTGTTGTATTTATTCTTCACCTTTCTACACTTATTTTAAACCTTGCCTTCTTACATCTCACCTTTTACCCTTTCCCTTCTATGTCAATTCCCCCGGTGCACCTCCTTTCTTACTGCACAGAGTAAATAGAAACCATTAGACCAGTAATAGTTCACCTTTTCTCATAAGATATACAACCCCACTTATATCTGCAATTTTCCCCTCCTTTTAGACTAAAAGGAAAGATCTTCTTGTCATTAACGATAATCCCTTTCCACTGGGATGTATCTCCCCTACTTCTTTCTCAAGAATATGACTTTAAAGACTTTAAATTTATCTTCCATTTTCAAATATTCCTTCACTTCTATTTTCTATTAGCATTTAATCATGCTCAGATCTCTTTAATTAAAAAAAGCACCCTAGCTCCAAACATACATTAACTATGGCTCTCTCTTTCCTACGCTTCAGATCCAGAGTTCTGTATATTTCTTAACCTCCAGCTCAGTCTTTAGTCCACTCTACTAGGGGTTACTGCTGGTTACTACTCAAACACCAAAGCTTATCCCAAAAAGTTATCAAAGGCCTCTATGCTGCCAAAGCCAATCAACACTCAGCGTTCATCTTATTTTACTTCTCTTTAACATTTACAATTGACTCTTGCTTTTTCTCTTGGCAGAAAAAGATTATTGCAAATCTATAGGGTTCACTCTAAAACTTCTAAGTACCTCTGGAACAATTGCCTGGGAAAATCAAACTTGGCAAAGTTCCTGAACAGCCATTAAGTTCTCAGATAGGACAAAATACTTATTATAGCCTTTCAAATCCTAACCAACAACTTAAAATCTGCAGTCTCCTTTACCTACCACCATACTCTGTCATCCCTGAGTACACACCTATTACCACCTCAAGCTGGGACAGAGCCAGCACTGGAAATGGAAAACAGGAAGGAGTCATAGGCTTTCAATGTGACACAGAAGACAGCAAAGAGCCCAGGAGAACTTGGATGAGATGACTTACTCCTTGATCAAGAGAGGAAGAAAGAAAAAAAAAAGGAAAAGAGTCTTGTTCCTTATTCATATCCATAGCCAATATCATGTTTGAATATCTATATATGTGTGTATGTGCGTGTGTATTTACTTTGAAAAATAACTATACATGGTTACCAGGGAACATTGCCTTTAATAGTGAAAATTGGAAAAATAAGTGCTTTTTGTATCAATGTAATAAACATTACATTTTAATGTAATCAGTGTAATCAGCTTTTAAGAAAATGAATGTGGTATTTGAGCACAGCATAACAAAGATACATATAGAACATCTGAGTTTATTTTTATAATGCATTTAAAAGTACTAAATATGGCAGTTTAATTAACTGCCTAATTGGTTTTGCTTTATATGGTTTATATTAATTTTTTTTTTTAAAGGGAAAGCTTAAGAGAGTTGCTATCAGGGTTTCTTTTTCTTTTTTTCTTTTTCTTTTTTTTTAAGATTGTATTTATTTATTCATGAGAGACACAGAGAGAGGCAGAGACACAGGCAGAGGGAGAAGCAGGCTCCCTATGCGGACTCGATCCCGAGTCTCCAGGATCAGGCCCTGGGCTGAAGGTAGATGCTCAACCGCTAAACCACCCAGGCTGCCCTGTTTATATTAATATTAATGGTAACTTAAATTTCTTTTATAGTCTTAAAATAAATTTATAGTTTACATTCATGATTTTTCAAATCAGGGATACCAATGCATATTTTTGAAATTTATATTTCAATTTCAATGATAGAGAAATTGTCATTCCAACACTTACCCAAATAAACTGGGACCCTCAATTCACCAGTTCTTGTTCAGAGATCATAGTTGCCAGTACAGTCTCAAAGGAAAAAACCTAATGCTTTGAAGCATTTTGAATTTGTTAAATATAAAAATAAATTGAGGATCCAAATATAGACATATAGATGTCTATAAGATAGATGAGGAGATTAGATTGAAAAGTGATTGATTAATTCCCCTGGGCTTTGATCCCATCTCTCTTCTACTTTTCCCCTTTCAGGTTTCTTCACATGCCCCATCAAATGGATTCTCCCCACTTGTTTGTAAAGTTATCTAAGTCTCACTTTAAAACCAAATACACCAGACAAAGCTGTTTCAATTCAATGTTGTTCTGCCAATGCTTTCTCTTCAATTTCACATGCAAATTTCTTTAAAAAATGGTTCCTATTTTCACAGTCTCACTCCTCAATCTGCTCCATTCTGGCTTCCACCCTTGTAACACCAATAAAATAGTTCCCGGGCCCATTACCTATCATTATGCCCACATCGCTTGGTAAATGCAGCGGACATTTAATACCTCATTTTACTTGGTCATGGAGTTCCAGTCTACCACCCACTGGCACTCTCTTCCTTGGTGATGTGGGCATAACTCTCTTTTTTTCTACCAACACTGTAGCTGCTCCTTAGTTTTCTTGGCAGGATGGGCTTCTTTCCCACGTCATTAAGTGTAGGAGTACCTCAAGGTTTGGCCTTTTGTCCTCTTTTCTTCTAATTCTCTACTCTCTAGCTGAGTAATCTCATCCAAATCCATGGTTTCAATTACAAAACATTTATAGCCCTAGGCAGGACCTCTGAGTTCAACTGCTTATTTAAATCTCTCCTTTGATATAACAAAGGCATATCAAACATGACATGTTCAAAAGTGAACTCATAATTTTTGTCTCCAAATAAGTGTAGTGTATTTCTAGATTTTCCTATCTTAACTGAGGATCTCCAAACTAGTATGCAAATCAGAAACCTCAGAGTCCTCCTCTCTTCCTTTATGGTTAATTCAATACCAGATTAATTTACTATTTAGTTTTCTCAAGACTATTCTTTTATCTTTATCTCCATCATCTTGTTAGGCCAAACTATACTGTTCCTTGCCTGGATTACTGAAATAACCTGGTAGCTGAGCTTTCCTAATCCATGGGTCTTCAAACTACTGCCCATGAGCCAAATCTAGACTGCTGCCTGTTTTTGCATGGTCTATGAGCTAAGAATGTTTCTGTACATTTTTAAATGGTTAAAAAAATCAAAAGGAAGAATAATATTTTGTGACATGTGAAATTTAAATGAATCCAAATTTCAGTGTTTATAAAGTGTTAACAGAATATGCACATAGCCACTTGTTTGTGTAGTATCTGTTGTTGCATTCTTCTTGTGCTTGTGGAACTGAGTAATGGGGATAGAGACCATATACGGTGCTTTCATAGCTTCACATACTATATATAAACTGCAGTAATCCAGTTATAACAGCATTTTGAGTACCATGTCATTTTTTATTACTATGCCTACCCATCATGGCCAAATAAGAAACGAAAGGAAAATATGGACTTTGAAGGCCACACTTTTAAGGCATGATAGCATGTGGATTACTTTAGTATTGAATTATGTGGCAAAGCATCGTGTTTATTATATAAAGGCACTATAGCTGTGATAAAAGAATATGATATACATCAGAATTATACGGCTAAGCACTCATCACAATATTCCCATTTGACAGGAAAATAATGGCCAGAAAAAAAGAGAAAATGTAAAAAAATCCCATGATGAAGGACTATATTCACAACTATAAATCAAAATGAGGCTATAACCCAAATAAGATTCTGAGTGGCTCATATGTTAGCCAAGCAAGGAACATCATTCGAAGATGTTAAGTTACTTAACCCCTCCATCTGATAAAAGGAAATTCTATCTTCCCAAAGGTAAAATCTGTTATTTTTATAATTTATATTTTTAGAAAAGAGACTTCAATGAAAAATCTATTTTAATGTTACTATTATTGTTATATATTTTTTAAATTTGTAAATAGAACTTTGTTCCCTCCATTACATAGGTACTACATAAATAATATTCTTGATTTTTCCTTTCAGCCTTAAAAACCCCAAATATTTACTAGCTGGCCCTTTACGATATCTGTTGATACCTCTTCTACCTTTGTCATCTTTTATACTCAACAGGGAGAATCTATTTAAAACACCTATCTGCCTAAAATATTATGAATGATTCCTACTAGCCTTTAGGCAAAGACCAAAATTCTTAAAATACCTGCATCATCTTTCAATAATCATTTTGTATTCTCCTTTTCAATTATACTAGACTTTCTCCTTTAAAAAGAAAAAAGATTTTATTTATTTATTTGAGAGAGGGAGAGCACTAGCAGGGAAGAGAGGCAGAGAGGAGGGGCAGGGGGCAAGAGGGAGAAGCAGACTTCTCACTGAGCAGGGAAACCCCTTGTAAGGCTCCATCCCAGGACCCTGAGATCATGACCTAAGCCAAAGGCAACGCTTAACCCATTGAGCCACCCAGGCGCCCCAGCACACTAGACTTTCAATTCTTCTTACTCACCAAGCTCTATACTGTCTCAAGACATTTGTACATACAGTTTCTTCTACACAAAATACTGTCCCTTCTCTTCTTGCTCATTTACTCATATTAGAGTTTGGATTTAAAGTAAATTGTCTATTATTTAGAGAAAGTTTCCCTTGTGTCTCTGGCTTGGTCAACTCCTACAAGCAAACACACACATTATTTGCCTACATAACATGAAACCTTTGAGCTGTAAGGATATTAAAAATAAATTGCTCACTATGGCATTTTCACAAGTAATGACTTAAATTTATATATTAATTACCAAACCTTTTATTTTTTTTCTCTTCTGCCTCATTTTTCTTAGAGGTCTTGAAGAATTTCTATTGCTATTTTTAATTATTTGCTTTCTAACCTAAATCATTCATAAGAATTTCCACATGATAACCCCTTTTCCCAATTTCATAGAGAGGTTATGTATTTTCTTATATACGTAAATATCTGCACAAAAATTTTCTACATTTATATAAACACAAATTATATACATAACAAAAGTCACTCCAATATCTCCAACTGGAGAATTATATATAGTTCTTTCATTATATATAGTCGTTGAGAGTAAACTGTAAGAAAATGATATATTGTACAAGTGCCTGAGGAAAACCGGGGATCAGCAGTACAGTCTGGAGATTCTCGAACATTAATGATATTAATGATCAAAACATGTCTCAAGATCCCTCCGGTATCAACCGTCAGTAAAAGCCTTCTGAGATCACTTTCATAATTAAACATATTGGTATATTTAATTACAATGGAATCTAGCTAAGAGATAATTCATAAATTATAATAACCATAAGTATATAGAAACATATCTTAGTCTTGAAAGATTTTACATATTTACTCTTTTATTTTACAAAGAATGTAAGTGGGAAATAGATGGAGGACAGAGATGGGTAAAACTGGAAGAATATAGTGTCATAGGAATCAAAGGACAAGGGTGTTTCAAAAAGTATGCTACTAAATGTTCTAAATGTTAAAGAGAGGTTATATGAGATGAGGGCCAAAATATGGCATTGTAAGACAAAGCATGAGAGACCCCTAACTCTGAGAAACAAACAATGGGTTGCAGAATGGTAGAAGAGTGGGGGGATGGCATAACGGGGTGATGGGCACTAAGGAGGGCACTTGAGAGGATGAGCACTGAGTGTTATACTATATGTTGGCAAATTGAATATAAATAAAATATTTTTTAAGAAGAGATTGCTGTGGTTGGCTCCATAGCTCAGGGGTTAGAGCGCTGGTTTTGTAAAAAGGGGATTGCTATATGTGGTGACATGTCTCGGTGGAGTGATCAGTCAACATTCATCCTTAGCTTTATTTAAGAATAAATGGACAATGCAGAAGTGGAAAAATTGGTATAGAGAATTCTTTAAAGAGTTCAGGTACTTAGAGGAAAAGTGAGACATTCTATAAAAGGTCAAAGGGAAGACAGTAAAAGAAGAAGGATGTCGGTCAAAAGTGAATTTTGTCTAAGGTAGGGAAGGCTCACTAGACTACTTAATAGAAAGGAACCAGCAAAGAAGAAGATAAAACATAGAGATAATGGTATAAACAGTTCAGCAAGATCTCTGGAAGGGGAAAAAATGGAACTCAGAACAAAGTTGAAGGGAACATAAGTAGAGAAAAGCAAGCAGACATCAACCGTAACAAGAAAGCGGAAAGAAGGGATAAATCACAAAGAACTACTCTTTAGGTAATAGCAGAAGGGAATTCTTGCCTGATTGCTTTTATTATTTCTCAAATATGTGAGTTGAGTTCATTTGAAAAGAGAAAAGATTTTAGGTGAGTAGGAAATTTGAGATGAAACTGTAGAAAATTTTAAATAGCCAACTTGGCAAATGAAAGAGTGGTCTAACTAGAGAAATGTTGAATGATTCCCAGAAGGTATAGAGGGCCAAAAAAAATTTAGAGTTAACATGCTGGCTCATATGATTTTCCCTGACATTCTTCATCAGCCCAGGCATAGCAGGAAATAACTGTTGGATTTATCTCACACTGGAGTTTTCCTGGGTAAAAGATATAGAAGAATAACAAGGCCAGTTACCTGAGCTATTGTCAAGAAAGGTTTAAAAGAGGGACCATAATGCTGTATAGAGAAGTAAAGAGAAAATGGTGAGTGATAGAAAGAAAATAAATCAATGGATTTGTGGCCTTCATGATGCTGACCAAACAGTGTAGTGGGGACAACAAGAGAGCTGAAGAGAGCATAGGAACGAGACGTCTGAGATGAAGAGTGCAGAAATGGAATTGTTCTGGGTGCTGCCGACATTCTGACTACAATCAGGGGAGTGTGTGGATGGAAGTCAATTTTAAACACACAAGGATTTAGGTATAGGAATTTACAGTAGAGAACATCAAGGGATTGAGCATGTGGGGCCCTGGTTGGACCATACTGTGAATATTGAAGTAACCTAAGAGATGGTAGCAAGACTTGAGATGGAGAGAAACACTGGGAGTGATGGATTCAAGTGCCCAGGGCTTGAAGGAGAGTGATTAGTGTATTTGGTAAAGAGCCAAATATCCTGAGCTCCAAAAGAGCAAGGGATTTTCCAAGGAAGATTGGAGTAATGGTCAGGAATCAGCTTGGGAAGTGAGAAGAATGCTGACTTCCCACTTCCTGACCAAGAGATATGAGATGTGTGGGTGAATGATTAACATCAGCTTGAGGCAGGCTGTGGTTGTCTCATAGGACAACAAATTACAGTTAAAGCAAGAGATAGAGAAATGTCACAAAAGAAGTTGCGAAAGTAAGAGATGTATGTGTGTACGTACGATGCATGCATTTGCCACCTACCAGGGATTTACTACAGACCATAATCAAAAGGTACGAGAATGATGCAAGTGTGTGCAGTTAGGTTAGGGGAGAGGAAGCTTGGAGAAGAATGGTAACAAGAATAGAAAGAGGATAAATTCATATTTGTAGGAGATTTCATCTTAGGCAATTACTAAGGATAACAGGGAAATGAAAAGCAAGGACTTTAAGTGGGTACACATTCTCCATATAATTAGATTCAGATATTTTTATATTTTATTAAGAAAGTAGTGCACAAAGAGGATGGGGAGTGTGTCACACTCCCAGTGAGGGTTAGGTCCAAATAGCAGGTTATCAGGGAGCCTGACTGAGAAGGTGACATTATTGCAGTCTGACTACAAGGAACCAGAAATGTCCCACCAAAGGAAGGCTTCCAGTATTTTGAAATTTATCAGGAGAAAACAGAGGGTCTATGGATATTCAGATATTATTTGGAATTTGGAGGTGTAGAGCTCAGTCCTGGTGACAGGAAGGGCAACAGGTGAGCCAATAGAGAGCTTAGAACAGACCTCTGTGGAAAGGAGCTGGACTTCCTCTCAGAGTGGGGGGCTCTGCTGAGCCACAAGCAAGCATTCAAGTCAAGCATCACTGGGTTAAGAGTAAGACAAAAACCTGTCTATTCGTGTTTTAAAAATTACTTTCTTGAGGCACATGGGTGGCTCGTGGGGTGAAGCATCTGTCTTCGGCTCAGGTCATGATCCCAGGGTCCTGGGATCCCACACCACTGCTCCAGCTCTCTGCTGGAGGAGTCTTCTTCTCCCTCACCCTCTGCCCCCCCGTCCCCCCCCCCACTTGTGTGTGCCCATGCTCTCTCGCTCTCTCTCTCTTTCTCTCAAATAAATAAGATCTTTTGAAGAACCCCACAATGTCTTAAATTAGAAAAATCATGTCAGGCAATATTTCAACATTTCCTGAGCATACTACTCAAGCACTTGGCACCCACAATATGACAGCTCTCTAAAACGTCGGCCTTGATTTAAAATGAGCATCTAGTTAATTGTAGAAATCATAATCTGAGTAAAAGCACCATGGTAAGAGAATCTACAGGCCCTATTTCAGAGGCATTTAGATTTTTTTTTAATTTTTTAAATTTTTATTTATTTATGATAGTCACAGAGAGAGAGAGAGGCAGAGACACAGGCAGAGGGAGAAGCAGGCTCCATGCACCGGGAGCCCGACGTGGGACTCGATCCCGGGTTTCCAGGATCGCGCCCTGGGCCAAAGGCAGGCGCCAAACTGCTGCGCCACCCAGGGATCCCTAATTCAGAGGCATTTAGAAACATAATTTGTATCTGCAATTGGCCCTGGCTGGATTGATTATAAAAAAAAAGGTTCCTTTGAAATTTGGGTTTAATTAAAAGACACTTTTTCTTTGAACCTACTGAGGATCTATTGTGCAAACCACCTGCTTAGGCACAAGTGCTACGGGAAGTGCAGAGCACTGAATATATAATCTGCCTTAAGCAACTAATTGATTAGTTCTTCCTTTTTTGGAAAAAAATCAATTCAATTGGCCAGATTTTTCAAAAAATATTTCTTGAATTTAGTACAAAAATATGTGTTTTGGATCATCTTTCCTATTATTCAAATAACGTTTTTTTCTCTTAAAATAATGGGGTGACTCTCATGCCAAATTAACAGGCACAATATTTATTTTTCCAAGAAACCTTTGTGGCAACATTAGAGTATCAGGAATGTGGGGCAGAGTAGTAATGGGAAGCCCCTTTAGAAATTATGTGTTTACGTAACTATCTTCAGCAGGTTTTAACCAAGAAATCTAGTATAACATTTAGGTTTAATTAAATATTTCTGAAGTCTGAATCTTAAAGGTAATCAGTATAAAATACATAAAAATATAACTGCTAAAATTTCTTTTCATTGATGATAAAATCCTTTATTTTACTCAGAAAGCGGTAGACATCTGCTTTTCCAGCTACATCCTTATCATAAGCTCCACTTAGTTGTTTCCCAGGAAGCATATTTTCAGGCAAATTCACTAGGTCAATTAACATCTGAATTTCTGCTGCAGTGTGTGAAAATACTGCAGAAATCACATAGAGACTTTTAAGTAACACCAAGTTAAAATATAAAAATAATTTTCCAGTTTCATTAACTTCTCATTTTCATTTTTTATCATTTCAATCAAATCATTTTGCATGCTTATGTAAGTTATATTTTTCATGTAAAAGTTTGTATTATAATTTTAAATGATAGTTGAAAAAATTAGTGAAACATTTTTGCTTATTTATTTATTTATTTATTTATTTATTTATTTTAGTTAGAAAGAACTGAACTCTGTTTTGGCCAAGTTGTGACTTACTGCAAATTGCATTATGGTGCACCTCCAGAGAGAGTACACTTTAGCTTATCCAGTAACTCATTCCCAGAGTCTGCAGTCTGATTAAAAGGCAATATAAACAATGTGAAACTAGCCCATATTAAAAGTAGTCCTAAGATAGTCAATATTTCACATAATAGAGAAATATTTTTATGTAGCAAATTACTCTGAGGACTCTAAAGTAAGAAAAAAAATACCAAAGTAGAGTCCTTTTTGAAATAAGATTATGTTCTGAGTTTTTGTTCTTTATTCACATAAATGGGCAGACACACACGTAAGAGTAAGAATGTGAGAGTAAGAGAGAGTATATAATACTCAATAAAAGGATCTCAAGAGGTATCAAATTCCTTAACTAATACTTACACTTAAATTTCTTAAAAGCCAAAAAAAAAAAAAAACCCAAACCCCAAAGTTAAACAAACCTGTGTACATTAATAAAATCTTTAAGATGCTCATATCTAATCTAGCTTCCCAATTCCCCTACTAACAAATGCAAAGCTTTGGCTATTTATACAAATTCAGTACCCAGAATAAACCAAAGGCCAATAATTGTTAGTCAACATTGAAGCCAACTGTTTTATTCTGTTTAATTGAATGATTATGCACATGGGTCATATATCAGCTTGCGTGTGTCTTTCCCATATGCATCTGTCTGGCAAGAAGATTATCCACAGAGCAAGGATCATTATATAACATCAATTTATGTTTTAAGATTTAGAGTTGATGTGAGGTATCTTCTGGAGAGTATTTGGCAGGCAGTCTATGTGATTTGCTCCTTAATCCTTATTTACAGAGTTATCTCTAACATGAGTGTCACTAGCTGTAGACTCACTGCTCAGTTGATGTCTGAGGAGACACAGGAAAGAACCATTCTTCGGGACCCCTGGGTGGCTCAGCAGTTAAGCGTCTGCCTTTAGGTCAGGGCGTGACCCTGGTCCAGGGTTTGGGTCCTGCATGGGCTCCCTGCAGGGAGCCTGTTTCTCCCTCTGCTGTGTCTCTGCCTCTCTCTGTGTCTCATGAATAAATAAATTAAAAGTCTTAAAAAAAAAAAAAAGGAACCAGTCTTATGTATTTGTACATAAGTACAAATGTATTTGTACATATTTGTTTGTAACACTAGGAAATATAATGGATGGATTAAAATAAAATAATTACGCTGTAGCAAAGTGCGTGAGAAGTGTCAGTAAAACAGTGTGAAAGTTTAGGAGAAAGAGACACTTTAAAAAAGAGGTAAAGAGAGAAACCTTTAAGGAGAAGGTAGCTTCTATGAAATGAGGCTTTAAAGCTCCAAAATCTTTTAATTACAGAACCTTAACAGTTAAAATGATTTTCAATAGGTATCTCTCAATATATGTACAGCTATAAATTTATAAATTATTCACATGTAACATGGCATAATATATTACATGCTCATAAAATATAAACGGGAATTAGAATAAATTTAAAAGAACAGTAGAAGGATGGAAAATACTGTATCACGTTATGTTATGCATAGGGCATTATAATTATCATGAATACTGTAATGCAAAATGACATAAAGACACTACAGTAGAGTGTTTAAATATTTTTCTCTCCTTAAAATATTATAAACCATATGCTATACAGTGCTTATGGTTATTTAATAATATCTCATAAAGAGATGAAGAATCAGCTGAAAATGAAAATATGTCTTTGAAACCTCACTATTTTTTTTTAAGATTTATTTATTTAAGAGAGGAGAGGAGAATGAGAGAGAGAGAAAGGGAGAGCAATGGAGGAGGGGCAGTGGGAGAGAGAGACTCTCAAGCCGACTCCTCGCTGAGCACAGAGCCAGAGCCAGAGTCAGGGCTCGATCTCACGACCCTGAGATCATGACCTGAGAGGAAACCAAACATCAGTGCTTAACCTACTGAGTCACCCAGGTGCTGCAAAACTCATTTTCTTCATTAATTATACATGAAGCATTGTATAGGTTAGTCTCAACATAATTATATTTCTTATAAGTTGCTTATAATGTATTATGTAATAATATAGTGAGGACAAGTAAATATGTTTCATTATTATTGATAATCCAGTTTTTACATTGTGCGTATAATATGTTCATAGCCAGGGATAAAGTTCAGTTTATGCTCGCACTTGGTTTTCTATTAAAGGTAGAAAGGATCCTAAAGATCCCTCACAAATATGTGTAGAATTAAATGGAAGAAGTACATGATTTAAAAAAAAAAAAAGGTTTATTTTATTTATTTATTTATTTATTTATTTATTTATTTATTTATTTATTTATGAGATATCCAGAGAGAAAGGAGCAGAGACACAGGCAGAGAGAGAAGCAGGCTCCATGCAGGGAGCCTGATGTGGGACTTGATCCTGGGTCTCCAGGGTCATGCCCTGGGCCGAAGGCAAACACTAAACCACTGAGCCACCCAGGCCACTCAGTACATCATTTTGTACTTAATAATCACGAACTCATCTTTCATCAATATCCCTAATTCTTACTGTCAGTCAGATTTTATTTCAAACTAAATGGAAGGTATCACATTTTACAGTTTTAATCAGTTTAAAATCTACTGAGACTTTTCATGTGGAAGATTTTTAAACTCATTGGAAAATTCTGTTTTCCAGTACAAGTGGGCTGACATGAGTTTTTGTAGGTGACACACTTGCAATGGTTTGAATCATACAACGATGGAAACATTTTGAAATCTGTCTTTCCACAGAGTGAGTTTTTTTCAGAAAGCAGTTGCTTTCTTATTCATTGTTAAAGGCCACATTAATCTTTAAAGGACTGATACATTACTTTTTATTATTATTATTATTATCTTCCATGATGAACTTGCATATTATAGAAATGGTAAACAAATTTGGAAGACTTGTCCTTTCGCAAGGGAAAATATGTAATTTGTCCCTAAATTTGACAATTCCTTAAACTCTGTAGTAACAAGTAAATACTTATGGTAAAAAATATTTTCATTATCATCGCCTACCTTTTATACAAAACATTATGATTCTTAAAGATCAGTTTTTCTCATCCCAACCCCCCAGTAGCCATTTTGACGGTTACTTTCCATTTGTGGCTTAAATTTCTCCATTTTCGATGCAATCACTTGATTATGAATGTATTTTACATATGATTCTATTTCTACAAGCTAATTCCTGAATCCTTTATTTCTGATACAAAACAGCCTTTTTCTCACATCATTTCCTTAGATTTTTCCCCCATTAATTTTTCTTTTCTTAGAGTAGTCATATTTTCTTTTATGAGAGCCTTTTTTCCTTAGATAACTTTCCTTTAGTGGTTTAAGAAGAGTGATTCTTCACACTTCTCATTGTCAAAATAGAATCTGACAAACACTATCAGCTAAGGCATATTTAAAATCTGCTCTTTCATCAACTAAACTGCGTATTCTCACAGTAAATTATTAGTTCTAATAGTTTTTTTAATCTTTAATATTTCTCTATATCTGCCAAATAATAATTATTTCACATGAGCTCTTTTAGCCATTTTTCTAAAATTGTATGAATACCAATTATTACCTTAATCAAATATGGATTTTGACTTTTGCTATTATACTTTTACAGCTGAGTTGGTAAAATTTTCTAAGGTTCCAAATGTACCCCTAAAAATATTGCATCATTTTAGCCTCATGTTGTAGGTACAGAATTTTAACTTTGACTATGATGTCTTCAAGCCACCATGATGAGCTAATATCTCCAAGAGAAATATGCTGTTTAGTTGAAGTTCATCATTATTAATAGAACATGCAAATCCATCCTGCAAATATTTTTTTCTGAATAATATTGAATGTTTTTTTGGCTAACTTGTTGGCAGATCAATTTTTAGTTCCTTATACTAGCAGGAGGCACGCATGTCCAATGTCTTTTCTTGCCATCCCTCTGCCCCATTTTTTTCTTCATTCTTGTCTCATTGAATTTAAATCTCTTTTTTTTTTTATTCAGGGAAGAGAGATTTAGTTTAAACAAGATTATATAAAACAAAAATCCACTTCAGCCACATTTACATGAAGCACAAGTGAGTGCAATGTGTCGGACATGAACAAACAAGGGAGAAGGCCCTTGTCTGTACAGAGGACTTCCCACTCTGGCCTCCATGTGGCCCATGACTGTTTGACCCAGTAAGAATGCCATGACCTACATGAATATTAAGGCTTAGTTTCTCTGTTATATTTTATTTTATTTGTTTGTTTATTGATGTATGTATGTATTTACTTATTTTAGAGAGAGACAGAGAGAGCATGCACCAGCAGACGGAGGGGCAGACAGAGAAAGAAAATCTTAAGCAAGCTCCTCATCCAGTGAGGCTCAATTTCAGGATCCTGAGGTCATGACCTGAGCTAAAATAAAAGTCAGACACTTAACAAACTGAGCCATCTAGGCTCTTTTGTATTTTAGAGTTAAAAAACATAGTATGTGTAATAAAAGGTTTTATATTACTTTTCACCCTTACAGTAGATTGTTTTCCACATTCCCTCATGTGTGAGAATCAACACTTTGGAGAATATCACCTTAATTTACTTAGTTTATAAGAAATATTCAACAAGTAAATATTTGCTCATTTATGCATTGATGTATAGATTCATGTAATAAAGGGAAGAGGAAAGAGGAGCATGACACATAAGTGGAGAGGACACTATAAGCAAAAATAGGATAGTGGAAAATAGTGGGGGAAAAGTTTCTTAATGAAATACACAGCAGTTTCTCATTATGTGCTTTTAAGTAAGGCTGTGACTTGACTGCAAATGCATTTTAGAAAGATCCACATGAAGGGAAATGAAGAGTTGACTAGCAAGATGAGAAAGTAGAAAGTAGAATGGTGAAAAAACTTCTACAAATACCAAAATATGATGTCCAGAATATAGAAAAATAGGTATACTTCATACTTACTGAACAATCACTGGTATGTGAAATATGAATTTATATTATAAATAATCATGTATGGAACAAGGATAAGGAAATCCTTTTTTTGTGCAGTATCGCAGGACTGTAAAAATGCCTGTGCAAGCTGAAATCAAACAAATTAATCTGAATAATAAAAAAAATCAGGGCAGCCCCGGTGGCGCAGCGGTTTAGCGCCACCTGCAACCCAGGGCATGATCCTGGAGACCCTGGATCGAGTCCCACATCAGGCTCTCTGCGTGGAGCCTGCTTCTCCCTCTGCCTGTGTCTCTGCCTCTCTCTCTCTCTCTCTCTCTCTATCTCTCTCTGTGTCTCTCATGAATAAATAAATAAAATCTTTAAAAAAATCAGAAAAAATACAGTTGGTCCAGTACTTTAAAAATTTTTGTCAAAATATTAAAAACTCTCTTAATATAGGTTAAAGATGGATAGGGGATTAAAAATAATAAACTAATATTTATTTGATACATTGTAATTTAAATTAGAATGTTTTTATTTCTAGCTAAAAATACTTATTGAGGAGTTTGAATGATGTTTGCCGTCTTCTCATTATATGATTTAAGATACAAAGATCTTTTCTGGGCCTTGTAAATTGTCCTGTTCCTTTCAAGGTTGGATCAGCTTCCCATGTTTTATCTCTTGTACTTTCAGTGTCATGACATATTTTGAGATTATCTTTAATGTGAAGATTTTAAAAATATTTTATTTAAATTCAATTTGCCATCATATAGCATGACACCCAGTGCTCATCCCATCAAGTGCCCTCCTTAGTGCCGTCACCCAGTTACCCTATCACCTCTCCCTTCACATCTTCTGCAATCCTTTGTTTCCTTCTCTAATTTTCCCCACTCAGTTCCCCTCCTTCCTCCTATAATCCCTTTCAATATTTCTTATATTCCCCCTATGAGTGAAACTATATGATGATTGTCTTTCTCCGGTTGACTTACTTCACTCCACATAATACCCTCCAGTTCCATCCATGTCGAAGCAAATGGTGGGGATTCGTCGTTTCCAATAGCTGAGGAATATTCCATTGTATATAGAGACCACATCCTCTCTATTCACCATCTGTCGATGGGCACCGAGGCTCCTCCCACAGTTTGGCTATTGTGGACATTGCTGCTGTGAACACTGCGGGGCAGGTGGCCCAGCGTTTCACTGCATCTGTATCTTTGGGGTAAATCCCCAGCAGTGCAATTGCTGGGTCGTAGGGAAGATCTATTTTTAACTCTTTGAGGAACCTCCACACAGTTTTCCAAAGTGGCTGCACCAGTTCACATCCCCACCAACAGTGCAAGAGGGTTCCCCTTTCTCCGCATCCTCTCCAACGTTCGTGGTTTCCTGTCTTGTTAATTTTCCCCATTCTCACTGGTGTGAGGTGGGATCTCATTGTGGTTTGGATTTGTATTTCCCTGATGGCAAGTGATCCGGAGGGTTTTCTCATGTGCTTGTTGGCCATGTGTAGGTCTTTGGTCTGTTCGTGTCTTCTGCCCATTTCATGACTGGATTGTTTGTTTCTTGGGTTTTGAGTTTAATAAGTTCTTTATAGATCTTGGAAACTAGCCCTTTATCTGATACGTCATTTGCAAATATCTTCTCCCATTCTGTAGGTTGTCTTTGAGTTTTGCTGACTGTTTCTTGTGCTGTGCAGAAGCTTTTTATCCTGATTAAGTCCCAATAGTTCATTTTTGCTTTTGTTTCCCTTGCCTTCATAGATGTATCTTGCAAGAAGGTCTGTGGCCAAGTTCAAAAAGGGTGTTTCCCGTGTTCTCCTCTAGGATTTGATGGATTTTTATCTCACATTTATATCTTTCAATCATTTTGAGATTATCTTTGTGTCTGGTGTAAGAGGATGGTCTAGTTTCATTCTTCTGCACGTGGCTGTCCAATTTTCCCAGTGCCATTTATTAAAGAGACTTTATTCCAGGGGATAGTCTTTCCTGCTTTGTCCAATATCAGTTGACCATAGAGCTGAGGGCCTACTTCTGGGTTTTCTATTCCATTCCATTGATCTCTGTGTCTGTGTTTGTGCCAGTACCACACTGTCTTGATGATCACAGCTTTGAAATCCAGCTTGAAATCCAGCATTGTGATGCCCCCAGCTGTGGCTTTCTCTTTCAACGTTCCCCTGGCTATTCAGAATCTTTTCTGACTTCACACAAATCTTAAGATTATTTGTTCCAACTCTGAAAAAAATTCCATGGTATTTAGATAGGGATTGCATTGAATATGTAAATTGCCCTGGGTAGCATTGACATTTTCACAATATTTATTTTTCTAATCCATGAGCGTGAAATGTTTTTTCCATCTCTTTGTGTCTTCCTTGATTTCTTTAATAAGCATTCTGTAGTTTTAGGGTATAGATCCTTTACCTCTTTGGTTAGGTTTATTCCTTGGTACCTTATTGGCTTTGGGTGCAATTGTAAACGGGATTAACTCCATAATTTCTCTTTCTTCAGTCTCATTGTTAGTGTATAGAAATGCCACTGATTTCTGGGCATTGATTTTGTATCCTGCCACACTGCCAAATTGCTGTATGAGTTCTAGCAATCCTGGGGTGCAGTCTTTTGGGTTTTCTATGTACAGTATCATGACATCTGCAAAGAGGGAATGTTTGACTTCTTCTTTGCCAATATGAATGCCTTCTATTTCTTTTTGTTGCCTGATTGCTGAGACTAGGACCTCTAGTACTATATTGAATAGCAGTGGTGAGAGTGGACATCCCTGTCGTGTTCCTGATCTTAGAGGAAAGGCTCTCAGTGTTTCCCCATTGAGAATGGTATTTGCTGTGGGCTTTTCTAAGATGCTGAGGAACGTTCCCTCTATCTTTACACTCTGAAGAGTTTTGATCAGGAGTGGATGCTGTATTTTGTCAAATGCTTTCTCTGCATCTATTGAGAGGATCCTATGGTTCTTGTCTTTTCTCTTCTTGATATGATCTATCACACTGATTGTTTTATGAGTGTTGAACCATCCTTGCATCCTGGGGATAAATCCCACTTGGTCATAGTGAAGAATCTTCTTAATGTACTGTTGGATCCTATTAATGGACTGTTGGATCCTAATGTACTGTTGGATCTTAATGTACTGTTGAATCTTCTTAATGTACTGTTGGATCCTAGTATCTTGGTGAGAATTTTTGCATCCGTGTTCATCAGGGATATTGGTCTGTAATTTCCCTTTCTGGTGGGGTCTATGTCTGGTTTTGGGATCGAGGTAATGCTGGTCTCATAGAATGAGTTTGAAAGTTTTCCTTCCATTCCTATCCTTTGAAACAGTTTTAGTAGAATAGATATTATTTATTCTTTAAATATTTCATAGAATTCCCCCTGGGAAACCATCTGGCCCTGGACTTTTGTGTCTGGGAGGTTTTTGATGACTGCTTCAATTTCCTTGCTGATTATTGGCCTGTTCTGATTTTCTACTTCTTTCTGTTTCATTTTGGTTATTTGTAGGTTTCCAGGAATGCATCCATTTCTTCCATATTGCCTAATTTATTGGCATATAGTTGCTTAATATGAAGTTTTTTCACAGTGTCACTATCTCTGGGACCTCCTCATCTTTTTTTTGTTGTAACCATTTTCTTCATTTATGTTGATATTTTACCTTCACTGAGTTCCTTTGGGTGTTTATCTAGAGTTTCCAAAATGGCAGTAGTCAACAGCTCCCACAATTAGTTATTTCTTCTATTAATTTTATTTCTTTTTGAATGGAATCCTGCAACATTAATTGCCCAGTGTGGTAAATGTTTCTCCCGTATCATATACATTGTATTTACTATTTATTCCTTGGGTACTCTCATGATTTCAAATGCATGCTTCATGTCATATTTCATCCAAAGATCAGCTAAGGAAATTTCATGATGTTGTGTCAATAGCCTGTCTGAAAATTCATCTAAAGTTATAGGTTTTACAAGTTGAAATAATCCCCTTTGCATATTGTTTGGGAAAATGAAGTTTTGTTTAGTGGTAAAAAGAAAATTTTCACATTTTCATTCATGACTCTAAGAGAATTAAGATGACATGGAGCATTATCCTGATTAGAGTACTTTAAAAGTTAAATTATTTTGCCAATAGTGTCTTTCTACCACTGAAAACAAACAATGGTATATATGACTCAACCAGTCACAATGCTAGGAAAATACTTTAAAGCACATTATTCCTTTTTTTTTAGAGATTTTATGTATGTATGTATTTATTTATTTATTTAGAAAGAGAATGCGTGCGTGTACAACCAAGGGGAAGAGGGAAAGAGAATCTCAAGCAGATTCCACGCTGAGCACAGAGCCTCACATGGGGCTCAATCTCACAGCCTTGAGACCATGACCTATGCTGAAATCAAGAGTTGGATGCTTAACCAACTGAGCCACATAGGAGCCCCAAAGCACATCACTTTTTAACTGTGGTATCAAAATCTACCAAGAAGTGAAAGTTTTCTATAATTTGATTACAAATCAAGACTTATTAATCATGTAATGAAATTGACAAATTTCTATATGCCCTGGCAGTGGACTCAAACTTGGCTTAAATTATCCAGGTCAAGTTCTAAAAATTGTCTCCCTTTCAAGTCTGCCATGGGATTTCAGGAATATATGGTAGATATGGTACTTGGAAAGACTTCCCTATATACCCTCTAGCACAAATACCTTCAGAGCGAGATGCTAGGAGACAATTCTTCATGGGTTTCTTGCATTTCTTTAGGTGTTTGAACTTAGAACCTAACCAACTTTGTTCTATAATATCTTCAAGTATTTTTTTAAGATTTATTTATTTATTTAGAGCACGGACAGGGGCAGGGGGAAAGAGGGAGAGAGAGAGAGAGAGAGAGTCTCAAGCAGACATCACAATGAGCACGGAGCCTGATAGGAGGCCCAATGCCAGGACCTTGAGATCATGACCTGAGCTGAAATCCAGAATCCAGTGCTTAACCGACTGAGCCACCCAGTGCCCCTTCAAGGATTCTTATGTAGAAAAAAGGTTTGAGAGATAGTGATAGAGTCTCCCTCCAGAACTAGGGGCTGATTTGTTTACTGTCTGATATAATGAAGACAAAGTCTTCCTCTGAGGCAAAGAGAAGGCAAACATAATGCCCTTTATGAAAGATTGGAATTCACTGAACTCAAAGATCCTCTTTTATAACCTAACCTATTGCATGTCAGGCATCATGTGTCTCTCTTTGAACCCCTCTTTGGCGATGTGGACTTAAGGATCTGGTGTGAATGCTGGCACTCTGTCCTTTGTAATTCCCTTGAATAATAACATCCTTTATCTCTAACCCAAGAGTCTCATATCTTCTACTAGTAACCATGAAACTGTGGGAAGCTAACCTCTTTCAATTTGCAAATAAGGCAAAATTGCACTCTTGGCCAATTCTTGCCTTGAGAAACCTCACCTTTCTAGGCACTAAAGCAGATTTTAGTGCATAAACTACAACAAGTTCAAAATACTTCAACTGTATGCTGTGCCTTAATGACCACATACTAGAGACGAACATAGGCCATATTTTCAGAAACATAGTATAGCAAAGCCCTTGTAATCAAAAGTACCTGATTGTAATAAAAGCCATTTTATCTATGGATGTTATTGAACGTTCCGAGATATTATTTACCTCATTTATTATATGTGGAAAGCTACAGTAACTACCTCAGAGCCGTTTTGAAGAGTCTATGAGGTAATGCATAAAAGGAACGAGCACAGTATAGGATATACGAGAAGCACTCAACAAATATTTTATATTGCTTTACAGTACTTAGGATACCTCATTAAAAATCTCAAAGTCTAGAATGGAATCTTGTAGACCTTCCTATTGTGTACCCCATGGGATTGTGATTTGAATATTTTCGGAAGTAACTTATCCGTTTCTGAGTTCTGTTCTACATCAACACTAGCAGTAAGATTCCTATGTAATGTTATAAAGATTTCCCTGAAGAATTAAAGCCTCTTTATTCATGTATCTATAGGGATCTCTTATGAACAGCTGGTAACTGTAGATGGTTGCCTGAATGGTGCAATCCATCCTCCACACCCACCATCAAATAGCTCTAACTTACAAACCTGATTATGTCAGTTTTCTATTAAAACATTCTCCTTACAAAAGATAATCCAAACAGCTTAACACGCAGCATTTCACATTTTGCTCAGTTCTCTTTTTCCCCCTCTCATGTACCATACATCCTGTAATATCATATTCTTTTTCATGTTCTCTTCAATACTTCCATTTTTACGGATATGATTCTGTGCCCAGAAATGCCTGTCTTTCATTTCTTACTTGTGAAATCTTACTCATTCTTCAGGAACCAAATCAAACATCACTTCCTTCAGTGAAGCCATTTATGACTTTCCCAGGATGGTTAGTCACCCATTCTACTATCATCCAAAAGAGTTCTGTGCACACTCTATTATGATATTTATAATGTGGAATGTAAAGATCTGCATACATGAATGTTTCCTTGTTGGCTAACTCATGTTTGTGGTGGTTCTAGTGCTGAGACAATAAAAAACTTACTATTTATCTGCTTGATCTTTGAATGAATGAATGAATGAATGAATAAACAAAAGACTCTATCGTGATATTATGGATTAAATTCTAACGTGAGAAGGTACTTCCTTTGAGTCATAAGGATATATATTCTCATAGAATCTTATATTAAAATCCAAAATTATCTGGCCCACACATCTTGCCAAACATACTGCTGCTATGGTCCCTTTGAACTGACCATTTTCTCTGTCTGGAATATTCCTTCCCTGGATGTTCACATGTCTTGATCTATCCCCTTTTTAATATTTTTGCTCAATTATCATTTACATATTGAGGTTTACTTATACCACCTAACTTAAATAGCAATTCATCATTCTCCTCTTTTTTGTCTTTTTTCCTCCACAGTACTCCTCATCTTTTAACATACTATGCAATTATTTAAACTATATCTATTATCAATTTCCATTCACTGCATTGTAAACTATATGAGGTCAAGGATGTATTTTCTCCTTTTCTTCAAGGAGACATCTCTAGTGGCTAGAAGAATACCTAGCTCAATGATTATTTAAAATAATTACTAGAAGAAACAAACTGTAGCAAGGATTTTTTATTCACATCACATTTTTCCAGAATTTAGCATCCTGTAGCAACTAAGTCAGACTAATTCAGACTTGATTTATGACATTGAGATAGATTTTGGTATACAGATTTCATAGTTCCTTCCAGGACCTGGATGGATGGGATGGATAGATTAGATACATAGACTTATTTATTTATATAATGTGTCTTTCCACCTCAGTGATTATGTTAGTCAGATCCTTTTAGAATATAGTTTAATGTATGAGCTAACTGTAGTTTTGGTTTTTTTTAAACATCTTTGAAAGTCAGAAACTAAGATAAGCAACAGAAGGGCATGTTGAAAACAGTCAATTAATTTGTGTGTTCTGGCTAAGCAGAGAAGAACAGAGAGGAGAGAGGAAAGGAAATAAGAGGACTGGTTCTGTTTGTTACTCATCCTGTGAGTCACTGGTTGCGTGTCTGAAAAATACAGATCTTTCATGAGTAACGCAAGCTCTTTTGAACCAAAGGCTTAAGTAACCCCTGGAGGAAATGAGAGTTTATAATTGGTTTCTGAATTACTATTTAATCTTATAACTGGAACAAACCCATTGGTATATGAATCCCCACAAAGAAGATATCGAGCTAACAAATACAGATGTAAGTTCAAGAAGTGATAGTCTGTTTTTCCTTGGTTTATATGTTTATTTAGGACTACACAATTTATTTTACTAGGACTAGAATGTCATTCAGGTATTTGTTTATTATTTTGTTGGGTGAGGGGAGTTCATTATCTTTTATTCTAAAATCTCCCAAAATACTTAAAAAGCCTAATTAAAAAAAAATCTGTCAGATTTATCTCTGACAGAAAATATATAAAGTTAAAAGGCATTCTGTTTTTGGCTTTGTTTTTCCTGAATAGAGTATTCAGGTTGACATAGAAAGAATATTTTTTCCCTTTCTGCTTTTCTAAAATGTTCTTTTGGAAATTTTATTGTTTATAAACAATAAAAAGTTTTGAGAAGTAGTCAGGCCTTGAATTCTTAAAATTATCAACCAGTGTATGGTTGTGTATGGCCCAATCAATGCAAAATGAAAATTGGAAATGATTTTGCTGAGATCTAAATAGATAGCTCTAAAGAGTCAAAGTTAATTACACTAGTCCTTCAACTTCCTTAGATAAATAAAAATGTATTGTTAATATACTTAAATATATGAACTGAACATATGCTATCTTGGTTGATTTGGTGTCGTACAAAGAGGTGATTAATCTAATAGAATATGAAGCCATGAGGTATTCTTTGGAGCCAGAGTTTTTCAGCATTCCCTTTGCACATAAGAAAATGAAGATCTTGGGTGGATATGTTGGACATTTCACTCCATTCTTGAAGAACTCAATTTATATACATGGTTTGATGGGAGAGAAAACTGGAAAGCTGCTTTGCACTTAGTAGCTCTGTTATTTAAAGCTTCTCCAGGGATCCCTGGGTGGCGCAGCGGTTTGGCGCCTGCCTTTGGCCCAGGGCATGATCCTGGATCGAATCCCATGTCGGGCTCCTGGTGCATGGAGCCTGCTTCTCCCTCTGCCTGTGTCTCTGCCTCTCTCTCTCTCTCTGTGACTATCATAAATAAATAAATAAATAAATAAATAAATAAATAAATAAATAAAAATAAAGCTTCTCCAAACTCCTCACTTTTCTTCTCTTTAAGATAAAAAGAAAAAGATCTCTCTTCTTCCCAGGTTTTAAAATAATTCTATGTATATATTTATATTACATATATGACATTTCTTGGTTCATAGAGCTATTAAATATGTTCAACTCCATTACCTTTCTCTGTATATTGAGTGAAAACTGCCTCCTTATCTTCCAATTCATCATTCAAAATTTGCTCTCTGGAGCTACATTAAGCAAGCCTTATTGCAATTCTTTTTATTGTTTCATGGATTTGAAAAGCACTATTATTGTTTTCCGTAATTGTCCAGTTGTCCTATTATCTGGGTTAAACATCCCTAAATCTATAATTCCTTATTAGGTCTACAGTTTCAACTGTTCTTCATAAAACAGCTACTTTTTTCAAAGGCACATCCACAAATTTCTGAAATGTGGTGCCCCGCTGTCTACTTAGTACCTACCTGCATGAAAACTTGATTAGTTCCCAGCAGAGTACAATTATCCTGAGGTATATCTTATACTTAGATGATAGTGATAAGATTGTAATGAAATTTTATTCTTTACTAAGTTTTGCTTATATTCTTCTAAATTTGAGAACAAAATGCTTAGTAATTCTATTCAGAGAGAGGTTCGGGGTTGTGGGGGCTCAGTCGGCTAAGCATCGGACTCTTGTTTTCCACTCAGGTCAGGATCTCAGTGTTGTGAGATGGAGCCCAACATTGGGCTCCTCACTGGGCATGGAGCCTACTTAAGATTCTCTCCCTTTGTCCACCTCTCTTAATAAATAAATAAATAAAATCTTAAAAAAATTATATTCAGAGATACTTAGGTTTGAATGCTAACTGGATACCTCAAAGCCTACAATGTATCCCATAATATCTACTATATTATTTTGGAAAATGCTGACTTTGTTTAAGCCTCATTGGTCTTTTCTGTAAAATGAGTGTAATAAAAACCATCATATACATTGTGTTGATTACGGTATCTGGCACATAGACACACACAATAATTAACAGTGATGTTAACAGAAAATTATCATGTCACATTATTTTTATCATCAATATTATAGAGGGTTCTAAGAGGCAACTTTTTAAACTGAACTTATTATTTTCTTGAAGGGAACTAATCTTGAAATTATAGGTTTGAAATACCCCCTTTCTTCCTTAGCCACAAAAAATTTAAGCTGTCAAGACTTTCTCTTGAAGTTGGGGAAGTCCATATTTCTAATATAAAGGAATATATATAAAGGATCTAATATGTTTGGTCACATTAGTGTTTTTGACCTTGACCATGATATACTAAAATAACTTGGTCACTTTTCCCCAAATAACGCTAATATTACCTACTCCTTGTTTTTTCAGATTTAAGTCCAATGTAACGATTCTACTAGCCAGTCACTCCCTTTACCTCTTTAAGAGAAGCAATATTAATACAGAATAAAAATATATTAAGTGCTCATCTTTTAGTAAAATAAAATTTATATTTGTTGTCTGGATTATTATATTTCCATATCACAAATAGTTCCTGTCTGTGACTCACTTTTGTGATATCATATAGCTTACCCTTCAACTGTTCTTATTTTGTGTTTGAAATGACTGATACATCTACTTTAATGCCAGGCAGCCTAGGGCACATTCCTTTTTCTTTTTTCCTTTCCTTAGATCTTTACCAAAAGTTTTCCTCACCATCCTATACCTCTTTATATACATGAATATTTTATTGATAGAAAGTTTTTCAAGTTTTCCAACTATATTCTACTGTTTTAAACCATCTAGGCTTTCTGTATGCTGTTCCTGCCGTGTCCTTTTTCCCCTGTCAAGTTCCCAGCCATCATTCCCAGATAGAGGTAATTACTCTGTTATTAACAGACCCATAAAAAAACATTTTAATTGATTGTTAATATGTCTCTTTCCTATGTCAAATTATGAGAATGTTGAAGGTAGGAATAATTTGTTTTCATCTTTGTACTGTGTGCATTGCAGGTAATATGTAATTCATCAAATAATGGAATAATGAATGAGTGAATGAATGAATGAATGAATGATTAAGAGTGAGTGAACCACTATATGTGCAGTGGTTATTAAATCTGGAACACAACCAACCATGGATAATGTAAGTCTATTTCTTTCCCATCCATAAAAATAACCGAGAGGCCAAATGGACCTATTCAGGCATTGCACATTAGAAACCCATTTTGTTTAAAAAAAAAAAAAAAGTGAGCAAAATGCCAATAATTAAAAATCTGGACATAAAAACCAAATTCCTAACTTCCCTTGGAAAATCATAAGATTTGGCAACACATAGTATGCATTCCTATATGACAACTCTTGGCTGGAGTTAGATGTCAGTTGCCCCCTTTAGTCTGGCACATGCACCTTCTGTCCCTATATTCTTATTGCACAGCATTCTCTCACTCACTACTGGTATATGAACTTCACCTTGGATTCAGTGGGTTTTTAGAGCACTAACCTGGGATTGTTCTAGGTTGAATTTTATTCTCATAAAAAAGGAGTGATAAGACAGAGAGGGAAGGGAGAGACAATGGAGAAATATGTAAATACGAGGCACACGTAATAAAAAGAAAGAGAACGTAGAGAGCCTTATGTGAATCTTAAAAGCAGTGTGGTGCAGTGCTTAGGGGCCTGGAGGTTAGATTCAGAGATCTGGCCAGGAATCTCGTTAGATTGAACAAACTGCTTTAAGTCCTTAGAGGTTAAGTTTCCTCATCTGAGAAATAAGACGGATAGTAGTTCTCTTATTTCAGGTCTACCTCTTAGATTCATTGTAAGGATTAAATATGACAAACTATATGCAGGCATAAAGGATTTAGTTGTGCCTAGACAGATGCAGACATTTAAAATAGACCAAGAGAAACACCTGAGTCCTAAGGGGGTGTGGGGACTGCAGGCAGAAAGTGAGGGCGATGTCTTGGGCACACAGCAGAAATGCTTGTGAGGAGTGGAGGACTACACAACCTCAAAATACACCACAGTAGGGTAAGGGTTATTTTGAGCTAGATACATCGGATGCAAGGAGGGCACTGGGACCTCGCCTTTTGTTTCTGGAAAGATTACTTCCCTATACCGGGAGGAAAGAAACACGCATATCACCAGAGATAGGAAATTGAAGCCAAAAGAAAGCTGTACAAACAGACCTTGTTAAAATTACCTTTATCTTCCTTCAATTTTCCCATATATTTTAGTTCTTTCTCCACAATTGCTACTCTGTTTTCAGTGTAGTATAGAATATCTCAGCATCTGAGTCTATTGGCTTTTTGCATCCTCGTTTTCCTGTGGGAGCTCCCATGTGCATGTAGAAATGTATATGCTTTTCTCCTGTTAATCCATTTTATGTTCATTTAACTCTCAGGCTCAGGCAAAGACCCTGAGAGAGTGGAGGTAAAGTTTTGGCTCTTCTACTCCTGGATACACTTTTAGCAGCCTTTTCCCAATTTTGCAACAGAACATTGTGTACGTTGACATCCCAAAGATCTATGCAGTCTTGTCTTCAAACGTGCATGGTGTGCTTAGAGACAGCGAAGCCTGCAGATGCCCTGTTAGGAGATGGCAGTTGGTGTAGCAGGAGGGATACGTGATGAGTGGCGCTGGTGTACCCGGAAGCTGCTAGAAGGTACAAAGTGGTGTGGCAGCGGTGGTTTTGCTCATGAGTGCCTGTGAGACACTTTCAGAAGCATACTTGACGGTTCATTTATAAGTAGCCAATACCCTTTGTGAAAAGGAGAGGCGAAATCCAGTGATATTTATCATAAAATAGTTAATATGACCCTGTTCTGATATTTGTATTATTTGTCTATGACATATAAAATATCACATTTTAATATTTGAACTTTCTACCTAACTCCCCCGCCCCCCAAACATAGCAGAGATAATTTTGCATCCACCAAAATCCATATATTTTTTTTCTGGTTCACAGACAGCTAGAGGACATTTATGAGCCTTCCCCTCATGAGGTGTGGCCAAGGAGATGTGGAAGGAAGTGCGATACAGGATTCCAGGCCTTTCACATAAAAATCTTTTAAACTCTCTCTTTAAAATCCTTAACCTTTAAATTCTCTATGATGATCAGATACAGAACACCCTTCAGTAGTCTTGGAGCCCTGTCGATGGGGAAGGCCACTGGATTGAAAGGATCTGGATCCCTGGGGACAACAGGAAGAGCTTCCCACCAAGCAAAACATCTGCACTAGGCTTGAATGAAAAAGAAATTTGTACCGTGCGAAGCCACTGATATTTGGGAGTTGCCTTCCCTCACAAATAAACCTAGTCAATCAAATAGTCTCAAAGTCTATCTCCTCACAACTTTTCAGTTAATTATTTCTCTGAGTCAATGTAAATGAGAAAAAAAAAAAGGGGGGGGGGTAATGAAAACTAGCTGAAACCAGGAACCACAAGCAGCCTTTGTTCACATGTAAATAGCTATTTGATCTGTCCCACAACCGTCATCATTTCAATCTTTGCATTGTCTACCTGAGAACTGTCAAAAGCACTGTGGGCCATAGGCTTTCTGTTCCTTGTCTGGAAGAAAGTAGACATGTTCAGTCTCACGGCCATTCCAGCAGTATTGTTAAAAATTCACCACACACTCACAAATCTGTACTTTCCTTCCTAAAATAGGGTGTTGACCTCAAACAAAAAAAAAGTTTTAGGCTACATCTACATGGGTGACCATGTGTGGCATAAAATAGATTTTCCAGCATGCGTTTATTTGGCAATGACTTAAAAGTACAACCAGATGTTTTCATGGAGAACAGCTCTTTTAGCCACAAATGTTTCCAATTTAAATACGTTTGTTTTGACTCTATTTTGCTGCAGATGGAAAACATCCATTTTCTCTCTTTCCAGTGGGGATAGACAGTGAACATTGGCACATCTCACAGAGAATGATTACCAGTGTAGACAAAACTTCAGGGAAAGCTGCGTTTCCATACGGATCACTTTTAAAAGTCAATTTTGTATTTTAAACAGGTTGGCTCTTTCAAAAACCATTTTCCCTCTAATTTGTACCATAAGTCTTAAACATCTGTATGTGTTTGATCCACGGGAACTATCTTACTTTTAAGTGATAAGCCAGACGGGTCTATTCAGGATGACAGCGTAGCTCCTGGGTGTGCCATCAATAGCTACTGCACATAGATATTTAAGAATTTCTTATCAAAATGTGTGCTATGCAGAACTTCTTTATCAAATTTACTTGCAATTGGCAGGTTGGGAAATAACGGGGATTTTAAGTATCATACAAAATAACAGAAATGGTTTTCTCATTTTTTTCAAGAGCAAACTAACATGTACGTGACAGACTATAAAATAATCTTGGCAAGAGCATAGATTTCTGTTTTAAGAAGCTACTTTTATTTTAAGTCAACAAAGATAGTATTTTTTGACCAAATTATTCTTAACATTTGCTGTGATAGTTTAACTCTGATTTGTGAAGAGCTTCTTAAAAGACAAGATATTTTAAAATTGTGTTCCCTCTCTTATGTATATAAATGAGTTTTTAAAGTCCAAATACTGTTTCGAGCAGCAAAATCATAATTATCATTTTCCCCCTGAAATAGCGCAATCTTTACCAGTCAGATTATAATACTTCCATAAACTGAACACTGTGATGCACAAATGCTATTTTAAAAATGTAACACCTTTAAAAGGGAGATAAAAATGCTAAAATGAATATTAACTTTTATGTTAGTCATTAGGTTAATGAACAATTGCTTGTTTTCTCTTGTATATTTTCCCACTCTAGAGTGTTTTCATTTAATATGGCATTCTTTGTGGAAAGTATTTATATTTATGTTACTCCGGGTTTTCTTCCAGATGGCATTAATCTATTCATTAGACATCTTTTGATTTTTCTATCACTGGTTGTCCAATGAAATTTCAGCAAATCTGAACACAGATCAAGGTCCTAAAATAGATTCTCTATCCTATGCTAACTACTGAAGTCTTGTCACTTAATGTATGAATGCTTTGGCTTTGTTTACAGGATACTGGTCTCATGAATAGCTACTTGTTGGGGGAAAATCTGGGGTTCTCCTAGATTCCAGTTAGGGAAAAGAACACTGAGATTTTGGCCTTCTTCCAAAACCTCTCCAGCAGCTTTCCCAGTTTAAGATCACTGAGGGAAAGAATTTATTTTAGGAGGTCACAGAACTAGACAGGGCCCTAAGAGTGTAGAGTAACCATAGATTGTTTGAATGATCAACTGGAAATGGCTTAATATGGATTAGAAGACATTCTTCAGCAGCAGAGTGAAATGGATGTTCTGAAATTATTTGGTATTATGTGGAGAAGGAAGAGCAACAGTTGCACATTTATATTTCTGGTTAATAGCACTATTCTCCTTTATTTGCAAACTACAGTAATAAATAGAAAATATGATCACTTCACTGCTACCTCAATCTGGTAGCCTGCATATAGTTGGAGTTTTGATGGAAGAATAAGAGAATAATATCTTTTTGTTTCATTCAAACTAAATGGATGATTTTATGCTACACTTAACTAAGAAATCCTACATTTCTACTTTATTTCTAGAAAACTTACTGTTTTAATGTTATTATAAGTTCCTGTCAGTAAGAACACTGCACGTTATCATAAAATATTATTCCTCCCTTTTAAACCTATTGATAACTGCTTATAAATCTATACTGGATTCAAGCAAAGTATATTGTATTTATTTTATGATAAGATGACTTCAAAATTTTGTCTATTTTAAAATTCTATTCAGCATATTTTTACTTTTTATGTCCAAGTTTTCAAATTTACTAGCATAAAATTTTATAATCTTACCATTTTCTTTACATAAAATTGACATAATGTGTAAATTTAAGATACAGGCTGTGTTGGTCTGATACACTTACATGTTACAAAATGATTGCCACACCTCCATCATCTCACTTAATACCATTTCTTTCCTGAAGAACATTCAACAAGATTTATTCCCTTAGCACTTTTGAGTATATAACACAGTTTAGTGATCTGTAATCACTAATTATCTATAATGGTATACATTAGATCCCTAAAACGTATTCATTTTATAATGGAAGTTTGTACCTTTGACCAGCATCTTCCCATCTCCCCAACCTCCAGTCCCTGGTAATCACCACTTTACTCTCCATCTCTAGCTTTTTTACATTCCTCATGTAAGTGAGATCACAAACGATTTGTCTCTCTGTCTACTTTATTTCACTTAGTATAATGACTTCCAAGTCTATCCATATTTTTTTTCTAAATGGTAAGACTTTCTTCTTTCTCATGGATGTATTATTCTCTACTGAACACACTCCCCATCGCCCTCCCCACATTAAATCTTTATCTATTCATCCATGGACACTTAGATTATTTGCATACTTCGGCTACTGTGAATAATACTGTAATGATTATAGGAGTGCATATATCTTTTTTAGATCTTATTTCATTTTTAGACATATTCCTAGAAGTGGAATTACTGAATTACATGGGAGTTTTATTTTTTTAGTTTTGGGGGGACCTTCATACTATTTCCTATAGCAGCTGCACAAATTTTCATTCCTACCAACAGTGTACAACGTTTCCTTTTCTCTACATCCTCACCAACACTTACCTCTTCTTTTTGATGACAGCCATTCTAATAGGTGTGAGGTAATAATTTTATTGTTGTTTTGATTTGCATTGTCCTGATAATTAGTGATATTGAGCATCTTTTCAGGTACCTATTAGGCATTTGGATGTCTTCTTTTAAAAATATCTATTCAGTTTATCTTCCCATTTTTAAATTACATTGGCTTTTTTACTATTGAGTTGTATGAGTTCTTCATGTATTTTAGAGACTAATCTTATCAGATATCTGATTTGTACATTTTTCCCCATTCAGTAGGTTACATTTTAATTTTCTTTATCATTTCTTTGCTCTGCAGAGCTTTTAAATTTGATATAGTCCCACTTAACTGATTTTTGCTTTTGTTGCTTGTGCTTTTGGGGTCATATCCAAATATTATTGATAAGACCTAAGTCAAGATTTTTCCCTGTGTTTTCTTCTGAGATTTATAGTTTCATTTCTTATGTCTAAGTCTTTAATTCATTTGGAGTTAATTTTTCTTAGAGGTGTAAAATAGAGATCTAACTTCATTATTTTGTATGTAGTTATCCAGTCTTCACATTACCATTGATTGAAGAGACTCTCCTTTCCTCAGTGAGTATTCTTGGCTTCCTTGTCAAATATTAGTTGACTGTATGTAAGGGGATTTATTCTGGGCTCTGGATTCTATTCCATGAGACTATGCTTCTATTTTTATGCCACTGTCATAGTGTTTTGATCACTAGAGCTTTGAAGTATAGTTCTAAATCAGGAAAGAGCTGCCTCCAACTTGGTTATCCTTTCTCAGGATTGCTTTGGGTGCTTCAGGCTTTTTTGTGACCTCATGCAAATTGTATGGAATTTTTTTCTGTTTTTGTAAAAAAAAAAAATGCCACTAGAATTTGATAAGGATTGTGTTGAATCTATAGATGACTTTGGATAGTGTGGACATGTTAGCAATATTAATTCTTCCAATCCATGAACATAGGCTCTCTTTCCATTTGTTTAGGTCTTCTTCATTACTTTCATCAGTCTTACAGTTTTGAGGGTATAGGCATACATGAGATATCACTGATTCATTTCCAGAACACCACTATTATATGACTATTACAATAAAGTCAATTTTTTGTTTATTTCCTGGTGCATATAAAGTTTATATTTATACTGTATTATAGTCTGTGTGAAATAGCCTTATGTTTAAAAATATATATACCTAAATTTTAAAATATTTTATTACTATAAATTGCTCATTATTATGTGACCTTTTGGATTGTCATAATCTTTTTGCTGGTGGAGTGTCTTGCCTCAATCAATGTTGGTGGCTGCTAATTGATCAAAGTGGTCAGTGTTGAAGATTGTGGTGGCTATGTAATTTTTGGTGTATTACATTTTCTTAAAATAAGAAACAAGGAAGTTTGCCACATTGATTGGCTCTTCTTTTCAAGAACAATTTCCCTGTAGCATGGGATGCTTTTTGATGGCATTTGACCCACCATAGAACTTCTTTCAGAATTAGAGTCAACTGTCACTATTGCACTTCACTTTATTATGCTTCACAGATATTGCATTTTTAAAAAAGATTTTATTTATTTATTCATGAGAGAGAGAGAGAGAGAGACAGTCAACTGTCTCACACCCTGCCACCACTTTATCAAATAAGTTTATATGGTATTCTAAACCTTTTGCTGTCATTTCAACAATATTCATAGTATCTTCAGCATGAGTAGATTCCATCTCAAGAAACTGTTTTCTTTGTTTACCCATAAAAAGCAACTCCTCATCTGTTAACATTTTGTCCTGAGATTTCAGAATTCAAATACAATACTAATGGAAATGTTTGTAATATTGTGGGAACTATCAAAATGTGACACAAACACAGTAAGCAAATACTGTTGTAAAAATGGTGCTCGTAGGCTTGCTTGACTCAGGATTGCTAAAAACCTTCAATTTATAAAAAATGCAATATCTGGGCGGCCTGGGCATCCAGAAAGCTCTATCATTTCATTCACCTCTCCTTTTGTGATTTTGATGTCACTATTAACCTACTTTTATATTGTGCATTCATTAACAAATCGTTAGGGCTATGGGTTTTGTTTTTTTTTTAATACTCTTGGGATTTGTGGATTTGAAGTTATTCTGCTGTGAATTAAATTTTCCTTGGAATGTTTGCATTCCCTGTTTCTTATACACTTAAGAATAAATTGGAATGGATTTTAGGACTTAGGAATCTACTTATATAGCTTTCAATTATTTTTGTAAATGTATCTATGCTCTTCTCTAATCAGAAATTCAAAGGCATCCAGTGTATTTTGGAATACATTGTATTTTGTAGTTACAAATGTAGCCATAAAGCAGGGAAATGATATTTTAATGATTATCCTGCATTACAAAAATAATCTCCAAAGAACACAGATGTTGAAAAGTGATGTCCCATGTCTCTGAAAATAAATAGAATTTTACTAAATTTAAATAAATGTAAATTTGTGACATCATTGTCCTTTATACTAAGTTCAGAAAACAGTTGTTGAAATATATGTTGCAAAAAAGGCTATCGTGATGAATTTATAAACAATAGTTTCTTTTCATAAGTGATCTCAAGGAACTATAAAGAATTACGAGGCTCTACATCTGGTATACGGTGACTAATACTGAGCAATCAAAATAGCAGAACTTGATTCAATAAAATTGAGTAACCTTAAGGAAGTTAAAACTTTTATTGGAATTCAATGTTAATTCATAAAAAACATGGTCCTAAAATTAAAACACTTGTCTTTGAAATTTATTTTAAAAATCCTTAACACCACCAAAAGTCCCTATTACTTTCAGCACAAAGAATTAGTTAAAACTGAATGAATCAGGAACAATAAATTAAAAAATAGAAGGTGGTCCATAAAATAAACTCTAATGGATAATTGAGTAGAAACTAGATAAACAATAAACTCTTCTTAGTCACTGATATATACCTATATTTAGGTTAATTAAACTTTGCAGTAAATGAGAATAAATTAGTAATACAACCAGTCATTTAGTAGTAACCATGCATATTCATCATATTTTATTCTCCTGTATCCTCTGTCTCTAAATGGAAACCATGGGAGTTTATACCCTTGAAGTCCAGACTAGCCTAGGAGTTTGCCCTCCTTTAACTATAATGATTTCTCCTCTATGAACACATTTCCCTATCACTACTTCCAGAAATAATAATAATAATAATAATAAGCATCAAAAAATATATTTGCAAGTTAATGTACATGACATTCTATTTTCATTTCTACATTGGTAAGAGTCAACCATAAATCTGTATCAACTGATAATGGGTGTGATAATCATCAGGATTTTAAGGCAAATAGAGAGCGAGATAATAGTATATAATTATATATTGGTTATTTATGAAAATCATAAAACCCTGACTTTAGCCTTGGAGGTTAATTAGAAGTAAATGTTGGTAATGTTCTTCCTATATGCAAATAGTCCAAATGACTCAGGACTCCAAGAACAATTTATCTAGTAAACAAAGTGCTTAATTTTTTAGACAGCTTCCAAAGTCACATAGTATTACCTCTACCATACTCTTATGGTGAGACTGTCATAACCCATTCATATTCAAGAGGAGGAGGCATAGACTCAACTTCTTAATGGGAGAAATGCTAAAGAATTTGCTGTCATTTAAAAAATTATGCCAATATACCTTCTGACCATAAATACATAATTTCCATGAGCAAAACACTCATTTCCTTCTATAACTACCCAAGATATTATCCTATGACCATATAGGATCATGCTCATGGTCAAGGATACCATCATTTAAATGAGACCCGGGTATAGGTGAAGCTTCTCAGGTGCAATTTTTTAGTTACAATTCTTTTGATCTGCTCATGCCTCCTGTCACCACCACCACACCCAACCTTCAGTGATAGGACAGCATAGGCATATTATCAGGATATATCCAGGAGTTTAGAACTGGCTTACATAGCTATGGAGGCCAAGAAGTTCCACAATCTGCCATCTTCAAGCTGGAGAACCAGAAAACTCAGTGGTATAATTCAACCCAATTCAGAAGGTCAGATAATCAGAGTATGTGTGTGTGTGTTGGGGGGAGAAGGAGGGTGCAAAAGTATAAAGTCCTAGTTCCAAAAGCCTAAGAACCAAGAAACACTAGTGTCCAAAGGCAGAAGATGGATGTCTCAGTTCAAGCAGAAAGAACTAGTTCACCCTTCTTGCATCTTTTTGTTCTACTCAGACCCACAACAGATTAGATGATGCCCAAGACCCTTCTTTACTCAGTCTACTAATTCAAATGCTGATTTCTTTTAGGGACATTCTCACAAACACACTCAAATATATTTATATTTTAGTTTGAATAAATAGTTTAATATACGATTTTTAAGCATAAACATATATTTATGTTTTAGTAGCTATCTGGGCCTTAACTCAATCAAGTTGACAAAATAAAGTATCACAATAGGATTACAGCAGACTGTATTTAAAATCTTAAGATAAATCTTAAAAGTTGTCCTTATAAGAAAAAAAATTGTAACTATGTGTGTTGATGGATGTTACAAGATGTATTATAGTGATCATTTTATAGTGTATATATATACAGTATATATATATATATATACTGAATCATTATGTTATATACTTGAAACTAATTTTTTTGTTTTTTTTATGAGACTTCCAAGATTTTGATTCTAGTCACAAATTATGTTATGGTTTTCTCATTTTTAATAACAAATCATCAAATCTTAATACCAAAGGAGACTCATTTTAATTTTCTAGTGGTTCTACAGATCATATTTTTTAAAAATTTATTTATTTATACAAGTAGGAAGAGGGGCAGAGGGAGAGAGGGAATCTTAAGCAGACTGCTCATTGAGCATGGGGCTTGACTTGGGAGCTTGATCTCACTACCCTAGTACAATAACCTGAGCCAAAATCAAAAGTTGGCTATTTAACTGACCCTAGGCACCTGTATGAGTTACAATTTTAAATAGACCTCTGAGTCACAGTATTTGGTACTAGAGAGACCAGAACAGCTGGGAGTTACTAAAAAAGCTAGAGATTAAAATGACCTGGCATCTTCTTTCCTCATATATCTAGTACCTGGATTTGGAGGACTCATTGCTTAGGTTCAGCTGAAATTATTGAATAGAAGAGCTACACAGGTTTCCCCATTCAGCATGGGCTTGGAATTACTCACTTTATGTTATATTTAGGGTGGTCAAACTTCTTATATATGACATATCCCTAAGAAAAGCAAAAGATGAAAACCACACAACCTTTTATTACCTACCTTTGAAAGTCACATACAGTAACTTTTGTTATATTCTTGTGGATAAAGTAATCACAATCTTGGACAGAATCAAAAGGAAAAGCTAAAATTTACCTCTCAATGGGAAAGGTATAAAAAAAATGGTGCATGTTCTAAAACTACTATCATAATGTAAAGTAGTTTGTTTGGTAATGTGGAATGAATATTTTAAGGGACCTATATATTTATTCTTCATACATTTGAGTTATGTATTTATTTTGAAAAAAACTCTAATCTAGATGTTTTACATGAATATCCATTATTAAGATGGATATTTCTTTAGTTTATATATATATATTTTTTTTAAGATTTTATTTATTTATTCATGAGAATCACAGAGAGAGAGGCAGAGGGAGAAGCAGCCTCCATGCAGGGAGCCCGCTGTGGGATTCCATCCCAGGACTCCAGGATCATGCCCTGAGCCGAAGGTGGCGCTAAACCGCTGAGCCACCTAGGCGTCCCTCATTGCTTCTATTTAATATTATGCTTGAGATTTTTCCTAGCCAATATAATAAAGCAAGTAAAAGAAATAAAATAGAGGAAATAAAACTGTCATTCCAAATTATGTAAATTTGCATGAGAAAAGTAAACAATCTATTCTAAATTATTAAAATAAATAGGTAAATCTAATAAGTTCACAGTATATGATAATTAATTGTATTCCCATAAACCAGTACAAGCAGAAATTCATTTTTTAAAATTCTATTAACAATTAGATCAAAAATATAAAATACCTATTAATAAATCTAACCAATATTTTATAAGACTCTATAGAGAAAACAAATCATTCATTACAGAGATATTTTAGATTTTAAATTTAATATTAAAATAAAAAGGGCAAAAGTAGAAAAATATTGAAGGGAAAAATATTGGAGGACTTAGCCAATAACATGTATATTAATGTAAAAGCATAACAAGTAAGATTTTGCTATATTGTTATAATATTAACTAAAACAATACAGTACCATAGAGTCCAGAAATAGATGCACATAAAACAAAAGCAAAGTAAAGAATAACGGGGGAAAGGATGATTTTTCTAATAAAGAACCAAAGTGTCTATTATGATATTAGTGTCTATTATGATAGAGTAGGTTAAAAAGTAAATAAATAAAACAAATGTATTCATTTAATGAAATAGTATATACAGCATAGTGGTTCTGAAAAGCTGGTTAGGGGTACCTTAGTAGTCCCTGAGGCTCTTGCAGGTGATCTACAAAGGGAAATTTATTTTGACAATAATTCTAAGATTTTATGTGCCATCTTCACTGTTATTTTTACACATTGCTCACTTTTCACATACAAAAAAAGTTATTATGATTTAAATTGCTATATTAAATTAATAAATATTGAAAAATTTTAATTCTTAACACAAAGGATGTATATGTTTATTTTGTGATAATCTGTTGCTCTGTACACTTATGACACATGCTTTGTGTGTATATTTCACCTGAAAGTTTAAGAATATTTACTTAGAAAAAAGAATATTTAATTAGGGTAATGTAATAATTTTATGTTATAGACATTTTCTTTTTTTATAATATAAATTTATTTTTTATTGGTGTTCAATTTTCCAACATATAGAATAACACTCAGTGCTCATCCGATCAAGTGCCCCCCTCAGTGCCTGTCACCCAGTCACCCCCACTTCCCTTTCTACCACCCCTAGACATTTTCTAAGTCCTTTTCCATTAAAATATCACCCATTTTTAGATTATAAGTTTTTTAAAAAATCCTTGGATATTTACACAAATAATGTAAAAACAGTAACTTAAAAGGATATATACACCCTTATGTTTATTGCAGCATTATGTACAATAATCAAATTATGGAAGCAGCCAAGTGTACATCAATAGATGAATGGATAATGAAAATGGGATATATACATATATGTGTGTGTATATATATATGTATATACATACATATATATGTATAAAGGAATATTATTAGGCCATAAAAAGAGTTCAATCTTACCATTTGCAACAACATGTATGGATCTAGAGAGTATAACACTAAGTGAAGTAATTCAGAGAAATACAAGTACCATATGACTTCACTCATACATGGAATTCAAGAAACAAAACAAGTGAACAAAGGAAAAAAAAAGACAAATTAAAAAATGGACTTTTAACTATAGAGAAAAAAACAGGTGGTTACCAGAGGGGAGGTGGATGGGAGAGATGGGTGAAATAGGTGAAGGGGATTAAAAGTAAATTTATCATGACAAGCACTGAGTAATATATAGGATTGTTGTATCACTGCATTATACACCTGACCTGATACCAATATGACCAATTCCAGTATAGTTAACATATATTGGAATTAAAACTGAAAGAAAAAAAATAGAAGAAAGAAAAAAAGAGAAAAGAAAGAAAGAAAGAAAGAAGAAAGAAAGAAGAAAGAAAGAGAGAAGTTAGTTTTAAAGAATTCTTGATTACTATTATCAGAAAATAAATAGAGCCTACTAAGATTAGAAACATCAACTTTATTTCTTCTTCATTACTCTTTTCCACAATTAATCAGAGGTAGAGATTAAAAAGTATTACTAAAGCTTTCACAATTTTTCATGAGATAATTATTTGGCTGTCTTTTAACCATTCTGTTATCTGAATTAATAAAATAAAGCAATCAAACATTGATTTTTTTCAAATTCAATTTCAGATTGGTTACAGAAACTGATCTCACTTGAGATGATTACCAGCAGTGGAGTAGTATTTCAATGCAATCAAAGATTAGCAGTGAACACAAAACATATGCTCAATTTTTCTAGATCCTAGTACAAAAATGTCAAGGATAATAAACTAAAGTCTTGGAGAGAAAGAAGAGATGAATTGATATTGGGAATGAAGAATAAATATTTTTATCTCCTACTATGTACAGAAACTGTTTATATTTATATCAATGCTGAAAATAACACCAACATAGGTGATTTTCTTTTCCTTTTGGAATTTGTCAGAGGTTTTCATATAACTATCAACGATCTAGCCTTCCAGTTCATCAGAAGTGTATCACAGTTACCAGAAGTGATTTAAATTGGTAAATCTCTAATCATGGCACAGTAAATATTTTGAAGTCAGCAGAATTTGAGGTTTAAAGACGTAGAAACTAGATTGGTTCTGCTTGAAGAAAAAAATATTCAATAAGTCAGCCAATACTGGAGATCTTTGGTGCCCCTCAAATGATCCATAAACTAAAACATGAGAACTAGTATTCTAGAAGATACTTCCTTAGCCAAAAGTCTTTTGGATTCCATATAATCACATTTCAGCAAATTTATCCTTTGGGTGAGTGAATTCTTGTTAGATGTAAGTGATTCTTCACTGTGTCTCCTGATTTGGATACACTTATATAACATATTTCATTTTTAATTTGCAGAAAATTGAACAGATTAAAGAGTTAGAGGTAGAAAATTAAAACAGGAAAGCTATTCTTTTTCCATTTTCTCTTTCTCTCTCTGCCTCTCTCTCTCTTTCTATACTTTCAACATTTTCTGTCAGGATCAGTATTAACTTTCACTTAACAGCAATCTCAAAAGTATGCCTCTTAGTCAGTTCCCTAGGGAAAGTGGTAAACCAATAAAAACAGAGACAGTACAATCATTTTTGGCATGAGAGCATAACTTATTTGAACACATCAGGAAGCATCAATAAAATATAGTGATGCACAAGACAAATGGAAATATGATATATTGTACAGTTATAGATTAAAGAATGTGTCTCCTAATATACATGTCAGTCTAGCAAAGAGATGGTCTAAAGGTCTCTGGTGTCTGTCAGGCCATAGGGTCACCCTGAGAAGATATAGTGCAGATTATGTAGAGATCCGCAAATAGAATACTGCAAATAAAAGAGGGATTTATGGATTTCAATATATAACATTTCAATTGGAGAATTATAGTGTTTAACCTTGTGGGAAGTCACAGATTACAGATTTTTAAAATACCTTAGTTGAAGTAGCCATTTATTAGATACCTAACTACTTTATTTTAAATATATGTATAAAAGAAAACTCCAGATACATATCATAGAACATCAATAGAAAAGTTGACTAGACCATCTGAGATAATATCTATGTTCTAGATAAACCCTGAAACCAAATGCTTTCTATCAAAGTAATAGCAAGCCCCATGTTGAGCTCCATGTGCAGCATTGAATCTACTTGAGATTCTCTCTTCCTCTCCCTCTGCCCTTCCTGTTCATGTTTTCTCTCTATCTCTAAAATAAATATATAAATCCTAAAAGAAAATTCTTTTTAAGTAATCTTTTTAAGTAATCTCTATATCCAACATGGGGCTCAAACTTACAACCCTGAGATCAAGAGACACGTGCTCTACCAACTGAGTCAGGCGCCTCTTGCTTTACTTTGAATATTACAATATCATAACCCACACGAGAAATGACATGCAATTGACCTTTGAACAACACTGAGGTTTGGGTGCCAATCACCCATGAAGTTGAAAAATCCATGTATAATTTTTGACTTCCCCCAAAACTTAACCTCTAATAGTCTACTGTTGACTGGAAGGAAGCCTTATCCATAACATAAACAATTGATTTATACATATTTTGTTGGTTATATGGATTATGTACTGTATTCTTACAATAAAGTGAGAGAAAAGAAAGTAACTAAGAACATCATAAGAGAAAATACATTTACAACGTTGTACTGTATTTATTAGTGTGGTAAGTTTACATCCCTATTTACAAGATAGATCATCTGTCAGTCAGTATCTACAACCGTATTGTGTTATATGATGCAAAATACTGTAGATATTACACATATTACTGAAATTAGCATCAAAAATGAAAAGATAGTGTGAAAGAGTTAATCTTTATGCGCAGGTATAACAATTCATGCATTGATAATGAAGAAAAAGCAGTATGATTGCTGGTAGCCCAGTGTAATCTTTACGACTGCTTCAGGTAGCCTTGCCTATATAATAACGAGTGAATTGTTTTAAAATTTTTGTGGCATACACCATTACGGTCACTGATAATAGAGTATTGGAAACAATATTACATTAAAAACATATATAGCTGTGATGTAATGCTAATGAGCAGTTTCTCCAAATATTAGGAAAGCTTTTCCTATTAAGAGAAATGCATACTGTACAATAATATAATTCTCTGAAAGCAAACTTATAAAACAGTAAGTAAACCAATAAATTATTGATTTTACATTAACTATCACTCACTTTATGTCTGTATAAGTATAGGCCACCATTTCCAAATGTCTTGCACACAATTTCTATGCTATGAATACTAAGGTGATAAAGATGATAATGATGATGATGATGATGATGACAGAAACATCGCATACAGTTCTTGCCTTACAGTTATTAGATTTTCATACAAAGACACACATAGACAACAAGTTTATTAACTGTACAGCATGATGATTATTTACTGCTCACTAAGTGGAAAAGCATCATCATAAAAGTCTTTTTTTTTTCTTTTTAGTGTATCTAACAATGTTTCTTTATGGTACCAATCCTTATTCCACCATCTGCTTTAGTTTTCAGTGCCCATATCATAGAAGAGGCTATGTCATAAAAGAAATAAAAAGCAGTCTTGAATAATCAGAACCCTTCTGCCAGATTGTCTAATGTCCATTTGTTTTCTGGCACTGCTTCTTCTATGACTTCTTTCTCATCATCTGGCACTGGTATGAGAGCACTCATCCCCATCAAGTCATCAGTTAATTCCTCTGGTATGGTGTCAGTTAGCTCTCCAGTTTCTCCAAGATCCATATCTTGAAACTCTTCACCACCCACCTTTTTTGTCATATTCACAATCTCTTTCATGATTTCCTTGATTGACTCTGTCTATAAATTTCACGAAGTCATACATAACATCTGGACACGGTTTGGGGTTTTTGTTGTTGTTGTTGTTTTCCTAAAGGAAACAACAGGCTTTTGTTTCAGGCTTAATAGCTTTCACAGAATTTTCTGTAACAATGATGGCATCTTTAATGATATCATCCTTCCAGATTTTCATTGGATTCTCTTCCAAAGTGTTGACAATTTTTTTCCATAGAGTATTGTGTATAATTAGTCTTAAATGTCTTTATTACCCCCTGATGTAGAGGCTAAATTAGAGTCATTGTGTTTGAGGGCAAGTAGACCATCCCAGAAACTTTGGTGTTGAATTCATCAGGTTTTGGGTGACCAGAGGTATTGTCCAATATCAAAAGAACCTTAAAAGTCAGTCCCTTACACCTGCACCCCAATGTTTATAGCAGCAATGTCCACAATAGCCAAACTGTGGAAGGAGCCTCGGTGTCCATCGAAAGATGAATGGATAAAGAAGATGTGGTTTATGTATACAATGGAATATTCCTCAGCCATTGGAAACAACAAATACCGATCATTTGCTTCAACGTGGATGGAACTGGAGGGTACTATGTTGAGTGAAGTAAGTCATTTGGAGAAGGACAAACAGTATATGTTCTCATTCATTTGGGGAATATAAATAATAGTGAAAGGGAATATAAGGGAAGGGAGAAGAAATGTGTGGGAAATATCAGAAAGGGAGACAGAACATAAAGACTCCTAACTCTGGGAAACGAACTAGGGGTGGTGGAAGGGGAGGAGGGCGGGGGGTTGGGGGTGAATGGGTGACGGGCACTGAGGGGGGCACTTGACGGGATGAGCACTGGGTGTTATTCTGTATGTTGGTAAATTGAACACCAATAAAAATAAATTTATTATAAAAAAAAAGTCAGTCCCTTACTGGCAAGGAATTTCCTAACTTCAATGACAAAACATCAGTGGAACTACTCTGGGGAAAATATTCTCATTGTCCAGGTCTTCTTCTTGTACAACCAAAAGACTGAGAGCTGATGTTTATCTTTTCCCTTCAAAGCTCAGGGGTTAGCAGCTTTACAGATAAGGGAAGTGATCATAAACCCAATTGCATTTGAATAAAACAGTAGAGTTAGCTTATCCCTTCTTGCCTTAAATCCTGGTACTGACTCTCTCTCTCTCTCTCTCTCTTTCTCTTCTCTCTCTCTCTCTCTCTCTCTCACACACACACACACACACAAACACACATGCACACAGAAGTGCATGACATAAAGATGAATTATTAAATTCTAACTGCATAAAAATGTAGACTTAACACCTTTATGTTTATTTCTATTTCTCTGTGTGGCAAATGGCACCAAGTACACTCTGTGTGTGTGTAAACTTTGATAAATTTTAACTTTTCATAAGAGATTTATGTATATTTTATGGTAGCAAAAGATAAAATAGATTAGTACCTGCACATATTTTATGCATTCATGACATACATTTTTTTCTTTTGTCATTGTTGATATTTCTAGGCCCCATGGTTCCTCTGCAAATTTTTTCAAATCATTGTAAATCTCCAAAAATTCCAAAACACTTATTGAAAAAAAATCTCTGTATAAATGGACCTGTATAGATCAAACTCATGTGTTAAGGGGTCAACTTTATTATTATTAAAAATTTATAATCAAAGAGCAATTAATAAAGATTTATTTTCACTTAAGCTTGAATACTTCGATTATGTATTTTTCCTAAGGTAGTATATAATACATATTTTTGTTTTCTTGATATTCAGTTCATAATGTAAACCTTTATTAAGGGCACATTACCTACCTCACTGTTGAAGTAGTCATCTAAGGAAAGAAAGATGAATAAAATGCCATCCCTACCACAATGAAAAATGGGAATATATGATTTAAAAGCATTTTTTTAAAAAGCATATAAAAAGAATCAGAAGAAAGATTGTCAAAAAGCTAAGGAATAAGAATTCAGCCATTGAATTTGACATCATGGAGGACATTGGTTAAATTCCT
Source organism: Canis lupus familiaris (assembly GCF_011100685.1). Taxonomy (NCBI): domain Eukaryota; kingdom Metazoa; phylum Chordata; class Mammalia; order Carnivora; family Canidae; genus Canis; species Canis lupus. Next base: position 21,539,879 of record NC_049239.1, read on the forward strand.
TTGTGAAAATAGTTTGAATGGTAGATAGAAAGGGTGATTATTGGCTCTGTCTAGAAAGAATTTCTCTAAAAATGGAGAGAAGAGGAGGCCTAGGTGCCTCAGTGATTGAGTACCTACCTTTGGCTCAGGGAGTGATCCTGCTGTCCCAGGATCAAGTCCCACATCGGGCTCCCTACATGGAGCCTGCTTCTCCCTCTACCTTTCTCTGTGTGTGTGTCTCTGCCTTTCTCTCTCTCTCTCTCTCTCTTTCTCCCATGAATAAATAAATATTTTTTTTTAATAAAGGGTGGGGGGGAGAGGATAAGAGAAAGGCAGGGAGGGGGAGGGGAAGCAATACTTAGAAGAGGAGAAACAAGTTACTCAAAATAGGAAGAGGTTGAACAATGAGAGAGAAAAGAGCAGATGAGCAGTGGTTCACGTGCCCTGAGATGAAGGAGAGTAGAATCAAGAATTTATTAGCAGAAATTGGCCTCCATGGGAAAGGTCTCTTAAGTTCTGAGGCTAGACAGAGAAATATTACATAAGGGCAATTTAGATAAATTGGCCTGTGGAATGGGAGTAAAGCTGATTTGTTTGTGATCATGCATCTCATTTCCTTAAAGAAAAACATGAGAGACCCTAGAAGTTAAAGAGAGTAGGCTTGAGCGGAGGGCTTGAAGAAAGCAATGAAAATTATGACAGGAAATTAGCAAAACATAAGAAGGTAAAGAAATCAGGATTTCATGGATATTTAATTTCTCTATTACATATATTTTGCTATGACTTTTGATTCTAATATCAAATTCAGCATACTCCATCCATCCAAAGGATAACTTCATGACATATATAATGTACATATGATTATATATAGTCACTTTGTATATAAACACACACACAAATGAAAGGAACTATAGAAGTGTTAGAAAATGGAAAAGAGAACCCTAAGCAATATAGAAATTATGAGAAAATGCTGGAAGATGTAAAATTAATGGAATTGAATAACAGGAGAAATGGAAGAAGGAAAATGGCAGCTCAAAATCTAATCTAAGAGCAACAGAGCTCTTAAGAAGCTTCAAGCTGGGAGTCATGAACTTCAAATCTTTGAGCAGACTTTAGGTTAATCATCAGACTTTAGAAAGGGAAATATATATATATATATATATACACACATATATATGTGTATATATGTAATGCTTATAAATCACTATATGTGTATATATATTATTAATATTTTACTTTTATCTTATGTTTATATATGTATACATTTATTTGACAACTCAAGCTCCTAATCTATAGTCATATTATATCCCTTAAACAAAAACAGTCTACTGTAAAACGTGCATTAAATAACCAGAAATATTACTCGAAATTAAAAGTATGATTGAAATTAAAATAAGAATACATAATAATTATATAATAAAATGAATCAAGCAGGTGATATGCAAGATAAAATCTATTAATCTTCCCACACATAAATCAGACAGAAAAAGACATGAAAGATATCTGAGAAAATTTAGAAAAGATGGAAGGTAGATCAAGAAATTTAAACAGTGCAGAGACAATGTAAGGGAGGAAATACTCAAAGTACTCCTGAATGAGATTGATTAAAAGGGTCCCCTCAGTTACTAGTAAAATGAATGAAAATAGCCCATACTATACAATTTGAAATGTATCTTTCCCAGCCCATACCTCTGTCCTATTTATCTCAAATTATTTTTTTCTGTTCCCTCCCAAATATACATATGAAACTATTACTTCATGTGTGAATAGTCAAACATTTTGTCAAAGATATTCAATTTAAAAAAAGATTTTTAATTTAGCCATTAAAATTATTAAAAGACAACGCAAATTAAGATTACTTTAAAAAGGCAACATCGCAATAGTTTCCTACAACTTATTAAAGAAAAATAACAAGTTTATTTTCAAAATCAGGAAACAACTGGTAGTGAAAGAGCAACATAAGTGAACATTTCATTATGTAATACTTTATTTGGAAAGATCAAGTCTCAACAGATAATAATTAAATGATGAATAAGATATTCTTTAAAAAAAAAGATTTTATTTATTTATTCATGAGAGACACAGAAAGAGAGGCAGAGCCACAGGCAGAGGGAGAAGTAGGTCCCATGCAGAGAGCCTGATCCCGGGACTCTAGGATCATGCCCTGAGTGGAAGGCAGATGCTCAACCACTGAGCCATCCAGGTGTCCCATGAATAAGATATTCTTTTTTTCTTTTTAAGATTTTGTTTATTTATTCGTGAGAGACACAGAGAGAGAGAGAGAGGCAGAGGGAGAAGCAGGCTCCACGCAGGAAGCCGGATGTGGGACTCGATCCCGGGTCTCTAAGGCTCAGGCCCTGGGCTGAAGGTGGCGCTAAACCACTGAGTCACCGGGGCTACCCCAAGATATTCTTATATAGGAATTATTTTATAGATACAAAATTATAAATTTGCCTTTAAATTCAAAGTGAATTTTTTTGATGCAGATAGTGTTTAAGTATAGTTGAAGCTAAAATAATATCTAGTTTGAGAGGAATTAGGCATATGTAGAGAGTTTCTTATAAAAGAAAATACTTTATCAATCAAAAATGTTATTCAGATAGAGCAATTTAAATATATCAGACAGTTTTATTACAAGAAAATTTTACGTGTGAGCAACATAGAATGAAATTAGAAATATTTGGTTTTATTGAATTATAGATTTGGTGTCCTCTTAAAATTTGTGTAAAATGTGTGAATAGAATAGAAAAATATTCTTAGCTTATAATGAATATTGCTTTTAGATAGCATTTTTAGGCCTCTGATTTTTTTTTTAAGATTTTATTTATTCATGGAGGCACAGAGAGAGAGGTAGAGACACAGGCAGAGGGAGAAGCAGGCTCCATGCATGGAGCCCGACTGGGGACTCGAACCCGGGTCTCCAGGATCACATCCTGGGCTGAAGGTGGTGCTAAACTGATGAGCCACCTGGGCTGCCCAAGGCCTGTGATTTTTAATGAAGCTTATTTGGAATGGTGGAATATGAAATGGACAATTATATAAAGATAGTACATTTCTTGGAATATCTTTTTTTTAATGCATAGGTGGCAATGCTATGTATTATGGCAACGCTGTGTATTTCCTGTTACATCTCATCAGGAGTCATATAATAATCAGGTCGTTCCAATTTTAATGAACTTAGCACTGATGGAGGAGTTGTGAAACTATATGAGACCCTGGTGCAAGATTTACCAATTAAATCTGAATTTCCAGGCGGAGTAGTAGTCAGACATCAGTAATTTTTAAAATTCTGCAGGTGATAACAATATGTGATAAAGTTTGGAAACCTCTGAAGTAAAACAACACTAACTTAATCTATCTTTTTACAGAATTCCCCATTAACCTTTTAGTTAATGATTGCAGTATAATAATCATCAATCCATTATTTCTTTAGGGTATGTAAATGAGGACTATTTAAAATTCTATCATTAAGAGAGCACTGGATGGGATGAGCACTGGGTGTCATACTATATGTTGGCAAATCGAACTCCAATAAAAATAAATTTTAAAGAAATCTATCATTATTTCTGAATTCATCCTTCATCCACTATATGGTTACTATAAAATAGTTTCCACAAGAAATCTAGAGAAAATTTGTCATATTTACCTTATTGCTGTATTCTTTTTAAAAAGATTTTATTTTTAAGTAATCTCTGTATCCAATGTAGGGCTCAAACTTACAACCCTGAATTCAAGAGTCATGTGCTTAACCAAACGAGCCACTGAGGAGCCCCCCCCCCCCATATTTTCTTATTCTTTGGGTAAATATATAGTAGTGCAATTGCTGGATCCTAGGGAAGTTTTATTTTTAACTTTTTAGGAACCTCCATACTATTTTCTAGAGTGGCTGCACCAGTTTGCATTCCCACCAACAGTGTAAGAGGGTTTCACTTTCCCCACATCCTTGCCAATAGCTGTTTCTTGGATTGTTGAAGTCAGCCATTCTGACAGGTGTAAGGTAATATCTCGTTGTAGTTTTGATTTGTAATTCTTTGCTGATCAATGATGTTGAGCATCTTTTCATGTGTCTGTTGGCAATCTGGATGTTTTCTTTGGAAAAATGTCTATTCATGTCTTCTGCCCATTTTTTAAAAAGATTTTATTGATTCGTGGGAGATACAGAGAAGCAGAGACACAGGCAGAGGGAGAAACGGGCTCCATGCAGGGAGCCTGATTTGGGACTGGATCCCGGGACTCCAGGATCACGCCCTGGGCCAAAGGCAGGCACTCAACCACTGAGCCACCCAGGCGTGCCTTTTGCCCATTTTTTAAAAAGATTTTTACTTATGTATTTGACATAGACAGAGACAGGGAAGGAGAAAGAGCATGAGCAGTGGGAGAGGCAGAGGGAGAGGAAGAAGTAGTCTCCCCATTGAGCAGGGAGCCCGTGTGAGTGTCGGTCCCAGGACCCCAGGATCATGACTCGCACCAAATGTAGATGCTTAACTGACTGAACCACCCAGGTGCCTCTTTTCTGCCCATTTTTAAGTTGGATCATTTGGCTTTTGGGTGTTGAGTTTTAGAAGTTCTTTATATGTTTTGGATACTAACTGTTTATCAGATATGTCATTGGCAAATATCTTCTCCCATTCTGTAGGTTGCCTTTTTTACTTTGTTGATTGTTTCTTTCACTGTGCGGAAGCTTTTTATCTTGATGAAGTTCCAATAGTTCTTTTTTTGTTGTTTGTTTCCCTTGCCTCCAGGGACATATCTAGAAAGAAATTGCCAAGATCGATGTCAAAGAGGTTGCTGCCTGTGTTCTCCTCTAGAATTTTTATGGTTTCAAGTCTCACATTTAGGTCTTTAGTCGATTTTGAATTTATTTTTATGCATGGTATTAGAAAGGGATCCAGTTTCATTCATTTACATGTAGCTGTCCAGTTTTCCCAACACCATTTTTTGAAGAGATTGTCTTTTTCCCACTGGATATTCTTTCCTGTCTTGTCAAAGATTAATTGAACATATAGTTGTGGGTTTATTTCTGGGTTTTCTATTCTGTTCTATTGATCTATGTGTCTATTTTTATACCAGTTCCATAGTGATTTTTTTTAATGTTTTATTTATTTGCTTAAGTAATCTCTATACCCAACATGGGGCTCATACTCACAATTTGAAGATTGAGTCATGTGCCCTTCTGACTGAGTCAGCCAGGTGCCCTTTGATTACTACTATTCTTCTTATTACTACTACTATGTGATATAGCTTGAAGTCCAGAATTGTGATGCCTCCAACTTTGTTTTTCTTCTTCAAGATTGCTTTGGTTATTTCAGTCTTTTGTGGTTCCATATAAATTTTAGGATCATTTGTTCTAGCTCTGTGATAAATGTTGTCAGTATTTTGATAGGGAATGCATTACCTCTATAAATCTCTTTGGGTAGTATAGACATTTTAACAATATTTGTTCTTTAAATCTGTGAGCATAAAATGTTTTTTCCATTTCTTGTGTCATCTCAAGTTCTTTGAGAGTACAGGTCTTTCATCTCTTTGGTTAGGTTTTACTCCTTGGCATCTCATTGGTTTTGGTGCAATTGTAAATGGGATTGATTCCTTAATAACTTCATTTTGGGGGTATAGAAATGCAACACGTTTTGATACTTTAGTTTTCTTATCCTGTGATTTTATTGAGTTCATGTATCAGTTCTAGCATTTTTTGTTCGAGTCTTTAGGATTTTCTATAGAGAGTATCATGTCATTTGCAAAGAGTGTAAGTTTGACTTCTTCCTTGCTGGTTTAGATGCCTTTGGTTTCTTTTTGGTGTCTGATTGGTGGGGCTAGGACTTCCAGTACAATGTTAAATAACAGTGGTGAGAATGGACATCCCTGTCTTGTTCCTGACCATATAGGGAAAGCTCTTAGTTTTTTCTCATTGAGGATGATATTAGCTGTGGGTTTTCCATAGATGACCTTTATTATATTGAGATATGTTCCCTTTAAACCCTTTAAAATCGAGGCTCTTTATCATGAATGGATGTCATATTTTGTCAAATGCTTTTTCTGTATCTGTTGAAAGGATAATATGATTCTTATCTTTTCTTTTATTAATGTAGTGTGTCATGTTGATCAATTTGGGACTACTGAGCCACCCTTGCAAACCAGGAATAAATCTTATTTGATCACAGTGAATGATTCCTTTTAATGTATTGTTGGATTTGGTTTGCTAGTATTTGATTTAGAATCTTTGCATCTGTGTTCATCAGGGATATTGGCCTGTAGCTCTTTTAGTGGAGTCTTTATCTGATTTTGGTATCAGGGTAATGCTGCCCTTATAGAATGAACTTGAAAGTTTTCATTCCTTTTCTATTTTTTTGGAATAGTTTGAGAATAGGTATTAACTCTAATATTTGGTAGAATACCAAACTCTAATGTTTGGTAGAATTCATCTGTGAAGCCATCTGTTCCTGGATTTTTGTTTCTTGGGAGTTTTTTGATAATTGATTCTGGTTTTTTGCTGGTTATTGGTCTGTTCAAGTCTTCTATTCCTTCCTTCTTCAGTGTTGGTAGTTGATAAGTATCTAGGAATTTTTCCATTTCTTCCAGGTTGTCTAATTTCTTCACATGTACTTTTTCAGAATATTCTCTTATAATTGTATTTCTATGGTGTTGGATGTAACTTCTCCTCTCTCGTTTGTGATTCGTCAAAAACAAAAGAGAAAGGATGTCTATTTACCTTGACTTACACTATTTTAGAAGTGGTGTTGGCTAACTAAGCCCCATGGACCACATATGGCTTAGGCCTCTTTTTGTATGACTGATAAGCAAAACTTGATCTTTTTTATTTTTTAAGATTTCATTTATTTATTTGAGAGGGGGAGAGAGAAAGTGTGAGCGTGTGCAAGGGAGTGCAAAAGCAAGGGAGGGAGAAGCAGACTCCTGATATAAGGCTTGATCCCAGGACAATGGGATCATGACCTGATCTGAAGGCAGACACTTAACTGACTGAGCCACCCAGGCACCTTGATCTTTATATTTTTAGTGGGAATTAATAAGAACAAAGAAGAATGAGCAACCAAGACTAAACGTAGATTTATTAAGGGAGTAGAAGGGAGAAGGGGAGGGAAAAAGGGAAGAGGAAGAAAGAGACTAGATGTGGACCTTGGGCCCTTAAGAATTAACTATAAGTGTTTGGGTTTTGGGGTTTTGCTTTGTTTTGTTTTGTTTTTTACAAAAGTTTGCCAGGCCCTGTTTTAGAATAAAGAGTTTGAGAGTTTGTGTCTTAGCAAAACTCCAAAGTAAAGATAACCAATAAGTTTTTTTTTTTTTTTTAAGATACTCATGGACTTTAACATAACTTGTGGTTTCAATCATTCAAGTGATTATTTTCTTTGATGCTATAGCTGTCTTATATTTGAGTCCAGTGGGAACACTTTTAAGTGGTTTCCTAGATTTGTTTAGTTAGTTGGTTTCATCGTTGTTGGAGTTTTAATTTTAATTGGACTCTAGTGACATTTGAAAGTTGCCTTTGTTTCTGACACAAGATGTTCCAGAACCATCTTGTCTTTTCTTGCCCCAGACTTGGAATTAACCATGTCTTCAAGGAGTCCTGTCTTGTTTTAAGTTTGTTTGTTTTATTTTATTTTGTTTTGTAGTGGGAAATCATATTTAAAACGCAAATCTGGATGTTAGAGGTGGTGACTACTACTGAATTGTCTTTGCTTTAGGCTAAGTTGTTATTTTTCTAAGCCTTTTAAATGAACAGAGCTTGAGAATACATTTCAGAAACATAAAAATAAATTAAATATTTCTGATATTTCCAAATCAACTTTAAAAGTATGGAGATTTTTCTTAATTTAGTTGATTTTATATCTATTTTCTTTTATGCTGAAATTTCAATGCATAACATTAACACAATTTCTTATTTGTTTTATCTATAATACATTGTAAAGTAATAATGACTCTAATTTTAAATTATGTAACCTTGTTTTATGTGTATTTCTGTTTAAACACCTCATTTAATAAATATTGTTGATTCATTAACCTTGAACTCACAGCAAACAGCAGAATCACTTATTTCTGAATGAAGCTTATCTAACAGAAACATTTTCTCCATAAGGCACATCATAGCCTGCTTGCACTTAGGAACAATCTATACAGCACTTTATCACCGTGATTGAGGTCCACTGTAAACAGCAAAATCACCAACAAAAAAAAGCACAGAAATATGAAAAAAGTGACACTAAGAGGACATGAAGAGAACATTTGTTTAGAATAACAGAGCTGAAACAAGGCAGAGCATCACCTTCTTTGACCTTCACTGGGCACTCGTACATTAGGCAACTCAACTTTTTTGCCACTCTGTGCACATCTGTGAATGATAATAAAAGATCAGTAAGAACTGGTTTAGGGGTTACAAATAAATTTTAATGAGTAGATGGATTATCAAATATGGAATCTGTGAACACTGAAGATTGGCTATATGTGAAATATTCATAGGTAACATACAGGAAGGAAAGAGACATGAGTTTGGAAGATGGGGAAGGGTGATAATTTGTTGAATTCCAGTTTAGCGGTATTAACCTAGAGGAGTTTAGAAGTATTAACCTAGAGAAATTTGGATATGAGGCAGAAGCATTCAATAATTTAAACTGGGATCCCTGGGTGGTGCAGCGGTTTGGCGCCTGCCTTTGGCCCAGGGCACGATCCTGGAGATTCGGGATCGAATCCCACGTCGGGCTCCCGGTGCATGGAGCCTGCTTCTCCCTCTGCCTGTGTCTCTGCCTCTCTCTCTCTCTCTCTCTATCATAAATAAATAAAAATTAAAAAAAAAGAATTAAAAAAATAATAATTTAAACTGAAGAGTAAAAAGACCGTATTCTCATTTTGTAATGATCACTTTATATGTGGTAGGATGAGGGAAATGGTGAGAAAGAACTTGAAGACTGATAAGAACTAATCTTGGTAAGAAATTCTAAGTCCAAAATAAAGGAAGTGACAATGGCATGGTATGAAGGGATGACTGATTCAGGATGAAGAATAAATGAGAAGGAGGAATCAAATTTGACTTTCTGGTGATGGAGGTGTTATATACTAAGACAAGAATTAAGGGGAAAAGAGCCAGTTTCAAGAGGTTAAAAATGGGTAATTAATTTTAGCTAGTGTAGAAGAGGAATTCTTTTTCCTCTATTCTCTTAGGTTTTAAGAATTACACATAAGACAGATTTGCAGGAAAAAACTATAAATGTTTTAATTATTACTATAATTATTATATTTTTTCCCATTTATAATATTATATATTTCCCATATACTTGAGAAAATTCATCAAAATATAAAGATTCAAAGAAGCAGTTAGAGTTGATTGCTTATACTGAATGGAACAAATGGTAGTAAATTTTGAAACTATAATAAGGCAAAGAGGCTTAGGCTAGGGTAGTTAACTGGATGGAGAAATGACTAGAAAGATGAAAGATAAAGGTTAGTTTAAAAAATTGATTTAAATTTTTGGTTTAAATTGTTTTAAATAAAATTGGTTTGTATAGATTTATCTTGGTCTCGGTGTCCCATCCTTGGTGAAAAGAATGTTACTTTCCTTCTGGTATAGGAAGGACATGTTTTGCATGGGAATTTCATCTGCTTTTAAGAAAAAGAAGAAAGTTCAGAGTGTCCTTCTTGCATCTGCTATTTTCCAAATATCTTTAACTCATTATAATCAATATACCAGAGTAGCATATTGGGGGCTGATATGTTTTAAACTCCTTCACCAGATTGAACTTTAGTTGCCTATATAGGATATCCAGATGTAGGTTTTCAGAAAATGTTTATGCTTATGAATCAACTTTTAGATAAAATTTAAGTAAGGAAATCTGTGAAGGAAACTAAAGGCTGAATTAAAAACAAAACAAATAGCAACAGCAACAAAAAAGCAAAATAAAACTAAGATGTTGAAAGAGGTAGAAGAATATGTGAAAGAAACAGAAAAAAAAAAAAAAAGCCAACACAGAAAGAAAGAAGTAGAGAGCATTTTGTGGAAGCTAAACAAGAGAGGAAAAGTGGACAGTAATGTTAATTATGGCAAAGAAGTGAAACAAGTTAAGCTCAGAAAGATATCCAAGAGATTTGGCAATTAGGAAGGAACTTGGTGACCCTAGCAAAGAGTGTTTCACTCTAACGAAAGCCAGATTGGTTTAGACTAAGAGGGAAACAGATGGTAAGAAATTCTTGGTGGCCTATTCATGATCAAGCACACACATTCAAGCTTGTCAACATTTAAATCTTAATTTTCCATTTGAAAGCTGGGTAAGCTTTGAAAATTTATTCAGTGTCTCTGTGCTTTTGTCATCTATATAATAGGTTTGATAATTACTTAACTTGTGGAGTATTGATCTGAAGGAGAAATGAGTTAATGCAAGTGAAGTGCTTAGAACATTACCTGGCAGTGAATAAGCACTTAATAATTTTTTTAAGATACACTCTGATAACATATTTTTATAATAAACTTACTGGTAAAAGAAACACAACAATCAAAAAGAACATCTCTCTATTTTTAAATCTGTTTATTGGAGAAGAAGGAAGACCTATAAACTCTGCAAATATCTATAAAATTGGGGAAATCCTTGTTTATCATTAAGCAGAGATTGCAGAAAATTTAATTATGTCGTATACTTTGACTTCACAAAGCTAATGTTTGTTTTTAACTTTAAAATCATGTTCCCTTCAAAGAGCCTTTATAATAATTCTTAGACATACGTAACTTTAGCATTTGTCATATTAAAATGAATCCTGTATCCTACCTTATATCTCAGTTTTACTTAGGCTTAAAACATTTAAACTTCCCTAAATTAAAAAAAAAAAAAGATGAAAAACTGTACATTTATTTTATTTGGTTTCAGTTTAATCAAAATGCTATGTTTCATTTATTTATCCTTTAACATCGTGAAGTGCTGAAAAAAATTTTTAATGCTGTGGTTTTCTTGGACATTACATTGCCATGAAACTGTAATGTTTTAAGTGTGAAAGCATTAGAGTTTCAAGTTTGATTTGGCATGAGCACTCTCTTTGGCAAACCTTCAGCCTCAAAGACATACATGCCTATTTGTGGTTTCTTATGGTTCAAGCCTCTTTGTGGGAAAAGAGATTGGCTTAACGTGGTCAAAAATATCTTTGTGGGGTGCTGGCAGGTAGAAAGGGAAACAGACAAGAAAAAACTGACTACATAAAGGATTCCCAAAAAGATCCCAGGAGGAAAAAAAAAAAATTAGTCTCTTAGTCATGTTAAACAACATACCCATATTAGGTACAGTTCATACTTGAGAAAGCTGAGCTTGATATTTATTTTAGCTAGATTTGCCTCGGTGTATTATTCCCAGCTATTCAGTTTTCTATTTCTAGTACTGTTAAAGTTGTCTTTACATAAAAAAGAAAAATCTTATCTCTTCTGAGCAATCCACAGTTGTCCCACCAGATCTTTGAGCTCAATCCCTCCAAGTGCGTAATTATCGACTCTATTGTGTCGATCTGCTTCTTCCTATAAAGTGGATTTTTATCACTTTGGGGGGTTTAGGATTCCTTTTATTCTTTTATCATAATATTTCAATAAAAAATATTGGGTAGCTTATATGTGTTGTACTTTATTTATATGTGCTGGTGACAGAGAGATCAAGAAAATCTGTTTAAAGCCCAGTATGAGATATTCAACCTACATTGCAGTCAGATCGACAATGCAGGCAAATCTTAGAGATACTGCAGGTTTGATTCCAGACTACCATAATAAAGCAAATATCTCAATAAACCAAGTCAAATTAATTTTTTGGTTCCCCAGTGCATATAAAAATTATGTTTACAATACTGTAGTCTCGTTAAGTCTGCAATTATATATTAAAAAAACAATGTGCATACCTTAATTTAAAAATATTTTATTGCTAAAAAACATTGATAATCATCTGAGCTTTCAGTGAGTCATAACCACTGATCACAGATCACAGTAACAAATATAATAATTAAAATTTTGAAATATTGAAATATACATATAATAATAATGAAAAAGCTTAAAATATTATGAGTTTGAAATATTATCCAAAATGTGCCACAGAAACAGAAAAATGACCAAATACTGTTAGGAAAATACTGATAAACTTGTTCAACACAGTGTTGCTACAAACCTTCAATTTTTAAAATATGCAATATCTATGAAGTGCAATAAAGTAAGACACAAAGTATGTCTGTAATTATTTATTTTTTTAATTTTTAAAATTTATTTATTTATTTTTTTGTCTGTAATTATTTAAAATCATTATGATCACATTTCTTTAATGAAGCATGATGAAAACAATATATAAGAAGACCTAAACTTGTACTGAAATCAAACAGAAAGCTAAACCTGGACGTGAAAGCAGAAGTAGTAGATGTGAAGAGCTTAAGGAATAATGACCTCTAGGTATCCACAGAGCTGTAAAAAGCCTAGGCAGATTGGCGTTAAATCTCAATTGGCAGGCAGAGGATTGGGATTGTATTTGGTAAATATAGAGATGAAAACATGAAGTTATCATGCAGAACGTAATACCTGTTAAGATATTTATTAATTGCTAGGTAGTGTTCTAAATCTACTATTATTCAAAATCACTTAATTTTCATAATATTTTTGTTGTGTGGATACATTTTATCCCCACTGTATAGAGGAAGAAACTTGGCAAGGAGAATTAAATAACTTGCCCAAAATTACATAGTAAGCAGGAGAGCTAGAATTTGAAGTGACTCCAGAGGCAGCTTGCTTAGCCAAAGAGTTTTACGGTCTCACTAGATGGACTGCGGGGTGATGCTAAGGATTTAACATTATTTTAAGTTTACATTATTCTAAATGCATTTTAAAAAGTGGCATGAGAATTTACTAAAAAACTGTCAAGGAGAGAAAAGAGCAACATAAATATTTTATATTAAAAATACTCTGATGACTCATTGAGGAGTGAAGTCAAGAAGCTCAGTATATCTTTGGGTGCAATAATGGTGGCTTAGATTTGGATGCACCAGAGATGTTGTAAAGTGAATAGACCTGAGAGCTACTCAGAATTTAGAATTCAAAATGGTTAGTTATTGGTTAGATTTGGATGAGGGAGATGTACAAAAGAACTCCGAGGTTGCTGTCATAAACAAATTTGATTACTAGATTATGCACAATACAAGGCCTTAACCCCCAGAAAGTAAATATTCTAGCGTGTACATCTAAACATGGATATTGTTTTTATACTCCATGGAGCTAATGACTGCATAAAGTATGTACAGTGGACACTCAAGGACTCAGGGACCTCAGATTAAGAAACTCTCTGTATCACAGATTACACAGAAGTTAGCTCCGCTGCTAGTGGAACCAAGTTTCAGTCCTTAGAGAATAGAATTGGATCATCAGAAATTAGTCCAGATCATGAAAGTAGTGTTCAAGGCAGGATGAAGTATGGATTCAATCCAATAGTAGAAAACTCCTAATGTGAATACAGTGACCCCAAGAACCAAAATCCAAAGAGTATATTCTGTACTTGAGCTAGTAAGCAAAGTTTAGAAATTAAATGTCATGATTCTAGAAGTTGTGTAACAGCTGTGGCAGATACCCAAGAAAGCACATGGCCCAATGCTCATTGGTATTTCTCAAATATCCCTGTAGGTAACATATAGCCTCACACCACAAATTTATAATCATTGCACATGATTCCTCTGAAAAGTCACTAAAAATTTGTCTCATTCTATGCCTGCTGTGACTGTCCTAGTTCACTAGAGCATAAGTTCCATGTAGCAGGGATTGTTGACTGTTGTTCACTTCCGTATCTCCAGCATTTAGAAGAGTATCCAACCTCCGAGCACTGTAGTAGTCCCTTGGTAATATTTACTGAAAAAAATATGAATTTCCTGCCTCCTTTGTTTTGAATACAATATAACAAGATAATTTCCTTCTCAGTCACATTTTAACTATACCTTCTGGCAGGCCCCAGAAAACAAGACATGAGTAGATGCTTTCATTTTTTTTTTTTTGTCTTGTCCTTCCAGCTGTTATAGAGTAGCTTGTAAGACACAACTTATATTGTTGAGAACAACTATAAAAGCTATATATAAAGTTGTTTTAAAGTTATTGTTTAAAGTTGTTAGGAGGATTTAAAAAAGCAACTTAGGCAGACAGGATTTGAAGGGCTAAGCTGTTGAGATAGTAAAACACATTAAGGTAAGCTCCAAATTCTTCAGAGTTTCAACCTCAGGTATTTGTATATATGTAACATATGCAGACTGATCAGTAGCTCAGCCCTCTTGGAAGCTTGAAGAGGGTGGGTAAGCAAAAAATGAAATTGAGAACTACAAATTAGTGCTACAAGTCATAATGATAATTTACAACTGAAGGGATGAAATTGCAGAGAAAACAAGACTATAAGGAAATCAGCATGAATTCCATGAATTCTGCACTTTTTTCTGGAGGTATTTCCTTCCTAATCCTTAGGTTGCATATAGTAAATGGTCAGGAAGCCAGGGTTAAAGCAGTAGAGGATGAAAAGCTAAGCAAATCAGTAGCAGTAACAGTGTTAAGAAGACAAAAATTAGAGCTAAATGCCTAATAGAAAAAGACACCTGGAACACAACCCAGACCTTTATCCGACACTTCTGAAGGACGTTACCAAAAAAGGAAAGACAAACAGGATCACTCTCCTCAACGCTGAAATGTAGCCTCAAGTCCTTTGATGTTAATCTGAACCTATTCTGATAAAATGCCAGACCAACAAAGTCTTCCCTGAAATAAAATAATAGGACTCAGAGAATGGATAATTTGCATATACAATAGCTACTAAATCAAGAATAATTGTAGACATATGAGGAAGACCAACCAATCAAAAAACAAAAAAAAAAAACAAAAAAACAGGAAGACCTTGAAGTCATTGGAAAGGCGATCCATATATAACTTTCAGTCATGAATTTTAGATGTGGTCAAGATAATAGGTTTTTTAAAGCTAAAATATTTCTCCAGGGAACCTTAGACTGACTGTTAAAAAGAATCAAATAGAGGAAATTCTAGAATTGAAAAATACAATAATTTTAAATAGGAATTCGGTAGATTGAGGTTAAAAGCCAAATAGACAATGCAAAAAGGCAATTAATAATCTGGGAGGGGGCAGCCTGGGCGGCTCAGCGGTTTAGTGCGGCCTTCAGCCCGGGATGTGATCCTGGAGACCCGGGATCGAGTCCCAAGTTGGGCTCCCTGCATGGAGCCTGCTTCTCCCTCTGCCTGTGTCTCTGCCTCTCTCTTTCTCTGTCTCTCATGAATAAATAAATAAAATCTTTAAATAATAATAATAATCTGGGAGACTGAGCCGTAGAAATTGTTCAAACGAAACGTGAAACAAAAAACACAAAAAGTTTAAGGGATAGTTGCATCACAGTTAAAAGTTCTGACATCCAGATAACTGGAATCCTAGAAAATGAAAAAAAGAAGGGGGCAAAGCCAATATTTGAAAAAATATTGGCCAAAAATATTTCAAAAACTGAATCAGACCATCAAGCCACAGAGTAAAAAAGCTGTACAAATACCCAACAGAATAAATGCCTAAATCATGCCTAGCCATAGCTTAATAAAACACTGAAACCCAAACACCAAGAGAAAAATCTGAGAAGCACCCTTTATCTCTAATGGCCAATAATAAGGCTACTGACAGTTTAATAGAAACAGTAGAAGACAAAAGAAAATTGACAATTCAAAGTGATAAAAGAAAGTAACTGCCAATCTAAGACTTGATCCAAAGGGGTTTCACAGAGTATGGCGGGAAACCGTAGAGGCTGAGCGTTCTCGGCACCAACACAGATTTTTACCATGTGAAGCAAGTGGCAGCAGAGGCTAGAGGGAGTGGGGAGGGGATCCCTGGGCCCTCACGTGTGCGGGGCCTCATGCTCTCTCTGCCCCCAGGCACTGGCCACAGAGGGACGCCTGGGCCGGGGTTCAGGCCCTACGTAATGGAGTACGGAGAGTTCCCTTCCAGTTGTCCACTGAAAAAGAGACATTGTCACTCTGTCCGTGTTTTCCATAAGCATGGCATCCCTTCAGTCACCTCCTGGAGGAGACCCTTTCTGCACCAGCTGAAAGCAGATAATCTACCTGCTGACAGTTTCTCTGGGTGGGAGCACTCTGGCTTCGTGGGGGGGGTGGGGGGTGAATCTATTCTGCTTCCTTGGGCAACAATGCCAGGAACTGCAGACCCATCAGGCCAAATGACCTCTGAGTACCGATTCTCGTTTTGCCAAATTCGGGCCTTGCAACAGTCAACGTCCCTGCCTCCACTCAGGCATTCGCCTTTCCTTCCTCTGCCTGCCTCAGTCTTGCCATCTCCGCATCACCGGTGCCATCACCAGAACTTTTACCATGTGTCCTCCTCTCCTCCAAGCCACGCATCTGCTCATCGTCCATCCCAGGGCAGCAGTGTCACAACCTCCAAGAGGACTAAATGCCATGTACTTGTGCTTTCAGCATTTCCTACTTTCCACGTGAGAGGCCCTTCAGCCTCTTCAAAGGAGACTGACTGAAATCCTATTTCAGAAGGATCCAGCAGGGTGGCATCCAGCAGTGGCCCAGAATGGCTTGTTGCTTACCGATGTTGGGCATCGAGCAGCCTTGACTGTCTGTCTTTGGTCTAAGATATGGCAGCAAAGATGTCAGTCGGTGCAAACAGCTGTTGTTTGCTTTGTGCTGTTGAAGCACAGCTGCCTGATGTGAACAAACATTCAGAACCGAAGATATGGTTAAAACTCTGGTGGGCAGCCCAGGGGGCTCAGCGGTTTAGCGTTGCCTTCAGCCCAGGGCCTGATCCTGGAGACCCGGGATCGAGTCCCACGTCTGGCTCCCTGTATGGGGCCTGCTTCTCCCTCTGCCTGTGTCTCTGCCTCTCTCTCTCTCTCTCTCTCTCTCTCTGTGTGTCTCTCATGAATAAATAAATAAAATCTGAAAAAAAAACAAAAACAAAAAAACAACTCTGGTGCTTTAAGGATAGAGACATCATCCTCATTGACAGCCTGAGTTGTGGTCTGGTCAACACTGATGTTGTTTCTGTAATAATAACAGGTACTTTATCAGCAGGAATGTGGTGTTCTGTGAGAAGGGCCTCATCTGAATAGGTTGACTGCCATGTTTTGTTTGGGTAAAGCTGACAAACATGGAAATCAATTAATCTCTGGATTTGATAAGCATTACGATCCACATGACAAGTAAAAAGATATAAGATAGCTGCGTACCATGAGATCCATCACCTGGTCTTACCACTCACCCTAGGTGTAGCACTTCTCTCAGCTTCTTAAATAATTGGATAGCAATTTCCATAATGCTTCTGTACCCGATGTGGGAACCATTAGTGCAAAACTGGGAGGGGGTGCTCCAGACACAATATTTTCAATGGAACATGCACTTGGCCCAGGTATGGCTTTGCTTAACTGATGCAGATAATCTTGTGATCAGCAAGGGATCAGCAGAGTGGTTATGGGAAAGTATCCAGGCGAGGTGGTCATCAAAACAGCTACAAACCATACTAAATTATTCCATTTGCAACTTATCCCCAACAGGTGGTGAAGCAGTATTTTCCAATTTGAAGATTCATTTGGGGATGGCTCCTGCTGCCTGCTAATAGCAGTTCAAACTAAATTTTTTGTATCAAGTCCCCGAATGGACGTATGACGTTGGGTCCCTCTAAAGTTTATTTCTAAAAAAAAATAAATAAATAAATAAAGTTTATTTCTGAGTTCTCATTAAAAGAAATCCGCTTTCATTGTTTTATTTCTTAATTGCTATGCTTCAGAATCCATTTGTTTTATGCGCCTCCCCCCAGTATTGTAGAGCAAGTCTTGTGTTAAAAGCCCAGTGTGACAGTGTCATGATGTAGTAGTGTCTTACTGGTTTTTTAATAAATCCTTTTGTATAAAAAAAGGAAGAAGAAGAAGAAGAAGAAGAAGAAGAAGAAGAAGAAGAAGAAGAAGAAGAAGAAGAAGAAGAAGAAAGAAGAAGAAGAAGAAGAAGAAGAAGAAGAAGAAGAAGAAGAAGAAGAAGAAGAAGAAGAAGGACCCTTCAGTGCTCAGGAGCTTTTCTTAGTTTAGACATCGTTTAGCACTCGGTACAAATTTCTGATTGAAGATTGAAGATTCATGTTCTCCAAGGAACAGAACAGAGAGATAATAATAATAATACTTTGAAGATTTCAGAGACATGATATTCCGTCCCTCCCAAAGCCACGCCAATTGCCATCAGGAAAGCAGAACACTCCCTCGGGACCCTCAAAGGAAGAGAAGCTCTTGCTTCCCAGGGAACATCAGGCAATGGAAGGTGCAGAGGAGTCTTAGCTAAGGGTCAGCTTCAGGCCTGCAAAACAAAGCCTGGATGCCTCAGTTAGGAAGGTGGAGATTCAGCCCCACCCACTATGATTTGAGCACAGACTACCGAAGATGGAATTTCTAAAGAAAAGGGGAACATTAAATGCACTAATTACTGAAAAGAGTCTGTATTTTTAATTATTTTGTTTAAATACTTTCTAATATGGGCTGGAGAACATTTTGAACGTATCTATGTTTGGTTGCAAATATAGTAAGTAATTTCTTAAGACCCGGGAGAAAAGATTAGAGTGAGTAGTGTCTCTGTTTAGTTTTGTTTTGCCATAAGAACTAGGAGAGGCAGGGACGCCTGGGGGGCTCAGCATTTGAGCATCTGTCTTCGGCTCGGGGCGTGACCCCAGGGTCCTGGGATCGAGTCCCATATGGGGCTCCCTGCAGGGAACCTACTTCTCCCTCTGCCTGTGTCTCTGCTTCTCTCTCTCTGTCACGAGTAAATAAATAAAATCTTTAAAAAAAAAATTAGGGATCCCTGGGTGGCGCTGCGGTTTGGCACCTGCCTTTGGCCCAGGGTGCGATCCTGGAGACCCGGGATCGAGTCCCACGTCGGGCTCCCGGTACATGGAGCCTGCTTCTCCCTCTGCCTGTGTCTCTGCCTCTCTCTCTCTCTCTCTCTGTGACTATCATAAATAAATAAATAAATAAATAAATAAATAAATAAATAAATAAATAATTTTTAAAAAATTAAAAAAAGAACTAGTAGAGGCAAAATGCCCCTGGTCAGGGTTTTCTTTCTTCACATAATTGTTGCTAAATGTGTCAGGAGAATTCAAGACAGGAGTCAGTTGTGTAAACTGAGTCAGAAACCTTCAACTTTAGTTCTGAGTTGGCTTTTTTGTGTGTAAACAGAGTCAATAAAGGCTATTTCAGATGAAGTGTGTCATGTGTGAAAGAGGCTGCAGTTTTCATTTGGGCCTTTTTGAGCAAGTTTTATGGTCCTATGTAAAAATATTTTTTTTTCAGAATCTGTGATTTGTTCACAATAATATTATGCAATTCTGCTCCTAAGGAATATGATGAAATATCCATATATAATATAAAGAATTGTGTTGTTCATTCCTGAATATAAATTTTCTCTTTTGATTTTAGTAGAGGAATGGAATGATACTGCTTTCTTCCAAGAGGGAAATAGTAAATATTTTAGCAATAGGATTTACTTTTTCTTTGTAGTAGTTAATATTTGAGATTACATGGCAATGTTTCAGGGAAGATTAGTGCTTTGCAAAGTGGGTAGATCTACTTTAAAATACAACATTTGTAACTTTAAAAAAATTACATGCACAAACTTATTGCAGATGTTTTTATATGTTTGAAAATGGTTTTGTCTCATCCCTTGAGTTATGAGAAAAATACACTTATGTTTAAAAAAAAGATTGAAGGGGCCCTCGAGTGGCTCAGTTGGTTTAGCGTCTGACTCCTGGTTTTGGCTCAAGTCATAATCTCAGTGTCGGGGATCAAGCCCCATGTTGGTGTCTGTGCTCAGCGTGGAGTCCACTTCAGATTCTCTTTCTTTCCTTCCCACTCTTTCTCTCACTCTCAAGTAAACAAATAAAATAAATCTTGAAAAAAATGAATGCAAATAAAGATTTTTCGGAAAAAATAAAACCTGAGAAAATTTGGTAAGGTAGACGTCTTCTAAAGGAGCTCTTATGGCAGAGGAAAAATCAACTGTGATGGAAGCATAAAAATTCGGGAATGAATAAAAAAAATCAGAAAGGGGAAATAAGTAAGCAAATTTGAGTTAATTTTAATTGTATAAAACAATAATAACATAAGAGTCAATAGACCTGCCAAAGAGAGCACAAAAGACAAGAGATCTAACTGAGCTAGGTCCTGGCTTTGTCTTGGAAATGATGGAAATACAAATGTACTTCCCATGGGCTAAGTCACAGATGTATACTGCTGTCCCCAAGGTGACCGTCAAAACAAACGTTGAAAAGACTGTATCATCAACAGCTATCAGAGGGCATAGTTAGAAGATAATTAAAAGAGAACCTTCACAAGATGAGGAAAGAAAGGAGCAAAGGAGCAAAGAAAAGGGGCAAAGGATAAAAGGAGCAAAGAAAAAAATAGTGCAAGGAGATAAAACAGTAAAGCGATAACTGCACAACTAAAGGAATCACTAACTGCATTACAAGTAAGTAGGTTAAAAAGCCCAGTGAAAAAACAAGATTGTCAGATTGCCCTAACAAATCGACTACCTTGCTTACAATAATACACATTAAATCTAAAGATGCAGAGGGGCACTGGGTGCCTCAATCGGTTAAGTGCCCCACCCTTGATTTTGGCTCAGGTCAGGATCTCAGGGTTGTGAGATAGATCCTTGCATCAGGCTCTGTGCTGGGCATGGAGCCTGCTTAAGATTCTCTCTCTCCCTCCCTTTTCCCTTTCTCTCTCTCTCTCTCTCTCTGCCTCCTCACCCCCATCCCTGTCCTGCTCTTTCTCTCTCTCTCCTTCTCTTAAAAAAAATTAAAGATTCAGAAACATTTACAATTCAAAAAGAAATATTTTAAACTTTTCCATGCAAACACTAGCAACAACTATTGAAAATTTGTATAGCTATACAATATTAGACAGACTTGCAAAAAACATTATCTGAGATGGCAATGGATTTTACCAATGATAAAAGAGTCAATCTACCAAAAGATATGAAATTCTAAATTTGCAATTAATAACATAGTCACAAAATATATAAAACAAAAATCAATGTAATCATAAAAAACAAATAGAAAAATCAATAATCATTGTGGGAACTTTTATTTTTTTATTTCTTCAAAGATTTTTATTTTTTTATTCATGAGAGACAGAGAGAGAGAGAGAGAGGCAGAGACACAGGCAGAGGGAGAAGCAGGCTTCATGCAGGGAGCCTGATGTGGGACTCAATCCCGGGTCTCCAGGACCACACCCTGGGCCAAAGACAGGCGCTTAACTGCTGAGCCACCCAGGTATCCCATATTGTGGGAACTTTAATAGTTTAATAGTTAATAGTTCAAATAATTGATGGAACATGTAGAAGAAATAATCAGTGTAGATTTGAATGACATTAACAAACTAGCCCTACTTGACATGTATAAAATAATTGTAGCAAATTCACTATTTTCATGTGCAGATGAAACATTTACCAAAATGCTGGAAGCAAGTCTGAATACATTTAAGTACATAAATAGTATAGAGTATATTTGTAAATCAACCAAATTTAAACAAGAAAACAATAAAAACAAGATGAAAAAATTTTTCAAAGAATTTTAAAAAGGGAAAACTTCTCATCATGCTCTATGAGATATGCATAAGTGAGATACCAAGACTTGACAAGAACATCACAAGAAAAGAAAATTATGAGTCAGTCTTTCTCATAAACATCATCACAAAAAAAGTCAAAACAAATATCTGCTAATTGAATACAGACATATATGAGAATTTCTGAATACCCAAAAACAAGTAATTAAAGAGTATATTCTTAATCTGAGATAAAGCATGAATGAAACAAAAACCTACAGAAAACATACATATTTATATATTTGTTATTATAACATATAACATTATAAATATGTATGTTTATAATCTTTCAAAAACAAATACATATACATTTGTGAAATATTAAAAGTATCTCCCACAGCCCAAGTTTAGAGACAAGGGTACCCATTATCACCATATCTACTGATTATTGTTCTAAATATCTTAGCCAGTAAAATAAGGAAGAGAAACAATAATACTGTCATTGTTTATAGTCAACATGGTTATATAGATAAAAAATCTAAAGCTATCTATAAAGTGTACGACTATATCTATAAAGTCTAAATTTTTTTTTTTTTTTAATTTATTTATTTATGATAGTCACATAGAGAGAGAGAGAGGCAGAGACATAGGCAGAGGGAGAAGCAGGCTCCATGCACCGGGAGCCTGACGTGGGATTCGATCCGGGGTCTCCAGGATCGCGCCCTGGGCCAAAGGCAGGCGCCAAACCGCTGCACCACCCAGGGATCCCTATAAAGTCTAGACTTTATATCTATAAAGTGTACGACTATACTACTTTTCTATAATTACAATTTTACTATTGGAGTTAATCAATTAGAAATGGTGATGATACAAGGTTAATATAAAAATCAATTATAATGACTTATATTATTGTGAATCATATATATATATATATATGTAAACAGTAGAGTACAAACTTAAAAAGTGCTACTTATGGAGCATAGCAATACGATATTCACAATACCTCAACATTGAACACTACACTTCCAAGGAAAATTAATTACCCAGAATGTATAATGGCAATAGATATACTTAATAATTAGCAGAATATCCACATTTGTTTCCTGCTCCATGGAATGAGGACCATTATGATAGCAAACCAAAAAAAAAAGTGACATCTATTGCAAACACCCTCATTCTCACTCCAGTTATCCCTGAGTCAAAAAAACAAAAGCAATACCATATATCTGGATTGTTCAGGCCAGGATTTTAGACTCTACCCAATTCCCATGTGCACTCTTGGGCACTCTGAGTGAGGTTCTCATTTAAGTCATTAGTATCTGGCTTGGCAGGCAATGCTAGACTAACTGTTCCACATTCCGCTGGCATTTTAATGTGTAGAGAATGCAGAAGCTAAACCCTAAGATGTATGGGACTTGTCTACAGGATTTTAAGGTTTACCATCCATCTTACGGTCTCAAGTTGCCCCTGGATTTGTGAATTACATAAATTGTGGTAACATCCTAGAAATCAGAGACTTTTAGATCTCAGCTTCACTGAGAGAAATTTTATAGTTTTTATCAATGAACAAATGAAAGGAAGATAAGTTTATATTTTAAAGGAATGGATAGGGATCCCTGGGTGGCGCAGCAGTTTAGCGTGCAATCCTGGAGACCCGGGATCGAATCCCATGTCGGGCTCCCGGGGCACGGAGCCTGCTTTTCCCTCTGCCTATGTCTCTGCCTCTCTCTCTCTGTGTGACTATCATAAATTAAAAAAATTAAAAAAATTTAAAAGAATGGATAGTCTTCTTGGGTTAAAATAGAACTGACAGAAATTACCCAAACTTCCATCTAAGAAGATAATTAAATGGGGCTTTGATGTAACACTGTGCCTAGGAACCAGGTTTCCTCAAAGAGAAAATATAATGGTTTATAAAAGATGCTGTGGAGAGAAAAGACCAGTTGATAATAGAGAGTGGGAGGGGGTGAAGAAGACAGGGTGATTCCGTTGCAAGAAAAGAGATATCATTTGGTAAAAGTTATCAGTTGGAGATACAGACTAAAAAAAATTACATATTGAAGGGAAAATTTGACATGTCCAGGCCTAATTACTCTTAAAAAGATAAGTAAAGGAGGAAAATGTGTTCGGTGTCACTAAATCATATTGAGTCGGATTGCCCCGTTGGAGCAAAGTCTGAAAGAACACATTGGATCATTCTTTCAAGGCAAACTTAGATCCAAAACATGATTGCAAAGTACCTCATAAGTCTTCACAGCAAGAGCAATTAGGAAACTATATCCCTTAAGACTGAGACATCTAGGCCACATGATTACAGAAAATATTTCACTGACTTGAAAAGGGAAGGCCAGGAATATTGGAATAAAATATCCAAGGGATTAGTAAGGTTACCTTCATATTATAGATGGGGCTACAGACATTACCTATGCAGAAGGGATATATGACATTAAGTCCCTTAAAGAAGTCCAGAAAAAGAGACACGTTGAAGCATAGGAGCTAGAGGTGGGAAGAAAACGACAGATTGGTTCTAGACCTGGGTGATGTCCTGATGGAAGGATATCTGCTGGGTGTGACTCTTCTGCATCAAGAACTTTAAGATAGAGAAGATTGACTTGGACAGTAAATGATTTTCAAGTCCTTGAACTAATTTTCTCTCTCTATCCTACGGAAGCCGACACGGAACAACAAACAGAAGCTATTGGAGTGCAGGGAGGGGCGCCTGGGTGGCTCAGTTGGTTAAGCATCTGCCTCCAGGTCATGATCATGATCCCTGGGTCCTAGGATAGAGCCCACATTGGGCTCCCTACCCAGCGGGGAGCCTGCTTCTCCCTCCCCCATCTCTCTCCCCCTGCTTGTGCACTCTCTCTCTCTCTCTCTTCCCTCCCTCCCTCAAATAAATAAATAAATAAATAAATACATACATACATACATACATACATACATAAATACATAAATACATAAATAAAATCTTAAAAAAAAAAAGAAAAGAAAGTGGGGGAGGAACAGATACTGGGGCAAGAAAGAAAATGAGAGAAAGCATTCTGACCCAGTTTTAGTCCAGGTATACTAAAGATGAAAAAGAAACAACCAGAACTTGTATTTACTCAGCCAAACCTTCCTTACACAAATAATGGGTACAGAGAAGCAATAGTGGGCTTACCTCGCTGCTGCTGAAAATGACGCAGCTGAATGAATGCTGCTCGAGGCCTCATGCTGCACAAGTTTTTCAAAAACTGAAGGAAGTCAGGGTGTGAGGGAGCCAAGCAGCACCAACCTCTGGGTCTAACATGCGCCGTGGAGCCCACGCTGCAGAGGCATCAGCTGCAGACTCGGTTCAGAAGTCTCCTGAGAACAAATATGCAACTGACACCAATGTGAAGATGAGGGATAAACCTTCCCCAGGAGTGAGGTCTGATGCCTGGGATGCCACCTCACATGAGGAATGGGTCAGGTGGGGGGGGTCTGAATGTGCTGGGCAGGCACATTTAGTGCAGACTGCCCAAAATGCCATTCTCTAAGGGGAGAGAGAGTAGATGCATCAATGACTTGCCCCCCCCCCCCCCCGGGAAAATGCACAGTGCCAAATAGGACATTTGAAAAGAGAGTCTGCTAATTAAGTGTAAGAGCCCAAGTTGTAAACTAAGGACAATGATCCCAGAAAAAAGTTTATTGTTTGAAGCAAAAACTAATTTTCTCCATTTACTTTCTCATGTGAGACACACAGCATCTCCACTTTATATTTTGGAATTACTCTACTGTCTCCTGTGTGCCTGAATTAATTAACTTTAGGAGCTAGGGTTGGACATTTTTATTTTTATTTTTTTATTTAATTTAGTGGGCAACAGGATATGTGATAACCATCTTATTTATTCTGCTGATTCCTGAGCTCTTTTAAAGTGAAGCCCCTGAGAAATGAATTAGGACTCTGAGGCTCTAGAGAGACCCCTGTGATCTCCTGCAAGAGAACCCAGACTGCAGATGCTTAGAAGTGCTCTGTGCAGGCAATGGGAACATATTTGGCTGAAACTGAGCAAAATAAAAAATCAGAGAGAATTAGTTTTAAACTCTAATTTCAAACTTCACCTCTCATGGCCAAAAAAAATTTAATTTTGTTCTTTAGCCATTCTTTATTTTTCCTTTAGCCACTCCTACTCTTGCAACTAGTAATTGACAACTCAGCCAAAGTCCCCAGAAAACTGGCCACAAAGAATTTCTACCCTTGCATGTTTGTGATAGGAAGTGTTTGGTAAAGCAAGCAGTTTATTGTGGGGTTTTTTCCTCCTCAAAAAACATTTAAAAATCAAATTTAAAAAATCAATTTTTTTTCTGCTCATCTTACTGGTCTTGTGTGTGTGTGTGTGTGTGTGTGTGTGTGTGTGTGTGTATGAACAGGGTGAAGCAAATTTCTTCTCTTTTAAAAGATGACCAGCTGGACACACTTATATTTTCAACGTTTCCTGATACAAATTTGGAAAAAGGTAAGGTAGCTCCTGAAATTAATTTAATACAATAATGAACAATAATGGCTAACATTTATTAAAGCGCTTATTAGGGTGGCTCAGTCAGTTAGGCATCTGCCTTCGGCCTAGGTCATGATCTCAGGGATCCAGGCCTAAGATCCGGTTCCTTCCTTGGCAGGAAGTCTGCTTCTCCCTGTCTGTTTGCCCCTCTGCCCTTTTTGTGCACTCTCTCTCCCTCTCTCTCTTTCTCTCTTGCACTGTCTTGTGTAAAAATAAATGAAGAAAATCTTTTAAAAAAGCACTCCTTAATACCAGATGCTATCTTAAGAGCTTTATAAATACTAACATATCAAATCTTCATTACACCAATATTAAAATTTCACTCAAAAAAAAAAATTCACTCTTACCAAAAGCCATGTGTCTGTTTTTGAGAAGATGAATATTAGAGTCAGGACAATAACTTTGCTGTGCATAGAACTTGATAAAAGACATTGTAATTTTCAGAGCCTGGCTAGAAATTTCTAGCAATGCTGTTTTATGCTGTTTTTTTTGTTGGTTTGCTTTGTTTTTTAACATATGGTCACAAAAAAGAAAATCATCTTGGGTGAGTTAGTGCACATCTAGTCTAACAAGTTACTAAATATGAGATCTTAACAAGCTCATGAATTTAATATTCTTTCATTCTTCAATGGTTTTATACAAGAACGTATTCCAAGCACTGAGGAAATGTCTATGAAAAGACAGAGGTGGGTGGGGCAAGATGGTGTAAGAGTAGGGTCCCCAAGTCACTTGTCCCCACCAGCTTACCGAGATAACTTTCAAATCATCCTGAAAATACAGAGAAAAGTCACTGCTCTCTTGGAGACTATATTCTATGAAAAAGATGTATAGCAATCAGACAAACATACAGTTTCTTTTTCTTAATTTCTTTTTTGATGAAATTTTAAAATGCTACCTACTTTATGGCTGTTGCTGAGTTAAATAATATATGGAAAGCATTTAGTACAGCAAAAATTATAGCTCTACTGTGGCTATTACAGAAATACATATTTAACTTTTGTTTGAATCTCTCTGTGTATACAGCTTTTTTCCTGCTTACAAAGCAACACATGCATACTTTAACAAAATTTAAACAATATAACTGACTTTCTGAAGCATTACACAAGGAATCTCAGTTTATCTTTGAAATTCTAAGTCCTCAGTGTCCCCAGGGTTCACAATATTCTATTGTCTGTTCAAAATTGTTGCCTTCATTAGTAGTTTTATGGAATTTAAGATAAATATTTGCATTAGAAAGAGTTTTTATTGAAATGATCCCAAATCAACATATGCTTTGTCATTTGTGATATTCCCCCTAGGAAGTAGAATGAATCAAAAACTGCCAGCCAGATGTAGAACTTATTTAGTACTTAACAAAGAGTTTATATTTGAGGCATTTAGCCATAACCATACTTCAGCTGTGTTTTTGTCTTAACACATTTTTTTTCTGACTCTATGCACATAGAAAACTTCGAACATATATCATCTATTTTGACTCTCCCTCTTTCTCTCTTTCTCACTTTTTTTTTTTTTTTTTGGCTGTAACAGATTTTGGTAGTGACAGTATATATAGTTAAAATATAGTAAAGAAAACTCAGTAAATTTGCTTTAATCTGATAAATGACATTGCTCATAGGGAACTACCTCAAATTCAAATGGTCATTTATTTATGAATATAAAAACATATTGAATTGTAAAATATTGCTAAAGGTACTTTATCCTGGTCAGAATTATACAAAGGACTGTAAGTTTACCCCTTATAAATCAGCAGGTAAGTTTATTTTTAAATTTTTTGTATAAATGAACTTAGTTCATTTTTATTTTTTATTTTATTTTTATTTTTTTTAAATTTTTATTCATTTATGATAGTCACAGAGAGAGAGAGACAGGCGCAGAGACACAGGCAGAGGGAGAAGCAGGCTCCATGCACCGGGAGCCCGACGTGGGATTCGATCCCGGGTCTCCAGGATCGCGCCCTGGGCCAAAGGCAGGCGCCAAACCGCTGCGCCACCCAGGGATCCCTTTAGTTCATTTTTAAAAACAGATATACTAAAGGTTTAATTTATTAATTTAATAGTTGTTTTATGACACTTAGTGTGGACCAGACAGTGTTATGAACAATTTACAAATATCAACTCAATTAAGAATTAATCTTTATAAGAACCTAAAGAGGAAGGTCCTAACATAGCCCCTATTTTACAGATAAAGAAACTGAGGCAAGAGAAATAAATTTTCCAAGGTTACACATCTAATAAGTAGCCATGCCAGATTCAGCACCAGCAAATGGGCTTCGGAGGCAAGGTTTTTAATCGAAGCCCTCTGTTGCTTTTCATTTGAAAATCATGTAGACAAGGTCCCTTATGGTAGTAAAAGAAAAGCCAAAGTTGGTTTTGTTTTATACTATAAACCTCTGAACATTCACTATCCCTTTTTAAAATTATTATTATTTCCATTAGTAGCCATGTTCTAAAATAATTCTTGTATTTCTTGTTGGGGAGAAAGACTTTCCTTTGCCCTTCTAGGTCCTTCTAGCTGGACTAAGAATCGAATTGACCTGAGACAAGGTAAAAAGAGAAAAATTTAATAGCTATATATGGGGAATCCACACGGATAAGAAATTCCAAAGACAGTCTGACAAAATGAGGAATATATGTCAATTAGAACTAAGGAGAAGGGGATGAGGGTCTGGGACTTCAAAGGGAAGGAAGTCAATTCACAGGAAGATGAAAAGGAGTAAATGTTTGGTAAACAAATGTTGGCTCCTGACTCGCAATGAAGCATAGAGGACTGATATCAAGCAGGCCTTGCTAAGTTCCTGCCTGTCTGCCCTATCTAGTTCATAGTATAATGTAGTTACTGATGTGGGAAACAAAGGTAGAACAGAAACTATTGAATTTCCTTACTACCTACAGCCCACTGACCAGTCCTTGAAACAGGCAGAATAACATTCCTCTAGGAGCTCAGCTCCCTTAATGTTGAGACTTTGCTAAGGGCAAAAGGCAGTCCTAGCCTGATCCCCAGGATCCTGTAAGTCTGCTTTAATATATAAAAATTCCTTTAAAAAAAATAAATAAAAATTCCTTTAGAAATTTCCTTTATCTCTAGACCCCCAGGATACGTGTTGGCGATCATTCCCTAAGCATATGGCCCACTACATACATCTGAAGGGTCTCATGACTGAGGTTTTTATTAGATGGTAATAAATGACCTTTTCCCAACCACAGCCTCAAGGTCCTAGAAACCTTGCTTCCAAAATCCCTTAGAGATTTACACTATCCCTGACTCCCTCCCAACTTGAAAGTATATAATGGGCCCCTCCTCGTGACCCCAGCGCAGCTCTTTCTGTCCATGAATCCTGTCCCTATGCTTTAATAAAATCACCTTTCTGCAACAAACAATTCTCAAGAATTTTTTCTTAGCCATTGACTTCAGCCCTAATATCTTTTCCTATGGTGATATGTGTTTTCCAGGAGTAAGTGCTCTATCTAAATTATTTTTAAACAATTGTGGAAGAGGTAAAGTACTTTTTCTGGATCTGCTGGGTTTTGGTTAGTTTTAAACTCAAAAATAATCTTCATACAAAAGTGGTCTATCTTGGGGCAGCCTTCTTTGGCCCCTACCTTCTCAACAGTTATCATTTGATCTGCATAGTTACAGAAGTTGACATTGTAACTGAACTAACTTGAGCTTCCTCTGGTGAATCAGGGATAGAAACTACACCAGGTGGAGTTGTCATACAAAAGAAACTTTATTTGCAACAAATAAGGAGATCATGGGGAATAAGTTCAAAAGCCCTGACTCCCCAAGCAAGCGTAAATGGATTTCTTTTATTTAAGGTTAAAGTGAACATAGATAAAGGAGCCTTGTTATCATATGTAGAGGGAGCACTAGGTGGCTTATGTGCCCTAAGGAAACAGCCTGTAAGTACATTGTGTGTTATCTAAATGAGGGCTGTGCTCCTCCTCGAATGGAGATATTAGTATTATAATGAGGTAAAGGTAACCATTGGTCATTCCATGGGTGGCTCCACAGTCCATCTGTGCAAGTGTGAGTCAGGGATTAAGTTCAAACTACTCTAAGGACAGGCCTAGCCTCTTTGGGCAGTTGTCACTGCTTAAAGGGTGGTTTTGGTTTCCATCCAGGGTCTTTTGTCTGAGTTAAGAGATAAGCTAGAAAGAAGAGCTTAAGGAAAAGTGTGAGACAAAGGTCTGGAGCACAAGCAGGTGAGCAGTAAAGGTCAGGTCTAGCTGGCAACAGCAGGACTGTGCGAAGAGGCATGGGTTGATATAACAGCACTAATTAGAATGTTCAGATATCTACTCTCAGACTTTTTACATTCTCGGTAAAAAGGTAGGATGTAAGAATTTTATATGTAATACCAAATTAAAAAATGCACTGTGTGAGAATTGGCAAATAGTATTCTCTGAGAGATTTGGATTCAGACAACAGTAATTATAAGTAAAGGTGAGCAGAATTTATCAACCCCAAATATGTAACTCTGACAGGAGGATTATTCTGAGCTAAAGGCAATCAAAACCCAGCAGATTCAGAAAAAAATCTATTTACCTCCCTCCTCACTGCCTACATTTATATTGGAAAGGGATTCTATACCAGGAAGAAACTGTTACCAAAGATACTTTTTACACCTGAGAAACTTATCTGCTTAACACAGGAATCTTGGTTTTCTAAATATCTCTTCTGCCTTCCTGTGAGTGACTTTCTTCCCCTTGGAAATCCTGAACCCCTATTTCTTTCCTCAATTCAGTTCAATATATAAGCCTCAATTACCTGACTGCCTTGTGAGTCTTCCTCTCTCCATGGGTCTCCACCGTAGGTAAATGTGTTCATTTTTCTCCTACTACTCTGTCTTATGACAATTTAATAGAGCAGCCAAAAGAACCTAGAAAGGGAGAAATTTTCTCTGCTCCTACACAAGCTAATTTATTTCATTAACACTATATCCAAAGGAAGGTTGTATAGGCCTGGATATTGACTTTAAAGTTCAAGGTTTTTTTCTTAATTTTTGTGAATCATCATAGCTCCCTAGCAGATTTTAGCTATGACATACAGTTATTAGCAATAACATAATAAGATCAATTGCTTATATTAGAAACCAGAGGGTTTTGTAACCCTGGTCCACATACTGATTAGCTGAAAACTTTGGAAAAGAAGAAAAGAAAAAATGTCAAAGAAAAGAAAGGACATATCTCAACTAATTAATAAACTGAAAGCTAAGAATTATTGACTAAATTATAGGTCACACTAATCTGGAAAATTTTGCGATTCTAATGGCAAGAGGAAGGGGGACAGGAACATACTGTTTCCTTTAAGCTCCTTCTAGCTGGACTAAGAATCAGATTGACATGAGACCAATTAGCAGGAGGAAATGAAACTTAATAGTGTACACATGAGGAATCCACACAGGCGTGGAAATTCTGAAGACACTCAGGCAAAATGAGGCATCTATGTTATCCTGAACTAAAGAGTAGGGTGTAGGGCCTGGAACTTCTGAGGAAAGAGCAGTAAGAACAGGTCACAGAGCAGTAAGAACAGATGTCTGCCCTGCCATACAGATGGGCCATTCAGATAATATTTATCTCTGCTAATAACACTTATTGTGGGAAAGACCGCAATTTTGACTCTTCTGTGTTGTGAAGGGAGGGGCAAAAGTTTCTTTTGAGTCCATAGGGTCTCAGTTCCTTCAACTCAGAATAATATTTGTGCCAACATGGCCCATTTAGGGGCAGCCTGCCCTTGGCCCCTATACTAAAGAGGAATGAAATAATGAAATCAACATTAGCTATGAATACCTTGGCATTTTTAGCACGGTAATGTAGATACATCATTAATCATTCGCCACCATATCCTCACTTTGGGACATCGTGTTGTTACCCAATGATCTATCATAGCTGCTAACTCAGGAAATGAATGGATAAGACCTAGCACACTGCCCTGGCCTACCACTCCATCCTGGGAATCCTGGGGGAACGGGATGGATCAAAAGCTTAGCTCCTGGCTGGGTTTGCCAACACTGTTGCCAAACAAACTTGGATAAACTCATCACAAAAAAAGCCAGTAACTCAAGAGACTAAGATTTGGAAAAGGGCAAGGGAGGAATTTATTTTGGGTGTCACCAGCTGGGGGAGGTGGCAGGCTCAAGCCTCAACCACTGACCTAGAGGTTTATAGGAAGAGGTTCAGGGGGTGATATGCCAGAGAGCACGTGATCGTGGGTGGGCGTTCGCCTGTGTCCAGTCCATGATCATGGGCAGGGACAGGGATGTGTGGGGTGTGGTCTTCTGGGCATTTTATTGCTATTGGGGCTTTTCTGGCTGACATGTTACCATCACTGTAAAACATCTTCATCAATGCATCAAGAAAGTACAGTAAGGAATAAGCACCATGAGTTAAACGGTCTTGTCTATTTGTGGTTTTAATGACGGGGGCTTGGTGACTATACTTTGTTACATCATTACCACACGCTCTGTGATTGGCCCTGAATCCGGGTCAGTTGGTTGCCAAAGCACAAAATCTCCTCACTTGACTGACAAAACTGAATAGATCTACAAAGGTGTTTGGAAGTTTAATCTTGAGTTCCTTTTACTGAATGTTTATCAAAAGTCTATCATTATTGACCAGCAATGATGGATTGGCATCCCAGTCCCCTTCCTAAATTGGTCCCCTGATTAATATAGAATCTAGATGACCAGAGAACAGTCTACTTGGATCTTATTAGGTGTATTTTCCCCCTTGGAAGAGTTTCCCTGGAATGTTTTTAATTCAACAGTATTTGTTTAGATCTTAAAATATTGTGAGGAATGAAACTCTTTACTACAAGGATTTGGAGAACAGTGTGCATTACTTTAAGCTATATTTTCTTTATTAGAACACTTAGAACAAATCCTTTTCTGGTTTTGGCATCAAGAAAGCCCTGCCTCTTCTGAGTAATTTTTGAGACTAAACTATATGTCTACCTATACGTTCCTCTTTGTGTTGTTTGTTAGGAAGCTTTTAAAAACGGCTCCCTCCATTTATCATGCTTCTGAGGCAGAGTTTTGCATGTTTTATGTTGGTCTCAGCTATTGGCTAGGAAGGGCCGGGCACTCACTTGTGCCTGGACCGCTTGTGCTGAGTCCCCATAGACATTTCTCCAACAGGAGACAATGTGCGTGGAGCAGCCCTCGTGATTCTCATTACTACTAAAGATGGACCTCACCAATAACCATCAGGGAACTTTGAAAAAACTTTTATTACTCACAAATCCTGGAAGGTGCATGGCACACCCAGGGTCACACAAAAGAAAATCATGGGTAGAAAGAGAGAGGGCTCTGACCCGGAGTTTTGCTTTTATTGGGGTCAAGGGTGGAGTGCGTAGGATTTTGTGGGTTTACTTTTTATTGGTGAATTTAAAACCTAAGTACAGGAATTAAAATGTGGGAATGGAAAAGTGGAGGTCACTCAAGGGGTGAGTTATCTAGGTCATCCAGAGCTTTCTGAGAGGGACTACATGGGTGGGGTGGCATGGTTGTTTATCTGGTTGTATAGCTAGCGATGTATTTATTTGAGATAGATGTCTTTGGAATGGATGCCTCCACAGTCAAAAGCTTAATGTCAAACACTTACATTATAATCAAAAAAGCTAATTGTCAGGCACTTACGCTACATTCCACTAACCTCATCTTTGCTAAGTTTTATGTTGTTCTCATTTTCTTCCTTTGGAATTCTCTCTCATATATTCCTTTTTCTTTTTCTTTTTTCCTTTTTTTTTTTCCCTGGGAAGATTGTGCAAGCCCCTCCAGGGGGAGATATCACAGATGCAGTCTCCATCATAGGAGTGGTGCCCATAGAAATTTCCAGCCCCAAGTATGATGGTAGCACTGACCTGGAGAAAGCTGCCAGATAGAGCAAGGTCCACAGAATGGCCTGGTAAGGAGAGAAGAGAGAGAGAGCTTGGTGATTTAGTCTTTCCTGGACCCCAACGTAGGGGAAAGAGAGAGAGAGAGAGGGGAGTATGAAATCTGAGGGGAGCCAGTGTATGAGAGGAGCAGGAGACTTGGGTGGCTTCTACCTTCTGGGCTGGTTTTCAACCCCTGCCCTTCCCTATATTCATCCGATAGATGCCACCGTGTTTCTCATAAATGCACATAACGACTCCAGCCAGCTCGGCCAGCCTGGCAGCTGGAAGCCGGCTGTGCCTCTGTGGGGCTCTCACACAGATCCATTGTTATTTTCCCCCAGCTGTGTTCTCCACAGAGGGTCTGACCCCTGCAGACTGCACTTCCCAGCCCGCACTGTGTTGAACCACTTTTGGAAGACTAGTTGGAGTCCAGGGGATGCGAGAAGCCAGAGGACTTCCCGTGTCTCTCTGTCTCCAGGGATGTCCTCAGTGACCCTTCTTCCCTGTGGCCCTGCTTCCTGCCCAACGCACCTGCAGTGGGTCTAGCTCCTTCAAGACTCCAGTCCTTACATCCCACTAACACAGCCTCATCCCCATGTCCTTTCAGCTGCTTCCTGCTCTTGCTAATTTCTGGGTTGCCTCACTGTCCCCTACCTAGTTGGCCGCTCTTCTAGGTGATCACCTGCATAAACAATTTCTTCTATTAAATTTATTAAAACTTGATTAGAGCAGGTTCAGTTTTCCTGGTAGACCCCAACATTATCTTGCTGGATTTTGTGTATTTCCATATAAGGTAACTTAAATCCTGTTGGAACACAGCAGAATCTGGAGAGATAGGGAGAGAGGGGAGAAGAGGATGGCAGAGGTGGGGAGAGATGGGGTGATGGTGGGGGGCAGACAGAGACGGGGTACTCTACATTTGGGTGTATATAGATTTCGATGGCATAATTGATTTCAGAGTTGCATTATTCAGACTCAGGGTTTTAAATTCATTTATGCTTTCTTCATATTCTTCATAAGGTTGTTTTGAGAGAATGTTAAGAAATCTAACTCATGAAAAGAAAAGATTAACTGTTTTTGCATGATTCTGAAAGTAGCTGCAATCTTATAATACTTTCCATTTCTCATTTGGATTTATTTTCAGCATTCTTCAGTCTTGCCTAAAATAACATTTCTTGCTTACATACTCTTACACTTTGAGTCAATTCAAAAATTATGTGCAAAATCTGAGTTTTTCAAAGAAAGACACACTTGTTTCTTTTTAATGTCATTAATATTAATCATTCCTAGAAGCTCCTGATATTAACATATGGAGAGCATAATGGAGATATTATAAATCTGTTTAACCTTACAGCAACCTAACAGCTGTCTTATTCCAAATGTAATCCAGATATTTTTTTTCAGGATCTTTTAATGAGACATACTTGTATTATTATGTATACATGATTTTAATGCTTTGTTAGGAGTTTACATTTTTTCTTTTTCTTTTTTTTTAACATTCCTTTCTGACATGCCATATGTCAAGAAAAAGCATGTGATGTGTGAGTTGTAACTCTTCAGTAGCAGATGTACGTCCATTGGAGACCTTGGGTTTCCTTTTGTTAAATATTTATGTGACATTCACACTACAAACTGCCTGTCTCAACAGGCAGCACTATTTTTTTTTCCCTTTACACAAATCTTTATATAATAAATATATTGACAAAGGCAGCTACCATTTTGCTAAATAATAATTATCAACATAAAAATCAGCAATCATTACAAATTATAATTTTAAACTTTCGAGACAAAGACTCTCTCCTCCTTTAGAAGCAAGGTTAAAGTTTTGCAGATTTAGGGACGCCTGGATGGCTCAGTGGTTGAGCATCTGCCTTTGGCTCAGGGCTTGATCCCGTGGTCCCGTGATCAAGTCCCCCATTGGGCTCCCCGCATGGCACCTGCTCCTCCCTCTGCCGGTGTGTCTGCCTCTTTCTCTGTGTCTTTCATGAATTAACAAATAAAATCTTAAAAAAAATAAAAATAAAGTTTTGCAGATTTAATTATGGTATGTATTTCAATGCAGCATTTAATTCTTTTTTTTTTCACAATACATGAATTTTTCTCATCTCAATTTACTTACAATATATACTCCGTATCTTCCAGTAAGATTTTGGAATAAATATACAGACATTATAAAATTTTAAAATAAACTTAAGACTATAGATATAGGAATTGTTAAGCCCTAGACAAACTAATAACCAGTATTAAGTGATAGGGGTGCCTAGGTGGCTCAATCAATTAAACCTTTGCCTTTGGCTCATGTCATGATCCCAGGGTCCTGGGATTAAGCCCCACATTGGGGTCCCTGCTCCGTGGTGAGCCTGCTTCTCCCTCTTTCTCTGCCTGTTGCTCTGCCTACTTGTGTTCTCTCTCTCTCTCTTTCTAACAAATAAATAAATAAAATCTTTAAAAAATATATATTAAGTGATAAATAATTGCTGTGCATTTCCCAAAAATTAAGGCCAAAGAAGGCAAATATTATACCATCCACAATACTATATAATTCACATATTTTCTTCCAGAAATCAGCTGGGAATTTACCTTTTATGCCATTTAAAAATAGAGTACAAAATATCTTTAACTACAACAAAGTTATATTAAAATTAATTTTGATTATTCCATTAATACCTGTTTACCTAGAATTTTCCAGAAGATCAAATCACTCTTTTAATGGTAATTCTTTCATTTTATAGAAATTCTATGAGGTAGAGGATATGATATAAAATCAACATAGAAGACTAAGACTTAAGGTCCAGGCACTTTACTTTTTTTATGTACTCTTACTTAATACTGGAACAGAACTTGGAAAGTGTATTCAATGGATAGTAAAAATGTCCATTAGGCTTTCCTCATATGTCAGTGTCTTAAAAGAGCCTCTGGCAGGTATTGGATGGCAGTCAAAACATGATTGAATTCTCTGATAATTATATTGAATTTAGATATGTTGCTAATGTGAAATTAAATTGCTGTATATAGCAGAAGCAAGGGAGAGAAAGTCATCATTCTACTTTAAATTCTTAAGAATCGGATACTTAATCTCAAAGATAATTCAGAATTGTTGCTGACATTAGGTATCAGTAGTTGGATGTTAGCTTGTACTCAGAAAAGAGCTTTGGCTCTTCTTAAATGCTATGAGAAAATGTCAGAAGTATGAACTTTAAACCACAGGAGATATGACAGTGTGAAACAAAAAATTAGGGGCGTGTTCATAGTTCTGTGGAACTCACAAAATGTCTAAACCACATAAAGAATTATACCAGGCCATGAAAAATTAAACCATAAAGCTGAAAGAAAGTTCTTTCTTTTTTTAAAAAAAGATTTTATTTATTCATTTGAGATACAGAGAGAAAGAGACAGAGAGCACAAGCAGGGTGAGAGGCAGAGGGAAAAGCAGACTCCTGCTGACCAGGGAGCCTGAAGTGGGACTGGATCCCAGGAACTCGGGGTAATGACCTGAGCTGAAGGCAGAGGCTGAATGGACTGAGCCACCCAGGCACCCCTGAGGGAGAGTTTTGATGCTATCATTTAAAGTCTATTGATTTGAATATTGGAGGACACTTATGGAATACAACCATTTTTGATTGAGTGGAATTGATACTGAGATGCCTTTGTTTTGTTTTTGTATTTTCATGGAGGAAAGGCATTTTTTCAATTCACTAGGATCTACCGATTATAGATTATACAATAAAAAGATACACTGACAATCATTTAAGGTTGGGATTTTATCTGGGTATAACTGATACAATAATGTAAGTATGAAAGGTAACTAGTAAAAATTAAAAGATTAAATAAAAATTTGTACAGAGGAAAAGAATGAGAAAATTAATGCCAATGTTTAAAGAATCATTTTGATAAATTATTCTGTGTTAGCTAACTCAAGAGACTAGTTCAAGGAATTTCTGGGTGTTATAACTATGCAGAAGATAACAATCAATTTGTAACATTCCCAAGAGTAATTTTGGTTTATATCCAAGGGTTGACATGGTAACTGACAAAAAGTACCTTTTTCTATCAAGCTTTAACTTTGTACTGGTTTGAAGGACTGATAGTTGGCCAATCCATTAGGTTGGATGAAACTCCTTTTTAAACTGTATTTATTGATAATTTACTTGCAATCCACTTCCAACTTTCCTCTTCAAAGATCTATTTTGCGATATTTTGTGATAAATTTGTGTATATTTAATGCCTACCGAGAGGGTGATTATTCAAAGTATAGAGGCAAAATCTTAAGAAAAAACAAATCCATGTGTTTTGGGGAGATGCCACAATTTAAAGAGGAGAATTGCTTTAAGCTTCAGTATTTGTAACACTAAATCTTAAAGACTTCTCTTTAAGGGATGATTCTAGCTTTCTTTTTCTCATATAAACTTAATTACCTAACAATCAGCTTCCAGTTACCTCTGCCCAATCCTACCGGATCAGAGTGCCCTACTGCTTCACTGCTATGTTTTGTCACTAATAATTTGATTTGGAAAAATCATAACTATGAATGCATGATTGGGGCCAAGAAAAATATTTCATAATTTTTAAGTAGTGGTATTACTTAAATTCATCTATTGTGTGTTTATTTCTATTCTATGAAAAGGTGGACCACAACTAAAATACAATACCAGGGGCAAACTCTTATTCAAGGATTGTCGTCTCCTCAAGGACAAAGGTGTGGCAAATTCATAACTTTAACCACATCAACTATGAAGAAGGATTGGTTAAGAAGCAAAGCAACTAAATTTACACAAGAAAACCACTAAAGAAAAAGCTAGTGGTTAACATGCAAGTCCAGAATCCTCACATTTCAGATTTCTAGAAAAATTTAACTCTAATCTAGAGTAAACTCTGGAGTTAAAGATGAAATGTGTGTCTTTAAGCCAGAGGGAACAGAGTTAGCGAGTACTACAGGAGTCAAACTTGGTGATTTCTATTCTTCTGAAAGGACAGGAAAAAAAAAAATATTCCTAGGTTTAGGCATACTTTGTTTTATTGAGATTTGCTTTACTGTGCTTCTCAGATACTGTGTTTTTTAAACAAGCTGAAGGTATGTGTCAACTGTGCATTGAGCTAGTCTGTCAGCCTATTTTTCCAATAGCATTTGTTCACTGCATGTCTCAGTATCACTCACATTTTGGTAATTCTGCTAATATCTCAAGCTTTTTCATTATTTTTATATTTGTTATAGTAATTTGTGATCAGACGTTTGATTTTACTATTGTAATTGTTTTGAACTGTGCCCATAGAAGATGGTGAACTTAATCTATAAATGTTGTGTGTGTTCTGATTGTGACACCAACTAGCCATTTCCCCATCATTCTCTCTCCCTCTCCTTTGGCTTCCCTAATTTTGGAACTACAACACTTTTGAAATCAAGACAATTAATAACCTTATAATGATCTCTAACTGTTCAAGTGAAAGGAAAACTTACATATCTCTCACTTTAAATCAAAAACTAGAAATTATTAACCTTAGTAAGGAAGGCATGTCAAAAGCTGAGATAGGCCAAAAGCTAGATCTCTTGAGCCAAACAGTGAGCCAAGATGTGAATATAAAGGAAAAGCTCATACTCATTTGCTCTCTCTCTTTCTCTCTCTCAAATGAATAAAATCTTAAAAGAGAGAGAGAGAGAGAGAGAGAGAATTTCTGTAAATCTACCCTACCTATGTTCTCTAAGTGGAACAATAAAGCTTGGATGACATCACCTCTGTTTGCTGCATGATTTACTGAATATTTTTTTTAAAGGCTGATCACTTTTTTTTTTTCCCCA
Source organism: Canis lupus familiaris (assembly GCF_011100685.1). Classification (NCBI taxonomy): domain Eukaryota; kingdom Metazoa; phylum Chordata; class Mammalia; order Carnivora; family Canidae; genus Canis; species Canis lupus. The sequence continues at coordinate 21,579,623 of NC_049239.1, forward strand.
AAGAATTTAATATTTATTCATGAGAGACAGAGAGAGAGGCAGAGACACAAGCAGAGGGAGGAGCAGGCTCCATGCAGACAGCCCGATGTGGGACTCGATCTCAGAACTCCGGGATCATGCCCTGAGCCAAAGGCTCAGGCTCAACCGCTAAGCCACCCAGGCATCCCGATTTACTGAATATTTTAAGCCCCCCGTTGAGACCTACTTCTCAGAAAAAAAAGATTCCTTTCAAAATATGACTGCTTATTGACAATGTACCTGGTCACCCAGGAGCTCTGACAATGATGTACAGCAAGTTTAATGCTGTTTTCATGGCTGCTAATACAACATCTATTCTGGCGCTCACAGGTTAAGGAGTAGTTTTCACTTCCATATTGTATTATCTAAGAAATACATTTTGTAAGGCTACGGCTGCCATATGTGGTGATTCTGCTGATGATTGAAATAAACTGAAAATCTTCTGGAAAGGACCATCATTTTGGAGGCCATTAAGAACAATTGTGATTCATGGGAAAAGGTCAAAATATCAACATGAGCAGGAGTTTGGAAGAAGTTGATTCCAACTTTCATGGATGGCATTGACGGGATTAAGACTTCAGTAAAGGAAGTGACTGCTTATGCGACAGAAACAGCAGGAGAAGCTGGATTACAAGTGGAGTTTAGGGGTGTGACTGGCTGCAATTTCAGGATAAAACTTACAGGTGAGAAGTTGCTTCTTAGAGGTGAGCAAAGAAAGTGGCTTCTTGAGATGAAACCTACACCTGGTTAAGATGCTGTGTGAGGATTGTTGTTACAACAAGCATTTAGAAAATTACAGAAACTTAGTGGATAAAGCAGCAGTAGGGTTTGAGAGGATTGAATCTGATTTTTAAAGAAGTTCTACGGTGGGTCAAGAGCTATCAAGCAGCATCCCGTACTACAAAGAAATCCTTTGTGAAAGGAAGAGTCAATTGATGTGGCAAAGTTCATTGTTGTCTTATTTTGAGAAATTGCCACATTTACTGCAACATTCAGGAACCACCACTTTAATCGGTCAAAAGCCGTCAACATCAAGGCAAAAAGACTTCAACTTGTTGAAAGCTGACATACATGGTGGTTAGCATTTTTTAGCAATAAAGTATTCTTAAGATATGTATATTTTTTAGACAAAGTGCTGTTACACACTTAATAGACTACAGTATACTGTAGACATAATTTTTATAAGCATTGGAAATGAAAAAATTCATTTGACTCATTTTTTTGTAGTGGTCTAGAACTGAACCTGCAATACACCCGAGTATGCATGTGCTATTATAATTTAAGGCAATTTAGCTTAATTTACCACTTGATCTTACAATGCTTAATTAGGATATATATATATATTCTTATATTAATTTATTTCTGAAGGAAAATAATTTTTGCTCAACTATGGTAATGTTCTCTTTTGTTCTGACAAAGAAAAGAAAAAAAAAGGAAGAGAGAGGGAGGGAGGAAGAAGGAAACAAATGTGAAAGTTGGGTCAATGAAACGACTTGAAAATGTACTAGATTTCATTGTATATCATTAGCCTCATATTTGTGCAAATGAAAAATTTGTTACTAAAATATTTCCCAAAGTGAACAAAACAAGAGAGAGAGAGAGAGAAAAGAAAAAGAAAGAAAGAAAGAAAGAAAGAAAGAAAGAAAGAAAGAAAAAAGAAAAAGAAGAAAAGAGAAAAAAGAAGAAAATAAGGAAAGAAAGAAGAAAGAAAGAAAGAAAGAAAGAAAGAAAGAAAGAAAGAAAGAAAGAAAGAAAGAAAAGGAGGGGTAGAAATCTATTTGTGCCTGTAATTCCATCAGGAAAGTCAAAGCACTGAGCTAACTGGAGCCAAGGATAACAAATTGATGTGGCAATCTCAAAATTTAAGATATACACTTCTAAGCCTCATAATGCAGAACTATTTGTTTATTTGCTGCCTTCATCACTGTTAGGATTTATCTTTTTCTCTTCTTTGTTTTTGTTTTGTTTTGTTTTGTTTTTGCTCCCCTTCTGAAAGGGAACAGGAACTTCACTCTTGAATTGCCTTCCTCCAAGGAGCCAAAATATATTCTCAGAATTTTCTGGGGGACTCCTGGTTGCTAGAACAAGAATAAAATCCAGCAAATGGATTTATCAATTGCTACAAAAATAAAAATATAGATGTTTATAAGCTTAATAGCCACTACAATATTAGCGCCACTCCCTTCATCATATTAATCACATATAATCAACTTTATTGCAATAACCATCTTAGTTCCAAAGCCAAAAGAACTTAATAAAATGGCCTTATATTTTTAACAGATAAATATGCAGTATAGCTGCATTTACACTTGATTGAAAGCTACACTGAATTATATGCCATTCTTTGGAGAGAATTTTACTTTTAGATTTATTTTTTGGAAAAAATCAAACAGCTGCTTTTAGTTTAAATTGTTTATTCTTGCTAAAAGCGATGGCAGTCCAGAAACATTTTTCTATCAAGGTTTATCTCCACTTGTTAAAGTGTAGATAAGAGACTGCCAGATTTTCTGCTTCAAAAGAGATAAGAACAAATGTAACCACAGACACTGCTCATTTATCACTAGCATGTATGGTTTTACAGAACAAAGTAAAAATGTGTCTATCTTTGCTTAGAAAGAGGATACATTTGAATTAGACCAAGGAAACATCAGATATTTAATTTCAAAAGATAGTGGCACAGTTTTTGTACAAGATGAGAGAATAATTCATAACTAATACAATAATGAAATTTTAAAGATAAAGTTGATAAATTAGTTTTGAACTTCACGATACTCAGGTGTTAAGGATTTTTGGAGAAGACTGAATGTTTTAAAACAGTCACTTATTTCTTTCTATTGCTCAGGAGTAAAGTATAGTGTTTTTTTACACAAGAAGATGGCAAATATTTTTGATATCAACATGGTATCCTTTTTTCTCAGCCTTTTATAAGCACTTAAATAAATTACTGAAAACTATTAACTATTAAAGACAAAATAATTCTTGGGAATTATTGTGCATATGATACAGTCTAGGCATGATGTTAAGCACAGAGGATTAAAAGACAGTAAATTAAAAATTCCAGAGGGAGAGGATATTTAAAAAAATAAGAATGTAGTAAGATAAGGATTATGGGAGAAAAATGAGTGATCAATTTCTGGATAAGGCAAGATTCATGGAGAGGAGAACATTAAATCTGAGACTTGGAAAATAATCAGGATTTCAACAAATAATAAGAAAAGGAAAGGCATTCTATTTAAGGGATATGACCAAAGTCACTGAATCATTATATATATATATATATAATAAATATATATATTTAGAGAGAGAGAGAGAGTTTGGGGACATGAATCTAATATGACTTTTACCAAATGCTGACAAGATCTGGTAGAAAACAATGTAGAAGATAGAGTTTTGGGCCAGGTAATGACGATAACTTAACTGAACCTTTGGCACTGTAGCATGATAAATTTCTATCATAGCAAATAGGTCACTATGGTAAAATATCGTCCGGTAACCAAGGGAAAAAAAGGCAGATAAAATGACTGGAGAGATATGTATATATACATATATATATATATATATATATAGAGAGAGAGAGAGAGAGAGAGAGAGAGAGAGAGAGAGAGAGAACAAACTGAGAAGGGTTTGCACATCACATCATACTAAAAAACTTGTATTTAACTTCAATCCATGAAAGACCACTGAATTTAAACTAGGAAATAACCCTATGATATCCATCATCAGGAAATTGCTGTGATGCTGTGGAGTATAAGAATGTGAAGGAATTGAATTGGACAAGACCAAGGGAATGTTATTTTGGTCTTCTCCTCACTCTTCTTCCCCCTTTTAGTAAAATCACTTTTTTTCTGATTCTGGGAGTGAGGAGCATTCTCTCCTACCTTGGCTCATTTAATGATAGTATCCTTTATCTCTGGCTACAGTGAAAGGACCAGAGAGAGGTATATATGCTTTTGCAAAGAAATTTGGGCTTACCCCTAGATTATTATTATTGTTTTATCTGTTGCTGTTAGGGAAGAATTTACTTTCATCATAAGGACAAAACACTTACAACCTTGGAACAGCCCTTATGGAAATAGCTGCCCGAAAATTAGAGATTAGAGATCAAGAGAAAGAGAGGGCCTGATTCCTAATAGAGCTATATCTTCATAACCAATCTTCTCTAAAAACAGCCCCATTCCATCTCTCAATTTTGTTTATGTGAGTATAGTAGATGGAGTGTGAAACTGGCACCCATTCTTCCTCTGCCTTTACCTGTGGCCTTTGCAATGTGAATACTCAGCCTCTTTCATTAGGAAGTGAGTCTATCCTCCCCCCCCCCCCCCCCGCCCCTTTGAACTGGAATAGCCTTGTGACTTGCCTTGGCCAATGGAATAAGGTGGAAGTGACAGTCTGCTAATTTTGAATCTGGGCATCAAGAGGCATAGGGCAAGTCATTCTCTTGAAACCCTGCCATTCCCATGAGAACAAACCCAGAGCAATCTGCTAAAAGGTTAAGAGATCACATGGACAAGAGCTGAGCCAGCCTTGCTGGTTGGTAGCCAACCTGCCAGCCTACCTCAGAAACACAAGCTAGCTCAGAAACACAAGCTAGCCCAGCCAAACCCAGTTCATATCAGTAGAACTGCTCACCTAACTCAGACTTCAGAGCAAAATGCATTTTAGTCTTACATTCCATTGTGATTTTATGGTTGTTTCTGATACAGCATTATTGTGGCAGTACATAATTAATATGATAAGCTAATAAAGTTCCCTTTTTCAATAAGTTAACTGAATTTGAGATTCTGATATGACTAAACGAGCCCAAATATAACTAAGAAGGCATTTTTTTTTTGATTCTGAAAATAATTTTATAAGAAGGCATTTTGATACCTAGAAAAAAGTTCAACACTAAAACACTATGGAGTGCACAAGATATTAATATTAACAACCAATCTGTTAGGTAATACAATTGGATATGGTTTGGGACAAAAGGGGCATTTATTAAAAATGAGGCTAAGATTTCAACCTAGAAAAAAATCGGGCAATCTGTAATTAAAATGGAGAATAAAGAAGCAGAGCAGATAAGTATGGCCTGGAAAAAAACATAATTTAGGTATATTGTATCTGATGTCATAATGGACAGAAAAGCAGAAGTGAGGACAAGAGTAAACATTTAATGTTTCAAAGGACTATGGGAAGGTCAAATTCAATGGAGTCTGAGGTGAAGTCATTGGGCTTGAAAATTAGGAAGGCATGGTTGAATTTTCTAAGAACAATTTCAATGAAAAAATAAAGTCAAAATGTAAGAAAAAGAATAATCTGTTTAAATCATCAACAGTTATCATCATATTCTATATATCTACACATAGATTTTTTGAAAGGCAGGATACACATGCATTTTCTTATTAATTAATCATTTAACATATATTTATTGCTTGTCTTTTGTCATGTTTTTAACTAGGGTTGGAAATAGTCTCTGATCATATTCTAGTGAAGGAGACAGCATGTGTACATATACATGAAGAATACAAAAAATGATAAAGGAAAACATTAAATATTATAAAATGCCAGATTATCAGAGTTAGAAATAACCAACTATACCTTTCATAAGGCTTTTAGAAAGATAATATGCAAATTGTTTTTCTTGGAGATTTTATTTATTTATTTGTTTGTTTGTTTGTTTAGGAGAGCATGAAAAGGAGGAGAGGGAAAGAGAGAGAGATAATCTCAAGCAGGCTGTGTTGAGCGCAGAGCTCATGACCCTGAGATCAAGACCTGAGCCAAAATCAAGAGTCAGAATCTTAGAAGCATAACAGACTGAGCCATCTGGGTACCCTACATGTAAATTGGTGTTTGAAGTATGAATATAGATTCTCCATTTGAATAAGCAAAATGATCACCCAGGCAAAACAGACAAGCAAAAAAAAACAAACCAAAACAGAACAAAAACCAATTTCCCTGAAAGAATAGTTGTCAAATTACAGGGGATATAATCAAGGAATTTAATTATCTTCATTTTTCAAGAACACAAATTGTGCTGTGAAAGTTGTAATCAATGAGGGCAGGGACAAAAACAATGAGGTAAGTAACAAAAGCAGATCATGGAGAGTTTACACATTCCTAAGATTGAGAGTTGTTCTATAAAGAGTCTTAGGAGTGGAGGATACCTAAGGCAGGCGGCTACAGGATTAGAATTTTGTTTAGAAAGGTAACGCAGAGGACAGTATGAAAAGAAGTAGAGAATAAGGCTGGACTAAAAGAGAGACAGTCCAGGTAACATTTTTCAAATGTGAGTCATTCCCACAAGTCATCAGAATGCTTTGTATATCAACAAATTACGTACATATGTCTCAACCTAATGCTTTGTTTTATATCAACTTGCTTTAAAATTCAAGCCTATTCAGGGCAGCCTGGGTGGCTCAGCGGTTTAGAGCCACCTTTAGCCCAGGGCATGATCTTAGAGGCCTGGGATCGAGTCCCACGTCGGGCTCCCTGCATGGAGCCTGCTTCTTCCTCTGCCTGTGTCTCTGCGTGTGTGTGTGTGTGTGTGTGTGTGTGTGTGTGTGATAAATAAATAGAATCTTTAAAAAGAAATCAAGCCTATTCATCCAGAATGAAAATTTGTTACCTTAAAATAAAGAATTACAAACTAAAAATATAAAATAACTAGCTTAAGTTTTGTGATTTATTCTTACATACCATGTAAAATAACCTTCTGTACTACTAGTGGCACCTGAACAACTTGGAAAACAATACCCTGTGTCATTATCAATCATAACAACAACAAAAAAAAGATAGACACTAAAAGAGAGAATCACCAAGGCCTGGAACTAATTGGGAAATGGTGGTAAAATTAGCTAACTTTATGTTGGACACTTTATATATCCTGAACACAATTGTGAGCACTTCACGCTATGAGGATTTTATTACTGTCCCCCATTTTATGAAATTATAGGTGGGAAGTGATCCATAGAGTCTAGTAGGATGGTAGTCAATTTCTCATACTATTGGTTTTCTCTAAAGACTCAGGTAGATAAAATAAAGAAAAAATCAGTATCACTGTGAATAAGCCAACATTTATTAGGCACTTTTATATTATTATTAGATATTTTAATGGGATTTCGATGATATTAGGGACATTAAGCTTAGGCACAAAGAAATAAACATATTCTCATAAAAACTAACCCCTTTTTTTCCACTACTACTATGTGCATTTCCCTGTGGAATTATTCTTTAAAAATGACAACAAAGTGAGGATTAAAGTGCCCATTGAAACACGATTCCATTATCCCAAGGGATAACTGCTGAAACTGAGTTGGAATGTATCACTTGGGCATACACTCTCCCTTCTTCCTACCTATGGTTTTTTCCCCTCATCCATTTGATAAATAGATACAGGGTACCTACGCTGTGGGAAATACTAGAATTACAGGATTGAACATACACCTCTCTACCTCCTGGAGTTTACATCTTATTGCTAGAATAGAGGCAATTAACAATTAAGTTAGATTTTTAGTATGTTTGTGATCATAAGTGGTATGTGGTAATAAATAAAGCAGGGGAAAACAATAGGGAGAGCCAGAAGGATGGAAATAGGGTTTGTAATAGGGTAGGCAAAGAGAAGTTCTCATTGAGAGCTTTGTACTTTAACAAAGACCTGAGATCATGAAATAACTGAAGTGAAAGTATTCTTTGCAGAGGTAAAGAGAGAGCTGGAAGGCTCAGCTGGGATCTTGGCTTACGAAGAGGAAGAGAAGGATCCAATGACAACCACCCTTAAGTTCTAGTGAGTCCACGTGCTGGTTAATGTGATTTGTGAGAACCTGAACTCTGAGCAGTCAGGCCAGCAATAAGCTCCTCATTGAGGAAGACCATAAATGGGTTTAACAGAAGAAAGCATGGCATGAGAAAAGGGCAAACGTTCTCCCAATGCCAGTTTTCAGTTATGAATGATGAATAGAAGACCTTTTTACACATAACTCAAGTGCATGTCAGATCATGTTCAAAGGATCTCTTTTCCAAGCTGATGCGCCTGCGTTATCATCATGTATGCATCTACCTCACTTAATTCATTGCTGAAAGAAAGCCAATACTATGCTTAAACACAACCTAGTCGTTCTGGAATAACTGGACGTTTAGCAGCATAATAAGGTAGCTAATCAGTATTTTGTTAGAGCTCACTCATGTAAATATAACTTATTTTTAATGAAATATTTGACTTTCAGTTTATGGAAATAGCATGTCTTTGGAAAATAATTTTATGATGGTATAAATATGATTCCAAAGTAAAGTTTCTCATCAGTGGAAGGCAAACCCCAAATACAAGATATTATTGCAAGGAATTTCTTGTATCTCCCATTGGAAAGACTTTGTTTCTAAAATCATTAGAAGAAGACGCTTGTAAAATGAATCAGAAGCCCCTCAAGTGTCAGCGAGATCCAATAAAGAGACACTAGCATGACTTTCCAATGTCAACTTCACCAGAAAGAAAAGATTATAAGTAAATAAGGTATGGCTCTCATGAAGCTACAAGAGGTTCTGTTGCCTTTAAAAAGAGGTCAGAGGAGTCTTCCCTCCCGTCTTCTTCTTGTGGCCAACAAAGCAATAGATGTGACTTGGACCTAAAATTATAGTAAACTCTGCAATATCTGTTTGCTTCTTTGAAGCAAAGAAGTACAGTTGCTGTACAGTGAAGAGATGTCTCTCCTGCATTCTCATCTTCTGCATATCAGCTCTGGAGGGGAAGAGGCCACAAAACTGATAAGCTTTAGAGCATAATAACATCGTCCCACAAGGTACAAAAATACCCTCCCCACAAAGTTGCAGATTTGTATTAAAGCCGATGGATATTCTCTCTGTAGATCCAATAATTTTTAATTCTATGGTCAGGGTTGGTGTATATCCTTTAAGTAAGTGTTTTACGATATTTATTTAGCTAGACAGCGGGAAAGACAAACCAAAGCCTCAAACCCAAATCTTACTTTCCAAAAGTTTGTGTTCTAGTGGAAGTAAAAACATAATTGTGCTATATTATGATATGTATTGTAGTAAAGGCATGTCCAGATTGCTCTAGTAGCTCATAGTAGAAAGCAATTATTCTATGAGGAATCCAGGAGGGCTTTTCAGAGGTGGTGACAATTTAATGGGATATGAATATGAACGTGAATTCAACATTTGTAGAATTGGGTAGCAACTAAGAAAGCATATGCAAAGCTGTGAAACAATGTGTCTGGTTTGAATGAAAATTAGGTCTGCATAACTGTGATATGGGGAAGCGGGGGACAAAAGTTTGGTTTTTAAACATTGTTGATGATTTAAGACTAGGTCCTTTAGAGAGTTTGAAGCCACTGTGGTTCTTAAGTAGGATTACAAAACTTTAGGTTTAGAAAGATAAATCGTGGAGTGATGTAAAACACAGTATGCATGACATACACTTAAAGAGTGACATTAAATGGTTTAATGGAAAGATTAAAGGCAATGTATTTACACAGCCAGGCTCAGATATTTTAGCAATCATTTATCACCTTTATTTTTTAACTGTTAGAACCACCCTTCCCTCCGTTTTGTAAAATGTAAAATGATAATATATTATTACATATCATATAACATGTATCATTATATCAATTTTGTATAATGATAATATATCTAACTTGTGTGATAGTTAAACAAAGTTCACATGGTAGGTATTCAAGAAATGTTTTACCACCAATTTCTTTTTAAGATTTTAATTGTTTATTCATGAGAGAGAGAGTGAGAGAGAGAGAGAGGCAGAGACACAGGCAGAGGGAGAAGCAGGCTCCATGCAGGGAGCCCAATGTGGGACTCGATCCCGGGACAACTCCTTTATAGGGTTGTTACGAAAATAAAAAATAATTTATACATTTATACATTTAAAGTTCCCAGTATTGACCCTGGCACATATGAGACACACTGTTTCATTTCCCTTTCTCTTTATATTTAAATTGAAATGAGTGTTTCTTGATGTCTGTTTTAGAAGAAAAGGCAAAAAAAAAAAAAAATCTCATTTTGAAAATGCCATAAGGATATCTCAGGAATTAAGTAGTATGATTTTAAAAAGTGACAAAAATAAAGTTATGTGATATCCATTCACACACAAAAATAATAGTTTTCAAATGAAATGCTGACCTCTGTATGCACTACTAAAATATAGAATGATTTCAGATATGAGGGAGTGAAATGGCCTGTGAAGACGCTCATGGAAAGATGCACATGATACAGTGTTGAACACACAAAACAAATTATAAAATAATATGGACAGGCTGATCAAATTTTAGAAACAAATATACATTATTACAAATAGAATACTATTGGAAAGATATATGCCAGACCATTGATATTTCTATGATGATGTGTTACTTTCCATGTGAGCTTATGCTGTTCTGCGTGCTTTGCATTTTTTATAGTTCTAGGCATGTATCACATTTTTATTATACACACAAAACGTCATCATGCACAGACACAGAGCCCTCAACAAGCTATTTGTTTATTGTGCACTGAGATAATACCCAAAGACAGCATTAAAGAACAAAATGCCAAGTCCTTTTATGCAGTGACCCAGCTCACAAAAATGCAAAGGGGAAGTGGTGGCTTTACCTTAATGAAGATAAAGCTGCGGCTGAGAAAGCGCAGGGGAGGGTAATTGAGGAGACGGGCAGAGGGGCCTCGGCTCCTGTGAGCTCCTGACTCCCAGCCTGCAGCCCAGCCTGCAGCAGGCCAGCAGAGGCGATCCGGGAGGCTTCCAGCTCAGTAAATAAAGATAAATCTCACCCTTTATCCTACACGGAATGAGAAGCAGAGGGGCTCAGGGACGGAGGTGATAAATAGCATAAAACTAAACTTCAGCATATGGAACCCACAGCCACTCAGAGACTTTTCAGAGAACCCAGCTAGAATTAAGAGAGTTTGTGCCATTTTCAAGCGATAAATTGAAAATATAAGATTTTGAAATGGATTAATAGGGAGTCATAAAAAGTTTTATTCTAAGTTGCACACACAAAAAAGTAGGCAATCGTTAAGGGGAAAATGCTATTTTTTACGTAGAGGAGATCTCAGATTTTCTCTTTTTAACACTTGGTGAACATTTTGCATTCGCATATGTTATGTTTTCTGCTTAGATAAGCCCAAGGCTGAGAGAGAGCATTTGGAAAAACACAAACTTAAATTACCTGCTAATTCAACACATCATGTTTAATTTATTTTCTCCTTCAACTAAATCTTGGTCTTCTCAGATCAACCATAACACTACCAGCCAATCCCACTGCCTCTTTTTTTATCTGTATTAAATGTGGGTGCAGGCACATACAACTTAGTAAAGTGGCAAGAATAATTTAAAGTCATTTATCCATGGGGATCCCTGGGTAGCTCAGCGGTTTAGTGCCTGCCTTGGCCCAGGGCGTGATCCTGGGGTCCTGGGATCGAGTCCCATGTCAGGCTCCCTACGTGGAGCCTGCTTCTCCCTCTGCCTGTGTCTCTGCCTCTCTCTGTGTCTCTTATGAATAAATAAATAAATAATAAAATCTTAAAAAATAAATAAAGTCATTAATCCATTATCTTGTGATTATAGATGTTGCCATTTTGATTTCTTGCCATCCTACAGTTTCCTCTTTCACTTTTATTTTCACAGTAAGCACAAGTATTTTATATGTAACCTGAGCAATGTGACTTATTTTGATGGCCGTAAAATGTATGTGAGTTTATACCCATGTCATTGTAAAGCTGGATATCTATATTTTGCAGTGTTTACATCTTATAAAATTGCTTTGATAAACATATTTGCATGCTTTTTTTTCTCTGTTTATATAATTGTTTCCTTAACACTAGATGAATTAGCCTGCTTGGCCACACTCTCAAGAATCAGTATAATACAGTATAATACTCTCAAGAATCAGAATAATAATACTTAAAATAAATAAACCCCTGAAGCCACTCACTCTTCCCTAAACCAGACATGATTATAGATTGAGTGGCAGGTCAATTTTCAATCAACGTGTCTTCATTTGAAGCGTCTGCCGGTCTGAATTTTAATTTTGGTTCATACGTGAAAGCACCATTTTTTTTTCCATTCCACAGAATCTTTTTTTCCATCTCTGCTGTCATAGAATCTTAAAGCATATTGTGTGTTAGTACTTACTGACCTTCATATAGGATTTATAGTGTGTCTTAGTTGTAATCCTCAGAAGCATAATTATATCAGTCAAGATAGGCTAGGTTATAGTAATGGCATGGTAATAGACAACACTAATATTCTAGTGGTTTCTGAGACAAAAAAAGAGCTTTATTTCTTTTCACCCCACATATCCACTGCTAGTGGGGAGGGCATGGAAAGGGCTATCTTCAGGGGTTGACACACTGCTACCAAAATATATGAAGCCAGAAAACCAGCTACTAGGGATGTTCCAATGACACTGAAGTTTTCATATAGTGTGGATGGAAGCTTAAATTCATGCAACCCTATTTTAAAGGTAATTCAATTACATGTGTAAAGAGCTTCAGAAATTGTCATGTCAATAATCCTAATCCAGTTTTAAATAAATGGAGATTTCGACCTATTTGGTGGATCTGTTTGTTTCAGTGAAATAGTTGGAACTTTTTCTTCCCCAAATTGGGAAAGTGTCTTTTAAACAGTATGATTTAAATTTTGTTGTATGAAGTATATGGAATTCATTCAAGGAGTCCAAAGGGCCGTCAAAGTAAGAGACAGTCCCTGTGGTAGGTCATGTTATTACTCACGGATGTTCCCTCCCCCTCCCCCTCCCTAAAGAAGGATTACCCTGTCTGTCTCACAGATGCGGACTTGGCCACATGGCACACACTCTTCAATGAGCTGAACACAGAAGTGAGATGTGTTGCCTCTGGGCAGCAGCTTGAAGTCCCTTCTGCAACGATGACTGGCCGTGGGCCCGACTGAGGCTCTTCCATCAAGCTGAGTAAGCAGGGCTCCCTAGTACATTTAGAAAAGAAACACCGAAAAAGCAAACTCCTAACCAAGGCCTACAAAGCTCTCCCTGTATGATCTGGCTCCTGTCGCTCTCTGGCCCTCATCTCCTACTACCCTTCAACTCTTCTCCAGACTCCAGGCCTCTGTGTGGCCTTCGTTCACCATGCACCTGCCACTCCATGTCATTTATTCGCACTTCTCTACCCATAAAGCATGTTTGTTTTTTCCCCTTGTTATGTTTTCTGTCTCCACTCAAATATCCTCTTTAAGAAGGAAGAGGTCTTCCCTGATCGTAGATCTAAAACCTCAGGCTATTCTTCTGATTCATCTCCCTACGCCTTTGATTTCACTTCTAAAGCCGCCGTTTTTATATTTTTAGAATTTCTGTCTTGTTTACTGCCTGAATGATTCACTGTTATGTTCTTATTGCTTAGAAAAGTACCTGACACATAACATCTGTTCAATAAATATGTGCAGGTTAAATTAATTAACAAATATTATAACTTAGAGCAGGGCCAAGTTTTACATTCTTCAATAAATGGCTTGTTGTCTTGCTGCAAGGAATAAATATCAAGTGGAAAATGAATTAACCCCTTGAATTATCTATTGAAAAGCCAGGAATGCAGAACGTATGAAGACAGCAGCAACCCTAGCGCATCTGTCAGGAGAGATGCTTAGCTATTTCATGCTGATATTATGACAATGTGAATGAAGCACATGTCACTGCAGAGCAAGAGAGAAATCTGTGGTAAAGAGCACAAGTTGGATGCAGTTACTTCATAGTTGCCACCACACCTGGTTTTTCACATTCTGTTAACTCGTAGGTATAATGAAGATATATAGATTATCCTGAAGATGACATTAGAAATCTATATTCATTTCTTAGTATAGTGGCATATAGAAAGCGCTCAAAAACTACTAGCTGTTATATATTTAATAAATATGTTTTAAGTTGTGGGTGTGTAACACATCATTCTTTGGAAGTAGATTCACTTTAATCATAAATATTCTTTAAATGAAGTATCTACTTAATAATGAAAAAGTACGGGGCACCCAGGTGGCTCAACGGTTGAGCATCTGCCTTTGGCTCACGACATGATCCTGGGGTCCTGGGATCGAGTCCCGCATCGGGCGGGGAGCCTGCTTCTCCCACTGCCCGTGTCTCTGCCTCTCTCCCTGTGTCTTGTGGATGAATAATAAAATCTTTTTAAAAATAATGAAAATGTAGACATTACATTATATATACACTGTGAGTTGAGAATTTGGCCATTGTAAAATAAAGTCCCCTTTCTCATAAGTACATAAAATCCATATAAGAAATTCCTCTGGAATATCAGGCTTTAGTGGTATTTTTTATGTACTGCATTCTTTATCACAAGAATATAAATATGTTTAAATCAATTTGAAGCACTTATAGAACATGCCTAAAAAGTACTGTTCCACTTTCTGTCCTGCATTAGACCAACTCTTTCATAACTATCCAGTAGATCATTGACTCCCGTGAGTATTTCCTGAAGTACTCATGTGAGATAAATAGAATTTTGTCTTCCTAATTTCAACAAGATATTATTTTGATTTTTTTCTTGTCTTCTTTAAAACTCATTGGTAGATTGTATATTTTATACCCACAAAGTATACAAAATTGGTTACAATATGAGCATATGTAACAACAAGTAAAATATATTTAAATAGCAGGAAAGAGGAAGAAAGAAATGATGGAGGGCCCCTTCCCTTTAATAACGTCCCCCCCCCACCCCCCGCAGTTCCTTGGCCATAACTCAGTCACATGGCAAATGGAGCTGAAAGGGTCACTGGATTACATGGTGCCTCGGGCTCCTCGGGCCCAGCTAAGTACTAGGGATATTCCTACGCCATGGTCTGGACCACGGCAGCCATCCTTGCAAAGGGACTTAAATCCATTACAAAATGGGTTTGGGGGAGCACTAGCAAACTCTGTGATAAAGGAGATTTACTCTTCTGAAGAAGATCTTTAAGTCTTTTTTCCCCCTTCTTACCAACTATTCAAAATTGTTCCAACTTTGAGGAGAATACTTAGCATGTAGCATCACCCTGTCATTTCAACAAAATGCTACTAGCACTAGGTGAGTTAGAGAATTACATCAATACTTACTTTAAGTGTGTATTGTAGTGATACTAGTTTGTTATCTCTCCACCCTGTTGCTACAGGGAAAATAGGTTCTTTAAGGATATCCATCTAAAAACAGATGGAACAGATCTAGAGCAGTGTTTTGCTCCCAGACAATGAGGCTGGCAGGAACTGAACAAGAATGTGGGATCCAGCCAGCCAGCTGGTTGGGATAAAGGCCAAAAAGAGGTTACACCTAGGGTCAAACTCAAAAACTTAAGTAGAACATAGCAGAGAGTGGAGATGGGAGGCAGAACGATTTCAGGAAGACAGAAGATTCATGACAAAGTTATTGAGGCAAGAGACAAAGGAACAAATGAAAAGAAACAAACATTAAAACAAAACAAATCCCTTTCTTTCAAGCCGCTAACATGCTATCTTTTTGTCTGAAATGCAGTTAGCACGGAGGAAGGGGGGGAGATGCACTGAGTGAGCTCTGAAGTCACTAAGTGGTTTGGGGTCTGTATCCCGGCAGATGGAGAGCCAAAGAATGACTGTAGGCATGGGCTGCGTGTGCCTTATGTCTCTTTTATGTAGATCATTAAAACAGCACAGACGATGATGGTTTAAAGGAGAACAAATGTGAATTTGGCACTTTAGGATACTGTAATGGTCGAGAGACATCAGGAGGGCTTTACCTGAGCAAAAGGAGGTTAAAAAAGAAGAGGAATAATGATTTTTCAAGGCATAATTAGGTGTCAAAATCAGAAGACCTGGCTGGCTGAGCTGTGGGGAAGTGAGAGACGGATGGGGTGGACCGTGGCTCTCACTCTAGTTTCAGGGGTTTGCAGGTGATACTGCCACAACTGGAATACGAAACAGAAAATATTAGAGGAGAATCAGGTTTGGAGGGAAGCCACATTTCCAAACACATTCTGAGTTTGGAAAATAACATTTGAAGTACCCATTGGACCTCCAGGTGGAGAGGTGCACAGAGTGCTTGTCTTCCTGAGTAAAACCCAGGAGAGGATTCAGGACTCTAGATACACTAACCTCCAAGCATAACACTGTAAGAAAGGTCCAGAAAATTCAACTGACTAAAATGCATGCCACATTATTGTGTGGTTAATAAAAACAACATTTTTTTTCAGTTTGTCTTTGCTTAAAAAAACACACACATGAAAGTCAAGTTTTTGCAACTGCATTTTTAACTCGAGGCTGAAGGGATAAAGCTTCAAATGAGCAGAGGCCACATTAACAGTCCTTCCTCTTGCCCATCAAAACGATTCGTGAAGGAAAGACACTGCAGTTTGCAGACGGGAGCACTGGACTAAGGTGGGCTTTTCATTTTGTTTTAGGACATGCGAATGTCCTGCGGATGCTGATGGTATTCCAGGGCACGTAGAGACAGAGTTTAAAGGTTCAAACTGATGAGTGAAGGTGGCTGAGGGCTCTATGGATCATGTGTATAACAGCAGGAACTAGACTACTATTAAATAAGCTCTTAAACCCGTGTGTGACCTTATCTTTAGGAAACTTAGAGCTAGACTTTCGAAGTCACAGGTTGTACAACCACAGGACACCCCTGGCCCGAACTGAGGAACTGGAAGCAATTCTAATCTGCAACAGAAAAAGATGCTTATTTCCTCCCTCGCCGTCCGGTCCGAAGCGGCGGCGGATCTTCGGCGGAGTCGGCGGCGGCGGATGGCTGCGGCAGGTGGAGGCGGCAAGGGGAATCTTCTTTTTTCTTCTTATTCGGAGGATGCAGGACTGGGTGAGGTATTGGCGGCATGGTCTATTTGAGGGCGTTGCTGTCTCGTCTTGGTTGTTTTATTCGTTTTCATTCATTCGTTCTTCTTTCTTCTTTCTTCTTCATTCATTCATTCTTCTTTTCTTCTTTTTCTTCTTCCTTCTTCTTCTTCTTCCTTCTTTCTTTCTTCTTCTTCTTCTTCTTCTTCTTCTTCTTCTTCTTTCTTTCTTCTTCTTCTTCTTCTCTTTCTTCTCTTTTCAGAAGCAATCTTCTAAAGCTGCTTTAAGAAATAGAATCACCTCTCTGGGTGAGGAGCTCTCGCAGATTCCTGAGTTGGTTAGCCCCAGCAGGTTTACTTCCCCACCACTTGGGAAGGATGGTCCCACAGTCATTCCATTTTTGTGAGAAAATTAATCCCCCAGCTTGTCCTTAGAAGGCTTCTTCCCACCAGGGATGGGATCACATCACAAACTGTGCTGGGGAAGGAAGCCAAATGACCTCCGCATTGGCTCACTCCCTGTGAAGGGTCTTAGAACTCTACCTGGGACCCCCTCTCTACCAGGCCTTCGTCCACATGCCCTTAGGCAAGAAAGTAAGTTAGACCTCCCTTTTGCTCGGGCAGTATTTTAAGGTTTTCTTTTTAACTCTTCTTTTAAAATTCTTTTTAAGTACTACAGTTCTTCTGAGGTTTTGACTATTATGTTTTTTATATTTACGATCTCAGTTTCAAACTAAGTAAATGATAAAATCAAGGTGTTGAATTAAAAAAGGAGTGCATTTATTTCCAGCACTGGCGGTACCTCTAGCTGTGTGACTGGGCAAGATAATTCACTTTTCTCTTCCTTTTTTTTTTCCTCTGTAAATCAAAGGCGTGATTTCTAGCATGTCTTTGGAGCTCTCAACGTTTCTTATTCCATGTAATATAATGCAAAGATAAATATGTAAATCATGTTTTTTTTTTTTTCTGGGACTGCAGTGGTCCTATGTAAAAGATTATAAATGGCCTTTGAAGGTGTTTCCCTCTTTCATAAAACACCCCCGGGATATCTACAATAAAGGACAGGCACTATTCTTTTTTTTTTTTTTTTTTTTTTGCTTCAGAATAGGTTCTGGGCTTTTTCTTCCCCACATGGGTGCCTTTGAATTCTTACCATACCTGTTTCTCTGAAGTTCTTACTATTTCTATCTCATAGGCATGTTGCTTTTCTTTGTCAATAGCTATATCCCCTCCCCCATCAAAGATAAAGAAGCT
Source organism: Canis lupus familiaris (assembly GCF_011100685.1). Lineage (NCBI taxonomy): Eukaryota > Metazoa > Chordata > Mammalia > Carnivora > Canidae > Canis > Canis lupus. The sequence goes on from NC_049239.1 coordinate 21,597,666, forward strand.
TCCCCTTCTAAACTAGCCGCCTTACCTTCAAACTTCAATTCCATAGTAATTAGTATTGCAAGCAACTCATACTTTAGCCATTCATATTTGAAGGTGATAAAGCCATGGTCCTCTAATTGATGCCTCACAGAACTCTGGGCCAGGCGTACTTGAAAAACAGTTTGACCTCTGAATAGCTTCTTGCTCATATCCTGCACAGATGATAGCAACGTTTTCTTGTTTAAATAAGAGTTTCCCCTTTTAGCCTACTTTTTGGGAAAATAATTAAGTTAAATGTTCATTCAACATAATGGAAGGAAAGGGTCAAGCAGATTTAATATTAAAAATAAGCCCCAAGTGTGTTCATATTACAAATTATTTGAACACTTCCTTTTCTCTAAAGTGGATATAGTTGTAGAACTTGCCTATGTAACATTGTAATAATGATTAAATGAGATAAAACAGAGCCTGGCAAATAGAAAGCACTGAATAAGCATTATGTATTATTATTAGATCATCTTCAAATATAATTAAAAGCTTATGATGATAAAACACTGATCAGTCTTGTGCTAGCAAAAGAAACCTTTATAATTTCATCTCAAATAATTGCTCATGTTCTCTCTGTTTGAGAAGTTGTGTTATTCTCCTGATGATAAATGTATAAACCTCTCTGAATCTACTAAAAGTGTTATGAGATTCTTGAGAATGTAACGAAGAAAGGGCAGGATTTAAAAGATTAGGAACCTGGAAAAACTGAACCAAGAAAGGGGAAGATAAAAGAAAAGTAACTCTAAACTTAGTTAAACAAATAGTAATGCAATGATGGAAGTGTTCAAAAAAAGAAAAATAATATTCAAATTGGCAGACTTTAAGACTACAGCAATATAGAAGGATTAAGAAAAGATGAGACAAAAAGCTCTGCAAAATCTGGTATGTTCCAGAAGCTCTTTGCTCTTCTCAGATACGATTTCATGTTCTTGTTTTGTGTTTGTCTCCCACACTTCTCTGTATTTATAATGAGGGTAGGGGCCCAGTTTTATTTATTCACTATTATACTTCCAGTGACTAGCACATAGTAAATGATCAATAAACATTTGCTCACATAATACAAAAGTGTATGACGAAAGCTAGTAGAAACCACCTCCCTGACACTACCATGAAAGGACTTTGAAGATACTACTATTGTAATAGTAAATAAAATTTAGAGATGTATATGTCATTATATTTTGGAACTGATCAGAGGGGAAAAAATGCTGCAAGCAGATAATTACTGACACATTCATGTAACAAATATTTATCATGTAGGGTTTAGCCAGTACGGAAGATAAATATGTGAAGAATTTAAACTTAGCCCTTCATGTTCTCACAGAGCTTACAGCCTAACAGGAGAGAAAAAAAATATATATATATATACAAATATCAACGTGATTAACTGAGGTAAGTACTCCGAAATAGAAGTGTATCATACTTTCAGATGTGTAATGTGTAACTGGGTCAGGAGAGTGGGTGGGGGGACAACTGGTGACATTTAAGCTGAGGATGAAATAGGCATTAGTCAGACAAAAACTAGTGTGTGTGGGGGGGTGGGGGGCGGGGGGGGTGGTAATTCCAGGCAGAAAGAATAGCATAGACAAAGACTTCAGGGAAGGAAAGAGCTTAACATACTCTTAGGATGGAAAGAGTCTGCTATAGATAAATGTAATGGGCAAAAGGAGAAGTGCTGGGTGAGTGAGACAGTCAAGGACAGTCCATAGAGGTATTGGCAGGCCAGTGGGAAATCACTGAAGGATTTTAAGCACTAGTATGATGCAGCTATATTTTAAAACGTGTACTTTAGAAACAGGATAGAAAATGGTTTGGAGTAAATATGGAGAGATGTTTTGATATTATTGTAGTAATTGAAGGCAAAAGAGAATTGTGGCTTGGGTCATGGTGGAGCCACTGGAGATGAAGACGTGTGAAAGATGAAGCATATATTTGGGAAATGAAACCGATCTCTTAGAGTTTGTTCAGATAGAGAGGGGGAGACACAACACAGGTAAAAACTAACTTTCTGGATCCTGGTTTGAGTAAACCAGATCCATGTGCCTTTTGTGGAGAAGATCGAAGGGACGGAAGGTATTGTTGTTTGGTTTTGGATACATGTTTAGACGGTGACAGCACATCCAAGCAGTGATGTCAAGTAGACAGTTAAGCTCTCGCCTTGCATCTCCATCTGGCACCCCAGCTCTTTCCCGTTTAGCTGCCGTGCAGAGGCTCCAGCCAGGTCCACCTGTAAGTTATGGCAATGGAAAGATGCTGACGCCCTTGAAGCTGAGAGCAGTGTTGTAAAGCTTTAGAGAGTGACGGTGATTTAAGGAAAGCTTTGCGTTTCCCTGTTACTTTGGATCACAGTTAAGATATAATTGATGGAGGCGGCAAATAAAAAAGGTGGAAAGAATGAAAGAATAAAAATCGGACATTGTGAAGGCAGACGATCCATGCTCAGACTCTATGTTTGTTTATTTTAGGATGACTCATTACACTTAGTGATTACGCGTGGATCTGGGAAATGCAGAGTTATGACTAAGAAGGAAAGAGCCTAATAAAGAATAATGATTTAGATCTTTTTCTCACTTTACTTCTGGGTCCCTGTAAAGACCACAGAAAATGTCGCCCAGCTTCCCTCCAGGTTTATTTTCCTTTTCCTCTTTTCATTTTGCTTTCTTTTATAACCTTTACTTACCATTTTCTCCCTTAGCTCCCCTGTTTCCAACACTGGAAATTTCAGCTGATGTGGGGACATTGTGAGGGCTAGCAAGATGGGAAAACACTATGGTGTTTTGGCCTTTTTTTTTTTTTTTTAACCTTTGGGTGTGAAACAGTATCACTTTCATATTTTTGTGTCATCATTCTTTTATGTTGATAATATTATATGAGAGGTCAAAGTAGATGGAATACATATGTCAGGAAAAATATGCTTCAACTCTTCCTAAGTGTCTGAATTTTACCAGATTGAGTGTAAAAAGGCAAAAATTTGCCAAATGGAAAGATTGCTGGGAGATTTTTTTAAGAAAAGAAATATCTAGATTCTAAAAGACAATAGAAATCTCATAGTATGTAGTTACCACTGACTTCTTTTCAGAAAATAAATATGTAAATCAAGTTTTCCTGCACAGTATTTAGCAGATCTGTAATGCTAAGGGTGTAACTATTGTCTACATAATTTTAAAGGGGTAAAGTTCAAGAATATGTCATACCATGCTCTCTCATGGAGCTTCAGAACACATATGATCGTCCAAAGGTCCCTGAGAACTCAATAAGGTGACCTGTATAAAGTAGCCCAGCATCCCTAAATGTTAGTCAAGTCCCAAACATTTTGTTTTCGTTACAGCTTTAAAGCGTCCTGCAGAATAATGTCCCATGAGAGAAAAGTTTGGGTAAAGCTTACCTAAGTCATTGAAGAAATATTTCCATTTTAAGAAATATGCACAGTAAGAGCTTCTATGAGTTTTCATATTCATTTATGCATTATGATGTCTTCAGAATGTGAAGATTCTGAATGGTACCTAAACTATCTGACTGAAATATCAAGCTTATTTTCCCTGTATTCTTACTCTCTTAACCAGAAGGACCTGAGCATTTCTTCTTAGAATAACTCTTGGAACAACCAAAGTGCACCTTCTTGTTTCTCCTCTAAAGATCTTTAATGATTTTTATCATTCCATAGTGTCAAATTTTTCATTATTTTTCTTTGGTAGGTTATAAAGTTTTCACTTTAGGGTATAATCCTTTTTTTTTTTTTTTCACTTTAGGGTATAATCCTATATTCTAAACTATCACTGCATTTGAATTTTAGCAACTTAAAAAAATTAGACTCTGAAAACTGAACATCTTTGTAAAACTTTAAATATGTATGAAAAAATATGAAAATTCATCTACCCCTTCATGTCACTTCATTGCAACATGTTACCCAAGTTGATTTCTCTCAGTTATGAAAATTCACCAAATGAAAACCGTTTGCTAATTGAATAACAATATTGTGAAACTACTCAATGCACAGCAGATGGCATATTTGCATATATCTAATGAGTAGACTATTGCTGCCTCAGAATATTTTTGCAATAATTGGTATGATCCTTTTCCCCTCAATGTTATGACATCAGTGCTTTGTGGAAGCGTGTAAAGGAGAAAGCATTCACATGGGAAAACATTCACAGACGTAATCAAAACTGTATCAGGTTTTGTATCACATGTTTACATAAAGTACACACCTGCATCCATTAGCAAGCTACCATCTAGTTATCCATTTTTTATTTTTAATAACTACATTTATAAATATAAAGGTATAAACTCTTCAGAGTTGATAACTCCTCGCTTTTCTAGATGCATGCTCTAGTGTATGAAATACAATAAACAATTGAAAAAGTCTCATTTACTAATTGAAATCTAAATAATGTAATTAAAAATGAAGCCCTAAGATTCTTAACCTCTATTGAAGTTGCCTAATCTTTACAAAAGTTGCACATCTCTGTGTAATACTTATAAAACTTCAAAAAGAGGGTGGATGATAAAATATTAATAATTGCAAAATATTTTAAGATATCATTACAGGTGAAGCATTGTGCAAAATAAGAAACATACAAATATTGATAACAAGATGTTGCTGATGTCTCCAAGCAGCCCAAACTGAGTGGAGGCATTTTACACATTAAAAGTTAAGCAGAATAAAACAGGGGCCCCTGGGTGGCTCAGCGGTTGAGCGTTTGTCTTTGGCTCAGAGTGGGATCCTGGGACCTGGGATCCAGTCCCACATGGGGCTCCCTGCAGGGAACCTACTTCCCCCTTTGCCTATATCTCTGCTTCTCTCTGTGTCTCTCATGAATAAATAAATAAAATCTTAAAAAAATAAAAATAAAAGCGAAACAGAAAACAAAACAAAACAAAATAAATCTCATGTGGGCAGTCATAGACAGACTGATAACAAGTGGAAAGAAACCATCACAAACCCAGCAGTAGAGTTGAAGAAGTAATGACTTCTAAATAAAGATGTTGAGGATGGATCACAAGGGAAATTGCATGACCTTTGAAGGTTGGGAGAGTTAAAGAGAAGCCTGGTATTTACAGGAACTTTTGAACACAGACATGAAGTTTAAAAGTGAAGACATTTATGATGTGAAATAAAATGATGAAAATAAAGTGATGGGTGTTCAGGAGTGTTTGAGAAAAATGAGGGCCCAAAGTCAGTTTGGAGTTAGAAAATATGTCAGATTGATAGGTTTTGTTTGTTTTGATGTTGTTCTCTACCTTTTAAAAACATACAATTATATATATATATATATATATATATATATATATATAAATAATCTGGGCGCCGGGGTGGCTCAGTAGTTAAACGTCTGCCTTTGACTCTGTTGATGATCCTGAGGTCCTGGGATTGAGCCCCACTGGGCATCAGGCACTCTGCTCAGTGGGGAGTCTGCTTGTCCCTCTCCCTCTGCCCCTCACCCTGCTTGTGCGCACACGTGCTGTCTGTCAAATAGATAAAATCTTTAAAAAAATTCATGTACATAATCTATAATCACACATTCTTTTGAATTATTTCCTTTATCCAGTATTTTCTGTCTTGCTTAGCGGTGGTTTAGGCTATAATGTATTCTTCATAGGACTGTAAACTTTGACCGAATTACTACAAATACTCTTTTTATCTTGAAGTTACTTTTAAATTTTGGCTTTCCTAAACCATACATGCAATTAAGATAAGTTGAGATTTGTAAATGTAAGAGTCTGGATAGATGATAGATAGATAGATAGATGATAGATAGATTCTTTGATACTGCTATCAGAAATACTGATACCAGAAATGAATAAATGCATATATTCTTCTTAGATAATAATTATTAGGAAGATCAGATACTATCAAGGGCTCTAGAATTAGATACACTAATTATCATTTGATATAGGCATCTATGCCAGAAAATTAATAGTACAACTTTTTTGAGGAAGAGGCAATATAACTTGAAATAATCAGGGATCCCTGGGTGGCGCAGTGGTTTAGCGCCTGCCTTTGGCCCAGGGCGGAATCCTTGAGACCCGGGATCGAGTCCCACGTCGGGCTCCCGGTGCATGGAGCCTGCTTCTCCCTCTGCCTATGTCTCTGCCTCTCTCTCTCTCTCTCTCTGTGACTATCATAAATAAATAAAAATTAAAAAAAAATTTTTTTATAGAAATAATCAGTAGGTTACAGAGCTCTTTTTGGTTAGATTGGTTGATAAACTGTTCTTCCAGACTTGCTTTTGATTTTAATTAGGTGAGTCTGGTAGATTCACATTTATACTGAATTTAATGCATATTTTAAAGCTATACTCCAAATTGATTTATTGAATCAATTACAATTACTTTTAGTGATATAGTAAAGGAATTTAGATGATCATTCATAACAATATTTTGCTTTTATTAGCAAGTTATATCATAGCACCATGCTACCAAATATGAAAATGACTAAATAATTATATATTAGAGTGGGAGAAATCAAAATGCATAGAGATTAATAGTTTACTGAAGACCGCTGATAATGCCATGGATAGAAGTTGGAATAAAATAATGATTATTTGTCTTAGTTCTAGTCTTCATTGCAACAAAGTAATGCAATTTCTGTCAATGAGATCATTGTTGTTTTCTGCAGTAAGCCCTCGAGCAGATTCAAATATGTCCATGTAGATAATTATAATAAGAGAAAGGAAGCATTTTGATAAAATATTTTATTATTATTAAGAATAATAATATAATCATGGTTATAAAAATAGCAACTTTATTAACTACAGAAACTTTATACACAAGTCATAACCACAGTGTTCCCTTTTTGGGTAAGCATCCAGCTATACCACTCAATAGGCAGCTTATCAATTTCCTATTTACACCAAGACAAACAGTCATAACATCCACAGTATTCCATTTTCAGTTTCCTAAAGAAAGAAACTTTCTGTGCAAATGGAAATGAACCTACTTAAAATACACTGTCAAGATTTTTGGGACTGGAAAATTTTAACTTTTTTTTGTATTAGTAAATTTTTAGTACAAAACTCACTTGAACATTGAAAGATAACTTCTTTTTGTACTTTATTGTGAAAAGTATTTACACATAGACTATGTCTTTTTATTCAAGTTAATTTTATTGTTCTCATGAGTTTGTCTATAAAGATGGGATATACTTAAAAGTTTATTTGGACCCTTAGTAAACAATTTAAAGGTTTTTAGTATTAGAGTTTATTAAAATTCTTTACCTCATGATTTCTATATTGCCATACCAGTTTTCTTTAAAAAAAAAAAAGAAAGAAAGAAGATATTTAGCAAACAACAAAAAATGTCTGACAGTAATTTCTCACTTCTTGACAGTGCTTTTTTTTTTTTTTTTAAGAGAATGTTGTGGCTATAACATTCACTTTGTATAGTACCATTGGTACCAACAAGAAATATTCACAGGAATAAGTGAAATACAATTTTTCTATCACATGCCGTTATTGTTATTATCCTTGCCTTCCAGTGTCTCATGGTTCCCATAATTTGAAACACTTAGATAGCAAGCAAGAGCCTGTTAATACTAGAAATTGACTCAATATAAACCATTTTACTGAGGACCTGCCCACAGCAAATAGGTAAAACTCATTACATATTTTACAATAAAATTAAAGAAGTATACAAAAGGATTATCATCCCTTCTGCACGGCAGAGGCATTATGACAAATATTTTAATTTTACATTACTATTCCTGGCAGACATAAGAAAATGTCCACAATTACAACAGCACATCACCATCATTCAAACAGCCCAAACAAAAATAGCACTGAAAACTTCTAATTTAAAATATCTTTTTGTCCATTACTCAAAATACAATGGATTTTGGATAAGTTGGATTTTCATTTTTTGTCATTTATTAAGAAAAGAATGACCAGGAAATAGTATCTTTTTGCCAGAGAAAAATGATATGATTATTCATTGTCCTACCACCTAAAAACAGTGATTTTTCATTGTCCTACCATGAATCTTGCTCATCTTGCTTTTATTATTAATTTTACTGATCTCCCTCTATTACAAAGGGAACTTCCCAAAACTAGGACTCCTTTGTGCACCATGTTGATGGTTTTATTGGTGGTATGTTTTCACCCTATAATAAAATGGAAAACATTGAGTTCAAAATATCTAAAAAGTTAGCTGCATCTTATGTCTAGGTAATCCCATCTCTCTGTGGAAATTTACAGGAAAAGACAAAAAAGAAATATTTTAAAATGTGAGTATTTAGACATATTAGAATTTCATAAATGTTTAACAAGTATCATTAATATATGACTTAATCAAATTTTGCCAGTTCGTCCAGAAAAAAAATGAAAAATACTCTAATTTAGGGACAATATATCTTTGAAATTCCCAGTGTTTTGATTAAAATGATATATTGCATAAAGAAAAATGCAATCAAAGAAGATGGTGTGGACTGATGACTTTCTGGATCTCTCTTCGCTTTCACTGTTCCTTGATACCAGAACATATTTTATTACAGTATGTTCAATTTGTATGGCACAATTCAGATATACATTTCTGGATCTGCATAGGCATTTCTGGATTTTCTGTCCTATACTCTATGGACTAAGCTTCAAATAATTTAAGAGCATTTTACTCAAGATTGAACAGTGTCCTTTGAGGCGTTTAGAGCATTGTTTGGATCTCTGGCCTTAATTGATACCATTTAAGAGAAACAAATTAGAGAAATGGATTGGAATCACTCAAATAATTATTTTTAAGTTTGTATAGAATGATTTTGTGAAAATTCACAGCCTATTCTATTAGTCCTTGTTGTCTCATTTCTTGACAAATACATGATTTTTTAGCTAATCATGTCAAACATAACAATAAATATGGTAATTTGGTTTTATGAGACAGAATACAAAATTTGAATGGATATTCCCCATGGCATTACAAAGATCTATGTAAAACAAAATAAGATAAAATGAAGACATCTTGATAAAATATTTCATTCTGCAGATTCAACTCCACTTTAAAAAATAATTGAATTCAGAGTTTAGATAAGCTAGCTCCTTTCCTTTCCTTTCCTTTTACAGTTTTTCCCTTTACTTGAGTAAAATTTTATTAGGCTAAAAACTTTCAGGTTGATAAATGTATTCTGATTTTTTTTTCTTCAAGATATACTTTAATTCATAGTTTGATGAAAGTCTATTTACAAATCATTGGGGATATATGGAAATTTTCCTCCAAAATAATTTTTAAAAATTTAAAGAAAGTGAGTTACAAGCCAATCACAGCAGCAAGTCTTAGAGTTAACCTACTTAAATACATTTTTAAGCTTCAATTAGACAATTGCCTAAGAAAAATAAAGAAAATACTTTAGGAAAGTGGATATAAAAGTATCTTGCATAAATAAGGTTCCCTAAATTTGAAGGAAAGAAATAATACTGATACACATATACCCTCTTCCCTTTAAGAATTAGAAACTACACAATGACTAGGATGATAAATATATTTAAACACCTAGATTAGATGTTACTTAACTTTGTGGGTCATGACCACACCTTAAATGCCAACCAGTAGAGGTCATCTGCAGATTATTTACAGAGAATGAGCTGATCACTTCTATTTTGCATCTTTCCCTAAAATTTCTACTAATCTTCAGAAATTTCTATTTTTCTCTTAAGGAAAAACTACAAATACATACTTTCAGAATATTTAGAGGTTACATACATATACCATGATTTGAACTCTAGTGCATGCACATTGTACCCAGGTCTGAATATATGGGTACATGATTTTGTAAAAAGTATGTGTACCAGTATTACAGGATACACAGTGAGGAGAAATGAATGAAATATAATGTATGGTATATGAAAGGTAATATAATTTAATATAGAGTTACAATTTAAGGACACAGGTATAAATTGTCTTTGTGAGGTTAAAATAATGTTTAACTTATGGTTTATTCATAAACTAACCTTGGAAAGCAGCGTAGAGATTAATTGAACTTTTCTGTTAAATCTTTTATCATCCAGCAATTATACCTTTGCAATTTTTAATCCATTCAAGTATCTTCAGGAGATATGTTACTACACTTGCATGTACCTTAATTCACTTCAACATTTACAAAATAACACTGACAAACAAAACAACAGAAAACACCCATAAATATTAATGAGTATCTTAACAAACATGACACTCAAGTAGTTGTCTTAGGATTGTTTTAAGTGACACTTTAATTCCATGTTCTCCGAAATCTTCGTGTAAAAGAGAATTGTATTGATGGAAGCTTCAGACACAGTTACATCAGCTATGACTGTTGTATCTTATACGTTAATATAATTTTGTGTATCCATTTTGCATAATATGCTACTCGGACAAAAATGCCAGGACGATTTGGAATGGCACATCCACGACCAGGAACAATGACGCCAAGAACCATCCTCATTTTATGTTGTTCGCAAACAAGTGGGCCACCATAATCTCCCTAAGAGAAAGACATGCAACAATAACAAAAAGGACAACAAAGTATTATTTTAGAAACAAAAGTTAAGAATTCATGAGTATCTTCTATATAGATTTATATCTCAAATATACACATACAAAAAAAGAGAATAGCTGCAACTGAGATATGAAGACACCAAGAGATGTACTAGACCATTGGTCATCTTTCTACTGAATTACCCAAGTCAGAGTGACAGAAGTACAAAAATTCAAAGTCTTGTCCTGTGGAGTATTCACCCTGAGTGCTCTTGAGTTCAGCTCAGGTCATGATCTCATGGTCATGGGATCGAGCCCTGCATCAGGCTCCACACTCAGCACAGAATTTACTTGCCCTTCTCCCTCTGCTCCTCTCCCTGCTTGCACACACACTCATAAATAAATACATACATACATACATAAAATCTTTAAACAAAAAAGAATGATTTGCCTTATACAAAATATTTACTCATCTTTTAAAGAGGGTTTTTCTCTGTTGAATGCAGATTAACACCAAATAACACCAAATAGCTATTTAGAGGGTACACTTTATATTTACTTTTATTTTCTTCTCATGTTCAAAATATGTTCAATATAGAAAATTTAGAAAATGTTGAAAAATACAAGAACTTTTGTATTCCACCTATAATCATACAATTTTAATGATTAAATTTCATCACAAATTCCCTTATTTCTAAAGCTTTTTGTTTTCCTTCCTTCAATCTTGTCCCCAGAAAGATTTTAGCAAATTAAATATAAATTCTAATTGATAAAATAATTCTATTTATTGTTTGCAAATTACATTTTCAGGCATAAAGAAAGAATATTTTTGTATTTACTACTGTATTTGTAGTTAATATACTTATATATATCTCATAGTTCCCTTTGTGGAAGGTAGCCTATAATTTCATGGCATTTCTTATATAGTTACCCTATTTTATCATCAGACACAGGTGACAGATGAAAGATGATAAACTGATTGATTTGTGTATATATTTTTATAAACATGTATATACTAATGTGTATTATTATATATAATTATTGCAAATACGTTACATCACTTTCATGCACGATGTAACCTTCTAAGATTGCAATGACTGGCTTCTGGCATCCTTGTGTGAGAGGAGTGAGACTACCTTGAATTTTCCCTAACAGTGATGTGATGAGATGAATTACTGCAGAATTTAGTTCTGTAACAAGTGTAAAGAAGAGTGCTACGGGCATTGTATGATGGGGAAAATCAAGGTGCGGGTGAAGTAGGAGATAACACAATAAGGGAAAAGAGTTTATTCCAGGAGACATTGTATGAACCATGCCATACGAGTTAATAAATCTGATTTTTAAATAAATGTACCAGTGATCACTGATACAAATAATTCTCCAAAGCAATTCACTTTGGCAGACTTTCACCAAATGTGATCCTATTGCTATTATATAAACATTTGGGAGATTTTCTTCAGTGTTTAGATTTCAGCGGCTTCAGGGATTATATTATCTTATTTGAAATATAAGTGATATTAAAATTTTAAAAAAAGCATTCTGGAAGATAAATGCATTTCTAGGAAGTGACAGAATCAATTTAAAATTTTCTTGTCAATATGGATAAAAAATAAATATATGATACTATAATAAATAATTCAATGCTAAAATTAGAACTCTAAAAATATACAGATAATACATCACCTTAAAGGCTGTTCCTGCTGAGCAGTTGCTGAAGCATTTTTGTAACAGCAAAAAGGCCAGAAAAGTGCATGGCCTCTTAAATGATCTTGAAGCTGTGTTGAGCTCAAAACTTTAGTTTAAAAGGCTTTTGATGCACCACTGAAAGGGCACCTGGGGGGCTCAGTGGTTGACTGCCTGCCTTTGGCTCAGGACGTGATCCCAGGGCTCTGGGATCAAGTCCCGCATCAGGCTCCCAGCAGGGAGCCTGCTTCTCCCTCCCTCTGCCTGTGTCTCTGCCTCTCTCTCTCTGTCATGAATAAATAAGTAAAATATAAATATAAATAAATAAATAAATAAATAAATAAATAAATAAATAAATAAATAAATAAATGGCTTTTAGTATAAGTAGGTAGGTAACAAGATCAATCAATCAATCAATCAATCAAGCTTTCTCCTAGCAGATTTTCAATTCTAATAATGAACATAGTAATACTGGTCTACTGGAAAAACATCAAATTTGAAAGTGGTTATAAACACACAATCTGTTTCTAACTATATCATTTTAAAGCAGTTTTTAAAACTCTGACTTAGTAATAAGCTTTTTTTTTTTCAGGAATAGAATCTCAGATCAATATATATAGCACATGCATGGCAGCACATATTTATACTCCATATTCAGAATTTTTTCCTACATGTCAAAAGATATTTCACTATTTACTTTCCTCATTCCATGCCTTACCTCACAGAGTATTCCTCAACTCCATAGCTCCTAGGCTTAGAGACTGTGTCTCTTACATTCAAAATACATCTAAATATTCCAATCAAAAGACATAAGGTAACAGAATGGGTAAAAAAGCAAGACCCATGTATACGCTGCCTAGAAATAATTTCACACCTAAACATATGTAGATTGGAAGGGAGAGGATGGAAAAGCATTTACCATGCAAATGGAAGTGAAAAGAAAGCTGGGGTGGCAATAATTTTATCAGACAAAACAGACTTTAAAACAAAAACTGTAACAAGAGACAAAGAGGGACACTATATAATCATACAGGGAACAATCCGACAAGAAGATATAACAATTGTAAATATTTATGCACCCACCATGGGAGCAGCCTAGTACATAAAGCAGCTAATAACAAACATAAAGGAAATAATTGATGGTAACACAATACTAGTAGGAAAACTTTTAAGACCCCACTTATATCAATGGATAGATCATCCAAATGGAAAATCAACAAATAGTGGCTTTGAATGACACAATGAATGAACCAGATGGATTTGACATATATTCAGAGCATTCCATCCTAAAACAGTAGAATACACATTCTTTTCAATTCTGCATATGACATTCTCCAGAATAGATTACATATAAGGCCACAAAACAAGTCATAACAAATTGAAAAAGATCAGAGGTGTACTGTGCATCTTTTCCAACTGCATCACCATGAAACTAGAAATCAACCACAAGAAAATACTAGAAAGACGACAAATATATGTAGGTTAAATAACACACTACTAAAGAGTGAATGAGTTAACCAAGAAATCAAAGAGGAAACCAAAAATACATGGAGACAAGTGAAAATAAAAACACATGGTCTAAAATCTTTGGGACGTAGCAAAAGCTGTTGTAAAATGGAAATTTATAGCAACACAGGTCTACCTCACAAAGCAAGAAAAAATAACCTAACCTCACACTGAAAGAACCTAGAAAAAGAACAAACAAAACTCAAACCCTGCAAAAGGAAGGGAATAATACAGATTAGAGTAGAAATAAAACAGAAAGAAAAAAAATCAATAGAACAGATCAATGAAAACAGAAGCTGACTCTTTGAAAAGATCAACAATTTTTTTTTAAGATTTTATTTATTTGAGAGAGAGAGAGCACTAGAAAGGGCAGAGAGTATAAGCAAGAAGGAAGGGGAGAGGAAGAGGGAGAAGCAGACTTCCCACTAAGCAGGGAACCCAATGCGGGACCCAATCCCAGGACCCCAAGATCATGACCTGAGCCAAAGCAGACACTTAACCAACTGAGCCACCCAGGGACCCCCTAAAAAGATCAACAAAATTAATTAACCTTTAGCCAGATTCATCATAGAGAGAGACAAAGAGAGGACTCAAATAAAATCAGATATGAAAAAGAGATAAAAATTGACACTACAGAAATACAAACAATTATAAGAGAATGTTATGAAAAATTACATGCCAACAAATTGGGCAACCTAGAAGAAATGAATAAATTCCTAGAAACATATAACTTCCCAAAACTGAATCAGGAAGAAATAGAAAATTTAAGTAAACCAATTACCACCAATGAAATTAAATCAGAAAAAAAAAAAAACAACAACCCTCCCAACAAACAAAAGTTGAGGAGCAGAAGGCTTCACAGGGGACTTCTACCAAACATTTAAAGAAGAGTTAATACCTATTTGCAAAGAATCCCAAAATAGAAGAGGAAGAAAAGCTTCCAAATTCATTCTATGATGCTAGCTAGCATTACCTTGATATCAAAACCAGATAAAGACACTAGAGAAAAAAGAGAACTACAGGCCAATATCCCTGATGAACATAGATGCAGAAATTCTCAACAAAATATTAGTAAACCAAATCCAACAATACATTTAAAAAATCATTCATCATGACCAAGTGAGATTCATTCCTGGGGTATAAGATTGGTTCAATATTTGCAAATCAATCAACATGAATAACATGAATCACATGAATAACAGAATGGATAAAAACCATATGATTATTTCAAAAGATATAGAAAAAGCATTTGACAAATATGATATCCATTCATGACAAAAACCTTTAAGAAAGTGGGTTTGGAGGGAACACACCTCAACATTATAAAGGCCATCTATGAAAAACCCATAGCTAATATAATCTTCAGTGGGAAAAAACTGAGAGCTCTTCTTATATAGTCAGGAACAAGAAAGGGAAGTTCACTCTCACCATTTTTATGTAACATAGTACTAGAAGTCCTTGCCATAGCAATCAGATACCAAAAAGAAATCAAAGGTATTCAAATCAGTGAGGAAGAAGTCAAACTTTCACTATTTGCAGATGACATGATACTCTAAACAGGAAACCCTAAAGACTCCACCAAAAAAACTACTAGAACTGACAAATGAATTCAGTGAGGTCACAGTATACAAAACCAATGCATAGAAATCTATTGTATTTCCATATACTAATAATAAATATAATAATACTAATAATAAAGTATCAGAAAGAGAAATAAGAAAACAATCCCATTTACAATTGCACCAAAGATAATAAAAGGCCTAGGAATAGACTTAACCAAGGTGGTGAAAGACCTGTGTTCTGAAAACTATAAAACAATGATGAAAGAAATTGAAGATGACACAAAGAAATGAAAAGATACTCCATGTTCGTGGCCTGAGAGAACAAATATTGTTAAAATGTCCATGCTATAGAGGAATCTATAAATATTATGCAATTCCTATCAAAATACCAATAGCATTTTATACATAACTAGAAAAAAGAAAAGAAAACCTCTAAAATTTGTATGGAACCATAAAAGACCCTGAAGAGCCAAAGCAAATGAAAAATTAAAAGAACAAAACTGGAGGTATCACAATGTTAGATTTCAAGATATATTACAAAGCTGTCATAACCAAACTGCATGGTACTGGCAAAAATAGACACATAGATCAACGGAACAGAATAGAAAATCCAGAAATAAACCAACAATTATATATAGTCAATTAATCTTCAACAAAGGAGGAAGAAGATGCAATGGGAAAAAGACCATCTCTTCAACAAATGGTGTTGGGAAAACTGGACAGCAATATGCAAAGAATGAAACTGGACCACTTTCTTACACCATACACACAAATAATTCACACAAATTCAAAATGGATTAAGAACATAATGTGAGACTTGAAACCACTGAAAGCACTGGCAGTAATTTCTTTGATATCAGTCATAACAATATTTTTCTAGATATGTCCTTTGAGGCAAAGGAAACAAAAGCGAAAATAAATTACTGGGACTACATCAAGCATCAAAATAAAAACCTTCTGCACAGTGAAGGAAATAGTCAACAAACTAAAAAAGGCTACCCAATGAATGGAAGAAGATATTTGCAAATGACATATCTGATGAAGAGTTAGCATCCAAAATATATAAACCTTATATAGGTCAACACTCAAAAAATGAATGATCCAATTGAAAAATGAGCAGAAGACATGAACAAACATTTTGAACAGACACGTGACAAGAGGTTCAACATCACTCATAATCAGGGGAATGCAAATCAAAACTACAATGAGATACCACCTCATACCTATCAGAAGGGCTAAAATCAAAACTACTAGAAGCAACAAGCATTAGCCACGATGTGGAAAAACAAGGCATTCTCTTGCACTACTGGTGAGAATGTAAACTGGTACAACTACCATGGAAGACAGCGTGGAGGTTCCTCAAAAAATTAAAAAAATAGAACTACTGTATGATCCAGTAATTCCACTACTGGGTATTTACCCAAGAAGTATGAAAACAATGATTCAATAGGATACGTGCACCCCTATGTTTATTGCAATATTATTTACAATAGCCAAATTATGGAAGCAGCTCAAGGGTCCCTTAATAGAAGAGATGAATGGATAAAGAAGACACACACACACTGGGATATTACTCAGCCATAAAAAAAGAATGAAATCTTGCCATTTGCAGGAACATGGATGAATCTAGAGTGTATAATGCCAAGTGAAATAAGCCAGTCAGAGAAAGACAAGTACCATATGATTTTTGAAATCATTCATATGGGGAATTTAAGATACAAAACAAAGAAAAAAACCCCAAAAAACAAATCTTAACAATAAAGAACACACTGATGCTTACCAGAGTGGGGTTGGGTAGGATGGATGACATAGGTGATGGGGATTAAGAGTACATTTATCATGATGAGCACTGAGTAATGATGTATAGAATTTTTGAATCACTATATTGTATACCATAGACTAACACTGTATGTTAACCACACTGGAATTAAAATTTTAACAAAAATGTAAAAAAATGTTCTCAACTTCAGAAATAATTTAAAAATAACAAAATGTGTATAAAAATTGATTAAAATTGTTAAAATTTAAAAAGTAAAGAAAATATTACACATAAAATAATGGTTTAACAGCTTGTCTATGTACAATAGGGATAGGAGCACTGTCAAGTTGAAAGAACAGTTGCCTAACAAATGAAAATGTTCAAGCTCTTAAAGTCACCAACTTCGACCTTTTGGTTTTCTAAAATAGAATTTGTTTAACCCCCCACCTCCCACACACACATACACACACCAGCATACACACACTGGCTTAACCAAAAACACATTTAAAAGTTTAAAATCAGGCATAGAGTTCATTCAGGGAGAACTTGGGGAGATCGGATAACTTTAGAAAACATTAGAAAAATGCAAGCTATTGTATCAAACTACATATTGGAGACTTTTAATTTGAACAGCTTTCCATTAGAGTTCTGGCTGTATTAGGTTATTGCTGTTTTGAGAGACAAATCTCATCTTAGCTTGCTGATAATGAAACATGGTTTTTCGTACTATTTAGTTAAAATAAGTGCACAAGAGTAATGAAGGGGATTATCTTTCCCCAATTTCTCTCTCTTAGAACAAGTTGGTAGACAATGATTTTTATTTGAGAAAAATGGACCAAACAAAAAAGAAACATAAGAATCTATGATATTTACTATATACTTCTTATTTTTTAAAAATGCCCTTTTTACCTCACATGGTCCTGATACAATATTTTCAGCTCCAGCACATATTTCAGACTCATTCAGTGTCACCTTCCCTTGATGGTATTGGCTGCATTTCTCATTCCCCATAATATAGAGATGTGCTACTCGTAATAGACCATCAAAGTTGATCGCTAGAATGGAGCAAAAATGTACAGTTAATCAACACAGGGTAAGGTGAGAAAAATGAGAAACAAATAGAATTGTTTTAAATAAAATAAGTATAATGTTGTCTTATCTTTTTAAAAATAGCTTACATCCAGTATAACCCCAGCCATAAACACTGCAAGTGGTTTTTTCAGGAATGGTGCATCCATAATTAGGTAAATCGATTGTACTAACAAAATCATCCAGGATAGCGGGCCTGAAAATAGAAAATGCAATGGTAAATACCCTTGATTGAATTCAACACAGAATTAATAAATTTAAATTTAGTATTAATCTTTAATATGATATTGAGAATAAGAAGTCTTGTTTCTCAAAAAAAGAAAAAGGGAATGTCTATTATATGTTTGTAGTAGAAGTAGGAGTAGATAGCAGAGAAATGAGTCACTTACTTGTTAATATTACTTGCTAAATGGTAATGGTCACTGCTTTTTTATGCATTATTTTACCTATTAAAGTTATCAGATGATTATTCACTAAGTTTTGGTTTTGGAGCAGGCTGATCAGACTATTGGTCAAACTTAATTTATTAAGTTTTGAAAATTTTGAAGATGACTCTCTTTGTCTCTGTGTAATACACACACATATGACATGTGACATATGCTTTTATAATAAATTTACATAAAAGAGAAAGAATAGCCACATATATAAAGAAAAAGCTTCACTAATTCCATTGTAGGTTAAAAATATAAAGCCTTCTTAAGCAACTAACCTAGCAAGCTTCAGTAATACCAGATCTGATCCTTCAGGCCCATATACCAGCTGGGAAACATTCAGAACCTGTTTGCGTTTCTCATCTCCTTTTCCGTGGACGTCATGAATCCCAAGCCAAGCTTCATAATCTTTCAAGTCTCTGTTTCTAAATTAAAAATTTAAATGTAAAATATAATTTTAAATTGGGTGATATTGTTCACCCATATTATTATTTTAGCTTATAAGAGCAGATAAATAACTAAATTTAAAATTTGCATCAAAAATAATAAAGGGCAACATATTTGTTATGAGAGATCTGGAATGCTACAAGTACACATAAGCAGAAAGAGCCTTTAAACTGCTCAAATTCTAAACTGTTATTTAAAACAAAAAAACAACCTTTTGATTATGTTTAAGAGTAAATCACGTGAGAAAAATTCTCAGGTAAAGCACATTACATAAATTATAATTTTCTGTAGATTTTCCTTCTTATCTTCGCTTTGTATATGTTTGGCTTATCAATGATGATTGAAAATTTATTCTAACAAAATACAAGTGACTTTGATGAGAATCAGGAAGTAAGCTTACAAATGCTGCCTCCTTAACTTTTCCTTAGGCTAATTCTCATTAAAAATTATTCCCGGGATGATTTGGATGCTGTATCTACATAAGAAAGGACAAGTGAGACTTGAGAGAAATTTGTTGATAATTCAGAAAAGAATTTCTATCTAGAAATGTAGCATTGCAAGGAAGAGGTTGAGGAAAAAAAATTATTTACATAATTCTAGCAAAATTTCCCCCCAAATGAGAATAATGTCAATTGTGGAAAGAAAAAAAAAAAGAAAAAAAAAAGGGAAAAAAAAAGAAAAAAAAAAAGAAAAAAAAAAGAAAAAAAAAAAGAAAAAAAATTGTGGAAAGAAATGAACAGAAGTAGTATCTAGTCACAAATGTCAATTAAGTCAAAGTGAATTTTGTGAGTTAAATCTAAAGAAAGAAATTAATTTGTTCATGCCGTGCTGGTGAATCTGTTAAGTGAATACATATTCTAAGTCTAAAAGCTAAATGGAGGTTTTACATATTTTTAAGTGCTCAAAACAAATATTGGCTTCAGAAACACTTTACCGAGAGGGGAAACATTGTCTTGCAGTAAGAATCCAACTTTCCTTTATCAATGATCCTCCACAGATATGTTTATTTCTATGAGAGAGAGGAAAAAGAAACAAGTAACATCTGTGCAGAAAGGGTGCCTGCCAATTAATGCTAAACCTATGTCTCCATTTGTTAAAAATAGATACATTTGAGAGGAAAATGTAAAAATTAACTAGAATAAAATGAATAATCCTTTGACTGGAAAGATGATATTTGAGGATTTTAGCATTAGCATTTTTTCATAATGTGATTACAATTTTAGGAAATCAACTTTATTTTTGTTTAAGAGCCCTGTCACTACACACCAACATGCATTGCCAACACACATACATTTACCTGTGTGCGTATCTATCCTTGGGAGAACAAGTATGTACTACAAAAATAGAATATTTAGAATAAACAAAAAAAATGCAAAAGAACAACAAAAACAATGTAGACTTATTTTAAATTCAATGTCTGATTACAAAAACGCAAATTTGAGTTTTTACCTAAGACCCTGAAAACTATCTGGTGGTAGCAATATAGATCGGTACACTATTCCTTTCTTTCATCACCATTACTTATTTTTGATACATTAACTTAGGACATTGTTGAGTTTCAGTAAATTTGTTTAGCTTAAAATAAGCAATCTAATATTTCACTTATAAAAGAAGACAATTTTGTAAGGCATATCATCTAGGAAATTATAAAATATTTATAGAGAGTGAAAAATACTAGTGCATTTATTTGATGATATCTTAAATCTGTAAATGCATTGTTTTTTTGGTGTAGAAACAGAAAAAGCACAACTTTTCACAATTTACAGTTCCAAAGAGTATAGATGGTCAGTGCTTCAGAGAGTAAAAGAAGAAGGTTCCCAGACTAAGACCACAATTATTTATGGCCTATACCACAGAGGAGGATGAGAGTATATATCGAGTTTTAATTTCTATTCCTCTCAGTATGTGTTTTGGAAGAATAACTAAACAGCTGTTTTTACTGAGGACTTGGACTCAAAAGAAAATATGTTTATCTAAAAGTTTATAGTACTCTAATCTGATGCAAAAAGAGTTTCACCTGCTGCTCCAAGGGTGCAGACTCCCAAAGGAGTATTCTTATACAATCTCCCATGGGTAATAATAAATTAGGTAGTATATGCCCCCTTTTTTTTTTTCCTGGACTTATGAGATTTGCAAAGAATCACTAATTCATTCAGATATGTGGATTCCTAGAACATTTTCTATAAAGCAAATGAAACACTCTTTCCCCTTGGAGCCTTCATTAAACCTTTATATTTCATAATTGGCTCTAAATTCTGGTGAGTCTCACAAGTCTCTTTCAGTACTACACACGCAGGACAGCTACACTATAGTTATCGACATAAATACTTGTAAAATTTGATGGGTTACTCCTTGCAAGGATATACTAAAAGAACTTTAGGCTGTCTTCTACATGGTATCTAAAGTCTTATCTATATTTATAGCAAAGGATACAAACTTCATGCTTGCTAAGAATTGGCTTATTCATAAAAGAACTTGAGTTTCAAGTGTCTTTATTCTACTTTAATGTCACTGTGATTTAATTGTAGCAAGGATGCACTTTCTTCCTTTACTCTAGGAAGTTCTAACTTCTTAAAACTACTACAGTGATGTCAAGGTATAAGTAGGTTCTCTATGTAGTAGTGCTTTCTTAATCACTACCGAAGCATCACTTGTAATCAGAGATGGTGCCAACACATATGGGACCTCCGTGAACATTTAAAAGGAACTCTCTGTGGAGGCACAAATTGTAAAATCCAGGGCCGTTGACAAGCAGAATACGGTCAGTCTCCTCTTGTATCCTGCTCAAATGAGTGCCTGCCTGTGTGGGTGGCACAAACATCCTGTTGGGAATATGACTTTTGCAAGTAGTCCAAATACATCTGATTTGTGTCTATTAATAATTACCTGTATTTCAAACTAACCATCCATCCTACATTAGTCCGTGTTGGAATTCCATTTACAACTCGTAATTGTTTTGTTTTGGCACAAGATATTACAGGATCTAAAAAGAGGACCAAAGATAACATTTTGACAAAACATTTTGAAATAATCAGTGCCTCTCAGTTTTCTTAAAAGCAATGGTAACTAAACAAATGTAACTACTACTATAATTTTGTCAGAAGAATATATGGGAGGAAAGAAGGTAGGTGTTATGACTAGAGTGTCACATCAGGCCTAAAATGTTTGCTGTACTCACCTAGGTAAACAACACAGAAAATGAATCAACTCAAGGTATTGCCATAGTGACAATGATTTTGCTCACCAAGCACTAAGCACAGGCTCTTCAAGTCTAACACTAATTGAATTTCCCTCACAAACCTCAATATAAAATGAAAAAATGTTATTTATAGTAGTTATTTCTACATGTCAATGGAAATCAATAGCCTCAATAAAAAAAATTCTATTTGGTTTTTTATTACTTCTGAATTTTTATGATTCAGAAACAGGCTCAGAATTTTTATGATTCAGAAACTCATTTCAAAATGTAGAGTCATTTGGAAACAGGTTACCAACACTATATTGAAATTGTATCCAAGTGACATATTTATTATGTCCAAATCAGTGTACCCAAATGACACAATACCAAGTTGTTTGGAGTCAACTTTTTCCTGACCCCTCTCCATATCCCTTGCCTTTATCCTTTCTACTCCTATGTATGGTCTAAAATTTCCATTTGCTTCCTCAACCTGGGACACAGCAGGTGGTTACTTAAGTCAAAACACTTGAGTATCTTCCTTCAGCCCAAGGAGTATGTGAAAATCAAAAGCAAGCAGCTCCAAGAAGATTTTGTTAAATTGAGGATTTATTGAACCTCTTAGTTTATATCATTTTCACCTAGCGGAGCATTTGAAGAGTCTTAAAGATAGAACAGGTTAGAGCAGGTTTTAGTCTTTTAAACTTTAGCATCCTAGTTTAATTTAAAGAATGGTGAACATCCATTACATATATTTTGCCCAAAATCACAAACAAGATAAATGCTCTTTTCAAAATTAAATATAACTTATATGTTCTGAGAATTGAATATTGATATAATGTAGTTACCTTTGTAGCCACTTTTACACATGCACATAGAAAAAATATCAATAAAAAACAAATAGATTAATTTATTTTTATGACAGAAGTTAATAGAGTGATATTTTTCCATAAAGAAAATTATGACATCATCTCTGACACATAGAGAGTCAAATAAACTACATATTTTAAAAGATTACTGGGTCACCTGGGTGATTCAGTGGTTAAGCGTCTGCCTTCAGCCCAGGGCGCTGAAGTCCCAGGATCGAGTCCCACATCGGGCTCCCTGCATGGACTCTGATTTTTTCTCTCTGCCTGTGTCTCTGCCTCTCTCTCTGTCTCTCATGACTAAATACATAAAATCTTGAAAAAATAAAAAAGTAAAAGATTACTTACGGTCTAAATTGACTATTGTAGGTGTGGTATCACCTTCACCTGTAAAAATAAATATATACACATATACACAGTTCATAATACACATTTCTGTCATATAGAGCCAAAGCTATATATTGAAATGGAAAGGTCCATGAATCGGATAACTCATTAAAATTCTTGACATTTATTTAAAAATAGAATGTAGTGGTATGTTTTTAGTAGTTACGTATCACTTTTATGGGGCAGTAATGAAGATACACACCTACTTGTAGTGGATAATGTGGAAAAAGCCCTATTTTATGACTGTGGAGGCTCTCAGGTGTGTGGTTTGCTGAGTGTGCTGGCAGCCTGGATTACACTACTGACCTCAAAGAGCTGTATCCCTCTACCTAGATGCCCAACATGGCACACAATGAACAAATAGCACTAATGCTTATTATAGTTTGCTTGAGCCATTCATAGACCGACCATGTGTTATACTGTAATTTGAAACCTTTATGTTTGTTTTCAAAAATCACTTGAATTTTTTTCTATGGTTGAGGACAACTGAAACATCACATGCTTCTGAAAACTCTTCAAAAATTCTAGAAGATAGAAATCAATGTCACTAATGGAAGAAGAGAGATAACAAAATATAATTATATTTTGTTAGAATATTTCAAATATTATTTTTCATATGGTAATAAAAAATATGGAAAAAAGAGAACTGCAAGTTAATTCTAACTAAAACTTCATAACTTACTCTTTTTTCATAACATCCCAACTGCGGTTTAATGGCTGCAAAGAGAAAAGCTTGGAAGATACTAGATTTGCAAATACTTATGCAATAATGAATGAGGCATAGGACATTTCCTGAAGTTTAATGTCTGAGGAATTGATGGCCTGGAAGTTAGTCAGGCACTGTTTAGACCCAGCTGATTGTCAAGCCCTGGAAATGCCCTGAGCTCAAATAAACTGGCAACAAAACAATAATAGCATATGGATTCCCTTGTAATATATGCAAATTTGATTGTTATTAATGGCGAATCTCATGAGAATTAATATATGCTAAAGAGTCATCTTTATTTATGTTCATTTTCCAGATCACGATATTTTAAATGAATAAGGGTAAAGGA
The DNA here is from genome assembly GCF_011100685.1 of Canis lupus familiaris. Lineage (NCBI taxonomy): Eukaryota > Metazoa > Chordata > Mammalia > Carnivora > Canidae > Canis > Canis lupus. The sequence continues at coordinate 21,622,084 of NC_049239.1, forward strand.
AAACACATAAATTTCATTGTTTCCCTTTCCCTTTAGCTTAGTCTGGGGGAGGATTTTGTCTTAAAGTCAGCTGAGGTCAGTGTTTTAGCTCATAATACAAATTAGGATTGAGGCCAACTATGGTCATTAAAACATCAAGGATATTGGTTTTTCCACTCAAATCAATTACTTGAAAATTCTAAAATTAAAAACTAGATTTTTATTCTTTCTGGTATTGCGATGAAACAGACTAGACTTCTCTATCCTTGATTGTATATCAACTTTTCTATTTCTAAGCATCAAGCTAATAGGTAAACAAAATGGTTAGCTCATTATTGTAATTTACTGCAGTTTTTAAATTTTAGAAAATTTATAGATATTGTGTATTTGGGACTTAATAATTTATAATTATTTTATACATATATATTTTTCCTTTGAACTAATATTTCTCACACTTTGGAATATTCTGAAATATCAAATAAATCAGATTTCTAACGATTCTGAGTTGGTAGATAGATTATGAGTTTTTAAAAAGCATTCTAGGTTCTTCTGTTGCACACTTTGAGCCAAACTTTGAGAAACTGCGCTCTAGGATTTTGCTATTTTACCATCAAATACTATTCTTACTTTTTTTTTTTTTGCTTTCCCCCATCTCCACCACAGTACTAAAATCTGAAATGTGTGTATATATATAGATATATATATAAAATCACACAAATATTTATCATATATGTACGTATATGTGATATAAATCTTCTGTATTGATTCAACTTGAATTTGAAAGGAAATATGTTGATGATAGAAGTTTTACCTCAGGAAGGGTAGGTAGTGTGCGTGTTATGTGTTTATATGGCCTCAGAACCAAATATGAGTTCTTACTGAAAAAAACTTTATTTAATACATTCTTAAAGCTTCAACCAAGTTCAAAACCTTATGGACATCACATATTTCTTCAGGCAGATATTTATATTCCTATTTTCATTACATGTTATTTTGAATATATATTTATTAAACCATTATATTTATATAAATGTCTCTACACTGAAAACTAACCAAAGGTAAAAACCTATTATTTATATTGCTGTGTATCTAGCATGTTATAATATAGAGCTTTGCACACAATAGCAACTCAATTTAAAGTTATTAATAAATGAATAAATAATATAAACTTAGATGGAAGTTAAGTTATCCAAGACACTTACAGTGAGAGAACTGAAATTCTTGACCTGGAAATTGGAGTTGAAGCTCTTAACTGCTACACTGTAAGTATTTAATACTGAAGATTTTTCTAAGATCTACAAAGTATGTATGTGTATAGATTAATATATAGGCATTTCTCTAGTTTTATTTTTACATATCTGATAATCTTAAAAATGTATACTAAGTACTATTCTGTAAGCATTTTTTATTTTTTATTTTTTACGATTTTATTTATTTATTCACAAGAGACACAGAGAGATGCAGAGAGAGAGGCAGAGACACAGGCAGAGGGAGAAGCAGGCTCCATGCAGGGAGCTCGATGTGGGACTCATCCCAGGTCTCCAGGATCACGCCCTGGGCTGAAGGCGGCGCTAAACCACTGAGCCACTCAGGCTGCCCGTTAAGCATTTTTTAAAAAGAAATAAAAACTTTTGTATGATTTGTAATACAAATGTACAGTGTGAAAATGACTTATATAGTCTCTACAGTTAAATAAGAACTCAAATCTTCTAAAGACAAATTTTATTAGCCTTTCACCAGCAGGAAAATGTAAATATATCCTGGCTATAAATAATAGTTAGAAAAATGACAGTATAAAAATATTTATTGAAATTAATGTTCAGAATGTATTGAAATAAAAATGAGTTATCTGCAGTAGCATTTAATCAAATGCCAGCAACACTCTGAAATCTTTCAATAGCACAATACTTTTAGTTGTAAAATGTTAGTTAAAAATGTTTTGAAAACTTTTAAAATTATTAGAGTCCTGTGTCAGGTTTATAAACCAAATCACCGTTCCCTGAGATTCTACAAGAGCATTTTACTCTTAACTATATCTATGTTAGACATAGATCTGTTTTAAAAGCCTGACTTTTTTTCCTTCTTCCTAGACCATTGGATATTTTATTAGCCTCCATTATTCTTAATCATAGAGACTTCACAAAAAGGTATCATCAAGTAAAGCTAATACTTATAAAAAATTATCCTTGAACCTTTAAAAAGATTTATGTCCCAGAGAGGTAGGTTTCTTTGCTTTGTAATGTTAAGCCTAGAAAGACATCTAAAGAAGAGCATTTTCAGGACCTATGCAAACCCTAATATGAGAAAAAAAGAAAATTAAGAACACACTAACTAATTTGAATGGCTATGATGATAGCTGATGAAATATAATATGATATGCTATGTCTTTGCAAACAGGTAAGGAAGGTGTTTACTTACCATTATAGATAATTTATTTATTAAACATAGGTTAGAAAGTTCCAAGATGTTCATATTGCCATACTAGATGAACATTATATTTAAGAAGTTTGCTTTTTTATGCTAAAAGTTCACAAAACATAATTAGTGTTTCTATTTACGGCAATAAATTATCTCTTTGATTTGTCACAGAATATGTGTTTGTATTTCATGTTTTAAAGCAAACATGAGGGGTGCCTGGGTGGCTCAGCAGTTGAGCATCTGCCTTTGGCTCAGGCCGTGATCCTGGGGTCCTGGGATCAAGTCCTGCATCAGGCTCCCCTCAAGGAGCCTGCTTTTCTCTTGGCCTGTGTCTCTCATGAATAAATAAAATCTTTAAAGAAAGTTTTAAAAATAAAGCAAACATGATATCTTCAATCTAATCTTTTTAAAATGGGCACTACTTTTGTTTCTGTTTTTAAGGTACTTGCCACTAGCTTTTCTCACATGAAAAACATTCTTTTTTGATATATTGAGTTTTTAAAATTTTAATTTCAGTAGAATTAACATACAGTGTTGTATTAGTTTCATGTGTACAATATAGTGATTCAACAATTATACATATTACTCAGTGCTTATCATGACGTTTACTCTATAATCCCCATCACCTATTTCACTCATCTTCCCACGTACTGAGAAAAACATCCTTAAAATAGGACTCTTATTGAACTTATATAAATATGTATTTTTTAGACAGGAGATAGTTTAACATAGTGTTTAAAGATGTTTGTTATAAACACAGAGCTATGAGATGCACAGTCTAGTTAAATGGTCTTTTGCTACTGACACAGCTTTATAACAAGCCTTTTTCACTCAATAACATATGGAGGATATACTTCCATCTAAATATATACCAATCAGTAGTACTTAGTAGAGATGACTTTGCTCCCCAGGGGATTTTTGGCAATGTCTGGAGATGTTTTTTGGTTCTCACGACTGGAGGGAGGGGTGGTTTTATTGACATCTAGTGGCTAGAGGCCAGGGACATCACCAAACAGTTTATAGTCCACAGGCCAGCTTCCTACACCAAAGTTTTATGCAGTACAAAATGTCAGCAGTGCCAAACTTGAAAAATTCTGAGACATTTATCCAAATCCTTGTTTGACTTCCAGACAAACTTTCCAATTCATAAAGTTGCACAGTATTGAAAGACTCTGACTATGCAGACCTTCACTAATATTGAGCATTAATGATTATTTTCTTATTTGCCAACCTGATTTATGAAATGATCTTATGCTTCTACAATTTCATTTTTTTCTTACTATTAAGTTTTAATGTATTTTGTCTATTAATTATACTTACTCTTGAAAATTCATTTTCTTCATTGTTCTAAATTATCTCATTTTATCTTATTGATATATAGGAGCTCTTTTATATTCAGTGTATCAGAAATATATATTTTACATATATCTTTTACTTTACACATTGATACTCTTTAAACAATATCATCTTTAAAAAATCATCTTTGACTCAGAGATGTGGATGGAATGCTCTAGGCTTTCTAGTTTTAGGCTAAGGTACTGAGAAGAAAATGAAGGGAACACTATCTCAGGTCTATCCATAGGTCTATTACTGGGTGGTGGCTTTGTTAGAGCTCTCAGTTAGTATTGGGGGGGTCTTTCTGCTACATATTACAATGACAGCCATTTATTGGTTCTGGACTTCAAATGAGGATTTTCTGAGGAGGAAATCTTCTTTAAAAGGTCAGCAGAATGTCTCCTTGTCTACAAGAGAGATGAAGAAAGGTCTCTCTGGGGTGTGTGTGTGTGTGTATGTCTGTGTCTGTGTGTCTGTATTACAGTTTAGAATGCATCCCATTTTAGGATCAGCTCTAACCCTCCTATATTTCCACCTCTGACTAAGGTATCAATTTAAAGGAGATTCAGTGTATTTAAAATATTTCACCTGAAGAAGATCATTAAAAGTACTTACAACGAAAAATAGGACAATAATCCCATGGAATGAGAGGATTTCCCGTGTAACACCAGGGACCATGGGCATCGTCATCAGGATTCCGGCAGTAATTCTTATTCAGCTTACTAGCATCTGGTTCCCAGAAGATATGCCTGCATAAACAACAAACTCTAAACATCACAAGCTGCTCATTGTGTCCAAGAGAAACAAACTGTCACCAAGAAGATAAATCCTAGCATGTAACTTTCATTACAGATACAACACAAGCTTCTACTTCATGTGAATTTTGGTAATTTTGTTTTAGACATATTTTGTTGTTGTTCTTGCAGTTTGGAAGTGTGTTTTCTATTCAGGATTATGGAATAGGGCTACATAATTAGCATAGATAAAACGATGAAATATTTTGTGATTTTGCTTCTATTTAATGATTACAGTGGCAAGGTAACAATACTTGTAGGCATAGAAATGGAGAAACACTGACAGAAAAAGAGCAGGTGACAAAGATCAAGGTTATAAAATACATAGAAAATGCAAGCTATTGCAAAAGTATTTTTCATGTTTCAGAAACATAAGAAGCATTACTAGCAACATCATTCTGTCCAAGGACAGAAAGATACACTGAAGAATTAATAGTGTGCTAATGAAATAATTAAAATCTAAAGTTTCACTGATCATATAGTTAGAATACAGGAGTTTTTGACAGGTAACTGAGTAACACTTTCTTATTTTACATCTTAACTAAGTTTGTTTTTTATTTTTTTTTAAGATTTTATTTATTTATTCATGAGAGACACAGAGAGAAGCAGAGACACAGGCAGAGGGAGAAGCAGGCTTTATGCAGGGAGCCCAATGTGGGACTTGATCCTGGGACTCCAGGACCACACCCAGGGCCAAAGGCAGATGCTCAACCACTGAGCCACCCGGGCGCCCCTTACTAAGTTTATTACAAAAGAAAAGCAAAAATACTGTGCATTATTTTATAAGACCATGCCCACTCATATAACATCAGTATTTATATTTATTTTGTTAAGATTAATAAAGCCAAACTCCAAATGACCATCCCAATCAAGTCATGAAAATTATATAAGTGACTGAATTTGTTTTGGATTAATAATTCTTACCATACTTAAATGTAATTAATGGGCATTAAAAAACTGGAAAAGCTTGGACAGGGAAAGTTGGACTATCTTTCCAAACTCAGTTTCATTTTCTGAACCAATAATATCAAATATAGTACTTACTATGTGCCAGATTCTATTATGTGATTTACATATATAAGCTTAAACCAACCTAATGAGATGGGCTTTAAGATTATGCTATTTCATACTTGATGAAATAGAAATCCACAGAAAATGATTTTTCTGAGGTCACATGGCTTATAAGCAGTAGAGCAGAGGTTTGAACAAATAGCTCTAGAGTCAATGTTCAAACCACCGTTCTATACTATGTCCTTACTTAGTTGTAGTTTCTTTTTTTTTCAAGATTTTTTGTTTATTTATTCATGAGAGACACAGAGAAAGAGGCAGAGACTCAGGCAGAGGGAGAAGCAGGCTCCCTGCGGGGAGCCTGATGCAGGACTCCATCCCAGGACCTGAGCCAAAGGCAGACATTCAACCACTGAGCCACACAGGCACCCCTAGTTGTAGTTTATTCTTAAACCAAAATTAAGCCTTCATCAATTTACTGCAATTTGTTTTCAAATAACTTTTAACTATTTCCAAATATCCAACCCAAACTCAGTGAATTAATGGTTTTAACGATGAGTTCCCTATGTGAATATGCCATGTATTTCAGTGGTATGCTGGTAATGTTTAAAAGAGGGCTCTGAGATGTGTATGAAGACTTTATCTGTTGTCCTTGCTAATTTCTGAGGTGCAAATTCTTCCACCACAAAAACATCAAGTTTCCAATGTCCAAATCTTCAGAGATTTCTTAATTTTTATATATTTTAAGTTTTTTTTATTTATTTATGATAGTCACAGAGAGAGAGAGGCAGAGACATAGGCAGAGGGAGAAGCAGGCTCCATGCACCAGGAGCCTGATGTGGGATTCGATCCCAGGTCTCCAGGATCATGCCCTGGGCCAAAGGCAGGCGCCAAACCGCTGCACCACCCAGGGATCCCTCTTCAGAGATTTCTGATGGCAGAGTTGGTACTATTGTCTCTCACAAGTCCGTAAGACCTAGATCCACCACATGGCAGTGTTGAAATCAGCATTTCATCTTAATCATTCTAATTCTCACTTAAAATTCTCTAATGAATCTTAATGCTTAGGATAAAATCCAAAGTTCCTAGTCCAGCTTTCAAGGCTCTATATGGTCTTGCAACTAGAGAATTCCTTTTCTGTGGGCATTAACCAAATTACACCATCTTTCAACCTTACCAAAATTATTTCGGGCACTTTGTATTCTCTCAGCATAAAATATGCTATTTTTCATGATTTTTATAATATGGTATTGGCATTTCCTGTTGGATGGCATTTCGGAGCATGAGATCCTGAGGTTGGAATTTGGCTTATCTTTGAAATCCTAGAGCTACAGTGTCCAATACAGTAGCTACTAGGCCACAGGCAGCTACTGAAGAATTGGTATGTAGCTAGCCCAAATTGAGAGGTGCTCTAATTGTAAATATACACCAAATCTTGAAGCTTTAATATGAAAAAAATGTAAAATATCTCATTAATAATTTTATATTGGATACATAATGAAATGAAAAGGCTTTAGATATATTGGATTAATAAAATATATTATTTAAAATAGTCTTGCCTGTTTATTTTTACTCCTTTAAATGTGGCTAATAGAAAACAAAAGTACATGTGCAATTTACATATGTGAAATGCATGTTTATATTGGAGAGCACGGCTTTAGAACTATCACTGTTTGTGAAGTAAGTTAATTGAAACCATATCATCCACCAGTGAGTACATTTTGGAAGAGAATAAAGTTAAAATTAAAGTATAACTAGAGGCAAAATAACTCAACCTCTCAGAGCCCTTAAATTCTTATTCACACATATAGAAATATCTTCCACATAGAATTATGATGACCAAATAAGATTATAACTTGTGTAAAGAAACCACAGCATAAGTACTTGATCAAATGATACTAACCTTTTTTCCTTCTATTCTACTGCAGATTATATTCTGGGATATTTATTAAAATCAGTTTTATGTCACCACTATGTCTCAGACTTTTATAGTAATTTCAAACACACTAGCACTATTGCTAGGGTTGAGTAGCAGACAGTTTTTTTCTGTGAATATGTCCAATGTCAAAATCTCTAATTCTCTAAAATATATAGTCTTTTTTTTTTTCAATTGCATATACACTCCTTTGGTTGTAGAAAAATTTAGTGTTTCAAAATAAAGTTATAGCAGGAAACCTATCTCTATAAGTTGTTAATAGTTAAGTGGATATTTAAGATATGTATGTACACTCATGGTCACACTGATTTTTCATAAATTGATGTTAACAATTAGTAATTAACTATGAGAACACAATCATATAATATACTATTTGAAGCACTAGATTAGCCACTTAATTACGCACTGTCTTATCAGGCTGTACAATTGTTTTCTCAATATGGCCATATCATTCGTGATGGCGAAGCCAAAACTTGTGCCCACTTTTTATTAACGTCTCCCATGGGCATCTTATCACAGAACAGAACACATAGTAAATATTCAATAATAATGTGCTATATTGAATTGCTTATTTAAAAATTTGGGGGCGCTTGGGTGGCTCAGTGGGTTAAGTTGCCGACTCTTGATTTTAGCTCAGGTCATGATCTCTAGGTAGAGCTCCAGGAAAGAGACTGCTTCAGGATTCTCTCTCCCTCTGCCCCTCCTCCTCTCCCCACCCCCCTCAAATAAATAAATCTTTAAAAAGAAAAAATATTTGTTACATGAAGGGAAAATGCTAAATTGAGTTGCATAGAATAACAAATCTAATGTTTGTCTTAGCTTACTATAATATATGAGAATAGAAAGAAATAGCAATGTGCATATCTGTACCAGCAGATATTGTTATAACCACATATTATGTATTGATAGAAAGAAATCTACACACCTATGTAAGTCTTCCATGTTCTTCTCCCACATTGAACATGTTAGTCCAGATCGTGTTTTGGATAAATTGCCCATATAATTTTTGCCATTCCCCCGATAACAATCTAAACATAAAATACATTAAAGAGGACTAATGAATACAAGGAAGTATAGAAGAAAAACATTATTTACAAGCATGAAAATTCATGAAAGTCAACATAAAAATTAAGACAATACACTCTGTACAAATATTTCAGATTAAAGTGTCTTTATTTTCAGCCACATTTCTTCTTCCTTAAAGGTTTATGTATCTTATTACAAACAAACAAAAAATCAAAGAAAAAAATTAAATGAGTGGCCCTTAGGGATACCTAAGAAATGAGAATTTTTAGAATCACGTATATATTTCCCAACATTTTCTTCTGAAAAACTTAGCTCCACAGAAAAGTCAGAAGAATAATATAACAAACACTCATATACTCGTCACATTCGTTGTGTTTGGGTTTTCATCGTTCCCAAGATTAACATTCTGAGTCACCCAAGCCAGCTGTTTTGCAAATGCTCTTTAATTTCATTTTGTCTGATTATTTTCTCATGATTAAAATCAATTTAAAGACAGGATTATGGCATAGATGATATTTTGGTCCTTTTCAGAGCATTTTGTCATATGACATATGATGTCAGTTTGTTCCATTATTGGGGGTGAGTTTGATAACTTGGTTAAGTGATGTAAAGGAAAATTGTTGGGGCCTCTGAGATTGAGTAAATATCTTATTTCCAAATTTTCATAAAATGGTTTAGGCATACTTTGATTACTTTTACATGAATCAATTATGATTCATTGTTTTAAAATAGTTGTTCTTCAATGTCCTACATTTCTTTATTATCATTTTTCTGTAAATCAGAGCTTTTCCTTCTCCCCTATTCCTTCTGTGTAAGTATTCTACTACCACTGGTGATGGTGATGCTGCTGCTGCTGCTGCTGCTAGTAATACTAGTGCCTGTGGTAGAAATGGGAATATACATAGAGACTCCTATGTCCTCTTTTTACTCAGGATGATATCTAATCTATTCCTGTTGCTCATTTGGATACTCAAAGTTGTTCCAAAGTTAGCTGATGGAAGCCACTTTTAACTGGCTTCTGTGCCTTTTACTGTGTCCCATGTGGTTTTCTTTCTCACTTTTTTTTAAATGAGTAATTTGTGTTTTATTAAACATTGATAGAAGTGTCCATATTCCTAATTTTAAAATATCATAAAAAGGAAGTCAAGTAAAGAAAAACAGTTCTTCCAAATATGTGAGTTGCAGTTTTATATTTGAAAAGAAACACTATTCCATAATTTAAATAATAACGCATATTTAAAAAGTGACTATTAAACATTCCTGATTTTTAGATGACTGAGAATTGCAGATTTGGCTATAAAATATTGTCTACAAACATACATCAAGATTATTTCTGTTTAAAAACTTGGTAAGCCCGGCGCCTGGGTGGTTCAGTCAGTTAGTTAAGCACCTGCCTTCAGCGAGGTCATGATCCCAGGCTCCCTGCTAAGCGGGAAGTCTACTTCTCACCTTGCCCCTCCCACCTGCTCGGCGTGCTCTCTCTCTCTCTCTCTCTCTGTCTCTCTCTGTCTCTCAAATAAATATAAATGAATGAATGAATGAATAAATAAATAAATAAACTATTTTTAAAATAAATAAAATCTTTTTAAAATATTTTAAAATTTGGTAAACTGTAGTCTACCATTGGCTTTAAATATACTTTAATATCATAATAAATAGATATAAATCCTAATAAAATTTTTAAATAATTTAATAATTTGTTCAAGAATCAGTTAACATAGTGAAAAAGAAATATAATAAGTATACTCAATAGTCAGGTTTTCAAATCCATGCATCACATTTCATAATAGCACTATAAGGAATTTGGGCTTAAATATAAAAACTGAAATAGGATAAGACTTGATACAGATAACATAGCAGCCATTCCAGTACACAATAAAATTCTTTTCGGAAAGCATAAACTTGAAAAGTCCAATACTTGTACATAAGCAGAATATACTAATGAAAACATTTTCCTCTGATGGTGCTTTTGTCCACCATATTAGGAAAGTTTAAAACTTTAGCTGTTAGGTAGTAAATTCTTTAGATGGATTCTTTTTTTTTTTTTTTTTTTCTTTAGATGGATTCTTACTGAAGAAAGCAATTGTGCAATGCAGGACACGAGTACTGCTCTTTTACATATTTTTGGATTTTTTGCATATATGTTTTCTTCTATATTGGTGGAAGAGATCCTCCTCACCACCACTACGCTTTTACTTGAATAAAGCCTACGATATACTTTTTCTTCTAAAACTTTATTTTGGAATAGATTTAATTTGTAAGAAAGTAGTACATGTTACAGAAAGTTCTTATATACTACACAGTTTTTCCCACTTTTAATATCTTACATTAGTATGATAGCTTTGTCATAACTATTGAGCCAAACTGATGCATTATTAACAAGACTGTATTTTGTTGAAATATTTTTAGTTGTTAAACTAGTATCCTTTTTTGTGTCCTAGGCTCCCACGTGATACCCCATTATATTTAGCTGTCATTTCCTAAGGCTCTTCTAAATATGACAGTTTTTCTGACTTTCTTATTTGATGATCTTGTCAATTTTGAGGAAAATTGTTCAAATATTTTTTGATCATTTTTCAAAAGATTTATTTATTGGATGGGGGAAAGAGTAGGAGAGAGAGAATCTCAAGTGGACTCTCCTCCTGAGCACATAGCCTTACATGGACTCTATTGCAGGATCCCATGACCCTGAGATCATGACCTAAGCTGAAATCAAGAGTCAGACCCTCAACTTACTGAGCCACCCAGGTGCCCCGGTCAAGTATTTTTTTTTTTTAATGCCCATCACTTGGCTTTGTCTGATGTTTTCTTCATGATGTGATGTGGGTTATAGGTTTTTGAGAAGACATGAGTTTTTTTAGCACTTTTTAACTTGCTGGTGAAAGATACTCCAGCCTCACTTTGTCTCAGGCCTCCTGGAATCATCAATTTCTCCAAGGGGACTTTGTTTATTTTAGTGATGAAAGCTAAGGATGAGATAAGAAATAGGTGCCAAGGGACGCCTGGTGGCTCGGCAGTTGAGCGCCTGCCTTCAGCCTGGGCCGTGACCCTGGAATCCTGGGTTCAAGTCCCATGTCAAGGTCCCTGCATGGGGCCTGCTTCTCCCTCTGCCTGTCTCTGCCTCTCTCTCTCTCTGTGTTTCTCATGAATAAATAAATAAAATCTTAAATAAAAAAAATAGGTGCCAAGAGTGCTTTTGTTATGTGTGATTTGAAGCATAATTTCCATGTGTTTGAAGAGAATTTACATATACGTACTTTATTTTTAGAAATCTAGAATTCATATATTTTATTCATTACTTAGATTTTTTTATCCTTCACTTTTTGGTTTTAGAATTTTTATATTTTAAAATATTTCCCTTTATCTATAAGATACATTTTAACACTTACTTTCAAATTTGTCATTTGTCTTTTGAATTTAAATACGGGTTTGGGGGACACCTGGGTGGCTCAGTTAGTTAAGCATTTGACTTTTGATTTTGGCTCAAATCATAAGGCTGGTGAGATCAAGACCCATGTTGGGCTCTGCGCTGGGCATGGAGCCTGCTTGATTCCCTCTCTCTCTTTCTCTTTCCCTCTGCTTCTCTCCCAACTTCTAGCTTTGCTCCTGCTCTTCCTCTCAGACTCTCTCAATCAATCAATCGATCAATAAGAGGTGTGTGTGTGTGTGTGTATGCACACTTGCCGTGGTAGATTTTTATTTTTTTTCTTTTACGGCCTCTAGATTTTAAGTGTTAATTAGATAGCTTTTCACCATATCTAAGTTAAAAAAGAATTCTTCCACGTTTACTTCTAGTATCTATGTGGTTTCCTTTTTTACATTCAGAGCTCCTACACATTTGGAGTTTATTTTAGGGATGGTGTAAGGCATGTATTCAATTTTATTGTTTTTAATTTTACCCATTATATTTCAAAAGTTCATTTTTCACCCAGTGATACATAGTTCCACACTCTTAATGTAATAAATCTCTGTAAGAAATCTATTTCTGACCTCTACATTTTTTTCCAATTGCCAATTTATTCATTGCACTAGAACTAAAGTCTTAATTACAAGCTCTTTATAAAATGTTTTAATATCTGATAAGGTTAACTGCCTCTAATCAGCCTTATTTATAAAGATCTCCCATAGTGTACTTACATGTTTATTCTTCCAAGAGAACTACAGAATCAGTTTGTTTGGAATGAGAAAAACAACCTATGGATCTATTTATTAGTATCACATTACATTTATAAATTAACTTAGGCAGGGATGCAAGGGTGGCTCAGTTCGTTAAGCATTCGATTCTTGATTTTGGCTCAGGTCACGATCTCAGGACCTGAGATCAAGCTCAACTTCAGGCTCCGTGCCGAGAGTGGAGCCTGCTTAAGATCCTCTCTCACTATCCCTCTGCCCTTCCCCTGCTAGCACTCTCTCTCAAATAAAAATTAGGTTATGTAGAATTGATGTATTTATAATGCTGAGTTCTCATATCAAGAGCAAGGGATGCTTTTCCACATTAAAGTACACTTTAGTGGCCTGCAGTAGTGATTTTAAAATTTTATTACATAGATTTTGCAGATTTCTTTCTAAACTTATTCCTGTTTCTATAAGTTTTGTTGCTATTATAGATACAGTTTTCTCCTTAATTAAATCTTCAAACTCACATATGAATGCTACCTTAGGGATTTTTTATTACTTGAATTCATTTTTCAAAGTACATTACTATTACATCTTTCCATAAATAAAGATCTTTTCCTTTTTAACCCAATCAATGTTTTCTTATTTATATGGAATAATCTCTCCAATACAATATTAAAGAGGAATATGTTAAACCATGTTAAATTATATTTATGATGTTAGATAGTAAAAATAGTATACATTCTTGTTTTCTTTTTTAATGTCTATAATGTTTACCATCAAGTATAATGGATATATGTGTTTGTGTATGTGGATACATCTGTGTATATATATGTGCATATGTTAAAATGTGAAAACATATTTTAGGGAAGTCTCTGTCTTTGTGTTTATATAGATAGATATAGATAGATACAGATATATTGATATAGATATATGGATATGGGTGTGTAGTATATATATTCCAGAAATTCTTATTTGGGTATTTTTATGAGAAAGTAGTGATTTTTGTAACAGGAATTTCAAAAGCTGTTAACATTTATTATATGATCGTTTTTTTTAGATCTAAGATGAATGTTAATGGGTATCTAAAACTGAATCATTTTTGTTCTTAGACTCAACTCCATTAAATCAGTATGTATTATTTTTAAATTGTTTTAACAGACTGTTCATTCAAATTTCTTTCAAAAATTTTATATTCACAGGAATGCTTCGGTGGCTCAGCCGTCGAGCGTCTGCCTTTGGCTCAGGGCATGATCTTGAGTCTGGGGATCGAGTCCGGCTCTCTCACAAATAAATAAAATCTTTAAACAAAAGTAAAAGCAAATAAAAATTTTATATACAAATGAGATGTTTATTGTTTTTATTTGTGGTACTTTCATCATGTTTAGGTATTATAATTTCATCACTACTGATGGAAGCTTTAATATATGTGTTAAGCTAGATGGAAATTTATGTAGCACTGAGATTAAATGGTCTGTGAATGCACGTAGGCACAGTATATTTTTGATGGAACAGTTTTCATTAATACATTTCTGTATTTCTTCTGTAAGAATAGATCTAATTCTTTGACTAACTGAATTGACCAGCATCAATTCAATTCAAATAATTAGAAATTCCCTAGTAAATTATCTATTTTGTTATTTCCAAAGTTTTCTACATGAAGTTAAATAAAATTGTCTTTTATGATTTTTTTAAAGATTTTATTTATTTATTCATGAAAGACACACAGAGAGAGGCAGAGACACAGGCAGGGGGAGAAGCAGGCTCCCTGCAGGGAGCCCAATGTGGGACTCGATCCCAGGACCCCAGGATCACGCCCTGAGCCAAAGGCAGATGCTCAACCGCTGAGCCACCCAGGCATCCCATCTTTTATGATTTTCAATTTTCCTGTTTCAATCCTTATTTCCCTCTTGATAACTATTATTTTCTATTTTTGTTTCTTTTTTTTTTTTTTTTGAGTCAACTAGCTGGTAATTATTTATTTTGTTAGTTTTTTCAAAAAACAATCACTTTGCTTTATTCATTATGTCTAGTATTATTAGTTCTAGACTTTATTAATGTCTGCTTTATCTCGGTGGTTTTCCTTTGTATACTGCTTTTGGTTTATCTTTTTCCCCAACTCTCAGTTTGTAATTTAATTCACTTGTCTTCATTATTTATGATATTGATATAATCATTTAAAACTATGAATTGCATCCTGCTTACTGCTTTAAGTGTTTATTATATAATTCAATAGTTGTATTTTAAAAGTATTTTTAAAGAAAGCCTATAATTTCAGTTTCTAATTTTTGATAGTTATTTCATATTCAATCCAAAGAGTATTTGTATATATGCTAATTCAGATGTTGCAAGATTTAAGAAAAACATTTCTAATTCATCAGTACGTATGTGTTTATATTTTTTGTTATATGGAGAAGGATAAGAGCAATATCCTTCCACATGTATGCATGTGCATGCATGCATACATATCACATACTAACACTTCATACCATTAGCTTGGCAGTATCACACAATGGCATAACTTTAAAACTTCACAGCTATGTGTTGAATTGGCAAACAGTGTCTCTTGAGTGGACTTCTTCATTTTTAACACTTGTCTCACAGAGCCTAGCATACTGTTGCATGCATCAGGTATAATATATTGTTGAAAATAATATAATATATTGTTAAAAGTAATGGATAGGTCATTTTAAGGAAGGTTATATTCAATCCCAGCTGTGCTAATTTGAGAATTTAGGTAAGTTATCTAAATTTAATAAAACTGATTTCTTTATCTAGTAATTATTAGGTAAGCAATATCATCAATTGAATTTGTATAATCTAAAATTTTCATATTCTACTACTTAATCCTTTGGTAAGTGATATACATGTATATAAAAGCATCTTAATATATGTAAGGAGCTTATTAAACAATGGTTCTCGTTTGCCTCTATCTCAAATTATCAGCACATGTTTAAATGAACAAGTCAGGGACAAAGAAGATCCAGCTGGTACTAAACCTTCCTTAAACATTGGTTTCAACTTTATTTCCAACTGACCTTTAAAATCTGCCAAATAACAGTGAAATTGACTGAAAAGGAACTTACCCCTTCCTCCCTCTACAACTATTAACAGTTGTTCATGAAAAGAATGGCACTGAGGGAAAAGTTAAAGCATGGACGAAGTATGGATAGAACAATAAATCTATGAAATGGAGCTTTAAATTTGGCTTGGGCTTTTTAGGATGATTTTGGACTATGACCATCATAATTAAATTTATGGGAAAGAATGTGATTATTTAAAAATCATAACCCTCAACTCATTATATACTAATAAATGCCCACATTCCAACATCAGCATTAATCTTTAGCAAATGATTTCTTTTTAAAACCTATTGCAATCTGACTTTTCTCTACTACTGCTCCCCAAAACAGTGATCTTCAATGGCATCTCTGTTTCCAAAGACAGTTGTGATTTATCCCATGCCCCACTGCTACACATCATCTCCACTGCTGACACCCAGGTCCACATCACTCCTCTCTTTCCTGAATTACTGAAAGAGCCATGCAATAGTTTCTCCCATTTGGGAGAAGTTGTCAGAAGTTCAGAAGCTCTGGCTGTTTTTCCATAATGCACCCAGAGTCATCCTGTTAAAATTTAAGCCAGACCGATGATCTAATTTATCTTTTCAAAACCCTACAACAGAATCCTTTCTCTTTCAGAATAAAAGTGTAAATCCTTCCAATTCCTACAAGGCATATTTGATTTTAGACTGTTCTCTAACTGTACCCCAAGACTCTTCCCCTTGCTCTTTGGCTGGCCACAGTGATAAGCTTGATGTCTCTAAGTGATAAGTGATAAGCTTGCTATCTCTTTCCTTTACCTTTTAAAGCACTCTCCCATCTCATGCCATTTGCACTTGCAGTTTCCTCTACCTTGAACGCTATTTACAAACATATGCACATGGCACGTGCTGCTCCTTATCTCTTCCAGGTCCTCCTTAAGTGTTCCCTTGATATGTCAGATCTTCCCATACTATTAAAATATAAAATAACGACACCCTCTCTTCTTACTCTAGGACATTTTTCTCTCTGGCACTTACCACAAACTAATGTAGTCCCACTTCCATTTGTTTGTTTTATTCCTGTGTTCTGTTTCCTGGACTTATTGGAGTTCCATGGAGACAGAGAATTTTGTTTTATTTACTAGTATATCCCCACTGTCTAAACCTGTGCCTGGCACTAGTATACGCTCAAATAAATAAGTGATTATTGAGCAAATGAATGTATAAAAGAAATGCAATTTCAGACTTGGCGATTCTGTTTGTGAACCAGTAAAATCAGTGTTAACACGAAGTAGGTCTCTCTTTAAGCATTTCCCCTGAATTTAATCGTGCCCACCCTGCAAAATGTCAGTTATTACCTTGTCCACTTGACACATCACATTTTGGAATTTGGGAGCAGTAGCCAACTCGGATGTTTGGATCAGTGGTAAAACACCAGGGTGACTCAGCCCCATCTGGATTTCGGCAATAATTTTCTCTTAGGTCCCTATTGAGAATAAGCATGTTAATGTAAATTGCCCACGTTCTTACAAATGGTAAGTTAGCGCTATTACATTTCTAGAATCCAAGAATGCATGCATGTTTATAAATAGAGTTCTAAGTTTTAGATTTAGGATAGTTATAACAATTTAGAGTTCAGTATACACAACTGACACTGCCCATATTACTGAAATAAAGGCTGTCAGATGTCAGTATTCTTTTCATTCCACAGGCCTGGAGTTCCACACAAGCACTACTGCTTCATGAAAGGGAAAAAACAGTACCATTTCATTTTTCTCACTTATTCTCAACACTTGGACTCTCAGCTATTATAATTTTTTAAAACTGGCCTCTTATTTATTATGTTTTCATGGCCCATATATAATATAGAAACAACATGTATCTCTCTTTGCTGAAGAAAGGCTATTTTTAATAGTTGTCAACTACTCTCATTTAAAACGGAAGTTCTGGGTAGTCCGGGTGGCTCAGCGGTATAGCGCTGCCTTCGGCCCAGGGTGTAACCCTGGGGTCTCGGGATTGAGTCCCACGTCGGGCTCCCTGCGTGGAGCCTGCTTCTCTCTCTGCCTTTGTCTCTGCCTCTCTCTCTCTCTCTCTCTGTCTCTCATGAATAAATAAAATTTAAAAATAAAATAAAATGGAAGTTCCACATATCCAAACATTTGATACCAAAAAAAAAGGTAGCTATTTCTTCCTTGAATTCTGTATTTAACTTATTTAATTTCCTGCATAGATTTCTTTCCCTTATAAAATACTTCTTTATTGATTTACAATAGTTATCTGAAAACTTTGTTTCTATAAAATTAAGGCCTAATTATAGTATAGAAGACCTAACTGTATAAGAAACCACCAATGTAGTACAAGCACATCCCTTACTTTAGCAGTGATTTAATTAGCATTTATAGTTCTCAACAAGGAAAACGTCTATACTCTCTATATTCTCAATATATAAAAGAATTTTTCCTTAATATAGGGCTCACATTAAATAATATGTGTACTTTATAATTCACTTTTCTGAAAAATGCTCTCTAATTTGAAGCAAGCATGGGTTTTCTCTTCATAGACTCCTGGCTAGTAATTTGACAAAATTAATACCTAATCTATTGGAACTACATTATTTATATTACTTAGGTCCAATTGGAAGTATTATAATTTTATTAATGCCCAAGTTCACCATTGGAAATGGACAAACTCTTTAAGGAAGAAACTTGAGTTTAGTTATTTAGTCAAAATATGTCCTGACATAAACTCTTATTTAAGATTATGAGAACAGTGATGGCCAATAGTTAAAGCCACTGTATAGCAAATGTTCATAGTTACAACCCATATTAAAGTCATTAGCCTTCTTATAAATTATAAAATTATTAAGATGAAGAAAATCTTTTATTCTTTTAATATATACTTATATTCACAAAAATATGTCAATATAAAATATGTGTGTTAAGTTTTACACCAAGTTTACACAAATTTGCTATTTTAGATAAATAACTGCTTAAATTCTTTTGAATATTTGTACATCTACAATTTCTTGAATATTATTACCAGTCATTAGAAATTAACAAAATATGTGAATGGTGCTGATACTGTCTCCTTTGTCTGTCTTAACTAATCTTTTCCCATTTTCTTTGCTTTCTCTACTTTGGTATTTATTTCTGAAGTGTGAAACACATGGGTCAGGAACAGAGAGAATCGCTATGAAGGAAATGAGCGAAGCAAACCCACAATGACAAGTAAAAATTTGTTATTATAAGATAATGAAAGAATAATAAAATGATTATTTACTATCTAAGCAAATACACTGAATTAGCTAAAACAAACAAACAACAAAAAACACCTATAAAATATCTCCTCTCTCCAGTGGATGGGCCAACTAGTGCTCATAATTCTCCATCTTGAAATGTTAAGCTCTCTTATTAAAAGCCAATTACATAAAGCCAATATATGTTATTTATAGGTGCTATTTCAGCAAAGCCACTATGAATGGCACGTCTGTTATAAATTTCAAAAGCAATCATTTTATGTTCCCCATAACAAGGTGGACAATTTAAAAACACATGGTATTGTGGCTGTTCTGTGTAGCTAAAGTCAAGTGGTGAAAAAAAACAGCTACGGAGAAGGTACACAGCAGCAATATAATTGATATTCAAGGGCGGTTTCTTTGGCTTGATTTATCTAAACAATTGTTTTACTTTCCCACTTTTGAAAGGAAATCTAGAAACAATAGAAAACATATTTAAATTTTAAAAAATAATATTACTTCAAGGCTGAGAATGCATTAGTTTACAATATTGACTGAAATATGCTTCTTCTTGTGAAAGAAAAAATATGTAATCCCCCTTCAAATCAATGTGAAATTTTAAGAAGGTACTAATTAGAAACTTGCCTGGTTATCATTACCATTAATGATCTATTAAGTGCACCTGCAAAATCAAAGCTGTGATCAGAAACCTAGAGATGTGTTTTACAAGATATGGTGTATCACCATCTGATTCAAAATCACCTAGAGTGTTCATTAAAACGCAGATTTGAGGTCCAGATCCCAGTCCTTAGAAATCAAAATATCTGGGTGCATGAATCTTTCAAGTCCTGATTGTCCTGATTGTCCCTCAGCACACTAAAGTTTAAGAATTACTAACACAGAAGTTAGTAAAGAGTAACTATTCAGCTTCATTTCCTGCAGAGTCTACTGAAATGTGTATGTGCCTAATATACTCACTTGCACTTGAAATTTTCAGGAGTTATGTCATGCTGGTGAGGATACTGGGAATCCCAACGCTGACACGGAACTCCATTCCAAATGGTATTGATGGTGCCCCGGTAACCTTCTCCTTGACCTTGAATGCATTCAGTTGTTTCCATAGGGACATCTGTATCATTCATAGTACTGTGAGCTGTTGATAAAAAGAAATATTAAACTTAAGCAAAATCTTTCAATTTGTCATCTACCTCAGTGTTAATCTGCATATGTATTACTAGGGTTTTCTGTCACATAGGTTTTTTTTTTTTTTTTTAATTTATTTATGATAGTCACAGAGAGAGAGGCAGAGACATAGGCAGAGGGAGAAGCAGGCTCCATGCACCGGGAGCCCGACATGGGATTCGATCCCGGGTCTCCAGGATCGCGCCCTGGGCCAAAGGCAGGCGCTAAACCGCTGTGCCACCCAGGGATCCCTGTCACATAGGTTTTTATAAAAATTGAGTAGAATAAAAAATTCAAGGGATCAGTACTGCTACCTCACTCCACCTAAAGGAATGATGGACTCAAGGATTTCTCTGCTCATGAAATAGAAAATTCTAGCTTGGCTTTATCCAGATTAGTTTGAAAGAGCATCATTTAATAACACTTAAATTCCCTGGATCTGTCTACTCATTCATTGACATCAGATATAAAACCTTTCTATTTATTAATAAACATTTATTTATAAATATGTTTTTAATCAGTTTTTTTTTTACTTTAGGAATTGAGAAACATCTAGGAGTAATATAGTGATCACATAAGGAAATTAAAAAAGCACTAAGCTGGGGCGCCTGAGTTTCTCAGTCGCTTAAATGTCTGCCTTTGGCTCAGGTCATGATCCCAGGGTTCTGGGATCAAGCCCCTTGTCAGGCTTCCTGCTCATCAGGGAGTCAGCTTTTCCCTCTGCTCCTGTCCCTGCCCCTGCTCAAGTTTTTTTTTTTTTTCTCTCTCTCTTTTTTTTAATAAATAAATAAAATCTTTTTAAAAATAAGTAAATAGGGTATCCCTGGGTGGCTCAGCAGTTTAGCGCCTGCCTTTGGCCCAGGGCATAATCCTGGAGTCCCAGGATCGAGTCCAGCATCAGGCTCCCTCCATGGAGCTTGAGTCTCATTCTCTCTCTCTCTCTCTCTCTCTCTCTCTCTCTCATAAATAAAATCTTTTTTAAAAAGTAAATAAAAAATAAAAAGCACTATGCTGTAAGGTTGGCCATAAAAAAAGTAAGAAAGGGAACAGTTGATCTAGAGAACATTTTAAAAAATCAATTTATCATTATTACTATCTCTATTCCAATTTTCTTTTCATTCAAACACTAAAATAGTATATTTGTGAAAAATTCTTTAAACACATTTACTGCCATGTGTCACTTATAACTAATATATGCTGAATAGATAGTATTTCTGAAATGACTATACAATTAATCCTAAAATTAGTTTGTTTAAATACACATAAAAGTTGATAATGGCATTAACCATAGTTTTCTTCCAATACAATAAATATATTCTAAGCTGGTATGTTAATTTTTTAAATCAGTTTGTTAACATTAAAAGAAATCAGTTGTTCCTAGGCAGATTTATTTATTTATTTATTTTTCCTAGCCCAAATACAATTCTTACCGCACTTCATACAGATCACAAAAATCTCCATAACAAAGTAAAAAAAGTACAAAATTTAAAATTTTATTACAACTTGGACCTTCTCTTTTGTCTTTAATGATGTTTATTCAAACAAAATATAACTGAAAACTTTCTGGAGCAACTAAAATTCGTATACCTTCTCAAAACATACTTGAAAATATGTATGGTTCTGTAGAGTGAGGTCAATGTATACTCCCCAGTAACCTTTACAATCTAAATGGTCATTGAAAATGCCCCTGGATAAAACTCAAACTGACAATAAAACTCCAAACTCACTAAGACAGTCTAGGATTTGAACAAATGCCTTTGATTTATCCATTCTGGAATTTTATGTGTCATTTCTCAAAAGAAGTCAGAATTAGATATGCCTTCAGAGGCTAGGGATGTCTATAAAAGTGTTCCACATGTAATAGTGTAAATTCTTTTTTAAACTGCTCCTCATTTTATTTAAATTTCTTTCTGTGTGGAGCTCCTGCGTGGTTCAGTTGGTTAAGCAGCCAACTCTTGATTTTGGCTCAAGTCATGATCTCAGACTCAAGGGATTGAGATCCATCTGGGACTCAGTGCTCAGCAGGGAGTCTCCTTATGATTCTTTTTTTCCCTCTCCCTTTACCTCTCCCTCCACTCACACTCTTTCTCTTTCTCTCTCTATAAAACAGATAGATAAATCTTTAAAATAAAGGAATGGGATCCCTGGGTGGCGCAGCGGTTTGGCGCCTGCCTTTGGCCCAGGGCGTGATCCTGGAGACCCGGGATGGAGTCCCACATCGGGCTCCCGGTGCATGGAGCCTGCTTCTCCCTCTGCCTGTGTCTCTGCCTCTCTCTCTCTCTCTCTCTCTCTGTGACTATCATAAATAAATAAATAAATAAATAAATAAATAAATAAATAAATAAAATTTAAAATAAAGGAATGAATGAATACATACATTTTTTTAACAAATAATTACTCTTCATGGGGCTTAATGTTTTATTTCACTGAGTTGCATGAAAACTAAGTGGAACCTAAGCTTGGAGTTATTTTATGAAACTCAGTAAAAAAAGAAGGAGGATTAATCAATGAACATGTCAACCACTGGAATATGTTGTATAAACAGATTTCCAAAAATTGCCCTTAAAATAACTTTTCTTCAGTTCCTTTTAAAATTTGTTTTTATTTCTTATGTATCTACTGTAGGGAATGAAAATTTGGCTCAGAAATACCTTAAATTAAAAGGAACTTCAAATGAAGATAAGCAAAATGTCCAGAGATCGATTCCCAAAGTGCTCATTGAGAGTTGATTTCTGAGAATTAATATGTTCTGATATTGGTAACATATATCAATTCAGGAAGCACAAAAATTATTGGCCTGGAAGAAATGACTTGTATAGAAAAAGTCAGTGCTAGTTAACTAAGTCCTTTATGATTTTAAAATTAAAGTTCTGGGCAGCCCGGGGTAGCTCAGCAGTTTAATGCCACCTTTGGCCCAGGGCATGGTCCTGGAGACCCGAGATCAAGTCCCACGACGGGCTCCCTGCATGGACCCTGCTTCTCCCTCTGCCTGTGTCTCTGCCCTTCTCTCTCTCTCTCTCTCTCTCTCTGTGTGTGTCTCTCATGAATAAATAAAATCTTAAAAAAAAATCCTAGGCAGTGATAGTAAAGGGGAAAAAAGCTTTAAAATTAAAGTTCTTAGATGAAATAGAAAAGTAAGATGGATTTCACAGGTCCTCAGGAACTATATATTATTGAAACAAATGTCACCAAGCTACTATTGCTGATGATTTAACTGTTAAATGATCTGGGGATACTGGGTATATATGAAGGGAACATCTTTAAAGGATGATAACTTTAAAACAGTTAAAAGTTCAAGCTTTTACTGACATATTTCATACCTAGTTACAAAGCTATGATATAAAAAAAGACAAAAACAAGTGTATCCAGGAACCCATCAATTCATCACCCTAACATTTTAGGAAGAAAAGTTTTTACTCCCCTACTTCTTGGGCACAAGTTCTTGGGAAGCAAACTGAGTTAGGACTTAGAATCCAGACAAGGGGAGGAAGGTCAGAGTTAGGACAGCTAGAGCAAAAGCACTTCAATTAATCTTCTTAGGGACTTCATTGTCTATCTTGGGTACTTCTACTGTCTTACTTTCCTTCGTATATATGTGTGTTTGGTTTTATTTGTTTATTACTGACCCATTTTTTCTCAAGTATTACTCTGACATTGTGAACATGTAATTAAAAAAAACCAGTTTTAGTGAGTTTCAAGGTCAATCGGGACAGCCTTTGGCTAGATATGGGTCCACCACATCTCCCTGAGAACATAGCTAGAGGCTGAGCCCATCAGAGATTAACATGCTCTGCTTCTTGGACACTAAGATGTCAATATAAGATTAAAAATCAGAGATAATTTCTAGAATGTGCTATTAGACAAGAGTAATTGGATTTTCAAAGTAACTTTTTTCATGAATACCTTTATTAAAGCAACATTTTGTAAACATAACTCATGACAATTGAAATTCAGAGCCTTAAACTCAAAACAAATTTAACTGTACTTTTTGAATAAAACGAGAGATAATTAAACAAATATTATCATAATTCTTGAAGAAATCAATACCTAGAAAATTCAATGAGTAATTACATGTTCATCAGAAAATTTTAAGAGGAACCATATAATCTTAAGGCTAGTAGAAGATGAAAACTTTTCCTAATTTGAATATCTGTGAAACCCCAAGTAAAAAGCCCCAGGTTAAAAAAAAAAAAAAAAAAACTTGAATAAAAATATTAAGGAAAATATTTCACTGTTGATTGATCCACTAAAATTCCAGCGTCAAGTTCAGAGTCCTAATTGTTGGTACTAATTTTGCACCTCAACTGCAGAGGTCCCCAATAAATTTTAATTAGTGATTCTTTCACTTTTAAAAGTAGCAATCATAAAATCCTCATTTGAATAATTTTGTTGAACAATTTTTTCTAAACTTTCACTAGTATAATTTAAAATCTTTGATGTAATTTAAGAAATCACTAAATATTCACTTAAAGACAGTATAAGTTAAAATGAGTAAATAAGGGGCATCTGGGTGGTTCAGTCGGTCAAGCATTTGCCTTTTGACTTAGGTCATTATCCCAGCATCTGGGATCAAGCCCCACATCAGGCTCCCTGCTCAGCGGGGAGTCTGCTTCTCCCTCTGCCTTTATCCCTGCTCATGCTCTCTCTCCCTCTCCTCTGTCTCTCTTTTATTTTTTTTTAAATGAATACTTTATTTTTTTATTTTTTTTTAATTTTTATTTATTTATGATAGAGAGAGAGAGAGAGAGGCAGAGACACAGGCAGAGGGAGAAGCAGGCTCCATGCACCGGGAGCCCGACGTGGCATTCGATCCCGGGTCTCCAGGATCGCGCCCTGGGCCAAAGGCAGGCGCTAAACCACTGCGCCACCCAGGGTTCCCTCCTCTGTCTCTTAAATAAATAAATAAAATCTTTTTAAAAAATGAGTAAATAAAAAACACAAGTTTGGATTTACTTTAAGTAATTTGGATTCTTTAACAGATTTCTTTAAAGATTTTATTTATTTATTCATGAGAGACACAGAGAAAAGCAGAGACATAGGCAGAGGGAGAAGCAGGCAGAGTCCCTGCAAGGAGCTGATGCAGGACTCGATCTCAGGACCCCAGGGATCATGACCTGAGACAAAGGCAGAGGCTCAACCACTGAGCCACCCAGGTGACCCTATTTAACAGATTTAAATGTGTTGGTGGAAATTCAAACTTTTTGAAATTAAAATTCATATGTTGAAATCCTGATCACAAATGTGGTGATATTAGGATATGAGGTTTTTGGTGGGTAATTAGGTTATAGGGGCAGATTCCTCATGAGTGGGATCAGTGCCTATATAAAAAAGATACCACAGAGCTCCTTCACCCCTTCCACCATGTGATGAATCTTCTGGCACCTTGATCTTTGACTTCCCAACCCCCAGAACTGTCAGAAATAAATACCTGTTGTTTATAAGCCACTCAGTCTATGGTATTCTGTTACAGTAGCCGAAGATAGGCCTCAACAAAATATTTAAAAATCTAATTAATAATATTCTTTTAACTATTATTTTAATAAGCATCTATAACTTTTAAATACATAATCTCAAGCAACTTGATGATTTATTTATTTTTGTGTTTTAATTCAGTGGAAATATTTATGATTTTAACTACAAAATAGAAGTATTGAGATAATATTTTTCATTAACTAACAAGTGCCCTTCTGAAGTTAGCATATCTGTATTTATCCGATTTGACATTCAGCTGCTAAAAGTGACCTCATAAACAAAAACTACATGATTTCTGGTGGTAATATATAGAATAAATATCAAAGGCCAAAAAAAGATATATTACTACAACAAGATCACTAGTTTTCATCAGTAATAGGAATTATGAAACTTCATGCATATTATTTGAATACATATTATCTGATGATTTTTCATAGACCCCTCACCTGGGACCATGTGAATGATTTTTATTAAGTCTTTCATTAAGACTCCTTACTTGGGGTGCAAATGTTTCATCTTTGTTACCTACATACATAGTCCCTTTACAAACACAATTATTCTTGAATTGCAATTAAATGGACTCCTTTATCCTACTGTATAAATAGCAAAACTTGATGCAAAAACAAATGTTTCATACCAGTCAATTTGGGAAAAGCTACTACATTTTGGGAACGCTATTCCTTTGGACTTAAAACTTTGAAGTGGGACCTGAATAAGGGAAGATGTTGAAGTGACCAGCGGCCAACCAAAGTGTTAAAGATACACAGAAACACCCCTGAATATCAGCTGAAGTTGATCAAGTTGTGTGAAGTTTCATATGAAGCTTCATACATTTTTGCAAGTCTGTCTACCAAACCGCTGAAAATACTAGAAACTGACAAATAAGAGAGTTCCTCACAAAAAAAAAAAAAAAAAACAACAACAACAACAACAAAAAAACACATTTGTTCAAGGGTGTCAGTAGTGGCTATCCTTTGGAGCAAATGCAAAAATAGTTATATGATCCTTAGTGGCCTATGAGTGAAAAAGTGTTTTTCTTTGATGATTGACACAAAGTTTTCTATTTGAAAATGCTTTACAAAGAACATGTGCTACTGACATTTTTCACTGTCCTTTTACAACATAATCAAATGGGTGCCTCTTGGAACACGAATTTCACCCTGCTGGTATGGATGTGTTATGATGATTGCTATAATATCTGGTAGGGAACTTTGAGGTTTAAATAGATTTTTTTTTTTTGAGAGAATGAACATTAAACCTTGAGATGAACATCTTGCCACCAACAGAAAAACCGCTAGAACAAGATAACTGGTAACAACTCTGATTATTTCTCTATGAAAGGCTAGTCAGATTTTTGCTGAGAAACTACCCAGCCCTGGCAGAGGTCTGTGAAATGCCACTGGAGTGTATGAGTGCACATGTATATTATAGAGAGCCATGCCCAGAGCTCCATAACCTTTACATGAACAATAAGTAAATCCTTGCATTTATAGTTCCCCTTCTGCCCCAGTGGTATCAAACTGTTGCTGTTCTTTTGCCAATAGCCAGAAGCAAGCTGTCCAATAGGCCATTGGACAAATACCTGATTATTCCTTGGAATACTTCAGCCCAACGAACTTCTATTCCCATTTCAGCTACTAAAGAGCCACTGAAACATAGGATTTACTTTATGGAGGTCCCTGGGGATTGAGAACAGTGTGTCAAGCTATTCTCCCATCAACAGACTTGGGCTCTTTGGGCCATGAATGTCAAGATCAGGCTCAATGAAAATTTAAAGAACTTCTGGTTTTAAAATTGACATGGAAAAGTAGTATAAAGACTTCCAAAGGACAAACCTCAAATTGCTTGCACGTTTGGTTTCCACATGGACCTAGAATTCCTATCTGAAACTTATCCTTGGACTTTATCCAAGACTTTTCTGTTGTAAAATGCTCAAGAGAAGACTTTCATTAAAGATCTTCAAATTGGGATGCCTGGGTGGCTCAGCGGTTTAGTGCCAGCCTTCGGCCCAGGGTGTGATCCTGGAGACCTGGGATCGAGTCCCATGTCAGGCTCCCTGCATGGAGCTTGTTTCTCCCTTTGCCTGTGTCTCTGCCTCTCTCCCTCTCCCTCTGTCTCTCATGAATAAATAAGTACATTTTTTTTAAAAAAAAGATCTTCAATTCTATACTCTATTCCTTTTTCAAGTCATCTTGAAAAAGACCTCCAAGTATAAGACCTTTCTCTTGAGAGAGTCATTGATGGTATTGTTTTTTCCTGACTCAGAATATAATAAGATTTTATTTCTATGAATTTCTGTTCTAGCCTTGGATAAAATAGTAAACTACAGAGGAATAAAAGCTTTCTTTAAGAAAGAAATAACTAGGGGGAGTACCTGCGGGGGCTCTCTGTTAAGCATCTGCCTTTAGCTCAGGTCATGATCCTGGAGTTCTGGGATCGGGCCCCACTTCAGGCTCCCTGCTCAGGGGGGAGTCTGCTTCTCCCTCTCCCTGCTACTCATGCTCTCTCTTGCTAGCCCTCTCTCAAATAAATAAGTAAAATCTTTAAATAAAAAAAAGAAAGAAAATAATTTGCTAAAATTATTTTTCCAACATATAAACACACAAGGTTACATATTTTTTTAAAATGACACCAATGTACATTGGTTACTGGAAGGAAGGATTCTTGTATTCATTACCAATGGCAACTATTAGTCTGTATTAGTTGTATTAGTCTGCTTGGACCACCATAACAAAAATACCGTAGACTCAGGAGCTTAAATAACAGAAATGTATTTCTCACAAATCTGGAGGTTAGGAAGGTCAAGATCAAGGTGCCAGACAATTTGGTTTCTAGTGAGAGCTGTCTTCCTGGCTGGCAGATGGTCACCTTCTTACCATATCCTCATATGGAGGAGAAAGAGGAGGTCTGTCTTACTCTACCTAAAAGGCTACTCAATCCATCAGATTAGCATCCCACATTTATGACCTCATTTAACCTTAATTACCTCCTAAAAGCCCTATCTCCAAATATAGTCACATTGGGGATTTAAGGCATAAATACGTGAATTTGTGTGTGTGTGGTGGGGGTAGGGTTGGGGGGAATTGCATAGTTCAGTCTCTAACAATGGTTTGAATAGAAAGCTATCAAAAATCTGCCTAGGTCTCGTTTCTGAAATGGGGAGTTGCTCTACAGGTATAAAGTTTCAGTTAGTCAAGATGAGTAACTTCTAGAGAACTAGAAATCTGTACAACATAGTATCTATAGTTAAACAATACTACATCATATGCTAAAAACCTGTCAAGAGTAGATCTCAAGTTGTGTTCTTAGACATACATAAAAAAAGCGGAGGGCAGGCAGGAGGAAACTTTTGGAAATGATAGATACGTTTATTACCTTATTTGTGGAAATGGTTTCATGGGTTTATGCATATGTTTGATCCTATCAAATTATATAAATTAAATGTATGCAGATTATATGAACTACACCATAGTAATCTGTTAAAAATTTAATAAAATGGTCTTGAACATGTTTGTATCTAGAATTTAACAATAAAGAAAGAGGAGGAGAAAAATAAGGTAGAGCATAATGAAATTTGTCTCTCTTTTGGTAAAGAAAAAGCCATCAAGACAACCAGGAACACTCATTTTTTCTCCTATCCCCTTTATTCCCCTTCACTATTTTTTATATTCCCCAAATGAATGAGTGGGAAATATCAGAAAGGGAGACAGAACATGAGAGACTCCTAACTCTGGGAAACGAACTAGGGGGTGGTGGAAGGGGAGGTGGGTGGGGGGTGGGGGTGACTGGGTGACGGGCACTGAGGGGGGCACTTGATGGGATGAGCACTGGGTATTATTCTATATGTTGGCAAATTGAACACCAATAAAAAATAAATTTATATAAAAAAAAGACAATGAGGTACATACGAGCAACAGTAGTTCAGGGAAGCGTGAAACCTCAGGATGAGTTAGGATGATAAGGAGAAATCTTCCTGGGTAGCAATGTCTGAGAATAAGTAAGTTGTCATATGCAAATCTAGAACCATAGAAGAAACTCCAGGAGATGTACATACCCATCACTCTGTAGGAATAACATTCATTCAAGAACAAATGTAAAGACCAGAGTCTGAGAAGTACTTAGAAGGAGAGGTCTATGGTAGTATAAATACATAATAAGGAATTTGACCAAGTCAGGGGAGTCAAATGAAGAAATGATAACTGAGGAGATAGTAACTGAGTTGAAATTTGAACAATGAGTAGCTGTCAAGTAGGTAAGAAGAAAAAAATGTTCAAGGCAGAGGAGATGGCAGGGGCAAAGGAACTGTAAAGAGAATATGGAAAATATAAAGTACAGGAAGTGAGTGATTCTAGATGGAGTAGATAGCATGGGGGCATATAGTCGGTTAGGGATAAGCTTTTTTTAGTAAGATGGTTTTGTTTTGTCTTTGTTATGAGGTCAAAGGAAATCACTGAAGAGTTTTTACCGTGTGTGTGTGTGTGTGTGTGTGGTGTGCTAGGGATGGGAAATGACATACGCAGATTTCTATATCATTCTATTTGCAGTGTGAAGAAGGGATTGAAGGGAAAAACTAGTAAACATGGATTCATCTCCTTTCAGAAGGCTATTTAAATACTCAAGAACACAACAGCACTCTCTCGGATAAAGGAGATAGTGAGAGAGCAAAATGGGCAGATTTGAGAGGTACGTACAAGATGAAATTGACAAGTCTTCGTGATGGACCAAATGTGAGAGGTGAAGGAAAGAGCATGTCTAGAATTATTCTAGATTTTTGGTTGTTAAACATAATGGTGGTACCGGTCATACAAAAGAGAGTTGAACCTCAGATTAGACCATCTTACAAGATAAAAGAAGAATACCAGAAACAAGTGACAGGTGACAGAAATCTCCAACTGGGTAAGTCACTGGTGGTGAGAGGTGGAAAACAATTGGAGGAGCCAACACGTATAGCCAGTTAAAGTATCTTCCAACGAGACCACATCAGGATTACATGGCTGACATGTAGCAAAAAAAGGTGTTTGCAGAGGGATACCTGGGGTTCCAGAGAGCCTTTCAGAAGATCAAAGCTACTTTCATAACAATGCTAAGATGTCATTTGTCCTTTAGAGAGTGAAATTCCTAGATGCACTTGGTGTTTATGTTCCAAAAAATTGAATGCAAAAGGAAACATGAGATACAAAGCTATCTTCTTCTAATTAAGTAACACTGAAGAAATTTGCAAAATTTGCAATCTGAGTTTGCAAAAAATCTAAATACCATTTTTCTCCCAATTTTTCTGAAAAATTCAGTTATTTTTCACTTTAAATATGTTGTATTGATTAGCATCATTAGTAAAATGAGATTACTATTTTTAATGAATGAATATTTTTTAATTCATAATTTAACTTTCAATACAGTCAACATTGATTCGTATAGCCCGGATACACAATTTGGGTTCTCAATAAAGGTAGAGTGTAAAGATATCTTCAGTTCAAGAAGTTTGTGAACAACCGATTTGAATAATCAGTAAGATTTTCTACGACACATCAACCAAAAGATAGCTTTTTAATTGCCAGGGAGCCATTTTCACTTCAGAAAAATAGAATGACTCCCTACAAATATTATTATTTCTCTCTGAAAAGCCGTGAACTAATCTACGGAACAAGCTGTTATTCAGAATATAAAGTTATTACAGAGGAAAATCATGAGAAACTGAGTACTTCATTCAGGTACTATGCAGGATTTCTGGTCTTGTTATATATTTGCAATGTCTTAAAATTCCATATACCTGGAAATCTGTTAAAGTTTTATAGGCAGGTAGACCCAGACATGGATGGTGCAGAGCAAAGTCACTGTGTGGAGCACATGTGAAAGATGGTCATGGAGTTTTTAAGGGAGAAGATCAATAAAAACAGCCCCACTAGTGGGTAGCTAGTAGCTCCTTCAGGCCAGGATTTCAGAGTTCAGTTACACCCAGTTCTGTTCACTGAACTTTCTCAGCATAACTTAGCGAAATGACTCTCTCTGTGGGACTCTGTGAGTCCACTTCAACAGGAAGATGATGGACTTGAGCCGAAACTCTGAATTGGAGTGACACTGACTCCTGAAATGATGGATTGCCTACTACATGCTCATGTTGCCTGAGGAAGGAGCCCAGTAGGGGAAGAAGAATACAGGATTAGGAGTCTGAATTAGGATGACATTCAGGGGTGGGGCATAGAATTCTCTCAGAAGCAACGGGAATGGCTGGACTCTGCTCACAGGGCCTTGGGCAGTGATGTGATGTTGAAGAATGGTAGGAACCCGGCCACTTTGGTTGGTGGTAAGGACCACCAACCTCCAGAGGATGGGATTTGCCCTTGGGTATGTGCATTTTCCCTCTGTGCCTCTAGGGAACCCCACACTGATTGACTGAGATAGAAACCCTATTGGCTCAGGAATGGAAAGCCTCACAATGCAGCATCTGGACTTTACACTTGCCCCTTCTTCAGACGATCTGCTTATTTCACTCTACATCAGGGGTGGTTCCAGAGCTAAAGTGTGCAAGAACCTTCTGGAAAATTTAAAATATTCAATTCCCTCCTTTCTATCCCTGTCTGTTCTTTTGATTCAATAATTCTTAGAAGAGACCTGAATATATGTATATTATACTGTTCCAGACACACTCAGAAGGAGGCAATCTGTTCATAAAATTTTGAAACTGCTTTTCCGCAGTTTCTTGAGGTATAATTTTCAAATAAAGCTGTAATATATATTTTTAAATGGCATATGGCTAGAATATTTGTGAGCGGTTGCCATCTGGGTAGAAATCATCTTGTGAGGAATATGGTGTGAAGGGTAACTGAGAAGGCCTGCCACTGGACACCATGGCCCACATTTGTCAGGCGACGAGCCACATTTGTCCTGCACTTTCAGGGATGCACTCATTAATTGTAGGATTAAAAGGTTGGATGCAAAGTGCCAGGAACACATCTGTGGTTCATCCAGCTTTTTAACAAATAAAAAGAACAATGGGCAGTATTCAAAACTTTGGCTCTGAAAGGTGTGATAATGCCAATGTCAAGGCAATGTCAGCTTTTACCCTATTAATTGGAGCCAAGGCCCTGAAATTTTAATTTCATCATAGGCCTTCAAGTGTTGTATTCACCTCTATATCTCCAGACTAGAAAAGTGTTTGAGGTATAAGAGCTAGCCAGTAAATATTTATTGAATAAATCCTATGGAAAAGGGGCCGACAATCTTCTTTGTATTTTTTGTATGCTCCCTGGAATTGCTGGCACCACAAAAGTTTTTGCTGCCACTATTTACTTATGATTTTGCATGACCTTCAGAGAAGATCGAACTTAGATGTGTTCTGAGCAGAGATTAAGCACCTGCATAAGAAGAACTACACTTTCTTGATTTTCTCCTCAAAGTTACATCTTCCTCAAATAGGCAATGACTCAGGAAATTTTTAAGACTCTCCTCTTTTCCTATCTTGTTTCCCACTACATCCCATTTGTCATTACATATTGGGCACTCAGCCTCTTTAGTACTGTTCCCATCCTTCCTCGCCTTGTTATCCTCACTGCTTGCTGCACTAATTCACATGACCGGCCTGTTCAAATCAGCTCTGCTCACACCCACCTGCCTCCTTTCTCAGTCCCCTCCAGACCAATTACTGGGAATGGAAAGGATGCTTCTGGTTCAGTGGTCTTCAGCTGGTGGTGGTGTTTTGGTTTTGCTTTTTTTTTTTTTCTTTGTTTTTTTGTTTCTATTACTAAAAGAATTTTGAAAAAGTATTTTGCTCTCTCACGTGTTTCTGAGTTGACACCTACATTTTTAATGGTAAGTTTAAATAGCTGCAAAAGATGTGATTTCTAGCATATGTTAACTACTGACATTTTTGAAACCAAAATTTTTATATCACACTTTTAAATGGATTAATAGACTCGAAGTAGGAGTGATTTGATACCTACCTGTACCTGGATAGGTGTACATTATCAAGCTCTTTTTCTCCTCGAATCATTTTTTTTTCCACTCCACTTTACCCATGGAATGTTATTTGAATTTAATGCATTTTATATTGGAGAGATTTTTATTCTTCACCCCATCATACTTTTCTGAAAGATTTTTTTATATTTTGAAATTAATTATTTAAATTTCTGTGGCTACAGAATTCTGAGATAAATACATGTATATACCACACACACATACACACACATATATGTATATATTCTGGATACAGTTGTGTGATTATTAATAACACATAAATGATCAGCAGCATGAATAGTATTTTCAAAGGTCCTTTGGCTTAGTGTCCCCAAGGTTTTTATACCCCAAGACAATGCACTGCATTAAAATTCAGGAAGGATGGGCAGTTTGCTTTTGCTCAGCAAAGCAGGAAAGGGCAATTGTGCATGGAAAGGTAGGATTTTGAACTTGACCAACCCCTTAGGAACACATGCATCTCAAGCAGAAGATTTTGGGCAAGAATTCACAGGGAAGTAAAGGCGCTAGAATTTGAACCTCCAAGTTGTCCATGCCCACAGACTCCCAACAAGACTGTGTTGTGTTCCCGTGAGTTTCACGGACACGAATTTGGAGACTTCTGTAATTAGTTTACGTCATACAACGGAAGTGAAGAGATTCTGCTGATGCAAGTAAACTCCCTAATCAGTTGACTTTAAGTTAATTAAAGGGAACTTACCCTGGGTGGTTCTGACATAATTAGGTGAGCTCTTTAAAAGAGGATATAGGTGCAGAGGCTCAAATCAGCAGAAAGCTATGCTGTTAGCCTTGAAGACGTAAACTTCCTACTGTGGAGAGGATCATGCAGCAGGAAGGACCAGGCAATCTTTAGGAGCTAAGGACCTCGGCATTGAAACCACAAGAGACTGAACCAGTGAACCAGTGAACTTGGAATGGGATACTGAGTCTTAAATAAGACAGCCGGTCACCAGACCTGGTGGGCACCTGTGTCACAGCCCTGGGATGTCCTAAGCAGAGAACCCACCTGAGTCATGCCTGGACTCCTGACCCACAGAAATGATGATGTAATAAGTATGCATTGTTTTAAGCCACTAAGTTGTTGGTAATTCATTATGAAGCGATAGAAAACTGTTACACGGTTGAAACCATCACCACATGTCTCGGTTTTGCATTCTAGGCTGTGCTATAAATGTAAGCCAAACTATTTGGAAGCATACTCATAAAACATTATCTCATATGCTCTCCAGAATTGCCGAATGTTAACCTTTATTCATTTGAATAAAAATGTAATCTCCATATATGATTTTACAAACGAAAAGTTTTCCTGTAATGAAACAGTTCTAACATATTCCTGATGCTTAAAAGATTATTTTGTTCTTAACTATATAGGCTTGGCTTACAAACTCTACCACCGTTTTCTTAGAACTAACATCCTATAAACATCATCCTCTGTTTAACAAAGCCATCTGAATCACTGCCTGCTAGTTGCATAATTAGCCAACCCTTCTTTGGACAGAAAAGAAAAAGAAATCTATCTAGTAGTGAGGATGAGTCATATTTATTTTATTTCTTTTCTCTCACAACATCTTTTAAAATAACCAAACACTGGTTGGTAAATTAATAGGCAACAGTGACTGTGAGTATACACGTGAACATGTCTGTGTGTATTTGTATTTATACTGATTTTATTCCAGAGACAATTTGTAAGAGCACCTAAAACACACACACACACACACACACACACACACACACACAAAAGGGAAGGGAAACATGTTGGTTTGTTGTACCTAAATAGTCTGTAACAATGTAAAGCCTAACAAGATTTTCAAAGTCAATGAGTAAAACTAACCCAATCTATACAGAGAAACACTGTCACAAGAGTCATCTTTTAAGGGACCAAACAGATGATTCAGTGTCCTTGGAACATTTTGTTCACATGGAGAGCCTACCAGATTCTGCATATTTCACATATGCCAGACACATCCTCTTTCTACGGGCTTTATTTGAGTTGCCCACAACATTTCCTTATAGCAGCAGGTCTCTGTGGAGAGAAATGTACCTTGGCAGTATCACAGTGTGAACAATATTGAATTAAGTTTGTTCAAAGGGATATCCCCATCAGGCCGTTTTAGAGAAATAAGCAAATACCTATCCCTATGCTCAGAACTGTCCACCCATCATTTTGGGCACTGGTACTTAATCTTATGTAGACATTTGTCTTTACATATCCCTCTCTATATGCATATCTTTATATCATCAAGCCAATTCATAATGTAATTATTAAATTACATTACTTTACTAAATTTGTGTGATTCTACTGGTCTTAAAGCATTTTAGGATCCACT
The DNA here is from genome assembly GCF_011100685.1 of Canis lupus familiaris. Taxonomy (NCBI): domain Eukaryota; kingdom Metazoa; phylum Chordata; class Mammalia; order Carnivora; family Canidae; genus Canis; species Canis lupus. The sequence continues at coordinate 21,657,923 of NC_049239.1, forward strand.
GAAAAAATAAGACCTGTACTCATAGAAATAAAAGCATGTCTACATCTGAGTATCCAGTATTATTTCAAAGAGCAAAAATGTGTAAGTTAACCACAGAGGAGAGGACAAAGTATACAGATCTAAAGAGCTACCACAAAGCCAATGAGGAAGAAGCTTCTATCATAAGTTCAGGAGTGTTGGTCAAAGGCCAGTACATACAAAACAAACACAGCACAGCTAAAGACAGGTTGGTACAGAATACAGGCTGTGGACGAGGCAGCCAGGGAGGTGGGCATCAGCCTCTAGAGCTTCACGATGTCTGGGAGATTGTTCTATCAGACTTACTATTCTTCAGTGTGATTCTATCATTCACCAGAAGAGGTTCATGGTCAGTTGACAGCTCATGTTATGTCTGGGGAGGAAAGATATGGAAAAAATACTAGACTGGAAGGTAAAAATCTGAGTTCCTGGCTTTTATGGCCCTAATGACATTAGGATACTGCACTTAATCCCTGATCTTTTTCTCCCTCCGTGGATATTCTTTTAAATAACATGAGAATGTTGAGACCTTTATACCATAAGTACAAATGCTTTGTGTGTATGTGTTCACTGGAGTATTTATCGCTCTCAAAACAATGACTCTGAAAATGCAAAAGATTGGGGTAGAATTATGCAACACATTCTTAAATTAAATCCTACACACAATTAAAGCATCAAGTGAAATAGCTGTTAACCTGTCTCCCTAATAATCGCTTGCTTAGATCCAGTCTGCGAGAGGAAAAGGAAGCAATAAATTTGACCCTAACTTACCACACATTTTAATTGCACAGTACTCCCAGGGGGTGTCAGGGTCAAGAGTATAGCACCATGGCCTCGGCTTGCCATCAGGGTTGCGGCAATAATTATCATCAAAGCCCTTGTCGGGATATCTGCAAACCACACCAAGAAAAGTGTCATGTAAATCTGCCTGGAAACACCACCCACTCCTCAGCTCACAAAACAACTTTCGACCTAGCTTGGATACTACTAGATGGGGGAAGAAGAGAGTTTCTTTACAGCACACAAGAACTGCTAATGATCAACTATTGCATCTGCTAGCTTAGGGATCCAGTAAGCACAGGATACATTCCGTTTGCAAATAACTTAGACCCATTGATACCTGTCCACCAGTTGAGGGCCCAAACTGAATCTCCTTCTCACAAAGCCCAATTAAGGACAGATTATATAAACATGACCTCAGGTAGAACACTCATTAAGAAAAAGGGTCCTTTTCTGGGACAGGCCTAAAGTTCAAACTGAAAGTTATGTTTCAATAGTTCTGTTACTAATGATTGCTCAATTTTGAAAATAGAGCCCTTCTAGGTCATGCCCTCACCTCCACCACGGCAAGAGAGAAACTCCATCACACCACTTTCTCTCTACCCTCTTCCTTTTAAATTAACAAGGTCCTGAATTGGTGACTTGATTTTAATTGTTACCATATTCCTTCTGCGCTCACTTAAAAGACAAAGAGATACACTGAAACCCACAGCACACAGTTTTAATTTAAGAGAACAACAAATAAACAAAAAGATAAGAAAAACACCTTTCAGAAAGGGGGGGGGGGTAGAGCTTTCCCTATAATCGTTTGTATTTTAATCTTTATAATAAAATCAGGGAATTTTTGTCAACTAAAATATTTCATATGAAATGAATGAGCCAAATTAGACATGTATTTTTTTTTGAACCATTTAAGCTTAAAACTTATTCCTGAGGAGAAAAGTAGACTTGCTTGCCTGACTTCTCCAGATTAGCAATTTCAAAATACACTAGGATAAAGCAGCCAAGAAATTGTTTGCTCCACCTTCATTCCCTTTCTATGGGCATGACCTAGATCATGGCGTCACACACGTGACCCCACTTTACCTAAGTCACTGAAGATGTGGCTTTAGAAGGACAATGGCTTGTATTTAGCAATAATGCCTCCTCTCATAGCTTGGACTATGGTCATTACTTAATGAGCCTCTGTCTTTTTCCTGTCGTGGAAGAGAAAGAGGAAGCTTCTGTTAGTGCTCCCCTTCTGCACCCCACTGATGCTCCTGTGTTCAGGACCATTATGACTTTGCGGACTCCATCTACTCAGCAGAGACTAGTCAAAAGTGCAGCCAGTATTCCCATATACCTTATACCTCGTCATAAGTCCCTTTTGCCTCAAGACTATCCAGAAAACATGATATAAAGAGAATTTCTAAGGCAGTTTGTCACGGAGCAAGTAACAGTTTGCAAAAAGAATCACTGAAAGGATAATTTGGTAGTGTTTACCTTTCCGGCAAGAATTTGTGCCGGTGCGGTGTCTGATGATCCCAGCGCTGACAAATCTTGCCCGATTCTGTGTGATCCATGGGACCTCGATAACTTTCCCCATTGCAGGTCATGCATTCAACTAATAAAATTAAAGTATGGCATGTTAATTGCTTCTGACAGCAAAATCAAGAACACCACTGTTCCACTGAGCTGTAAATCACCTGTTTAGCAAAAAGAGTTTTTAGAACAATTTATGTACCATTTTAATGTTGAATGGAGGTCTAATGTCCATAAAGAGTGGCATAAAATACTCCCTGCAGAGCTCTTCCTATAGTTTACCTGGGATTTGTGTGGTTAGTGTCATACAAATTTACCACAGGGCCAGAATGGCTCTGAGTTTTCCATAGCTGTCCAAAAGGTGCCCAGAAACTGGAAAGAGAAGAGAGGCCCTTGAGATCTACCCTTTGGTGGTCTAAAATGCACAAGGTTTCAGTGTCAATCTTGACAGCAGAAGAATTCTCTTCTCTCAAGTTACCCCCCAAACACATAAACAGGAAATGCACAATTTAAAATGAGTACACATCATACCCCTATGGTGAATGCCCAAATCAGGACCCGGTTAACTTGAGAGATCAGCTCCAACCATAAGTCTGGTGCTATTCAAAGAACAGGGATATTTTAAAAGAAGTCATAGCTCCTTTCTGTTACTGAGCATCTGTGTTGAATAACTGGGCAAGCTTACGATCCTATCTAGACTAGGACAGAAGACGCCCTGCTATTGAACTCCCCGCACTCACTGTTTTAAAATGTATAAACTCATATTATTATGTAGGATCCTACTGATGATTCTGTGAGGTTAATTAATAGTTCTCTATCGGCCGGCCTCTTATGTCACACCGAAACCTCTGAATCACATCAGCTCTCTGAAAATGAGACTTCTCAAATGGACAGGTTGATTTGTAGCAGAGCAGGCATCCTGTGGAATACATCACTGCGTGGCTTTCTGACGAATCCGGCTAACTTCCCCACACACATAATTTGTATCCTGTGACTACTGATCGTCTAGCTCTAGCCAAAGCAAAGCCAAGATAGCAATGTTTTGCTTTATCTGCTGCTATCTAGCCTAATAAGCTATTTGTAATAATTTGGAATGTAATATTAGAGTAATCACTTCTGAGCCTTTCATTTTTATCATCTAATAGTAGGACGTTAACTATTAAGTTTCTGAAACAGGAGACTACTTGGCTTGATCCATCTACTTCTTTTTATGTAGCTTAATCTATGAACTAAGACAAGGGACCGATTCAGCTTCCTCTCTTTTGACTCTGAGATTCCCCAGACTATAGTCCGTAAGCACCTGAACTATAAATGAGAGGTGCTCTGTTTGGCCAAGGTCATTATTTCCACATTAAAATGCTCAACATAGGTTATGCTTTATCACATTTCAGCTTTCTGGTCGAATGGGGTACAGATTTACTTCGTTCTCTTTTTCAAAAGAATGCAAGGTCTGATGTCTTCATGGAAAATGATGTGGTATCTGTCATTCTCTGTTCCTTCATACTGAACGAAAGAGTGGAACAGAATGCTATGGTTACACATGAGAAATAAGTCCTCCACGTGTACAGTCTCTAAGCTTGTAAAGGAGACTATAGCTCCTTTTGCAGATGCAGTTGATAAGACTACATCCCTTTCTAATGAGATTGAATGAAATGATTTTCTGTGAAGCTGTACTGTGGGGATTATTAGAAAGCATTTTTCTTCAAATTCAGAATTTTTAATTTTCTTAAGGAAAAATAGTTTTACAGATGAAATGGATGATTCTATAAGACACCCGCTTTATAGAGTGAGTGTGGTAGATCAATGCTTCTCCAAACCTTGATGTGCATAAAAGTCACTTTGAGATCTTGTTAAAGAACAAGTTCTAATTCAGAGGATCAGGACAGGGTGGCATCAGTCATTAGCTCCCAGAGGATGCTGATGCTTCTAGTCCTTGGACTTCATACTGAATAGCAAGTTTGTGGATAATTCATTCTATTCTAGAAGCTCTAGGTGTTTGGTGGTAATGGCCTTTTAGAAGACAACAGATTTTACTTGGATATTGAAGTATGGATGAGATTTGAATAAGTTATTATGGAGCAAAAAAAAAACCCATAAAATGGTACAGAAACATAAATTAGTATGTTATGTTTATAGCAAGGTGAAGAGAGAGTTATGGATGCAGTTGCAGACTTAAGGAGATTTTTTAAAAATAATAAATAAGTCAGCAAGAATAATGTAAGATTTTGGTAGGCAATGAAAGTTGTTGTTGGGGTGGGGATAAAATGTGTCCTGTGATAGAACTGAGATGACAAATATATTATAGTTATAATTCTTTGATTACTCAGAACTTTTAACATTTAAGAAGTCATTTGATCAATGACTTCCTTGTTTGAGGAAAACAAGGCTCACACAAGTTTTAAGGGACTTACCTAATACAGAAAATGTCAGAGCTGTGCCTGGAACACAGGTCTTCTGACCCACAGTCCAGTGTTCATTCCATTTTTCCTAATTATCTTTTCGTCCCATGTTTCTTAATTTGTTTCCTATGCATTCTAATTGGTCATATTTTTAAGACAGACTCCTAGCAATAATTTTAGAAAGTCAACCTCCTGCCTTTTCAACATTGTCTTCATTACCCTCTGCCTTCTTGTTTACAATAGTAGGTTGCCCTGTTGTATTCTTACCTATTGGAGGATGAGGAGAAGGGAAGCAAGCAGATTGACCATCTTACTCAGGCTGAACAATTTGTTGTTTTACTATTGCATCAAACCATCAGGTTACTCATAAAAATTACCTTAAGAGAGCTGAATTTTAAACTCACAATCACTTTTCAAACTTCTGGAATTCTAAGAAACTTCTAAGTTGTCCAAGCTCAAAGTCAAGCAGTAGGGATGGAAATCAGGGACTTGAGTAGGAGGTAGGTGAGAGTAGGATCTATAGAACACTGCATAGGGTGAGAATCACCCTTCTCACTCTATCTCCTTTTGGCTCTATTTCTGCCAGTGTATTATTCAATGGTTCCACCAAGTTTATCCTTTTAAAAACAAACAACAAAAGCAAAATACTTTGCCAGATCACATAAACTCAAACTAAATAAATGTTTCTAGTCATAACTAGAGTAGTTTTCCTAAATATATCCCTGGCCTAAATGAAAGTAGAAAACTATATTAGCTGCACATGAATTGTAGTAAAAATAGGATTAATTTAGCATCTTTCTCGTCATACTACCCAACTAACTCAAAAATTATTGTGTTCTGTTTTTCTTAGTCATAAAACTACCAGTGATTTGCGTTTACAGACTAAAACAACTCTTTTGGAAATATCTCTCAGAAAAATCCATGCTGATGATTACTTCAGCAAAACTAAATGTCTGAAATATGAATAGCTTCACAAACCCACATTTATAAATAATTGCTTTATTTAAACCTTTGTTTTTAAAAGTCTTTCCCCACAGAATATGAAATTATGCACATAGAGTTATAGGAGTATTATTTGGGATTTTAAGTGTAAGGTATTAAAAATAATAATTATGGCTTAATAAAATGTGTTTACTTGAATATTTGACAGTCATTTAAAAAGACATCTGTTCCAATAACTGGTGATTGCTTTGTTCCAAATCCCAAGCAAATGTTAAAGCAAGAAATTGGATTTTAGACACTTCAGTTTTTTATAATATTTGAGTTAAACATTAATGCTATTTTCTTTACATATTTTTTAAAGTTCTAAATGTGCTAAAAGTATTCATTTTCTCTTAGAATGCTTAATATGTTTAAAAGATTAAATTATGAAAAAATAATTTCAATCATTGGATATCAGATACACTTCTTTTATGAACAAAGCTTTCTGATAAATTTCAGATTATTATTTAGCCAAGAGCTTAATAACGTTATGAGAATTTCAAAAAAGTGCATTTACACTATTTTGCATATTTTGTATTATCTATTTTATAAATAGCTCTGTTTTTCTCTATTAATGTATTGACGGGGCTTCTTATTTTAGAACCTCTTTGTAAAATCCCACCAACTCATTGTTTAATATAGTATGAATTTAAATATCACAGCTCAATTCACACTCCCTGAAATATGTTTAGCCTATAGGGCAGGTGTTGGTTTACTTCTCTCACAGGACAGTTACTCAACTACTGTCAGATTTCTAATTCCTTCCAGAAAAAGCTTATCTTCCACAGTGCTACGGTGACCAACAGCATCATGTGCCATTAATAGTAATGAGCAATGCCCTTTTCTAAGGGACGTGTAATGACCTTAAATTATTAAAGGATGATAGAGATGTACATTCTACAGAGATGAGGATAACTGGAAATATAATTTTTCCAATTATTTCTTTTCTAGCAGATTTATCCTACATTGTCTAGCTGTCCAGATCTATGCCAGTGTGTTTCGGTGAAGGTTCTTAAAAACCACATTGTTGAGAAAACACATTCCCACATGAACGAGTCAAGTAACATACGTGCTAAGCTATTTAAGGTTGGACCAAGTTACCTTCCCTCGCAAACACTTTCCCAGGTCAAAAAAAAAAAAAATCAATAAACAAAACTCCTTGCAATGACCTCTAGCCTCAGAAGACTGTGATAGTGGAGAGTGCCCCCCAAAAAGTAAGGTTTTTTCTTCCATGTGTACATTTAAAATATTAATTACAGATTTACTCATACAAAACAGACTTGTTCATAACGTTATCACAGATCAGTTTATTATTTTTAAAAGAGAAGAAAACAATGAAGAAGTTATAGTGAACAGAATATGATATGGAATGGAAAGTAAGAATTTACAAACAGAGATGGAACTGACTCTAGCACATGAAGTCAAGAATTTTAAATTAACTAACAACAGAAAACAAATTCACCTTCTCCATGACAATTCACTAACAATGGCCTTTTCATGTGATAAATATCAACCTAATATTAAATGGATATTTATGGAAAAATAGTTCAAAAAATGTGGTTAATAACAAACAGGTAAGGTATCTTACTATAAAAAGTGGACAGCATTCCAGCAGCCCCCTACCCCCAAGTATTTCCAAATCCTACTAAATTTCTATCAGAACTTAATCCATGTTTCATTTGGATTGTTAGAATTTTAGTTTCCGACAGAACTAAAAAGCCAGCTGCTGGGTGGCCAGGTAATTAAGAAAAATGAAACCACATACAATGCTGAAGTGGTTACTCTTCCTTCTTGTCAGGCATTCAGTCTTCCAGTGCAAGAGTAAGGACAGTGCCCCTTTCTGCTGGGAGAGGAGGTCAAGACACACATGGACTTGGGGGCCGGCCTTCAAGACCCACTGGACTCTACCGCTTTGATCTCTTCAGGTCCTATTCTCAATGGTGTTTAACGTCAGTCTACATAACAAATCTGCTTTTCACCAACACGCACACAGGGGTAAGGCACTTCCAGCGACCCCTTCCCATATTCTCTTCTGGGCTCAGACACTCTTGCCACACCACTTCAGAGTAAGTTTGACACAAGTTCTGCGGAAGCAGGTGCTGGCTGAATAGAATTAGCATCACTCTTAAAGAGCTAAGCGTCTTTCAGCTCCTCTCAGGTGACTTTTGGGAACGGATTGAAGGATGTGAACTCGGGACAGTAGATGAGGAAGCCCAAGCTTTTGCTCTCCCCAGAGGGATGCCTCAGGCTCTGGTGAAATTCAAACTGACAACCCTTCTGTCTTAATCTGATGAGAATCAGTTTTGAAAACATTGTGTAAAAAATGCTCAAGTAATTGTCTACAGTCGCATTTGAATGAAGGACATATTTATTATAGTTGGATTCGTTTCTGTTAACTTTAATGCGAGTTGCAGTTCTACACAAAGCGGGAGCAGAGCGCCCCCCACGGCATTCAGGCTCATTTACCTTCTGAACACTGAGGAATGTCACAGACTTCGTAGCGTACCTCTGGATTGCTTGTGAAACACCAAGGTCCCCCTTCTTCCCCTCGAGGATTTCGACAGTAGTTTTCCTGTAGGTCTTTACCCCGATAGCTCGAAGGCAAAAAGCTAGTTTTAAAATGATAATCATTACAGTATAAGAGCATGCAACTTTATTTTTGGCCTATTCATTTTACTCATTAGTGGGTAAGTCTTTCCTACAGTACAGAAATCCACTGTTCTATCTCCTCCTTCCATACATAGTAACCCGAACTGTCATTTTCATCCATTCTTAAAATACTTGAATGTTCTACAGATTGGCCTGACCGAATCCCCACGTTCACCGTCATTCACAGTGACTCATCTCTGGATTTGCTAATAGCCAATCATTCTAGAACCGAACTGTTCAAATCACGATTTCAAAGCTCCACGCAAAGAAGGCACATGATTGAGTGGGGGGGCAATTGCCTTGAAATCTCCTGATTACGCTGCTTCTCCAAGATAATTACTTGTTTTTTTTTATTGCTATTCTTATAAGGAACAGCCCCCTTTTTCTCCCGCACTGTTTAGAAACAGGCTGATCAAGTGACACAAACAAAAGGTCTAGAATCAAATTAAACCTGGGTTCAAATTTCAGTTCTCTCTTGTACTAACCAGAGACCCCAGCAGGTAAGTTAGACTCTCTCAGCCTCTAGCTTACCTGCACACGGAGGTGACCATGACTTACACTCTACATGGTGTCTGTCCTCAGGAGTTCATAGACATGACAGGGTAATGGACATTCAATAAATGCTACTTATTATTAACCTCAGGCCACTTAGTAGTCTTTACCCTGTCGTAGCAAAACCCAGAATTATTAATTCTTTTCAAAAATTTTGGTAAATTTCACTGCTACTGGGGTTTAGTGTTTCCAAACTGAGTTTGGAACAGTTTGCCACGGGGTGCAGAGACTGCAATGCATTACCTTCACTTGAAATTTCTAATGCCCTAGTTATAGTTTTCTTATCAGCATAAAATATTTCAACACAAACTCAGAAAAATGCAAAGCCTTCTTTATTCGTCTGTGCTGCTTATGGCATTGACCTCAATGATGCTTTTATCTGAATGCAAAAAAAAAAATCATAAGTAAAGTAGAATATACATCTGTGGGTAACACTAAACATTTTTTTTTTCAAAATCCAGTTACACTTTCAATATCCAATCCAATTGTTGCTACAAAGCTTTATTTCTACGCTTAACAGTTTTTGAGTTCTAGCTAGCACTTCTAATGAAGTCAAAGGATTTTAGTCTCTAGGTAAAAACCATCCAAATGTGTTTCTGACCCATGGAAACTTATTTAGAAGTCATCAGGTTTTTTGTTGTGTTGTGGCACAAAATGTGTATGAACGGGCTTTGGGTACCAAGCAATATTTTGTAATGGAATTCTTTAATTTGGACATGAAATAAGCCAGAGTTAAGTCCCTCAGAAAATATAAATTATTTTTTTTCTGAAAATATAAATTATTGGTCAAAAAGAAAATCTATTCTAAGAGACTTACTACTAACCAAACATTTTCAAGGAAACCGGTATTATAAGTACTTTGTAACTGCGAAATGTCTTTAGGTAGAGTTTATATCCTTACTTCTTTAGCATTTTAAATATGGGGAAACAAAAATTAGACTTAAGGCCATATGACCAGCATAAATTATAATATAATTAAAGCGCATCATGCTTTCACAGTTCTTAACAGTATATTTAATTTTAAGAGGAAAAAGAAAGCATCTTTTTTCTTATTTTTGGCCCTTTTATTCCAGAATAGCTTCTGATACTTTTGTTTTGTTCCGTTGCTTGAAATTTTTGTTTGTTCCGTTGCTTGAAATTTTCTTTCAATTTTGCCAGTTTTCCAAGTTTTCATAGTAAATTTATAGTGAAATAGTCATTTTTCTGATAGAATCAAAACCGACTTTTACTTCAGATTGGTTTTTGTAAAGTATAAATTTACCCAAAAAATGCTCTGATAACTGTATTTTATGAAAAAAAAAAAAACCTTGGTAGAGTAGTAAGAATAAGTTATTGTTAATCACGAAATCTACATTGTTGTCCCATATATATCACTTGGCTACTTATATGACACAAGTCCTTAGTCCCTACCTAATTTATTTACTCTTTGGGTTTTTTACTTCTTCATTTATAAGGTATATGGAATGAATTTGATTAGTATAACATCCTCTTGTTTCATTTTATGTATTCAGCTTACTTAAGAGAAATGAAATACACATGTTATCTATGATTTTAGAGATTGTTGTTGCACACACACACACACACACAACACATATTCCTTGCCAGTGGATTTGTAAAGCTAAAAAGCTGTGAAGTAGTGAATGAATCAGTCAATGGCTTAGTAGTAAAAATATAAGTAAGGAAGACAGAAAAAGTAGAAATCAGAACTAGATAGGGCAGAAATATGAATAAAGTTTTCTCACTGGAGTTAATAAAATGAAACTGAAAAGAAAAGGTGCTGCTATCCATATCTATGTCAATGCATATGAAATTCCTTTTTAGGACATTCATGACAGTCTAGTCCTCTCTTCCCTTCATTCTTTGGCATGTATGGCTTTTTACCCACATTTGCTGGGGGGTATCTTGTGTGTGTTCTGAAGCATAGCCTGCTTCTCTTTAGTGTGCTATACTCAGCCAAGGGATGAAGCCAGCCTGCTCTTTTCACTTATATGTGTTCATTCAGCAAATGTTTATGAGAAACTATTACACACAAGCCCTTGGCCAGGCAACAGGCTCTGTAATAAACTTTTATTCACATTTATACTATTCATGATTCTTTGTCATTATCAGCCAGGCTTTAAGAGAGAGAAGTAAAGAAATATTTAAAACTTAGTTAAATCCAAAAGTACTTTGAAATATAAATTAGGTCTTCTGGGTGCTAGCCATCTTTTCTTTTCTTTTAATATAAAGTGCATTCATAGGAACCTTGATCTATTCCATCATCTGCTTCATTAATGAATGCTGATGGCCAGTGAAGGATATAGATGTAGATATCAAGTCACCTGATTTTCTGGTTAAGCTTCTATACTAATTTCATCATCTATCATCATCTTCCCATTAAATCACTTGTAAAATATTTCAATTTAGGAGTCTACAAATCACTCCCCAAGACACACATATATTTTTTTTCTAGTTCCCATAAAGTTAATCTTTAAGTGTTAAGCTATCATGCAGATAAGCCAGTAAGCTGTTAATTGATGAAAATTGTTACCATTGTTATATAAAAAAAGAAAAAATATTTGATTAATATACAAGATCTTCTCTCAGCCCTAAACCTCTATACCACAAGGAAATGTTTGTTGGTAAAAAAACTGATTGGACTGGGAAGCCAGTTCCCAGGGAGATCTATTTCACATGTACTTTTCTAGCACAGAATCACAATCATAGAGAATTTGGGTTGAAATTAAGACCTCTACTAGGTCAGTCTAGTGAGCTCAACTAGGGTAGGATTGATTTCAAATGCTATTCCTTTGTTCATGAAAAACTTAGATCTGCCTACTTAAATAAAATGTTTTCCTCTTATCAAGTCATGAGAGTGACACCATGCAAATCCTTATGATGGAACAAACCAATTATATTGGTTTTTTTGCTCTGTAATATAACATTATGTTTCAGAGGTATTTGTGTATTATTATAAGTAACTAATTTGGGAAAAAATCAGTTGTTTTCTGTCATTAAAAACTCTGTAAACTGATCAGCGTGGACACTTACTAGCTGGTGTTAATTAGGCAGGGACCACAGATTTGTTCCCAGTGTAGAGCAACTAACTCCTTTTCTTTATAGTGGGCCAATTAATTCATGTCTGTTTATGGAAGTAAAATCATCTTGCATAATTATGCTCCTCAAAAATGAATAATATGAAATTTTAAAAAGTGAATTCATCAAGGCAAAGTCATCACCATTATTGCAAAACAAGTCACAGCATGTGTCCTACTGCTCATGCCCTGTATCATGTTAAAAACACAGCTTATACACTGATACTGGCTGGGCTCAGATTCTGGCCAGAGCACTTACTAGTTGTGCATGACCTTGAAAAGTCACTAAGGCTCTTTGTTCTTCAGTTTCACTGTATATAAAATAGAATTAATAAAACCACCCACTATGTGGTTCTTGAGGGGATTAAACAAGATAAATAAGAGACTGCTCAGCAAGGAACTTGCAGCACGGTAAACTAAATCTTCCTATACATTTCCTGACCAAGGAGAACTGTTTTAAACTACCTTAGCTCCTGTTGAATTTTTTTCTGAAACAGGTCCTGAAAAACTGTGGCTACATTTAGTTCTTTAGTGAGTATTCAAAAATCTATGTTTCCCCTCCATGATGATTAAGACTCTCAGACTAATGAACCCATGGATTCATATGTTTATCCATGTTTAAATAGCATTCATCTGTTGTAATGAACACAATTCTTCTCTGAAGTGCAGACATTTAATTTCCAAGGAATGAGAAGTGTTCTCCAGTCACTAAATAAGTGAAATGGGAAAGCTGGTCAATCTCTGCCATGAGTTATTAGCAGAGGTTCTCAATTTTGGCTGTACTTTGGAATCATCTGAGGAGCTTTTTAAAAAAATACCAGTGCCTGGGTTACTCCCCTAAAATATTCTAATTTAACTGGTCTGTGTCGATGCCTGGGTGGTGGGATTTGTTAAGGGCTCATAGCAGGTAATTCTAATGTTTAAGCCAGGGTTGTGTACCAAACAGTCCGGCCCTGGGTCAGGTAAGAATCTGATCCGTCATGTTTATACCACAGTCAACCTCTCCACTCTAGCTCCAAAAGGCATAGAGAGGAGGAGGAAAATCTTTTTTTTTTTTAAATCACATTTTCATTATTTCCTCAACAACACCAAGATGTATAAGCTGACATTTTTGAGGTAAGATACTGTTAGGCCTCATCTTAACGATAAATGTATTCACCTTTGGATATCAGTCACAAAGCCACATGACCCTTGGCTTAATGCAATTCAGCAAAGTTTGCTAAGTTATTACAAAACGGTAGGACTATACCAAAGGACTAACATGAGGTTGCTAACACACATATAAAAAAAAGAAAGCCTCCACGCTCTTTTTTTCATGCTTTTCTTACCTGTGTTCATGTGGTATCATGGAATTCCAGGGCTGGCATTTGATGCCACTCTTAGTGATAGACACTGTCCCCTTGTAGCTACCTCCTTTACCAATGATGCAGTTCCTAATGTAGTCTACCAGAAGAAAGCAGAGAAAAATTGTATAACTATGTGTAACATATGCTACATATTAAAAAATAAAATCCGATCCAAATCTGTAGGTAATTAACGTATGTAAGTTATCTCAAATCTTTGACATTTCTTGCCTAAAACTTCTACTGTTTTCAAAATCATTCATTTCAGGATAATATAAAACAAAAAAGACTACTGAGAAGTTTTAATTTCGTGAGTATATTTCTAGGTAACAGCATATATTAGTCTATGTTCTTGGTGTAGATTAGTCAATGCACACAACTGGCCAGGCAAACAATTTGACAGAATGATGTGCTTATATATATAGAACACTTTAAGAAAATGTTAAGAATAAACATTAAGTAATTGATAAAATCTATTCAATTCAAAGGGTAACTTCAACATAATAAAAATAACCTGTCTTTCTCAATAAAATCATTTAAGTTTTTGTATATGCATGTATGTGTATATTTAGCTGACAGTAATATTATGTCGATTATTATTTTCTATATTTTTGGTAATTTTTCAGCTGCAAAACTATGCATGTATGTGTATATTTAGCTGACAGTAATATTATGTCGATTATTATTTTCTATATTTTTGGTAATTTTTCAGCTGCAAAACTACAGGGCGATCAAATTTAAACAAGCTATGGGGATCTCTGGGTGGCTCAGCAGTTTAGCGCCTGCCTTTGGCCCAGGGTGCGATCCTGGAGTTCTGGGATCGAGTCCCATGTCAGGCTCCTAACATGGAGCCTGCTTCTCCCTCCTCTTGTGTCTCTGCCTCTCTCTCTCTCTCTCTATCACAAATAAATAAATAAATCTTTAAAATAAAAAAAAAAGCTGCATGTTCCTATCAAATAATAGTATATACAGCTGCTAGCAACCTAGAAAAATTCTTAAAATGGTCTTATACTAGGTTTTAAATTATGCTTAGGTTTTGTAGAGTTATTGGGTATGGAGATCATCTTATTTTTTTTAGGCCATCTTATTTCTACCATAAATTAATTTTAACTTAAATTCTACCCTCCTAATAAAGACATATCTGTGCATATTACCAAACAGAAATTTAATGACATAATATGATTTAAGAAAACAATAAACTTGAAATACTATTATCATAAATACAATCTATAATTATTATTTTGTGTGATAAGAGATTTATTTTGTAAAACTCATATTTATTTAACATTCTCCAATTATTTCATTGATATAGTTTGGCTTTGGATAAAAGTAAATACCTGTGAATATAGTATCAGAGAAACAAAATAGACACATTAACAAGTAAATAATTAGGGCAGCCCAAATGGCTCAGCGGTTTAGCACCGCCTTCAGCCCAGAGCATGATCCTGGAGATCCAGGATCAAGTCCCATGTTGGGATCCCTGCATGGAGCCTGCTTCTCCCTCTACCTGTGTCTCTGCCTCTCTCTCTCTCTGTTGTCTATCATGAATAAATAAATAAAATCTTTAAATAAATAAAGTAAATAATTAGGAAAAGATGCAACTAATATTTCAAAATCTCCAAATTTTACTGTCAGCAATCACCACTAAGACAAATCAGTTACCCACAGTTGTTAACATTCAAAATACTATGTATTAAGCTCAAAATGTACTATAATATAAGGTGTTTTAAACTATGAATTTGGGATTCCCTGGGTGGCACAGCAGTTTAGCGCCTGCCTTTGGCCCAGGGCGCGATCCTGGAGACCCGGGATCGAATCCCACATCAGGCTCCCGATGCAGGGAGCCTGCTTCTCCCTCTGCCTATGTCTCTGTCTCTGTCTTTCTCTCTCTGACTATCATAAATAAATAAATAAATAAATAAATAAATAAATAAATAAATAAATAAAAATAAACTATGAATTTAAGGTGGCACCCTCTAAAATGAACATGGACAATCATCAGTTCTAGGAGATGCTCCTAGAAATTAAGAGGGACAGGGCAATCTGATTATGAAAAATTTGGGAAATGCTCAATTTAAAACTACCATATTGAAAATAGTCACGACACTAGTATTCTCTGCCTTTATGGAAGAATTGACCGTGTAACAGAACCAGTATATAGAAAAATTACTGGGAAAGAGCACTATGGCAGGAAATTACATACATTTTATGCTTTATTTTATTATGAAATATTTAGGGAGAAGCCAGTTACCTTTGTTTTCATAGAGATCAAATTCATGACCAAACTCTTTTTTCACTCCACTTGTCATGCTATTGAAAGGGAACCAGAGGCATCGTTTCCTTGCTTTATCAAAAACAAAGGCCCTGAAAAAAATATCTAAATGAAAAGAAGGAATACTACTATTTATACAGTTTTTAAAGAATGGGCACATGGTTTAACCAAGGAGGGCAACATAAAAAGACACAAGGTTATATATGCATAATAAAAACATGAGTGATTTTTAACCTACCACTTTCATACCAAATAAGAAAAAACAAAAATAAGTTTTCATATGTGTGGATTTAAATATCAGAATACTATTTGGAATGTTCTCATGTTATTCTAAATGATGCCTAGAAATGAAGTCTTAAACAAGCAAAATCAATATATAACCTAACTGCTTGAATTATTTCTGAAGACTTTTTTTGTGTGTAAATACACAGCAAGTGGGAAGATTTTGTTTATAGTTATATACAAATGATTATAGCTGAAACATCGTGATTAATTTCCAAAGCTTGTAATTGTGTAAAGTACATTCTAAAGTGACATTGCCTAAAACACATTAGAAAAAACACAATCCAAGAGATTTTCCTAGCAAAAAAAAATCTGAAATCAAAAGTCTGGAATGTTTTGCATTATATCCCTTCTTGGTGATTTGTAAAGAATGGAAGCTTATTAAAGGCTATAAAAATCTTGCTATCAGGATAACTGTTTATGTAAGGCAATGTTTCTTAAATAGATTTGCATTCATGACATTTTTAATTTAAAAAACCTATTAATATCACATTGCATATGCTTTTGATATATCTCTCTTGAAGAAAATTACTAAAATGTACCACTCCTACAGTCATCCTTCCTATAGCTAAGCATTATATTGAGTTTTGTTGTCCACTAAAAAAAGTCTTTCTAAACAAGATGGTAAGTAGAAAAAAAAAACCCTGAGAATAGAAAAAAATTGATAAAATTTTCAATATATTAAATGTTACCACGTCTTACAATGTAGAAAATCAAGTGGGAATTCTGACCTGTTTACCTTCCTTTAAGAAATGGTATTAAAACTCCTTCTCACTATGTTCACACTAATTACAATGCCACCAAGTACAAGTATCTAATTAAAAGAAATACACATTTTCTGAGAATAAGGATTTTTCACTTCTAATCCATAGAATATGTTTTGAGAACACATAGTTTTCTTAAAATTTTAGATATTCCAAGCTAGTCATTTATTTTTTAGTAGTTTGCCAATTTATAAATAAGTTTAAAGAAGGGGAAATAACTTTTATGAAACATATAAAAATACATTATAAGATTTAAAATATTTTACCTATTATCTCATATTTTTATTTAGAACATTTTATTCTATATCCAAATAACTCCAAAAAATTATACACAT
Organism: Canis lupus familiaris; assembly: GCF_011100685.1. NCBI lineage: Eukaryota > Metazoa > Chordata > Mammalia > Carnivora > Canidae > Canis > Canis lupus. Next base: position 21,674,893 of record NC_049239.1, read on the forward strand.
AAACTTTGAGCTTTGACTTGAACACAGAGATATTTTTAAACATCTACCTACAAGAACATCTTGCAGCTGAAATAATAATTAAGAGCAAATAATAAAAGTGTATTTTTTTTTTTGCAGTGGTGGCAGATATGAGAGGACTGGCTAATAACAGACTTGAATTTTGATCTGATGGATTGCAGTCTTATGCAACACATGCTAAATTCTCTATTAAGCTATTGTAGCATATTGGGGGAGGGGTTGTCAAATGACTTTGCATAGTAATTAGAAAAAGAACACAAATAAAGATAAAAACTAAACAAACACCTAAAAACAAAATTTAAAGTTGCCACTTAACTTCACATTAAAATAAAGTGCACCACACATATATAAGCTACTCTTCTATTGATCATATGGCTTTGACATGAGAACACCTTGGCGGCGACTCATGAGCCCCATCAGGAACATGCAAGATTTGCCTCCATGAATACACAGGCGATTCCATCTGAAAAGTGGGTAACCAAGCTTCTAGTTTGCTGACTTTACTTCACCCTTTCCACTCATCCCATTACAATGCCATATTTTCTCAGAAAAGTGTTTCCTTGAATCACTTCATACCTCCAAATAGACCAGATCCAGTCAGATTCTAGAGTTACACCTTCTTTTAAGTTTGATTTTAAGTGTCTTTATCTTATCCTTAATTATCATATTCCTTTCAGTAATTTATTTTGTGTAGAGTCCTAGTTGATTATGGCAGGAAGGCAATGCCAGAACCAGTTACTCAGACATGGATGGAGGAAGAAAGCCTCATATTTTCTTCTTTTGTGTCAATTCATAGATACCAATTTTCTGAGGAGCTTAGAATCAGGCATTCTGGTCATCTTTCCTACCCAGCAGAAAAGAACTTCAATCTCTGTTAAATCAATACTGTTGATAGCTTCTGAGGAAGAGATGTGTTTTAGAATGTTCCACCCCACACCCAGTGAATCACAGATGCTTTCACACAGCATTGGTGGTATTTTCCAAGCATTTTTGTATATTTGCCATCATCTTTCAATGATTCTAGTCCATATTATAAGCCTGCAAGAAGATCCTTTAATTCATTAAGAATCTAATTTCAGAGTATCACCATTCAATTCTGTGCATTCAATTCTGAATAACTAATGTATTTAGTGATTCCAAACACATGTGCACATAAATTTGGGATAGACAAGTGAGACGGATGACACATTTCTAGGCAGAAGAACTCTTTCTGTATAAAGGTATTATATATGTGGTTTTCTGTACAGGTTGCAATAAAATTGAAGGCTAAATGTAACTCAACCAGAATATAGGAGGAAAGTATGCAACCTCATATGTAAAGATTTTTAATCAGGTCACATGTGTTCTCTAATGCAGCAAAATTATTTTAGTTCCTCCTTAAAACAAAAGGACAGGTTTTTGTTTTGTTTTGTTTTCTAGACAGAAGGCAGACTAATGTGAAAATCAAGAGGTAGGAATACATTCCTTACTTGTGGATTCAGGAGAGTCTCGTTTCAGATTTAGAATTAAAAATCAATAATGACATGAGATTCTCTTGTTTCCTTTGCCCCACCTTCCCAAGCCTGTGAGGGGAAAATACAATAAATCTAACCTCCTCAATTTTGAGAAGAACATCACCATAAATCTACATAACTATGATGTTGATTGAGAGTAGTTTCTCCTAATTTATTTTTAACAATCTCTAGGCAGGAAAGTCAGGGAAAGAAACAGAATTGTTATAGGGATATACTTGCAAAGTCAATTCCCCACTCTCCTTGCCAGGAAACACCTCCCTGGCAGTTTAGAAATAAAAATACTTCCAGAAGAGTTATGAATGAGTAGAAGGGAGATAGTCTCTCCTTCCCTACATCTGTTGAGGATCTTCTCTGACCAGGTCGCTTCCCTGAGAAATAGCACTCATTTCTCTGAAAAAGGTAAGATGAAATTAGGATCGCTTGCCATGGCATTACTAAAATTTGTGTTCACATCACTGCTCAAATGGAGCAGAATTCAAAACTGACAGGATGTCATGCACAGTCCTGTAAAAAATAGAATGCCACAGAGAATAAACGGGTATAAAGTAAATGAGGGGATGGGAATGTTTATGAAGAATGAGGAAATGCATTTTCTTTTGGGAACTCGGAAAATCATTCAGATGCAATGGTCTCCTTCATGGCCTGAAACTCCCAAGTTTTATCCTTAGATCACTGACAAAGTAGGAAGGAATTCTTCCCTGTGAGGCTGCATAGGGAATTTCAAAAGATAAGAAAACCCTCCATTTGAATCCTCTCCTGCCTCTTTGAATTTCTCCGTCACTTTACACCTAAAACTTCATCATCACTACCTCCTAACTCCTTTTGAACAGCCTTCGCTGCTGACACCAATCCCTCTACTTTTTTATCTAATTCTCTCAACACCTTTTATTTAAATCCCTGAAGACGATGTAAGTTGCAGCAAATTCTGGCCCAACTTATATTCTGAAAATGCCTCCACTCTTCTTGCAAGAAAACAAACAAACAAAAATGTTTATTCTAAATAGAATACTTTACATGTTGGATAAAATACAATCTAATGGAATTTTGGTTTCTAAAATTCAACTGTTCATAAGATGAAAAAACACAAATTCCATAACCAAAGGCACTGTGGATTCTAAAAAGATATGTTTACGTGTTCTCCCTTACTCATATTTCCATCAGTCGAGAGCTACACTTTCTGTTATGATGAGTTAAAACTAAAGCTAAGCTTATACTCTTAAGGGCAAATTACACTGAATACAAAAAAAAAAAAAACAAAAAAAAACATGATAATAATTAGTAGATGCTATATTTGGAAAGTTATCCTAAGAACAAAATGAAGCAACTTACTTGCAAGTGAATGGAAGTCCTTTATTCCTAATACATCTATTGGCACATTGGTCTGCAGTGTTCATTTTTTTTGTTTTTATCTTCAGTAATGGGTCTTCTTTAATTAGAGTAGTCTTTGCTGACTTTTTGAATTCATGAAGTGTGTTTCTTCTTTTCTTCTGTCCTTCTATTAATAATAATAATTTTTTTTAAAAAATGGAGGAAAAGCTTTTAAGGCTCATATAGAAAAAAAAAAAGTCCTTAAGGATCATCCACAAGATAGTGATTTTATCTGACAACATATTAGATAGATAGATCTCCAAGGGTTGGGGGTGAGGTGAGTTAGGAATTGATACTCTCAGATAGTTAAGACCAAGAGAAGAATATTGTAATCAGTGAAGAATAAATCACTTGTCATGTACAGTCACTCATTTACATTCTTTAAAATGAAATATGCTTTTAAAATTAGGACAGAGTTCACTGTAAAGAAATAAATGACATGATAGTCTCCAAATGGTATGAAACCAAATGCCCAGGCATGTCATATCATGCTCTATAATTAAATTTGTCATTTCCTTCCGCAGTTGGTCCTTATGAAAGTTATAGTATTAATTAGATAAGTCAATTCAATTACATGTGAGAAACTTCTCACTAAAAATGGTGCAGTGGATAAATTATGCTGGCTGTCTTTAAAGTATTGCATATTATTCATATTTTGGCCCCTCTCATTTCCTACAAAAGTGTTTTCTGTGCTTGGGGGCACTATTTCTTAAGTATCACTGAATTGTTTGTCTTGAGATCAAGCCAAATGCTATAAATCAAAAGTGTGTAAAACTTCAAGCTTTAGTGTAGCAATATCATTTTTCTTCATGAGGGAATTCTACAAGGCCCCTAGATAGCATGAAGCCTCCCATTAAACACATGAAAACAGAGCTAAAACATCCTAAAGGACTTAATCTTATAGATGACTTTAGAGGATCAAGAACTACTTCTTTATTCTCAATGTGCCCGAAGTTACCTAGTTTCTGATGATGGTCACCATCTTCACAATGAGGATCAAAATGTCTAAGGGACTACACCTATTATACAAGAAGGATGGGCATGATTGTGCCTCTCCTCTGCTCTGCTTGCAAGTTCTTTTGAACACCCTTATAACAAAGGCAGTGATAATATATTCATTTTAAAGATGAAGAAACCAAGACACAGGGAAATATTAAATTGCCCATTTAGCAAACCTCATGTAAAACTCAGCTGCCTAGCTTCAGAACCCCCGGCCCCCACTCTTAAACACTCATGATGCCACCTTTTTCTTTTTAAGAATTCTAAGTATGTAGAAATATGGCTTATAAAAATTTTCTGAAGATCTGGTTTAGAGCTATCAGTAGAAAAGAAATTTGGATGGTAGAACAGGAAATGCTTTCCTGGTCTTTATATGTGGTGAAATGTGCCAAGAAAAGAGGGTGAAAATTTTTGTGCAGAAAATTTGGAAATATGGCTAGCAGAGTGAGGTACAAACAATGGCATCATACTCTCAAGTTTGCCAGCAACCACCGGCTCCAGTTGGTTTATTAAGCATCCAGACGCTATTCATTAATGTCTATACTAACCTGAAGTCTACAATAAATAAGAGAAAACATGAAGTCCTCTGAATTTCTGGTTCTCTGTAAAACTCCAGAACACAATCCCCCAAAGACTGGTACTAATTTCTGTAATAATGTTTTCATTTTTAACTTTTCTTTGCCCTACAAGATGGAATGGCCATGGTACAACAGATATAATTTAAAAGACATTTTAACATAGAAATTCAATCAACCAAATAATCTATCAACATGTTATTTATTGAGTGTGGAGCAAATGCCTTGCATAACGTTGGCAGACAGATGATAATTCTGGCATTCTTACCGACTTGCCAAATGACTTTGCTTAATTACCTGAAATGCTAATATATCAATGACTCAGTCTACAAAATAAGTTATATTATATTTGCATCTATTTAAATTATAATCATTAAGTAAATATTTGGAAATTAATTCAGATAAAAACGTTACAAATATGCAAAGTTTTAACTTTGTTTTTGAAATTCCATTCTCTAATTCTGGCAGAGAGAAGAAATTGTTATTCTCCCAAGCAAAGAAGTGGTATAATTCTTTTCACATTTTGGTTTCTGCCACAGGATCATGTTAATGGGAGATATGTCTCTGCATTGGGAGTTTCTCCCTTTGAGCGTAGTGCACTATTTCTTAGGTTCTGTGAAATGTTTCACAGAATAATAATCATCTGATTTCCTATATAAATTGGAGTATTTCTTAGAATCCAATACTAGTTAATGGATGCTGAAAATCTATTAAATAAGATTCTTGACTAAAATGGAAGATATATAGATATATAGATCTATATCTAAATCTAAGTTTATATATATATAAAAATTATATATATTTCTCAAATAAATTCAGTTAATTAAAAATATAGAATTAAAACTGGCATGATGAACAGTGTGTTTATTATGCATATCTAAGAGCATAAAACTAAATTTTAAAAGTCTGAGGCAAACATTAAATTCAGATATATACTTTCCTAATTATCTAATAAAACAGAACCCCTTGTCAATGGTCTGGTTTCTTGGCTCAGTACCATGCACTATGAAGGCAAGTACTGAGGCCTGTAGAGAGAAGTCGTCTCTGTGGGACTGTTGGTTGTGCTTAATTCTATAGATCCTCAGCTGTCCTACTGAGATGTGTTAATGTGTGGCTGTACCCTCATAAAAGTAGTCTAACTCTTGCTTGCTGCTAAGTTTTTCCATCACTACCTCTCATCTAAAGATCAAAAAGCATTCAGAAAAGCAAATAAATCTATGATTTCCCTTTACTAGATAATAGATAGGAGTGAAAAGCTTGTCTGGGGCTACAGAACTAACCAAAGGCAATGGGAACCAGGCATCAGGATTCCCTTTTCACTATTTCTCATTATTTAGAAGTTTCCCTTTATAATTTACTCATTTCTACTAGGTCAGTAACAAATTACTCAAAAATGTGAAGTCCAAGCTAGTTGTACATCATGTAGTCCAGTCATCTATAAAACTAATTTCTTCTTAAATAAAAGAAAAATTCAAAACAGGAGTCTAAAAAAAGCATGTCAAAATAAAACTCCTTTTCTGAAAATAGTTTCAACTTTTTCTTCCATATGTATTAACAACTGATGCTTGTTTTACTGAAAACAGTCAAAAGATCAGCTTAATTTGGTAAGAAACTAAAAAAAAAAAAAAATCTTTGGATCAGATTTTTCCCTACTATTTTTTGTGCATGACTATTGAAGTTTATAAACAAACTATTGAAATGAAATCAAAGGGTAAGAGATCACTGCAACTTTGTCATGCTTGCTTGTACTTTAAATTACAACTCCTTTCTCCTCTTCTCTCAGTATGGGAAAACATTCTGGAAGCTATATTTCCTGAAGAACCTGAAATCCCTGTTTTAGAACTGAAATCATTACTGAAAACCTACAAACACAAAGTAGGGTCAAATGTATCAAGGTGCTTGAAGAGAGACACATTTCTCCCTCTGGTCCCTGGCCTCACACTCATTTCTCTCAGTACCTCATATATTTTCTTCTCTGTATGGACTAAGCATGGACTTCAAAGGAAAATCATGCAAGGAAAGGATTTGCAGGGTGTGGAAAGAAGCAGGGATCTGGCTCCACATATTCTGAGAAACCTACCCACATGATTAGTGATTAACAGCTTGAAGTGGCAAGATGTTAAGATGAAAGTACACAAGTAATTAATGGAAAGAACGGTTGTGACTGGAGACTTTAACCTTCCCAAAGACAAGGATCATAAATACTAGTTCATGGTTTCATGGCTCTTATCTAAGACTTGGATGTCACAGTTGGTGTTCGAGAAGCAAGCAAAATTCTTCCAAAGAGATTCACACAAGGAAGTGATAGTCAAGGTGAGATTTGGTGCCTCCCTTCTTCACCTTTAATCTGCCTCCTTGTCAGGATGTCCTTTCATAGACCCCTCCTCCTGGTCTCTTCCCTGACCGGCTACCTCAGAGACCTGGTGCAGGCCTATAGCTAGTGGAGTCACTAACAACTGGTTCTTGCAGAGTTTTTCCAGAAACAACGCTCCCTCCACGCAGCAATCAAAACAACCACACTGAAGTTCAACTTCAGTTGGGTCTCTTGTCAACTCGAAAATTTCCAACTGCCACCCGCGGTGTTCAGAATAGTTTAGCACAACATTCATGCTTTTATGCACGCTACCCTATCTCATTTTTCTAATCACAGGCCATAATACTCCCCCCTTAGGTTCTCAGTAACCAGTCCCACATGGTTACCTGTCCTCATACTTTCTCTCCTTTAGGCCTTTGGCCACTTTGTGGCCACTTTTTCACCTGACTTAGGTACTGACCATGCTACTATCCATTTTTTCATACTCAACTTGGGTACCGTATTTTCCTCAAACTTCTTCAACTAGAAATGCACTCTCAACCATAGTATCATAGTATTTCTAACACAGAGCTTTTCATATATTACTTAACAAAACAGATTTTTAAAAGGCAATTTCAGTTGATTTCACTGCTTCCAGCTTCCATATAAATAGAAGAAGAAAAAACAGAACATATTTCCTTCTTGCGGATTTGGGTAGAAATCTCAGCTCTATCCCCTATGATAAGATAATTAAGGTCGTTAACCTCAATTTCCCCATGTAAGACAATTTGAATAATGTTGATCTTTTTAGAATTAAGTAAGTTCTTTTTTAGAGCTTAGTCCATAACAGTTACTTAACAAACATAGGTTTCTTTCTCATTTGTTCATCTCTATGTCCGCCACAGGTTCCTGGACATTAGATGCTTATTTAATGCTGCTTTTGTACAGGGGATTGGATATTTGTTTCCAGTGTAGGCAGAAGTGGATAGAGGATAATTCTATCCTCTATAGAGGATAGGTAGTCTATAGGTAGACTAACACCTATACGGATGGCTTAGGTCCACTATATTGCATATTTCTTAAGAAACACTGTAATAAATGATCTCCATGATACATTCTGTTCGTAATTGGTTGTCACCTCGTTATAGGATCCACTTCTTTTCGGACATTGTATTATGTCACAAAATGTACAACTATAGACTCATAGGATAAACCTAGAAGTATAACCAAGGCAATTTAACAACAACAAAAAACTCTAAGTGTTGGCTGATATAAAAAAGAACAAAGTTTGGATGTTCTAAGAGGACTATCCACATTCTCCATTTCGGAGAATGCTATTTAAAAAAAAAAAAAACTATCAAAATAAACTTGCCACCCAAATGAAGCCAAGCCCTCTTTTGATGACAATTTTAGCATTATCCACTGCAGGAATTATTCACAGCATATCTGTAATTCCCAATTGGCCTCGCCTTGCCTGCCAGCACACTCTTGGGCTTCATTCTCCCTATACTCAGGAAACGCAGTCATTTCAACATTAGCCAAAGTGAAATATAATTACGAATGTATATCTCCTGCCAAAACTTCGTAATGCGTGCCAAAAACAAATAGACATTGTCTATGGTTGATCTACTGTTTGGGTTTTCCACGTTATGTTTCCTTCGCATTAGCACAGATGATTGCAGGTACAACAGTATTATATTTCAGACCATCGACATTTGAGTCTTTAAAAATGAAAGCCCTCTAAATAAATAAATAAATAAATAAATAAATAAATAAATAAATAAATATTTTTTAAAACAAAATAAAAATGAAAGCCCTCCAAATGTTAGCCCTGATTTCAATTTACACTCAAAATCCCCTAAAATCAGCAATGTCTTATGGGGAGTTCATTTCAGCACGACACACCTTAGGCATGACAACCTGCCTGATTGCACTAACTTCTTGTTCACCTCTCTAGAAATCTTACCTAAGTGTTTTCCAACAGGTCCTTCCTGCACAGTGTTGTTTTTCACAAGGACCACTTCGCAAAACAATAGAAGAAAGCCAGGTGGTTTGAATCCTTTACCTTGTCATTTAGCAGATTCTTGATGTTTTCAACCCTTGTATTACATCAGAAAGTACATCAGAGGTCTGATAAATTTCATAGTTAGCTTATCTCAGAAGATATGGCCAGTTGTCTGGTTTGTCTTATGAAAAGGCCACGTTTGCCATGTGGGCATTTGTTCCATTCTTCTACTCCCCTGTGCCTACCCAGGGTGCTCACTACCTTGTCCCCATTGGCATCTCAGCCACTACAATGATAATACAAACAAATACAGATGTTTCCTCTTGCCCTGATAACAGCAGAAAACTTCTCAAAGCGCCAAGTGGAATCTCTATACTTTCAGAAAGGTAGTATGAACTCACCAGCCGTCCCTTCCCAACCTGCAAATTCAGGGGAGAACTTGGGAGGCCGAAAGCAGCCGTTGGGCAGCTTGAATCGCTGTCACAGAATTTGCACCCCCCTTGCACTGCAGTTGCAAAGGGCAGGCGCCCGCACCCACAAAGAAGGAGGTCTTGGAGGGCAGGCTTTCTCTTTCATTTTGATAATACGCATATCCCCAGAGTTTAATCTCCTTCTCCCAGTGAAAACCTGCAGAAAGTCATCATTTAGCCCTGAATGTTGACGGAGCGACATGGGGTCCTGAAGAGTCACGGAAAACTGTCCTCTGGAAAGAAGTGCGTCCCTGCTGGACTGACAGTCACTGGGACAGTCACAGTCCCCCTTTCAGACCAGACCTTCCGTTCAGCTTTAAACTTGGCCAAACCAGCAAAATCCCAGCCAGTGTTAGCCCTTCATTCCTGCCCCAGGGTCCACGCCTGGGAGACTCTAAGGGGGGGCGGGGGGAGCCCGGGCTGGGGACTGGGGTGGAGGACACGCATTCAGGGGGTGTTAATGATCATTGTAAATGCCTTGCAAACAGAAACAAGAATTCACAAGAAAGCCCACGGAGAGGTCTACACCGCACCCAGGCCCCCCGCGGAGCCGGGGCAGGATGCTGGGATGGGGTGACGGGGTGTGCGGGAGGGGAGGCTCAGCCGGGAGGGAGCAAGAGGGTGAGGACGGTGGAGAAGGAGACTGACCTGCACGGGGGACGGCGACGGGCAGCAGGAGGAGGTGCAGGAGGAGCTGCTGCAGCACCAGCAGGGGCAGGAGCTTGGTCACCCACATGGCGCTGCTGGGCGCCGCCGACCCGGAGCCCACGGCCGCCTGCGGCTCCTGGGCCACTCGGTGCTGAGGAACCCGGCGCCTCTGAGCCGCTTTTTATTGCGATGAGCTAAGTTTGTTGTGTGATTAACTGGAAAGATCGAGGTCTGAACTCCCTCTTACGGTAAGAAACTGTTTAACAACATCCCTCCGCTGCCTTCCACCCCTTCCTTTCCCCACCGCCCCCCCCCCCCCAGCAGCGGAGGATGCGGGCTCCCCGCCCCCGGCTCCGCTTCGAGGGAGCCCCCCCCGCCCCGAGGTCACCGGCCCCGGCCCGCCGCGCGCAGCTCGGCCCCAGCGCGACCGCCGGGGGGGGGGGGGGGGGGGGGCAGGCCCGCGGGGACCCGCTCGCTCAGCGCCCCCGGGAAAGCGCCAGGGTCCGCGCGACGGCGGCGGCCGGGAGGGGGGCAGAGCCGCCCCGCAGTCCACGTGCGCGGGCCCCACGCCGGCGCCGCGGGTTCAAGGCCCGGCCCCGGGCCCCGCGCGAGGCTCGGGCGGGGGGGGCGGGGGGGGCTCCGGGGCCTCGGAGGGGGGCTCGGGGAGGCTGGGGGTGCTGGGGGCTCGGGGAGGCTGGGGGAGCTCAGGGGGGTAGGGGGAGCTGGGGGACTAGGGGGGAGAGGGGGAGCTGGGGGGCTCGGGGGAGCAGGAGGCTGAGGGTCTCGGGGGTGCTGGGGAGGCTCGGGGGGGGGCTGGGCGGCTCGGGGGAGCAGGGGGAGCTGGGGGACTAGGGGGGAGAGGGGGAGCTGGGGCGACTGGGGGAGCTCTGGGGGGCAGGGGGCACTGGGAGGCTGCGGGGAGAGGCTGGGGGGAGAGGGGGAGCTGGGGGGCTCGGGGGAGCTCGAGGAGGCTGAGGGTCTCGGGGGTGCTGGGGAGGCTCGGGGGGGGGCTGGGCGGCTCGGGGGAGCAGGGGGAGCTGGGGGACTAGGGGGGAGAGGGGGAGCTGGGGGGACTGGGGGAGCTCAGGGGGGCAGGGGGCGCTGGGAGGCTGGGGGGAGAGGCTGGGGGGCTTGAGGAGGCTGAGGGTCTCGGGGTGCTGGGGAGGCTCGGGGGGGGGCTGGGGTCTCGGGGAGGCTGGGGAGGCTCGGGGGGCAGAGGGGACTCGGGGAGGCCGGGCGGCTCGGGGGGCAGGGCCTTGCCGGGAAAAGGGTGAAGGCGCGGAGGGCGGGCGGGAGAGCTGCCCCTCGCGCGGCCCGGGCCCCGACGGCTTCCCAGACGCTCGTCCGACGCGCGCTCCGCGACCAAAGCTGCGCGCTCGCCCCGCGGTGTGCGCCCCCCGCCCCGCCCCGCCCCGCCCCGCGCCCTGCCCGCCGCGCCCCCGCCCCCCCGCCCCGTCCGCACCCCCACTCCCCCCCACACACACACACACACACTCAGCCCCGCGTGTCTCCGTGAAGCGCGCGCCTTTCTAAGACGGACTTTCCCCGGAAACCTCGCACATCACCTTAGTTGGACACTAGCCCGCCTCCCTCCTCCTCCCTCCCCTGCGCGGACCCACAGCCCCCCAGAACCTAGGCGGAGAGATCGGAGATGGGGGGGCTCGTGTCTGCAGAATCTGAGACCCCGGGGCTCAACCCCAGCCGCTTGCAGGATGTGTCCTCGCACCTTCAGGGGACGCTCGATGCCTCGGGCCAGACCCCGCTCGCCGCAGACGGTCGGGGGTTCCCCGCGCAGCCCCAGGTGGGTGCGCCCAGGGCCCGCCCACGGCCGGGAACGGGGGGTGACGGGCACAGCCCCCTGCCCCCCCGCGCCCCCCCCCGCTGCCCCCGGACCCCCCAGCCCCACGGGAAACGCCCGGGGCGAGGGAGCGGGGCCGCGGACCTACTTTCCGCCACCGCCTCCACTGCGCCCCCTTCTCTTTAATCACCGTCTCGTCCTGGAAGCACGAGCCCGCGAGGCCTTTGCCGCCGCCCGAGCCCCCCGAGCCCCCCGAGCCCCCCACCCCAGACCCCGACCCGCCGCGACCCCCAAGCGCCCGCAGCATCTCTTCGTCTCAGTGGGGATTCATTCATACTCCTCTTTAAAGAAGCTAGATTTTTCTATGAGTAAATACTTGTAGGTGAAGGATAAAGGAGACCGGCCTTTCCATTTCTTCCCTCGCCCCCTCCCTCTCTCGGCAGAATCGGGGCCCTAAGCGTGATCGCGGTCATCATCAGAGGCCCGAGCAGGGACGGGATGCAGAGCACCACAAGGAACCGACAAACTCATTTGGCAGGTCACACACTTTCAGATCTCTATCGTCACGCGAAATACAGTAAATGCTTAAACCTATCCATAACTATGTTTATAGTCCTCCTTGGACGCGTTATTTGGTTTCCCTGGGTTAAATGATAGCGAATACGTGTTTAGCTTTCAGTGTATGCAAAGCATTGGGTCAAATGCTCTCTGAAATTTGTCTTATTTGATCCTTACAATAAATTCATATTAGGAAAGAATTATAATGCCCATTTTATAGTTGAGGAAACTTAAGTTTAAGTTATTTCTATCCTAAAATAACTCCCACAAGATCCCGAAGGAATGAAGATCCAGGTGTGGGACTTGAATATGTGGTCATATCCCAGAGAATGGAGAAAATTCTGTAATCCCCATGAGAAGAACCACCTGTCTTTTGTTTAAGATTATAATCACCGAAGTTAGCCCACGATGAACATATAAGCCATGTTCAGTAATAACTTACAAAATAAACGAATATATGAATAACTTAAAATCTCCCTAAACTGTAAAGAACTATGCACACGGAATAAATCATTAATTGTGCTACTGTTTTACTTTGTCTTGATACACACTCTCTTTGTTCCTTCTAAATTATAGTAATGATGAATTGCCCATCCCTTGACCTTATCTTTATACTTTTAGATGTTAAACTGTTTGTATAAATCCTCAAAATGTGTCTGAAATTTTTTCGATGAAACAGAGAATCTTATAAGGAGAATTTGTAATTGCTACAACCTGCGTTAATTACGTAACTACAGGATGAGTGCTCACTACCAATACAATATCCTCTTAAATCTAGTATAACTTTGAAGTCAACTAGATGGATTGAATGGAAAAATGTACATTATTGTACTTTCTTGTTCTAAAAGGCTATTCCTAGTTCTAAAAAATTGTGTCTTCAAAAGCCCCATGTTTCTCAAGCACAAGTGATGTTTATATTTGTGTAAATGGGGAAGAAGCTGATGTGGCTTTGTGCTTTGCAGACTACTGATGAGCTCTGTGCTCTTGGGCTAGTCATTTCATTTGTTAGGTGACTGGCACATGTGTGGTGCTGTTCTGCTTGCTGCTTCTACTCCTATAGACTCAGTTTAGTCATATACCTGGTTTCAGATCCCAACTGTTTCACAAAATGTGTCACAAACTAAGAAAATTAATCAAGCTCCTTATATCTGTTTCCCTATATCTCAGTTTCTCAGTATCTCAATGGGACATCATGTGCCAGATACTATGCTAAACGTCTCAAATATATTATCTCACCAGTGCCTCCCCCTCACCTGAACAAAGGGGAATATGTATATCTAACAGGTATGTATTTCTATTGTCACTAATTTATAGATAAGGAAACTGAGATTTGGAGGTGCTATGTAACTAGTGTTAGGTTAAACTGTGAGTGCAGTGTGAATGCAGCTGTCCTGGTATCCAGTCGCCACATGGACAGCAATCCAGACTGAGAGATTTCCAGCATCCTTCCCAGCTTTAAAATTTAATTATTCTACTGACTTGTTTAGTGGTCACCTTACTGTTATACAATTCTTACCTTCCACATCTGAGAAAGAAGCACCTGTGTAATTTATGGTGGTGCTTCTCTTTCCCATGCAACCGTATTCTCTCATTCTTTCCCTCTTCATTTGTTCCTCCCTCTAGTTGGTAATTTGTCATCTATAGGCCTCACCACGGAAGAATTCATGTTGACTACCTTTCATTTAGGAAATATTGCAAATATCAATGTAATTTGTATTAATATCCTTTATATAAAACAGCTCATGTCAGAGCATGTGTATAAAATGTTGGTCAACACATTAATCTGCCTTGGTTTAAATCCAAAATGCAATCATCTGAGTTTTTGTGTTCCCCCAAAGTACAAACTTTGAAATCCTAACCCCCAGGGATGACAGTAGTATCAGTAGAGGTGGTTGCTTTGTGTGGAGCCCTCATGAATGAGGCTCCAGAGAGACCCCTTGGTCCTTCCACCCCGTGAGGGCACGACAAAGCACCATCTGCTGGTGCCCTGATCTTGAACTTCCAGGTTCTAGAACTCTAGGGAATAAACGTCTGTTGTTCGTAAACCATCCCTCTGCAGCATTTTGCTGTAGCAGCCCGAAAGGCCTGAGACACGGCATCTACAATGGGGGCTCCTGATGAAGAAGGAAGATATATTCCAGGGACGGAAATGGCCATTGAGTAGCTGCTGTTCAGAAAACAAAATCTAAAAGTGTGTCTACTGTCTAACACTGAATAATCGTTCAACTAAAACTTTGGATCAGACAATATTTCTAAATCCATGATGCAGAATAAAAAAAAGAAAACAGTATGACACAAGCAGGTACGATGGCATATTTATCTGAGAAGTTGTTGAGGAGTGAGTACAAGGATGGCACAAAAGCCTACATCTGAGTTGTCACTGTGACAGCCGCTAGGCAGTTAGGGCTATGGAAATTCATAATGAAATTAAGTAAAACTAAAATTAAACTTTAAAGTTGTGCTTCCCTTGTTTCAAGTAGTTAATAGCCAAATGTGTGCGGCTACTGGCTCTCCCAGTGCACAAAGCAGATATAGGATTTTTTTAAGTTTTTTATTTATCTGTTTTTGAGAGAGAGAGAGAGAGAGAACATGTGGGGGAAGGGGCCGTGGGAGAAGCAGACTCCTTGCTGAGCAGGGAGCCCAATGCAAGGGCTCCATCCCAGGACCCCTGGAAAAACCCTAAGACCATGACCCGAGCCGAACATAGATGCTTAACCAACTAAGCCACCCAGGCCCCCTAGAATATTTCCACCATTGCCAAAAGTCCTATTGAACAATATTGATCTAGTCTAAGGGAATTACTGTAAATGCCATCTAAATGTGATTACAGGCTCAACAAGAGGGGCACAGCAAGACAACGTTAAGGATAAAATAAGATACTAACGAGTGATCTGTGTATGGGTGACATGCAGTTTGAAGAGCCCTCCTTTCTCTCTACTCGTATTTTACATGGTTTGAACATGAATAACAGGACTTCAATTACTTTGTTGTTTGAACATAAAAGAACTATGACTGAATACAGCTCGTTGTTTGAAGGATAAGTCAAGCACAAGCACGGAGAAATTGGTCACGAGAAAAACTTTTTAAAATGGGCATGTTTAACAAAACATCTGTTTTCTAAGGAATCAGATGCAATCTATGCTTTCAAGTAGAGGGTCCTGGGAATTTGGCAAGTTTTTGCCTATAATTAAAAAAAAAAAAAAATGACCTAACTGAAAACAATAGGCGTGACTCTAGGACACACTACAGGCATAATGTAAAGTTTTGTTGGTTCTTTTTTTCTTGGTAATTCATCATGGATTAACTAGTAAAAAGATTCTGATGTTTACTCAATCAAATCATAGACTAAACCACTCACTCATGACTTGCCACACTCTCAGGAAATTTGTTGCAGAGTTTGTGGTGAGACCACAAAGCAACATCCAGGGAAGTGACAGTAACAGTCAAAGTACATCATTACAAGGTAGGAATTGTCAAGTGAGTAAAAAAGCAGGGCTATCTTTTCTCTAGAAATATGTCTTGTACACTTTAGTAGAAATCAGCAATTTTTTTTTCATGCAGTTCACTCATGGCTATAAAGCAATAGCGGGGTGCATATTAAAAGAAATTCTCTGAAAACCAACAGGACAGTCCTAACTAGAGCTGTTTCTTGCCCTTTGGGAGTAGAGAAGATAGGCGTTGAGAACACCAGGAAATCTGAGCTAAAACTAAACTCTGTGATGCTGCCTTTCGGGTTTCTTTTCTGAGCCACAAGGGGCCATTCTCTGAATCCAGGGGGCCTAGTTAACTAACACTCATCACCTCGCGCGTAGAGGCCAGCTTTTATGTATTTCCAGGTGTTGGCTGCTTTGTTAAATCTGCAGTGCCCCCAAACTTATAAAGCGTAAGCATTCTGCACCTGGTATGCTGGGCACTGGCCTATTAGTAAAATGTATGAACTTGGGGAATCGATTTCTTTTTTTCTGAGTTGAGAATCCAAAGAGGATAAAATCATTACTGTAAGAAAAATGAAATAGTCACAATAAGGCCCTTTTCAAAGCAACTGTTTAATCCATTTATTTAGCATCTTAAAAGCCACATAGTAAAAGTGAGGTTTCCCTTTTATTATATGTACATGTTGCATGTTTATTGTGGTCTTGGGGATGTCTGAGGGCAACTCCATTTACCAGATGGCACTCAACACCAGGAATTACATTTCAAACCTGAGAGAAAAAGGCTTCACCTGGTGGAGCGCTGCTTTTATGTGAATGTATATGTCTATATACATGGAGGGGTGTATGTGTGTGTATGGGGGGTGGTTCTTTATACTATACTGTACATCATCTGGTCTATTGACCCTACACAGGAATTGCTTAAAGAGCTATTTAATGCTATGATAGCATGGTCCCATATAACATAAGAAACCTGGTGATCTTTTTTAAATGACTGAATTTATATTCAGTTTGTTTGTTAGTTCAGTTCAGGCAATATGGTTTAGCTTTTTTTTTTTTTTTTAATCTTACATTTAAATTCCTAATCTACGAGCCTGGGACTCCTCATTCCGAATAATAGGGTATTTGGCACACTTCTTACCTCTCTCAAGTTCGGGAGTATTTGTCCTCCCTGGATTCCTGGGACTTTATAGAGCTAAGGGACTATCAAATCCATCAGAAACATCACTTTTCTCTAGCCATGTAGTGTTGACTATGAGGAGGCTAATTCATGGTTCTTGAAACTCTCTATATTCCTTAATTAATCTTGCTACATTTCTATGCTTTTATAATTCACAACAATGTTAGGGGAAAAAATAGCAAACTTATGAAAATTGCCAAGCTTAAAGGACAGATGAAGTATGTTGCTCAATGTTTTAATCTAATTCTGAATAAACGGAGAAAAATGAACTCTAGAATGAACAAAATGTTCTCACCCTGCAACTCTAAAACAGAATTATACCTCATATATTGACTAGGTGATGACATTTAGCAGAACACCCACAGTGAAGAACACCAGATTATAACTATCTCAAACTTACTTTTTTTTTTTCGCCCTGATAAAAGAAAAAATGTTCATAGAGTTTTCTGAATTTCTTTTGCATGGTTGGTTTTTTTTTTTATGTTTTATTTTTATTTTTATGAGTAATCAGGTTACATCCTTCTCTTCTAAAAGTAAATAAAATATTTTCTTTAACTATCTCTATCCTTCCCCAAAAGAATATATTTATTTCTTATGTCTAAAGGTATACTAATATTTCTCCCAGGGTTTTTTTTCCCCTTTTCCTCATAAATGAATTTCCACTTCCCCAAAAGGGCTACATGCCTTGTGGTTACTCAGCAGGATCTTAACAGTTACTTATCAGAAGAAAATATTGTGTCTTCCTTAATTTTTAATTCAGGATTTCTGTAAAATATACAGCTTTAATACCCTATGATTTAATGTTTCTCATTATGAATTTATTTAATTATCTTAATGTATGCAAAGAGATAAAGTCAAGACCAACTGATTCAAGCCCTACATAAACCACTAACCAACTGAGAAAGACTGAACAAATTAATCCACTTTACTCTTCTGGAAAATGATTATAACAAGGGTGTGACAGTGATTTATAATTATATTTATCTTATTAATTATAGTAATGATTGGTTAATCGTGATACAAAGCACATGGGAAATATTTAAGAACATAATACAATTTTAGTTATTATCCTTATTGGTACTGAAGTATTTAAGGTACTCTTTTGGTCACTTAATATCTCAAATAGAAAACACCTAAATTAGGGCAGCCCAGGTGGCTCAGTGGTTTGGCGCCGCCTTCAGCCCAGGGCCCGATCCTGGAGACCTGGGATGGAGACCTGGGATCGAGTCCCACATTGGGCTCCCTGCATGGAGCCTGCTTTTCCCTTTGCCTGTCTCTGCCTCTCTGTGTATGTGTCTCTCATGAATAAATAAATAAAATATTTGAAAAAAGAAAAAAATACCTAAATTAAAATGCAAAATGAAGACATGCTCGTGGCATAATATTAGGAAACCCCCTAGTGTTTAACAGTTATTTAATCTAAAATTCTGTTATTATTTTACAATAAATTTTCAGATGCTAAATATGAATTAAAATTTTTCAGATGCATCATTGCATTAACTAATCTAGAGATGTAGGAATGGCCACAGAATTCCATGTGATAAAATATTGCTAGTGAAAAATTCTATGTAAGTGAAATACTTTGATTTTTTAAATTTTTTTTTTACTTTGATATTTTAAAATGTAAAAATGTGGAGCATGTGCAACTTTGCCTTGGCATCTTGCTTAGATGTATGCCATTAAAATATTTTCTTGAACTTAATTAAGGGAAATATAGCATCCAGAAACTAGTAGTATTTGTATTTTGTTCCATTAAATCAATTAAAAAGGAGATTGAATATTGACATGGTCTATGCAAAAAAATCCTTATTGACTCAATTTCTCAATGATAAAGTATTAATTTTTCTTATTTACAAATAATTCAAGCTAGCCCATCATGTTACATTCAAGTCTATAAAGCACATAATTAAAGATATATTGTCCTCTTTTCAGTTTATAGCAAGTTGCATCTAGAATATCTTAGTGACCACTAAGAGTAGGCTCTGGGTAGCCTTTGTTCATTTTTCCTTAACATGCCCAAAATGTGTGATGTTTGTTTTCAAGCAATATGACAAGATTAGTAAATGGTAGCAAATGTACTATTTAATTTTATGCACATAAACACACATATACACACAGATATGAATCCATAAAGAAAATCTCTTGGTCAAAATCTCCTTAAACTACTCTAAAGAACACCAGTTTACCAGCTAGTGGGCGGCTAGATTTTTAAGTGACCCAAAGTGTTTCAATTTGCAAAAGAAGAAATTGAAACTGAAAATACAGATCTACTTTTCCAGAACTCTTAAAAGATCCCTCTATACCCTCATACACATCTTTAGACATTAATTTAAGGCAAAACCCAAGATCCATGTCCATTGATGCTCTATTGAGATTGATTTCAGTTCTAATAAATGCCATCTTAGTAATATATAAATTGTAATAGCAAAATCTAGGAAGCTATTCACATGCGTTGGCATTAGAATTTATTACTGATAGCCAGGCAGCCCAGTGGCTCAGCGGTTTAGTGCCGCCTTCAGCCCAGGGCCTGATCCTGGAGACCCGGGATGGAGCCTACTTCTCCTTCTGCCTCTCTCTCTCCCTCTCTGTGTGTCTCACATGAATAAATAAAATATTTTTTAAAAAAGAATTTATTATTGATAATTATAACAATGTCCAACAATATCTGTATAAGCATATACTTATAATAAATTCTAAATTGATATGTTTAAGTCTTTTGACTTAGAATCTTTTGATTTCAAACAATTAGATATTTCTGTAGCCATACTCAAGTCCTGTAAATTTATGTACAGGTGCTGCATATTTCCAAATACCTAAATACACTTTCCTTATATCGTCAATACATGGCTTTATGTATCTTTCTATTCGTTCCTTGATTCAAAACACTGATGGAGACTCTGCTAGGTGCTAAACATGCCACATTGTTTTTATGTGTTGTGATAGGCAGATGAATGGCCCCAAAGATGCCCTTGTCCCAATTGGTCAACTCAGTGTGTGTTACCTTACAGAGCAAAAGGGACTTGCATACTTGATTCAGGTTGAAGACTTTGAGGTGAGAGATTATCCTGGGTTGTCAAGGTGGACCCTACTTTATCATATGAGTCCTTTAAATCAGAGAACCTTTCCCAGCTGTGTTCAGAGAGACCTGGCTATGATGGCTGAAGAAAGGTCAGAGAAATGCAAATTGCTGATGTGGAAAATGAAGGGAAGGGCCACAAGCTAAGGAATGGGGCAGCCTCCTGAAGCTGAAAGCAGCAGGAAACAGATTCTCCCTTAGAATCCCCACAAGGAACACTGGTAAGCCATCATCTTCATTTTTCCCCAGTGAAACCCATGGCAGACTTCTGACCTACACTAACAAAGATAATAAACTTGCATTGTTTTAAGCCACCGAGTCTGTAGTAGCAATTACAGTAGCAATAAACATCCGCACATGTGTGTCGTCTTAGCTCTCCAAGTAGTTCATAAACTCATTAAAGGTAGAAGTTAAGCCTTACATTCCCTTGTATCTTTCAAATTATCTATTTCTATGCTTTTCACTTAGTAAGTATTCAAGAAATCTTGACCAAATGATATAACAAGGAAGTTTAAAAAAATTATTTGTACTGATTAGGTTGTGATGGCAATCTTAACCTCATAGTGGTTTCAGTCTTGCCCTGCGCAATGATGCATCAACTGCTGCCCCAGAGAAGCATTTGGCAATGTGCTGTTTATTCAAGTAATCAGGAGAAAGCACAAAAATTACACTTGACATTGCAGGAAGATTAGCAAACAATAGTGTTGTTATGAAAGACAGAGATCTGTATCTTTGAAAGGGGAAGTTGCAAAACTGTCTTTTCCTTTATCTGTTCAGATTCCTAAGGAAGGAGGACTTTACAACCAGTATTATCCTTGTTGGAGGCTCTTTTATATGTCTGGCTCTCTTCCAGTCCCAGTTTATCTGATACCCTAAGGCTTCCCAGAGGCTCCCCTGGGATGCAAATCCAAAATTCTTGTGCAAAATGTAGCTGAAAAATTGATGTAGCAGTGCAAAAATTTTTGCCAAATAATTTATTTAAAAGGAGCAGAAAAGTAGTTAGAGGAATTACACAGAGTCTGTCAGCCACAGATGGGTTTTGCTAAAAATCCTGGCCTACATCCTCTAGGACCTGTGGGTGTAAAGTGGGTAATTGAAAGTATTTGTCTCCGCCCCCCCACCGTATTGGCCCATTTACTATTTCTTGGATGACTGTTGTATTTATACATCTTATTACAAACATAAATCATATGTTAAAACCTACTCCAATTCTCTTGCACCTGCCGGAAAATGACATTAATAATCTTTGAGTGCCCAATGTACTAATAGATATGAGGTCATACAAAGAAATAGGAGACATGCTCTCCATCCAAAGGAGAAATTATCTTCCACCAATAAGCCTAACAATGATACCTGTGAGAGTCACTAGAGATATATAAATTTATTTCGTGTATTTTTTACATTTCATTTTGTGTTTCCATTTTTTTGTATTACATTTCTCATGAGTTTTAAGCTGTTAAGTAAGTAGAAGTGGAGATTCATTCTCTCTCTTCCTCAGGTGTCCTAGTTTTTGGTCATCATGATGGCTAGTCATTGATGTTCATCTGCTTACAGTTTCTACAACCCTATTATTTTCACTATACTTTTTAAAATTTAAAAATAACTAGAAATACCATCTTCACTAACTTAAGGAATGTGCCTGAGGAATCACCAAGGTATCTCCCTTATTGATTTTTGCTGTAAATAATTTAAATGCATTGACTCCAGATCATAAATAATAGTAGACATTTATCAGAGCACTATTTTAAGCATATTCCACATTTTATACTTCTTAAGTATTTTTGTAAATCCTCACAACAAACATATGGATAAGTACTATTATTACCTCCACTTTACACATGCAGTGCTGAGTTTTGCTACACACATTTAGTACATGCAAATCTAGGATTGGAAATCAAACCTGTGTTACTAACCTCCATCAAGAAAAAAAAAAGAAGAAAGAAAAGACAAAAAAAAATAAAGAGTAAACTACTGCACAGCAGCTTACAATAGAGGATAGAGGTTTTCCTTTGATTTAAATTTGAATTAAATGTGGAAAATGGGGAGAAATCTCTTCCTTAATAATATAATTGATTTCTCCATTCGGTAAGTGGCAGTATGGATCCATCATTTCTCTTAATCATAACTGAAGACTGCCCTGTGCCCTGTGTACATTTATGACATTTTCCATTTCTTCTGAACCCTATTGGTGGTTACAAGTTCCTTGGGTGTTGAAATAAAACCTAATTCTAAAATCCTAGTAACTCATTGCCCCAAGTGCCACCTTCAGCTAGTAGTCTTTCATCTTCTCTTATTTCTTCAAAGAAATTTACTATCATTTTAGGTGGTTCTTTCTGCTGTTAAGCATTTGCATCATTGGACAATGTTCCTTCTTTAAAATTTTCTTTCCCCACTTTGATCTGAAATCTACCACCTTGTAATTTTCAGGAATTTGGTCCTGATTCTGAGTTAAAGACGATAAGACTATTCTCTTTCAAATACATGAAGTATTAATGTACCACTTCCAGTGATGAACCTCACCCCTGTTTCAACTACTCATCTTCAGCTCTTGCTTCTGTTCAAATGCTCTCTTAAATCACTAAGTTCAGAGGAGAATGGACACCGGGAACATGACCCAGTCTACACAGAATAGAAATCAGCTTAGCTCTGTTCCTGCACTAAAAACTAAAGGGATGTCAACTGGATTCAATTCCCATAATGCAGAATCCGCCATCTACTGACAGGATATTATATGTCCAGGACTGGGAAAGAATTTTCTATAACATCATGCCATTTAATCCTCATAACAACCCCCTGGGGTGGGTACTTGGGGTGTGGGGTGGGCAAAGCATACTATTTCTGTCCAGATGCAAATTTTCTTTCCCCACATTTTGTTCAGTGCGGTCTCTCAGTGCCCACCCAGTATCACTTCTTCAAGCAGCCTTGTGAAACTTCTCGTACATATTTTGTAGATATTTAGGAACAATAAAATATAAAATGTACATAAATATATTTTATAGCAGTATTAAAACAATGTAGTAAAACTATTCCCACATAATAAATCCTTACAAATGCAGTAATTTTGAAGTGTCATTTTCCCATGTAATCCATTCTTTAGCTAATGTTTCTGAGGTTATGTCAACCCATATATTTACACATAATTTGATTATGTAATATTTAAAGATAAATATCTGGCCATAGAATTTTTTTTTCAAAATTGAAATCCACTGTAACTAGAAAAAATACATATTGTTAAAGAAAAGCATTTGGAACATAAAAATAAAAACAACTAGAACAAAAAGTATCCATAAATCACAAAGAAAAGCCTTTGAAATATTTACCCACCTTTAAAACCGGAGACCTTGTTTTTCAACTGGAATAAAATTTAATTATGATGCCATTAGGATCAAGAGTAACTGTCCAATAATGTGTTTTAAATTAACTAAATGACACCTCACACTCCTTTCACATCTACTCCAGGAACCCCTGATCTTCATAGTTCACGAAAATATAAACAGACTTGTCAGACCTTACTAAATTTATTAAGGTTTGGCAGAGTGCCTATGGGGGAAAAATCATATTTCAGAATAAAGCTTAAAATGAGCTAGAAAAATAACCTCTTGAAAGCTAAGCAGCAGAGCAAAGCTGATTGCAGCTAACTGGTAAAATAATGAATTCCTTTAGTATTTATCAGTCATATATTTACCATTCCTTTTTTTAAAAATAAAGTTCTAAAACAGATTTACTGCAGCCTGAGTTCTGTTCATTCTGGTAGGTGCAATCAGGAATCTTACTGAGGTAAATATGTGTCAAGAAAATGAGGGAGCAAGATGAAGATAAGCATATGAGCAAGGCGATGCTGGCACATACCCTGAAGCCTTCAATTTGTTTTCACCTGTGTCTTGAATTTATGTAATAATTAGTAAATCACCCTCGTGTTATGTGGCCTTATCAGACTTTAGGTGTAGGACATTAGACTGTGGCTACTTCAAAACAATAAAACAATGGATAGGTCTTGAATAATATTTATAGAAATGAAATGCATTTAAATTACCATTCTTAAAAAAAATAAAAAAAAATAAATTACCATTCTTTAATCTCCTTATAAAGAAATTAAGACAATATTAATGAAAATGAATGCACTTGTATGAATATGCATTCATACGTTCAAAATGTGTGCAGAGAAATTACAAGTAGTAAATTCACAAATAGTCCTTAAAGTAACTGAGTGTGTAATATCATTATTCTTGAAAGGTTGTCTCCCCAAGACTGCATTTGCTTTTCTTACAAAGATTTTGACTCAAAAAAAAAAAAAAAAAAAAAAAAAACAAAGATTTTGACTCTATTCATTAAGAATTTCTGCTCTTTAATTTTTCCCAGTCGAACTTCAATAAAAAAAAATATATATATATTTTTAAAAGATATAAAAAAAGAATTTCTCCTGGAAAACCCATTTTAAAGTGTAATGACTCAAAATATTTGATTTGAGAATGAAAAACTTTTTCAGTATAGATTACCCAAGGGCGTATCAATGTGGCGCATTAATTATCTTCATGATTAACCTAATTTTCTGCTCCTGTGGTTAAAAGTGTGTGTAGGTGTGTACAAGTGTGTTATAGTCCCATAAACATTGGATATGGATTTTTCAAATTGATCTACAATTTAAACTGATTGCGTTTAATGACAGGAAGGAAAATAACTTCTGGGGAAAAAATACAGAATTGTTTTATAAATTCTTTTTTTTTTTTTTTTACTTTAACTCCTGAAATAAAAACAAAGAGGAGTCAATGTTCTACCTCCCATCGAATATATCATAACAACAAAGACATTGGAGATAAAATAGTCAAAACTCAAACAAATTTGAAGACTAAACTTCCAAGTATATAATTACCCCATGAGTTACAGATTAAGTGTAAGTTTCACTAAAATAAAATTTAAGTGGTAATAATTAAAATGTAATTTTAATTTTCTGCCAAAAGAAATATTGTTTTCATTTTTGCTAATCTTTTCCAGCTATTGAACTAACACTAATGTTACACTTACCTCCAAATAGGGCCACTGATTTCAGGGGAAGATGGTAATATATAACAGGCCAAATATTGTGTTCTGATGTAGAGAACAGGAATTCCACTTAACTGTGCAGATGTACCACAGACGACTATACTTTTTTCTATTATTATTATACATTCATTATACTATACAAATATGACATAAAAGCACATGCAAATTTGTTTTAAAAATACTACCATAGGAACAGTTTAGGAATGTTTGGGCCAAAGGCAAAAATACTGTAAAATTTTAACTTCTTACTCATCTTTGAATAGAACTACAAGTAGAGTTAATAAGTTAGCATCTGAGTAGGTCCTACATATTTTTGGTGATGTCTGAAATTAACCCACAAATTACATTTTAATTTTTACATCCAACACCACAATGTTTACCAGGAAGCATTTTTCTCACTCGGTTTCCATGATAACTTTACCGTGTGCTTCTAGTCATCTCTTCCACTGCTGCAGTTTGTCCCTCACATTGTACCTTCGGCTGCTCTCCAGAATGTAGTCCTTTATTTTGTTCTTATGCCTAAATATCTTCCCTCAGAAAACTGCCCTATTGTCAGAGCTTACTTCTTTCATGAGGGGTAACATGCCTCATGAAATTACAAATCCTCAGTATTTAGCCCAGAGACCCACCTACATACAGTTGAATTATCTACATTCATTCCTTCTTCCTTTTCCTTCCCATGAAAATGTATCAAGTGCCTACTTTCTGCCAATAATAGCTCTAGGCTCTGAAGATACACTGGTGACAAGATAGATGAAGGTCTCTGGTGATGTGGAGATGATATTTTGGTGGGAAGAGACAGTGACAAATAAATAACGACTGAGATTATTTCAGATGATAGTGCTATGGAGAACCTAAGCATGGTGATGCAGTGGAATGGTGGGGTAGGTAAGGATGGAAAATCTAGATTGGGCTACGGAAGACTACGTGGGAGGAGTGACAAGATATAGCTAAGACCAGAATATCAAAACGAAATAGTTTTGAAAAATGTGGGACAAGGAATTTCAGGCAGAGGGAACAGCAAGTAGGATTTTAACGCTATATTTCCAGAATGAGCTCCCGCCTGACCTACCTTTTCAATTATTTTCTGTTACCTTTTGGTCATTTAATGAATATTTGGACAATTCAGAGTCAGTTTAACCGACCATCATATTAACTAGCCAACCCTTTTAACTTTAAAATGTTTTTGATGACATTTTCATTTTCAGATCACCAGGTTCAGAATCTTGTATTAGCTGAGACCCACATCGTGTTCAGGAAGCATTGGCGATTATTCTTTTAAGATGCTCTCCTGAGTGCTCGGGTGGCTCAGCAGTTGAGCACCTGCCTTCAGCCCAGGGCGTGATCCTGGGATCCGGGATCAAGTCCCATGTTGGGCTCCCTGCATGGAGCCTGCTTCTCCCTCTGCCTATGTCTTTGTCTCTCTCTACATGTGTGTCTCTCATGAATAAATAAATAAAATCTTCTAAAAAAGAAACTTGTTAAAAAAAAGTAATAAGATGCTCTCCTATTTTTCTTCTTACTTTCCTGGATATGTTGACCTAGACCAGTTACATAAGTTCCTTAAAACGTAGTTTCTCATGTGTAAAATAGAGGTAAAATATATACATTTCTAGTGGAAATAACATGGTTTTAGGAAAGAGATAAGCAAATTTAGAACATGACCCACCACTTATTCACTATGGCATCAGGAATGTGACAACCTATGTTAATAGCCATCACCTTATAGAGAGAGACTCCATAAAATAAAATTGATGTACTTGGTTCACAGGATTTTTGTAAAGAATAAGGGGACAATATCACAGAAAAAGAACCTAACAAATAATTAATGAGGGTTAAGTAAACTTTCTTTTCCCTTTTGGTGATGGAACTAAAGGAATTAATATAAAAGAGTACTGATGACACAAAGCATTTTGCCAATTTGTTTCCTTAGGGTTTTTTCCCCTTTATAATCCCAGTGTCACCATCTCATCTCTTCCCACTTAAATTTTCACTAATCTTTGGATGTCCATTAAAAAAATCAGAATTCTTCTGCCTTTAGCCTTTTCCCATCAAGCTGATTGAAACTAGGACACTGGAGCATAAAGCCCAGAGATTTTTCTCTAGAATAGGTTATAGGAGACAGACACTGTCATGAGAGCAGAATCTTGGCAGTTCAAGTAGCATGCGATTCTTGCTCTACCACAAAGTTCCTTGGGAATGAGAGCCTAAGTTTAGGATAAGGTAGAAAGAGGATTCCAACTACTTTATTAGAAGAATTTTCTCCATTAAACCACGTTCTCCTGGAGGTCAAAGCCAGGTCTCATTCATCTCAGTATCACCAGCACAGTTCTTAGTACACAGTAGGTGCTTAATAAGTGCGTGTGTTTATTTTCACATGATGCTGGTAGAGTCAAATGAACCTTCATATAGGAGGAGGATATATCACTGAATATAAAACCATCAAGACTTCATCACACCACCCGTAATTGAGTTTCTAAGGGTGCTTAGGCTTACATGGAAAAATCTTTGATTCCTGCCATCATGTGGCATGAGTGACTGATTATTCTGAAAGGACTACAGTCGATGAGTCAGTTGGGAAGGGAGTCCTCGCCTCCTCCTGTAAACCCCCCTACCACCCATGATCAGAACCCAGCAGCTTCCTCTGCAGACTTTACCAACACAGTGACTATAATATCAAAGAGCAGGTCCTAGCCCTCAAAGATCAACAGAGAATCTCTTTTTGAAGCTATCATTCCCTGCACTGGGAGGTCCAGCAAAGAGGGTCCTTTGCTGTGGTTGCTATATTTGTTTTCATTTTGGTTTTGTTTTTACTTTTGCTTTAAAAAAAAAAAAAGTTCAAGGCCAGAGAAGTGTATCGCCCATAAAGTAACCCCAGAACTTCATGCCAGAGGAATTTCTGACAAAATGAATGGTTTCAAATGCAACAGCCTGCTACCAAGTTCCCAGCTTGCAATCTCCCTGGAATCTGAAGTCTTGGATTAGCCCTCAGCAAAAAAAGCTCCTCATTCTGATGCCTCTGCCATCCCTATTGTCTGCTCCAATCCTATGGACTCTCCAGGCTGGGCAAGCTAATTTGGACAACTAGATGTGTGCTCATACTCAAAAGCCATTTTGTTCTATTCCTTCCAAATATATTTTTAAATGAATCTGAGGAGAAAGTAGCAAAGCCTCTTTAAAAACCCAAATTTAAAACACAGCAGAAGGAACACAGGAAGTTTTACTGAGTAATTGAAGTGATTACATGCAAAGCACTTTCCCATAATCAAGGAGTTTCAAAGGAGGGTAGAGGGTGATTGACAGTGTTGGCCACCCTTGAAACTACATCCTGATTGGAGGAAATAATTACAAGCAGGGAGAAAGAGACCCAGTACTCTACATTTTCCTTATTTTCAGATCTAATCTGGGAGAAGAAAGGCAATAGTAGAAAATCAAGTTTCAAAAGGTTGGAAATCTTATTAGTGGGGAATAAGAGAGCAAGAGACCCTGCTTATACCCACAATAGATTTCTCTCCTTTTATTTATTTACTGAACACCTACTATGCTCCAGGCTGTGGGAAGGATCAAAAGATGTGTCATGAAAACCATTCTTGTGAATTGTAAACTTTAAGAAGATATAAGGTGTCATGAGGGATAGTAACTCTTCAAGAAAAGTAGTTAGAGGAAAGTGACGAGCTATGATGGCACATGAAGCTCGCTCTCCGTCTGCCAGGGTGGACATCTGTATACACAGACGCACAGATAAATGCAGGGCACTTTCAGTTGAAGCGGGCATGGGGTCACTTGACTCCAAGAATCGCAGAGCTCCAGGAAATCACTTGAAAACCACTGGGCTAGAAGAAAGTATTCATGAATTTCGGTCTGCTATTGATGCTTTGGCCCCCCCCAGAAAGATTCGGGCTCTTTTCCTGGTGTCTTTGAAATGCTTCCGCCTCCTTCCTTCTATCTATCTTGTTCTTTCGCACAAGTGTGCCTACCTTAATTACTGATCTCTTTTTTTTTATTCTAAAAAAGCAAAGTCCTGACCACCTTCTTTGAGGATTCCCGATCCCCAGTTTTCTTTTGATTCCCTCCATTTGCCTGTAGCAGCTACAAAAAATGCAGTTTTTAATTGGACACTTTATTACTCATTCAATGTATGAGTTTATCATAAGCCCCGAAAAGCTCATGAGATGTTTATCTACATCTTTTGGAGTACTTACCACAAGTGCCCGGTCCTTGGAGTCCACTTTAGAAGGCTTAAAACCTGGTTTTACCAGGTACTTGTACCTGGTACCTGGTTTTACAGGTACTTGCCATTACCTGTAAGTAAGCTACTTACCATTTCCATGCTTCAATTCTTCATCTATAGAATGGTCATGATATTAGTATTTTCCCTTCATGACTGTTTTAAGTGTTAAATAAAATAATGAATGTAGGGTGTTCCCCATAGTGCCTGGGCACATAGTAAGTACTCAATAAATCGCAGCTACTACTATTATTAACAGCATTATATTATTTTCTTAGGAAAGGCTTACTAAACGGAATCCCATTGAATAAAAATTAGAATAGGTCTATGTTTCACATTCTTTCTCAAGGAGAAAAATGGAAACTTTTCAGAATGCCACCCATTCACAAGAATGCGTTGCCAAAGCCAAATGGGAAGGAACTAGGAAATCCTGAATGGAACTAGCTAAGCAGAAAGTATATTAGACTAAACAATGAGCTGGGTGATGTAGGGGAATAAGGCATTTATAAGAAAGCATTGGCTTCGAAATCCCTGGTCACCCATGGTCAAGTTGGATGAGCAGAACGTGATATGGTCCAGCTGTCTTCCTCTCCATGCTCCTTCCGTGTTGCAAGCATTTTCTTATGATAGGCTTAACACCAACAGTATTTAATGCTGCCTTTAGGTATTCTGACCCATTCTATGATTAAATCATTCTCTAAGATTGTTAGTAGATTTTGTGAAATTAATTATAGCTGCCAGAATTTAATTGGTCTAGAAGCAAGTGCAGAACTTCGATATTTTGAGAGACACACATAGCCAACTACTCGGTGTAAGGCTGGACCACTGGTTATGCCTTAGGTCTTACCTATTGATATAGAGAGTGAACCATCACATGCTGAGCAGAACTTTAGATCCTACCAAATAAAAAAATTATGACATTTACAAAGTGAAACATTTCATAAATAGTATATTACACAGTAAAACACCTTAAAAGGATTTCTTTTAACCATGTTCATGTAAAATTTTTAGTCTTGTAAATTGTTCTAATTTGATTGACATACCCTGAGCCATCTTGTTAACTAAAATATGTTGGCTATTTGGTCCAATACCATCTTGTGTATAAAAAAATCTGCTTTGTTAATAACTGATATTTTAACTATTTCATCCTGTATGTGACATATAAAATAAAAACAAAATGCTGAATCTCATTTTTATAAAAAATAAACTGTATAAATTGTATAATCCACTGGAGACATTCGTGATCACACAAGTAATTAAATTTTTCTAGGCTCAGTATGCAGTAGTCATTTTGAGGAGCAGAAGAGAACAGATAATATTTTTAATTTTTAATTCTTTAATTATTTTCCTTATTTTAAAGCCTTATTTTAAATCATAGGATAAAATTAAGCCATTCATTTAACATGCATTTGTTGAACTCCTTCTATAGCCCTGACAGTTATAATTATCTGGTATACAAAAAAAGTTAACACACGTTTTATTTTATATATATGTAGGTTTACACACACAACTGTAGAACTCTTTTCATGTGCCATAAATTGCTCAAAACACTTTGCCCATTTAATAATTCAAACAACCCAACGAAATATATATCATCTACCATTTCGCTGATGAATAAACTGAGACTCAGAGGTGTCAAATGAATGCCTTAAAATCACACAGCTCTTAAGCACCTGTAAACCTAGCCAGTCCAGGGCCCTGGGTGGCTCAGCCATTAAATTCCTGCCTTCGACTCAGGGCATGGTCTCAAGGGTCTCAAGGGTCTCAAGGGTCTCAGGGTCCTGAGATAGAGCCCCCCATAGATCTGCCTTGGGACTCCCTGCTCAGCAGGCAGCCTGCTTCTCCCTCTTCCTCTGCCCCTCCCCTCATTCATGCTGACATGCTCTCTCTCAAATAAATAAAATCTAAAAAACAAAAACAAAAACCTAGCCAATCCGCATCCACAGAAGAACGATGAAAAGAGGAATTTTAACAATGAAAAGAACTTTTGATCATGAACAAAATAGAACATTGAATTTGTTTTTGTGAATTTTTTAGCTGTCTGATGGCAGAAAAAAATTTTTGTTCTCAGTTTTAACAATGGGAATTTATGTTCAAGAGAAACATGTTATCTATTTATTTTTAAATCTTTTATTTATTTGAAAGAGAGAGAGAGAGAGAGAGAGAGAAAGCATAAGCAGTGGGGAGGGGCAGAGACAGAGGGGAAAGCAGGCTCCCTGCTCAGCAGGGAGCCCGATGAGGGGCTTGAGCCCAGGACCCCGGGATCATGACCTGAGCAGAAGGCAGACGCTTAACCAAATGAGCCACCCAGGTGTCCCAAGAGAAACATTTTTTTTTTTCCCCAAGCAAAACATTTTAATCATTACTTATAAAGCTGATTTCTCTCTGGTTCTTAAATCACACTTGCATTGATAATATATTTGGAAGAGGCCTTGATCACAGCACCTGGCATTTATATAAAGTTTATGAAAGATGGCTATCTTTTAACAGTCACAACACTTCAAAAAAGAAGATTTGAGAAAGATTCTTCAGCTCGGATTTGAAATTTTTCTTGCTTTATCGCTTCTCGGCCTTTTGGCCAAGATCAAGTGTGAAATTTTTCTTGCTTTTTTTTGTTGTTGTTGTTGTTCATTACAGCAAATTACTTCCCAGGCAACAAGACAAATATTGTTTTGTCCATTTAACAGATAGAAAACTGTACTGTAGAGACTTCAAAACACTTGCCAATCCCATTACTTTGGGCTAAGATGAGACTAAAAGCCAAGTCTCTTCATTCCTCTTCCAGAGTTTTTCAGCCATTTCATGCTCCTTCTCATATCAAATAGTGCCTAATATTCTACCAACAAATCCTAAAATAAGCACTGGGATAGATGATAGTGGGGATGATGCTGCTGCCCCATCCAGTGTTTGCCCTTTTATCTGCCTCCCCACTGGATGATTTTACTTTCAATATCCAGCTCCTGTAACTCTTTCTGAGGTGACTGCTAGGGCTTGGGAAGTTTAGTCCTCTGTAATGGCCTATGAGCAACCAAGGTTTGCTTGCTTGAGAGAACAACCATGAAGCAGGATTTAAACTTCAAAGTCCCCCTACAGGGGTGCCTGGCTGGCTCTGTCAAGAGAGTATGTGACTCCTGATCTTGGGGTCATGAGTTCAAGCCCTATGTTGGGTATAGAGATCGCTTAAAATCAATCAATCAATCAACCAATCAACCAAAGATCCCCTGCAGGAGAAAGCAACTCTTTGCAGGACTTTGTGATCACTCTGTTGTTTGGCTTATTTTCTTTCCCTGCCTTGCCTTCCCCCTCCTTTGCCATGTTCCCCTAGGGTGCCTCCTTAATAAATCACTCATACCTGCATCCTTGTCTCAGAGTCTGCCTCTGAAGAACTGAATCTGACAGATGGCACCTGTTTATCTTTATCATGTTGTTGTTATTACAGGCATAATAACTATATTTTTGCTTTCCATACAGTCCCATTGCCTACAATGCTCTTATGACACCTCCTTAACTGCCCCTGAGATCTAGATTCAGGTTCACTGCGACTGGGCACCATCTATGTGGATATTTTGAAAGTCCTCCCAATGTCCAAAACGGAGTACAAAGTTTCTTCACACATTCTTACTGCCTTTCCTACTTCTCTCTGTTAGGGGACATTTCTACAGAAGAAACACCAGTTGTTTCAACTTTTTTTTTTAAATATTCTTCTATTAAATCTGTCCCTAGTACCTACCCATTCATACATTGTTCAAGTAATTTTTATTACTTTCCTTTTCATTATTACTTAGTTTACATTCTCATCAGTTGCTTCTTGTCCTACTCTAATACTCTTCTACATTTCTTCATTGTCTTCATTATGCATCCTCAAATTTATCCTACACCAGAACGATCTTGAAATGTGACCATGTTAAAAAAAAAAAAATGTGACCATGTTATCTCTTTGTCTGAGGAACTGATGACTTTCCAGAGTCTGGGATACAAGCACCTTCCCAACCCAGCTGTAAGCAAAATCTCCAGTCTCATCTTCTGACAAATTCCTCTACTCTATGCAACAATGCCAAAGCTAGTCAGAATTAAAGGCAAGCTTTATAAATGCACTTCACACTTTGCATGTGCATGTCCATGGAGTGTCCTCTCTTCCTGGAATATACTTACTTATCCAGTTCACCCGGCTTATGATTATCCTTTATCATTCTATGTTACAGCCTAGCACCCTCCATTGAACTATCTTCTCTGTCTTCACCAGACAATAGTTTCTCCCTCCTCATGTGTACCATGCACGGATTATAATATTTGTCACATGGTTTTATCTACAGTGTATCTCTCTCTCTCTCTCTTTCTCTCTCTCTCTCTCCCATCTTAGGCTCTTCTTAAAGCCTTAAGGGCAAGGTCTGTATTAATCATCCCTGTATTTTCAGTGGGGGACACATAAATGAACAAAATGTGAATGTTAAAAAAATAAACGATAGATATTTTATGAATAAAAGACACATATTTTTAAAGTTTTCTACTAAATCTGAGGTCTGTCCTATAGAACTCTGCTAAGTTACTTTCTTGAGTTAGAACTTGTCTAACCTACATTCCAGTTCCAAGAAGCCCATTAGCAGTGTCCTTAACATGCACGGTTCACTTACAGTGTGCTTGGACGCAGTATTCTGAGTTTCACTTCCTTGTCTGCAAATGGGGATAATTATATCCACCTCGCAGATAATATGTAGAATAAGCAAACAACAACAACAAAACTCAAGGCACTAATCAGCTTTTACAAGTGCAGACATGACTGTTGGCCCTAAGGAATAACAGCACAAAAAGCGATAACCTTTGAGAGAGTTCCTGCTGAAAGGCCTTTCCAGAAGAAAAGACTTGTATATTATATTTGAACAAACACATGTTTTCAGGAAAGCTCTAGCTCCACATTTCAGTCAACAGTGGTCATCCACTTCAAATGTTTTTGAAAGTGCCAGATAGTAAGCTTTCAAAGGACAAAAAAGAACATTTACATCTCCAAAATTTTTAGAGACCTCTCATTACATCAGATTGAATCATTCAAAATATTTCATTAGGTGACCAGCGGGTTGCTATAGAGTTGGCTCTTTCTAGGTTTCTTATAAAGAACTTCTGGATTATCTCAGGATCTCATCTCATGAAAACAACATATTTCCATTAAGAACCAAGTTAAACATTATAGAGTCTATGTTTTGAAATTTATTTATGTCTAAAGAAATACCATTCTCTTCTAAATATTCTTTGGCTCCATGTAATTCTTTGATCCCTTATAACATAGCAATCGATGTACAAATTGCTCCACTTATTGCAATATTTATATATGTGCTTTGCTTCAAAATACATGAGAATACTTAAAATTTCCAGATTTAAATGATAACGCATTTACCCATGCTTATAAGATAATTCCTGCAACCCCTACTTCTGATTTTTAAAAAGTTTAAAATATACATATTGACAGGTAGATACTTTTATTAAAATGTCCAGACTGATCTCGATCTCCCTAAGTAATGCCTTAAAGATGTGCATTTCTTTGTTATATAAAAAATGCAAAAATTTTTCCAGTGAATTATACTATGTGTGTTGTTTAGTGAAGTTTATGAAATGGTACAAATGGTAAGGACTTTTATTTAAATTACTCTCGCTGGAAATACTAAGAGGGGTTAGGAAATAGCCAAGGTGCAATAGGAAATGCGTTTACCTTAAAACGTAGTGTATATATATTTCTTTATGGGCGGGAAAAATAAGCTGGAGTTACTGCACTGTGCTCTAGCTCTATATTGAAAAGGTTCGTAAAAGGCTTCCACTAATTAGATAGTGGCTAAAAAGAATCCTGTACGGAATTTTAAATCCATTTAACCAGTGTTGGCTAGAAAATCTCCACCAGCACCAAAACACGAAATCAAAATGTAAATAAAGATCAAAGGCTTTGCACAGCTGGCGACGGTGGCCATCAATTCACACCAGGCCTCACTGAGCAGTTAGCAAAATCATGGTTAATGGCTGTGCTGAGTGTCAGTGTCACCCTGAAGGCAGTGTATGGCTGGAGATCAGGGAAGGGAAATGGACAGGGGATTATAAAGGAGAAGCTGGAAAAATCAGCAAAATCCCCAGGAAAACCTTGCCCCACAGAGAACAAAAATGATTTGGGCTTTAAAGCTTGTTTCACCCTTAATTAAGCAGATTCATTTTGCAGACAATCTTTCTAAACTGTTTCTTGAATCAGTAAACATTTTATTTTCGAACAAAACCACAGGGCATTATCAAGTAAATTTAAATAAGATTTGCCACACTGTGCATCATCAATCTCTCTCTTTAGATCAGGCATGCAAATTCCAAGTCTCTTGCTAGGGATAGATACTGAATTATGTCTTGCTTATTTATATGAGGTTGCTTTGTGGACTCTTCATTCATGGAATAATTTCAAAGAGTATGATGATAAAAATGAATTGAATTCTTCCAGACTGAGATTATTATACAAAACAACAATGGGTGGATCCCACAACTTGAGAAATAGAACATTCTCCCCTTGCCTTTATAATGCCCTTTAAAGTCTGTCTATAATACATCTGGTGTTTGTTCTCCTAGACTGAAAATAACTAGTAGACCACCAGTAATTTAAATTGTACCCTGTTCCAAGGATATTTGACATGTGGTCCCTTTGGAAGAACTAATGCAAAAAACTGGCTCTAACCCTGGAAATAAGGTTACTATAGGCTCACAGAAGGTTGTAATTAACTAATATCAAGAAGGTTAACCTGCAAATTTCTCTCTCAAATACATACTAATCTCATTTTAAACCATTTTATGCAGTTACAGAGAATGAAATAATAAGGGTTATAATGTTTAATTTTAAATTTGATTTCTTTTCTCTAGGAAGAAAACTAAGAAGGAAATGTCACATTAAATTAATAGTTACCAGTTCGCCAAAGAACACACACATGGTGAATTTATTTAATGTCTAAAGTTTATAGAGAGACTGAGAGAGAGAGAGAGAGAGAGAGAGAGAGAGAGAAATTCCTTCTGAAGACCACCATACCAGTTTTTACTTAAGCAATGAAAGAAAGAAAGAAAGAAAGAAAGAAAGAAAGAAAGAAAGAAAGAAAGAAAGAAAGAAAGAAAGAAGAAGAAAGTGTTTTATACTTGAAGGGCTTCTTCCATCATTCTCCAACATTTCCATTTCCCAGCCGGGAGGGGAAAGGATAGACTCCAGAGTCTACTGGAGCTCCAAGGGTTGGATGTTGTGTCATTTACCCAGTGCACTGCGCTTCACAGATCAGAAAGCAGACTGTCGTCACCGCAGTGACTTGCCGCAGCCAGCACAGCCACTCACTGGCAAATACGAGCTAGAAATCTGTTTTCCTGATTCAAAGTCCAGAACACTTTTTACAATACCATAGTGTCTCTCATAAACTATTCTGCGTGTATCTCTGTAATTGATAAAATGTGGCTGTACTTAACCAGAAGGTTAAAATGGAAGCATATAAAACTTGGTGACAAATTTAAATAAGTTCTTATATAGAAAAGCTTCTCCTTTAGAATTTAAAAAAAAAAAAAAGAATTTTTTTTTAATGGAGGGGGGCAAAGAAAGTGACTTTTCCAATGAAAGGAATTCATCCATTTACTTGAGTTTTAAAAAGAAAATAAAAAAATCTAACTATGAAACATTTAAGACTTACCAATAGTTTAAAGAATTACCTTAGTTTCATGGGGACAGTTTGGAACAAAGTGCTTAAACTAGAATAGGGAAGCACATGTTACTCCAGTAGCCTATGAATTATGGTGTGGTCCATCCTTACATACTGTGACCAGGAGAAATCCTTGGGATATTTTATTTTTTATTTTTTTATTTTTATTTTTTTGATATTTTCTTTTTTAACCTCTGCTACTTAAGACGCACGTTATAGAACCACACCCCAAGCTTAAAAAAAGCAAAATAAAATAAAAAAAATTGAAATGGACCTGGAACATTAATGTATATGACAATAAAATAGAAGATTTGTCTATAAAATAATAGATGCCAATATATAATTATCCCCTAAATAAGTAATTGATCATTTTAGCCATTTATATTCACCCTGTAGACCTGTAGCACCCTCTCCCCAATAACTACCCTCTTTCTGTGTCTTCCAGTGCTCTTTTTTTCTTGGCTTATCCATCTTTGGAAAAGTAGATAATGCATTTGTTTCCCCAATGTAAATATTAAATACTGAAACAACTCATAACATCATTAAAGCTAAAACCATAAGCTCTTTTTTCATTGAAATAATTCTTGATTTTTAGAACATAGTCAAAGTAAATAAAATCTAACAGTGGATTTGACACTAAAAATGTGAACACTTTGGCTGACATGCAGATCTTTAGCATGGGGAGGGAAATGAGCATTTGAAGGACTTAAAACATTATCACTAATAATATAGTTAATAATCCCCATACATAAACCCATCAGTATCTACAAGTGATATTTTTACAAAGAAAAATATTTCTTCTACAAAACTATACAAAGTGAAAATGTTTGAAAGTGTTATTTTCTAATCATGAAATTTTGATATATTATTGACAAAATTTTACTCATGGAGATATGAAAAGTATCAAAAGTCAGAGAAGATTTAAAAATCTGAGAAGAATGAATAAACCCAATATTTGGCAATTCCTTCATATATGATCAAATTAATTTCCAAAATAGGTCTAGGTAGTTTTATTCTTGAGACAAAGTTGCTTCTTAAAGGGAGTATCGAATTTTATCTCGAGTTTCCCTTCAAGGCCTGGAGAGAAGGTCTTCTGGAAGGTGAAGTGACAAAGTAGCTATGAAATCATAGAGATTATCAATGTGGCTCACTGCTTCAATCTCTTAAACCACACTTTCTTCATCCAAAAAATATGGAAACTAATAAATGCCTTACAGAGTTGTGTAGAGTTTCACCGATAGCATATGTAAAATGCCTGGTGCACAAGAGGAGTATAATAAATGATAGCTAGTGTTATTAATGTGATAGGAGGATGCAGGCTCAGCAAAGCATGGGGGAAGCTTCAAACAGAGGAAACGAATAGAAAACACCACAATTTTGCTGGGTTTGGCTCTATTAAACATCATCTTGGCAAGAACAAATCATTTGGACAATGAAGCATTTTTTTATGCAGGTGCAAATGCATGATTTATGGACTTATAAATAAATCTGGCTTTACACAAAGTTAACTATGTAAAATGGGACTTTTTTTCCTGGGGATTCGTGATCATGATATCTGTGTATAAAAGAAAGTGGAATTGTTGAGAACTTGTAACAATAGGAACTGCGGAAATGATGATGTTAGGAAAGCCTGGGATATTTGAAAATGCATTTTTAAAAATCCTGTTATACCCAAGTCCAGGCTTATGGTTTACTTAAAAAAATAATACTGGTATGTAATACACTATAATCAGCATCAGTGTGAAAGAAATAATATTCTTCAGGTAACTAGATGAGCAAAAAGAAGTTTATCATTAAAATCATAGGCAGCGTGCTATCACAGAAAGATCTATACGGAAGGGGATCGTTGAACCAAGGGTAAAATTTTTGGTTGTTCCATTGCTAGATAAAACACTGCACTTGAGTTTTACTAACAATAATTAAGTGGTGTTGCTGGTTTTCATTTATTTTCCTTTCCTTTTCTTTCCTGACTTTTTTTTTTTTTTTTTTTGCCATGAATTTCTTCCTTCAGAAGCTAGTTTATGTATTCGCCTGCTATTTCAGGCAGATAAAACTCCATCTTCTCTGAATAAAGCAGAGAGGGTACCCCGGCATGCTTCCTGCTTCCAGATTGGCCCGCATACCCTCATCCTGACCATTTCAGTGTACCATGGAGCCCATTTGAAACAATCTTTTCAGGAGTCTTCGACAGTAAAAATGTTTGGCCCAATGGTTCATTTACTACAAATGTTATGCTTTCCTTAAAAGTATATCTCCCTTGGGGTGCCTGACTGGGGAATCCATTACGTCTCACTCTTGGTTTCAGCTCAGGTTGTGATCTCAGGGTCATGAGCCCCGAGTGGAGCCCCACGTCTGCTGAGAGTCTCTCCTTCTCCCTCTGTCCCTCCGGCTGGTGTTGGTTCTCTCCCTGACTCTCTAAAATAAATAAATCCTTAAAAAGAAGAGTATATCCCCCTTTTTGATTATTCAAAGAAGAATAATTAAGCTTTATTTATAAAGATAACCTTTGACATGAGTTATCCACAATTTTGAAAAGATAGGATGGTATGAAGTAAGTAGCAGTGGGTTTGGAGCAACAAAATTTGCTTTGGTTCCATTTGCCTCCATTTACACCCTGGGTGACCTTGGTCAAATCTGCCTTCTGTGAGCCTCAGTGGTTTCAAGTATCTAGTGCACACAACGATCTCTACTTACCTCAAAGTATTGATAAGTATATCTTATTCCAGTAAGATAAATATATACAATTGCTTGTGGTATTTATAATATGTGTACTCTCTCTACTATATACAGTACATTCTGTACATAATATAGTACATTCTGTACTATAACCTCAGATTTCCACAGATTCCGACTATAGATTTGCATTCAATATTCAAATTCACTTCTCTCTTTAAATCTTGGAAAATAACTCCTTTGGGGAATAAAAATTCTAATTGATAGTTATCATTAATAAGGAAGAGTTGTTCGCTCACAATAATAAATATTTATACTTTTAAAAAAATTGTATTTATTTATAAGAGAGAGAGAGAGCAAAGGGGGGAGCAGAAGGAGAGGAACAAGCGGAATCCACACTGAGTGCCGAGGCCACACTGGGGCTTGATCTCAGGACCCTGAGATCATGGCCTGAGCCCCAAGCAGGGGTGGATGCTCAGTGGCAAGGCAAACGACTGAGGCACCAGGGGCCCCAAATACTTCAATTCCTAGAAGAATTGCAATATGTGAAACACACAGGAATCCTTGACTGGGAGGAAGGTCAGTATTCGGATACGTAAAGTAAATGTTAATGACGTGGCCTGTTTCTTTTATTGACATTGATATGGGCCATGAGATTTCATGGGAATCCAATCACCCTCCAGACACAAACTCAGAAATATCATATTCACCGTTTTGGCTTTGCAAAGGCCAACCCTGAAGATAAAGCCAATTAGCACATTTGAGCCAAATTTAAGGCCTGAAGGAGAACTCTGACATGTCTTTAAATGTATTTAAACTTCATGAGTTCTTTCTTGTTTTCCCTTTGCTCTTTTCTTTCTTTTTGTCTTATTCTTACACTGTGGAAATGATTATCGTTTCCAATCTCTCCAAGGGTAATTTATACAGATGTATTCAGGTTGGCTTCCCTGTTCCAAGAGGGGAAGGCCTGCTGCAAGCGTGGGATGTGGGAAGCCTCACGGAGCCTTGGGCTCAGAGCCGCTCTTGGTTTAACACTCGGCTGTGGCTATCTTGAAATCTTTGATGAGTTTTGAATGAGGGGACCTAATTTTTTTAACTGAACCCCCAAAATTTCGTGACTCTTCTTGGTTCTACTTTCTTCTTGGGTCAACTTTATTTTTCTCATTGTTTACTTCGCTCTCTTATTTTGATGTTGTTTCTTCACTGCCTCTCTCTAGACGTCTTGGTTGCCTAGTCATCTTTTTTTAAAAGGAGCCAATTCAAAATATTCTTGGTATTTGTGTGTTAGAGGCAGAGCTTTGCCTAAGGAAACTTTCCCTCCCTGCGGGGGCATTTACCCTGCTCTTGACATTCGATTTCTCCGCAGAACAAATTTCTAGTTAAATGTAATACCGATACGGTCACCTTTCAAGTTAGGGTCACTCCAAAGTACAAATGAAAACAGACCCTTCATTATCCTCCCCATCCAGAAGAATACATCTGTATAAAATATTTTCTCAGAAAATTCATTTGCTATGGCGATCTGCTGGTTATTTTATCATCAAACACCTAACAAATGATTTGTTTCGAGAATTAAGCAATATAAAATGTTAAGATTGATTTAGTGGGAGAAATGAGTTTTGAGTAGCTAGAGGAAAGCCACTTTATAAGTGAGGTGGTTCAGGCATAGAAAATACTTGAGTAAACCTCAAGATAAGGTACTTTGGTGTTCCCTGGACGTGAGAAAATGTTAATCCTTCTAAGTCCATGCACATCTATATGGGTACCTCCACCTGCATCTTTTTCATAATGGAAAGTAGATGAGTTAGGAGAGTTGAGATGTGTAGAGAAGCCTGAGGAATTTGTAGCAAAATAATATATTATTTTATATGTTATATTACATATATATATGGATATGGATATGTTATGTATATGTATAGCACAGAAATCATGGCATATAATGGCCAGAGCTCCTGGTTTAATCTCTCAGTACACATTCCCAGGAGTAAATTCAGAAATAAAAAAATACCGAATTAAAATGAGAGGTCTAATCATAGAACTTAGAAGGCTTTCTGTGTCAATGAACTTCCCAAATTATTTATAGGCCTGTGGAAGGTATATATATATATACATGCAAGTATATCTATAAACATATAATATTTTTTTTCCCGAGAGGAGGAGACAAAAAAGATTCAGAGTTATTATCAAATTCTCCCATGGTTCTTAAACTCAACAAAGTTAAAACAAACAAAACAAAAACAAAAATGGTAAGACTAAGAATAGAGAGCAGTGAGAGAAACTGGAATATAGTAGAGGAATGTATTTCTCCAATTTCTTGTC
The DNA here is from genome assembly GCF_011100685.1 of Canis lupus familiaris. Lineage (NCBI taxonomy): Eukaryota > Metazoa > Chordata > Mammalia > Carnivora > Canidae > Canis > Canis lupus. The sequence continues at coordinate 21,716,774 of NC_049239.1, forward strand.
CTTGCAACTCTTAAATGATTTCATGATCATTATCTCAGAGAAAATAGGATTTGGTGCTATGAAAGTTCAATTGACAACTTTCTCTTTTATTTGGCTTTAGTATACTTGTTGCCTAACAGAGCACTCTTTCATTTGTCTTTAATTGTTGGCTAGAAATATGACACAGAAGTTGAACAGCCCGCTTGCTCTTTGTGAAGAAGGGCATTTTAAAAAATTATACCTTACTACTCTCATCTAGGGAATGGGACTAGCAGATTTGGGCATGAGTGACAAGGAACTTTTGCTTTTTAAATTGCGAATATCTGAATTTTTGTAAAATTATTGGCAACAGATATTTTACTGTTCTTGTGTTTTTTTAAATATACAAATAGCAAAACAAAAATAACTAATTAAATTAACATACCTGGACTAGAAAGTTACATTTATCAAAGTACACAGAGGAAGCAGTTACAAACTCTCTATCTAAAAAACAAACAACAAAAATCACCTTTATTCTTCCTGAAATAATGTTGACCTTCATCTGCATGTATTTAAGTTTGTTTTTGGCATGATCTTGATACTTCAGGGCTTTTAAAATAACATACTTAACATACATTTTCACAATATATTTGATTATATACAGAGTGTATTCAAGGAGCTCTGATTTTGCATTTATCTTCATGGCCATGGGGATTCTGAGTCCTGAAGCCAGATTCAAATCCCCATTCCATCACTGACCATCTAGGTGTCTTTGGCAAATTATTCATTAAAATCACAATTATAAATCAGTGTACTGCATCATAGGGAGGTTGTGAGGCTGAACAAGTGTAAAGCACGTATCCCGGTGTCTAGCAGATAGTAAGCACCCACTGAACGTCAGATAAGATACTGCTACTGTTGTGGCTGCTGCCGCCCTTCGTATAGGACAGGGATCCATTTGGGATTGGTGGCTCAGCAACCCATTTCCCCTCATTTACGAGAACACGGATCCCTTTTAGGGAATTGCCACTCCTCACTTTGTCATAGCCTCAGACAGATTGGTAGTTAGGATGCCTCCTCTCCCACCAGGGAAGCCCTGAGGTCCCTGCAGGCTCCTTCTGCTGCCCCATACAGCAGCCACAGGCTTGTGCATCACCCAAGCTCAGCCAACACTCTCTTGGGTGTTGACATCCTGAATATCTTGCAGATTTGGAGATGTGTTTAAAAATGTCTGATATCCTTTTTGCTTTTTTAGGGGCGGCTCTTTACGTTCTCCTCCCTGAAGGTGGACTCTCCCTCCTTCCTCCTGCACTCTGGCCTGGGGGTAGGGGTGAGGAGGAGAGAAGACTAAGATTCCTTTTCAAAGAGCTTCATTTTCTCCTGAGAAACTGTATCTCTAAGTGATTTGTAGTCTTACCGAATTATTAAATTTCATTCTCATTTCAGTGCAATATTCTCTCTCCCCTCAAATTATTTTGCTGAACCATATGAATCTTGACCTGCCAAGGCCCACTAGCCATTGACATGGTGGGAAGAGGTGGGGGGGACTCCGATGGCAGCAGAAGGACAGCAGCTGCAGCTCCTCAGGTGACCGGCACAGGTAAATCCCTGTTAGGAGAAGCAAGGGCGACAGAAAAGTTGGGCCAATTCGTTAGGATCATGCCTGGGAGAAACTGTCAAATTCTTTCTGTGATGGAGACACAAGTCACCTTGTCCTAGGAACAGACCCCAGGATGGCAGGGAAGTGGCCTCTTGAAGAGCTATTGCCCATGAAAGACTGTCACACTGTTCCAGCTGCTGAGACTCAAAGAAGCCTGGTTCCTCTTGGGTCCAAGCCTGGTTTTTCAACCTTCCCTTTGATTCTGAGAGCTCCCTCACATCTTTTCAATAAATTTCCTCAAGTTACCCAGAGGTGGTTTCTGCTGTTTGAAACTGAAGACTAACTGAATCAATGCTGCACAATGTCAGTTATGAGATAAACTCTTAAAATTTAGTGCAACAAGAAACTGTTTTCCTGGCGTTCTATTATACTTCCCATGAGATAATTTATTCTATTTCTCTCTCTGCTTAGCTGCTACAAACTTAGGGCTAGAAATAGTTCATAGCTACCCTAGCTCTTTTTAAGGTAGGGTTTTTTGGGGAAAAAGAATGCCCTCTTTTTCTCCTATTAGTACTTATTTGTCTTATTTTAATTATGTTTTACCTTATTTTAATTTTAACTACATATTTACTTCTTATCTTTAATTTTATGTTTTAATTTTTTATGCTTAATTTTAACTACAAGCTGCTTCCCTTATGCTTAGATAGATGAATAAATTTAAAATATTCACCTTTAAAAAATTAGCAACTCAAAGAGATGGTACATTTTAATTTCAGACTCTTAAAGCATTGCCCCATTTCCATCTACTCTGCTGTTCTCCTACACATAACCCCAAAAGAATCAGCTGTGGAGACATAAATTTTTGTTCAATGTATTAAATTAAGTTGCTTTTATCATATTTCTTTTAAACTTGATATTTGCATATATGTATAGGCATGAACTTTTGTGTCAGTAAGTCAGATTATCATGAAAATTTGTACAATTTTTTCCATCTGATATTTAATGTCATTGGGCTCTTTTCATTATATTTAAACTCTTCAGTGACACTCACTAATGATTAATGACCCACTGGCTCGTGCTGCCTTATAACATGAAAGTCACCGAAATGCCTTTTCCCTAGAGAGCAATTATTCTATGGAACAATATCCCTTACCTGGTGCATTGAAGTCCCCAAGGCTGGCTGTTAAACTTGCAGTTGTAATTCGTGAAAAAGTCCAGAATGCCAAGTTTTGAACTGCTGGGGATTTTATGCAGTTTCATTTTACTAGAAAACCTTGTTCCTTTTTTACCTTTGCTTGCAAAGATTTTGAATAAGTGGTAGAAATAGTAGAAACTTAAATTAGATGTTTTCTATTTAACCCGAAGGACACCTGACTGGGATCTATGTACCTTTCAGCCTTTTGATTTGTGAAATTATACTACTGACATGAAAAAAAATATGCAGAAATTCAGGTATGCGTATGTATTCAGATGCTCATTAATTTTGATACACAATTAGACAGGATGATGCAAATCAGACATCAGAGTTACATTTTAAAATAGGAAAGAATTTCCATATATAATTCTGCACGGGAACCTCCAGTCCTTAAAGTAAGGGATGTTTCCTATTCTGATACTTCCCTTGTCAGCATAAAATTCAGAATATTTGGCTCAGGATAAGTATATAAGTAAAGCCAAAATTATTAGACTTGTAAAATCTAAAGAAGTCGCCCATTTCCTTGAGATATTTGATACTGAGGGATGCCTGCCTGCTTATCCTGTCTGCTTATAAAAAACAGCAATGCATGTTCAACAAATCAGCCAGTTGGTAAAATATCCCTTTAATGTGTCTTCAACTGTTTTGATGCTATTGAACGTGCAGGTGACAGTTTTACAGCACTTCTGATAAGGTAAATACGTTATGTCCAATAAGGGTACAATGGAGGCCCAAAGCCTATGATACTGCTGAACATCATATGAATTCAGGAAATAGAGAAATCATCCTGAACTTTTCAAATCATTGAAGACGACAGACAAGGATTTTGAGCTGAGCTTCCAAGTATGGTTATAGTTTGAATAAAAGAGGAGAGATAAGAGGGAAGGAAGAGAAAATTATTCAAGACAGAGTTTGGAAGCAGAAATAAAGTGACTTGGGTAGGAACGTGGAGGGAAAGTGGCCTCCCTCAGGCTGAGGGTTAAATGTTAGACTGTCGTAGATAACAGACAGATTAGAAAGACTCAGAATTCCAGAAGAAGTGTTTGGACTAGTTAGTGGCTGGGAATATTGAAGGGCCACTGATCTAAGGCCAGAGTGGTGGATGATGGAGTGTAGGCAAGGGAGCCTATCAGGAATTTAAGTCTAAAGTGATGAAAGCCCTGAGTATGGGGTAGCTGTGGGAATGAAGCAGGGGAGGCAAAGATGAAGGGATGATAACCCTTGGGGACAGATCATAATTAGACGATGAAGGAGCAGAATGAATAAAAGATGACTCCAACATTTCTAGTCTCATTCAGATGACTAGAAGAATAACAGTATCTGTGAGAGATACGATGCAGTTAGGACTTGATAAATTGAATGCAGTGGCAAGACAGTTCAGTGGCAACACCATAGAAGCAGTTAGAAATATGACTCAGGAGAACTGCTGAAAGATCCCATGCACATATATATACATGTATATATATCTACCTTGAGATGTGTTTCTATGACACCATGACACTTGGATGAGTGCCATAGACCATAATAAATGGGGAACTAGGAAACCTAATTTCAATTTTAATATAAGTAAAAATAAAATGCCATAGTAAGAAATTCATTTATGCAAACGTAATACCTGGTGACCCCAGATAAATACCTCAGACACTTTAAATATTAGACTCCCTATCTATAAGCTGGAGTTGATAACTGTGGCTGTTTCCAGCTTAAAAGAAAGTATCTAAACTTTTCATCTGAATTATACTTTATACTTGTAAAAAAAAAAAAATGCCTTCTTAGTCCATTAGCCAATAAGTAGAAAATCTTTTTTTGCATGCCTATATTTTGTATTATCTCTTAGTGATATAAAGGTATATATGTAATATATAAGCTATATTTGACAATTTCTGACTAATATGTACATTGCACATCTACATTTGTTACTTATTGTCAGCTACCTCAACTGGCCAACTGTGGGGCTTACTCTCTGGTTACTATAGACTATATCATTTACCTTCCCCAACTGATGGATAACATGATCCAACCAATGCCTAACAAGCCTATTGCAACTCACCACCACCTGCCCAGCACCATTTCCTCCTGCTTCTCCCCTTGAAGAGGCCTGTGGGGAGCAGAGAAACATGGTGGCACAGACAGTGGTGTGAGGAGGGGCAAGTCTTGAGAAGAGCATGTACTGTTCCCCAAACACCATCGGGCTGAGAGCGGCCATAGCATTCCATGATTCTCCTGTTGCTGTAGAGAGGAAGTGGAATGAAGAGAAGAAAGAGGCCAAGAGTAAAGTTGAGAAGGAGAATAAATCATGGGGAAAGAAAAAGATGAAATCCTTCTCAATCTCCAGCAATTGTTCTATAGCCCCTCCTTACTTTACCACTTTAACATTTCACCCCTATTTCCTGGCCCCTCACCTCCAATACTTGAATCTGCTGTGTCTCTTCTCTCCTCTATGCGGACCCCTTGCTTTTCACAGTCCTCAGGTCCAGGGTACTGAAGGCAGTGACGTTAGTCTAGAGTTAGGGACAGTTCTCTTCATCAACTTCTATTAACATCCAGCAGGACACAAAGAGATGGAACAGTGAGAAACAGAGGGATGGATTTTGGTCCTTGGAACTGTTTGTACAATCATAACAGAGACCTTCTTCACCTTGGAGGTCACTGTTATAAAAGAAATTGATGTCACTAAAAATGTGAGGATTTTACTGTCCTTTTTCTCTCCACTATATTTGATGCACCTTCAAAAGTTTGTTTTTACCTTTTAAGCCTTGGGAATTCTATTTTATATTGTTCAGTTCATAGGGTATTTATCCCATTTTTTAAACCTCTAGGCTAGATCCATTTATTTATATTTTCTAATTTCTTGACTTTTAATTAAATATTTTAGGTCTTCTTTGTAATTCTGTATGAAAGAAAGCACCAAATTATTCTTATTTTTTTTAATTTTAGGTTATTTTTGTCCCAACTCTGCCTCAGTGGCCTTGGGCAAATCACATTGATGTCAGTCTTTTTAAGTGTATGTCATCTCTGAGATTCAGTTCTCTCAGTGTAAACTTGTGATAATAATATTTGTCTTACTAGGCTCCTGTGACCTTTAAATTAGGTAATGTACTTAGAGCATTTGGTAACTATTATTATTTAATGATAGCTTTAAAGTTGCATTTCCTATTACTCTTTTAAAAGATTTTATTTATTTATTTTGGGGGGGGGAGAGAAAGAGAGAGAAAGAGAGAGAGCAGAGGGTGAGGGACAAGCAGACTGTACTGTAAGGACCCTGAGATCATGATCAGAGCCAAAAGGAAGAGTCAGATGCTTAACCCACTGAGCCACCCAGGCATTTCTCTCCTATTATTTTTAATGAGAGAATCACATATATTTTGCAATATGGGATGAATTCATTAGTAGAATGGGTAATGAAATTTAAAAATCAAGCCACATTCTGAATTAAACATTTTTAATTCAAAAAATCTTGATTTTTATGAAGATCCAAAAGTTGCTTTCAAATTTGAAGGTTGAATTTTGAGACAAAAGAAAGTTGGATAAAAATAGTGTTAACAGATGTCTAGAGCCTCAAACAAGTAGACAAATACCTCTGTGTTCTTGAAAAATAAGGCAATGAAACCATCCTGCTGGTCCTGGTCTACTGTCAGCTTGCCTTTTTCTCTCCCAGTTGTCACCTGGTCTGCATTCAAGTAGTGTTTGAGTCCCATTATCAGGGCAGCATCAGAGGAACAGATATGTAGGTAACGCCAGGTGCCTGCTTACGCAGGTATAGTAGAAAATAACTAGATGGTCTTAACATTGTTGTGAATGAGTTTGTGAATATATTTTTAAATTTAGCTCTAATTTTGGTTGATTATTAAAATCATGAGGATTAAAAATAGAAATAGAAAATTTGAATTATACTAAAATGAATTCAATACTAGAAATACTTTGAAAGATTTACAACACTCTCTTTTCTTTCACTATATGTTAGTGCATTTGGGTGCCAAGTTCATTTTATGAATAGAGGAGTTATAAACTGCATCTGGATTCAATTGACATTTAAATAAATATTTTAATAATGGAAAAAGAGATACTCCATTGTAAGAAGTTCTGCTTCAATTTTGCCAAACTTGTGAGTTTCTGCAGGCATTTCCATATTTAATCAATAAGATGTACAAGTGTCTGTTTATTCATCTGAAAATTAGTAATGTCATTTTCCTCCATTCACATTCTGAGAGAAATAATTGTGTTTTATGTTGTAATATCTATAGTTTGCAAATATCCTACTATCAACAACCTTGAAGGAAAAAGATTAGATTGGCTCTATTCCAAAGTTTGGGACATCGAATTCTCTGGAAAAATATTTATTGATTTCAGACCTGGTCTTTACCATGTTTAGAGATAACATAGAAAGTGGAGTAAAGCCGAATTAGTCAAATATCAGTTCAGCTCTCAGGACAAATCATTTCATTTCCCTTTGCCTTGTCTATCAAATAGGGCCAGGGGTGCATGGATGGGTTAAGTTCTGATTTTTGATTTCGGCTCAGGTCACAATCTTGGGTTCATGATATCAAGTCCCATGTTGGGCTCTGCACTGGGTGTGGAGATTCTCTCTCCCTCTCTCTCTCTCGTTCTCTCCGTCTCTCTCTTTCTCTCTCCCTCTGTCTCTCTACCTCCACACTCTCTTGCACTCTCTCTGTGTAAAATAAATAATTTTTTCAAAGGGCACCTGGGTGGTACATTGTTTAACCAACTAACTCTTGGTTTTGGCTCAGGTCACAACATCAGAGTATTGAAGTAGAGCCCTGCATCGGGCTCCATGCTCAGAGTGGAGTCTGCTTGAGATTCTCTCTCCCTCGCCTTGCCCCTCCCACCTGTGTGCTCTCTCTATCAAATAAATAAATCTTTAAAAAACATAAAAATTAAAAATAAAAGAAATAGAGCTAATAGTGCCCTTCCCATTAGGTTGTTAGGATCAACGTAGCATGTGAAGATAGCACATGATCTAGGGAAACTGTTCGACACCCCTAGCATGCTTGGCATTGACCTGGAATGACTGGGAGGTTAAGGGCCTAAGCAAATGCACACACAGGACACATCCTTTCCTCCTCAGCACCAAAAGATGCAATGATGTTATTCTGAAAATCCTCTCTTTTCTTCTCATGAAACCACAATTTATAAATGTAAACCCTGCACACTAACATAACATGCAACAGATTTGAACTAATTTTCTCTTTGGACCTCCTAGACCTTATTCTACCGATCACAACTCAAACTGCAGTCCCTGAAGCCAGTGAAGCAGGGGCAAGGTGTACTCCCTACACAGCCCTGCACAGTGGGCACGATGCGTCATCCCAGCTCCCTGGCAGCTGGTTTGTAACAACCTCACTCAGGTCTCAGAAGAGTGCAGAGCCAACAGAAAGTCATCCTTTTGGGACACTTCCCAAAACATATTAGACTGAACATTAGAACAAGTTTTAAAAAGGAAAGAAATTTTAGGAGGCCCAGCTTGTGTCGCTTTGCTCTGCGGCTCTGGGCCTGTTGGCAGCTTGCCGGTAGGCACCTTACTTGCTCATGAGAGAGGCCTTCCTAGACTTTTTAAGAATAGTTTCATCTTCGAACTGGGATGAGACAATACAGGATGGAGACTTGACCCCTTCTGCAAGAAGCATTGGGTGGGGGAAGTTTAAATAATGCTGTCAGACCAGAAATACCGAAGTTAATTTAGGGAACTTAGCAAGGGATTATGGCAAAAATATATTTCCAGTGGCACAACTTTTACATTTTGCTAGTTTTGAAAGTTGGTTTTGTCATGCAGCAAAGAGCCTGGTTTCAATTTAAACACAAGAGCAATGGTCTTTTGCTTGGGGACAAGGGAAGGGAGTGATACTCTCCACACAGTAAGCCTCATCGCAGGGATTCAGGGGTGGGGACAGACCATGAGACTTGCTTACAGTGGTCAGTGCAAGACGCTGAACTTACCCCACCAGGCTGTATGATCATGTGTCCACCAAAGCCTTGCGCTGACAACACAGGGATTGCTTGCTGATGCAGCAGGATTATTTTTAAGTATTATTTAATGGTCTTGAGTCCCTTGTTGGAAAAAAAAAAAAAAAAAAAAAAAAAAACACAGCAAGTGAGAGAATAATTCCTCTTTTTCTTCTAAGTAAGGCAGTGTGCTCGTGGAGCCTCTGGCCAGATCACCGGGACCTGCTGCAGCGGAGCTAAGCCTGTGACACAAAGTGCTGCTTCTCAGCTGACCCCTTGGCTCCCACACAGACACCTCTGCGGGGACAAAGAAGGCAGCGAGCGTGTCCTCTAATATTCTTCCAAGCACATTCATTTCTGGAGTTCCTCACAGTCGTTTGTGAAGGAAAGAAATCACGGGACGGCAAGCAGCCCTGCGGACTCTGAGGGAGGTGACCATAGCACAGGGCAGTCCCTGGGCCAGCACCGTTGACCTTTGAAGAGAAGGAAGGACTGGGTTTTGCCAGTCACGTGACTTTCTAAGAGGTTTCACAGTTTGGCAGTTCCCTAGAGGAATTGTCTGGTCTTTGTCATTGAGAAGTGTCGGAACTTTATTCGGTCAACACACCGTATATCAACCTAGTTTATGGTAAACTCGGGATAGGCCAGAGTGACAACTACCAATTTATAACAAGAAATGCCATTGTGCTGCCCATCTGATCAGCTCGTCCTCCCTCTGTCCTAGATGGGCACGGGGACCCATGGGGACCCAGGCCACAACCCCAGGGAACAGCACATGATCAGAATAAAGAGCATTACCTCTACCATCGAAACTGGGCTGCATGTCTGGATCATAAGCTAAAAATACGGATTATCTAGCCATAGCCTAGGGAGTCCAAGTGGAGCATGGGAATTGCATTTTAAAAGCCCCCCAGATAATTCTGCTGCATTTGGGATCAGTGAAAGGCTTATCTGACGTGTGCTAGACTTGCTCTGGGACAATGAATGTGTTCACCCCCACATCAAACGTACCCCGGCCTCTTGACTGAACAGTTCATATCCTCATCTCCTGTCCCCTGGACTCAGGTCCTGGAACACTGCCACCAAGTGCTTCTCAAAGTATCTATGAGTATCTGTTCTTGTAACCAATATTTTGTTTATTTACATGTATAATTAACTTCATTTGATTTCGTTATAACCAGGGATCTAATCTGTTCCTCAAAGGCAGATTTCTCAGAAAATATTAATTATAGAGCACCTATATAATGTAAGATCCAATATATTTTACATATAATATATTGTATATTTTACATACATTTTCTCATTTAATCCTCACAATTGCCCTGAGAATTTGTTTCAATTTTTCTGATAAAGAAAATGAATTTCAGCTAATTTACCTGATTTTCCCAAAGTAAAAACTCATTTAAAAAATAGTGACACTGGAAATCAGCTGTATTTTGGATTACTTTCAATCCCAGTGCCGTAACCACAGGGCATATTGCCTTGTACACTGACTATACACTTCAACTTGTGAAGGACACTTAAATTCCAAACACTGTGTATTCTCCTGCTGCTTCTATTTCTCTTCATGTATTGCCTGCCTAGAGACTTGAGATAGCTGATTGTCTAACAGCATTTGCCTGATCCAAACAAAGAAGTCAGGAATTGTATTTTTTTTTTTATTTATTTGGTCCATTTCCTGATTCTCTGCATAGGCTCAATGAGAAAATACTTGTATCAAGCTCACATTAGATCTAATGGAATATTGGGAAATATCTAACAATAAGAGATAACCTTTAAATAGGTTGTCTTTAAAATGGACATTAAATAGTAGTATATTTGGGATGTCTGGGTGGCACAGTGGGTTGAGACTCAAACTCCTGGTTTCCACTCAGGTCATGATCTCAGAGTCATGAGGTTGAGTTCTGTAACAGGCTTGGGCTCAGCTCGAGGTCAGCTTGAGATTCTCTCCATCTCCCTCCACCCCTCATGCCTATGCTCTGTCTTAAGTGAATAAATCAGTCTTTAAAATAAATAAATGGAAAAAAAATAAAATAAATAAATGAGATGCCTGGGTGGGTCAGCGGTTGAGCATCTGTCTTCAGCTCAGGGAGTGATTCCAGGGTCTGGGGATCGAGTCCTACATCCGGCTCCCTGCAAGGAGCCTGCTTCTCCCTCTGTCTGTGTCTCTGCCTCTCTGTCTCTCATGAATAAATAAAGTATTTTTTAAAAATTAAAATAACATAAGTAAGTACATAATAGTATAATTTTAGGAGGACAATATAGTCACATAGGATGGAATAGGAAATGATTAATAAATATTGAAGAAAATGTGTTCTTAATTCACCACAGCATTCTTGGAAAAATATAAATTGCTTAATCTTGAAATGTAAGAGGTCAGAGTACTCTCCTCCTTACTTTTGTATTTTCTTTTCCCCACCCATTGTGGCAAGGTAAGATTAGGGCAAGGTGTCTTGGTAACAGGGAAGGATAATACAAGCAAAAACAACACTGGCTCCCTGCATGGAGCTTGCTTCTCCCTCTGCCTATGTCTCTGTCTCTGTCTCTGTCTCTGTCTCTCTCTCTCTCTGTGTCTCTCCTGAATAAATAAAATCTTAAAAAAAAAAAAAAGCCAACAACACTTACTTAGTTTTCATTAAACTCCAATTGGAAACATATGAATTATTTAAAATCTCTTCCACCAGTGGAAAGTAAGGCTTTGCTACCTGCCCGCAAGGAGCATGATCTAGAGTCTCCATTGCTGCAAGGTCATTTCCCCTTAGGGTCACATCATGAACTTCAGGACTTGACAGAGAATTAGAAATAGCTGTGAGGATGGTGGGAAAAAAGACACAAGACAGTAAAAGTTTGTGGTCAAAAGACTTCAGAACATAGGCAAAAAATTTTAATTGAGCAAAAATTAACTCAGGTAATTTTTGGACATGTGTGTTTGACATTCATGAATGTTTGACAGCACGGAACAGCTCCTAGGCACTCCCAACATCCTGTGTCATCTAAAATGATTGTTTTCCTTGCAAGTAGAAAACTATACCTAAATGTCTTGCTAGATGTTGAAGAGTACAAGTAAGAGGCTGCTTATATCATCCACATTTTCTTCTAGAAGCTTGTCCAGCAATGAACGTGGTATCACTAAATCTCAAATCCTGCCAAGTTCTACCTTTTAATTTTGCAAAAAGCATCCGTGTACTTGGCTAATGCCCAAAGGAGAAAAGTGTTTATTCTACTCCTCCCTAATTCTACACTTAATTCTTCCCAATTTGGTTGGAAATTGTTCAACTTTTATTCACTCGACAAACTTTTATTGAACAACTACTATGATCTAGACACAGTTGTATAGTGATTGATCTGCCCGGCGAGTAAAGTTTGCCACTTGATGAGCTCAGAGCAGATAACTTCCCAGGTTGTTTAGCATCTTTATATTTTAACTCCGGTCTCCCTTCTTGCTGTCAGGTCTTACAACTTTAGTCCAAAAATTAAGCATCTTGTTTATATTTTAAAACTTAGGTCAAAGTTTATCTACTCTTTTAAGCATCCCTTGACCCTTCACAACCCTCTAGAACGTCGAACATCACTTCCTTTGTTCCTTGATTAAGCTCACCTCTGTTTCTACAATGATTCCTGTGTTACATACATATCCTTTTAAATGTCCATAATGGACATATTTTATCTTTCTTGTCAATTTTTGAAAAATTATTTCTTCCCATTTTAGTCCTTGTGCTTTGGGGGAACTGCTTCCACTGTCCTGCTTGCAGGAGAGACACACAATCCAGATCAAAGCCAATCACAATACTACATTTCCCTGGCTACACTGAGTAACTTAAAGAAAACCAATGACCTAAGTGGCAAAAACCAGATTCCACTCTGAAATTAATACGGACACTTGAAAAGAAAATGTCTTTTTTCTAAGATCACGACTGCTAAGCATCCTGTAAGCACGTGAGTAAAGACATTAGGGAGTAAAGAACAACCAAGAAGTCAAGAGAAAGAGGGCAAACCCTAAAAACACTATTCCAGCACCTAGACTTAGCTTTAGCAGAAGCCATTCAAACCCCAGATATCTCAGCTACTCTTGCTGATGCGCAGTTTTATTTGAGTTGTGTTTTCATTATTTGCAACTGAAAGAGTCCACATGAATAGGTCAAGTCTGTCTCTGTCACTCCACTGTGATGTAGAAATTGCCTCTTTCCTTTTATGACACATCTGGGAACAAAATGGGACACTAGCTTGTTCATTGATTAAAGAAGAGAAGAATGAATGAATGAAAATAAATAAATAAATGAAGTACAGCCTAGGAATACAAGAAAAACACATCCCTTGCTGGAGTCCCAGTATACCAACACTTTGATGCCATTCTACCAAAACAAACAGAAATCTCCCTGGTAAAAATGAACTATTTTCTAATGATGATATTGCATAAGCCAGCTCATAATGGGTCTCCCCCAAAAAAGAAAAATTGGTTTCCTCAAAAAAAATGGTTTTCTCAAACAAAAATTCCTTAATGTGGCTGAGTCAGGTGGGGTGGATTTGGTAAATATCTCGGGCTAAGCATGCCCTTTATTTCCGTCCTAGTACCAAATGATACCCTCCAGGTCCTGAAGTTATTTTAAGGGGCGCGTGAGATGGTGTGTCCGTCAGTTCCCTTGGGACTGGGTTCCGTGGTCTAATCAGCCTCCCCAGTAACAGTCTCCTCCTGGACAGGAGCGGAGCTAATCCAGCGTGATGAGAGAGTGTTGGCCTGTGGCTCAACTGGCTCTACAAGTCTGCACATGTGGATTCTATTTTCGGGCCTATGATTGATTTACTTTCTGACTATGGCAAACCACTCCGTTCTCCCATATGATGCTTATCAACAAATGGTGTCTGCTTAACTCATTTATTCAGGAAAATATAACCGCATTTCAAAAATTGGGAATTATTTCCCATGAACAATCTTTGCTTTTCTTACCACCAGGTTGTTCTGCGTGTGTGATTTACTACCTGGTCAAAATAAAGTTACTTTGGGGCAGTTACTTAAAATTTTGGAAATTTATTATTTCCTCCTATAAAGATATTGACCTCTTTTGATAATTCGATATTTCTCTCATCTCAATTCTTCTGTTATTTATGATCTCTATGGTAAAAATACCTTTTGAGTATTTAGCGTTTCTAGAAGTTCTCCAGTTAGTTCTCCACAGATTGTAAACTACTCAGACAGGGAGGGATGAGTACTGAACAAGCACTTGTCGATTTGACTTATTGACTTTGGAGCTTGATGCAAGAATTATCAGTTTCACATATTCATAAATAGTGATATGTGTGTGTGTGTGTGTGTGTGTGTGTGTGTGATTTACAAATGCAAACTACTAGAAGGAAAAGGGACTTATTTGGGATTTATTTTTTGATGTTACAAGTTTGAGCCCCCTGTGTTGGAAAGAAGTGCCACAGGCTGTGAAAAACACTTAGGGCTCCTGAATTATCACTACACCTTAAAGCCCAGAGGCAGGACAGATGACCATAAGGGATACTTTAGAAGTGATCCTCTTATTGGAAAACTGATAGTGGGTTATGGGAGAAATTATATAACACCCTATCATGCATTCAAAGTTTTCTTTCATTTTTTAAATCTGCATTACTGTATAGGGATTTATGGTCAGAGTGATGCGGAGTTACATTCTTGTCTCTGTGTTATGGAACACACTCAGTGAGATTACATCATGTCAGTCCCTTCAAGAATTGATAAAGAAAAGCTACTTGGTCATTGTCTGAGCCTGACACTTTGCAAAGAGTATTTTTTTTAAGGATTTTATTTATTGATTCATGAAAGACACAGACAGAGAAAGGCAAAGACACAGGCAGAGGAAGAAGCAGGCTCCATGCAGGGAGCCTGACGCGGAACTCGAACCGGGGACTACAGGATCCTGGGCGGAAGGCGGCGCTAAACTACTGAGCTACCTACCCAGGGATCCCCTGCAAAGAGTATTAACTCGTGATTCTGTGGCCATTTTTTTTTCCCATGGTGAATAAATGGAACATTTATTTGTTATTTTGGGTTTTGTGAAGGTTTTAGCTTTTTTATGTCTATTGATTTTTTAATAGAAAATGTATGTTTTCTAGGTTTTTGCATTTACTTACCTATACCTTTGCAAAAAAAACTTTAAATTGCCTATGTTTGTACTGTCACTTTTGTTTTCTACAATTGTTTAATTTTATTTCTTTATTGTAAATTGATCTAAAAAGTGGCTTTTCACTTTATTCCTTCTTTTTCACCAATTTATGGCTATTTAGTTTTATTTGCACCCTTCCTTATTCTTTTCTTGGGTTTCTTTTGTGGTCTGTGTCTTGTTCTATTAAACAATTTTATCTTGTATGTTTATTTTGTATCAAATTAAGTAGGATTAATGTATAAGGCTCTGAATTTTTCATCTGAGTCCAAGTTTAGCTCTACCTCATATATTATTTCATAAGTAATGGTTTCATTTTTGATATTTTCTATTCCAAATATTAAATATATTTACATACATACATATTTACCCACACATATGTGTAAATATGCGTGTGTGTGTTTGTGCTGGATACTCTTTTATTGCATTGGTGTTATTTATTCTATATCACATTTTGCAATGTATCTAAAATATACTACTTATTTAAATATTCTTTAAAAAATTTCTAAAAGAAAAAGTTTTGTTCCAGTGCCATGGTGTTTATTTACACATATATTTGGATGAATCTTTTTTTTTTAAGATTTATTTATTTATGATAGACAGACAGAGAGAGAGAGAGAGGCAGAGACACAGGCAGAGGGAGAAGCAGGCTCCATGAACCAGGAGCCCGACGTGGAATTCGATCCGGGACTCCAGGATCGCGCCCTGGGCCAAAGGCAGGCGCTTAAACCGCTGAGCCACCCAGGGATCCCCTTGGATGAATCTTAATTACTACATACATCTATATCTTTTTGTTTGTCTACTTGATTTATCTTGGGATACAAGATTTCTTGAGTTACTCTCTTAATTCTACTGAGTTTCTCTAGACTTATCTTTGAAAATCTGTCATTCTTGTTTTATATATTTGATTGTTTGCTATTTGCTACCTAATGATTCACTTTTTATTTCAGGAACATTTGTTTTCTATAAGCTTAGAATTAGTTCTGCACCCAAAGAAAAACATCTTTTTTCTAACCACCTTAGAAACATTGTCTTCTTATGACATGATTTTAGGCTTTAAATATGCATATTTTATTATTTCCTAATAGTGCCTTCTTTGTTAATTCCATAATGATATGGTTTTGATTTTCAGTTTGTTTCTTTCGTTCACAGTCTCTAATTTTCAAATTACTCCATTGTTTCATTATCTCATCCTTGACTTCTTTTGATACATTTTTTGTTTCACTGGTTTCATGTTTCTTAATGTACTTCTTCTGGATTTCAAAGTACTCTTTAAGGAAACATTTTTCAGTACCTTGTATAAATTCTCTAAGAAGTGTATTTAATCTTATATTGCATTTTATGTTCTTAAAATTTTTGTGGCATCACTTTTAATAGCGGTGAGCAGCTTTCCATCTTTCTCATATTTAACATGGGTAGTTGTGTCTCAATATTTTTCTTTAGATTAGATATGGTTTATATGAGTACCCTATGATTCTTTTACTTCCATCTAAAACTTCTTAGTGTTCATCTCAGACTGTCACATAGTTGAGGGCCGATTATGGCTGGTTTGTGTCTTGTGTGTATTTGAGTGCTCTTATTTTATTTTTTTTTAAGATTTTATTTATTTATTCATGACAGACAGAGAGAGAGAGAGAGAGAGAGAGAGAGGCAGAGACACAGGCAGAGGGAGAAGCAGGCTCCCTGCAGGGAGCCCGATGTGGGACTCGATCCCAGGACTCCAGCATCATGACCTGAGCCAAAGGCAGACGCTCAACTGCTGAGCCACCCAGGTGTCCCATGAGTGCTCTTATTTTAGAAGGTAGACATGGGTTCATCAAGAGACTGTGTGTTGACATGCTGGTGGATTTGGTCTCTGATTTTTTTTTTTTTTTTGTCAAAGGCTTTATACTGCTTAGAGGTCTTTTTTAATCTAATAGAAGATGCATTTGAATTTAATATCAAAGTCAAATCATGAAGGCTTCATCTTTCATGGACTCATTTGGAGGGGTTGAGTTCCTCCCCTTTGCCAACCTTTCCCCAGAGCAACCCATCTCCTTTTCTCACCAGAGGGGACAAAAAGAGACAAACTTTGTAGACTCTACATAGAACTTTCTTTGAGGCCTTTCCCTTCGGTACTTACACAAACTCGGAGATTCTTGTGTAACACCTTCTCCTTTGTGTTTCTGGCAATCCCATCTTTACTATGTCGGCCACTATCATTCTATGCTGTCTCTCCTTCCTATCCTCAGTAGAAATCTGGGAGAGGACAAACTCACCTACCTTTCATGGATAATTCTTAAGATGATGATGATGACATTTGCCTTCTCTTCTTTTTAGTTATCTGTCCGCAGATAATATTAATTACTCTGGAAATGAGGTTTGCCAAATTATTTAACCCGAAGTAATCCCATTTTCCACAGCTCAATCAAAATTCTGGGAGGTAAAACTTCCAAAACGAATTCTTCATATCCACAATGATAAACCCTTCAAAATACTCATTTTCTTCTGAAAATATTCATTTTGTTTTCTTAGTTCTGTTGATTACGAGACATGCAAGTCCTATAAAAATTTTTCAGATTTTTCTATGATTTCTTCAAGACTAAAGGCAAAGCTGTTTTTTTAGCTTTGCCACACTAATTTGTCCTGGTCAAGCCAAAATATCATTTTAGTTCATGTGGTATTTAATTGTGAACAGCAATGGCTGGAGAATTTTAAGGGTCACTAGGTCCAGATGTTTGGTCATTAGTCACCACCATATAACCCACCTTCAATATAATAAATATGGATAAAATAAGGAAACACTTCAACCGTCAACAAGATTAGTGTTCAAGACTAATAGGAGCCTGATTTCTGCTTTTTAACTTTGTTAACATTTAACCCTTTGAGGGCAGAGGATTTCACTTG
This sequence comes from Canis lupus familiaris, assembly GCF_011100685.1. Classification (NCBI taxonomy): domain Eukaryota; kingdom Metazoa; phylum Chordata; class Mammalia; order Carnivora; family Canidae; genus Canis; species Canis lupus. Next base: position 21,734,514 of record NC_049239.1, read on the forward strand.
AAGTAAATCTCTCCTCACACACTCTGCTCTTATTTTCTGAAGTTTATATACCTTCATTAATGGCACGTCCATTCACCAAAGAAGTGCAGGCATGCTTTTAAGTATTTTAATACTTAACATCACACTTCATATCTTTTTCTTAACAACATATTGGAATGTTTAAGAAGGTGGTTTTGTTGGACAGTCAGGTAATTGTCTGATAAAGTGACCTATGTCTGTGGCTATGGAGCAGCCTATTTAAAAGAATTTATTGGTCATATTGGGCTGATCTGTGCTCCCCCATACAATAAAAATTCCTTTAAAACCTTCCTTGTGTGTTTATTTTTTTGGTAATTATATAGAATGAAAAGTAAATATCCTAAAATCTTTTATCTCTACCATAGTGTTTCTCACCTGGTACAATGGAAATAAAACCTGCAACCATATGCTGCAGACATTGGAATCCCCCTACACCAGAAGCCGTCTCTCTGGGTTCCTCCGTAGAAAATTGGGGATGATGATAATACTAACCAGGTAGAGTTATTGTCTGGGTTTATTTATTTACTTTTAAAGATTTTATTTATTCATTCATGAGAGACACAGAGAGAGAAGCTGAGACACAGGCAGAGGGAGCAGCAGGCTCCATGCAGGGAGCCCGACATGGGACTCTATCCTGGGACCCTGGGATCACGACCTGCGCCAAAGGCAGATGCTCAACCACTGAGCCATCCAGGCACCCCTGTTGTCTGGATTTAATGAGATTATATAAGTGTCCAATTTATGCTAATTTTCATTTATTATTTGCAGAGAAATACAACATATACCTATGCTTGCAAATCAAATAATGTACTTGAAAACAGTGGATAAGATTAGTGACTACAAAGTACATAGTACTCAGTTTGGATCCTTTTGCTGGTATTTTGCTGGTAACACCTATGATGTCTATTATTTTACATCTAACCCTTTATGAAAATTCTTAAGTTTTAGTATTAGATGAAGTATCTCTTTGACTCTGTACTTGGAAAACTTTCATTCTGTCAAAACAGTCCTCATTCAGTACTATTAATAAGTATTTTTTTAAGATTTTATTTATTTATTCATGAGAGACACAAAGAGAGAGAGAGGCAGAGACACAGGCAGAGGGAGAAGCAGGCTCCATGCAGGGAGCCCGACGTGGGACTCGATCCCAGGACCCTGGGGTCACGGCCTGAGCCAAAGACAGATGCTCAACCACTGAGCCACCCAGGTGCTCCAAGACGTATTTTTAATAAAGACATAATAGCAACTGTGACCCCCTTGATTACAGATTACCTTCCTACCCCCTGGCCCCCGAAGCTTCAGCCTGGCTCCGTCAGAATCATAGCTTGCCTCCACCAGGCTGTTGAGGCCTCCCTGACCTCACAGGACGAGGAGAAAGGATCCAGGGGAAATGAATTGTTCGATGGAAGGAAAGCAGTGAAAAACCACTGAATCACCCAGTAGGAACAAAAAGTGAGAATCCATTTACTAAATTCTACAAAAGCAACAGAAATCCTCTCTTTATGAATTGTAGAATTTTCTGTTTTCTTCTAGTTTCTCCTCTCCTTACCTCTACTTCCACTTCTCTCTTTCTATAATTTATTCTTTCCTCTGCTCCACGCTTTAAGGCAAGTAATCTCATATTGTATGGTCTATTCTCGTGGTGCGACACATTTTTATGAAAAGAAATAAATAAGGAATTTATTTCCATATCAACTATATGATTATAAAAAGCCAAATATTTGTTTTTTTTTATTTTATTTATTTTTTTTAAAGCCAAATATTTGTAAGCACCTATATAATAATTGATTATTCAATAATTGATTGAAAACTCAATCAGCTTTTGGTTTTATTTAAATACTAATCAAAATTATGTGGTCACCTATCTATATTTGTCAAGAAAGGTTTGCAAGACCATTTGCCAATCAAAATATATAAAATGGTCACATTTAGTATGTATGTATAACACATACCTAAGTAAGTATATATTGTTCGCACCAGAATATACATGTATGCACATAAATATGCAAATTAACATTCATTTGCTCTTATAAATCTGGAGACAAAAGTTCCAATGCTTGCATCTATTCCTATTGAATCTGGGAACATTGTCACAATTCATATTATGTGCCACTATATGAGGCTAGGAGAAAATATCTAGTTTCTTTTTCAAATGTCAACCAAGCACTTTATAGATTTTTTTTTTCTCCATTGCCTCCTGTAACCCTTTTGGTTAAATTAGTACAGCTGTCTGAAAAATCAGATTTAAAGCCTTCAAATGTTTCCTTGGTCTTAGAACAGATGCCTCAGGAGACTTTCTATCAGAAAGGTACATTGGATTAGCACAGCCTGTTTTCCTACCACATTCTTTAAACAAAACTGACAGCCCCCAAATAAGGAGGACAATTTATTGTCAGGACGTGTGCGGAATTTAAAAAGAGGGCATATTTTCACTCTACAAAAAATACATTATTTTGGAAACAATTTCATACAATTTTGGTGAACTATGGGAGGTCAAGTAAAATACTTAAAACTGGCAGGCTTCCATCAACGAAATGGATGCTTGCAAAGCAAAAAGAGGTTTAATGGCAAAGAAAATTAGTGTTTTCAGCTTAGAAGAGCTATCAGTACAGGCACAATCCTGTGCTAAAGATACTTGACATGTAACAGCAATCTTGAGTGCACACACTGCAATCTGGTTCTATTGGAAGACACACTTCGATAGAAGCTGTTTGTGTTGATTACACAGAAATGAGGCCGTGTGAGATCTGAGACGGGATCTGCAACCCCTCCAGAGAACAATGGGTTTAACTGTGAACACAGCACCTGCTGCTTTCCACCAAGTGAGACTTAGGGATTTGTTTTTTGTTTTAGTTTTTGGGTGTTTTTGTTTTTTCCGTTTGTTTGTTCGTGTGGGGGGTTTTGCTTTTAACTCTGACCTGAGAAACTCTGTAAACTTTGTATAATACCTCAGAATTGGGAAACACAACTCTCAGATGACAAGTAAAGGTGTGTCACCAATTACAGAGAGGTCACTCATAAAAAATAAGTAGGAAACATAAGCAAAATAAAAAATAAGTAGGAAACATAAGCAAAATAAAAAGAATTTTATTGCACTCTTCCAATTAGGTGAGGGGGGAATGTGACTGAGTACAAACTTGGGTTTGGAAGATCTACAAAGATCTTCCTATTTGGCAAAGAAATTTTCCTTTGTGAAACAATAGCTTTTGTATACTGAATTTTAGATTCTGATTTAGTTTATGCAGATGCCAATCGTACTAATGGTCTTATTCAAACGCTGAAACACATTCCTCCAGATGAAGATCAAGAATCCCCACACAAACAAATGTGTGTGCATTTTCACTTCATTATTTTACTAACAAAATACTCATTATACATGTAAGGCAAAAAATGCATCTAATTGTGACTTGGTGTACAAATCTAAATTTTTTTTATTATAAAGCTATACTGAATAGTCTTCTTTTTAAAATTTTTTTTAAAGATTTTATTTACTCATGAGAGACACAGAGAGAGGCAGAGACACAGGCAGAGGGAGAAGCAGGCTCCTCATAGGGAGCCCGATGTGGGACTCGATCCCAGGACCCCGGGATCACGCCCTGGGCCGAAGGCCAACACTCAACCACCAAGCCACCCAGCTGCCCCTAGAATAGTCTTCTTTAAGGCAAAAAAGGCTACACTTTCAACAACAGCAAACAAACAAACAAATAAATAAGAAGAGACAAAATATTTGTTGAGTATTTTCTATGGGGCAGTTGGCTTCTGACTTCTGATATAGCATGTAAAGAGCTTGGAAATCATCACTCCCATCCAGACATGAAAAATGCCAAATAAGCTGAAAGTCAATAGTTTTGTTATATACCAAAGAATTCAGGTCACAGGTCTAGCTGCTACCCTAAAAACTGAGAGATGGAGAGTCAGACACAGAGAATCCCTTTTTAATCTGAAGCAGAAGCACAGGAGCAGGACCCTACAACTGGACCCAGTATCAGTATCAAGATTTTAAACTATAATTGATGACTTTCTGGAGGCACAGTAAGAGTTAAAAACTCAGATGTGACCTATTCCTGAGGGTGAGGGGTATGGGGATTAATCATAATCACTTTTATGATTTTTACTTCCAGTTGCCTTAACAAATCTAATTGTGAAGATTTAGTTTTTTATAATTATAGTTTGAGATTTTTTTAAAAAAGATTTGATTTCTTTATGTGAGAAATAGAGGGAAAGAGAGAGCAGGAACAGTGTGAGGGGCAGAGGGAGAAGCAGACTCCCTGTTGAGCAGGGAACCTGATGTGGGGCTGGATCCCAGGACTCTGGGATCATGACCTGAGCCAAAGCCAGATGCTTAACCGACTGAGCCACCCAGGTGCCCCTACTTGTGAAGATTATTTTTTAATTACTTCATGTTTCCAACAGAGGGAGGGGGAAAGTAACCATTTTGAAATATGTCCAGAGCTCTCTGTTTTCAACCAGGTCCAGCCCCAAGGAAATTATTTTACCACAGCCTAACTGACTAGGGTTTCACCAGAGTCTACCCAAACTTGGAAAAGGAAATACCCAACCCAAACCTCTGCTGGTTTTTGATATTGGGAAGGGAAATACCCAACTTGGACACTAAAAGAATGAGATGTTATAATAGTACTAATAGATTGCTTTCCTTCTCCTGCATTTTACCATCATATTAATTATGCCACCTGCATAATAACAGGAAAAAGCTAAAAGAACTTCAAACTCAGACCTTTTCTAAATGTGTCTAGGAAAAGCAAAAAAACACAGAGGAGGCAAAAACATGGACACAAAAGAAAAGTTTAGCCTCTGAAAGCCCTGCTGCAGTAAATATAAATACACCCTACACTCAGAAAAACATAAAACCTCATACTAAAGGCCTATATACCTCACTTCCTTTTACTATATACCTCACTTCCAATCATGTCTGGCTTTTAACAAAAAATTGTAAGTCATGATCAAGACAAGAACACATTCTGAGAGGCAAAGCATCAGGACCAAAATTAGGTATATTGCTCCCCTCCCCCAATTCACAGGAGATATATTCCAAGATCACCACTGGATGCCTGTGATGATGGACAGCGCTCAACCCTAGATATGCTTTTCCTATACATAAACACCTATGATAAAGTTTAATTTATAAGTTTGATACAATAAGAAATTGACAATAATAAAATAAAACAATTATAACAATATACTGTAATAAAAGTTATTTAAACATGGTAGCTCTCTCTCAACATATCTTACTATACTGTACTTTCTTTTAAAAAAATATTTTATTTATTTATTCATGGAAGACAGAGAGAGAGAGAGAGAGGCAGAGACACAGGCAGAGGGAGGAGCAGGCTCCACACAGGGAGCCCGACGTGGGACTCGATCCTGGGACTCCAGGATCAGGCCCTGGGCCGAAGGCGGCACTAAACCGCTGAGCCACCCGGGCTGCCCTGTACTCCTTCTTCTTGTGATGGTGTGGGCTGGTAAAATCCTGTGTGATGAGGAGAAGTGAGGTGAATGACACAGGCATTACAACACAGCGTTAGGATGCTCTTGACCTTCTGACGATACATCAGAATGAGGATCATCTGCTTCCGGGCTGTGGTTGACCACAGGTAAGTGAAACCACAGAAAACAAACCCACGGAAACTGAGATCATGGAAAGCAAAACCATGGATAAGGGAGGACCACTATATACAGAGATTTTTAAATAATCACCTTGGGAATTTAAAATCATTATGATTAATATGGTTAGGGCCTTACTGAAAAAGGCAGACAACATATAAGGATGGATAGGTAATATAAGCAGAGAAATGGAAATTCTAAGAAAAAAATCAAGAGGACATACTAGAAATAAAAAGACTAAAAAAATAAATAAATGCTTTTGATGGGCTCATCAGCAGACTGAGCACAATTGCAGAAAGAATTAGTAAACTTGAAGCTATGTCACTAAAAACTTGAAATGCAAAGAGTAAGAGAAAAAAAGAGATGGAATAGAATAGCCAATAACTGAGATGATTACAAAAGATATAACATTTGTATAATATTCTCTCTCTTCCCAGGATAGTACTGTTATTAACCAACTTAAGAATGGAAAACTGATGTCCTCCCATGGTCTGAAAATGCATCCAGATCTTACTTCCCAATACAGTTCAAAGGTTCCTTCATTCCTTCCAAAAATTTTATCCACCAGGTAGAGTATGTCCTAAAGGGGAAGACCCTCCAGGATTTGTGTAGCAGAAGAGTTCTGATTTGTTAGAAAGTTCATCTTTACATCATATTAGAAACTACCTTCTTTGGTCCTAACTCTGCCTTTCAAATAAAAACCAGTATCTTTGCCACATGACAGTCTTGGCCATATTTGAAGTACGTCTTATGACTTGTCCGAACTAAACATTCCCATGCATTCCCTTTAGGAGGAAAAGTCATCACTTCCATTTTTTCTAGCTGCTACCTTGAGGCATGGTTTCAGATTGATGGCCCATGCTTACAGAATATTTTTCTTGGCCCACACAGTTAAAAACATTGATTGCCAAGATTAAAAATCAGAAGATAAACATAATAATAAATCCATCTCACATTTTGAGAAATATCTGAAGGTGGTCTGATCAAAGGCCCTTAAAGTGGTCACCACTTAAGTAGGACATGCACTACCCAGTTCCTCACACCCTTCACCAGTTACTGCCTGAGGCAGGCCCAGTGGAAGCTGCCATTTCAACATCTTGTTCTTTCTTCCTCTCTTTCACACGCTGTCTGCCTCCCTCCCTCGCTCCCTCCCACTCATTTCCCTCTCTTCCTGACTTCTTTTTTTCCTTCTTTGTTTTCATTCTGGGTCCACTTTACACCCTTACAGTATGTGCCTGGCACCATAGGCCATTAAATTTGTTCCTAAAGCATCATGTAACTATCCTTCACAAAACTTTAGACCCAGAACTAAGCACAATTCCAACCTTTTTTTTAGACCACGCTCTTTGATCATGATGAAGATAACAACTGCATTACATCTCTTGCACTGAATTCACAGTCAAGTCAAATTCTCCATCCTGAAGTGCTGCTCTCTACACAGCTGGAATTCCTTGAAAACCACTTGCAGATGCAACACTCCCCTTCATCCTAGAGGGATGCTTGGAGCTCCAGCTAACGGAGACAAAACATAAGTCACTCCAGCAATGACTCATAGCTGTGTTCCAATAACTCAGCTTTTCCCTTATTCTCACTTGAACCTTTATTGTGATGATTGGGTCCTTGACTCTTTAGCTGTGCTGAAGCTCCTGCTTGGAACCTTGCCATTCTAGAACACATGCCTGGTCTTTAGACTTAGACTTTAAACTGATGCCATGACCGACTTTAAATGGACAGCAAATTGCTTGTATCTCAGAATGAATCCTGCTGTTGGGTTTCCCTGTGACACCAGCACCATCATTTATCATCGTCTCCATTCTAGCTGCTGGGTTCATATCAGCCCTCTGCACAGGGCTCTGGTCCGCTCCGTGGCAACCCTATGTCTCAGACACGGTCAGATCCAGGTCCCAGGCACTGCTAGTAGTCTGCAGGATGCTTCTGTTAAGTTTGTCACATATACTTTTTTTTTTAAATACAAGTAGTAGTTAAGTAATTCTTTGTCCTGTAACAGTTTGAATTGTAGCGTTATTAGTGATATAATTGACAGTGTAGCATGTGACTATTTATACATTAGCGTGGAGTTACATTCACAAAATATTCACAAAGAGCCACATTTCCAATTGTTCTCTATTTACTACCAGCCTCATGTTGCTCACCTGATCACTAAACCATAAGTTACAGTTGGATTTTTTTTAACCAAATGGTGGAATTTAATGTCCCTACTGCATTTATCTAGCTAGCTAGGACCTTTCACTTCATTTTATAAAGGTTTACAGCTTTGATTAAATCACTCCATATACTACGCATGCATTCTAGTTGTAAAGCTCTAACTTTAAACATCAATTATCAATTTAAATTGATTATTATCCCTTTCTTCTCTACAAAGTAATTAAAGCAAACTTTGAACACACCAAGTACAGAGACTTTTGGCTCCTTCTATAGACAATTCTCCGAGTTATTACATTTCCTTATTTATTATATCCTTGACATAATAGGACTTGACTTTTAGTCTTTTCCACTCTTCTTATAACAGTGATGTTTTTAAGAGTTGGAGAATATTCAATAAATAAATGTGGATTATGGTATTTAAAATTCAGAGTTAAAAATTTCTTCACCAAATACTCTAGGTAGAAGTGACAGGAATCTGATGTGTAAAAGATATAAGTAATTGGATGCAGAGTCTGCAGAGCTTAGGGGCACTTAGGTGGTGGAGACTCCTGGTTTCGGCTGGGGTCCTGATCTCAGGGGGTGAAATCCAGCCCCGTGGGCTATGCACTCAGTGCAGAGTCTGCTTAGGACTCTCTCTTGCTCCCTCTGCTCCTCCCCCACTGCACGTTCTCTCTCTCTCTAAACTAAATAAATGAGATCTTTAGAAAAGAAAAAAAGAAAGAATCTGCAGAACTTGGGCTAATTCAAAGTGAGGCAGGGATAAAAAGCAGAATCTAGCCTGACTCCTAATAAGTCTTTGAGGTGTGATGGAGTATGTGGAGTACACAGCTACTGGAGGCTGGGCCTTAGAAAGGGGGAGGACAGCAAACTCTATTTTAGATGTGCGGTGTGACAGAGCCCTGTGGGACATCCAGATACAGATATATAATGCAGATAGACATACTAATCTGGAAACCTTGGAGTCCTGTAAAGGAGGGAAAAGATCTGGAATTCAGTAATGAACAGGCATGATGTGAAGCCATAGGAAATGATTAACTTGCTCAAGAAGAACATGCAGATGAGAAAGGGGAACGTGCAGAAAAAGAACATTGGGGGACATTACAGGACTTGTTTAAACTGTGACATTAACTACCCCACTGGGTAAACAATATTAAAAAAATTTTGGAAAGCTTGCCAACAACTCCATACCAGTCCACAAAAGAAGCCACGTTCCAAAAGGTTTCATAGGGAAGTTTCCACAAACATTAAGCTTTTCCAAAGCTTACACTGGTAGATTTCAATTGGGGGTGATTTTTGTGTGTGACAAGGGACATTTGTCAATGTCTGGAGATATTTTTGATTGTCACACTGGGCAAGGTGGTGAGGGAATGTTCTATTGGTCTCTAAAAGGCATGAGCCAAGAATGTTGCTAAAACTCCTACATGCACAGGACAGCCCTCACCGCAAAAAGATTATTGGCCCAAAATATCAAGAGTTGAGAAACCTTGACATAAAGGAAAAATTTTAAGAAGAAAGTAGCTTATTCTTAGTTTACATTCGAAAGTAAATGAAATTCCACTTGAAAACACCCAAAGAGAGCTATGATAGAATTATGGGTACAGCTTACTTACAATCGTTGATCTACATACATCAATAAAATGTGAGCAAGTCCTGTGTTCTTATTAAAATAATACGCCATGACTGAGAAGGCTTTATTTCAAGTGTACAGGGATGATTCAACCAAAGCAAGCCTGATAATGAATTCTAATTTCAAAAATAATGTAGAAAAACTTTATCTCAACATATGCCAAAAAGTGTTTCATAAAATGCAATATCCAACCCTAATTAAAAAACAATAATGCCAGCCTAATGATTAAAAGAATATTTCTTAACATGGTAAATATAGATATAGTAAAAAATTATATTGGACAGTGAACTACTAGAGGCATTTCTGTTAGAATCAGGAACAGGAAAAGTGTGACGATCGCTACTGATTAGGTTATATTCTAGAACATAAGATAAGAAAATAACTAAAATAAGTGAAAGGAAAAAAATCATTATCTACATAAAATAGTTTTGAATGCTTAGAAAGTTCAAGAAAACAGGTAGAAAAATACTCAAATTTTGAAAGAATATTAGAGAACTATATTAAAGGAACATTTTAAAAATCATTGGTTTATTTTACACTGGGACTTAGTTAAGCTAATCATCACAAGTTAAAATTGTCATTCTATTCACTTGATAATAATGATAGTTTAAAATGGAGGCTATATTTTGGTTTTGGCTACTCACTATCTCTCCCTCCGATTTTATATAGTGATCTCCCAGCTTTACGGCTGGGACCTGGAGATGTCCATTACATGCTGCCATCTAGGTCCCAGAGCCACTCTGGCCATCTGTTCTTTCTGAACCCATTATTTTCCTTTGTTTATAGAGATACCCTATAAAGGTTTAATTGATTTGAAACTGTTTGTTAGAGGAGTTTTATTGCTTTCAACCAAAGAACTAAAAACTGATATGTGGGGGACCAAAAGAAAGAAAAATTTAATCACAAAAGCAAAAGAATATGTGGCAATTAGGCATATGTTGCTCCTGGGAGGGGAGACCTAATCAATAAAGATGTAAGTTTTCTCCCAAATTAATGATTATAGCCCTATGCAATCACAATTCCACTTTTGGAGGTGTGACCCTTAATTAATTAATACTGCATTTAATTCAAAAAGCAAATGCACAAAAATAGGGCAATTTTTACAAGTATAATGCTGTGGCTCTTCCCTTCAGATAAAAAATAATGATAATAAAGAGCAAATAGGTCCTGTTTATTTTAGGAAGTAACAAGAATAAATACATAAACAGACATTAAATTCTCACAATAACTTCACCTCATAAAATTCTAATTGAAAAGCAGTAAAAAATTATATAGTGATATGCTCTCCCCCCATGTAGCACACACATGCACACAGATTCCAGTTTCATTAACATATTTAGATTTGAAGTATAAAATTTAAGAAACATTGAAAACACAATTTTCATCCCCTAGTTGTATGATAGGTTTAGGTTTGGTGGGAAAAAAAACCCAAACATCATAAAGGACTGAAATGTATTCATTTAAGTGAAAATATAAAAATAAAAATCAGTACATAACAAAATTCACCATAAACAAAACTTAAATATATTTGGCAAGTGAAAAGATATTTACTTCATTAGTAATCCAAGACTGCAATTGTAAGCGAACAATCAAATTAAGATTAAGTGAACAAACCTAGTGAGAGGAGGACTCTGAACACAGTGAATAAGACATCAGTACATTTCTGAAGGGCAATTTGGTAAAAAGAGATTTTAAGTTCTAAGTGCATAACAATTTCTACTCAGCAAATTTACTTCTAGAATTTATTAAAATAAAATAATGTGACAAAAAACATATATGCTTGGTTCTTTGAACATAATAATAATAGTTTGGAAACAACCAGAATAACCAATGGCAGTGGGTTATTTTGGAAAAAAAAAAAAAAGAAAGAAAATATAGCATACACACAGAAAAATACTATTCAGTGGTTAAAATGTCTCGATTATAAATAGTGGTAATGAAAAGATATCCACAAGATATCAAATAAAATAGAGAAGATTGCTATATTCAATATATAGACTCTATGCAGTGTAATGACAAATGATTAGACCAAAGTTTGGAAGAATATACAACAAATACTTAGAGTGATTACTGAGGCATAGGAAATTAGACTTTTTAATTTTTTTCACTTCATACATTTTTGTGCCGCTTGTATTTTCACACTGATCAAATATTATTTTGTAATTGTAACATTAATATGAGTTCAATTTTGAAAGAAAAGTTGGGTCAGAAAAAAATAAATCATACATTTGGACCCAATAATCACACTTATTATAGTTGATCCAAAGAAAATAATTCAAAAGAAGAAAAATCTATAGAACTATTTTATTGGATCAAAATTTGTAATTGTTCATTATTAAAACCAACAATGTTTCCAACAATAACAATATTCCATTTGATGTAATACTGTAAAGCTATTAAAATATATTTATGAAGTTATGCAAGAACTTGACACAATAGGGGCGCTGGGTGGCTCAGTGGGTGAGGCATCTGCCTTCGGCTCAGGTTCTGACCCTGGAGTCCTGGGATGGAGCCCTGCACCCGGCTCCCTGCTTAGCGGGGAGCCTACTTCTCCCTCCCCATCCCACCCCCCGCTTGTGCTCTCTCTCTCTCAAATAAATAAAATTTTTAGAAATGAACTGACATGTTTGACAAAAAGGAGTGACAAGGCAGGACATAAATTGTACGTGTATAAACATTACACTGAGTCCATATAAATGATAGATTTAAACAGGCATTATTAAGGTTGATAAGAATCTTGTTAGTGTAGTGTATATATTTATTTCACTTTTTCACACCTTCATAAGTTCTACTTTTTCCCACTTTTACTAACTTCTAGACAACATGAAGGCAACTATCATACCTGTTTATAGGTTTCAAGTAAAATTATTACCCTACTTCCACATTTACACCTAAATGGTACTAATCTCAGAAAAAAAATATCACCCAGACAGGGAACTATATTTATAAAGAAGAGAGAGTGGCGCAGTAGGGGGGCTGTAGTGGCAGCACACAGTTAGCACCTGAGCAGGTCGTTGCTAGGTGCTGGGCACTGCTGTAAGCATGTTACGTGCATTAACTTCTTTAATCCTCATCCTGGGATGTAGACACTATTGATAAACTATTTTACATATGACAAAAGAGGACTTATAAAAAGTAAAGGACTTGGTAAACAGTCCTTAACTGCATATGAACCCAGGTAGTCTGGAACATTCTGGTTCCAGAGTGTGCCATTTTTTAACTATCACATAACATTCCTTTTCTCTAAGTCCAAAGTATGATTTAAAATTAAGAAATAAAATTGCATATATTTAACTTATGCAGAATCTCAACTACTTGGGGAGTTTATCAGTTTTCATTGTGTTTGTTTTGTTTTGTTTTGTTTTGTTTTGAGACAGACCAATAGATAAGTAGATAAGACTGGCAATTGCAAAATACAGTTGGTCGAATTCTTCCTGAATCATCTTAATGGATCGCTGGCAGTGGAACAGGAATTTCCATTATATAGAGAGGAGCAGCCACTGATTCTCCTTAAAGCCAATCGAGTGAAAGATTTTGGTCAGAAGTGTTATAAAGTCATTTGCAATGCAGCACTACAAGTATTTTCAGGGAGACAAATGATTATTTTTAGCAGATAGATTTTCCACCTGGTACAAATGTGTTCCTCACTTGTACTTCCTGTGCTTTAGTAAACTGTAAACTTTACAGATTAAGCTTTACACCTACCGCCAATGCAGTACAAAGCCAGCTATTAAGCTGTTTAAACTGTAAGGATGATTTACTTGTACATCTTGGAGATAGTGCTTTACAAATATAACCGTACGTTCATAGGCACTTTCCCCCCCTCATTTCCAAATGGTTTAAGGCTATTGAATGGCTACAGTGGGATGGTCCTATCTAGTCTGATGGTATTTTATTGTTTTAGTGTACTCAACAATAAGAAACAGAATTATCTTTTCAACAGATCTAACAATGGTACTGCGAGACATCAGCAATCTACAAAAGCACAACAGTTGTATTTTATACCTCTCCCAGGTCGCTATTGGTGACATGGACAATAGCGCTCTACTGCTTTGTAATATATGATAATTTTGTTTTTTCTCATTTTGAAGTACCTGATCTTCTATAGAGAGTGGATCTTACTCCTCAGAAAGACTGTGAGCTTGAAACAAGATAATATACATAAAAGCACTATGGAAAATAAAAATAGAGCAAACACTCTTCATCGTTCTAAAGTTTAATTCTTATGTCTTTTTTACTGTATTACATCTCATTCTCCCTTTCCTTCAGCCTAAATATCAAACTTCCCTCCTTTCATCCTACATGGGGTAGATTCTCCGCTAGTCATCAATCACTGAAGACAGTCAAGTCCACTTGGGGTATGGTCAGGGAACTTATCTCGCATTCCAAAATTTTCATTAACTTCTGTTTAAACAATGGGAGTAGATGAGCCATCAAGTCACCATATTGTTATTAAAAAATCAAACATATCTAATTAAAACATCTGGGATTTGATATCTCCTTCTTTGGCCTTGAAATTCCTATCCTCATCACCTCAAATATATCACAGCGAGATTCACAGCAGGAAACATCAGGTAATACAAAACATGTGCACGTTGATAGCAGACAGAACTGGGTCCCCACCCCTGTCTTGGTATTTCATGGTTGTGGGTTTACCATTGACCTACGTAATCTCTCTAGACATTGGTTTCTGTATCTGTCAAGTGAGCCCACTAATAAGGCCTCTTAAGTTGTTAGGACACTTCATATACATCCCATGCTGCTTAGTGAACTCTCTATGTGTATTGTTTTTCTTTCTATGACACTTAAATCAAGTCCTCTCTGGATAGCTATTTTTAAGAGGCCTAAATGGTCTTAAATACCCATATGAGAGGAGGAATCCACTCTCTGCCTCTCCACTGAACAGGCGTGACCAAATGTTCTGAAGCGTCCCAACCCGATGTGGTATTTGAGAATTAGATGTATCCTACAGACTAATTTGGATTCTCGATGTTTAGTTTTCTCTTTCATTCTGCCTGCAACCAAGATGATAACTGAAAAGAGATATAAGACATGTTTACAGTTCAGTTTATCCTCTCGTGTTCTTCATTAACTTTCTGTGGGTGTTGTTCTTCTCAAAGGCCAAGGTTCATGGTTCTGTTTTTTAATTGCAATTCCCTCTTTCCTACTTCTTCCAGGAGCATCGGCTTTATCATTGCTTGTGAGATTTACAGCGCTTCCTTCATCGTCAGCTTGCTAATAGGCAGTTGTTGAACTCCCTGGAGTCTAAACTAGGAAATATGAGCAGTATGTAATTGCTACAGCTGGAATCGCATTCCACTTCAGAAGCTTCTTAACAGCATTCTCAGATGTGTGAATATCCATTAGTGACCCAAGGGGATTACTCCCTGGCACCAAGTTTACCTTTACGAGAGGCCTGGATGATGAGACTTTCCCCTCCCGGAAGCAGAAGGTGAGGAGAGGCAAGGGCTAGAGGCTGGTGAATCCAAAAAGAAAATGTGTGGGCAAAGACAGTGCCTTTAAAAGAGAGGAGTTCAAAAGGAAAACTGTAAAATTTAGCCTCGGGGGTATGTAAGTTGACTATTTATATTGAGTAAATAGCTAACATATTTATCAAAACATCCGAGGGCAGTAAGGCTAAGTAACAGGACTTGATCTTCCTGTGTCTGTTTATGTGGATGGTAATTGACAGTAAGCAACACTGAACTTTCACTTCCTGTTCACTGTATCTAGGACGGACAATACTGGGAGGATGACTCAGTTGCTCCAGCAGCAACTGCCCTTTGAGGAAAAAGCTTCCTGATTTCACCATGTCTCTTTTTAAATATTTCTACTCTTCCTGCCCACCCCCAACAGCTCTTCAGCTTCTCTTTTTGTAACAGCATCTCTAACCACTGTGCCCCTACATGTTATAGCAATCCGAAAGGCTCCCTTTCACAGTTTTCAGATGAAGGGAGAAATATTTTTGCACAGATGTGCCTATTTTACAGACTAGGTTCACGGGTTTTCTTGCATAAATGATGTCTGCATTATTACATTTGCGCAATTGGGGTGAAAGTCCACCACGTGCTCAAGAAATATGCAGAGTGGGAGGAGAAGCAAAGAGAAAACTCTAGGGACAAGTTTATGATTTTTAAGGTTTTTTTTTTTTCTTTCAAATTTATGATTTAAACCCATAGTGTCAGCTAAGCAAGGAAAGACTTCAATTCAGAATCTGGACATTATCTGGCCACATTGGATAGTTTTTCACAATGCCTCGTAGAGACTTTTGCTTCTAGTGGTAAATACTATGTAATAGGAGTGTAACAAATATAAGATATACTAAGATGTGATTTAAAATGATACATTTTGTATGAATAAATGAATGAATAAATATAAGAATCATTTAATTAGAATTAGAAATTTCCTAGGCCAAGAGTAATGGCTTGAATGGTTCATGAACAGATGGGTATTCAGATTTCATCCATTACAGCATGTTTCACAACCCTGGCTGCACGTTAGAATCACCCAGGGAGCTTTAAAAAAAAAATGTTGCCTGAGCCCCACCTCCAGAAATGCTGATTTAATTGGTCTGTGGTGGGCCTAGGCATGGGTATTTATTAAAATCTCCCCAGGTGATTCTAATATGCAGCCAGGGTTAAGAATCACTACATTATGACCTTGCAGGTAGGTTCTTAGAATGACTTGCAGGTTAGAGGAATAAACATCTCTTGCTGCTCTATTAGGAAAAGGGAACTATGAAAGAGAGAAGGAGAGAGAAACAGGGAAGAGTATGGGAGAGGAAGGGATGTGGGGAGGGAGGGGGAGAGAGAGAAGAAAGAGAGAGAGAGGGAGGGAAGGAAAGATAGTTATAAAATATACTGTAACATTTATTCAACAATTGATAGATGATGATAGATGATACAGATTTCTTACTGAGTATCCCATAGTCTGTTAAGTTTTCATCCTATAATAGTGACTATAAACAGACTATTGTGGAGCTTATAATATATAGGAAAGAAATAGACATTAATCAGATAAAGCAGAAATGCCTATGAAATTATAACTGGCAAAAGCCATGATACAAAAAATACAGAGTGTTATAGGAAAAGGATTCTTCTGTATTCTTTAGGAGGCATGAGTTTCCTGATGAAGTGATTTTGAACTGAGATCTTAAATACAAGCAAAGATGAGGAAGTCAAGTGATATAAGACAGAGGTAACTGCATGTGCAAAGGTCCTGAGCCAATAAGGCTTTCATATAAAGATCAAGGAAGTATTTGATATGTGCCTAGAAAAATAGGCAAGAGTCATTTCATGTTTGTTGGCCACGTAATGTTGGTTCGTGCAACACGTTAAGGTTTTTTTTTTTTTTTAAAGATTTTATTTGGGATCCCTGGGTGGCGCAGCGGTTTAGCGCCTGCCTTTGGCCCAGGGCGTGATCCTGGAGACCCGGGATCGAATCCCACGTCGGGCTCCCGCTGCATGGAGCCTGCTTCTCCCTCTGCCTATGTCTCTGCCTCTCTGTGTGTGTGTGTGTGTGTGTGTGTGACTATCATAAATAAATTTAAAAAAATTAAAAAATAAAAGATTTTATTTATTTGAGACAGAGAAAGACAGCATGAGGGGTGGGGAGGGACAAAGGGAGAGGTCGAAACAAACTCCTCGCTGAGCAAGCATCCCGATGCAGGGCTCAATTCCAGGACCCTGAGACCATGACCTGAGCCAAAGTCCCAACACAACCCAATGAGCCACCCAGACGTCCCCGCATTAAGGCTTTTGAATATTACTCTAAAAGGAGAGGAAATCAATGAAGCATTTAAAAAAAAAGTGAAGTATTATCAGACTTGCATTTGTAATAACCATCTCATCACTAGAAGGAGAGTGTATTGGAAGAAGATAAGAGGAGATAAGGGAAATTAGCAAATTAGCCTGGGTAAGATAAGATAGATGTTTGGCTTAGGGAGATAGCAGCTCAAGTGAAGAGAAGTAGAGGATTTCAAAGGGCATTTAAAATAAGGAATGTAGTGGTAAGGTAAAAATATGATGGCAGAGGACCATCTTTGGGGAGAAGACCATGAAAGTTTTTTGTACCTATCAAATGAGAGTAACTTTCATATTATCTAAGTGAAAATATGAAGCTAGCTTTAGGTTTTGTGGGCCTGAGGCGCAAAGAAAAGTTTTTAATAGGAAATACAAACTTGGGAGTCATTTGCAAAGAAAGTGGGTTAATGAATACCATCAGATGAAATTCTTTTGGAGAAAGTATAGAGTTTGAAGAGAAGAGAGCCTAGGGCTTGATCTTTAAAAACATCTGGAATTGTGACCAGAAGAAAACTAGAAAAGCATGTCTTACATTTATTTCAAAATTTTCCCCTTTCATTTTCCTGCATTTATGCATCATAATATAGACATTTCCATGAAGTTAGGATTCATTTAAACCAAAACCTAGTCATTAATGTCTTTGTTCCCAATCAAAACACTTCTCAAAGTCCTAGATTCATTCTAGTTTTATAATAAAGACACACTGAGAAAGGACAATCTGTTGCTCAGAGAAAAACAGATGATTTCAAAGAGACTGAGAGGTTTAAAATTATTAACACAAATTTTATGAAAATTTTATGAAAATCAATATGGATCTAATCAACAGGGTTCTGGTAGTTAGCAACTGATTCTCAAAAATGGGAAAAAAATCTGATTTAGAACAATTGTCCATTTTTATGGTGTAAATATTCCTACCATGGCTTATTTCCAGCTGTAATGTCACTGAAATCAGAGTTTAGAAGAAATTCGCCAAAGTGGCTCTTACAAACCAGCTAGAGCCAGTTCAAGATGAAAAAATGAAATCTCAAGACACCACCCAACTTCCATAATCCCATAGTCCTTGCAAATGAAACATCTGAAAAAGAACCCAGATCATCTCATGAGTCCCGTGTTTTTCCTATCCCATTATTTGTAATAGTTTGAGAGACCAGTGGTTCTCAAAGTATGATCCTGGGCCTGGCATCCTCAGCAGCATCTGTGCAATTCTTAGACATGCAAATTCACAGCCCTTCTCAGCCCTACTGAACTGAAAGATCTAGGACCAGGCAATGTGTGTTTTAGCAAACCTTGCAGGGGATTCTGATTGCATGCTAAAGTTTGAGAGAATCAGGCCTAGACAATAATATATTGATTTTTTAGATATTTGGTGCTTTTCAAAGAATTATTATTCTCTCAGCCACGTGTCCCATAGCCCTAATTCTAATGACAGTACAAAACTGTTCTTTAGGGAAAATCAGTCTGGCAACTTTCTTAAATTCAACAAAGGGAAATTGAAAATTTAGAAAAAAATTAAGATCCTGATTTGCTGTGCTGTGAACAAGGAATGATCCCAAAGTAGAATCTGTAGCAACATCTTACTGAAAGTGAAGCCTAACAGTGAGAAATCTTAAGTCCTCCAAGGTTTCCAACGTGGTGAGCTGGAGGGACAAGAATTTTACATATTCAGTATGTGTTTAATTTTAGAAAAAGAATGTTACATGTTTTGGGTACAATTGTACTCCCTATATTCTTCTACCCTGAAATAAACTAAATTATATGGATCTGAGTAAGATAGAGCACAGATACTAGAACAAGGTGCCTAGAACTAAACCAGTTCTGTTACTTAAACTCTGACCTCAGGGAATTTATTTCATATAGGTCTCAATCTGAAAAATATGAGGTAATAATACCTACCACAAAGAAGACTAAAATTTTTCCAAATAAAGAAATCAGCAGAAGACTTGAGCCAATTGCAGCCCAAGCACTTAAAACCTACATAAGAACATTTTAATAGGTAAGAATTTAAATATTTGAAAGCCACTCCGATAAAGGAATTCTTAGTGATTTTTAGTTGTCATAATTACATCGTGGTTATGTTTTTGTTTAAAGAGTATTTGTCTCTTTAGAGATTTACTGAATTATGTGTAGATAAAATAATATAATATCTCAGATTTGCATGAAAATAATCCAGTGAGAAGCAACAGATGAAACAAAATCAGATACATTGCTGAAATTAGAATATGTACACAGAGGTTTTATTTTACTACCCCATTCACTTTTGCATACATTTTTAAAATGTGTAATAAAGATAACTAATGAGAATAAACAAACTACACTTTCTTGTGCTTTAATTCTTTTTTGCTAGACTTCGAAAAGCTTGACCCTCAAGTAGGCAGCTACCTCGACTGTATGCCCATGGCTTCAGGGGCTGCCAAAATGTGGAAAGTTCACTGAATGGGGAGTGAAATGCTCTCTCCTAGTGGCAAAGTGGAGCATCCCTCCCACCTAAACACACAGATAAAGGGTATTTTCATGCAAAAGGAGTATATAAAGTATAAAAAATAAAGTATTTTTTCAGTAAATATGTGTAAGAACAATACAATACTTTTTTGTGACTCAAAGATCTAGTCAATTTAGAAAATTGTACCGTTGGGTGAGGCATATTTATATATTGATTAGACAGAAAAGAATAAGGCAATTTCAGTATAAGCTGGTGATAGCAGAGTAATGAAAATATGCCAAGTGGTGGCCAAATGACAAATTTACCACACCTATTAAAACAGGGAATACTTTGGGGATCCCTGGGTGGCTCAGTGGTTTAGCGCCTGCCTTCGGCCCAGGGTGTGATCCTGGAGACCCGGGATCAAGTCTTGTATCAGGCTCCCTGTGATGAGCCTGCTTCTCCCTCTGCCTGTCTCTGCCTCTCTCTCTCTCTCTGTCTCTCATGAATGAATAAATGAAATTAAAAAAAAAAAAAACAGGGAATACTTTTTGAAACTTTTGCAAATCTACCTTTGTGGAAAAGCTTTTTAAGTAACAGATATGCTGTATGAGAATCAAAAGGAAAATGCATTTAACCTAACCAACTCTTACATAATTGATGGAAGATAGGTTTCAAATCATCCCTAAATAATGATCTCAAGATAATATACATATAATATGTATATATTAATATATGTATTTTTCTAATATATATATTTCTTCCATTTAGAACTGATTTTGGTAATCTCTCTTATTAAGTTTCTTCTATATTTATCAGGACAAGATTGTTCTTGATCTTTTAATGTAATCCACTGTTAAGTCATTGTTGTGGCGAAGGAGAATGTAGGACTTCCAAGGAATTTTGATAATAAGGAGGTATTGCACTTCAAAGTCACTTTGGTAACTGATATATTTTAATTAATTAGAACTACTCTTATAGGGACACCTGGGTGGCTCAGTGGTTGAGTGGTTGAGCATCTTTCTAACAGCCAGATACTGGTAATTAAATATAGATCCAGTGTAAAGATAAGAAGCCATAGAAAATAGTATGTTTCATAAAATAGCTTAGTGCATTGTGTATTTCAGAAAACCTGGCACATGTTAAGCTTGCTCAAAACAAAGCAAACAAAACCTTCTTTATTGCACTTGAGGTTTTTTATTATTGTTGTTGTTGTTATAGTCATTAGTGGTTAAGAGAAGCAGCAGACAAATTTCTAATTCATGAAAGCTGAAATTTAAAAAAACATCCATTTAACCTCAAAAGAACTTGTTCTGACATTCTTATCTAATAAGCAGACTATTGAAAAGAAAAGATTAAGTTGGATAATATTATTTTTATCTTTATTTTTATTTTTTTAAATAATTTTGTCTGACAGCAGAGTGCTTTTGCTTTTTCTTCCAAGCCTTTATTTTTTTTTTTAAGATTTTATTTATTTATTCATGACAAAGAGAGAGAGAAAGAAAGATAGGCAGAGGGAGAAGCAGATTCCATGCAGGGAGCCCGACCAGGATCACACCCCGGGCTGAAGGCAGTGCTAAACTGCTGGGTCACCGGGGCTGCCCTATTTTTACCTTTAAATTGAATTTATTGATCCTCATGGGAAGAATTCATGGCATTTTTCTACCTAAGTGATTTTTTTTTTTTTGCATACAGTCTGATTTAAATGCAAAGAATATGTTGAGAAACCACAGAGGATTATCTTTTCTTTTTAATGTTACATTCTTAGGTTATGACAGTAAAACATCATTGAAGGGATATTTCCCTTCAATTTTAGGTTAATGTTAATGACTTGTGGTGTACAGGAAAAAAGTGCTTTGAGCTTTACAGTTTTGGGGTACATTTTATTTTTTCAAACATGCAAAGCTCCTCCTCACTCACATGGAATTATTATAGGCTGTTACTCACCATTAGTGATAACCCTTGACTTTTGTCATGCTGTCAAGTAGTAAGCTAAAAAAACAAGTAGCCTTAGATAGTGATACTCTTCTCAGCTGAATTTAGACGGTATTAGTGTTAAGTTACCTTGCATTCATCACGATGACATGAGTACACATGGTGTAGTAGAGGAGTAGACACCTGACCCAAACTTCTGAACTCAGTCATCATCCTTTGCAGGCACTTCTTGATCTGCACTCTGAATAACAGAACAATTCTTTCAGTTTGCCTGACAGGCTAATCAAAGCTAAGCATACTATAAATCCATCAGATGGTTCAAACTATACACCAATCGTCTTGTATTTCATTTTTTATATAGTATTTCCTTTTGCATTTCAGTCGGCAGCGTGTTAGTTTTTTTTTTTTTTCTTTTTTTTTTCTTTGTGCACAAATCTCCTGATATGTATTCCCTTTTGGAGTAGCCCCTGAAATCAAAGCAGACCTTTCTAATAGAAGGTGTAATTGGCAAAGAAATAAGCATGTCTCATTTTTGTCATATGCATACTTTAGAGGAAATGGAATCCAAATGTCTTAATTCTATTAGACATAAACTATCAAAATTTTGGAGAACTAGCCCAAGAAATGTTTGCTTTGCACTTGAAAGAAGACTGTATTAGCACATTTACATCAACCTAAAAGTCATACCCTCTATTTATGAACTCTAAGGAGGATTCAACAAACAGATTACATGTTCTTACCCATATTCCTTTGTTTCCCTCAAAAATCTCTCTCTCTCTCAAACACATACACACACACACACTGCAGACTTTCTCAGTGTGTTGGTCCTTCTATACATTTTATGGCACAGAGATATTTAGGTCTTTGTAGGTCTTTAAGAAAACATTATCACTGATACAAGACAAAATGTTATTATTCATTTGTTTATAATAGGTGAAGTATATGTTTTAAATTTTATGCTGCTCTCGATACAGGAAGAAAATATGTAATCTGCTCTTCATTTTTTTTTACTGAGATTTAGGAATAATATTGTAAGGATATTAAACAAATAAATTGAACAGGAGTCCCATGAGGAAAGCAGGAGCCCCTGATTACTAGATTACATGAGCAGATAGAAGTTTTGTTTATTTGTCGTTTTATTATTTTTTTATTGAACTATAGTTGAGACAGAAATATTAAGGTGTGAAGTGAGATAACCAACTGACATTCACAGTAGTTAAAGGGTTATTGCACAGTATGCAAAATGGTTCACATATTTAGTTTTGACTCCTAAATTATTGTGTGACAGGGGAATATATTCAATAGATACTAATAATATAGAATTACTTATGGTTTCGTCATGGATGAGAGGTTTTGAGGTTTTTTCGTTTTTTGTTGTTGTTGTTGTTGTTTTTTACTTTTTAAATTCTAAATTCTTTCTCACTATCCCTGCAAGGTATGGGTAATTTTTCAATCTGATATCTAAAGGCAATAGATATATCAAACAGTGTTTTTTTCATTAACTCCAGAATCCCTCTCCAATCAGTAAGATGGGTATTTGGTAAGCTCCTTCTCCAGAGGATAAGTTTTCTAGTCCAATCTCTATTGGAAAATGATCTCTAGAATGATGAGATTTTTTTATTAGGGGTCAAAAGATCAAGAGTAACCAGGAACCAAATTGAAAATAAAGAACCATTTCTTTGCTTTAAACATTTAAAGCTGTACCAGGAGGAAAAATTTCCATTTGTCACTTAAGTAAGTATTCTTAATAACAGAGTAGTATGAGAGGTCATGTGATTCTACATAATATCATCATCATTTCTATGTTTTGAATTGTAGATTAGTATTATAGTAGGTTAAATGCTGGCACCTAAAAATATATGGCTGCATCCTAACCCCAGAACCAGAGAACATGAACTTATTTGGCGAAAAGAAAAAAAAAAAAAAAAAGCCTTTGCAGATGTAACTATATTAAAGATCTCTAAATGAGTTGATTGTGGATTATCAAGATGGGTCCTAAATCCAGTGACAAGTGCCCTTCTAATAAAAAATACATAAAGAAAAAATATATGGGGAGGAGAGGAGAAGCCAAGTAAAGACAGAGTCAGAAATTGGAAATGTACAGTCACAAGCCAAGGAATGCCAGAAGTATCCAGAAGCTGGAAGAGGCGTGCAGGATTGTCCCCTAGAGCCTGTGAAGGAAACTTGGCTCTGCTAACACCTTAATTTCAGACTTCTGGTTTCCAAAACTGTGAGAAAATAAATTCTGTTGTTGTAAGCCACCCACTTTCTGGTAATTTATTATGGCAGCCCTAGAAAAATGAATTCAGTGTCCAACTGAATAAATTAAAGAAAATATACACTTCAGTTGTAATTACAGACCATTAGATAGGCAGAGACAGGGGGCAGCCCCGGTGGCTCAGCGGGTTAGCACCACCTTTGGCCCAGGGTGTGATCCTGGAGACCTGGGATCGAATCCCATGTTGGGCTCCCCGCATGGAGCCTGCTTTTCCCTCTGCCTCTCTCTCTGTGTCTGTCATGAATAAATTAAAAAAAAAAAAAAAAGATAGGCACAGGCATGAACTCCTTTTGGTTACCACCAGACACAGACAACCAGGCACATAGTTGGTGCTCAATAAATATGTGTGCTAATGTTATCTATAATTTCTTTTAATACTGCAACTCATATAAATATGAATTCAT
The DNA here is from genome assembly GCF_011100685.1 of Canis lupus familiaris. Taxonomy (NCBI): domain Eukaryota; kingdom Metazoa; phylum Chordata; class Mammalia; order Carnivora; family Canidae; genus Canis; species Canis lupus. The sequence continues at coordinate 21,758,785 of NC_049239.1, forward strand.
AAAATTCATATAAATATCACAGTTCATAAAATTACATATAAATGTAAAGGACAGAAGGTAAAGATTTCATATCCTGTGGGTTTTTGAAATTGCATTAAATATGTGTTTTCAAATTTTCACTGTTTCTAATGTTAGTGGGGAATCGGCAGAATTAACGAGCTGAAAGAGAACCTCACAACTATCTTTTGTGAAAACACACTGTGTAACACATCTTTTTTAAAAGGGAATTTTTATATGGAAAGATTGTCAATGTACTATATAGCTTACTTTTGCCACAAAGCCATGAATTGAGCAGCACAAGACTTTTACACCGCTTTCATGTCATATGAGATTTCACACACAGGAGAAGAAAGTATAAAATGTCTTATATATGTTATGAAGTTCAGTGAAAAAGCAAAGACAAACCCTCTTCTTCATTCACTTCAGAATTAGACATCAGGCATGAGATTGGTTTCAGCTTTGTGCTGCTTCTGAGGCTTCACGCCCCTTCCTCTTCCACCCCCCGACCTGTATTACTTTTTTTTTCTTTTGCTGCTGAAAAAAAATCAACAAATTTAATGGCTTAAAGCAACAACTATTCATCATTTTGGAGTCTGAGTTCTCTGCCCCAGGGAAGAATAAAAGACTCATGGAGTTGTGCTCACTAAATATACCATTGTATTACTAAAAAGCTTCTGTGTCCCAAAATGCTTGAGCCCAAAATGCTGGTTCCTACAGGCTGATTCTAAGGTTTCTGGCCCAGCACACCCAGTGTATTCTGAACTAGTTGAGTAGTGGAACCAGGATCAGATGGAAATCCAAACTTTCTCTTTATTTCCAGTACGGCTAGATTAGAAAATGAAGTTTGATTACCAGAGCAAGCACAGATGTGGTCATATTACTCCTTGTCCTGTGACTGAATGTCCCCACCCAGCCAGAAAGAGCAAATGAGAGCCCACCGACCTAAACTTATCATAGGGAAGAGAAAGCAGAGAAGAGAGTACACACTATATAAAAGGCAATTTATTGATTCATACAGGAGCATAGCCTTTTGACTTATTAAGCCTCCAAAGCAGTGGGCAGGTTGTCGCAAGTCCAGGTTCTATGGTCCTGCCCATCCAGACCCTGGTGTCTGAGGGAACTGCTGCCCCATTTCAGTCTTTCCCACCTACAACCAAGTTTATTGTAATGTCGCCATCCCTCTGTGCCTCATCCATCCAGCAGGTCCTGTCCCTCTGGAGACCATAGGAAACTTCAGCTAGAACACTGAGATTCTCAGAGTATGGCTGGAGATGAAGCCATGTTGCTATGTGGGGAAAAAGAATAATGGCCACAAACAAAGAGGTACTTTCAAAGGTCCTCCCAGTGAAGGAAGAAGATATTGAAGAATATATTAACTTGACTTTCTTAATATTTGATTGCTTTTATTTCTTGGTAGATTATTAGCACTCTGTCAACAGTCTATTATACATACGTTTACATGATCTATCACTCTGATAGATTATGAGCATCTTGCAATAGGGCGTTAGTCTTACATTTCTCTTTACAGTATTCAGTGTTATTGCTGGCTCTGTAGGAACTCAAAAAACAATATATTGGGGGCCTCTGGGTGGCTCAGTTGGTTAAGCATCTGACTCTTGACTTTGGCTCAGGTCATGATGTCAGGGTCCTGAGATGGAGCCCTGTGTCTAGCTCCGCATTGGGCTCCAAGCTTAGTGGGGAGTCTGCTTGAGATTCTCTCTCTCACTCTCCCTCTGCCCTTCCTCATGCTCTCTTTCTCTATTTAAGAAACCAAATAAATAAATAAATAAATAAACAAACAAATAAATAAACCTTTTAAAAAGATAAGGAAACACAAAGGTTCCAAAGGGAAACTTCATCCATAAATGAATAAGGAATGTAAAGGCAAATGGGAAATTCGCTAGCTCATGCTTTGGAAGGAAGACTTAGGCTTTAATATAGAATCTGGCATCTAGGGAGCTGAAGTTTAATAACCAACAGCAAGTGAAAACATGGTAGTGGATCTGAATTCAGGATAGAGTTGGAAATCAGATTTCTAAATAAAGCTGGGGCTCAGAAGGTTTGACCACTCAAAACAAACAAAAAAAATTCTTAAAAAAATAGTTCTTTGTGTCCCATTGTAATGATAGGGAAATCTTGCCTATGTCAGGGCTTTGGTGGGAAAAAAAAAAAAAAAGCTGTCCATGAGAAGTAAAATGCCAAGCTTTCACACAGCTCTGTACACATGGAACTCCTTGGTGGTAGTGGTGGGGGGTTATGGGGGGGACCTCACAAATAAAAATGATAAAACCACAGTTATAACACATCTGCCTTAAGGAAAACCCAGTAAATGGGTCTGTTAGACCCTCAGACAATCTGTCAGAGTAAGACAACACATAAGAAAAAATTTTTCTCCTCATTAGTTTTGAAAGATACATATGTGTTAGAGCCCAAATAAGGATGGAATTCTGGAGTGGTTATTGAGAATATTGCATTAGTTTCCTAAGGCTGCTATAACAAAGCACCACAGACAGGTGGCTTAAAACAACAGAAATGTATTCTTTCATAGTTCTGGAAGCTAGAAGTCCAAAATCAAGTTATCGGCAGGGCCATCCTCTCTTGAATGGCTCTGGGGAGAATCCTTGCTTGCCTCTTTTGGTTTCTGTGGCTCCCTGGACTCCCTAACATTCCTTGATGTGTGGCAACGTGACTCCAATCTTTACCTCTGTCTTCATGGGGTCTTACTTCTGTGTCTCCTTGTGTCTCCAAAGCTCCCTGTCCTTATTAAGACATTAGCCATTCGGTTTAGGGTGCACCATGATCCAAGATGACCTCAATCTAATTATATCTGCAAAGACCCTATTTCCAAGTAAGGTCACATTCCCAGACACACAGGATCAGGACTTCAACATTTCTTTTTGGGAGACACAGTTCAACTCATGACAGATATATACATGCTTTTGATCATCCAAAGACGTAGACATTCTCATCATTTGCTATCAAAGATTTGGCAACTTTCCTAGAGGAAATTATCAAGAGATGTAAATAATTATCAAGAGATAGATGTGAATAATTATCAAGAGATGTAAAATGTTTCATTTATAATAAAGGAACATTTTAAAATACATATTATTTATATGAAAGCCTTTAAATTATGTATCAAATCATTTTAATACATAGCAAAATGCTAATGAAATCATTTAAAATAATAAATTATGAACCAAAGTTTTTGAGGTGTGGTATTTATATGTTAAAAGGTAATTTTTTAGGTGCCCATAGTTTATTTTCCTTTTTATGTATCTGTATATTTTTTTAAAATTTGCTCCAATGGGCATACACATGTGTTGCTTTTACAAATCAGGAAAAAAAATAATAAAACAATGTTATTTAAAAACCTAGCTATTCTTGTGGTCATTCCAGCTGCAATGACCTCTCAATCTCCAGTTATAATAGATTGTATCTGTTCATCTGCTTTTCTGTCTTTTGTTTTCCTGAATTGTAATCATGTCTTTCCTCGGGCTCTTTCAATCAATGCTGTTATTGTTTTTCATGTCCTACTGAAATAATAATGTACTGTGTGTGATTGCAGACCTGCTGAGGTAAATAGAAAATGATCTTGAAAAACAACTACTGAAAAAAAAACAAAACCAGAATACTACAAAACTCTCTCAGCTACACGTTTAGTGAGTCACATAACACTCTAAAAGCATGCTGAAAAAGTATATGATTTCATAAACGTGGCAGGGAACCATTAGTGAAGAGTAGCAAAGGGACCTTGGCAAGAAGGAAAAGAATCAAGGAAGACCATAATAATCTATAGATGGGAAACTGAGGAACTAAGTAGCTAAAATATATCTGAACTTTTTGGATTATTTCAATATAATGGAGGACTCCCAAACTTTTTGTATTATCCTTGTTTCAATAAAAGGTACAGCCTAACAGACTCTCTCTAGAATTCAGAAATGAGCATGTGCTGATAATATTTTATTGTCCAATGTGTGTTGAGCACTCTGGAGACCTATCCAGGCCATCCACTTTATTGGTTTGCAGTGTAGGAATTTACAATCTTGATGTGATCAACAATTTGACATTGGGAACCTGGGAAGTAAAAAGTTAAATTAACTTTGAAGGTAAGTTACCACAGTATTAAACTAACATAGAGCAATGAATTGAGAGCATAAATGTTAACTTGATGATTGGAGTGAAAGAGAGCACCGAGAAAAACTGGAGCATAGGGAAACCTGAAGGGAAGAGTGAGCTATGACCCAATCACTCGCTACAGTATCTCTCTTGTGAATATGCGTCTTGATGACTTCAGGGAAGGGATTTGGTTGTTAACGAACCTGACATTCAGTAGCAGTAAAATGAAACATCCTGGATTCATTTGCCATTCAGTCTTCCTTTAAAAATCTGATGGATGTTGGGATGACTGGGTGGCTCAGTGGTGCCTCAGTGTTCGGCTCAGGACGTGATCCTGGGGTCCTGGGATTGAGTCCTGCATCAGGCTCCTTGAGGGGAGCCTGCTTCTCCCTCTGCCTGTGTCTCTGCCTCTTTCTCTGATAGTCTCTCATAAATAAATAAATAAATAAAATTTAAAAATAAATAAAAATCTCATGGATGAGAAAAGTCTTCAGATGAGTATACATAATATTTTAGTGAACTGAAGTTGTGTTTGGAAGTTATAGAGATATGTAATTGCACTGAGATGCTACCATTTTTTTTAAGATTTATTTGTTTGTTTGTGATAGACAGAGAGAGAGAGAGGCAGAGACACAGGCAGAGGGAGAAGCAGGCTCCATGCAGGGAGCCTGACGTGGGACTCGATCCTGGGAGTCCAGGATCGCGCCTTCGGCCAAAGGCAGGCGCTAAGCCACTGAGCCACCCAGGGATACCCAGATGCTACTACTTCTAAATCTATCACATACCTATTCTAACATGAGACTTTTTTAACCACAGAAACTATCAGTAAAAAATTTATTTAAAACAATGTCATGCTGTTTTCTTATATGAGACTGTAAACTTTACAAAAATGACTTTGCTGATGGTTGGTCAGTAAAGGGAGATTTCTGAAACAGCAAAATAGCCTAATATCCAAGTAACAATTAAAAACTAAGGACTTAAAAAAAAAACTAAACAGGATACCTTGTAGGAATTAATAGAAAAATATTTAGTTGCATATTTACTAATATGGAGAAGTATCTCTGCTACATGATTTATCAAAATAAAATTTTAAAGAATTTAATTATTAAGATTATTAAGAAATGTATGGTATGGCCCTGTGTTTTTTTTTTTAAGATTTATTTATTTATCTTTAGAGAGAGAGAGAGAGAGTCCGTGCACGCATGCACACAGGTGGGGTGGGAAGCAGAAGTGGGAGAAGGAGAAAAAGAATCTCGAGCAGACTCTCCACTAAGCAGGGAACTCCACAAGGGACTCAATCCCACAACCCTGAGATCATGACCTGAACTGAAGCCAAGAGTTGGATGCTCAACCAACTGAGCCACCCAGGCGCCCCAAGATGGCCCTGTTTTGATATATAGTATGTGATGTGATATATGCCAAAGAGTTGTTACATGTGAAGGATCAAATGTATGTGTATTTATTCACCTTTTGCTTCCTTACAATATCTAAGATTATATGATAGCCATGTAATACTGACTAGTATCAAAATAAAAGGGAGGAAGCAGTATAGTCAATTCTTTCAACTGTCTGAACTGCTAATTTGAATTGTCCTGTATGGTCATCAGTCTTTTAAAAATCTTAAAGAGCTAGCTTTCTAATAAGTCTTGAAACACCAGAATTGAAACAATAGGCCGGATTGTTACAAATTGTTTGGATGTATTGTGAAAACATTTGTCTTTTAATGTTAGGTTGCAAAATGGTCATTATAATTACAGCACAGGACTTAAGACCTTGGACAATTTTCAAGCATTTAAACTTGAAGTTTTAGTTATGCCTAAAATAGAGTTTCATTCCACAAATGTTTATGGAGTACCTATTATGTGCCAGGCACTACTTCAGGCACTGAGAATAGAGCCGGGAGCAAAACAGGAAAACTTGAGAAAAGTAAGCTGCTTCCATTTAGTGATTTATAGGATATGCAGATAGTTTTATATATGAATATGCCGAATAGGTGATAATTCCTTTAGAAAAATTCAGGGAGTTTGGCTCAGGTCACGATCTCAGGTCTTAGGTCAAGCTCCACATTGTGCTTTGCACCTTCATGAAGCTCTCCCTCTAGTAAAAAAGATAGATAGTAAACAATAGTAAATAAATAACTATATGGGGAAGATGATATGTGATATGGAAAAAAATAAAGTAGAAAATCCTAAATTGGCAGTGTCAGGTGAAAGGAGTATCGTAGTTTTTATTTTTCTATTTTTTTTTAAAAAGATTTATTTATTGACTTGAGAGAGAGTACATGGGGAGGGACAGAGCAAGAGGTAGAGAAGTAGACTCCATTAAACCCAGAGCCCAATATGGGGTCCATCTCACCACCTGAGATCATGACCGGAGCTGAAATCAAGAGGTGGATGCCCAACTGACTGAGCCACCCAGGCACCCCTTGAGTGTTGCAGCTTTTCATAGAGGGATCAGAGTCAAGAAAGGTGCTGCTATTCCCCCATTTGCCTATTCAGACCTTTCTCCACATCTCTCTGTCCTGTGTCCTGGGAAAATGATCTCTATGTACCGCCTCATCGATACTCTCTTGTTCCCTAGCTTCTAATTGAGTTAGATGATGGAAATTGCTAGCAGGAGGTCACAAGTGAGAGAGGCCTGATTATTTCTTTCTCCCAACCGCCCCCCGTGGGACATGGTTTGGTAGCGGCTATGGCTCACTGCTGTAGCCACAGTGACTATTGGGCAACTTCTACATTAGGGACAAAACTCTTGTAAAGTATCTTAATATTTCTTTCCCTTCCCTTGTCTTTCAAGCCTGGAGGGTTTAAAGGCTTCCCATCAGTGATTCTTCCTGGGTGTGTGGCCATCCCCTTTTGCTTCTCTTTATTCTGTTTACACCTGTGTAACTAGTTCTTATATTAAGCTGGTGAAATACTCTTTCAACTGTGCTGTTTGTTTCCTGCCTGTACAATTTCTGATATTTAGTTTTTTACAAACTTTGCTTCCCCAAAATAGACCTTCTACGCTGTTTTTGGAACTGTTGCATACATATTTGAAGAATGCAAAAAAGGAATCTCCTTGTTTGAATAAATGGGACACTGCTAATTTGTGGCTTGCATTGGTATTAAGGTTACTCACATTACCACTGGCGGTGGCATGGCATGGAATGCTGCTGGAGGGTAAAGCATTGGCCAATCTAGTGCTAGTGAATCTTTAGTCAGTATGGGGATCATAAAAACTGTTGGGTGAGTTAGCTTTTTCTAAATCACATAAAAGCACGAGAAGTGAGAGACACTTGAATTACAAGCTCAAAACATGGGTGGAAAATTAACTGAATTTCAGGCAATTATAAAAGAACGGGAAAGACACAGCTGAGGCTCCAGCCAAGGACTTGGTTGCTAGAGTTACAGAATTTCAGTTCCAATTAAGCATGCAACACCTTGGGCCTCTCTGAGAGACAGGCACAGCTTTAGCATGGCTAGTACCCTATGATGGAGCACGGAGGCATGTGGGCAGACGCAGACAAGGTGGAAAGCACTGATCACTTGAATCCTTCTCAATAATCCCTGGAAAAGAAAACTGCTTCTTCCTGCCTCTGTGCCCCCAGAGAACAAGGTTCCCCTTCTAGAAAAAGTTTAAATAACTTCACCCATAACAAGGAGTTACAGATGCTCTTGGTTGCCACTCCCACCCATCACCCTACCTCTAGGCCTCTAGTGAGGCTTAGATCGCAGCACAGCAGGGTTGTACAACTGGAAAACCTGCTCAAACAAAGGATCTTGCCTATTTGCATAGCCAGTACGTTAGACAACCTAAGTGGAAATCATTGACACGAATGTGAGACCACAGAGGACAAAATACAAGATTGATTTTAACTGACTTTAGGGAAACCCACCTGGGATGAATCTAAGGTTAGCTCAAGGACTTGTGAGTATAGTTAACAACGGCTCGGTTCATTAACCAAATGAAAACCGAACTCAGTGGTGAAATACGACCAATGAAGTTGAAATGACACTTCTTGGCACGCTCAAGGAAGGGGCGTTAAGGCCTCGGCAATATTGGGGGGATCAATTTTTTGCAAGCTTCTCAGCCACCTCCTACTATCTTTCTGGCCAGAAGACACTGTATTCTCCAAAGATTTAGTGAAAGCTCTGGGATGACTGTCTTCTGTAGGCCTGAGGCAATGATGGGGGCGGGGGGTTGATTGAAAAAAAGATCCTTGAATTTAATTTTAATGATGAATTCCTGGTCTTCCATGCCAGAAGCAGGCCTAAACCATAAGATACAATGTGGCCACAGGCTATCCCATGAATCTTTCTCTACGTCTTCCCCAAATGGAGGAAGGTGGTGTACAACCCTATACCAGAGATGAAAATACACAGACTTTTGGGAAGGTTATTAGAGCTACACAGAGGCTCTTCACTGAGGCAAGTCCCTAGAAATCAAACCACCACTCACCCACAGATGAGACTGGAGGTTAATTGAAGTACAATGATAGAAGGAGTCTTGATTTGAGTCTGTCTCATGGTGAACCCAGCAACCCATCCTGTGATTATTTACTCAAGGCATGCACAGTAAGAATACGTATAATTAATAACTGGCAAAACTCTAGTAAATAGCTGACTAATAATTAACTGTGAAGTAGGAGCTACTATGAGAGAAACATTTTATCTTTAGTAGAAGCCCCTATAAATGCTACTTTCCATCCAAAATAGAACTTTCCAGGCAAAACTGCATCTATAGGAGAATTACAGAGGTTAGCACTATCATTAGCATCTTGACAAATGCAGGTTTGCAATTTCTCTTCCATCACTGTTTAACTGGTGTCTTTCGCCACTACCAAACCAAATGAGTCTTAAATAATGACTGAATCTTCTTAAGGATGATCAGTAGCTGGAGCTAATCCCAGAGGCGCTTGATACAATTGCTGCAAATAGTCCTTGGTGTTTGATACACAGCTATTGAACAAGAAATCACCTTCTTTTCGATTCCCATCAACAAAGATAAATAGAAGTAATTGACTTGCTCCTGGAAAGGTGGAAGGATTTTGTTTCCAGGTTGTGGCACAGAGAAATAAGAAAAGAAAATTATATAAGAGCATATTACATACATTGTAACAGTCTCAAAAAATGTTCTTCTGATGGACCAGCCAAATGATCATAGTTCCTTTGGACGACAACAGGAGGAAGAGTTGACACAGTCCTGAGAAGAGGCAGTGAACATACACCCCTGACTTGTCCTGCTGCCATCCAACTACCCCTACTTATCTTTGTCAATGGGAATGAACTTTAAAATGGTCAATTGTATAGCATGTAAAATATGACCTTGGTAGAGCCGTAATTTAAAAGAGCATGGATTCTGGGAGCGTAAAAGGGATGGGCAATTGTGATTCTTTTTTATTTTACCTACCAGATCGGCTCCCTGCCTTTCTCTGCCACCACTCTGTGCTCTCAAAGGCTTAGCTCCACAGGGTGTATCTCCCAGACTCCCTGATTCTTTGGCTTGTATTCAGGTGATGTGTGGCCTCAGCAGTCAATCACAGGACGGGAAGAGAGAGAAATATCAGTATTTATTCCCTCTACTCACTCCTCCTTGAACTATAGCTTATTAGTATCTGTTTCTTTACGTAGAGTCATGAGCTCCTGTAAACAGGTGACTTTCCTCTCAATATCACAGCCCTCATTCTTTCAGGTAATTGCATCTCTCCTCATGCTTTCGCTCTAGGGGTGGTCATGGCTTCCATGTTGCTAATCTGTGGGCACTGTTTCTAGAGCCCTCCCAGTCTTTATAAATAGTCCCTAATTATCCCTTACACTACACTCTTGAGCCTCTGACTCTTCTGCCGGAACTTCAGTGGGAGTGGAAGATCTGACCCAAATGTGAGAAGGTAAGGTTTGCAAAAATGTTTTATGAAGGAACAAACAATAGGGACATACAGGGAAAGAGTGTTCTCTCTTGACTGAGGAGCAGACGCTAAGGCCAACAACCTTTCTTAAGAGACAGAAAAGAAGCAGATTTTGTTGAAGTAGAAAAAGCAAGGGGAGAAATTGTGCCGGGTGAGGTTGGAAAGGATAGATGTTGGAAAGAGTATGAGATCCCGTCGGAACTGAAAGTTGTGGAGACTGGGTTTTTCGCCGTAAAATGGGAAACCATCAGGAGGGTGAAATGCAAATGTTAGATTGTTTAACAGGATCGCTCTAACTGCTGTGCTGTGAATTGAACATAGGGGCAAGGGTGGCAGAGATACTCGGAAATATCCTTGCAGTGGTTCAGGTTAGAAACCTGGAGGGCTTAGATCAAAGTGATGGCCGTGGAGGTTGATGACAAGGACTCAGTCTGAACTCAGTTTGAAAGTTAAACCAACAGTATTTGTGGATTAGAGGAATGTGAAAGCAGTAAGAGGCAAGAATAACTCCAACTCTTCTGAGCAATGGAAAGACTAGATCCACTATGAACTGAGAGGACCCTTGAATAGTTTCAAAGGAAAACAGAATACACTTTTGATTATCAATACACATCTTAACTCTTGAAGAAACTCAATATTTTGTCTATTGGCCTTATTTCTCAAGATACAAGAATAGATAACCTATTTTATTGTTATGTTGTGTTTATGCAGATGTTCTAAATAACAAACCAGTTGAAATTCTCACAACTTAATTTACTCATTTTAAAAGTACATAGTTTTTTTATACTCTATTTTCATAACAGTGTGAGACTGCATAAGCCAAAGTATCGTTCATTAATGGCTTCTGTCTTTAGAATCATCTTTTTTTTTTCATATAAATAATACACTTGTATCACTAAGGAAAATGATAGAAGTGTTTCCTGGGAATGGCTAAGATTGCAAAGATCATAAAACATACCGTCAAGGGTACTTTTAAAAAAAAGAAGAATTTATTACATGTGGTTAACTCACTGACGTCAAAGCAATGATGTCTCTCAAGAACAGATGTAGGTTTTCAAAAATTTCATAAATTAAACACATTGTTTTCTTAGAAGTGTTTCAGTTTCCAATAATTAGAATCTGATGTCTATTTAAAAAATTTGAAGTAATTGCTGTAAATGGTCCTACAATTGGCATGAGATAAAAATGAGCTATATCAATAAATTGTTAAGACATTAGGCTCCGTATTTTCTTTAAATAAGTTTATTGAAACTTAAAGCAATTTGTTAAATATTCAGACATAATTTAAGTAAGGTGCGATTAAACACTTATTGTCCACACATGGGCTCATCAAGGCAAAAAATCAGGAAGAGAATGTTGCCTTTAATTCCCTTTAATGCAAGCTTTTTTGCACCCATTCTCCTTTGGATAGTAGTCCTTTAGGAAACTAGGTAATGATGGACAACTGAAAGTAATATTGGAAATCTGTAAAATTTCAACAGTAAGTCTAACAAGGGAAAAGGACATAGCAATTATCTGAAGGTCTGAGATGATAATACTAAGAGTAAAAATCACCATTCCAACAATCACAGTAATGTACTATTTTACTGGGCCTTGAGAATTTTAGTGCCTTTTCATTGAAAATATATTACATAATCCATTTTAAAATGACCACATGAAGTTCCATCTAGTTAACTTGTACATATGGTATACCATGATTCAGATTATGAAAATTTATCTATTGAAACTATTAGTCTTTTTACTATACATTCACATCTCTCTAGATACAAAGCAAATAGACCAGTTTGGGATGGGTCTTCTAAATAATTCTCACCTGAACTGAATATCTAATGATAATTATCTATTGCTCATTAATCAATACTTACTTAAAAATGAAATGTTAAATCTTCCCAACATGCAGTTATCAATACTCAAGTAGTATCTGTGTATACTCTCATGAATGTTAATAGAATACAACATGCAATGAGATCTTGCTAACCCAGAAAAATATAGAAGGCAGATGTGCATGCATAAACAATTTAAATTACCATTTTAATGTAATTGTATTAACTTGGATGAGTAGCATTCAAAAACTTTAATAAATTGATTAGGTTTATTATTAAACATTTAAGAGGGGTTTTTTGCATATAAATAGCACTCCTGTTTTTTTTTTTAATCTCTCTGCCTCATTTTGTTGGCACTATGAATGTGCACTAAGAAATATTTTTTAAAGCCTATCAAAAGTCAATTTAAGTCCAACTACTAAACAAATTTTCATAGTCTAAAATGTTGGAATCTAAATTAATGCTGGAAACTGAGTTTTGTCCTTAATTCTTCTTCATTCCTCACCATCCAGTCCTGTTCAGCAACTGCTTTTAAATATTTCTTCAGTATATGCATTGCTTTCTGTATTATCATTCGTGTTACATGATTCCCTAAGAAGCCTATATCTTTTTTTTTACATTCAATCTCCTATTGCTCTGAGTGATTGCCAATACTGCAATGACAAAGATAGCAAAAACATCTATAATCCAAATCTGATTGATTCATGTGTTTAAAGGCCCACAGGGATTTAATTGTTCCAAACATCATACCGAACCTAAAATCCTTACTAAGCTAATATTTTTTTAATAGAAGCATTTTTCAGTAATTATAAAACAAGTAAAGGATAAAACGAACAACCACACTAAAGTTCACTTCAAATGTTTCTTTATATGTTAGATAATGTTACTTATTTGTATTGCAATAGGAGTTGAAGCGTTGAGTTGTAAATCTGTTCCTTGAGGTGCCATGAGTTGCCATGAGTGCAGATATCCTTCTAGTTCTCACCATTTCTTCTATGTGTTCCCTCTCCTCCCAAGTGGACTGAATGTTTCATTGTTGGTAGGCGCAGAGGGCTTTTGAGTGCTCAGTACCTTTGCCATCTTTTGCTTTTGAAATTTTTTTTCCCCTAGTAACCTGTCTGATGGTATTGCCCAAATGACAAAATTGATTGGGCTTTAGCTATAATTGCTCTTCATGACTCTCCCACTGACCTACACTTAGCTTTCCTTCTTATCTTCTCCAACATCCCAAACTCTACAGCTCTCTGCCTTTTGCCTCAGCTGTGCTGACTTCCTTAAGCATGTCCTGAATTTTCCACACACACTCTTCCAGTCTTTGCACATGTTCTTTAACTCAAAAGTTCTATCTTTCCATGAGCTCTGGCAAATTCCCCCACCTTTTTAAAGATAGGTTTAGGTGTTCATGCTGCCCTACAATACCATCCCAATGTATTAATCACTTTGTTGATTTCCTCATCTAATTCGAAGTTTAAGTGTCTATCATTTTATTCCCAGCATTGGTGGTCCTCTCATTTAAAACATAAAATTGATTTGATGCAACGACCTTGAAATTTTTTGCAGGTCATTTATTTGAAATCACCACTTAAAGGTGGCCAAAACAGTGGAAAATAAGCAAAAATTAATGTATTACTAATCATAATTGTTGGAGGCCCTCCACTTCTCTGCAGGCCTGCTCTCCCAACACAATAGACACCTAGTGGCCATCAAGCGGATTTGAAACAAAAATCAGTGTTTTCATTTTGGACATTTGATAAAGCCTCACATGATCTGGTTTCAACTCTTACCACTCTGTCCTCCTCTGTGGATATCTTGCAGTTTTTCCCTCATGCTAGATCATTCCTTTAGGCTCCTTAGACCTGTAGCTGTCTCTGCCCTGAGTTACTTGCATGACTCCATCCCTGATCTAAATCTTGCTCAAACAACAACACTCAGAATAGCTGCCCTGGGCGCTCCATCTAAAATATCCATTCCTTGGATGCCACTGCTTGCCTTGTTCTAATTTCTGTGTTTCCTAAACAGCTTTATTCAATACCTGATAGGGATTTGTGTACTTACCCATTTATTGACTCCCCTCATAAGCATATAAACTCAATCATAACAAGAGCTTTGTTTTATAAACAGCTGTATTGCTGGCATGTTCAATGAGTATTTCTGGAAAGAACGATGTATTAAACATTTTAACTGTTAAATTTTAAGGAGTTTATTCAAGGTTTTAAACCAACAGAAAAGTTGCCTTTGTCATATGCTCAAAAAGGGTGTATAGTCATCAATCTTCTGATTAATTTCAAATAACAGATGGATTAAGTGGCAGATTTGGTGATTGTGTATAAGTAACCCTATCAGAACTATGTTTTAATATATTGTGAATACAGTGAAGATTTATATAAAAATTCAATAATTAAGGACATTGTAGAGAGAAGATGTTTCCTAAGTACTTGGACTTTTTTTAATGTTTATATTTTAACAAAGTTGTCTCTGGTGTATTAATTCCATAAATATTTGAGGGTTGACCATTGCAAAACACTGGGGGACATAGGAGGGCCTCCAGCTGGGTCAATAATGATGTTTTCTTCCCCTAGCTATAATGGTTCAAGTGATGGCAAGTGAACCAATCTGGCCCTTCTGAAAAGCAGAATCTTTGAAAGGATTGTTTAGCAGAAGTAACCTCTTCTTATCTTCAGAAGTGAGTTTTTGAGTCTAGAGCTGCAGGTGGCTATTTCTCCTGCTTTGAGGAGAAGCCCATCTACAGTTACATAAAGATAAATCACAGAACTAGAAACCAGTGATGGGCAAAATTTTGCAGGCACTTGTGGGGTGGTTTGAACTGGTCTGACTGTATAGTTGTCTTCTGATATTTGGGTATGCAGCTTTCCTTCAGTTCTTAATGCTTCCACATGTCTACTACATAGCTTGTTGTTGATGAAACTATTATAAATGGATTTCTGTCTTTGTAACCAAGAGTTCTGATTAACATAAAGATTATTCAGAACAGAATATTTATAAAGAAAATACTATACTAAAAAGAAAAAGTAGTATACTTGTACTCTGTGAAATTTGATGCTTTTAAAGAACATGGAGGGATGCCTGGTTGGCTCAGTTGGTTGCGCATCTGACTCTTGATTTCGGCTCAGGTCGTGATTTCAGGGTCCAGAGATCAAGTCCTACGTCAGGCTCCGTGCTCAGCGCAGAGTCTGCTCGAGATTCTCTCTCTCCCTCTCCCTCTGCTGCTCCCTCCACTCATACTCCCTCTTTCAAGTAAATCATTTTTTTTTAAAGGGAGAAATCAGCGCTTAGAATTGGCCTCATGAAACTCTATGAACAAGTTAAAAATAGCATACATCATGAGATACCATGGAAAGAGAACTTAACACATCATATACTGTGTTTAAAATATTCATTATTTTTAGACTTTTTAGTAAAAAATGTAGAACTACTTAAAAAGGAAGTAGACGATGAACAATCTGTTTACTAATCTAAGGAAGTTAAGCTAGACTGAGAATATAAAGCCTGTACTAAACCACATATGTGTGTTTGTTAGCTACAGTGTAGTAGTGTAGTTCTTAAAAAGAGTACGATGACAATTACATTTTGAACATTTTCCATTGCTACAAACTTCCCCCCATAATAAGGCAACTCTGTAGACCCAAGGTATGGTTCTGAGATCAAGTCAGGATCTTTACTCAAGTTGTTTTATATATTACTCTACTGCAGGAATTTAACCATGTAGAAGAGGTGTATATGGCCAAAAGAAAAAGAACATTTCTTCCTATAAACAGTTGAGAAAGGAAACCCAGAGCTAGAGTTACATACAGATCATTTTGTGTAGAGACAAATTTTGGACCCGTATCCTTTCAACTGTATTATAAGGCAGAGAGTGAAGCTATTAGCCTTGGGACTCACCTGCTCTGTGGTTACCAACTGGCACACAATCAAGTATTGGTTGGCACTTTGGGTCTGGAGTCTCACAGAAATTTGATGTGACTTTGCAGCTGTTGCAATGAATTAACTTCGTATAGAAAATAGGATACTTCTATCCAGCCCTGATGCCACGTGAGTATTACTAGAATTAGCTTATGATCCCACAATGCAGGATCCTTTTCATCAGGTAAAGATAATGTATCAAAGTGGAAAAGAGCAGGACTTTTGAGTCGTTCCAGTCTGCATTAGAAATCCTGACTTTACTGCAAAGCTTTGGGAGTTAGACAAAATGATTGTTTCATGCATGTTTTCCTATTATGAGAAATGGGTTGCTAATATGGAACATACAGTGAACGAAAACTGCGTTAAGGGCTTCTCACCTAGTAGTCCCTTCATTACTTACAGCCCTTGTTGGTACTGCTCCATCCACTATCCAGCTCAGTCACACTGGAAGGGTATTGAATAAAAGCCTTTTAATGAGTAGTGACAAAATCTTTTAATATTTTTCTATGGGCAAATAGTTTAACCTTCACCAAATACACTAATGTATCATTGTTTTATAATTATAATTAATTAGCATTAAATTTAGTTATTAAAATAATATAATTCGCTTAAGGGTGGCTGAATAGAATCATCTGTTAAGCATCTGGCCCTTGGTTTTGGCTCAGGTTGCAATCTCTGGATTGTGAGATCAAGCCTGGGGTCAGCCTCTGACCTCAGCAGGGAGCCTGCTAGATATCCTCTCCCCTCTCCCACTGTCCCTCCCACTGGTGTGCTTTCTTGTGCGCTCTCTCTCTCTCCCTTTAAAATTTAAAAATAATTAAATTTTAGTTTACTTAGACTATTATTGCCGTGTTAAATCTGGTAGAAATAGGATAGTCATTATGGTTACAGTAAACAGGAGCATGCATCCTAAACTCTCAGAGATGAGGTCTATGGAAGAATTATCTAGAATTGCACATCTAAAAATAACCACGCTTTCTGGAATGGATCTGAAATGAACTGCCCAAAGTTTGCTGTAAGAATTTACTAAAAGTTCATTTCAATGTATAATTTCCTCAAAGGCTATGTTGGCCTTAAAGAATTTACAGGCCTTAAGTAGTCTTTTGAGACTAGAGCTTTTAAGAATAAGATGATTTAATTGGTTAAAATACAAGGGAATGAAATAGATGGTTTCTGGGAGAAGGAGGATATTGAAACCCAGATCTCTCTTGCTTGTTTGCTATAATGTAATCCTAATTACTTGCGTTACAGGATTTTTCAACAACTTTCGCACTTGTACAAACAAGACCACCAAGTACGATTTCCTTGGAAGCCCAGATGAGAGTATAGGGTCAGTCACACGAGTGACCACTGAAACTAGATGACAGGCCAATAATGGGGGAAAACAAGAGGGAGCAAAGAGGTTTTATGCCTCCATTAGAAACCAACTCCTGATCCTTTAAATATTCAAATATTTCAGTAAATACTGTCACATTTTTTATGTCTTAATAAGAAAAATAGTGATCCATAAAACCTCTTAAGAGTGTAGGATTCATAAGATTTATATAGCATTCAATAATTCAATGAATATTTATTTATAGACTTCAACAAATACTGCTTCCCTTCTGTACTAGGTCCTGGCATCCCTGAACAGATTTTCCAGAAATGAACTTGGCCTTTTGCTTCCTCTTACAAATTGAGAACTATTTGTACCAGAGGTTTTTATTTGGATACTAGATAACAGAAAAAATATGGAGACTAATCACTATTCAGAATCCCAAATTTTACGGCTATGCAACATTAATATCTTAATTCTAGAGCATATTTTACTTTTTATTTTAAGTTTTTTTTTATGACCCATGAGAGACACAGAGAGAGAGGCAGAGACATAGGCAGAGGGAGAAGCAGGCTCCCCTGTGGGGAGCCCAATATGGGACTCAATCCCAGGACCCTAGGATCACGATTTGAGCCAAAGGCAGATGCTCAACCACTGAACCACCCTGGTGCCCCAGGGCATATTTTTTTTTAAAATGCATTGCACTATGGGATAATTTAGGAAAATAAAAGTATAAAAGTGAAGTCTCCTAAAAACAACAACAAAACAATTTTAAAAATCTAAATTTGTTCAAGATTTAGATATAAAAGAAATTAGGAAAACAAGCTAGAAGGAAATAACAATTAAAGCAAGACTACATCATAGCAGTGACCACACAACTGTCTGTATCAGAAATTATAACTTTGGTTCCTGCAATTTTGGTTCTAGGAATGTTACCAACAGTATGTGTGTGTACGCTTATGTACAGAGATGTTTGTTGTGAGTATATTGGTTTTAGCAAGAAATTAAAATAACAAAACTTCATGCTCAACTGCATGTCTAACAACAGAATGACTCGATTTTTATAGACCTAAAAGGGCTAATACATTTTTAAAGAACTTTGAGGAGATGGGATAATGCTAATGATGCACTAAGTGAAAACAGAACAGTGGAGTTCCAGCGATGAAAATAACAAAAGGAAATGTTAGTGGTGAGAGAATCAGGATGATTATTCTCTTCTCTATATTCTGTGTTTTCAGTTTTTATAAAGTCAGTCATTTCATGCTTAAGTCAAAATACATGTTATCAAACAAAAACAATGGCATATGTACAAATATGACTTTGTCTAGCTTTATACGTAAGGGAGACCCTAGGCATCTCTGTCTTTCAGGTCATGCTAGCTTTTCTAATCTATCAGCGAAGAGCTTATTCATAGTAAAACAAATGAAAAACAACTGAGCACTTTCTATAAATGTCCATTAAAGAACAATATTAATCAGATCAATGGTATTTAGCCATGACAGATTTCATAGAAGTATCTGGAACATACAACACATTTTTCTGTTCTCACATGTTTTGTTTTGTTTTTTCCTGAGGAGAGCTGGATACCTAACACGTTCATTGTGGTGTATGTGGGATAGTTTTCAAATATTTAAAAGGACCTATCAGAATCTCAGGCAGGACAGTACCCCCCTTTGATGGAAAGAGCACAGAGGAATTTGGATGCCATCTTCCTCAAGAATGTCTAGCTGCCACCATGGCTAAAATGGTATTTGTTGTTCTAGTTTGAGGAAAGTTAGCATAATAGTTGACAACATAAAACTAAGAATATAGTACAAAATTTAAAATCTCTTCTGTTACAAATGGCTCCCCATGCTTGGAAAGTCCATTTTGTCCAATTGTATTCACATTAACCAGACCTTCCAGTCACAGTATTATAACTGATGGCTGTTTATACATTTACAAACACTTCGTACTACTAGTATATTTGAGCCATATTTAAGGGAACCTCAAGACTAATGCCATCTTTTGATAGTTTAATACACTCCATAATATGATACATCAGAAGTGACAAGTTAAAAAAAGTGATGTTATAGCAGTTAATGGCCTACTTTAAAAATAAGACAATAGGTTATTTCCAGGTGTGTTGTGTGTGTGTGTGTGTGGTTTCTACTCGTAGAACATATAGGAGTTTCTGACATTACTATCTGACTTCATCTTCTATGAGCCAATGAAAAAAATAATCTCTCTAAATGTGGGCTTTAGGGGCAGCCGGGTGGCTTAGTCCATTAAGCATCTGCCTTCAGCTCAGGTCAGGATCCCAGGGTCCTGGGATCAAGCCCTGTGTGGGGCTCTCTGCTTAGCAGGGAACCAACTTCTCCCTCTCCTCCTCACTTATGCTCTCTGTTGCTACCTCTTTGTCTCTCTCTCTCTCTCTCTCTCTTAAAATCTTTGAAAATAAATAAATGAGGGTTTTACTATGAAAATAATGCATTATTTGAGGGGCTGCAATCATCTAGAAAAGGGAGAAGATAAATGAGAATCAGGGATGGCAATAAAATGAGGTAAAATTGATTCATCAGATTAAAAAGACAATACAACTGACTTTCAGAAATGCATGCAGCAGAGTAGATGAAAAAAAGCACAAGCTTGGCTCCAGGTCATCAGCTCTCTTTCTTAATAGTGGATGTAGGGGAAAAGCCTAGCTACTCCTCAGTGATGAGTTACCTTCTCAGGTGCCATAAATATTTTTCCTAATCATCAAAAACAGTTGAAAGAAATTATCAGTGCCCGGCATATACTAAGTACTTAATAAGTATTTATTATTTTTACTACTTTTAAATATTTATGTAGGTTAGAATAGAAAGACTCACATGACACCTAATGATATCAATTTCACCTGCCAAGTCAAACATGAACAAATGTGTTTTAAACAAGTGTGTTTAAACTAGGCAGTTACAATTTTAAACGTTCTCTCCAGCTCTAAAAAGTGTCTTTCTCATAGAATTTCTTGGCCTTGGACAGTTGTAGTAACATTATTATGGCCTGTCCTCATTTCACTTTGTCCGCAGGTGGAGAGGAAATGATGACTCCTCTCCCTCAACCACAGGTATTTCTTTGGCCTTTGGTCATTTTATGACTCCATCTTCACAACTCTCCCAACAGCTGGTTTTGAGTATCTAGTCCTTACACCACAGTGTAGCAACAGATCAAATACAAGTTGACCATTGAAACAATTTTCATTATTGAAAACCCAAAATAGATTAGAAGTCATCGATGTTTGGAAGTTACCAAGATAGCCATAAAGATGATACTCAGACTAACCACAGCATTTTAAAAGACTCCACTTGTGCAGATTTTCTCATGTAGGGCTCATAGAAGCAGAGAACTCCATGTTTTATTTATAAACCTAGAGGTAAAACTTGAACTTACAGATCTATAAACCTATAGATTGGAACCTATTCAAAATGACATAACTGTAGTTCTATACAGAAAGAAGTTTCCATTTCAAGGCCACCATTCTGCTCCACATGGTCCAAGCTGGTGACAGGGAAGCTCTTGCTGTAATACGTGTTGGCCCAGTCCCATGGCTTATCTTATATTCTTCCAAGTTTTGCTCACTCAGACTTCCAATTTGCTGGAAGTACTGTTTGTTCCAGGACAAAATACCTGGTCTCCCTGGTCTGTGATAGAGTTGGTATGGCCATGCTTCCTCCAACCTATTCCTGCAGGAATCTTGACCCAGGTGGCTTTTAGGATAAGTCTCTAAATTTCTCATAACAGCTTATGTTCATGTATAGTGATGTTCCTCAGCTTTTCCTTCCACGTGACTTTTGTTCAACATTTGGTGTGTATCCTTGACTGGTACATACATTTCTTGGTCATAACAAACTTTTCACAGCTTCCTTTGAGTATCTTTTTCACTACCATAGTCTTGGGCCGTAAATGCCAGCCTGAAGAAGTCAGCCTAGGAAACAAAGCATCATTGCTTCTGAATAGTAAATCTAGGGCTGTAGGGGAAGCTCTGGTTGAATCAGTATTTTTTCAATAAATAACTTATTCCCATTTGTTGAGAAAACTGAGGTATGGAAATGTTAAGAAGTGCATCTACATGTGTTCAAAAAGCAAGCGTAGCGCTCTGATCCATTGTCGGATCGCATGGACTATAAAGGCTCTTCTCTTGACCGTCAGGAACTACCATCAGCAACCACGGGACCTTCTTGCTTCCTTGAACCTGATCCCAAGTCTGGAGCAGATGCTAATTGATCACACCACCCTTTCCAGCCAACTCTGAACTTAACCCTAGTCTTAAGAGAAATGTGCACACAAGCACTAGTGATTGGCAAGAGTTGACCGTCAAACAGCAAGCTGTTTTCTGTCCCAAAGTTAGAATGCGCTCTCTCTCTCTCTCTCTCTCTCTCTGAAATTTGGCTCTTTGTTGATGTATCTGCAGAATGGGAGTATTGGATGAGAAAATTTCTAGTCTTTGGTCATCTTTAAACAAAATTAGTGTGGCAATCTATATATTCCCAGGAAATACGTAATTAAGGAATTCCTAGGTATTCTCCATAAAAGAAAATATATTTGAATTCAAATATGTTTACAGTATAAAAGTAGTATTACCTATGAACTCACATTCATTTTGCTTCCCTTCAAACATTGTTTCCTCAGGGTGGAAATTTCTCATGCTTGATCACAGCCCAGAGATAATTTGGTCCTGGAAAATGCACACACCATATCTTTATTCATCTAGACGGCTTATCCTGTATGTGAAGAAAAAGAAAAAAAAATGAAGAAGAGCCACACACAGTTGAAATATTCCATGTGTCTGGTCTTTGCTGAGGCATATTCTCCTGAGAATAACCATTTGAAATATGTTTTACAAATTGAATTTTTAATGGAATATATGTAGTATGAGGTCAGGAGAAATTCTTTAGTTACTTCTTTGAAGTTTAGTGTTGTAAAAATAATGCCAACACAGATTGAGGAATCTTTTGAAATTACATAACTGTGGTTTAGTCTTGCTTTTTAACCTAGAGGTATAATCTTTTTTCCCTTTTGAAAGACACCAGCAAAGCACTGCTCCGAGAAATCTCTTTCCCACCTCCCCCTGCCTTTTGGCCATAATTATGCTCCCATCTCCCCCGAGCGGATGAAGTCCCAGCCACCATGTGCAGTCTTTGTGCTTTCAGCCTGCAGCCCAGGAAATTACTACCTGTGTGGGCAGATCCTTAGTGCCTAACTGCTAGATCACACAAAACGCAGGACTCAGCAAGAGGGAAGGAATGGGAGAGAAAAGGGAAAGGGGAGTGGGAGAGAAAGAAAGAAACGTCCGCCTCTTCCACCGGAATACTCATTTTTGAGAGTTTCATAGCAAGGTTTACAAGGCAGAGTAGAAAGATGGGGATGTGTGTTCCCTTATAAATGGAAACAAAGCAAAATACATAAAATAGCCTTAGTGACATTTAAGAACATGTTTACTACAAAGAGAAGATACTCACCAAGTGAAAACTCTGTGCCAGAGCTTACCATGTTACTCACAACCGCCCCCCCACCCCGCCCCGCCCCAAGGCTATTTACTACAGATAATTATCTTCACATTATAGGTGAAGAAATTGAAGCAAGGAGTTATTTTTAAAAATTGTCCAAAGTTCTGGGTGGGGCTTAAGTAGTGATTCTGGCATTTGACTCCTGGGCCGCTGACCCCCAAACCCAGCCCCTGAATCGTGCTATCGCATTGCTAGGACAGACTTCTGCATGACCTATGCATCTTTCTCAGAGCTTTTATAGCACCGCAGAAAATGTGTGATAATTCCTCAGTAATTCTTAATAGGAAAGAACTATGGAAAAACCTGTTTTGAAGGCTCATCAGTTCTGCACAGCTTTTAGCCTGTAAGCAGTGCTATTTTAGGAAGTGCCTGTATCCTTCTCTGCTCTGCAACACCCCAAGACAACCCCTAATACAGCCTATTAGGGTGTCACATGACTAAGTCATCAGGTAATTCACTCTACAGCATGTGGCAGGACAGGGGTAGAGAATCTGGAGATGGTCTGTCCTAGTGGCCCTGCCTGCGTCCCACTGTCCAGAGCATTGGATGGATGACTATGTTCTAGGGAAATGAGACCTAAAGATGCCAATTAATCATCACGTCATTATCAGTGTTAACCCCAGAAAACATCGCCTCCAATTTAGTATTCTTTTGGACATAACAAAAATTCGGAGGCCTGTGAAAGCAGTCTTGTGTGGTAATCCACGTGGGCATTAATACACGATCTACTTACAGAGGCAGGATGTGTAAATGTTTTCCCATTTTGCAGCACCTAATATTTTAACTTCAGTTTAAATATCTGACCCCTCACCAGTAAACAGTAGCCTCAGAGGTATCTAAAAATGAATTTGCCTGTCTCCAGCATCTTTGGCGTTCCTCCTCCTTCCTTCCCGACACTGGAAGTGTTCAAGCAGAGGATGGTGGCCCATCTTCCAGGGCAGTAACAGAAATAGTACCTATGCTACTAGAAAGTTTGAATGGGAAGGTTCAAGAGCCCATCCTGGTATAAGCAGTTATGACTGTGGGAGATTGTGTAGTATTGTTGTACTAGGAATAAGGAAGAATATAAATCTTAATTATGAGTTTTAAACTATTTAGAATACAATTTAAACCTAAACCAATTTCTATACGAGTGGTGGTAAATTGAATTAGGGTTTTGTTTTTTTTTTTTTTAATCTTTTGGCTACATTCCCTGCAGCTAATCTATATGGTTATGCCATGTGGTTGGGACAGGAAACACCTGTCTCCCTGCTTGCTAGCACTCACTTAACATGATCCCTGGCAAAACAGTTTTTTCAGGCCAGTCCAATTCACGAGAGGTCATTTCAATATGGACTATTTCAACTTGTATTACAAACCATCAGTGTTTAACAATTTTCAAGCACTTTCTGGATATGAATCATTATATAGTCACTCGAGGTTTTTAAACTATTGTCTTGAGGTCCTCTGAAAGAGATCATTTGCAAATTTCAAATTCATTGGGATTTCAATACATAAAATACCTTATTTTTACATTTTTATTGTCAGAGAGAGAATATATCTCACCTTGCAAAATGGAATGTGTATTTCTAGTTCTTTGTTTTTAAAAAGCATAATAAATAAATCCATTGTTAGAGTCTCGAATGTCAGTGCAATATATTTGCCTTACGGCTTTTAGTTTCTTTCTTTTTACAGTGCTCGAAAACAGAATCCTCATATTTAATATCCCACTCAGGTTCTGGCTTTGAATTTTGCAAAGCAAAGTTTGACAGTTACCACCAATACAGATGCTTCAGATATGCTAAAAATGTCAGCTTTGGGAATGAATATCTAGGCCTTTTTTTTTTTTTTTTTTAAACATTGCCATGGTTTCATAATTGGCAATCTGCCTAGAGTAACCAAAAAAAACCAATGAGTTTGGGCAATTGCTTTACCATTCCCTCTGGAGTGAGCATGCTCCTTTCTAAAAGGAGATTGGGATAAAAAGACAAGGCTCGCCCCGCCCCCAACATAGAAGAGTTAAGAGGCAAATATGGACTTAAAAACACCAATCAACAATTACTGTGTTAGTCTGTCATCCTGTACGACTCCTGGGTTGCTTGACAGGGCTGTTTTCACCCCTGATTTCACCCCTTTTCCAACTATCACCAGACAAACTATTTGATATCCCAACTAAACCCCAGTGGCTCCAGCTCTGAGTTATCAGGACACTATGTACTTACCCCTTAAATCACAGTTGGCTAGATCTCCTGTTTTACAACCAGCTTAGTTTTAAAAAGTCAATTTGACAGACCTCAATATAACACCATGTATCTTCGATGAAAGAAATCAATTTTATGCATAAACTATAATTTGGCCTACCTGTAAACGCTCGCTACTCCATCAACCTGCCTTGTATACCAGTAAAGAATGAGCTGATGAAGCCTAGATTGAGCAGTCGGGCAACCAGGTAAACCGTAAGACCAATGTTTAAGCAGATGAAATTAGAAATGTTGGCAGATGCGCTCACTTTGCAGTATAGCCCAGCCCCATGCCACGACCCCTACCTCCAGGACCTAGAGAAGTTTGTGGACAGTGAACTATTTCAATAATGAGGTTGATCCATAAGGTGGGGGAGGGAAATGAAGTGGGAAGGAATCATCTACCCTGTGTCTCCCTTCCCCCCTCCAAAAAAAATATTACCTGGCATGAGTTCTCTGGGGATCAAGGTGTCTATACATGGTAGAAATGGGCAACCAGTGGTGCCTGGGTGGTTCAGGCAATTGTGTCTGCCTCTTGATTTCGGCTCAGGTCATGATCTCAAGGTTGTGAGATAGAGGCCTGTGCACCCTCCACCCCCAATCAGGCTCCAAGCTCAGCACAGAGTGAGAATCCTGCTTTGGATTCTCTCCCTCTCCTTCTGCCCCTCCTCCCACTTCTGCAGATCCTTGTCCCCTCTCTCTAAAAAAAATATGTAAAATCTATAAAAAAAAAAAAAGTCCACCATATGTCAACATTTCTCAGGAATCTGTCTCCCTCAATGAACAGGTCTGTCTAAACCCAGGGAATTCTCTGCCAATTCTCAATTTATTGCATAGTATTAAAAAATGCTTTACACTTTGGGAATCCTATCCTTACCAAGAAAACAAAGATAGCTCAGAATATGAACAGGCTTTTTCCTTACAGCAATAATTTACCAATCCCTACATGGAGATATTTCATAATTGAGATGTGTTCTTAAATTATCCCATGGATGAGGATTCTAATTTGGAGATTTAAAAAAATGAGGAAGACAATACCTTACCAGTTAAATGAAAATGGAAAGGTAGCGACCTACCTTTGCCTTTGAGGGAGTGGCCCACATGCAAGTTGAGCAAAGCTCAGAGACATATTTCCTAAGATACCCACTTCAACTCTGGCCAAATTTTGAGACTTTATTTTATTTTGTTTTGTTTTTGTCAGTGTGACTCAGCACATTGTAGCCAATCAGCAAAAATGTAACTAACCTCATTCTAATCACTGAGACTCATGCTCTATCAACCTCCTCTTCTGTGCTTCATAAACCTTATTGCAACCTTCCTGAAACCAGCTTCTTTGTGATTTGTGGTTTTGAAGTCCTCTCTTTACAGCCACAGTTTGTTTCTTAACCAGTAAAATATCCCTGTCAAGTCAAGCACTTGGATTATTTTTTGCCCCCCTTACATATCAAATCTTAAGTTTAGGAAGGGAAGAAGACAAGGAGGAAGGCAAGATATTTAATAGGACAATTCAGATGAAGTAAAAATAAAAATTTTGATTTGTATCCAGTTACACTCTGAACAGCCTGGGCCATATCTTCTGGGCAGAGATTTTGTGAGATTTTTCTGCTCCTGAATTGTCCAAGTAAAGATGACTATGAAGACACAGAAATAGTTAGCTTATTATTACCTCCCTGAAAGGTTTTAGGAAGGTGTTTGGGGGGGAAGTGTTTTGGGTTATTCTACTTTCTACTTTAAAAATGCAAAAGGAGGGATCCCTGGGTGGCACAGCGGTTTGGCGCCTGCCTTTGGCCCAGGGTGCGATCCTGGAGACCCGGGATCGAATCCCACATCGGGCTCCCGGTGCATGGAGCCTGCTTCTCCCTCTGCCTGTGTCTCTGCCTCTCTCTCTCTCTGTGACTATCATAAATAAATAAAAAATTTAAAAAAATGCAAAAGGAGATTTGATAATAAAGCAATTTCACTCCTCCACCACCTGAATGCTAACCTCTTCTCTTTCCTTCTACCACCTGCCACTCTGAGTTCACTTGAGATGGACCTGCCTTTGACAAAATCTCGGTGTCGATTTTCAGTTGATTAAGTGGTGGTTTCTTACGTTTTAGAATCAATTTGAAAGCGATTTCTTTTGTGAGAAAAAAATAACATTTTTTTTTAGTAGTGTTCTAAGATAGACTGGCAAATTCAAATCCTTGTTATATATTATTGAAGCACCTGGGTAAAATGTTTCATGTTGTAATTTGAAACCCAGAGTGAGATCAACTGTGGCAGGAGGTTTGGGGGACTTTGTTGAAAATAGTGGAATAGTTTAATCTATTTCATGGAAGTTCTTAAAAGAGTAGACCTCAGAGACTCTTGGTATGAGGGCAGAAATGGAACTTAGTTTAAAAAAACTAAATCTCACAACAAGGTTCTAAAATGACCAATTGTAAAACCGAATCCTGTAGAGCAGTAGTCACTAGCTCTCTGCCACATGCTAAAATTCACAGGGTTAAGGCATGAAATTGGAAATAAAATTGGCTTGTGATGAATAAAGAAGAGAAATGGGAAAGCTTGAATCTTCAGGTACCCCTAAATTAAGTCCTGTGTACTATTTACCCCCAAGTACGTAGTAACATTCTCTCTTCCTTCCCCACAACATGAAGTGGGGTTCCCTGAATGCAGAGTAGAGGTAATGGGCATATGAGATCTGCCTCACATTTGAATAGGGGAGGTAAGAGCTGAGACTGTAGCTTTAATCTGGGAAAACGATCTTTTTTTTTAAAAGATTTTGTTTATTCATGACAGACACGGAGAGAGATAGAAGTAGGTTCCATACAGGGAGCCTGAGGTGGGACTCGATCATGGGTCTCCAGGATCAGGCCCTGGGCCGAAGGCAAACGCTAAACCACTGAGCCACCTGGGCTGCCCAGGAAAAAGATCTTTTATCCCAGGAGTTGAACAGCAATGCTGTTACTGAGAGTTAGCTTTGTAAGAACACACCAAGACTTGTAAACACAGATCTGTGATTCCTTATAGAACATTTTAGAAGCAGTAAGACTCTGAATCCCTGGTTATTTATTTATTTATTTATTTTGAATCACTGGTTCTTTTAATCTATCTGTTCTATAAGCTATCATGGTATACTTCCCAGAAAAATGGGGTGGTGCTTCTCCCTCATCATTAATTTGAAGTCAGTTTCTTCTTCCTCTAAAGAATTGTAATTGTTAAAAAAAAATTGCAAATAAAAGGCCATTTTCTGGACAGATACAGATCAACATGGATTTTTGAGTGAGTATTCTTGCTTTGGCCTTATAGGCAATATTAGAAAGCCTTCTGAAACATTTAGAAGCTTATTTTTGTAAGCTGCCACTCTAGAGAAGATGGGAGAAAGGGAATTCACAAAACGTGAACTTTCCAGTGCTGGAAAGATTTCTGCAGAATGAAGTCAAGAGTTTATGTATCAGTTTCAGGAAAGAATCTGAAGACACCTGGGAACTTGCAGCCTTCTTTTGAAGATGACTTCTATTCAGACAACCTCAGAATTGAAATGTGGATTTCTTATTTTTTGTCTGACAAAGGCAACATCAATAAGGTATACCTTGCCAAAGATGATGTCAGCCTCGAGGACAGAAAAGATTTGATATGATTTCAAAGAAATGTCTTAGAGAATTCTGAATTTCCTTGACATAAGCTGCCCTTATCTGGAGAAGTGGATGTGAAAATTTACTCCACTTCTGTTTGCTAATGCTTACTTTCATGAATTGGGATTTTCTGTATCCTGCTGTTAGATAGAAAAGGGTCAAAATTGTTTGTTAATAATAGAATGTGTATTACCATGTGAAAGACCACTTGCCAATTCAAATTATTATTCATACCCACAACAGCAGCCTTTATGTTGAAAATTACTTCAAGCAGAATTAAACTAATTTGCACAAGTTGAATTTAGCTCTATTTTTTTTTAAGGGAAATGACATTAGGTTTTGTAGCAAAATTCCTAAAGATGTTTAATTTTTGAAATACAATTTTTTAAGTTTCACTGTATGAAGGAAAACTTGAATGCAATACAGTGAATTTTAGATAAACTTTTTGAATGCAAGTGTTAATATAGTAGAATAAACAGAAATGGAAAAAGTTTGTAGTCTTAAAAAGGCCTGTGGTAACAGTACGGTGCTGGCACAAAAATAGACACATAGATCAGTGGAATAGGGTAGAGTACCCATACATAAACCCATGCTTATCTGGTCAATTAATCTACAGCAAAGGAAGCGAGAATATACAACGGGAAAAATACAATCTCTTCAATAAATGGTGTTGGGAAAACTGGATCACTTTCTTACACCATATACAGAAATAAACTCAAAATCAGCTACAGACCTAAGTGTGAGACCTGAAACCATAGAATTTGTATAAGAATGTGTAGGCAGTAATCTATTAGACATCTGCTTAACAACACATTTACAGATATGTCTTTTCAGGAAAGAGCAACAAAAGCAAAAATAAACCATTAGGACTACACCAAAATAAAAAGCTTTTGCATAGTAGAAGAAACCATTAACAACAAAAACCCTGGTGAATGGGAGAAAATATTTTCAAGTAACATCTCTGATAAGGAATTAATATCTAAAACATATAAAGAACTTATATAACTCAATACCAAGGAACCCAAAATAATCCAAGTAAAAATGGGCAGAGTACATGAATAGATAGGTTTCCAAAGAAGACCTGGAGATGGCAAACAGACCCATGAAAAGATGCTTAATGTCAGTAATCATCAGGGAAATTAAAACACACACACACACACACACACACACACACACACACACACAATGAGATATCACCTCATGCCTGTCAGAATGACTAGTATCAAAAAAGTAAGAAATAATTGTGGGTGAGGGTATGCGCAAAGGAACCCTCGTGTGCTGTTGATGGCAAGGTTAATTGGTGAAATCACAGTGGAAAACAGTATGGAGTTTTCTTAAAAAATTAAAAACAGAACTACCATTAGGATCCAGTTATTCCACTAGTGGGTATTTACCCAAAGAAAATGAAAACATTAATCTGAAAAGGTCTATTCACCCTTGTGTTTATTGCAGCATTATTTACAGCAGCCAAGATATGGAAGCACCAGAGGTGTTCCATGATAGATGCATGGATGAGGAAGATTCTGTGCACCCCCACAGAGGTTGATGAATACTAGGATATTACTCAGCCATAAAAGGGAATAAGATCTTGCCATTTGCAACATGGGTGGACCTAGAGGATATCCTGTTAAGTGACATAAGTCAAAGCGAGGTATCTTATGATTTCACGTAGGTGGAATCTAAGAAATTAAAACACAAACCAAACAAAAATCCCTGATAGAGTAAAATAATGATTGCCAGAGGGGAAAGGGTTAGGGGGTGGATGAAAAAGAAGAGGATTAAGAGGTACAAACTTCCAGGGACATCTGGGTGGCTCAGTTGGTTAAACATCTGACTCTTGGTTTTGGCTCAAGGTCGTGATATCCGGGTCCTGAGACCAAGTTTCACATCAGCATCCAATCTGGAAGTAGAGTCTGCTTAAGATTCTCTTCTTCTTTTTCATCTCTCTCTCTCTCTCTCTCTCTCTCTCTCTCCCTCCCTCCCTCTCTCTCTCTCTCTCTCTTTCTCCTTCTCTTTCTCTCAAAACAAAATGGGAGGAGAGTACAAACTTCCAGTTACAAGTCATGGAGATGAAAAGTACAGTATAGGAAATATAGTCAATAATACTGAAATAACATAGTAGAAACAATCCATAGGTATAAAACAAGGAGCCACTTTTATGTAGTATACTTTTTTTGTAAGATTTTTCAAAGATTAGCAATATATACATACCCTTTCCTGCATTTTTAAAAAAGATGTTATTTATTTATTCATGAGAGACAGACATAGGCAGAGGGAGAAGCAGGCTCCCTGTGGAGAGCCCGATGTGGGACTGGATCCCAGGACCTGGGATCATGACCTGAGCCGAGGGCAGACACTTAACCAACTGAGCCACCAAGGTGACCCCTTGCCTGCACTTTTTTAAAAAAAATTTCTTTGTAATATTTTTGAACAATCAGTAACAAGTCTTCTGATTTTCATAATATAAAAATAATTTAACATTTTATGAACTCTTAAAATTGGAGCCTCATATTTCTATTGAATATACTTTTTATTTTTAGACCCTGTTTAATAAGGGCTATATCTTTAAATATCCATATGACCTTTGAAAGATACTTTTGTAGTTAGCCCCCATTGGCCATATTTACTAAAAGTATTCAGAAGACTCTGTTTAAATATTTCAACATCCAAGTTCTAGTTCTTTCTATTTTCATTTTCTTAAATATTGTATATATCGAGAAAACATGTTTAATATTTCTGAGTCATATTCATACCTGATAATACTATAGTTTCAACAAAACTTACTACAGCTTTCAAAATATCATCCTAACTGCAAAGGAATTTCTTATTTTATAAACTTTCACTTTAAAGCAGCAGTGATGTGATGTAGTGGTCTAGATCACCATTTTCAGTTCCAGTCTGATCTTTGCTCAATTTTAAATAACTTATATTTTAAAATTACATTGTACAATGATAAAATCATATTTTTATTCTATTGATTTATGTAAAATGTATTTGCTAAGCTCACTATCTTCCCATGATATGAGAAAAAGTATAAGGAAAGGAATAGTTGGGTTGTTGGTGGTGATGGTTTTTTTTTTTTTATAATATAGAGTTTATAATTTATAATTATAAACTTATAATTAATATTAATATTAATTATTAATATTATAATTATAAATTATAATATAATTAATTATATTATAATTTAATATTAATATTATAATTATAAATTATAAGTTTATAATATGTGTTTGGTTTTAGTAGTGCATTCTTTATGACTTTTGTGTAATTTTGATACCTTATCAAGAATTACTAATTTTCAAACATTGAATCCTTTTATCTGTCCACAATGTATATTTTCTTTGTTTTTCTAAGTCTAACCTACTTGTCTATTTACACATCATTATAATACTATACTGAACTAATTTCTTAGATGTGTCATCTACTGAATTGACTGATTTTTATAGTATCTATTCAGTTACCTAAAATATAATTTTTTACTATGCTACCAGTATTTTAGTTAAAATCATTTAAAAAATCTTATCGATGAGTGACTGTTTTACATCTTTCTTAAATATGTAAGACCTATATAAGACACATATACATATATACATCTGTATCTGTAAAAGGTATGTACATATATGCCTTTTATTACATATATACATCTCTATATACATTTATATCTGTAAAAGGCACTTTTAATTATTGCCTTATTGCACTGGCTAGAACCTGCAGCCCAATATTGAATGAAAGTGGTGAGAGAAGACATCCTTATGATGCCCCTAATCATAGAGGGGGATGTATTAGAGTTTTATCAATAAGCACATTAGCTTTAGGTTTTTCAGAGGTGCCCTTCACCATTCTGTGCAAGTTTCCATCTTATTGCTAGCTTCTGGAAAGTTGCTATTTCAAATGGCTGTTGTATATTGTCTTTTTTTTTTTTAATTTTATAAGTTTGAACCACTTTAACCTCTGGCATTTTATTAAACCCTCACTTCTGGCAACTACAAACCCGTTCTCTGTATCTATGAATTCAGTTATTAGGTTCCCATATAAACGATATGATACAATATTTGTCCTCTAACTTATTTTGCTTAGCATTAAGCTCTCAAAGTCAACCCATGTTTCACAAACGCCAAGATTTTATTTTTCTTTGTGGTTGAATAATATCCCATTGTGCATGCACATGTGTGTGTGTCTGTGTGTATCACATTTTCTTTATTCACCCACTGATAGATATTTATCTTCATGTCCTATTATAAATAATGCATTGAACATGATGCTGCAGCTATCTTTTTGAGAGTGATTTTGTTTTCTTTGGATAAATATCCAGAAGTAGGATTGGTGAATCACGTGGTATTTGTATTTTTAATTTTTTGAGGAGTCTCCATACTGTTTTATATAGTGGCTGCACAATTTACATTGTTACCAACAGTACAAAGGGGATCACTCTTCTCTATATCCTTCCGAACATGTATTATGTCTTATCCTTTTGAAAATATCTATTCCAGTAAGTGTGAGAGGACATCTAATTGTGGTTTTGATTTGTATTTCCCTGACAACTAGTAATACTGAGGACACTTCCTTGTACTTAAGCCATTTGGATGTCTTCTTTGGAAAAAAATGCCTATTCTAGTCTTTTGTCCATTTTTTAAAATTAGACTTTTTTTTTTTTTTTTTTTTTTTTTTGCTGTTGTAGGAGTTCTTTATATACTTTGAATATTAATCCTTTATCCGAAAGTTGTTTGAAAATACTCTCATGCCACAAAGTAACCTCAGGTTTTAATAGTTCCATTTACTACACAGGAGCATTTTAGTTTGGGGCACCTGGGTGGCTCAGTGGTTGAGCATCTGCCTTTTTTCGGGTTACGATCCTGAGTGGGATCCAGGGATCAAGTCCCACATCAGGCTCCCTGTGGGGAGCCTGCTTCTCCCTCTGCCTATGTCTCTGCCTCTCTGTGTCTTTCATGAATAACTAAACACAATTTTTTTTAAAGAAACATTTTTATTTTGATGAATTTCCTCTTTTTTATTTTTGCTTTTTGTTGCCTTTGCTTTTGGTGTCAAATCCAAAAAAATCATTGCCAAGACTGATCTCAATGAGCTAACTTGCTGTATTTTCATCTAGGAGTTTTGTTGTTTCAGGTATTACGTTCACATCTTTCATTTGTTTTGAGTCGATTTTTATGTAAGATGTAAGATAATGGCCCAGTTTCATTCTTTTGTATATAGCTATCCAGTTTTCTAAGCACTACTTATTGAAGATAATATATATCTTTTTTTTTCCCTTTTTTTATATTCTTGGATCCTTTATTGTAAAGTAATTGGCCATATATGTGTGAGTTTACTTCTGGGCTCTGTATTCTGTTCCATGATCTATGTGTCTGCTTTTATGTCAATATCATACCGTTTTGATTGCTGTAGCTTTGTAGTATAGTTTGAAATCAGGAAGTGTGATGCCTCTGGCTTTCTTCTTCAAAATTGCTTTGGTTTATCATGATCTTTTGTGGTTTTCATAAATTATACAAGTTATTTCTATTTCTGTGAAAAATGTCTTTGGAATTTTTATCGGGATTGCATTGAATCTGTAGATTGCTTCAGGTAATATGAACATTTTAATATTCATGAGCACGGAAAGTGTTTCCATTTATTTGTATGTTCTTTGATTTCTTTCAACAAGTCTTTATACTTTTCAGTGTATAGGTCTTTCAATTCCTTAGTTACATTATTTTTAGGTATTTTTATTTTGTTGCAGTTGTATCAAGATTATTTTCTTAATTCCCTTTTATTATTTATTGTATAGAAATGCAACTGATTTTTGCATTGCATATTGTGATAATTTATTTTGCAATATGCATTCATTTGCATTAATAATTGCATATTGCAAAATGCATACTGATTTTTGTATACTGTAACTTTACTGTATTCTTCTAACAGTTTTTCTGTGGAATCTTGAGAGTTTTCTGTATATATCCTTTGCAAATAGAGACATTTTTATTTCTTCTATTCTGACTTGTATGCCTTTTATTTCTTTTTCTTGCCTAATTTCCCTAGCCAGAATTTCCATTAGTTATGTTGAATAAAACTGGTGAGAATGAGCATCTTTGTCTTGTTCACGATCTTAGGGGCAAAGCTTTCTGGTTTTTAGTTTTGAGTTTGATGTTGGCTGTGGACTTGTCTTGTAGGTCTTTTATTATGCTGAGTTACGTTCCCTGTAAAGTCACTCTATTGAGTTTTTATCACAAATGGATATTGAATCTCATCAAATGCTTCCTCTGCAACTATGATGATCCTATGATTTTTACCTTTCATCTTGTTAATGTATACCACCACATTGATTGTGGTTGTTAAACCATCCTTGTATCCTTGGAATAAATCCTTCTTGATTGTAGTATATGATTCCTTTAATATGCTATTGAATCCAGTTTGTTAGTATTTTATGAAAAATGTTTGCACCTGTATCTATCACAGATATTGGCCTATAATTATTTTTCTTGTATTATCTTTGCTTGGTTTTGTAATATAAGGGTGAAGCTATCCTCATAAAACAATTGTGGAAGTACTCTCTCTTCTATTTTATTTTTTTATTTTATTAGTTTTATTGAAAAGTTCAGTAACCTTTGGCATTAACACTTCTTTGACAATTTGTTATAACTCACTTATGAAACCATTAGGTTCTGTGCTTTTCTTTAGGAGATTTTTGATTACTGATTCAATCGTTGTATTTTTATGATCTGTTTCTATTTCTTACAAATTCAACTTTTGTAACTTGTATAATTCTAGAAATTTCTTGTAGGTCATTCAGTTATTGTTCATAACTATCCCTTATGTTTTGTTTCTGAGGTATTTATTATAATGTCCCCTCTTTCATTTCTGATTTTATTTGAGTCTTCTTGCTTTTCCTTAATTATTATGGCTAAGGAGCTGTCAATTAAGTTTTTCAGAAAACTACTTTTCATTGATTTTTTTTTTTTTTGGTTCATGTTTTTGTCCCATATTTATTTCTGCTGTAATCTTTATTTCCTTGTTTCTGCTAACTTTGGACCTAGTTTGTTCTTTTTATTTTATTTCCCTGAATTGCAATGTTCAGTTGTTTACTAGAGATTTTTCTTCTTTTCCAATAAAAGCATGTATTGCTATAAATTTCCTTCTTACTTTTGTATTTGTTGTATTCTATAGGTTTTTATATATTTTGTTTTCATTTTTGTCTCAAATTTAAAAATTTGATTCCAAATTATTGTTTAAGAATGTGCTGTTGAGTTTCTATATATCTATGAATTTTCCTACGTTCTTACTATCATTGATTTCTAGTTTCATTCCATTTTGGTTGGAAAAAATACTTGAAATTATAGGTGAACCTTGAACAATAACTGGTTTGAACTTTGTAGGTCCCCTTATACACATTTTTTTTCAATAAATACAGTGCAGTACAGTAAATGTATTTTCTATTCCTTATGATTTTCTTTTATTTTTTAAAGATTTTATTTATTTATTCATGAGAGAGGCAGAGACACAGGCAGAGGGAGAACCAGGCTCCTCACAGGGAGCCTGGTGTGGGACTCAATCCCCGGACCCGGGATCACGCCCTGAGCCAAAGGCAGGTGCTAAACCACTGAGC
The DNA here is from genome assembly GCF_011100685.1 of Canis lupus familiaris. NCBI lineage: Eukaryota > Metazoa > Chordata > Mammalia > Carnivora > Canidae > Canis > Canis lupus. Next base: position 21,794,814 of record NC_049239.1, read on the forward strand.
CACCCAGAGATCCCCTAGAAACAAGACTTTAAAGTCTACTTTATCTGAGATCATTATAGCTACTCCTGCTTTCTTTGGGTTGCCATTTGTAAGATATTTTTTTCATTTTTCATCTCCTTATCTTCAGCCTATATATGTCTTCTAAAAGAAGTCTCTTGTAGACAGCATATCAGTGAATCTTATTTTTGTTTTTCTTTTTTGAATCCATTCAGCCACTGTATGTGATTGATTGATGAGCTTAATCCATTTACATTTAAGATAATTATTGATAAGTGACAAGTTTCTATTACTATTTTGTCAATTATTTTCTATTTGTTTTGCAGGATTGAGCTTTTGCTTTTTTGTTTTTGTTTTTGGTTTTTGTTTTTGTTTTTTTTTTTTTTGTTTTTTTTTTGGTCCCATTCATCTTCCTCAAATCACTTCCTTTTATTTTGTTATTTTTTAGGAATTTTATTTTCTTTTTGTGTGTATCTTTCATGCATTTTTTTTGGGGGGGGGGATTACCCTGAGGTTTGAATAAAATATGTTGTAACTACAACTACAGGTTGACAAATATATAACTTCAATCACATACAAAACATTACACTTTTACTCCATTCTATACATACTTTGTGTTCTAGTAGTCAGAAGTCGATTCTTCTCATGTTACGTATCCATTAAAAAGTTTTTACCTATTAACTTTTATGTTAGGATTATATTAGAATTTTAAAGACCTTTATAGTACTTTGTTAATCTGTATATGTCTACATACTTAGCTTTACCTCTGAGGTTTATGCTTTCATATGCTTTTATACTGCTTAGTAGTTTTTCACTGCAATTTGGAGAACATCCCTAATAATTTCTTATAAATCAGGTCTAGTGGTGATGGATTTCCTCAGTTTTTGTTTGTCTAGGAATGATTTTATTTCTTCTCTATTTTTAAAGGATAATTTTGCTGAGTATAGTATTCTTGGTTGGCAGTGTTTTTTTTTTTCTTCTTGGAGTACATTAAATACTACATCCCACTCTTTCCTAGATTGCAAAGTTTCTCCTGAGAAAACTGTATATATTCTTAATAGACTTCTTTATGAGGATTTGCTTTTCTCTTGATTCTTTTAAAATTTCCCTTGACTTTTACAATTTGATTATAATATGTCTTGGTTAGCCTTCTTTGTGTTGTTCCTCTTTGAGAGCCTGTAGCTTTTTGAATCTTGATGCCCACTTCCCTCCCAAAGTAGGGGAGTTTTTATCCATTATTTATTTAAATAAGTGTTCTGCCCTTTTCTCTTTCTCTTCTTCTGGGACTCCTATGATGTACATGTTGCTTCTCTCCTTAGTTTCCCATAGATTTCTTCACTATTTTTATTCTTTTCCATTTTTTTCCTGTTTTTCTTCTGACTGGATAACTTCAAATAGCCTGTGCATAAGTTTGTAGAGTCTTTCTTCTGCTTGATTAATCTGTTGAAGCTCTTTAAAGTACTCTTAAAGCTTTCCATTGCATTTTCATTTCATTCATCGTATTCTTCAGCTCCAGTATTTGTTTGTTTTTTGTAGTTTCTCTTCCCCCTCGAAGTGTAACATCAAGGGGGTTATTCTTAGTGCCTAGCTATGGCAGACCAGGAGATAGAGTGGCACAAACAAAATGTTTTCTCTGCTTTTCTGTCAGTCATGCTCACTTTCTATGCTCTACAGTGCTTCTGCATCTCCTTTATTGCATTCTAGAGCTCTCCCAGAGCTATTTTTGTTGTTACATAGTTGTTGATTCCTTGTTTTGCTGTTTCTGGGGGACGAGGGGAGGGCAGAGCAAGCACTGGGATCTCCTAGTATGCTATCTTTCCAACTTCACCTGTTAGCTTTTCCTTCTTTATTATCTGTACCATATCTCTCCAATAATAAGAAACCTGGTTCCCATAATCCAGTTTATCTATGTGTGTGTATGTATGTATATATATAAATATATAATATATATATTTATTCCTTTTTGTCTTTAGCCCTATAATTTCTAGTCAGACATTTCCCTAGGTTAATTAAGTCTATTTTTTCCCCACTTTCCCTTCAGCGTATTTATGTCATATATTGGTATGCAATTTATTTTATTTGTTAGAGTCTGTATTCCATTGTGGGCATCCTCCAGCATCTTGGTTGATAATCTTTCCTCTTTTTCTAATATTACATACATTAAATTTAACTGTGGTGTATAGTTCTATAAGTTTTAACAAATGCAGATTCATATATCCACTATTGTAATATAATAGAAGAGCTCCCTTGTGTGTCTGTTTGTAGTCAACTTCCCACTCCACTTGAGCAACCACCAGCAATTACTGATCTGTTTTTCATCTTGATTATATTGCCTTTACCAGAAGGTTATATAAATGGAATCAGTTAATAGGTAGTCTTTTCTGTCTGGCTTTTCTACTTAGCAAAATGCATTTAAAAATATCCATGTAACATAAAACAATACCTCCATTTCTTTTTATTTCTAGACCATCTTAGATTATTTGTTTCTCCAATCCCATTGGAAGACAACACACATTGCTTCTAGTTTTAGCTATTTTGAATAAAACTGCTATAAACAGATTTTGTGTGTGACCATAAGTTTTCAAATAACCTGGGTAAATACTTAGAATTGTAATTGCTAGATCATATGATAAGTCTATAATTTTATTAAAAAACTGCCAAAATGTCCTCCAAAGTGCCTGAACCATTTTGAATGCTCTAAGCAAGTAATGTCCCACATCCAAGCCTACATTTATGTGACAACTTTTTTAAAATTTTACTTAATACATGTATAGTGGAATCTCATTGTTTTGATTTATATTTCCCTAATTACAAATGATGTTGAGTATCATTTCATGTATTTTCCAACTGTTTATCTTCGGTGAAGTTATGTTCACATCTTTTGTTTGTATATTATTGAGTTGTTTGTTTTATAAATATTGAATTCTGAGTGGTTTTTTATATGTTCTGGAATAAGCCCTTTATGAAATAAGTGATGTTCAAATACTTCTCAAGGTCTGTGATTTGTCTTTTTATTCTTTTAGTGTTCATTGCAGAGCATTTAAAAAAAACAATGAACTTATTGGCAACTTCTTTCATGGATTTTGCTTTTGATGTTGTCTCTAAAAATTTTTTTGTTAAAGACATGGCAATATAGATGATCTCCTACATATTCTTAAACATTTTAGACTTGTAGATCTTAGATTTTGGTTTATGATCATTTTTTTTACATAGAATGTGAGCTAGATGCTGGAGCTTAATAATTTTTTCTCTCTTTGGCATATTGATGTCCAATTTTTCCAGCCTTATTTGTTGAAAACACTATCTTTTGTATATTGAATTATCTTTGAGTTTTTGTTAAAAACAGTTGACAATATTTGCATGTAATTATTGGGATTTCTATTGGATTCCTTGATTTCTGTGTCTTATCTTTCCTGCAATACTACATTGTATTGATAATGAAGTGTTAGAGTAAATCTTGAAATTGAAAAATGTGAATTTTCTTTTTTTAAAAAAATTTTTATTTATTTATGATAGTCACAGAGAGAGAGAGAAAGAGAGAGGCAGAGACACAGGCAGAGGGAGAAGCAGGCTCCATGCACCGGGAGCCCAACATGGGATTCAATCCGGTGTCTCCAGGATCGCGCCCTGGGCCAAAGGCAGGCGCCAAACCGCTGCACCACCCAGGGATCCCCAAAATGTGAATTTTCAATTTTGTTCTTTTATAGAATTGTTTAATCTAGTTCCTTTACCTTTGCATATGAATTTTAGAATCAGCTAGTCGGTATCTAGTAAGTGCTTGTTGAATTTTTCATTGGAATTGTATCAGATCTATTAACCAAATTAGAAAGAACATTATGACACTATTCAGATTTCTAATTCATAGATATGCCATTTTTTTCCTCAAGTTACTTGGATTTCTTTATTTTGTTTAATCAGTGAGTTAAAGCTTTCCACATATATATATCATGGGAAAATTTGATAGGTTTATATCTATGTATTTCATTTTTCAGCTGTTACTGTAAACGGTATTTTTAACTTTACATTCCAGTAATTAATTCCCAGCATGTCCGAATATAATTGATTTTAGTAATTGATCTAATATTTTGGAAACTTACTTAAACTCATTTATTATTTCCAGAAAAAAAAATAAATTCATTGGGATTTACTACATAGAAAGCTATGTCACCTGAATAAAGACAGTTCCAATTTGTATGGTTTTTATTTTTCTTTCTGTATTCATTAGTTAGAACTTTCAGTGTAATACTGAATAATATTGGTGGTAGAGGACATTCTTGTCTTCAGGTATTAGAATGAAATAATTCAGTCTTTCATGATTAGGTAATATGCAGCTATAGCATCATAGATACTCTGCATTCAGCATTAGGTTAAAGATTTTGTTTTCTATACCATTTTGCTGAGAGTTTTTATCATGAATGGATATTGCTTTTTGCCAAATGCTTTTTCTACATCTGTTGAGATGGTCATATGGCTTATTCAATTTAGCTTGTTAATACACTCAAATTCATTGATTAAGGTTTCAGGATTGAGCCAACCTTGCATTCTTGGGATAAACTCTACTTGGATATGAAGTGTTATCTTTTTTTATTTATTGCTGGACTAGATTTTCTCATTTTTAAGGGATTTTTGTGCCTATATTCATGAACAATAATGGTCTGTACGTATAATGTCTTTGTCTAGTTTTGATAATATGCTGGAGTCAAAAAATATAGGAAATATTCCTTTTGATTCTGTTTTCTGGAATTGACCATGTAGTTCTACCAGTATGTATCCAGTATGTAGTTCTACCAGTATGTAGTTCTGCCTTTATAAATAGCTGGCATTATTCATTTTTAAATGTGAGTAGAATTCACTGTTGAAAACATTTGGTCTTTGAGTCAGTTAAAACAGACTTGAAAGATTTTAGGGGTGCCTGAATGCTTCAGTCAGTTAAGCATCTGACTCAATTTCAGCTCAGGTCATGATCTCAGGATCATGAGATTGGGCCCCATATAGGGCTCTGCTCCGGATGTGGAGCCTGCTTAGGATTCTCTCCCTCTCCCTTCCCTCCTCCACCTCACTTGCTCACTCTCTCTGAAATAAAGGAAGGATGGAAGGAAGAAGAGAAGCATAATTTAAAAAAAATTAATTTCTTCAATCTTTTAACCACAATTTAATTTAATAGACATAGGACTATTTAGTTTAACTATTTCTTCTTCAGTGAGTTTTAATAGTTTGTGTTTTTCAAAGAAGTGCTCCATTTCACCTAATTTATTGAATATATGGGCTTTATCAGCAGTGACATCTATATTTGATTCTTGATATAGGCAAATTATGTCCCCTCTTTTGACTCTTAGTTAGCCTGGGTAGATCAGAGACATCAGCTCATAAAGCAACACAACTTACAAGAAATACAAGGAAAAATGGAAACAGCTTGTTAAGGAATTTTAATGTATATTTCTAATAAAGCAAGAGGATAAATATAGTAAGCCAAAATAACATATTTAAGGAGATAGATCTGACATACATCAAAGACATTATCTTTTCCATGATTTCTGAAATAATCACAAAAATTGACCATATATTACTTCACAAAGGGAACATCCTAAAAATACAAACTAGTAGCACTGCATAAATGACAGTCTCTGATAACACTAAACAAAAAGTAAATATTAATCAATGACAAATACCATAAATAATTATGGTAGTAAACCCTAGTGATAATAGCTCTATTGGATATTAAGCAATAACAGGAACTAGGAGTTTCTGAAGTGTAACACAAGACAAAATGAGAGCAAACCAAACTAATTAAGACTTATAATTCCTCTTTGAAAATCACCAATTTAATCAAATTGAATACTGCATGGAATTAACCATGTAAAAATTGCTGTGTGCTAGTAGTATGTAGCATAGTTCAACATTATTACTTCTATTTCATTGTTAAAATAGAAAGTTACTTGAACATCTTTGGTTAGTAGCATAAATATATAATACCTCATTTAAACTTTTTATAAAATTTTTTATCAAATTATACATTATTTCTGAGAATATTTCTATTTTACTACATAATTTATATAGTGTTCTGAGATAATTCTGGAAACATTAGGAGAGATAATTTTATGCTTTGTATTCCATGGTTTATTTTTACATTTCTATTTTCTTAATATTAGGAGAATTTTTAACTTAGTTATTTTTAATGATGTTTATGACTTTAGATGGTGGAGCTTTGTACTAAATGAAGATCAAAATACTTTAAGATGCAGTAAATTCAGAATGCCTGGGTGGCTCAATGGTTGAGCTTCTGCCTTTGACTCAGGGCATGATCTCAGAGTTCTGGGATCGAGTTCCACATCAGGCTTCCTGCATGGAGCCTGCTTCTCCCTCTGTCTCTCTCTCTCTCTCTCTCTCTCTCAATCTCTCATGAATAAAGAAAATCTTAAAAAAAAAAAGATGCAGTAAGTTCATTTAATTCCATACATTGGAAAATGTGGGCTTTTAAATATATTAAGTTCTTCTTTACTAACACTTGCAATCAAAAAGTCACTTTTCCACACATTAAAACTTCATGTTACATAGTATGTGCTACTGAAAGGAAAATAAATCTCTCAAGCTTACTAGAACTTTATGTCTAAACAGAATTGATGGTGATAGATTAATTTCATGTTTAACACATTTCTAGTGGATTTCCATGGTAATTAAATGGAGGTGGTTATCTTAAAAGGCTACAAAGAGTATCAACAATAGATCTATAGTCCTACTAAGAATTTGTTTGAGATAGGTGATCTAATGATGTATAGTTATGACAAATAATCAGACACTGTTGTCTTTAGGAGACTATTAAGGTTGAACAAAACATTTTTATTGTAAAGTAGGAAATTAAAGGATTTATATCAATTTCATACAGAGATGAGTGACAACAGTCCCCTCATTTACTTGTTCTCAGACTTCCTTGAGGACTATTTTAATCCTACACATTTGTTCAGTTGAAATGTAAATTTGTTGAGTGTCAAAATGCATATTTGTTTCAAGGAACAAAACTTGAATCCTATTTCTCGTCTAACTTTGTTTCTATAATTATCCCCTGAAAAACCGACTGGCTCACTAGCAACATAACATATTTGTAATGCCTTTATCTCAATTCCTGCTTAAGTCATTAAAGGGTGGTTTCTGTCCTTAACACTTCATTGCAATCACAGTCATTAAGGTCAGTGGTTTGCTGTCTAATATCTACTTTGTTTAATCTCATCAACACCATTCACCTAATGGGTCACTGTTTGTCTCCCTCCCCCTTTTTCCTCTTTTTCTCCTCTTCCCTATTTCATGAGTCTCTCTCCTTTTCTTGTACCTTCCTGATACAGGGCATGAAATCTGCAGTGAAAAAGTAAGAATAATTATTCCATCTTCAGGTAAACTGTGTGTGCACTTTGGCAAAAAACATTACAGAGTATGTAAAAAATAAACTTTTCAGATGACTTGAATGTCATTTCTGTGTTTTAGTTGAAACAATATGCCTCTCCTAAAATATATCATAAAATGAACATTAGTGATAAATTAACCATATTGCTCAAAGGGTGTAAAATGAATGACTTCTCCTGAAACAAAAATGAATACATACAATACAGTTGCTTTGTTAATTTAAGCATTTTAGAGGTCATTTTTCAAACTGTTTTAGTGGCCTAGAGCCAAATTCTATGCTTCAGGTGAACAAAAATCTATCCTTTCTAAATGAACAGTATGGACTAGCAGTTTACTTAGAGGACAGAAACATTTAATGTATTTTCTTTGCTAAAACTATCAATAAAAAGATATAAACTATAAAATATAAAAAGAACCTCTGTGTAGAATAAGCATTGGCTACATTTCTGTGTTAAGATAAATGCAATTTGTACTCAGAGAAAAACAAAAATTTAAAATGTAGTGCCATGTCACATCAGTCTTAAAAGGCTTACTTATGTCTCAACCAAATGGATGAACATCAGGAAAAAAAATGTCAACTAGATATATGTTTTTAGCAAAAGAAAAAAAATATATATGTGTTTTCATTTTCTGACTTAAAATATTGCTGTTCTAAATGTTTTTCCCCTCCAAAGCACATGAGTATACCATTCATCTAAAATAATACCAGTGAGTTATGAAACTATAAACCCTCCAGTGTTTCAATAAATTAATAATGGATATGAAATTATGGGATAAATCCACATAGCATCTAGCACACAATTACCTCTTCACAGACTAATAATTTTTAAAGCTCTGAAATCAGACTATTTTCTAATAAAACATGTCATAATAATTTACTTTATGATTGTGATTAAGAAAGTAAAATATAAAAAGCGAGTGATGTCAAGGTTTATTGACTCAATATGTGAGGACAAGGGACATGATTATATCTTTATAGCAGTAAACATAAGAATGCTTAGTAGCTTCCCATTGTAGTTAGAGTTGCTTAAAACAGCATTTGTTTGTCTTGGAATCTACAAGAAGGAAATGTATTATTTGAAAAACTGTAATTTTTTTTCTCTGATTTATTTTACTTAGAATAATAACCTCTAAGATCCACCCATGTTCTTGCAAATGGCAAGATCTCAATATCTTTAATCGCTGAGTAATATTTCTGTGTGTGTACATGTGTCTGAGAAGAGAGTGAGAGGTGAAGGGAGACACCTTCTTTATTCATTGATCTATGGACATTGGTTGCCTCCATGTCTTGGCTATGCAAATAATGCTGCAATAAACATAAGGATGTATATATATATATATTTTTTTCTAAATTAGTATTTTCCTTTTATTTGGGAAAAGTCCCAGTGGTGGAATTACTGGATTCTTTGGTAGTTCTATTTTTCACTTTTAGGAAACCTCCATACATACTGTCTTCCACAGTGGTTGCATCAATTTATATTCCCACCAATTGTGCACAAGGGTTTCCTTTTCTCCACATCCTTACTAATGCCTTTTTTTTTTTTAAATCTTTTTGATGCTAACCATTCCAACTAATATGAGATGATATTTCATTGTGATTTTGACTTGCATTTCCCTGATAAATAGTGAGATTGAGCATCTTTTCATCTATGTGTTGGCCATCTGTATGTCTTCTTTGGAAAAAGATCTATTCAGGTCCCTTTTCATGTTTTAATTGGATTATTTGGGGATTTTGTTGTTGAGTTGTATATGTTCTTTATTCATCCCCTCATCAGATATGACATTTGCAAATATCTTCTCTCATTTACCAGGTTGCTTTTTTGTTTTGTTTTGTTGATGGTTTCCTTGATGTGCAAAAGCTTTTTATTTTGGTGTAGTTGCAATAGTTTAGTTTTGCTTTTGTTTCTCTTGTCTGAAGAGACATATTCATATATATGTTAAGGATAATGATTGATCATAAAAAAATAAACTAACACACAGACCGTTTTATACAGAAAACACTCTTGTGGTGGACATATGAGGTAGGAAGGGGAGTGGGAAAAATAGTTAAAGAGGATTAAGAAATATAAACCTCCAGTTATAAATAAGTCACAAAGATGAACTACAGCGCAGGAAATGTAGTATGGTGACAGACAGTAACTATATCTACCATGTTGAGCATCAAGCAATGTAGAAACTTGCCAAATCAATATTGTATACACCTGAAACTCATAAAAGATTGTATCCCACTTATACTTCAATTTAAAAAAAGAAAGGAGGGAATCCCTGGGTGGCTCAGCGGTTTAGCATCTGCCTTCTGCCCAGGGTGTGATCCTGGGGTCCAGGGATCAAGTCCCACATTGGGCTCCCTGCAGGGAGCCTGCTTCTCCCTCTGCCTGTGTCTCTGCCTCTGTGTGTGTGTGTGTGTGTGTGTGTGTGTGTGTGTCTTTCATGAATAAATAAATAAAACCTTAAAAAAATAAAGGAAAAATCGTGGTTAGAAGAAATGAAGCCAAGTTAGGGGCTGTGAAAGGGAGACCTCAAAAAAGACACTCAAAAATGAAAAATGTTGGTCAGATGAGGAGAACAGAGCAATGGCTACATTAAATTTAAAGAAGTGTAATACTGTATCAGGGTTAGTAAGCTGAAAGAAGCTGGTGAATGACGTTAATCCTCCCCATTTCAGATGAGCTTTGTAACTTACATTTTATGTGGATTTCACAAAGGCACTGGATAAACCAAGAACCAAACAGCATACCCCAGACTTGTATCTGCCTTCGATCTGTGACTGAATCACTAGTAGTCAATACCTTCAGCTAGAAAATAATTCCTACCTGGACAAAAGTTCCATGTTTTTTTATAGGCTCCCAAATTCCTTGATGTGGTCTCCACTATAGAACTAAACTATTATTGTTCAAGTTGTTTTAATTTTTTCCTTAACAACAACATTGTTATATATATTCTTTTTTATTATTTCATTTTTTCATCCTAAGTGTACTCTAATCCTCATGCCTTAATCATCTTTCCCTCCACCCACCTCTCCTCGTGTAACCATTAGTTCTCTATGGTTAAGGATCTGTTTCTTGGTTTCTCTTTTTTTTTTTTTCCTTGCTTGTTTTCTTTCTTAAATTTCACATGTGAGTAAGATCATATGATACTTGTCTTTCTTTTACTTCACTTAGTGTTGTACTCTCCAGCTCTATCCATGTTGTTGCCAACGGTGAGATTTCGTTCTTCTGGCTGAGTACTGATCCATCGTGGGGGTATGTACACATGCACACACATATGCCACATACATGTCCATTCATCCGTTAGCAGACCCATGGGCTGCCTGGCTATTGTAAATAATGGCACAATAAACATAAAGGTGCATGTTGCTCTTTAAATTAGTGTTCTTGGTTTTTGTTTTTGTTTTTGTTTTTGTTTTTTTCCAGTAAATACCCAGTAGTGCAGTTCCTGGGTCATACAGTAGTTCTACTTTTAATTTTTTGAGAACCTCCCACACTGTTTTCCATGGTGGCTGCACCAATGTACATTCCAACCGATAGTATATGAGGGTTCCCTTTTCTCTACATCCTCTCCAACACTTGTTTCTTGAATTTTTGACTTTAGCCATTCTGACATTTGCAAGGTGGAATCTCATTTTGATCTGCACTTCCCTGATGATGTATGATGCTGAATATCTTTTCTTGTGTCTGTTGGACATGTGGATATTTTCCTTGAAGAAATGTCTGTTCGTGTCTTCTGCCAATTTTTAATTGGATTATTTGGGGGTTTTTTGGATATTAGGTTGTATCAATTCTTTATATATTTTGGATACTAACCTTTTATCAGATGTGTCATTTGCAAATATCTTCTCCCATGCCTTTTGGTTTTGTTGATTGTTTGCTTTGTTGTGCAGAAACTTTTTACTGTGATGTAGTCCCAATAGTTTATTTTTGCTTTTGTTTCTCTTGTCTTAGGAGATTTATCTAGAAAGAAGTTGCTACAGTTAATGTCAGAGAGATTACTGCCTGTGCTCTCTTCAAGGATTTTTATGGTTTCAGTTCTAACATTTAGATCTTTCATCCATTTTAAGTTTATTTTTGTGTGTGATGAAAGAAAGTGGTTCAGATTCATTCTTTTGTATGTGGCTGCCCAATTTTCCCAACATGACTTTTTTTAAAACACTTTTCCCCGTCGCATCTTCTTTCCTCCTTTGTTCAAAGATGAATTGACCATATACTGTATATTTTTATTTTTGAGTTTTCTGTTCTACTGACCTAGGTGTCCATTTTTATGCCAGTACCATACTGTTTTTAATCACTACTGCTTTGTAATATAACTTAAAATCTAGAATTGTGACACCCCCAGTTTTGTTTTTCTCTTTCAAGATTGCTTTTGACTATTTGAGGTCCTTTGTGGTTATACAAATTTTAGAATTGTTTGCTCTAGTTCTGTGAAAAATGTTGGTATTTTGGTAAGGACTGTGTTAAATCTGTAAATTGCTTTGGGTAATGTATACATTTTAACAATATTTGTGCTTCCAACCCATGAGCGAGGAATGTCTTTCCATTTCTTTTCATTTTCTCCAGTTTCTTTTATCAGTGTTTTATAGTTTTCAGAGTACAGGTCTTTAACCACGTTGGTTAAGTCTATTCCTAAATATTTTGTTGTTTTTGATGCAATTGGAAGTGAGATTTTTCTTTTACTTTCAATTCTTCTGCTTCCTTACTGTTGTAGAGGAAAGCAACAGTTTTCTATACTTTGATTTTTGCATCCTGGAATCTTACTGAATTCATTTATCAGTTCTAGAAGTTTTTTGGTAGAGTCTTTAGGGTTTTCTGTATATATTATCATCTGTAAATAGTGAGAATTTTACTCTTCCTTGTCAACTTGGATGCCATTTCCGTATGTTGTCTACCTGTGAAGGGTAGGACTGCCAGCACTATATGGAACAACAGTGGTGAGAGTAGACATCCTTGTCTTGTGCCTGACGGGAAAAGCTCTCAGTTTTTCACCATTAAGTATAATGTTGGCTGTGGGTTTTTCATATAAGGCCTTTATTATGTTGAGGTATGTTCCCTCTAGACCTACTTTGCACAGGTTTTTTTTTTTTTTTATCATGAATGGATACTGTACTTTCAGATCCTTTTCTGTATCTATTAAAATGATTATATGGCATTTATCCTTTTTCTTATTGATGTAGTATATCACACTGATTATTTTGCAAATGATGAACCACCCTTGCATCCTGGGAATAAATGCAATTTGATTGTGGTGTATGATTTTTTTAATGTACTTTGGATTCAGTTTGCTAATATTTTGTTGAGGATTTTTGCATCTATATTCATGAGAGATACTGAATTGCAGTTTTCTTTATTTGTGTGTCTTTGTGTGTGTGTGTGTGTGTGTGTGTGTGTGTCTTTATCTGGTTTGGGTATCAGGCTAATCCTGGCCTCATAGATCGAATCTGGAAATTTTCCTTCTTTTCTATTTTTTTTGGAATGTTTTGAGAAGAATAGATATTAGCTCTTCTTTAAATATTTGGTAGAATTCACCTGTGAGGCCATCCAATCCTGGACATTAGTTTTGCGGGGAGTTTTATCATTAATGATTTAATTTCATTGCAGGTAATTAGTCTGTTCAAATTCTCAATTTATTTCTGCTTTAGTTTGGTAGGTTATATGTTTCTAGGAATTAATCCATTTCCTTTAATTGTCGAATTTGTTGGCATATAACGTTTCATCATAATATTGTTACAATTGTTTGTGTTTCTGTGGTTTTGTTATTTCTCTTTCATTAGTAATTTTGTTTTTTTGGATCCATCCTCTCTCTCTTTTAATGAGTCTTGCTAGAGTTTTATCAATTTCTTATATATTTTTTTTTCTTCAAATAACCAGCTCCTGGTTTCACTGATCTCTTCTACTGTTTTTCACTATCTATATCATTTATTTCTATATCATTTCTTTATTTCTATATATTTATCTAATCTTTATTATTTTTCCTTTTGCTGGGTTTGGGTTTTGTTCTTTTTTCTAGCTCCTTTCAGTGTAAAGTTAGGTTGTTTGACATTTTCCTTGCTTCTTGAGGTAGGTCTGTATTACTGTATTCTCTCAGAGCCACTTTTTTATATCCCAAATATTTTGGACTGTCAGGTTTTCACTTTCATTTGTTCGCATATAATTTTGTATTTCTTCTTTGATTTCTTCACTGACCCATTTATTGTTTAATAGAATGTTATTTAACCTCCATGTATTCATGCTCTTGCCAGATTTTTTCTTGTGGTTGATTTCTAGTTTATGTTGTAGTCAGAAGAGATACATAGTATGATTTTCTTTTTTTTTTTAATTTGTTGAGACTTGTTTTGTGATCTAATATGTGATATGTGATATATTCTGGAGAATGTTCCTTGTGCACTTAAAAGAGTATCCTGCTGTTTTAGGAGGGAATGTTCTGAATGTCTGTTAAGTCCATCTGATCTTGTGTGTCATTCAAAGCCGCTGTTTCCTTGTCGGTGTTTTGTTTGGATGATTTTTCCATCAATGTAAGTGGGATCTTAAAGTCTACTGCTATTATCATTTAACTATTGATTATATCTTTTATGTTTGCTATTAACTCTTTTATGAATTAGGGTGCTCCCATATTGGGTGCATAAATATTTACAATTGTTATAGCCACTAGTTGGATTGTCCTCTTTATTTTTTTAAGATTTTATTTATTTGTTTGAGAGAGAGAAAGAAAGACTAAGTGCACTATTTACAATTATTATAGCCTCTGGTTGGACTATCCTATTTATTTTTTAAAAAGATTTTATTTATTTGAGAGAGAAAGACTATGCGCGAGAAAGAGTGAGAGAGTGAGCATGCACAAGAGCGGGGGAGGAGGGCAGTGGGCAGAGGGAGAAGGAGGGAGAGAATCTTAAGCAGGCTCCATGCCCAGTGAGGCATGATCCTGTGATCATGACCTGAGCCGAAATCAAGAATCAGACACTTAACTGACTGAACCACTGAGATGCTCCTAGATTTTTACTTTTCATACTCTCACTATTGTCTCCCTTTCCATTCAAAGAGCCCCCTTTAGTATTTCTTGTAGGACTTGTTTATTCATGATTTCCTCTAATTTTGCTTGTCTGAGAAACTCTTCATCTTTCCTTCTCTTCTGAATGGTAATTTTGCCATATAAAGTATTCTTGGCTGCAGATTTATCCCTTTCAGTACTTTGAGTATATCATACCACTACTTTCTGGCCTCCAAATGTCCTGCTGAAAAATCCTCTGATAGCCTTATGGGGTTTCTCTTGTATGTAACTACTGTCTTTTTTCTTGCTACTTTAAAATGGTTTTGTGCATTATTACTTTTTGCCATTTTAATTACTATGTGGCTTGGTGTGGACTTCCTTGAGTTGAATTGGGGGGGGGGGGATCTCTATGTCTTCTAGATCTGGATATCTGTTTCCTTCTCCAGATTAGGGAAGTCTTTAGCTATTATTTCTTCAAATAAATTTTCTGCCCCCTTATCTCTCTTATTCTCTGAGATCCCTAGAATGCAAATGTTTTAACACTTGATGAAGTCACTGAGTTCCCTAAGACTGTTCTCAATTTGCATAATTTTCTCTCCTCTCCTTTGCTTAGCTTGGTTATTTTCCAGTACTCTGTCTTCTAGATAATTAATATGTATGCTTTGCTTAGTCTGTTATTTATTCCATTAAGTATCCTTTTAATTTCATTTGTTGTGTTCTTGATCTTTGATAAGTTCTTATATCTCTGGGTTAAGGGTATCAGTGATGTCCCCTAATTTATTCTCCAGTCTAGTGAGTATCTTTATGATCATTACTTTAAATTCACTATTAGGCATACTACTTGCATCCATTTCTTTTTGGTCTCTTCTTGTGGTTTGGTCCTGTTCTTTCATTTGGGAAATTTTTCACTGTTTTTTTTTTTTTTTTTTTTTTCATTTTTCCTGACTTTCTGTGTCTGTTTCTGTGTGTTAGGAAAGCCAGCTACTTCTCTTACTCTTAAATGATAATGGCCTTATGAAGATGAGGTCCTGAGGTGCCATGTCCCCTGTTCCCCAAGGCCTGTCACTTCAAAGAATGTCTGTGTTGTGTGTGCTCTGCTGTTGCGTTTTGGCCTCTGTTTCCTTCAGTCCAGTTGTCTGCAGAGGCACTCTTTTCCTATCATGGGCAGTGTCTGGTACCCAGCAAGGGGTGGGACATGTTTTAACAAGGGGCACAGTGTTCAGCTTGAGAAACAAGCCCCACCCTACTGCTGCTGAGGGACGCCCTGGCTGGGAGATGGACTGTCGGCAAGGTTTTCTTCTGGTCCTCTAGGGGAGAGGAACAGCAGCATTGGGACTAAGGGGAGCATGACTGGGAAGGGAGGATCTGCAGAAGCCAGAGGGGTTGGAGAGTGGGGCTTTGTGAAAACAAGTGAGGTGAGGAGTATAGGTAGCATTGGTTTATGCTGGGGGCAAGGCAAGGAAATGGTGCCAGCCAGCTCCTTTTTTCCTGGAGTTGTCCTTATATGATCCCTGTCTGTCCTGGCCATGCTCTGATATGAGCAAATTATTCTCCCTCTCATCTGTCCCCAGCGTTTTTCAAAATGCTTGTTCAATGCTGTATCTGCAAGGGCCATTCATCATGCTGTCTCCTTAAGAGTGGGGACCCTACTCCCAGAGTGGAACCCATTGGCTTTTAAAATTCCAGGCTTTTAGCCTCATTGCTTTTAAGAACTGACAAAATCCAGCAAATAATATGGAGATTCATTCTCCCTGTTAGCTCCCCAGTATGAAAGTCCCCTCCCCCGCTCTTGCCCATGGCACCCGTTCCCTCTCCACTGTAGACAGCCAACATCAGTGCTGCTCCCAGATCTTGTCTTTGTCCTTCCTACCTTCTTTGATGCAGCCTCATCCTGACTTGACTTGTGGTTGTCTTGCCAGCCTTTGTTGTTTTCTGGGTTATTTATGCTGATAGGAATGCTATCTAGGGTGGTGGAAGGGGAGGAGGGTGGGGGGTGGGGGTGAATGGGTGACGGGCACTGAGGGGGGTGCTTGACAGGATGAGCACTGGGTGTTATTCTGTATGTTGGCAAATTGAACACCAATAAAAAATAAATTTATTATTTAAAAAAAGTGCACCATAAAAAAAAGGAATGTTACCTAGTTGTAACTATGGGATGAGGCAAACCTAGAATCCTTCAACTCTACAATCATCTTCCCAACTGATCTTATTTTTTTTTCATTATATTCCTTCCTTTATGAACTTTGAAATTAACATGTTTAGTTTTAAAAATACAAATTTTGCTTTCTGTTAATTTTAAAAGTCAATTTTGTGACAATAGGCACTTTATTATAGATTTGCTCATTAAGCTCAAAGAATTTTCTATTTTAGGGACACCTGGGTGGCTCAGGGGTTGAGCATCTGCCTTTGGCTCAGGTTGTGATCCCAGGTCCTGGGATTGAGTCCTGCATTGGACTCCCCACAGGGAGCCTGCTTCTCCCTCTGCCTGTGTCTCTGCCTTTCTCTCTCTCTGTCTCTCGTGAATAAATAAATAAAATATTTTTTTAAAGGAACGTTCTATTTTAAGTTCATAAGCATTTTTTAGTTTTCCACATTTCCTATTAATTTTTTCTAAATATCATTTTTATTCTTATTTTCTAATTTCCTGTTTGTATAAAATAAGACTCTTGATAATGTATATTAAATTTGCACACACCACTTTTCTATATAACTTCGTGTTTGCAATACCCTCTAGGGTTTAGGTAGTACTATTTAATCAACAAATAATGATATTTTACCTTTTCATTTCCAAATTTTAACAACTTTTTTCTTTCTCATTGCACTATTTACATGGTACTGTTCAAAATGACTAAGCTAAAGTTTTCGTAATAACTTTGTTACAGTAATGTGTAATTTTTTGTGAAAAAAGAATAGTTTAGAATGTTTTGAAGTATTGATGATTAGAATGAATGAAGATGTAACCATGAGAGCAATACCTTGTGAAAAATTCCTGAAGACTGATGTAGGTCCTGAGTATTCTAAGGAATAGTTTGTCAACCTCATTTTGCAGAGAAAGTAATCAAGGCAGAAGTAGCATTTGCCTTTGGGTGTCCTCTTGCTTTATCTAACACAGCTGGGTTTGCTGTGTTTCTCCTGATTACTGATGCTGATTGGGGATCCTAAGCTACACTGGTTGTCACCTCCACCACTCAGTGGTCTGTCTTTAGCGCCAAGTGCTAAGTGCAGTCATCTTCTGGTGGGGATCTACTTTCCACTTGGTTCCACTGGTCACTTACATTAATCCTGGAAGGATAGTTCTCGTCACTGTACCTTATTCCCAGCACTAGAACTTGGCTTCAGTGCTGAGCCCAGTCCAGTATCTTGAGTGTGACCTATTTCTTCAAGGGCAGACCTTTCCAAATGACCATGTAACTCATGCATTCCCAACCTTGACAACATGTAATAATTATGTGGGGAGCTATAAAAACTTTATGCATGTCTGTTTCAACTCTACATGTCTGGGTTTCAATTCTAGATATCTGATTTCATTAGTCAAAGGTGGCCTCCACTAGCATGCAGTTTGAAAACTACTGATCTTACTTGGGTCTAAAATACCTCCTGTCCCTCTTCTCTCCTTTTGGCTGATATTCTGTCACTATATGGACAACCGTGGGTGACTAGGGCCTAAAATAGTCTGGGCTTATCAATTTCTTTGGCCGTGCTTTTCTGTATTGTCCTGTGGTAGATACTCTATTGTCACCTTGGTTCACCTATTAGGCTATTCAAATAGAGTAAACTGTTCCCTCTCTTACCTTGTCTGGGCTCTAAGGACCATGCGCAATTCACACTTCAGTCACTCATACGGGTAGTTAGTGGCAAAGCCAAGGCCCAAAACCAGGTGTACTGACTTCTAGACATCTGCTTTTTGCATTATGCCTGAATGCCTTTAACTTAGTTCATTATTTACTTTGCCATGTTCTAGATTCTCCCTTTTCCCCCTCATTTGGTCCTAGTACACTCAATAAATATAAATTGGTGATTATTTTTTTATTTTTTACACATTTTCTCCCTTTGTACACATATCTCATTTTAGACAATGCTGAAAAGAATATGATTCATTATTCCACATAGTAACTAACAGCTGGAGTCAATTAAAGTGAGCCTAACTCATATACCACATGGTACAGAAGCTGGATGAAGTTTTTATTGAAGCTAGACATTGGTAATGTAATATATAATGTATACAGACTCTTTATCACATTTCACTCCACATGTCCTTGAACCTAGGTGCTATAAGAAGGGCATGAGCAGATGATGAGAAATTATGAGCTCTTCATTTTTAAAATAATTGTTTCTTCTATCTACATCCCCACAACTATGCTTTAAAATAACTTAGAAATACAAATTATTTTTCACACTAAGATTAAGACAGTCTTGAAATTTTAAAAATGTGACCTAAGGCATTTGATAACTGATATTTCTTGTAAGGAACATTCTTTTATATATGTATATATATTTCTTTTAAAGGAACAGGCAAGAAGTCTTTTTGCTTTTTATTTTTAATTTTTTTTAAACATCACAGAGGGAGACAAAACATGAGAGACTCCTAATTCTGGGAATGGAACAAAGGGGTAGTAGAAGGGGAGGTGGGTGGGGGGTTGGGGTGACTGGGTAATGGGCACTGAGGGGGGCACTTGAAGGGATGAGCACTGGGTGTTATGCTATATGTTGGCAAATCAAACTCCAATTAAAAATATACAAAAAAATTTTTAGAGCTTTTATTTATTTATTCATGAGAGATACAGACAGAGAAGCAGAGACACAGGCAGAAGGAGAAGCAGGTTCCCTGCAGGGAGCCTGATGCAGGACTCGATCCCAGAACCCCGGAATCATGCCCTGAGCCAAAGGCAGATGCTCAACCACTGAGCCACCCAGATATCTCGCCTTTTTGCTTTTTAAATTGTCATTGATAACTGGGATTTTCTATTTTAAAGTTAATCAATCCAAATATGGGGATTTTAAAAAATCTGTAAATTAAACTATATCAAACTTGAACATTACATCATATTGCTTAATACTTTGATCACTAAAATCTTAAAGAGATATGTATTTGGCCTATAACAAACAATAACAAATAATAATTGTTCAGTAATAGTTTATCAAATACAGCTGGATCAAAATGAAAAAATCATAAAATATTAAGATATTTCTCTTAACCATAGGAAACCACACTCAAATGACATTGTAAGTGAATTTCAGAGACATTCATAGACTTTAAGCTGAAAACAGAGCCTTAGACCACATTCTCTATATATCAAATCACATTCAGGACTAAACTCTCATTCTTATTCATGGATTAAGGCAGTTGTCTAAATAGTGGAAAGAGAAAGTTTACCTACCACATATAATTGAGCAATGAGATAGAGATCTATGGGAAAGTATAAGGCTAAAATAAAAGTTTTTTCTCAACAGAAACACTGTAGGGATAGGTTAGTCTTTATGGTTTATTTTTATAAATGAAACTCATTTTTTCTCTCTGTATTCCAGTAACTGTGTGATAGACTAACTTTTTTTAAATTTCTAAATCTAGTTAGCATCTTCACACTACAGTCACACTACTTATTTACATACTCTTTTAGTATATATCTGACATGGAAATGCATAGTTGCAAGTTAGTTCCGAGATCTTTGGCTGTTACCAACATGAAGAAGATCAGAAAATTTCTGACTGCGATGCAAAATGTGATTGAGATGGTGAAGTTGGCATGCTTGCTGAGGATTCACAATCGAATTGGGCGAAGGACCCTGTAACTGAGCCTATAGAACAATGGTCCAAGGTGTATTGGGAGATAGTAGAGTTCAGAGTATCACATACATGCAACAAAAACCAAGGTGGGAACTAAATTGACAGAAGAACCACCAAGCTCCACATAAAAAAAAAAAAAGATATATGCATTTCCTATAAAAGTAGAGACATAAATTATTACATCTGGGAACAAAAATTACTGCAATGGGAAGACATCTGCTTGGTAAAAATAATCTTTGGTAACCCCATAGTTGTTATTAAAAAGTTTTAAACTGTATATCCATAATCATGTATCTTCCCCACCTGATAAATCCTGAGCACTTCAAGATAAGAACCAGTGATCCTTGTAATTCCATTGCAACATCAAAGCTTAAAATTTCTAAAAAATAAATAAATAAAATGGAGGCAGTGGCCAATCTCCTAGATCAAACATGGAATCTTATCAAGGACAGACAGCATTTGGAGCAGACATTGCACTCCTAGGTACCTCCAGTTTCAACTCATTCCTTCTATCAACAAAAGAAGCAACAAGGGAAGAGAGAGTTCCAAGGGCTCAAGCTTTAAAATCCCACTTAGCTGAGTTACCTTGAATGGTTAGGTAATTATCTCTACTACCAAACAGAAATTGGTATCCATGAGCTAAAAACAAATTTCAATTAGGAACCAATATAGACAATGGACACTGTAATGTTCATTTTGTAACAACAACCATTTAAAGTGTATTGTAAATTCTGAGTACATTGCCCTGCTGTCTTCTCACTTTCAGGATGGATCTTTATAAGTCTGAAAATGATTTTAGCCAACATTTATAAGAGCTAACAGGTATAGGTGCTGTTTGAAGAACTTTAAGGTCTAAACAAGTATAAAAGATAAAAAGCTATGACTATTTTCATTTTATAGTTGAAGTAACTGAAGTAGAAATGAAACAAGTTGCCCAAACCAGTGGTTAGTAAATTGCATTGCCTGACTCTAGAACTCAGGTGCTTAACTACATCTGGCAGCTTTTCATGGTGGTCATTTTCTCATTGCTTTTGAATGACTTAAAAAAAATCTTTGGAAGCTTTAATATCTTCTCCTTTATTGTTCTGAAGTTTAATGAAAATATGTTGAAGTGTGAGCTTTTTCAAATTTAAAGTGATAGGAATTTGGTGAACTTTTCATTCTAAGTGTCTGTTAGGTCAAGTCTGTTTTCTCTTCTCCTTTGTCTTTTTTCTTTATTTTGTGGGACCTTCCAAATATTGGAATGATAGGGGCTTAACTCTGTGGTACAAACGTTCTCAGTAAAAAGGCTTGGTTTTCCCATTGTTTGCAAAAAAAAAAATTGGGATAAGAGTATAGGCAAAATAGGATGAGATTAGATTTTTCTAAGTAGCAAACCAAAAACTTAGTGACTTCAACAACAGTGAAGACACTGTTGCTGGCCTGCAAGTGATGGAAAGAGGGTTCTGGAAGGGTAACAAATGATCCTTCTTCAAAAAATGTCACATATTTATCTGATACTTAGAGGTCATAACTATCTATGTTCCTGTACAAACCATCAATGAATTTCCTTAGGAATAAATATGGATGGCTTGTGATTTGTGTTCAGGATTAGGATAAATGGGAATCTAATGACAGCTCTTCCATATCTAAACTTTCTCTAAATGTTAGCCTTATTTTTCATTTCTACACTTTACATATCCCAAATGAAATGAGAGCTTCTTAGAGCATCTTTGGAAAGATTTGCTTCTACCATCTTTATGGACTTTTCTAGGTCGGGACCTCTCCAATATCTTCAACAGAAATGTTATTTTTTTCTCATTTGTCAGTGATATGCACTCCCACTCCTGTTCTTGATGTTACTTTCTTAATTTCATTTAATTCTTCAATTTATTCCCTTTATTCCCGTAGCATTTCACAAAACAGGGGCAAATTGCCTGTTATCTGACATCTATAATCTGAAGTTAGAGTACTTTTTTTGAAATTTGTTTTATTCTAACTTTGAGACCCACCTAAATATGAGAAAAAAACACTTCAAGGGTTTGAAATCACCAATTTTGTGACAAATCAAGAGTATATTATAGGTCTATTCTTACTAGATTCACAAAACAAATACAGTATCAAAATGTTAAGCTTTTGATGTTACAGTGGGATTGTAGAAATAACTGGTCTTTGTCTTGAAGAAGCTCAGGATTTATCAGGGAGGGACTATATATGCATATATAGTGTTAATTATTTAAATAAATAAAAATACATAGACGTAATATTTGAAATGAACATTCTTCTCCTTCTCCACCCTTCTCTTCTCTTACTTTCCTTTTCATATTCTAATTTTCTTACTCTGAAATAGGCTCATCTGTACTATGTGTGGGACACATTCAATTCCTGCATAGGATTTTGAGAACATGCCTATTTAATATTTTTAAGACTATTTATTTATTTATTCATGAGAGACTCAGAAAGCAAGGCAGAGACATAGGCAGAGGGAGAAGCAGGCTCCCCACAGGGAGCCCGATGCAGAACTCGATCCTGAGACCCCAGGATCAAGCTAAGCAGAAGGCAGACACTCAACTGCTGAGCCACCCAGGCATCCCTTCCTACTCAATATTTAGGGTATATTTCAAACATGACCTAAAACCTCACACATAATTCAGAACTTAACTTAGAAGCAGGCAATTATTGGGGCATGCTCATGCAAATTAATATCTACCTTAAAAACATCTGTTATATTCTTTTAAAAATGTATGTTTATAAGAAATTTAAATTAGATTGGCATAAGAGAAAGTCTGGGAGTCAAAAGATTCATTAGGCTAAATACTTTTTCCCCTCTCCCTGACCTACCACATCTAAACCTATGACCTCAAGTACTATTCATATATTGACTCCAAAATCTGTATAGTTCCCTCTGAAGTTCCCTGCTGAGAAAGAGACTCCTATCCTACAGCTACTCTATACCTGTGTCCAAAGGCACATAAAACTCAGCCTTGCCAAGTGAACTCATTGTTACCCTTTCCCAACCAGTCTCTGTCCTGGCTCCCCTTACATAGTGAATGGTTCCATCACATATTTGAGATCATGGTTAACTTTTAGTTTAGTTTGATTCAGTTCAAGTTTTTTGACTCCAACAAACAGAAAGGCAGACTAAAATATGAATAATTTATTATCCTACCTACTTGGTTATTGTTTTAATTACTTCCTATTCACTCCATCGGTAAGTGAGGGATTCCCCCCTCTAGGATTATAGGGATAGTTGAATGCAGAACATCCAACAATGAACAAATGATCCTGGTAGCAGTTTGTCAGTCACCTAGAGCAACAGCCTGGGGTAGCAGGACACCTTGCACAATCAGAGTGCACATGAGGGTTATTCTTGAGAATAGTGTGGACAGCCCAGCATACTGGGAGGTTTGGGGCCTCAAAACAGTGAAATGCCCTGATGTTCCAGTGGAAGGATGTGATTAGCTTACTTGAGTGATTCCATTTGCTAGTAGGGAATGGAAACTTGTCACTTAGGTATAGGCAGAAACTTTGTGTGTTATGTTTTATAAAGACAGATCTTATCCACAGAAGGAGAGTGGGGAGGGAAACTTGTAGTTATGCCACCACAGATTGAGACATCAAGGTAGCGCTTACTATTTGGACTTAATTTTACTTAGGCCTCACACTACAATTATTAAAAGTTGTTTTCTAAAAGGTAAATACATGAGGTGATGGATATGTTAATTCAGTCTATGGGAGAAGTCCTTTCACATTATATTTCAAATCCTTATGTTGTATACTTTGAATATTTTACAGTTTTGTCAACTGTACCTCAAAACTGAAAAAAAATATTTTTCTAGAGAAAATCTCTTGTGGTCCTTCCTAAGGGTAAGAATATTTATAGGCTTTATTTTTTTATTTAGTTTTTAAAGCTTTTATTTTTTTATTTTTTGTGTATTTTTTATTGGAGTTCTATTTGCCATATTCATAGACTTTAGCCACATTCATAGAGCTCCATTCACATTAGTGTTCTCCAAATTTTAATGCTACCAGTCTTCCAATACTATCCTTCCCGAGGCCTTGACCATCAGGGTAAATTATTAGCTATTATCTTACTGTAGATGTTAACCTCAACCCATGACTTTCTAGATAAAGTGGAAATTAAGACGTAGTGCTAATTGTCCTGTATACAAAGAGTATTTCTTTATTATTTCATAACCAATCTTGAGTGGGACTTAATATTATAGATGTCTTCAGTAAGCTGGTGCTAATGAATTGCACAGAACTATCTATAGTGGTTTTTATTTATTTCTCTTTCAAATCGTCCTAAGAACAGTCCATGAAGGCTAGTTGGGATAAGTGGAGGAGGGTAGGTGTTGATTAGGAACACTGTGAATCTGAGTACCCTGGTCATGCAACATGTTTGTGGCTTCAGAGTGTTCACTGGTCCAGTCCAACATAACACATCCCTTAATGATGGGGTGTTACAAGGTTTGCTTGACCCCCTAGTGGTTGAAATAGATGCAAAATTTGGGACACATGATCAATTCATGTCCCAAAACACACACACTTGGTCTGTGCGCTGATATATTTCATTTCCTCCAAAGATTTTTCCTCCCCAAATCTGTTAATGTTTGCTTCTAAGTTTGTCCCTCCACTCCTCAGTAAGAGAATTTGCGTTCTGTAAGTTAAACACCCCTACTTAACCAACCTGCTGGAGCAACTCACAGTGCCTAATAAGAAACTAAATTGGATACAGGCATTTTGAGCTTCAATGAATCTTGAGGTTTATAAGACTGAAAAGCAGGGGTACTTGTACTGGTTGTAACCTAGAACACATGGAACTTTCTTTTGCTGAAAGACACCAGCATGGCAATTATTGAGGCTTCTCCACAAATATTTTAGAACAGCATATCCAAGACGTTAGCCCCCAGTAGACAAAGAGGCTATTCGAGCTTGCTGTGTTTTTATTTTGGGGTAGTACCTTCTCTTTTGATGTTGGATGTCCTGACCTCTGTCAGAACTAAATACCAACAAGATCTTCCTAAAGTATAAGTTCTGTGCATTTTTGTGAAGCATTTTGCCACTATTGTCATACTTATTTCCACCGTGCTTACATTTGTCTGTACTGCAGATACAGAGTAGGTCATGATGGGAACTGGATTAGGAGAAGAGAGTATATTTTATTAATTATTTTTCAAGTGCTCAGCAGAGTTTCTAAATGAAATACATACAATTAAAAGCTTATTGATATGTTCTCATTCATTTGGAGAATATAAATAATAGTGAAAGGGAATATAAGGGAAGGGAGAAGAAATGTGTGGGAAATATCAGAAAGGGAGACAGAGCGTAAAGACTGCTAACTCTAGGAAACGAACTAGGGGTGGTAGAAGGGGAGGAGGGCAGGGGGTGAGAGTGAATGGGTGACGGGCACTGGGGGTTATTCTGTATGTTGGTAAATTGAACACCAATAAAAAATAAATTAAAAAAAACAATTAAAAGCTTATTGATTGGATGCATGAACAAGAATAAGACAATGGGAATAAATATAGTAGGAGCAATGTAAGTATAAGCTTTTGAAACAGACTCAGCTCAGTTCTATTAAACTTAAACACAAGCTTTCTTCTGGCTATATGTTAAAACAAACTGTAATCGTATTTGCTGACCTGTCTCCTTACCCTACTGTTGTTAAGAGTAGTGGAAGTGGCTTAATAAAAAGCTCTACATATCCATGATTTGGGATTTAATGAGTTCCTATCTTATAATTCTTATCAAACTCTGTCATGTAAAATGATGTTACCTAATTGATACTTTTAATACATATTTTATGTAGAGAAATTCATGGTAGTAGATCATACATTCAAGCCCATGTCTCAGTCTTAAGCACCACATTTTAACCACAGTATTAGAGAAATCTGAGAATTATTTTCCCATTTAGTCACCGCTGGGAACGGGAAGGGATGGACAAGAAACTAAGAGTCAAGTATGTATTTTTGTACATATGTGGGAGTTTTTAAAGAAATCAACCAGTAAGCAAATTCACAGCGGGGGTAATGCCACAAAATGGAAACAGGCCACAATGTGCTTCTGGAATGTACTTCTGGGAGCATCTGGACTACTTATTCTTGAATTAGAACCATTTAGACAAGTTAATATAACTGATATTTAGAAAAAACTATTTTATAAAAGATGTTTTACTATTATATGTACATATTGAACACTTGAAAATACAAATGTCCTAAAATTCATCTATATGTAATAATATTGGGCAGTTACATGCAATGAAGATGTATATTGTTTGATAGGACAAAGACCACCTTTGGAAAAGTCCACGGTTAGTTCTCTTCATTCACTTGTATGTACTTTCCATTCCTCACCATAAAATGTGGCCTAATTAAATTTTAGGATCTTGGGGCACCTGGGTGGCCCAGTCAGTTAAGTGTCTGCTTTCTGCTCAGGTCATGATCCCAAGGTCTTGGGATTGAGCCCCACATCAGGCTCCCTGCTCAGCAGGGAGTCTTCTTTCTTCTCTCTCCGCCCCTCCTCCCTGCTTGTGTGCTCTCTTGCTTGCTCTGCTCTCTCTCTCCCTCTCTCTCAAATAAATACATAAATAAATCTTTTAAAAATTTCAGAACCTTGATAATGACTGACACTGTAGTACTCATTATATACCAAGTTTTCTTTAACTCTTACTTTCATTAACCCATTTAATCACAGCTATAATGTCAATACTATTATGTTAGTACTATTATTTTTTTTTCATTTTATGGGGGCCTACAAGAGTCAAATAAGTTGCTCAAGATCACAATATGAGTAACCAGAATAGTTCAGGGAGAGTTACTGGTCACACTAAGTAGGGTGATGATGAACTAGAGAAAAGTAGACAGCCAGTATAACTTAGAAAAAAAGTGCTAGGGGTTGCTCAAAGTGGGATATTGGTTATAGAAAAAGGGCATGGATTATTATAATCCTATGTTTTTTGGTTTGAGAATTCTCTATATGATACTTCCATTTACTAAGTTGAAAAGGGTGGTGGGACAGTTCTGATGGAAGGAGGAAAGTCCGGGTGATAGAGGATACATTACAATAAGAGTTGTTTTCCTGTGTGACTCTTAAAGGTGCCTATTTTCTTAGGCTGGGTTCCCAGGGAGACAGGCTCTGAAAGAGACATTTGTATAGAAATGATTTATTAGAAAGTGCTTTTAGTAACAATACAAAAGAAGGAAGAAAAGGAGGAAGGAAGGAAGGGGGAAGGAAAGAAATTAGGCAGAGAGAAAATTGTGTCGTACAGTTCTGACAGAGCTTCCCATCAATGTTGTGGGATGCTCGGCAGCTGGGATGATGGCCCCTTACAGATGGACTGAAGTAAGACAAGGGCTGCAGGCCTCCAAAACCTCCTCATCTGCCACTTTGAGGTGTGCATAACTTAGGGCAAAAGAGCCTTCTTCATTCAAAGGTAATTTCTGGGAAGGGGTTTAGTTGTGAGCCACAGTCAACTCTTCTGAACAATGGGAAAATGAATACCTTGGTCAGGAACATAGGATCTGGCTATTGCACCGTATCTTCTCCTACATCTTTAAATACTCAGAAGAGCAGTCAAATTGGTAGCCTAAGAATTTATTCACCCTTCATAGGGGCTAGAGAGGGGAAAGACAGGGGAGAAGGTCACGTAAAGACAGAGAAGACAAGAAATAAGAGGCTGCCACAAGCCAAGGAATGCCTGGAGCCACCAGAAGCTGGGTAAGGCAAGCAAGGATTCTCCCCTAGAGCTATTGGAAAGTTGCCCTCTGGCACTGATTTCAGACTTCTACAGCTTTGAAAGAGTAAGTGTCTCTCACTGTAAGTCTCCCACTTGGTAGTAATTTTGGCAAACCTGAGCAATTAAATGATATGTAATCAACTCTCTATGCCTACGAGATAAAATAATAAGAAGCTAATGTCTTCTGAGAGTAGTAACAAAGGTAAGGAAAGAATTAGAAGAAATTTTGTGGTTATTTGTGAGTTACTTAGATTGAGTTCAATAATATTTCATATATTTTTAAAGATTTTATTTATTTGAGTGTGAGAGAGAAAACAAACAGGGGAGAGGGGGAGAGGAAAAAGCAGACTCCCCACTGAGCAGGGAGCCCAATGGGATCATGACCTGAGCCAAAGGCAGATGCTCAACCAACTGAGTATGGAGGTGCTCCTATATTTTTCTTTAATTAAAAATATGGATCAAAGCACTAGTGAAGACTTAACAATAAATTATTTTTATATACACAAAAGATACACTAATAAATTTTTGTAATGCATATTTAATAATAGCCCGAAAGAGAAATGTACAAAGTAAGTGAGAACTTGAATCTGCTTTTGAAACAGAATAATTATTGGGGCAACAAGAAAAAGAACAAGGTTCAGAGAGTTTATGAAATTTGTCTTCAATGTCAGTGTTTGAAGAGCTTCAGATTCATGAAATAGTTCAGTATGAACTCAAACTCTCAATATCCCATGAAACAAATACAGCAGGGTTGTGACACATTGTAGGGCTACACTCTTTCTGTATTAGAGGGAGTGACTCAAACATGCTCAAATCAGCAGCAAACTATGTCATGAGGCCACGTTCTAATTTAACAATTTAGTATCACCTCCCCAATGCTATGTGTTATAGTGGAGTAGCCCTGAAACATGACTTTTATATGGAAATTTTTAAGACGTGCACTGGGTGTTGAGAAACACCTATTATAGTTTTGATAATAGAATTTTAATTTTTTTATCAGCTTGAAAAAAAATTTCCAGGTTTAGCTTAATACTTTCCTGGGTTTTTGATTGATAATTCCCCTCATTTTCCATTCTTGTTTTACGGCATGGTTAATTCTTTTAATTGACAAGGAATGCAATAAAATAATAGGCAGACCCCACTTGTGGCATGCTATTGTCACTTTTAGAACTATAATTTAGACATTTTTGCTGTCACTTCCTTTACATATGCACATACACACACACATATACACATACAGCATCTAATATATACTTATCTATAACTAATAATGTAAATTTGTTAAGATTATTTTTCATTTATGCTGTTTTTTCCATTTTATGCCATTTGAGGGTAATAACATTTCATAGAAAAAGGTTGAAATATCAAGACAATATAAACAATCAATATAAGTTGCTTTTGGCTTTGGTTTTTTTAAAGAAACATTTCCCATTTTAGTTTTTCCAGACTACAGACTATACTGTTTTAGAGACAGATGAAATAACAATAGGATTGAAGATTTCCTCCCCCTGCCTATGTTGGTCAACCTAATTCTTTTTTTTTTTTTTTAAGATTTTATTCATTCATTCATGAGAGACACACAGAGAAAGAGAGGCAGAGACACAGGCAGAGAGAGAAGCAGGCTCCATTCAGGGAGCCTGATGTGGGACTTGATCCCAGGACTCCAGGATCACCCCCTGGGCCAAAGGCAGGCACTAAACCGCTGAGCCATCGAGAATCTCCGGTGAACCTAATTCTTATATAATGATGATGATGATGATATTATTGCAATGGAATATTACTCAGCCACCAAAAAGAATGAAACCTTGCCATTTGCAGTGATGTGGATGGAACTAGGGAGTATTATTCTAAGTGAAATTAGTCAGAGAAAGACCAAAACCATTTGATT
Source organism: Canis lupus familiaris (assembly GCF_011100685.1). NCBI lineage: Eukaryota > Metazoa > Chordata > Mammalia > Carnivora > Canidae > Canis > Canis lupus. The sequence goes on from NC_049239.1 coordinate 21,824,573, forward strand.
TAACTCACATGGGAAATTTAAGAAAGAAAATAGAAGAGTGTAAGGGAAGGGAGGGAAAAATGAAACAAGATGAAATCAGAGACAAAGATAAATCATAAGAGACTCTTAACCATTGGAAACATACCCTCTATTTGTGGAAGGAGGGAGAGATGGAGGGAAGATGATGGGTATCAAAGAGGGCGCTTGATCTGATAAGCACTAGATGTTTTGTGCAACTGATGAATCACTAAATTCTACCTTTGAAACTAATAAAAAATGGAAAAATATAAGAATAAGGAAAAAATAATACCTAACATATATATTATTGAAGTACAGTTGACATATTACATAAGTTTCAGATGTATTACTTTCAGGTTATTGATTCAGCAATTCTACACATTACTCAGGGCTCATCAAGGGAAGTATAGTCACCATTTGTCACCATACAAAACTATTACCTTATTGGTTGTATTCCCTTGCTGTATTTTTTGTCTCTTATAACTAGAAGTTTGTATCTTTTAATCCCCTTCACCTATTGCACCCACACAGATCCCCACCCACCTCTCCTCTGACAACCACCAGTTTGTTCCCTGTATTGTAGAGTCTGGTTTTGTTGTTGTTATTTGTTTTATTTTTTGGATTCCACATAAAAGTGAAATCATACAGTATTTGTACTTTTCTGACTTATTTCACTTAGCATAATACATGGTATATTATGTATATACATCTATGCTGCAAGATCTCATTTTTATGGCTGAATAATCCATTTGTGTGCATATGTGTGTACACATGTGCATGCACAAATACCACATCTTCCTTATCCATTCATTGATCAATGGATTGCTTTCATATCTTGGCTGTTGTAGATGATGCTGTAATAAATATAGGGATGCATATATCTTTTCAAATCAGTGTCTTTTGCTTTCTTTGAGTAAATACCCAGTAATGGAATGACTTGATCCTGTGGTAGGTCTATATTTAATTTTTTTGAAGAATCTCCATACTATTTTCCTCAGTGGTTCCACCAATGTACATTCCCACCAGCCGTGCATCAGGGTTGTCTTTCCTCCACGCCCTTGCCAACACTGGTGATTTCCTGTCTTTGATATTAGACATTCTCACAGGCGTGAGGTGATAGCTCATTGAGGTTTTGATTTGTATTCTCCTAATTAGTGGTTTTGAACATGTTTTCATGTGTCTATTAGCCACCTGTACATTTTCTTTGGAAAAAGATATAGTCAGGTTCTCTGTCCATTTTTAATTGAATTTTTTGTTAAATTGTACAAATTCTTCATATATTTTAGATATTAACCCCTCATTGGATGTCATTTACAAATATCTTCTCCCATTCACTAGATTACCCTTTTGTTTTATTGATAGTTTCCTTTGCTGTGCAACAGGTTTTTATTTTGCTGTAGTCCTGATAGTTTCATTTTGCTTTTGTGTCCCTTGCCTGAGAAGACATATTCATAATACGTTGCTAAGACTGATGTTCAAGAGATTATAGACTATGTTTTCATTTAGGAATTTTATGATTTCAGGTCTCAAATTTATGTCTTTAATCCATTTTGACTTTACTGTTGTGTATAGTGTAAGAAAGTAGTATGATTTCACTCTTTTGCATATAGCTGTCCAGTTTTCCCAGAACCATTAACTGAAAAGACCATGTTTTCCCCATTGCATGTTCTTGCCTCCTCTGTCATAGATTAATTGACCATATAAGCATGAGTTTAATTCTAGGCTCTCTGTTCCGTTCCACTGTTCTATGTATATATGTTTTTTTTTTCACCAGTACCATTCTGTTTTGATTACTGTAACCTTACAGAATATCTTAAAATATGGGAGTGTGAATTCTCCAACTTTGTTCTTCTCTTTCAAGATTGCTTTGGTTATTTGAAAGTCTTTTGTGGTTGCATACAAATTTTAAAATGCTTTGTTATAGTTCTTCAAAAAGTACTGTTGGTTTTGTGAGGGGGGTCACATTGAATCTGTAGATTGCTTCAGGCGGTATGGACATTTTAATGACATCGATTCTTCCAATCCATGTACATGGTATATCTTTCCATTTGTTTGTGTCATCTTTTATTTCTTTCATCAATATCTTGTAGTTTTTGGAGTAAGGTGTTTGACCTACTTGGTTACATTTATTTCTAGGTTTTAATTCTTTTTGGTGCAATTATAACACATTTTTATAGATGTTAATAGAAATATATTGGGATGCCTGGGTGGCTCAGTGGTTGAGCGTCTGCCTTTGGGTCAGGGTGTGATCCTGGAGTCCCAAGATCAAATCCCACACTGGGTTTCCTGCATGGAGCCTGCTTCTGTCTCTGTCTCCCTCCCTCCCTATTTCTCATTAATAAATAAATAAAATCTTTAAAAAAAGAAATATATTCCACATATTATGGCAATTTGTAGATGGAAAAATAATTGTGCTTTAGAGCATCATAGAATGCTCCACAGAGATGGCAGTTTGAATTTGTGTTGACGTGTACACAGCTAATAGGGAAGTTTAGGAGAAGTTGTGGGAAGTTTAGGAAAAGTGGGAATCCTAGGTTTGGGCACTGAAACAAATTAATGTGTTACATTTGAAGGCACTATATAGGTTTTTTGGTGAAGCTTGAGGTAAAATTGCAGCTTTTGGTGTTGAGATGGGAAAGGAAGGAGAATAAAAGGTTAGATTTTGGCAGAGGTCAGTTGGTAATTGGTATCATATGTGCTCCTTAGGCAGTTATATTTTATTTAATGAACAATGGAGAGCCACTTAATGTTAATAAATAGAAAAGATGTCAGAAGAGGCAAATTTAATAAAAGTGAAATAGCATGGAATATTGGTTAAGGTGAAAAAATACTCAAAGTAGGGAAACCATTTGGGGACCATTTAAAGTGGGGAAGATTTGATGCAAGTCTGAAGCAAAAAATTTGCACTGGGCATGAGGAATTGTAGAGAATCAAAAGATAATTAAGAAGTAGGTAGAGTTGTCTGGATTGGATGATTTAATGACACTATTCTAGTTTAGTTCACTAGGGCTTTCTGACCAGAACTTTAAAAATGCAGAATCAAAAATGAGGAGCATATATTGAGAAATAAAAGTTATTTTCTTGGCATGTATTTAAAACATCTAGGAATGAGTATCTAGTGGCAATTGGAAATTTGGACCACATAGAATATACAAAGACCCATTTTTAATGAAATCAGATAAGTAAAAGTTTTAAAATGAGATAAATATAGAACTCAGTATGAAACTCTACAAACTTCAATATTTCAGGGACAGGTGAGTTGAAAGGTCTTGAGAAAGAGTAGAAAGAGGAAAAAAGTGAGCAGAAACACAGTGGAACACTGGAACCCAGACAAGTCTTGGGTTTTCAGAAGGCAGAAGATGACAGAAAGAATACATGGAAATTGGAATATCATCAAAAGCAGTTTTAGAGGAGAGGTGGAGATGATATTTCAGGAGATTGAAACTGAAATGAACCTGGAACTGAAAATGGTAGTGTATCAAGTGGTAATTAAGCACAGACAAAATTCGAGAAGATTTACAATAAAAAAAAGCATAGAAGATGCATTTTTTTCTTGAGAGGAACTTGAATATATGCCCATCAGTGCAACAGAGTTCCTTCTTGCACAGCCCAAGCTGTTATCTGAAGTCAGTTTCTCCTAGAGCTAATAATGTCACCATCTGCTTCACCATTACATCTACGGCTGCAATGCGCCAGATGTCTAGTTTTTTCTCTCTTTTTTTCATTTGAAATGCATTTGACATACAGCATTGTGTAAATTTAAGGTGTACAACATGTTAATTTGGGACATTTATATATTGTAATATGATTGCTATTGTATCAATATTTGAAACCTCTATCACATAATTATCTTTTCAGTGGTTAGAAAAAAGTTCTAGTCTCTTAGGAATTTTCATGATTATAAAACAATATTATCTATATTGTACATTCATCTTAGGAGTTACTTTTCCTTGTTAGAGGTTTTTACTCTTTATTTACCTGTTGATGGACACTTAGGGTTTTTTTTTCCCATATCTTAGATATTATGAATAATGTTGCAGGAAACATGGAGGTGCATATATCTCTTAAATATCCTGTCTTTGTTCCCTTCAGATATATACCCAGAAATGGAATTGCTGAATCATATGGGACATCTATTTTTATTATTTTGAGGAACCTCCATCTTGTTTTCCATAGTGGCTGCACCAATTTACATTCCCACTAACAGTGCCTGAGGGTTCCCTCTTCTCCACATCTTTGCTAACACTTAGCTCCTGCTTCTTTATGATAGCTGTCCTAAAAGATGAGAGTTATCTCATTGTGGTTTTGATATGCATCTCTTTAATGATAAGTTATGTTGTGCATCTTTTCATGTACCTGTTGTCCATTTGGATGTTGTCTTTAGAGAAGTGTCTATTTAGTTTTTCTGCCTATTGTAAAATCAGATTTTAAAAACTATTGTTTGTTTGTTTGCCTGATACTGAGTTGTATAAATTCTTTATAGATTTTGGATATTAAGCCCTTATCTGACAGAGGATTTCCATACATTTTCTCCCATTCAGTAGATTGATTTAATTTTATTGTTTCTTCCGCCATGCCAAAGGTTGTAAATTTGATATAGTTTCATTTGTTCTTTTCTTTTGCTTTTGTTTGTACTCTTATTGATCTATCCAACAAATCATTGCTGAGATCAATGGTGAGGAGATTCTTTCCTACGTTTTCTTCAGAAGGTTTTGTGATACCAGGTATTACGTTTAAGTCTTTGATCAATTTCAAGGCAATTTTTGTGGGTGGTGAAAGTTAGGTGCCTCATTTTGTTGTTCTGCATGTATTTGTCCAGTTTTCCTAGAACATTTTGTGAAGAGACCATTTTTTTCCCCATTAGGTGTTCTTGGCTCTCCAGTTGAATATTATTGACTGTACATGTGTAGGTTTAGTTTGGGGTTCTCTGTTCTGTTGGCCTATGTGTCTATTTTTGTGCCAGTACTATTTTCTTTTCAAGATTTATTTATTTATTTTAGAGTACGCACGCATGAGCAGGGGTAGGAGGGTGGAGGCACAGAGTTGCAGAAGGAGAGAGAATCTTCAACAAAGTCCCCACTAAGCATGGAGCCTTACTGGGGCTTGATCCCAGGACCCTGAGATTGTGGCCTGAGACAAAATCAAGAGCTGACTGCTTAACTGACTGAACTACCCAGGCACTCCCCCATACTATTTTTTATTTTAGATTTATAATTGAGTCTGAAATTAGGAAGTGTAGTATCTCTAGCCATACTCTTTCCTCAGGATTGTTTTGACTATGTGGGGTCTTTGATAGTTTAATACAAAGTTTAGCATTGTGTTCTCCTATTTATGTGAAGAATGCCATATTATTTTGATGGGGATTGTGTTGAATCTGTAGATGGCTTTGGGTACTATGGACATTTTTAACAAACATTTAAACATTTTTAACATATTTTCATGTGTTTTTTTCAAAACACACAGTATGTGTTTCCATTTGTCTGTGTCTATTTTGATTTCTTTCAGCAAAGTCTTGGTTTTTATTGTAAAGTTCTGTCACTTGGTGAAAACTTTTCCTAGGTATTGTTTTTGATGCTTTTATGAATGGAAGAGTTTATTTCATTTTCAGATGTTTAATGATCAGTGTAGACACATGTAGCCAATTCTGTATGTTAATTTTATATCCTGTAACTTTACTAAAATCATGGATTATTTGCAAGAGTTTTTGTGGAGTCTTGGGGATTGTCCATGTATAAAATCATATCATCTGCAAACGGAGGTACTTTTACCTCTTCCTTTCCAATTCTGATAACTTTTATTTCTTTATCTTGCCTAATTGCTCTAGCTGGGATTTCCAGTACTGTGGTGTGAGTTGGCATTTTTGTTCCTGATCTTACAACAAAAACTTTCATTTTTTTTCTCCATCCATTGTAATGTTAGCTGGGTGTTTGTAATGTATGTCCTTTATAACGTTGAGGTATATTCCTTCTGTACCCAATACATCAGAGGTTTTATCATGGAATATATTACATTTTGTCAAATGCTTTTCAGCATCTATTGAGATGGTTATGGGTTTTGTCTTTCAATCTATTAATGTAATGTGTTACTTTTATTGACTTGTGTACGTCGAAGTATCCTTGCATCCCAAGGATAAATCTCACTTGGTCATGGTGTATAGTCTCCTTAATGTCTTACATTCAGTTTGCTAATATTATTTTAGGAGTTTTTGCATCTGTATCAGGGATATTGGTTTGTCTAATTGTTTCTAATATTTGGATGAAGACACTAAGGACAGTTTGGATCTTCCATTTAAACCTACTGCAGTTTCTATCAGGCCCTGTTCTCCCCTTAGCCATCACTTTATTACCAAGAACTTTTATCGCAAAGTGTTTTTTAGAGTTACTTAGCCATCACTTTATTACCAAGAACTTTTATCGCAAAGTGTTTTTTAGAGTTAGCAGTATGTTTATTTACATGATTTTTAAAAAATGAATTATTTCTCCTACAGCTTGTGTTGTGTTTGTATTTCTCTTCGTTGTCATTGTATCCCTCATGCCCAGAAGAATAATTTGAAGTTCTGGCAATATTCCTCACAACTTAGGAATCTTCTTGATACCAAGTATTTCTTTTTAAATTTGACTTTATTTTTTGATGTTTCAAGTTTTATTTATATTCTAGTTAGTTAATATTTAATATTTAGTGTAATATTAGTTGCAGGAGAATTTAGTGATTCATCACTTATATATAACACCCAGGGCTCATCCTAGGCCCTCCTCAATGCCCATCACCCATTTAGCCCATCCTTCACCCACCTCCTTCCACTCAGCAACTCTCAGTTGATGCCAAGTGAGAGACACTTTAGAGAAAGCTGAAATCATCAGCATCAGAATTACTGAATTTCTCAGAATTACTGAAATTCTGAATTATGAGCAACTATGAGATAGTAACTATGACATTATGTTCATATACAAATATTTGTTGGGTCAGTAGTGTAAATTAGACTGACGAGGAAGAGAAAAAGATGATAATACACGCCCAAGTTGGGGAACTGGGATGTGGACTCAGGCAGTCTGCAGCCTAGAGTCTCTACTATGTATCACATGGCCCCTTGTGTCAGTCAGATTTTTTTGAGATTCTGTGCTTTAGGATGGATAGTCTGAAACCAATAAGAAATAGTCATCAATTAACTGAGTTTTTTAAAAACCTAATTAGCTTTTTGTTAAGGAATACCAGTTATTAAATAAAATATGTGCAGAAACTGGATTGTCAAGTAATACAATTTCCTTTTGTTTTATTTTCCTAACTAGCAGTATCATTTGCCATAAGGATGAGTGTGATTTGGCAAAGTTCTATAATACAATTTATGGAAAATCTGTTCTTCAACTCTATAAAACATTTGATATCATTAATAAGACTTAAAAGGGAATAGAATCTCCTATAGTAGGAATCGTTCTAATAGTGGGTCCTGATTATCCTAGGCACAGCTACATAATCTGGATCCAAAGAGAAAAATCTAACATTAAGAAGTACTGTCTTCAGGGCACTTGGGTGGCTGAGTTGGTTAAGCATCTGCCTTTGGCTCAGGTCATGATCCCAGGGTCCTGGGATGGAAGCCCCGCATCAGGCTCCCTGCTCTGCCCCTCTGCCCCTCCTGCTCTTGGGGGCATTTGTGCTGACTCTCTCTCTCTCAAATAGATAAATAAAATCTTTAAAAAATACAGTCTTCAAAAATATTGGAATTGATTATAGAGTGTGTTTCAAAATACATGTTCAAAAAAGGGGGTTTATTTAAAATGGAACAAATAACTTGCATCTGAATAGGGTTTCCTAAAGTATAATTCAGAAATTACCTACATCAGAATTGTACCTGTAGTCTAACATGCCCAGTGGTGTACCTGTAGTCTAAAATGCCCAGCGGTGTAATTCTGGCTACACAGTGAAAACACCTGAGATTCTGAAATAGAGTAGGTTCTGGGTATCAGTGTTTACAGCAAACCAAAAGAAATCAAGGGAAATTCCACTAAGAGTTTTTAAATGATTTAGTGTTGAGAATCCTCATCCTGGCCTATATGCTGGTGGGCGGCAGAGACCCTCTCTTCTCTTCGTATCCTCAGCATGTACAGAAGCTCACTTACGGTATTTCTGAAGTTCTCCTTCATTATTTCCCTTGGACTTGTCTTGCCTGTCTCATCCCTGCCCTAGTACCCTTCAATGTTCCCTACCTTGGGAGACTGTATAACTTCCCCACAATTAAATTTCAAAACCCTGGAAGTAATTCTGAATTTTGTCCTTGCAGTGCAACAAGTGAATCATGAGTTCTCTCCTTTTTCCTTTCTAAATAAAATCAGTCCACTTTTTACCCGTCAAGCTTCCTGTGCCAGTCAACACGTTGGTCATCTTGATGAGAGGCTCAACTGGCCTCCCTACTATAGACGTTCTTCTACCAGGAACTCCCATTTCATCCACAGTGCATCCATCCATGCAAATCTGATCACACTGTTCTCTGCTTAAAATTTTTCCACAGCTTCCAATCGCCTGACCCACCACCCACCTCCTGCCGCCGTGTATTCTAGAGAGGACTCCAATTTCGTGCCCTTTGCCTCTGCAGACTCCTCATCCACCCACCTCTTAAGCCATCCTCGGCTCATATTCAGCTACTTTCAGTGCCTTGAATGTACCTCTTATTTGCTACAGAACTGCTACCTCCTTGCCTCAGCTTGAAATCTTGGCACTTCTCTGTCCAGCTCCTTCTGGCCAGGTTATCTTACCGTCAGCTCCCATAGTGCCATTTATTTCTTAGATCATAGCACTTTTTCATACTATTGTAAATGCTTACTAGATTTTCAGTATTTCCAGCCGGTACTTCTATAATGGAAGGGACTGTTTGCGTTTTGCTATTTTAATCTGTGTAAGGTTCCATTTCTAACACTGCAGTTGAATCAAATTGAGGTAAGCTTTAAATGGCTAACCCTGAAGATAATTAGGGTCTTAAAAGCTCCAGCCTAAAATGATGATTATGATGACCAGAAGAGGATTGTGAGAACACCTGTAATGCTATTGGATGGCATGTGCTTGCTCAGTGCTTTATGGGTGTTTTTATATCATTTAGTCCTCATGGCAACCCTATGATGTAGTTACTTATTCTAGTTTATGGAGGAGGAGACTGAGTTTTGGAAACATTGTGTAATTTGCACCTGGTTCCAAAGCTAATAAGTGGTAAAGTCAGAATCCAAATCTAAGCATCAAATTGTAGTGGTTCAACATTTGCAAATCAATCAGCATGTTATGTCACCTTAAAAGAAAGGACAGGAACCGTATGATCCTCTCAATTGACGCAGAGAAAGTGTGTGACAAAATGCAGCATCCTTTCTTGATTAAACTCTCCACGGTGTATGGATAGAGGAAACACACTTCAATATTATAAAAGCCATCTACACAAAGCCCACAGCAAATATCATCCTCAATGAGGAAAAACTGAGAGCTTTTTCCCCTAAGGTCAGGAACAGGACAGAGATGCCCCCTCTCACCACTGTTGTTCAACATACTACTAGAAGTCCTAGCCTCAGCAACCCGACATGTGGCAGGTTACACAATCAATGCACGGAAATCAGTTGCATTTCTATACACTAACAATGAGACAGAAGAAAGAGAAATTGTCCTTCTATCAGTGAAAATGTTAAACATTTAAAATTACATTATGATCCCGAGACACTAAAAAACTATTATGGGATAAAGCAGTTTGGAAAACAACCCACGAACCTAAAAATCTCAAACTTTGAAATTTAAGAGCATGCATTTGGAAATATGTTTTTAAATGTGTTAATAACTACAATTTACATTGAGATGTTGGAGTCTAGGTTTACACCTTAAAACGTTAGTGACAGAAATATAAACGGCCTAACCTATCATTACAATAACGGTGAAGAAGTGTTGACTCTAGCATATTTGACAGCGGTATATGCTGAGGGATTTTATGTATTTCTTTTCATGATAATAGAGATGAAACTGTGGCCTTTCCTACTAATTGTGGCAAATTATATTAGTTGCCCAATTATGGCAGTAATATTAAATCTCCTTATATATATATTCATTTTAAAAAAGTAGAACCTACTCTAAAAAACGATATTAAATAAATAGCATTGTTGATTGTATACCAATTTATAGAAAATGAGGTAGGGTCTCTGTGAATAGCTCCACTTTAATATAGAAAGCCTTTGAGCATTAAGAAATGCCCAATACCTTTGAAGAGGTGGGTAGGGAGATGGGGTAACTGGGTGATGGGCTTTTAGGAGGGCACTTGAGGTAATGAGCACTGTTATATGATGAATCACTGAACTCTACCTCTGAAACTTCTAGCACACTATATGTTAAATGATAAATTTTAAAAAAGATGCCTAATACTTGAATTTCTTCGGACCTCATACTGGTACCTAAAATTTTCCAGTGGTAGTAGCCCCATGCTAAAGGTCAGAAATAATGAGCCTTTTCAGATCTAAAATTCCAAGGCCTGGTTGTGTATTGAGTCCCTGCCGAGCTGAGATTCAGAAGAGACTGCCAGTATGTGTGTGTTGATATGCAAAGGAATATTTTAATCCTAGGTTTACAACTCTGGGGAGTAACAGGGATAAGAGGCAACAACAGTAAATGCTTAATTTTTCAGTTTTAAATAGGTGTTCCGAATGTGTTCACAGGCAGAAAGATGTAAGCCTGTGGGAAGGGGAGACTGAATATGCTTGAGGAAGGAGAATGGATGCAGCAAGGTCCCAAGGGAAGAGGTGGAGATGGGTTCAAGATGATTGATAGAGGAAATGAGGGTGTCTGGGGAGTAAGAGGATTGATTGAGAAGATAAATTGGTAAAAAAACGAAGCCAGATGTTCAAAACACAAATGTTATCCACCTTACACTTTTATGTAGGCTTTTTCCTGTTAAAATGCCTTGATCAGAAACTGGAGGTCAGCTTTTCCAGTAATCACCATCGTTGGTATTCACGTACTGCATTCCTCCCACGTGTGGTAATTTTTGTTCTCATATGAGGGCTCCCAGAAGGAAAAGCAGGTCTCCGTTACACTAGATTTCACACGGTATCAGGCTCATTAATTTATTTATTAGTTGAGCATATGACGGCAGGTTACAAGCTAGAGTAAATGTAAAAGAAACCTAATAGGTTTTTGTTTGTTTAATTCTTCACACTAGACCTCACTTCTTCAGCTGCTGATTGCTCTAACGTAGCTAGGAGAAGCATTTAAAAAATCAGATGTGTAAAAGATACACACGTTTTAGATATTCTAATGATCTCTTTCAAACTACTTTCCTAAGGTTTTAGGAACATGGAAACATTATTTTTATTTCTGCCGAGGATTTTTTTTTTTTTCAACAGAAGTCCAAAGTCTGAATTAATAACTTCCTAAATGCCTTGATGGCAAGAGCCATATGCGGAGGGTCAGAGCTAGAAAAGGAGTCAGAAGCACATCTGTTTGTTTGTGAGCTGAGGTTGTAATAGCAAAAGCACTTGCCTAATCCCAAGTTTTACTTCATTATTTTGAATTCTCTCCTCAAGAAGGCTTGATTAAAATATATTTGCAATAACTTCTGTCTCTTTCAACGGGATTTTGTGCAATTAAATAATCCAAACTGGTGACTTTAAATGATAAACTTTTATTCTGAATATACTGTTTTTGCACAAGATTTAACACAACATTTTCTGGGATTATAAATATTTTTATAACAGTATTATACAAATTTTTACAAAATGTTTTTTATCAGGCTAGTTAATTTCCACAAAAGTGTCAAGAGAACATAATAAAGGGGAGAAAAGATCTTTTGTTCACAAAGCCAATTGGCCTTTTGCATGGATGCACACTGAGCATTTCAATAAAAGTATCCCTAAAAAGCATGATCCAACAATCATACAGCACAACAAAAAAGACAGCTTTGTTAGGTCACACTGTAAACTCAACTGGCATCTACACAAGACAGTATCCCATTAGTCTCAGTGGAATTTCTTTGAGTTAACTATGTGAACTAGAAATTAGGTAGAGGAAACTCTTGGTAAGGGTTTTCTGAGTCTTTGAAATTCTGGAATTTATTCAACACTTGATACTTCTGTTGTATTGATGTGTTCTGTACAGAAATGTACACGAAATATTAGCAATATTAACATTCTGCTAATGGGAAAACAATACAAGTTCTAAATAGTAAGAAAGTATTTCAAGTTGGGGGCAAGTGAAATCATCATTCTATTCTACACTTGAAAAAGTCACAGCATTCATTGTGTTTCACAAGGTCAAACTGTCTACACCTCTAGATATTTTAATGTCAACTAACCATTAATGGAATAGTTCAGAGTTTTAAATTAAGACATAGAATTTAAGCTTTGGTGGAGAGAAAGATTTGAATGAGAAGTAAAATAGAAGAGAGCATCAAATAAGCAAGTAACACTTGGGTTGCAAAGGTCACTTAAAAGGGATACTGCCTATTTGAACCCAGTAAGGCCAGTTTTAAAGTTAATAAAAGGAATATTCTAGGAAAACTTACAAATGGCAGCAACACTGTTTTGTTGTCGTTGTTTTTCCAAGTAAAGCAATAACTCCTCAAGCATTAGAAACATGAAAAAAGATCATACTAAAGTCTTAGAGGCCCAGGACCTAAAAATCTCTTCAATCAAACTTGCTAACTAACTATGTCATGTTAAAAACCTGTTACAAATATGGACCACGATTGGTGTTTGGCAGTAATGCTGGTTGTTCAAATGAAGAAAATATAAAGAAACCATTAATGCAAAAGTCATTCCTGTTACTCAACACCAATATGAGACTTGTTTTGATTTCGTTTTAATGACAAACTACATAAAACTGGATGAGTAGAGAATGAAAGAAGCCAAAGAGTTTAAAAGCTTTCTTCTCCATCCCTTGTATCATTTTGTCTTTGAAAATCAATATTTATAACAGGTTATAATTTAAGTTCCTGTCAAGAATTAGAGCTCACAGAAAAATCCTAAATTAAATATAACAATTTGATGGGATGAGTGTTACTGTCTTTGAAAAAATGCAAAAAGTTTTGAAGACTAGAATTAGGCATGAGACCAATTTTGAGTCAGAAAGCACATTTTTACCCAATTTATTACTAGCTATGTGGTTCCCATAAATATAGGCTTATTTTATAACAGAAAATAAAGGATCGTAGCAAGACTCGTGCATGTAAATATATTTTGATGGCAAATGTAATCAATAGGACCCTGCCAAGAGATGCCAAGTTTAACTGTGATTAATGCAACAACAATGTAGTTGATGAAAACACACTATTTCAGTGACATTAGCCATGAAAATATACTTAATAGATTTTAAAGATAATTTTAAGGTAGTTTGTTGTATGCTGGAAGCAATTCAGTTGTTTGAATGTGCGTCATATATACACACGAACTAACATGATTTTATATTGTTATCCCCTTCCCAACACTTTCTTGATTTAAAATAGTCTAGCAAAAGTTAACAATACGTTTTAAATATGTAATCAACAAACAACATGATCTCAACATAGTGTTACTAGAGTGAGAAGTTCTCTATTTTTTTTAAATCACTTTGGTGTTTTCTAAAATGTCAATACCAGTTACAAATGAGACTACAAAATCACAACAATGCGGTAGAAATGGTAACTGATGTCAATTCTTAGAACAATAGCTGGCAACGTGATTCCATTCCCACCCCACCCCTGTTTTTAAATAAAAAATAGTTAAATAAGGAAATATACACAAATGGTTCCTAGGGTATATTGGTGGTGGGAGGGAATTACAAATGGATGCAAAGCTGAAAACAAAACAGGTATCTTTTAAACTAGGCTAACGACTCGGGTTCTGTCTTTGACACGCGGAGCATATTAGAGCATGCTGGATGATGTCAGTAAGATATGGACTTAAAAAGGATGTATAAGAAAATTTCCAGCATATACACACACCAATATTTGGCATGTTCAAAATAAGAACAGATGCATTTCACCATAAAAAATATCTGTATACTTCCAGCCTTCGGCAGAATTACTCACGTGAACTAGAATTACACATTCTTTGTTTTTACCCTTTCTTCAAACACTGTTTACCCCTGAAAATTATTTTTAAAAGCATAAATAATAATCTACCATATTTACTCTATAATGAAATATCCGATTTACTACACTAATCATTTTCACCAATGAGGCTGTATAAAAACAACTTTGATTATTCACAATCAAGTATTCATGTGCATACATACAGATTCAAGGTTTCCTATTTGTTCAGGTTAATTATAAAACCCTCATCAAACTGCATGGAAATTTTGGTCAAGTGATCGTACCCTTTAAAACGGAGGGCGAGAAGCAGCAGCAGCAGAAACGTCTGCAGTGTACGTGCTACTATTCAAACGAACAAAGAGGAAACCTAGTGTAAATCTTCATTGAGAACATATATGTACTCTTCAAAAAATAAATGTGTCAAATCTGATTTATGTACTTAAAATATCTGTACATAGGTTTTCAGGCAAAAGCACGAGTCTGTATAAAATCCATGAATTCCCATTTCACCATTTACCTACCCCAGTCATTCGGCATTGACATTGCACAGTATATTCAGAGTAATTTAACGACATTTTTAAAGATGACTTAAGTGCATTACACCGCAAGGTTCAGAGTCTTACATAACAATAATGTCACTCGGTTAACTTTTCAAAGGACTATACTCTACAGTAAGAGGAAAACAAACCGAAAGTTAAAATAGCAGCAGCATCATGCAAAATACCCTTGGTAACCAAAGTTCATTTATCACAAGAGAAAACGTTGCCCCTCCCCCCAACAAGCTTCTCTTAGAGCATTTTGAAATATCTGGCTAGCACTACATAACTTTACTGTGAACAAAAGAAACATTACATCAAAGCATTGATTAAGGGCTTACATTTATGAGGAAATAGGTCACGTGTTCAAATTACATCTTCAAGCACCTTTTAGTTTAATAGTTTATCTTAGTTATGATTTTCAAACACCAATCCATTACCCCCGGCAAAACTTAATTGGTCATCATTTGTGTTATACTTTTGGCGGGGAAGCCATTCTTCATAAGGCATTTTATTCATGGCAAATTTTTATTTTTGGTAGAAAATTAGCCATTGTTATTATTATTATTTCAACAGATCCCATCAATCTCGCTTTTTCAATTTTGTTTTTCAATTATAACTACTCAGAGCAGGAAATAATTTTTAACAGAAGAATACGTGAAGGCAAAAATCACTCCTTTTTCCCCATCTAGAGATTTTCTTAGTAAAAGAACAAGAATTGCAGCAAGTCAAAATTCCAGGTCAAGACAATTTGTATGATTCATAAACAGTGTGGGGAGCCCTTTTACATATAATCACCAACAACGCAAACAACAAGCTCTCCAATTTTCCAATAGAGCATGTATAGAATTTTGCTTTGATGTTATACATAGATGATGCAGCATTCACACAAGTTTAAGGATCTGAGACCCTGACATGCAGCCAGTGGGTGCCATAGGAGTCTGCGCCTTAGATTTATGCCATGGTATGGGCCCAGCTCTAATGTTCTGCTCATTCCACAGTTGACCCTATTTTAATGCAACCGAGGGCTCATGTTTTGGCAGGGTCTGGAGTTTAATTATGCAGACTGAGTTTTAGAAGGTCATAACTGGCAGTGTCTGCTGCCAGATAAAAGCCAAAGTAGTACAAACTGGACTCCAATGATGGACCACAGGGAGGGATTCAATCCAGAAACGCCACCACAGTCGGTATAATCCTCCTGTTGGGGGAAAAAAAAAAAAAAGGAAAAAGAAAAATCCTGAAGAAGTATCTAGTAAGCCACCTTTCAGAGCACACGTGTTCAAGCCACTTCTGAACTCACCTGATAAAAGGGCTTTAATTTGAATCCAAAAAAATATTACCCTAGATTTTATAGCTCAACAATTTTGAATAAAGTGATTTCCCTAGTACCATTTCAAGAATGCTTTAAATTTTGAGTTGCAGATTCTGATGATTAAGAAAGAAAATACCTTAATAATAAATGCTCTTGAGTAATATGCCAGATGCTAAATAAATAAAAAACTTTCATAGTACCAGATATTCCTGTATATTTATAAAAAGAAGGAGTAAAAATTTTCTATCGGCTTAGAATTCCCAAGAATTAATGATTTTAACAACTATTCTCAATAAGGTAAAGTTTGTGACTGGTAAAGTCAATTTGAGAAATGATTTTCTCTATTTTCCAAATCTTTTATATCCAATTTCAAAGGTGAACATACTAGGCTATAAATGTAGCATCTGGACCTTTACTAAAATTAAAGAATAATGTATTTGAAGCATACATGAAAAGACACTGTAAAAATATATTCAAAATAAAGAGCTAAGCTAGCACCAGATGTTTAAATTACAGAATCATGAAATATAAGGAATTGCTATACTTATTCAGAATCCCCATTGTCTGGTGGTAGCTCATGAAGTTCGCTACTAATGCAGAATTATCCTGGATCTTTCATCCCTGGGTTCTGTATTTCGTATCATTTTCTACATCCTTTAATTCCTTTTAGTTACTGAGTTCATAAAATTGGTTTAGAAAAATAAGTAGATATGAGGCTTTTTACAAAGAGAATTCACTAACGCCAAGGTTCATCATCATCCAATAGTCAAAATAATAGGCAATGTAAGTAAATAAAGGAGCAAATGTTCAGAATGATCATCCAATGACTCTTGAGCTTGCAGAGAAGAGAATATCGGCTTGTTTTCCCCACTAGGGTTTAATACAGTGCCTGCCACCCAGTAAATTAATAAAATTTCCTTCTTGAGCTGCATTTTGAGGCAGAACACCTTTTTCTGTTCGTGATTTTTCAAAAGCTATCTCCTAAATCTACAGAGAAGCATAAGGTGATGTTCCATTCTTGGTCCTCATTCTAGTGGACTTTTCAAGAGCATTGGGCAATGTACAGCATTCTCGTCTTTCAATATTTTCTCCTGTATATTTGCCCAACATATCTTCTGGTTCCCCCCAAACTTGTTTTGGGTTCATCTTACTCTCTTTGGCTCAAATTGCTTCTCTTCATGCTCTCCACATGATAGACTTTTCCAGGAGTTATTTCGCTGTTTATATTTTCTTCCTAGGTAATCTAATCCAGTCGTACAGCTATGAATTCTATTCATTTGTTAATAGCTCATACTTTTATCCTTTTTAGTATAAAAATGTTTTTTTCCACTTTGCTTTTAAAATTTTGACTTTCAGTTTTAATGGACAAATAAAATTATATTTAAAATCTAGATTTAGGTGATTTGATACACTCAGATATTGTGAAAGGTTACCACCTCCAAGTTAATTAACATGTCAATCGTCCATATATTTATCACTTTTCTTGTTTGGTGAGAATATTTATGTTTTACTTTTCTTGGTAGATTTCAGTTCTACAGTGTTATCAACTACAGGCATCATGTTTTATTAGATCCTTAGACTGTTTTCATCTTATAGCCAAAAGCTTGTATCATTTTACCAACCTCTCCTTATCCCTCCCTAGCCACTGGCAAGTAGTTTTCTACTCTTTGTTTCTATCATTTTTTTTCTCTTTCCTTTGTTTCTTTTTAAATAGAATCCACATATAAGTGATATCACACACTATTTGTCTTTATCTGGCTTTGTTTCATGCAGCATAATGCCCTCAGGGTCCAATCCTGTTAACACAAATGACCAGATGTCCTTCTATCTATCCAGACACTACTTCTTTATCCATTCCTCTGTTGATGGACACTTAGGTTGTTTATATATCTTAGCTACTGAAAAAAAATGCTGCAATGAACATAGCTGTGCATCTATCTTTTCTCGTGTTTTCATTGTCTTCAAATGAATATCCAGAATTGCCAATTCATATGGTAGTTATATTTTTAATTTCTGAGGCAGCCCCATACTGGTTTTCATAGTGGTTGTACCAATTAATATTCCCACCATTAACAGAGGATTCCCTTTCTCCACATCCTGCCAGCAATGGTTATCTTCTTGTCTTTTTTATAATATCCATTCTAGCAGGTGTGAGGTGATACCTCCTTTAAGTTTTGATTTGCATGTCTCTACTAAGTGACACTGAACCTCTTTCATGGACAGACATGTCTTGGATATACTGCAAGTTCAGTTTCAGATATTCAATAAAGTAAGTATCTCAATAAAGCAAGTCAAATGAATGTTTTGGTTTCCTAGTGCATATAAAAGTTATGTTTATACTGTTGTCTCTTAAGTGTACAATAGCATTATGTCTAAAATCTGGGCTTTCAGTGAGTCTTTTTTTTTTTTTCTCTGCTGGTGGAGGGTCTTGCCTCAATTATTGATGGCTGCAGACTGATCGGGGTGGTGGTTGCTGAAGGTTGGGTAGCTGTGGCCAGTCCTCAAAATAAGACAACAATGAAGTTTGCTACACTGATTGCCTCTGCCTTTCAAGAACAATTTCTCTGTCGTCCGTGATGCTGTTTATAGTATTGTACCCACAGTAGAACTTCTTTCAAATTTCAAGTCAATCCTCTCAAACCCTGTCACTGCTTGATTGACTAAGTTTATGTAATATCTTAACTCACCTATTGTCATTTAACAATATCCACAGCATCCTTACCAAGAATAGGTTCTGTCACCAGAAACCACTTTCTTTGCTCATCCATAATAAGTGAGTTTCATCCACTCAAGTTTTATCGTGAGATTGTAGCGATTTCAGTCACATCTTCAGGCGCCACTTGTAATTCTAGTTCTTGTGCTATTTCTACCTCGTCTGCAATTACTTCCTCTACTGTAGTCATGAGCCCCTCAAAGTCATCGATGAGGGTTGGGATCTACTTATTCCAGATTCCCGTTCATGTTGATATTTTGATTTGTCATGAATTGTGAGAGTTCTTCATGACATCTACAATGGTAAATCCTTTCCAGAAGGTTTTCAGTAAAGTTTGCCAAGATCCATCAGAGGAATCATTATCCATGACAGCTATAGCCTCACAAAATGTATTTCTTAACTAACGAGACCTGGAAAGGTTGAAATTGCTCCTTGATTCACGGACTGCAAAATGGCTGATGTGTTAGCAGGCATGAACACAACATGCATCTCACCGTACATCTCTATCATAGCTCTTGGGTGGTTAAGTTTGCTCTCTATAAGCAGGTGTATTTTGAAAGGACTCCCCCCGCACCCCTGTAGGTCTCAACACTGGGCTTCAAATGTTCAGTAACCATGTCATGCATGAACAGATGCTGTTATCCAAGCTTTGTTTTTTCACTGATAAAGCACAGGCCGAGTAGATTGATTTAGGGGCCCTGGGGTTTTCAGAATGGTCAATGAGCATTGACTTCAACTTAAAGCCACCAGCTCATGAGCTCCTAACAAGAGAGACGGTCTGTCCTTTGAAGATGGGCATTGACTCCTTGGCTCCAGCTACGAAAGAACCAGATGCGGTCTTTTTCCAATAGAAGGCTGTTTCATCTACACTGAAAACTTGTCACTACCCTCAGTTCGTTTCTTATATAGTTAAGAGGTTGCTGGAGGGGAAGTGAGGGGGGTGATGAGGTAACTGGGCGATGGACACTAAGGAGGGCATGTGGTGTAATGAGCACAGGGTATTATATGCAACTGATGAATCACTTAACTGCATCTCTGAAATAATATACATGTTAATTAATGGAATTAAAATTTAAAAAATTTAAATAAAAAAAAAAACCCTGCCACTTAGTGCTTAGCCATTTTCATTGATTACCTCAGTAATCTGGATAATTTGCTGCTTCACATTGTACTGTTATATTACAGAGCTGGCTTTGCTTTAATCTCATGAACTAACCTCTGCTACCTTCAAACTTTTCTTTTGCAGCTTTCTCACCTCTCTCAGCTTCTCCCCTCTCTCAGCTTGCATAGGAATGAAGAGAATTGGGGACTTGTTGTGGATTAGGCTTTGGCTTAGGCACTATGCTGGCTGGTTTAATCTCCTATCTAGACCACTAAAACTTGCTCCATGTCAGTTATAATGCTGTTTCGATTTTCTTATCATTTGGGTATTCACTGGGATAGCACTTTAAATTTCCTTTAAGAACTTTCCCTTTGCATTCACATTTTGTCCAAATGTTTGGTGCCAAGATGCCTTGATTTCAGCCTGTGTTGGCCTTTGAAATGCCATCCTCAGTGAGCTCAATCATATCTACTTTGTGATTTAAGGTGACTCTTCTTTTAACTTGAACACTTAGACTGCAGGGTTATTAACTAACCTAATTTGAATATCATTTCATCTCAGAGAATAGGAAGGCCCAAGGAGAGAAAAAGGGATGGGGAAATGGCTGGTCTGTAGAGCATTCAGAACAGACATATTTATTAAGCTTGTGTCCTAAATGAGTGCAGTTAGTGGTACCCCCAAACAATTATAATGGTAATATCAAAGGTCACAGATCACCTTAATAATTATAGTGAAAAAGTTTGAAATATTGTGAAAATCACAAAACATGATACAAAGACACAAGTGAGCAAATGCTGTTGAAAAAATAACACAAGTACAATTGCTTGATGTGGAATTGACACAAACCTTCAATTTGTAAAAACTTGCAATATCTGTGAAGGTGCAATAAAGCACAGAGTGGTAAAATAATGTATGTCTATACCTGTTGGCCACCTATAGGTCTTCAGAAAAATTTTATTCAGATCTTGTGTCCATTCTTTAGTCAGATTTTTGATACTGAGTTGTATGATTTCTTTATATATTTGGGATATTGGCCCCTTATCAAAACATGATTCGCAATTAATTCCACCCATTTCATGGGCTGCCTTTTAATTTTGTGGGTCTCCTTCGCTGTGCAGAAGCTTTTAATTTTGATGTAGTCCCATTTTTATTTTTGTTTTTGTTGCCTTTGCCTATGATGTAAAATTAAAAAAAAATCGTTGCCCAAACAAACATCAACGAGTTTACTTCTGAGGTTTTCTTCTGGGAGGTTTATGCTTTCAGGTCTTTAAGTTCAAGTAGTTAATCCATTTTTGGTTGGTTTTTGTGTAAGACAGTGGTCCAGTTTGATTGTCTTGGGTGTAGCCATTCCTGGTACTATGTATCAAAGAGACCATTCTCTCTCTTCATTGTATATTCTTGGCTCCTTTGTCATAAATTAATTGGACATATACACATGGGTGTACTTCTGGGCTATTTTGTTATATTGATCTGTGTGATCTGTGTGTGTTTTGTGTGTGCGTGTGTATGTGCCAGTACCACACTGTTTGATTACTGTATTTTTTATAATATAGTTTAGAATCAAGAAAGTGTGATGGATCCAGCTTTTGTTCTTGTTTCTAAGATTGCTTTGGGTATTAGGATTTTGTAGTTTCATAAGTATATTAGAATTATTAGTTCTATTTCAGGGAATTTTGATAGGAATTGCAGTGAAACTGTAGATTGCTTTGGATGGTATGAACATTTTAACAATAATTCGAATTTATGAGCACTCATCCCATTTATTTTTGTCTTCAATTTTCTGTCATAATTTTTTAGTGTAAGGTCTTTTACCTCCTTGGTTAAATTTATTCCTAGGTATTTTATTCTTTTGGATACAACTGTAAATGAAATTATTTTTGCAACTTCTCTGATATTTTATTAGTGTATAAAATTCAACTAATTTTTGTACTTCTTTATCTTGCAATTTTACTATTTTTATTACAATAGGTGGAGTCATTAGCATTTTCTAAATATAATATATTGCCTGCAAATTAGATAGTTTTAATTCTTACTTTGCAATTTGGATGCTTATTTCTTTTTCTTTGCTACTTGCTCTGCCTAGAACTTCTAGCACTATGTTGAAGAAAAGTGGAAAGAACGGGCATCCTTGTCTTGTTCATGTCAGCTGTGGGCCTTGATTATGTTGAGGTATTTACCTTATATACCAACTTTATTAAGGGTTTTATCAAAATGATGTTACATTTTTGCAAGTGCATTCTCTGCATTTATTGAGATGGTATGATTTTCCTTTTACCCTGTTAATATGGTGTATCACACTGGTCGATTTATCAATGCTGAACTGTCCTTGCATCCTTGGAATAAATCCCACTTGATGATGGCATATAGTTTTGCATTGTTGAATTCAAGTTGCTAGCATGTTGTTGAGGATTTTTGCATCTAGGTTCCTCAAAGATACTGGCCTGTAATTTTCTACTCTTGGAGTGTCCTTGTCTGGCTTTGGGATAATGGTAAGGCTGGCTTTGCAAAATGGGTCTGAAAGTGTTCCCTCCTGTTATTTCTTGAAAGACTTTGAGAGAGCTTGGTATTCATTCTTCTTTGGATGTCTGGCAAAATTCACCAGGGAAGCTGTATGCTCCTGGGTTTTTGATTGTTGGGAGGTTTTTGAGAGCTGATTCAGTCGGTTTACTAGTAACTGATATATTCAGATTTTCTATTTCTTTATGAATCATTCTGGATAGGCTAAATGTTTTAGGAATTTATTAATTTCATCTGATTTTCTAGTTTTTGCTATGTAATTGTTTATGGTAGTCTCTTAGGATACTTTATATTTCTGTGGTATCAATTTTGATGTCTCTTCTTTCATTGCTAGTTTTATTTTAATCCTTTTTTTTTTTTTTAAGTAAGTCTAGCTGAAGTTTTGTCTGTTGTATCTTCTCAAAAAACCAGCTCTTAGTTGCATTGACCTTTTCTATCGTCTTTTTAGGGTCTATTTCTTTTTTCTTTTTTTTCTGTTATGATCTTTGTTCTTTCCTGCCTTCTAACATTGGGCTTAGGTTGTTCTTAATCCTCAATATGTAAATTTATTTGAGACCTTTCTCTATTCTTTTTTTTTTGTTTTTTAAGAGATTTTATTTATTTATTCATGAGAGACAGAGGGAGAGAGAGAGAGGCAGAGACACAGGCAGAGGGAGAAGCAGGCTCTATGCAGGGAGCCCGAAATGGGACTCGATCCCATGACTCCAGGATCACACCCTGGGCCAAAGGCAGATGCTCAACCACTGAGCCACCCAGGCGTCCCACCTTTCTCTATTCTTGATATAGGTATTTGTCACAATAAACTTCCCTCTTAGAACTGCCTTCTGCTTCCTAATAGTTGTAGCTAAGTGTATTCTACTACTATTATATTGCTGCCTACTTCTGTTAGGTCTGTTAATATTTGCTGTATATATTCAAGTGCCTCTGTGTCAGATGCATAAATATTTATCAATGTTATAGATCCACTTTGATTGAACCCTTTATCAGTGTATAATGATTGTCTCTTATTACAGTTTTTGTCTTGAAGTCTATTGTGTCCAAGTATAGCTACCCCAGCTTTCTTTTGATTTCCATTTGCATGGAATATATTTTTCCATCCATTCACTTTCACATACTTTAAGGTGTGTCTTTAAAGCTGAAATGTGTGGTTTTCATTTGTATTTGCCTGAAGACTGTTCATGCTGAACATCTTTTCACGTAGCCAATGGCCATTTTGATGTCATCTTTAAAAACTTGTCTATAAATTTTTCTGTCCATTTTTTAGTTGATTAAAAAAAACTTTTCTGAGTTCTTCATATATTCTAGATATTAATTCCTTATCTTCTATATGGTTTGCAATGCCCCCTCCCCCATTCTGTAGGTTGCCTTTTCATTTAGTTGTTTCTTTGGCTACGGAGAAGCATTCAAAGCTGTCATGGTCCCATTTGTTGGTTTCTGCTTTTGTGTTTTCCGTATTGTATCTAGAAATGATTGCCAAGACCAACGTCAAGGACTTTCTTGCTGCTTTATCTTCTAGGATTTTTTTTTTTTTTATCCTATCACATCTTACATTAAAGCCTGTGATCCTTTCAAAGTTAATTTTTGTAAGAGAAGGGTTCAGTTCCATTTCCCTGCCTGTGTTTATTTTCCCAGCACTGTCTGCTGGAGACCATTCTTTCCCCCTGGGTGTTCTTGGCTACCCTACTGAATATTAGTTGGCTGTATATATTTGGGGTTTCCTTCTGGGCTGCCTTCTGTTCCATTAGTCCTTGTTTTTTTTTTTTTTTTTTTTTTTTTGTGCTAGTACCATACTGTTTTGATTACTGTAGCTTTGTTCTGTTTCCTTGGGATTGTCATGGTATTTTGGGTCTTTTGTGGGGCCATACAAATTTTAGAATTGTTTTCTTGATTTCTGTGAAGAATGTTGTTTGAAGTTTAATGGGGAGTACACTGAATCAATCCATAGATAGTTCTCAGTGGTATGAACATACTAACAATATTAATTCTCCAAATCCATAAACACAGGAGGTCTGTCTGTCA
Source organism: Canis lupus familiaris (assembly GCF_011100685.1). Taxonomy (NCBI): domain Eukaryota; kingdom Metazoa; phylum Chordata; class Mammalia; order Carnivora; family Canidae; genus Canis; species Canis lupus. The sequence continues at coordinate 21,848,789 of NC_049239.1, forward strand.
TCTTTCAGTAAAGTTTTATAGTTTTCATTGCGTAGCTCTTTTAGTTCCTTGAAGTTATTCCTAAATACTTTGTTTTTGATGCTATGGCAAATGGGACAGTTTTCTTTTTCAGATGTTTTATTATTAAGGTATAGAAAGGCAAATGACTTCTGATTTTATATCCTGAAAATTTGCTAAATTCTCCTCTCACTTCCACACTGATTGATCTGTGCCACCTCTCCTTTTTGATGATGTCTTTCGGTAGTCTTTGGGATTGTCTACATACAGAACCATCTCATCTGTAAATACTGGCAGTTTTATTTCTTCCTTCCCTATTTGGATCCCTGTTACTTCTTTGTCTTGCATAAAATTCTAGGAAGCACTTCCACTACTATATTGAAAAAGAGCAGTGAGAGTGGGCCGCATTGTCACATCTCTGAGATATTTTCCTCCAGTGAGAATGTTAGCTGTGGGTTTGTCATACATACACGGCCTTTATTATGTTGACAGATGTTCCTCTAGACCCAATCTGACCAAGGTTCTTATGAAATGATGTTGTATTTTGTCAAATGCTTTTTAAGGTATCTATTCATGTTATTTTTGTCTTTCATGTTATTACTGTTACATTACATTCAGCTCTGTGACCTTTTTGTACTTCATATTTTCTCTTTATTGGAGTTTTCACCAAGTTCCTGCATTTTTTTCCTGACTTTGTTAAGCATCTTTATGACCATTATTTTGAATTCCTTAAGGTCTGTTTAGCAGAGTTGTATCTTGTTTTGTTTAGAACATATTTTTCTGTTTGTTTTCCTGGACTCTGTGTTGGTTTCTGTGCATTAGATGAAACAGCCACCTTTCCCAGTCTTGAACAGCTCCCAATAGTTGTGGGTGGGCGATACCTGTCAGTGGCCCAGTGGAGATGAGATCATACAGCACCTGGATGCAGGCTGATTGGAGCACAGACCCAGGGCAGCGGTTTCTTAGGTATGCAAATGGACCTTTCCATTTTAGGGTATGGCTGACAGAAGGCATTTTTGTCTGCTTTCTCTGTGCTGAACCCTGGGGAAATACGCAGTTAAGGCCTGTTTATTTGCCACTGTCCTGTGGTACCTGAGGACATCAGCCCTGCCGGCCACCAGAGCCAAGTGATAAAGGGGGTGTTCTTTGGGCGGTAGCCTCAAAAGGCAAATGTGAGATGTGTTTACAAGTTCCTTTAGGTGAGTTCTTGGAGAGTGTCATAGGGCGAAAGTGGAGGCATGTGCTCAATGAGCCTTATTCGCAGGCAACAGCTGTTTAAGGATGCAGATATCCACCTATCAGGGAAAGAGTGAGAGTAGGCCATTTCTGTCTGGTCCATCTTCTCTGAGCCCTGGGAGGAGAGCCGCAGTAAGTCCTCTTGAGCCTGATGAGAACTGTTTCTATGTTCCTTTGGTCCTATGGGTCTCACGGACATAAGCCCTCTTAGACTATCAGAGATAGTGGTTGGGGGAACTGTGCCTTGCATGAGGTCTTAAAAAGTGAGAGTATTAGATTTTCAGAGCAAACCCTTCATTCTGCAGGAAAAAGCTCAGAGTTACCAGTTCCCTCCTGATTTTAAGTTGCTATGGCACAGACAGGGATTCTGGAAATAGTGTGTCTCAGCCTTTCATACCTGTTTTGATGTGGCTGCTCTCTCATTCACCCAGTGTGTATGCGTCATTCAGTATCTCAAATTCTTTCTTTGCTAATAGTTGTAGATTTAGTGTGTCTGTGGGATAAAGTGAGTTTGGAACTTCTATGTCACCATCTTGGACCAGAACCACAATAACTCACACTTGCATATCTTCAGACCTGAATGCTCCTCTAACCTCCACACTGATTGATCTCTGCTGCCTCTCCTATTTGACATCTTGGAAAGGTCTCAAACTTGCCCAAAGATATGATCTTCCTGAATAGATCAGGGCAAAGTCAACTGGGCATCGGTGATTACTCCTCCTTTTTATTTTTCTGACCATAATTCACCAGCATGTATTCTTAACTTTAGCTTTAAAATACATCCCCAAACTTACCACTTCTCACTATCTCATGTCTAAGTCACCATCACTTGTCTACAGTCCTTCAAAAGCTGCCTCCCTTGTCTCATTGCTTCCAATTCTTGCTCTTTTACAATCTTTTTACCAAAAAGCAGTCTCCTTAAAACTCATAAATCAAGTTTTTTTCTTTAATCCCTCAGAACAAAATCTAAATTTCTTAGCAAGGCCTCTGGAACCTGGCTGCTTCTTTATCCTTCTGTATTCCTCTCCCCTCCACAACTTCCTCTGCTCTAATAACACTGTCTGGCTCTGAAGTGGGTCAAAGTGTGTACTATCTCAGAGATTTCATACTTGCTCCTGTTTACTCAAATACTCTTCCCTCTAGGTAGGACAACAAGATAAAAGAAACAATGCTCAGTTACATTTGAATTCCAGATTAAAAAACATGTTTTTTAGTATAAACACGTCTCAGATATCTCACATCCAGAAGAATGATCTAATTTACTAGTGTACAGTAAGTGTTAAAGATATATTTTGTCAAATAAATTCCTATTATAGTACTTTTATATTTATAGGTTTTTGTTTTGTTTTGTTTATTATTTGCTCAGTTGCAATTCCTGTGTGTCCTGATGTCAAGTCTGGGAGGGGGCAGTTTAGATAAGTTAACTGGAGTCCCTCAAGTCTGCAAGTGGATTAACACTAAAAAAATCTGCCTCTTCAGTTTCTGTCATGTTTTCTCATGTGTTTTGCATGGCAACCACATATACTAAGACTTGAAATTAAGAGATAGATGCTAAAACCATTCTAAGTCGCAAATGCATTGATGTAGGAGAAACCTTAGCATTTTCTGTCTTAAAGACAGATCAAAATCTCACAAACAATATGAGTAGGTAAATCAGGCTGATTTTTAGCACTGGTACCTCAAAGGAGAAAAAGAATGCAGTGTTAATATTATATACATTATTTTAATATTTTTCTTCAGTTTTCATCTAGAGATTCCTCTCAAAAGACTCTTAATAAACAAGTCAACTGAGAATTTTTTTCTTTTATTCATATGATTTTGTCCCAATTTTCTTTTAAGACCATGTATTCTAGTGGCTAAAATATCTTCGGTTTTCTCTTGTTAAACAAGTATTGCTAAACTCTTAATTCGGCCTTTCTTTCCCAAATTAGAATAAGTAGGGGTGGCTAATTACAGATAGTAAGAGTTCAATAATTTGTAACTTATTTGTTTTCTGAATTACAGTCATCATACTCAAAAGTCAAAATCACTGGTGAAGACAGCCCTCAAATAATGGATAACTTTGGAGTTTAAACAGGTTTATAGTTAAACCACCTATACCAACTTCAAAGAAAATGTATTTTTAAAATTAGGCAGATGGATATTCTACAGTATGTCTTTTCATAGGAATAAGATGTCTAACAAATAACGTGTTCTCCTACACAGCACTGTAGCGCACTTACCACATTAACCCATGAAGTAGGTGATGTATCTGTTCAACTATATAAATGTGTGTATACCACATACACACATCTGTATATTCATTCTTCATGTACCCAGTAATGTGCTATCATAAATTGGGTTTGCAGTTTGCATAAAATAATGAACTTTCTCAATGGCACATATTACTGGCTTGCTTTACTTCTTTGATAAATAAACTTTCTTTTGTTCTTCTTTACCTCTTTAATCTTCAAAAAGTTCCTGTCAAAAGTTCTCATTTGAACACTTGTGTTTTAATGAAGTCCTCACAGTACAGGGCTTTGTAACGGGTTATCGATAATTGAGACTCTTTTTAGATTCCATAGGATACAGGGGTCTTGGCTTTAGGCAGTCATTCTTGAAGTTCTTATATAGAGATGATCCTTTAGAAGATGTCAGAGATCTGTGAGCAGAATCTCACCCACCACAAATTCCAAGTTACAATTAGACTAGCACTGAAGCCTAGACTTTGACTTTACTGGTCTTCAGTGTCGGGAACAAATGACTCCGTCTTTTTGGGTGATACTGACATTATTTTTTTCAACTTTGTGTTGTTTCAGAGAAAATTATACTTCTTTTGATGGCATCATATCAACACTCAAATTGCATAAATAAGATTCACTGTTCCATACTGATAACTGTGTTTTTAAAGACTCAACAAGTCTTATTAATGTAAAGTATATGCCATCTACATCATCTTCTCAAGACTATTCATTATATATTGCTCAAGGACACAATAATAATAGGGAATCCCAGATGTGTTCTTTTCATCTTTCAAAAATTATTTCATTAAAATGTACTGATCCCATCCAGCTGAATCCACAGTAATATTTATTTTCTTGGTAAGTTTATAGTTTATGGTGAGAAAGAAAAACACCTTAGAAACATTCACAGACTTTTAACATAAAGATAAAAAAGGGGAATTGACCTATATTTTTGTGTGAATTAGTTGCTTGTATATCTTACCTAAGAATTCTATGATTGAGAGAAGCAAACCTCTAAATCAAAGGTGAAAACAGAGTGAATATTTATACTATTGACACTATTTTCTTAGGTTTTAGTTTGCTTATTTCTATCATGATCACAAATAGGGAGGAGTATAAAAAACATAACATGGAAAAAATGATTTCACTATATTTTTCATATGTAAATGGTATAACCACTTGGGTAGGGATCAGTAAAACATGACTTCAAGTAGCTACCTCTCTATCAATTTTAAAAATAGGTCCATGGAGAGGGGATCATTTAATTTTGGTCTTTATTATCCAAATCAGCTAGGTTTCTTTCATGTGGAATCTTGAGCCATGAAAACCATGATTTTATGATCCCCCCCCCCAAAAATGTACTTGTTTTCTGAGACTCCCTCTGCTCTTCCACTTTTATCCCTCTCTGATGAGCTCACTCCATTCACAGTAATGGCCATATCTCCATCTAGTGGTTCCCTAATCAATGAATACCTGGACAGCAGTGAAGAAAGAACACAAAGTTGCTCCAATAATACTACTCATGATGATTTCAGAGCATCGGAAAAGAAACTGTTATTCGGTCATATGAATGATAGAATTCAGAAATTGGTCAAAGGTTAATAAAGGATCACTTTAGCCTAGATACTGTAATTCTATGTAAGATGAACTTAGAAATTGGAAGCGCTTGTTCTAAAATATTTCAATAAGAGTATCAATATTTTGGTAATAAAAATATAAAAAGTTGATTAAGTCCCACTTGCTAAAAAAGGAAAAGAAAAACCAGAATTGTTGACTTAGAAAAAATGTTTGCATCTTTTGAAAACAGAGATGACCAACTCAAATAATTGTCCTTAGGGTATTTCTCTTTAGTAAATGCAAGACATCTTGAAGCATATATAATTTTTCCCATACTGACTTAATCTTTATATAAAATCTTAAAAGAAGGTATTGATTTTTAAATAAGCATATCCTTTTCCTATGTTTGATTTAGGATTAGCAACTTAAGCAATATTTGAATTCAACTATTTACAAAGCAGTATAAGCGCTGGGATTTGAATAACCTGGTTTCAGAGCATTTATTATAGTGGATTTAGGGATATGGATTATTTATTAAAATTTCAAGCAATGCACAAAAAAAGAAAAATTAGAGAAAGTGACTGACCATCCACACCACATGAAAACTTGCAGTACAATGAAGACAGGAGCTGACATCATGGTAGAGGCATGACTTGTGCACATTAGTTGATCCTATTAATAATGGGCAAAGTAGCAAGTACAGGAAAAGGAAAGAAAACACAGAAAAGAAGACATACAAGATGAGATTTCATGCAGTTTGCTGGCAGTTAGCAGTTTATGCGAGCCTCCATCCAGAGCAGATTCACAGTGACCATTGCAAAATAAGCATTACCAAAATATTTCACTGCGAAAGAAACACGAGACATCATTAGCACATTAAGCTACAGAGCAAGGGTTGTACTTTCACACACACTCCGATGTGTAATTCACAAGAACATGAATTATTGAAAATTTTTGTCATAGTCCAAGCTTTGCAGGGCCTTGATGAAGATAGTTTCCTAGGATGAAAATATTTGGGGTAATAGGGTTTGTATGTGATCTTTAAAGTTCAGCTGAGTGAATTTAATCTCAGTCTCTAGTGACAAACAGTTGATGAATGAAGTTTCCCTAATGAGCAACACTCCCCTTAGGCCCACATTCAACATTCTTTGGGGAATGATTTGACATGGGCAAAACTCCTGAAAATATAACAGAACAACAGAAGTCTTCAGATCTGGGTTTTTATTTAAGTCTAACAGGATATGATGGAAAAAAAATAAACTTAGCTGCAACTCTGAATCACTTTCTCCATCAAAGAGAAATGATCAATAGTTCTTGCAGACATAACTGGGAATTACTGGCTAACACATCTTGTTTTTTAAGCCTTATTTCTCATCATTGATTTTATTTATTTATTTTTGTTCTCCCCTTAATTCATCTAAGTGAATAATTTGTATCTAAGTGCATATTATGTATCTGGAAGTGTTTTATTTTTTCTGGGACAAATGTAGCTATGTGCATATTTGAGTAAATAAGTACATAGGAGGTAAGTCTATTCTAAATCAATTACCACCTCTGTAAATGCACATTAAACAAGAGGTGATCTGACATTTTTTAGAATAAACAGTTCATAAGATGATGATCTCTCTTTGCATGCTCCTTAGTGTATGCAAGCTACTTCATGCAAAGTCCACCACGAAGAATCAGAATTGAGGAATATTAAATTGAAAAAAAATAGTTTTCAAAACTAGACAGGAATGATGGTGTGGCCTTCACATTTGAGAATAAAGTTTCTTAATAATTAAAATTATTTTAAAAGCATACAGCTGATTGCATGCATGGTATGTTGGAATAGCATTTCTTGGAGGAAGACTGCCACCCTACAGGAAAAGGAGTAGTCGTCTTTACATGACCTACAATAAAGATGTTTTGTAAAAATTTTATGAACCTAGCTAGCCCTTTGTAATTGACCTGGTCTAATACCACTGCAAGGTAAAAATACAAATCTCTGGCAGAGTCAGAAACCATGTTAAAAAAAGTAGAATGATACAATCACAGGACAATAGCTGTTTCACAGGTTTTTAATGCACTGAATAAAGACAAAGACTAAGCAAACATAAAAATACCTTTTCTATCTTCAAGATTGGACTATAAATGAAAGGAGGCAACTCATATAGCATTTATTGTCAATCACTACTGAAGAGAAAGCGTTTGAAACGACCGCATTTGCAACCTGGGATTATTAGTGAATTGATTGGAATTGTGTTTGAAAGTACAATTCTTCCTGTGGGAAGAACAGAAGAAGCAACTGTGAAGCTTAGGCTAACCCTGAAAAATACTGAAATGAAAAATCAATCTACCAGCGAAGTACATCAGCTATGATTAAGACACTATGTTGGAGTTTTTTAATTTGTCTCTCTAAATTCTTGAAGACAATGACCACCTAGTTCTCATGTTTTAATACAACGAAAGTTTGGCCTTACCAGGACATTGTTATCAAAGCAGACGTCAGGCCCTTTTCGGTATCTGGGTTGTTTAACCATATCACAAGGATCCGGACCATCAGCTAAAGAAACTCGTTAAGGAATATGAAGTTATTCATTCTTCCCACACAAAAAAAATACATTTCCCGAAGCAAGGAACAGACACCTACACCACTAGTCTAGTCCAGCACAACTAGTTCAAGAGCTTAAGGAATTTAAAGAAGTAAACTGCCACAATTTTCTTTTGTCAAACTAATGGCTGCTATTTTTATTTTTATTCTATACAGCATGCCCTTGGGCAAGCACTGAATAGATATCTGTAAAATATTAAGGGGATGAAATGAACAAACGACTCAGAGTAATACATATAAAGCAGCCCAAGGGAGGACCTGGGTGCCTCCTATTATAAACAACTAATTGCTAATAATAAAAATCATGTTTTTTTTTTTTCAAGAAACATGGGCAAATGCAAAGGGTATAGGAATTCTGTACAATCCCTGCTGTCACAATGCTTTAATTGCATTGTCAATTTAGCATATTTATATCCACTGTAGACAGACATCATAATCAACTCCATTTTTAACAATCCCAGCTACACAGGGCCCAGCTAACGGATCCCCAAACCAGTTGCCCCTCCCTCGTCTTGCAAGCCATTTCCAGATCTACTTGGAAACCCGCACTGCCTCCTCCATAGAGCCTCAATATACCATCATTCTCTGGTGCATCATTGGTCTGCACATTCAAACCACATTTTCTGCGAGGGGTCTGTTCTGCTGTGGGAGGTAATCACGGCGCTCTGTATGTTTTGCTCTTTGAGCATAAACAATGTGACAAGGTTAAAGATGCCTTACTGTAAGATGGCGTTCGATTCCAAGCATCGCTGACGTCAAAGGATACAAGTCTGCTCTGCTTGTATAAGCAGTCGTGTGTCACAGGGACAAGTCCCTTTGCTCTCAACCATAATAAATATTAAATTGGTGTTCATAAGTTTTTCTACGTGAAAGATTCTGCAAAACAAATATTTTTAAAAATGAGAGAAAATGGACATTCTCTTTTGGGGGGGAAAGAAACAAAAATCCTCCAATTTTACATATTAAAATGAAAGAAAAAAATCTGACCTCTTGAAACACAAAACATCACCAATATAAATAGTAAAACAAAATGAGAATGAATTTTAGAAGAGAAACATGACCATGTTTGACTCATCAGCATGCACGTTACCTCTCCCAAATACTAGAAAATTTAAGTGTTAGTCCTCAATGCAAAATAAGTATGACTGAGTTGCTGAAACTCCTAGAATAAATGTTTGATTTGATATGCTTAAGGAAGTGTGGTACTTATTACTGAAAAATTATCTTATTCTACAGATGAAAATATTAGAAGCCTGAAGAGTCTAAGCATCCTGCCTAAGAGCAGAGTAAATATAGATCAGTGCTGTTGACCAACGTCGTAGAGATGGAAAGGTTTTCTGTTTTGCCCAGCATGGTTAACAGCAGCCTCCTGAGGCTACCAAGCTCCTGAAAGGTGACTAATGGGACTCAGGCATAAAATGTAATATTAATTATAACTGATCATTGAAATAGCTTCTCGGGGCTGTAACTTCTAACCTGGACGACACAGAGACAGGGCTTTGAAGGGCTTTCAATTCCATTGAGTGTTTGTTTTTTTTTCTTCTTCTTCCATGTCTTAAGTGGCTTCTTAAAATAAAAATGTTAGTCTGTCATTAGAGAGTCACTTCTTTATGAGTATACATTTTCCCCAAAAAATTGAATTTCCTTTTTCTCCACTGAACCTGGGGCACAAGGATGAAGTGAATCAAAAGCCACCGTGACTGAGCTTCATATCCTGATTACAAATCGGTACGCTGCAATGTTATTTAGTTTTTAAAGCACAGATTGCTGTTACCGACACCTATTAGTCAAAGGCCAAAGGATTCTGAAGTTTTGAGATACCATCACAGGTGTTACGATTCTGCTCCCTAAAGTTGATAGCCTCATAGTCTAAGTTCTACACAAGATGCAATGCTTTTTCTGAGTTGATGCCTGACTCTTCTCTTCCTACCCCAACCACCTCCTAGGACACAGAGGTGTGCTAAAGTAAATCAGAAAAGTCCTACTGACCGACCATATTGGTTAAAAATTCATGCTAGTTTCAGCTAACTGCTTCTGCAAAACATTTCTCTGTTAGAAATGTCTAGATCGCTTAGCAACTATTCCAGCCCTTTCACATGCTCAGATGACCTTACCTCCTCCTATTTCCTCTTTTCTAAGTTAACACTGCTTCTAGAATAACCTGCCCTCGGTTGCTAGAAACAGTTGTCCCAAATCTGTGCCTCTCTGCTCCATTATCAGGGATCCTGTGACAGGGAGGATCAGTCTCTCTCAAAACTTTAAAAAAATCCCACCTTGCCTTTATCTTCTATCCCCCACAATGAAACTGAATTCTCAATCTCTTTAAAAAACTGTTCAAGATGTTTTATGCCTACTAATAATTTTTAGGAAGTAATATTTTCTCTTAGTTCTTGATTTCTTTTTTTTAATTTTTTTATTTTTTATTTATTTATTTTTTTTATGATAGTCACAGAGAGAGAGAGGCAGAGACACAGGCAGAGGGAGAAGCAGGCTCCATGCACTGGGAGCCCGATGTGGGATTCGATCCCAGGTCTCCAGCATCGCGCCCTGGGCCAAAGGCAGGCACCAAACCGCTGCACCACCCAGGGATCCCTAGTTCTTGATTTCAATTCAGATACATCCAATTGTAAATTTCAGTGAAAGGTTGAAATAAAACTCCTCACCCCCAGAATATCTTTCTTAAACCTATTTAGTAAATAAATGTAAATAGAAATCATATATTTGGCTTAGAATTACATAGAAGTACTATAATTAATTCTAAGTTTATTATAGTTCATAAAATTCTATGACCTTAGCAAAAATTTTTAAGGGATTCTTTTATTTTTTATTTATTTTTTTAAAGATTTATTTATTTATGATAGACCGGGGGGAGCGGGGGGAGAAGCAGAGACGCAGGCAGAGGGAGAAGCAGGCTCCATGCAGGGAGCCCGGACGTGGGACTTGATCCCCGGTCTCCAGGATCACATCCTGGGCCAAAGGGAGGCACTAAACCGCTGAGCCACCCAGGGATCCCCTAAGGGATTCTTTTAGACAAAAATGTATTATATTACCAGATTTCTTTATGTTTTGGCTAAAAGTAGGTACAATTTTCCTGATCCTATTATTGATAGTTGAAAGGATTACAACTTATCCAGACAGGATAAAGTCTAAAAAATGTAAATTTTTAAAGCCTACAGTGAAACTAAAGATCTGGAACAACAATCTCCATTACTCTCTGTAATGATTATAAAAGCGAATCCAATTTCTTAGTGACAAAGGATTCTTCCTAAAAGGAAGACACAGATTACCTGGAGCAGTTTCCACAGTCTAACACACCACTGAATGATTTACTATCATTATCGAAGAAATACTGGGTTTGTTCGGTAATGCAACTCTGCTTTGACAGAGAGGCTGTAAAGTCCTCTTCTTCCATCTCAACTGTGGAAAAAAAAAAAAAAAAAAAGGACGCAGGTCACCAGGAGGGGACACTATAGTCAGTGCCCAGAGCCTTCATTTCTCAGCACACCAAGTGTATAAGGGCAGGCACCCTGTGGGGCTTATTTATCGCTGGGTAATCTAGGGGCAGCCCCTAATAGTGCCCAATAAATATCAAGAGAAAAAAATAAATAGGAGGTTACAAAATAGAGGCCAATGACATTAAAAAAGAAAAAAATTGTCAAAGCATTAGGAAAGTCATGACAAAAAGATTCCAATCTTTGAAACTATTGAATGGATGGGCGCTCTCTCTCTCTCTCTCTCTCTCATATACACAAATACATATACTTTCTCTGAGTTGGATGAACTCAGTACATCCCAAAACAAAATTTTAATTATAAAAACAGCTGAGTGTTCACATACCTGCTTCAAGAAGTCGTGGAAAGGTCAAACTCAGGAGAAACTGCTGTAGAATAGACCTAAGTTGTAAATATGAATAATTATTGATAAAAATATAAATATTTCCTTTATAAGCTGTACAATTAAAAAACTGAATAATTTTGTATGTACACATACATTTCTTTTCATCTGTTTGGAAAAAATTGATAATCTGACAATAGAAAGTTAAGGAGCAGTTTTATTTTATATAATTAGGTCCATTTCAGCACATGATGCTTCTAAATTCAAAACACTGTAGATTTGTTTCTGTGAAAGAAGTGATGAAGTCAGAAATGTTCAGGACCAAGAAAGAGGTGCTTAGGTGTAAAGAGGCCTCATAACAAATGTGATCATGGAGGAGTGGTAATTGTATTTCACAGCATAAGTTTCACATTCAGGATTGCTCCTTGTTTTAGTTTTAAAACTCCAAGGTGGAAAACAACAAAAGATCAAACAAAAACAATTTTGTGCTGTGGGTTTTTAAACTATTTACTTGACAATATAGAATATACTTGTAAATACATAATGTGACATTCATCAACTATAATATACATAGGGCATATGGTACATTTCTGCTTTATAGTAAATGACAATTGAGCCAAATACTATAGAATAGTATAGAATCATCTGGAACTGAACTTAGTTTAAAAGAAAAAAAAAAGTGATGAGAAAGAGGTAGATTCTGGCCAGTAAATAGAATCAAGGCAATCACATATTCAGGATTACTAGGAGATTTAGAAAACCTGAGTCAATTAACACATAAATACCAGTGTCACAACAGAAAGCCCCATTTTTTACATGTTTTTCCCCCAGAAAAAAAAAAATAGGATTTTTAATCTAAAGTCTTTGCTACTTTCACAAACTGGTATAATCATTCATTTTCCCTGGGAAAGCCTTACCATTAAATAAATGTTAAAGCTTAATCTACATGCAGTAAGGCTTGCACAATACTGTAGGGTCAGGATACAGAGGAGGTAAGTGAGTGAGGGGGAGAGAGGATCCCAAACAAGCAGGTTAGCAACTTGACCAGAGGCCAACAATGACAAATCTGATCTTGCCTACTTTCCACAGTGCCTCAAACAGTTTACATATCTTGTTTTCGTAGGTGGTACAGTTCAAGTGAGGTGTTCAAGGAGGTAAGGAGGGTGAACCTGTGCCAGCCTTTGGATGAGTAGGAAGGAGGTGAAAGGATGAGTTATGGGGTCTTGGATTTAACCCATGAAGACATCTAATTTGGGTACTGAAGGCAATAGGCAGAAACTTCTTATAGGCTAATACCCCTACAATTTAAAGAATTGAGTGTAAAGAGAAAAACACAAGAGTTTCAATAGATCTCTGAAGACGCTGGAGTTTGCATGAGCAAACACTGTTTTCATATGAAAACAAGAGCTGCAACAGCTTTAAAAAAAAATTATTTATGAGAGAGACAGAGACAGGGGCAGAGGGGGCAGCAGGGTCCCGACAGGGAGCCTGATGTGGGCCTGGATCCCGGGGCCCCAGGATCACGCTCAACCGCTGAGCACCCAGGCGTCCCAACAAGTCTCAGTTGAGCATTTAGGAGAAACTATCTGTAAACATTAGCAGTATGTGATTAGGGAAATGAAAGGAAAGTCGTTCCCCCTACTAATGAACCACACTACAGTGTGGTCACGAGATCTGTATTGTCCTCACATTCATGACTATTTTTGTACAACCCGCTCGGCATCCCCAGTGAAGCGCAGGTGCCACTCACCAGGCAGCAGCCGTGGCCCACCAGCCGATGTGCAGGATGTCCGCGACCGACGGCTGCGGGCCAGAAGGGAGGACCTTACAGCGGGGCCCCCCCCCCCGGGGCGGGGGCGGGGCCCCCGGGGGGGGGGCGGGGCCCCCGGGGCGGGGGCGGGGCCCCCGGGGCGGGGGCGGGGCCCCCGGGGCGGGGGCGGGGCCCCTGGGGCGGGGGCGGGGCCCCTGGGGCGGGGGGAGGGACCTCGAGGGCGGGGCGGGGCCTCCGGGGCAGGGTCCACAGCGGAGGGGAGGGGCTCCGGGGAGGGGGAGGGACCTCAAGGGAGGGGCGGGGCGGGGCGGGGCCGGGGTTACTGACCACGTAGGCCGAGCGGTGCCCTGCCCCCTGCTTGGGCGTAGCGCCGGGCTCGCACACCGACTGGTAATCGTAAGATTTGTTAAAGGCGTAAACCGAGATGTTAACCAGGTGTCTCATCAAGCTTGGATCGATCTCCCCAAAAAATCTTCCAATCTATTACAGGAGGAAAAATAATTAAGTTTCAGATGGACGCCCGTGTTGAGGCCGCGGCGACGAAGAGGGGGTGGGGGCGTGAGGTGCAAAGCCTGGGGGGGGGGGGGCAGAGCCGAGGAGATGCTGCCGGTACTGCGTCCCCGTCCCCGTCTCCATCTCTGTCCCCATCCCGTCTCCATCCCTGTCCCCATCCCGGTCCCCATCCCATCCCCATCTCGGTCCCCATCCCGGTCCCAGCGGCGGGTGCAGGTGACCCCGCAGCCCCTCGGCCTCCTTGTGGGAAACAGGGCGTAGCATCATTGAGGAGAACGGCTGGGGTGGGAGCAAGATCAGAGGCCTCAAGGGGCCAACTGGAACGAAGCTCAACTCCAGCCAGTTACCAAAAGGCTCAGGGTTGAGAGAGCTTTCCTGTCTCAGGAGAAACCAGAAATAGACACTCGGAAATGCAGTAAATTGGCAAATGATTCTAATCTGCTTAAAATCCTGCATGAGCCCATTAAGCCTACCTGCTGCCAACATGCAGATTTGGAACAGACGTCAAGAGATCACAGCAGCCGCGTACTGAGACACTATTAATACTTAATATGGGAACATTTTCTAAATTTCTGAGAAATCCAGAATAAAAAGTTCCCATTACGTTAACATTCTCAACTATATGTTTTAAAGGTAACTGTTAGTATCAGAAAGGAAATTCCACTAACAAGTATCAGGAGACTATATTCAGAATGTATTTAATGGTGTATTTTACATCAGCGTTTTAAAATTTATTTTCTGACAGTACTATAACCACTCCTGAATTTCTATAATGGTTTGAAGGACTTGTGTAATGCTAATCAAGAAAATACACTTTGGAAACTGTACTTTGTCCCACTTCAGGAACCTACCTGGTTTGTATAATCATCATGATTTGCCATCAAAAGAAATCCACCATCATCTAGAATCACGCAATCCATGACCTACCAAAGTAAAAAAAAAAAAAAAAAAAAAAAAAAAAAAAAGAACACATTTTGAGGATGGTTAGTTAGAAGGCTGCATTATAACGTCATTGTATGTAGATGACTTTAACAAAAAAATTGGAGAAAATTTAAACATATATAATCAAGAGCTTCTGATGAAATGAGACACACAGATTCATATCAGACTCTCAGGGCTTCCTATCCTCTACCACCCATTTAGCTAAAACTGTCAACCCATTTTGAACAAATCCTAAAAACAAATCAGGAATAATCTTTTTGCCATTCCAAATGTCAATCTTTTTCCCATTTGGTCATTTGAATGATCCAGGAAATTGGATAAAACAAAATATTTAATAACGTATAAACACATACTTAATATTTTGACAAGACATATCTTTAAAAGTGCATTGTAATCACCAGGCTACATGCTTTTAAAAAAAAAAGGCAGTATGGTTTATATCATGTTTAAATGCATGAATTGGTTTAATTGTTATTGTATAAGATAACAAAAACATTGTTTTCAGGGTTGGGGATATATGCATCCCACTCTCCTAATGTTGAAGCAGCTTGCTAAAAATCATGGCTCTAAAACAGTCTTCATTGTCTATAAAGTCTATACAAAATGGAGAAACTATAAAAATAAAATTATTGGTTTATAATTGTGCATGATTAGAAAAGAGATGGTATGAACCCACTGTTTGTCTTGGAAATAAACAGACACACAAAACTAGGAAAAAAGAGTGGAAATTTTTTTTTATTCTGGAATAATTTATATAGTATCATTCTTAGAGCATATTTAACTTTGGGACAAAGGAAGTTCAAAGAGCAAGAGAAGTAACAAGAAAATGTAAAATCCAATCATGGAAGTGGAATTTGATTTAAAAAAATACATAATTCTAAAATTTAGCTCAAGAAGTTTTCTCTTCACTATAAACAGAGTGAACAAATGAAGGGATAGTGCCAAAGACAAAGGAAGACTGCCCTCATCAAACTTAAGGACACCTGGGGTAGAAATAGCCCATTCGGAGGGCGCCTGTGTGGCTCAGTGGTTGAGCGTCTGCCTTTGGCTGAGGGCGTGATCCAGGATCTGGGGATCGAGTCCTGCATCGAGCTCCCTGCATGGAGTCTGCTTCTCCCTCTGCCTTTTGTCTCTGCCTCTCTGTGTGTCTCTCATGAACAAATAAATAAAATCTTAAAAAAACAGCAACAACAACAACAACAAAAAATACCTCTGTTCATTCGGGGGTGGGGCTTGGTGGCTCAGTTGGTTCAGTACCCAACTCGATTTTGGCTCATGTCCTGCCTGATCTCTGGGTCATGAGATCAAACACAGCTGAGATGGAGGACAAGAGAGTCCATACCAAGACAGGCTTTTTATGTGAATATTTAAAAAAATAAGGTGAGGAATTACAATCATGTAATTCAAATTCTTACATATAAATGATTTCAAAATCCATAAAGTAACTTTTTTTAGTGTTCAAATAAAAATTCCTTCAATTTTAGCTCTGATGTGTTTGTAATAGTTAACACAAAAAAAATGACAGTTAAAAGTTTTATTTTAAAAAGTTGTCTTACATCACTGTTTCTTTTGCAGTCACAAACTGGGCCAGCACACTGAAAGACAAAAACATAATTATCACCCCACATTTTTAAATAAAAAAGTAATCAAATGATATACTATTACTATGTTATAAATCTTAGAATAATTTGTCAAGTATAAAAGTAAGATTAGATGAGTCTAGTCCATCCCATAAAAACTAATAGTTTTATCTTTATAAAATCTCAATTAATAGCTATCTTGTACTTCAAATTATAACAATGAATTATTTTTATTAACTAATTGAAACAAAAACTTTCCAGAAATAGTAATTCATAGTTCTGCTTCAATTTGGGAGCAATGAAAATTCATGTTGTCAATGTGTAAGACTTTATTTTTACTTTTCTTACTTGCATTTGACAGGGAGTGTAGCATAAACGTTGAAAAAAAATTATCTTACCGGATCCCTGATTGATGTTTTGGTGAAATTCTCTATCCAAGAGTTTACATCAATTTTAATTCCAACAACTGCAAAATGACATTAAGAAAAATTTACACACGTTTCAAAAACATGGCTGTGATTCTAGTTTCTTTCTTAGTTTGAGTTAGTGATGGGGGAAGTCTCTGTAGCTCCACCAGTAAGGGGTAAAACAGCCTGCAGGAGCAGGAAGGCCATTGACCTACGCTCTCAGTCTGAACTAGTGTATGCTCTCTGAAACAAATACTGAATCATATAATGAAAAACATAATTTCTACTTTATTGCATCCACTGACACCAGCCTACTGCCAGTTCCCATCGATGCTCAGTTTTATTTTAGCAAAAAAAAAGTCATTTTTCGACTTTACTGTAATTTTATTAAAAATATTCTTACCTAATGCATTTCATCAGGCACATAGTATAGATATGCCATAACTTATTTATCTTTTCCTCCAGTGATGGAAACTTTTCATGTATAACTTATTACAAAAATCCATATCCTTGGCTTTATATCCTTTTGTATACTTGAACTCATCTGATAGGACATACTTATGGAGCAGAAATGCTAGATCAACCCAGCATTGAGAATTTTGATTTGACTCCATAAATTTGTGTCAGAAGCTGTATAAACATATAAGCTTTAAAACTCATCTCCATACAGTATCAATTTTATTTTTCCCCAGTCTCATAGGTAACTAATTATATTTTATTTTTTAAAATTTCCATGTCTGTCTTTGCCTTTATTTTGGTTGAAGCACCCTGATAGCCTTCCAGATAAGTACTAGAAGATTTTAATATGAATATTAGGTCGATCACATTTAATTTTGGTCATGTATATATATGTATATACATACATATATAAAATATATGTGCTTACCTGCAGGTTTAAGAAGTTTTCCTTGGATATATATTTCTACAGCTTTGCTTACCATAATGCCTGATTCATAAGCACCAGGTCCACTTTCTGAAAAAGAAAAAAAACAAAAACAAAAAAGGACATTAGGCCTGTGTAGATAAATCAAATAGTGAATTTCTCTTAATAGCTACAGGTGTGGATAGTGTTTTGCTTAAGTATTCTAGTACAGAGAGGTAATAGGGAGGTGTGCAGTCTTCTCTTCCCTCATCTTTCTCTATACATCAGGCTCACTGGAGTGTCCATGAGTTGCTGTGAATGAACTGATGTTGGGATATGATTTCTTCAGCTGAGCTGCATTTATTTCCACAACATAATGTATGCAGGCTTGCTAAAAGAGTGAGGAGGCTGCTGAAGTGAAGTGGAAAGACTGATCTTAGAACTCAAGGTGGCCTTTGCATTTTAGAAGACAAGTCCCTGGACAAAACTCCAAAATTCTCTTAATTTCAGTTTCCTCATTTGTGAAAATGAGGATGAATACACTCCATCCTTCAGTCTCTGCCCCCAACCCCAAGGCTCAGGGATTAAATTAGAAAAGTTTGGGGACAGAACCCAAGAACATTTTATTCATTGAACTAAAACTGATTAACTGATTAATTTTTAAAAGTCATTATACATTCTTCAATATAATTGCAGTTTGTGAAACAAGGGATTACCTACCTGTGTTTCTAGGTATTACACATGCCCACAGATATGCTCTCTCTACATTTCTGGGCTGCCTGTTTGCTGGGTATACATTTTACCTCCTTAGTTAAATAGGTGCTTCTGTTTTTCCAATGTCATGCATACAGTACATAATGAATAAAGACTATTCTGAGCAATTAAGATATATGGTTTCAGGGAAAGTGGATAGTAACAATAATTTATTTTTTAAAAAAAGGAAATTGAGAATGCAGAATTCCAAATGATACTTACTGTTAAAATAGGGAGCGGTGAAAACATAGTTATCATTATCAAGACTCCTTTTATAGAAGCTGTCCTCATATGTTTCTGGGTTTTCTTGCCAGTTTTCTCCAGCCCTAAGGAAGAAATGGCTCTTCATTTTTATTCTTTAATCTGCCTGATAACCTACTTGCCTGTGAACATCATGAAACTTTACAGATATGTCTATATCTCAGGTATGTCTAAGAAAGTCAGTGGTAATTGATGGTGTAAACGATACTCCTTAGGCTACATATCACCATAGAATGGTGATAGTAAGAGTTAGAAAAAGCTCTTAGTTTTACTCTGCAGGTAATGATGTACAAGGTAGTTAACAGGTCAACTAATAGTAATAAGTCTCTCCAGCCCACTTTACAGACTGTTCTGAGGATAAAAGAGATAAGACCCATTAAAAACAGTGAAAACAATGAGGTGCTAGGAAAATATTGCCAACGGGCTGTAACCACTATGTCATTTAGGTTGGCTTGTGTCTACGAAGAGGAAAAAAAAAATCTCTCAAGTTTTGGAATAAATACCCCAAATATCCAAAAGTACAAATGAATAATCATATAGCATTTTCAAAGAAATAGGTTATTTTAATAGTGTAGATATGTTAAATGATTCCATTTTAATCTATTAATCAGTTTCTCTACAGAATGGCTTCCTTATACAGTAACGTACAGAACCTCAGCATAATTTTTTGTCACATACTGATTTCTACAGATGTTATTTGAACTTACTCTTTGGGATAAACTCTGGTAATCCCACCATCAGTCACAACAAACCGTGCTTTCACTCCCTTGCTAAAACAGAAGACAGAAGAAGGAAATTTTTTATTCCAATTACTCTTGGTAAGATAATAATTTAGAGGTTGATGATACAAAGAGAAATAAAACGAGTTCCTAAAATAAGGGAAGACAAAGTAAATATGCAAACTATGATATAATAGTAGACATATCTAAGGGTTATAGGGAGGATTCTCAAGGAAGACACATGGTAGTAAGGAAAAGCACAGCTGCATTTTAAAGAAGGAATTAACAGAGAAGACAGAGACGGCAAGAAGATCTTACATGTGGAGCCAAGAGCGTATGTTAAGGGAAAGCTAGTGTGATACCATTTGGTGTCATAAAAACATAAGGCGTAAAGTAAGAAGCAATAGGGAGTAAAGTGTCAAGGATAAGCTTCTTAGGAAATGGTCAGCTCATGAATGATCTTGAAATCTGTGCTGGACAGCTTCACCTTTATCCTGAAACTGGAACTGCATTTTACGAATGAGGCCGGCAGGGGTGAGTTCTATGGCGAATAGACTAGACGAGGTGCCACAGGTAGACGAATTGAAAGCCCTCAAGGCAGGAAAATCAGCTGCTGTAATTTCTTAAAAATGGGAAAGTGTGAAGATGACAGGACAACATTTTTAGAAGAAATATTTAGCATTTGGTGAGTGACTGGAAATGGGGTAGAGAAGAGACCGTACATGAGAACTGTAATCGGATCTCTCAATTTGTTGACTGGGTGTGTGGCAGTGTTATGAAAAGGCCAATCGAACATTCACTGGAAGTCCTGTTCTGTCACAAACATGGAAACACAAACATGCCTACTGAATTTAGTTTGTTCACTCTGCAGTGTATTGGAGGGAAAGCTAACTAATGGCATGGGTTAGTCCTGACAAATGCCCACTGCTGCAAATGCATGTTGTCAAGTACTGCAAGACGTTTTTCTCAAGAAATTGTTCCTAAAGATAAATAATAAACTAAAGGTACAAGGCCTGTTTTCCAAAAAAATTTCTCAGAGAAAAGCTAAACTGAAATGCAGATTATATATATATATATTTTTATTAAGAACACTCACATGTTTTTCTGCTTACTCCAGTAATTTTGGACAAGTTCATTTGTAAAGCCTGCATCCAGCAAGACTCTATTAATCAAATCCGTGTTACCTGACACACAAAAAGGATAGCCTCAATTACAACCACATAGTTTCTTCATTAAGATAATAATGAAACAAATTTAGTCTCTATTTGTAAAAGCAACTTAGAGTGTATAATATTTCAATAAATTAAAAATTAATCCAATATTAATTTTCTGCATATTTTAAAAATATTGTTCATCTTCCCTCTTATTTTTCAGGCTGTAGCCAAAATTAGTAGAAAAGCCAATTATAAATGAAAATTATTTTATACTCTATCAGAAAGATAGTCAAAATGCGCCATTCAAGAAACATTGAGGAAATAGCCTTTCCCACCCCTCTCTTTTTTTTTTAATAGGTTAGTATGGTGATTGCAAGCCATCATAATTTAATGGACAATTTTATACATAAAAATATAACTACATAATATGTATAGTTTTCTGCTTGTGTGTTTTGGCCAAGGAACTAAATAACTTAACACAGACCAGCACTATTCCAACACTGGCTTTTGGAATCAACGGGTAATGCTGAAAGACTACAGGCTTCAGGTTGTCCTTTCTGGAATAACCAAAGAACATTTTAGCCCAAATTCAAAGGTAGTGGAGGGTCAGATG
Source organism: Canis lupus familiaris (assembly GCF_011100685.1). Classification (NCBI taxonomy): domain Eukaryota; kingdom Metazoa; phylum Chordata; class Mammalia; order Carnivora; family Canidae; genus Canis; species Canis lupus. The sequence continues at coordinate 21,869,803 of NC_049239.1, forward strand.
GCAATGACCAAGGGTCAATTCACATGTATTCTTGAACAAAAAACTTCGCCTTTTTCATTTCTCTTGGCTTCTCTGTTAAAGCCCAAGAAATTCTGAATAACTTACAAATATACTCTGAAACTTAAAATTTATGATAAAATTTCATTTTATTCAGGTAAGGAATACGGGGCCTAAAATCTTATTACTACAAGAGGTAGGGAGTAGACTGGAAAACATTTTAGTTGATTTTAAAAAAAATTAATATATCTTTCACCCAATTTTAAAGGATCAGTTTAATCCATATTTTAGACTTCATTTTAGGAACTATTTTTATTATAGCAGAAAACGAATCCCTTTGAAAGTCCATTTGAAAAGTGAATGATATAATTTACTTGCTGTAAATCTTTTTAGGTAAAAGAAATGAGACTGTTATTCTAATTTCTAATATAAATCAATTTTATAAGTAATTTCATAATTGTATTCATATTTCAATTACACTATAATTTTAAAATGTGTCTTGAAATATTTCCTCTGCTGCATACGATTCATAAACAGATTATATGTGTGTAAAGCGGTAAAGCTCAATACTTACAATCTATTTTTATATTAGTTCAGAAATAATGAGGGATCTGAAGAAGACAACAGCTCTATAGCAGAAACATTTAGGTAGGCTAATAAATTAACAGTGAGAACTATAATTTGATTAGATTAATTGCTTCCATAAAAGCAAAATTAAAATAGCCTGAACTGTTTTAAAAGAAACTATTTAGATTTTAATCACTGATACTTTTAGTTGTACATATTATTTGATAAAATGAGCTAAAAGATGATTGATGAAACTATAATTTATAATACTTCAGAGAAAAATGTAAATTTTATTTATAAATTTTACAGCTTTTTTTTTTTTTTTAAAGATTTTACTTACTTGAGAGAGAGAGAGAACATGTGATCCCATCTGCTGAAGGCAGATGCTTAACCAACTGAACCACCCAGGTGCCCCCAGTTATTATTACCTTTTTATAATTAAAAATCCAATAAAATCTTAACACTTCACATGGTTATCTAAGAACTGCAAGCATTTCCTATTGGATCACAGGGAGGGAGATTGAGGATGAAGGGAAATGAAGACATTGCAGAACAGACAATGGTATGGATATTTGCCCTATGATACTCAAAGTATTTTTGTTTCAACATATTTATACTTTCCTAGGACCTAGATGCATCCAATTAAATGAATATTCATTATCATTATTTCAGTTCTGTTTTGGGACCCCTATTAGTCAAGAAAATGAACAAGAACACAAGTAACAATGAAAGGCTCTGGTTGGGTCAGAGTGAGTTCACACCAAGTAAAAGGTTTGGCATCACTCTCATTCAGTGGTGATCAGTATCGCTTTCATCTACCCCTGACTGGTTTGCAGAGTAGCTAATTCTAATTCTTTTAGCTAATGTGAATAGTGCTAGAAGTTCCTTCTTTTTATGAGATAAATTTAAATTTGAGAGATGGCTTCAATTCACTTTTTATAACTGAGGAAGTTCTTTCCTTCCTAATGGAAAGGCAAATGATTTCAAAAAAGAAAAGCACAGGAGCACCTGGTTGGCTTAGGTAAGTATCTGCCTTAGGATCAGGTCATGATCCTAGGGTCTGGGAATAGAGCTCTGGGTTGGGCTCCCTGCTCAGCGGAGAATCAGCTTGCCTCATTCCCCTGCTCATGCTCTCTTTTTCTCTCAAATAAATACATAAATAAAATCTTTAAAAACAATAAAAAGAAAAGCACAGGAGAAGAAAGAGTGAGGATGAGAGGAGGAAGAGAAATGGACATAAAAGTCAGTTACAATTACTTCTTTTTTCCCAAGTTACATACACTAAGAAAACTTTTGCCATGCAGTTGGTTTTCCTCTCATTTCCACTGCAGGTTTTCCTGGTAGTACTTTTATTTTATTTTATTTTTTTAAGATTTTATTTATTTATGAGAGAGAGAGATCATGAGCAGAGAGAGAAGGGCAGAGGGAGAAGCAGACTCCCCTCTGAGCAGAGAGCCCCATGCAGGACCATGACCTGAGGCGAAGGTAGATGCTTAACTAACTGAGCCACCTGGGCACCCCTAGTAGTACTGTTATAGAATATTTTCAGGAACAAAACACAGTTAAGATTTTTAAACGTTTTAAAAGCCAAGAATCTGTTAATCTCTATGAAGTTTCATAATATGAATGGTGTAAATTTCTCCGAAAGACAAATGTACTGGTTAAAGCCTAATTACTAAAATTTTTATTTGCTCCCACTTGTTTTACTTCATAAAATGAAAAATTACAGATGCATAAACTATAAAGTCAACTTATCAAAACAGAATGTCAGGATAAAAAAACCCCAAAGTGACATATTTTTATATATACCTTGTTTTTATTCTCTTCATCTTAAAACTGTTTATATAAACTGGATAGAGATAAATAAAAAAATGTGTTGTAGTGTTTTCCTCTATATAGCAAGAACAATAAAATGAAAAACCTTCATATTATTAAAATTAAGTTTCTTAAATTTGAAAGGAGCCAAGGTAAGGATGCCCTATTTACATTTAAACACTAATAGGTATCTATTACCTGGCTTTCAGGATGAAATAAAAATTCTTTCATATATAAAAGCCCAACTTGTTAAGTTTCACTACTAAAAACTCACAAAGTAAATAAATAACCAGCATACCAATGCACTAATGTTAACCAAGAGTTGACTACTTTGGATACAATTAGAGTGACACTCAACAGTTACTGCAAATCGGTATATACTTACAGGATGGGTTGTTTGGAGTTTTTCTATCAATAAACTCATTGAAATTTAAAAGAAATTCAGTGTTGTTATCTGATATTTTAAGGTCATTGCAGTAATCTCTGAAAAAAATATTTAAGATATTAGCTATAAAAATCACACCTTTAAAAGAATGAGCTTTCATTATTTTATTTGTATTTTCATTTTATTTCATTTATTATTTAAAAGAATAAATGTTTTCACTTCCTCAAAGGAACTGAAAATATTTTCTCTTAACCACCTCTGGGACTTTGCAAGCTTTGATTTTCTTGTTATTTCTATTTCCTCCTATCATCGAATAATACTTTGACAATAAGGGGTGAATGGTGTGGATAATATACATTCAGCACTTGTCCTCTGGACAACTGGTGCTTAACAAATGTTAGCTTTTGTTGTTCTTAATAACTATTGTCACTGTATGTTATGTATTTGGAGTTTTCATATAAAAATGAACAGAGAAAATTTGAAATATTAAATATCAAGAATAAACCCATTCTATGTTAACATTTATTAATGAGAAATTACTATGTTTAAAAAAAAAAACTTAGTGAAAAATGTGGCATTGATTTACCTATTTGCAAATATCTTTAATTCCTGACTCATTAGAAAACCTCTGCATTTAATCAATTGCAAGATTCTATTTGGGCACATGAGAAAAATGTATTCTCCCTAAAGATACATAGCTGGAAAAGGCACTTATTTTATATACTTCTCAGATTTTTTTTTTTAAGTAACACATGAAAATTTGATTACTAGTAATTTGTCGGTAGTTACAATATGGAATCTGAAACACCTTTTATACTATTAAATTAAAATTCAATGCACTATCTTACACTTAAATGAATCTGATTTTGTAACATTATGAATTGGTTATTTGGAAAATTTGCAGATCTGACACGTTTCATTTTAAAACTTAAAAATTACATTCGTTAATAACATCACCAGTCTCGCCAGGTAACTACTAGGAAGCAGTAAATTCAAATTCCCCCCAAATTCTTCTTTTTTTTTTTTTTGAAAGGACAAATTTTGTCACAAGCAACACATACATTCTATACTGTTCTCTTCAAAGTAAAAGTCTCACTTGATTATTGAGAAAATGTTTATCACATACCTAAGTCATTCTGTCAAGTAAAATTATATTTCACGAAAAAAGGGTGAAGAGCACCTATTTCAACTTGAAATTCAATCACACAAGTGCTTTACTTTGAGACAGCCAAGTTACTCTGGTATGCAGCACCATTCCCATTTTTTTCCCCACTGAATATTAAAAGACATGTACTCAAGGGTAAAGCTTCCATAAAACTAGTAATTTTTACTGCTTCCATCAAGGATATTTTAAAGTGAGACCGGCTCCCCACCCCCCCCCCCCCCCCCCCCCCCCCCCCCGCAGCCAGAAAGATTACAACAGTGACCAGAAGCTTCACTGCCTGGAGTCCTGCTAAGGTATCAGCTCCTCACAGCTTTTCTACTGTCTTCAAATGTTGACATGGAGAAAAGACCAATAATTACCACTATTAGGAAAATAGCTTTGACCTGGTGGCTTCTCTGAAAAGAGCCTCTGGAACCCATAGGGGTTTGAGATCCCTACTTTGAGAAATACTATCCTAAGTATTTTGGAAATAAAAAATATTTAAAAAAAAAACAAATATAAGGTTGTCATTAACTAGGTTAATTCAACAGAAGATAGGATAATCAAATACTGAAGACAGAAGTGCAATTATGTAGTGAACATTTTCAGATGCAGACCATCAGCTAATCAGCCTCAGAGAGTAAAGAGAATATCAGAACTTCAAAACACTGCCCCGCCCCGCCCCCCCCCAAAAAAAAACCAACGTAAAACTTCTCAGTTCATGGAAAATTTTAGATTGGAGGCAGGGTTTAGAAAGGTGGCATGATTTTCACTCAATCATTATTGACAGACCTCAAATGGACTTCTTCCCATAATTAGCATTTAATTAGATGCTATCACACTTAATGTTCTTCCTTTCTCAATCTAACTCATCTTTGAAATGCCTTTCTGATTTATGAGCAAGAAAAAAATTATTCTATGTTTTAAGCTTTTCATCCCTTTGATGAACAGGTAAAAACAATGCTCTATGCATTTATATTTTACTCAGACGTGCTGGGTGTTCTTCTGAGATCGATTAGCATTTGATAATCAATGTACACACTTCGATCTTGAAATAGCAAGGAAATTTCCCAATCTGTGAAATGGGATAATACTATTAATTTACTATAGCGTTTGCTTGTGCAGTAAAAATAATTATTCATGTAAAAGTTTTAACACGTTAGTTGAGATGGACATTCATTGGTTTGTCCCACAAGCTATCACGTTTCTCTTCTCTAGAATTTACTCCTTCCCTAAACACAGAGGAAATTCTACTCTTCCAGTCAGACCATGAAAATGGTTCATAGGTTAATCCTTGATGAAATGAACAGTCATTGCTTACAAATTGGGACCTGGAAGTTACATTTATCCTCTCTGTGAGTACTGGGCCTTCAACCATATTTTCCACACTGACTAACAGTAAAGCTCAGAAAGCCAGTCTGTGTGGTCTGCTATTCAATAATTGAGAGAGATGAGTGAAGAAGTTGCCTAGAGAAAAAAAACAAAACAAAACAAAACATGGATCTGAGATGAAAGGAGAGTCTTATCATTATAGCACATCTAATTTCAATCTCTTCTTATACTGTTAATGAATGTGTAAGTTAATATTCTGTGGGATATTGTTCTGTCTCTAATATTCTTTTCTAGCTAAAACTGCTTTTAGCAGTTTGAAGATGCTCAGTTACTTATGCTGGAAAAAGTGGTAAGATTTTAGGTATTTTTAATAACGGTTTTTAAAATATTCTTTACGTATTTATAGATTCTACAGACACCATATGTATTTATTCGGCACCTATTATGTGCCAAGCAATGGATGGGATGTTGTATTGAATGTAAATCAAATAGAGTTGTGGCTTTACTGGGGAAAGTAAATGACCTAAAATGGGCCAGTGCTCTAGTAAAGGAAATAGAGTATTCTATGAAGCAGTCAGCAAGAATGTCTAATCCAGTGAAAATGAGAAGGAAATTCCTAGATCAAGGAGCTTTGAAGTTGGGATTTGGGAAGGGTGGGGTGTGTCTGAGTACAGTCCATAATAGAAAATCAGTGGATCGAAAGAGCTAGAAGGGGAGAAAAAAACAAAACCCCAACACACATAGAAACTGAGAGAAATTTAGTTGTTTGGAATTCAGAGCAGAGGTTGGCAAACTTTTTGTAGAAGGGCCAGATAATAAATGATTCAGACTCTACAGGCCACAGGTCTAGGCCACAACTAATCAACTCTGCCTTTGTAGTAAAAGCAGCCACAGACAATACATCACCAAACAAGTATGGCTGTGTTCTAATAAAACTTTGTATAAAACAGGCAGTCTGCAGGCTGTAATTTGCTGGCCCCGGATTTAGGGTATAAGGACCACACTGTAAACTGGGATCTAGTAACAGAGCGATTGAAAGTGATGATATAAGATACAGATTGTCACAAGACACTATGGAACTATCGGTTCATATTTAGCAGATGAGAAACACAATTTTATTGAATTCCAGAAACTCTCTCCAGTTACAGAAATGAGACTAGACTGGGAAGTAAAGGCGCATTTGGGGAGGTAGGGACATCAAGTAGGAGGCAGCTATCATAGCTTAGGTCAGAGAAAGCACTGACCTGGATGAGAGCAAACACAGCAGAGTTTGGCAGATAAACTTGATACTCGTAAAATACATTGTATCTGGCAAGACTTGGTGGTTGGTTGAAAGATATAAACGAAAGAGAGGAAAGACAAATGCTTAGTAGACACTGATTTGAATCATGTTTAAAAGATATTCCTGTCAGTTTTCCATAAATATGACTGTTACAGGATTAGATAAGCTGGCGTATGCATCCTGGGTTTTTATCACAATATGAAGACATTAAGATATAATCAGGGATCCCTGGGTGGCGCAGCGGTTTGGCATCTGCCTTTGGCCCAGGGCGCGATCCTGGAGACCCGGGATCGAATCCCACATCGGGCTCCCTGCATGGAGCCTGCTTCTCCCTCTGCCTATGTCTCTGCCTCTCTCTCTCTCTGTGTGACTATCATGAATAAATAAATAAAATCTTTAAAAAAAAAAAAGGATATAATCAAAACAGTGCAGTACTGGCACAAGAAGAGGCACAAGGATCAAGAGAACAGAACAGAAAACCCAGAAATGAATGCATGACTATATAGACAATCTTTGACAGAGCAAGAAAGAATATCCAATGGGAAAGTCTCTTCAATGAATGGTGTTGGAAAACTGGACAACAATGTGCAAAAGAATGAAATTGGACCACTTTCTTATAGTAGATACAACAATAAATTCAAAATGATTAAAAGACCTAAATGTGAGACTTGAAACCATATCTCCTGAGGCAAGGGAAACAAAAAATAAACTACTGGGATTTCATCAAAATAAAAAGCTTCTGCAGGAGTGAGGGAAAGAAACACTCAACAAAACTAAGAGGCAACCTAGAGAATGGGAGAAGATATTTACAAATGGCATATCTGATAAAAGGTTAGTATCCAAAATAGATAAAGATAAAACTTAATACCTAAAAATGAATAGTCCAATGAAAAAATGGGCAGAAGACATGAGTAGACATTTTTCCAAAAAAAGACATACAGATGGCCAACTATCTGGAAAGATGCTCAACTTCACTTAACTGAGAAATGAACGTCAAAATTCCAATGATTCATCACCTCACACCAGGGCAAGTGCTATCATCAACAACAAACAACAGGTGTTGGCATGCAGACTGGTGCAGCCACTCGGGAAAACAGTGTGGAGGTTCCTCAAGAAGTTAGTTAAAGATAGAGCTACTTACAATCCAGCAATCTCACTACTAGGTATTTACTCAAAGTACACAAAAATACTAATACTAAGGTGATACATGCACCCTGATCTTTACCGCAGCATTATCCACAATAGCCAAATGACGAAAACAGCCCCGGCGTTCATCAACTGATGAATGGATAAAGAAGATGCAGTGTATACTATGCACAATAGAATATTCCTCAGCCATAAAACAGAATGAAATCTTGCCATTTGCAACGACGTAGATGGAGGTACAGAGTATTAGGTAAAATAAGTCTATTGGATAAAGACAAATACTGTACAATTTCATGTACACGTGGAATTTAAAAAACAAAGGGAAAAATAAAGAGAGAGGCAAACCAAGAAACAGACTGAACTACAGAAAAAAAAAAAAAAAAAAAAAAAGAAAACAAAATGATGGTCCCCAGAGGGGAGGTGGGGGGGATGGGTGAAATTGGATGGGGATTAAGGAGGGCACTTGCTGTGATGAGCACCAGGTGTTGTATGGAAGTGCTGAATCACTATATTGTACACCTGAACATAATACTACACAGCATGTTAACTGGAATTTAAAATAAAAATTCACAAAATTTTAAAAGAACTAAGAAAAAAAGAACACTCAAATTATTATCAATCACATGAAAGCAGAGGTAGGGATAAAGGTGTATCTTAGGGTTAGAAAAGAGGAATTGTATGAGAAATACAATAAGGGAAGAGAAAAAAGAACATTAATCTTAAAAAATTATGTGAGAAAATGTCACTGTATTAAAATGCTTTCCCAGAATGTTGTTAGAGCATTAACATCAATCATAACCTAAGACATTCTAGCCTTATGTGTATACCTACACAGCTATCTGTGGATCTCAGTAGAGCCAACCGTGTGTATGTGTATATATCCACACCTACATACAGAGTGTTCGTGTGTACTCACATATGCGAAGACCCAGTTCTTCACTATTGATGGATACACTGGTATTAGTGGTATTTCCACTAAGAGCAAAGTCTACATCTGTCTTATTCACTATTGCATCCCTGAGTCAGAACATTGCTTGGCATACGGTAGTTCCTTACTGAGTTGAGTGCATGAATAGAGTACAGTTATGGTTTTAAAATTATTGCTCCCTTTGGTTCCATAATTTGGCAGTGTGATTAACTCAGAACTGTTCCTGAAGGCTCACCTATCCATACAAGCAATAAAAAAAAGTAAAATAAAACAAAACCAACCTTGGTGCTATGAACGTATAGCCAGATTCGTCAAAATTATCTGGTTTCAGTGTTTCCGAATCTGCAAAGATAATGTTACAGAATTAGATAAGCCATCCAGAGTATGCATCCTCAGCTTCTAGGACAATATGAAGGCATTAGAATGATAACCTAGTAAGAAAAAATAAAAAGAGTGTTTATATCCTAAATTGAAATACATCAATGAATATAAAGGTCCTTAACACTGCATACTAAGATTATAAAATCCATTTTAATTTCATAACACAAATTACACCAGTTCTATCAGAAAAATGTTGTGTTCTAAATATCCCATTTACTAACCCTGCCATAACCAAGGTATCTCTCTATCAATGTTACATCAGAGTTCACTGAACATCTCAACACAAAATTTTTATCATTACAGTAAAGAAAAATGATTTCAATAAACCCATCGATGCCTTTAGTAAATTAGTAACATTTTTCATTTTAGGTATGAATTAGTAAGTGGAAGGATAAAAACACCCAAGTTTTTAAGCCTCAGAGAAAACCTAAATGTGAAATAGACTGCACATGAAAACACAAGCTTATTCTTCCCCCCTTATTGCTGCTAAGGTTTGAGTGATGGAGGAAAATCTAGCAGATGAGAAGCACAGAGGATAATATCCAATAGGAATGGAAATATCAGTGGAAATGTCAAGTGTACTAAACAAAGAAATTGAGCAACAAGAAAATACTTGCCCTTCATTTTGCCCTTTTTGGCTGTGAAAATCCATCAGAAAGAGAAAGCAGGGAAACAAAAAAAAAGAGGGTAAAGCAAAGGGGGTCACAAACAATATTTTATTCAATGACTTTCTTGAATAAAAATATTGTGCATAGATCAAAGGTTTATTTATGTACAGCTGTACTCTGGAAAAAAAAAAGACATCTTTTTGAAGACTGGAAGGTATGTCCTATCACTTACTACTAAAACATCTTCTCTGTACTGTGGTGATTTCAAGGGTCTATTTTGCAAAGTGTTTAACGCAGGTGCAATGGCGACGATGTTAGCCTATATTCAGAAGCATTTACCAACCATCAAAGACCAACTAGTCATCATCCCCTCATTTATCATGTGAAGAACGAGCTCATGCAAAGTTGCTGGTTGTTAAAAAGACCATCATATCTATCAAGTGAAAGTGTAAATATAAAAGTATAAATTTAGCATAATGAGGATTACAACTGACAGGGGACTGAAGGAAACTGCAGTTAAAGTCAGATGTAAAAGGTATATATACACACATACAGACACGCAATTTTTTTTTTTTTTTACTTCCTAACATATAATTTAGGTTGTTAGTAGTAACTGATGTACAAAAGATATGATGGTCATTTTACTTTACTAAATCCAGTCACCCAAAACAAAGATTAATAATGACTTAAAATATGCACTTATGTTAATAATTACTCCACATTCCAAAAGATGCTTTAAAAAAATAATCCATTTGAGTTACTGAAGACATTATTAATTTGGATTATGAGAAGGAAGTTAATTGCCAGACCAAAGCCGCCAATCAATGCAATTTAATTTATTCAAACAGAGTAGATGTGGAGCACAATATTATTCTTGCGAAATGCAAAAAAAAAAAAAAAAAAAAAAGAAAAGAAAAGAAAAATTAAAGCCTTATTAGCACAGTGCCATGAGTAGAGACCATGTGAAACATTTTGCACCAGCTAGCAGACCCTTAAAATGACAGCAACAGAGGACACAGCACTGCAATGATTCTATGAGCACAAAGCAAGGCAGGAGGGTAAGGTGGTGGGGATGCCAGTGAGACTGGGTACCTGCTCATATTCTATCCACGTAGAATATTTCTTGTTCCTTGCATGTTTGGAATGGGTTAGAATCATTGCTGTAGATTTGGTAGTAACACCTACTAAAATGTATAGGCCTTGGGCATTCTGATATCTAGACAAATTTATACAGCTGGTACTGAGAGATAAATAGACTCTTGGGTCGCTTTCATAGTACTTACATCTGGCCTGAGTTATTGTCTCTTCTATTTTGGCTTTTATATAGTAAAAACTGTAGGTTGGTAATACCAAGGCCAAACTGCAATAGAAACAAGAGAAGCATAAACACAAACAAACAACTTTAAAAAAAAAAAAAAGACACATCCAGTTAATGGAAAATCCAAAGATCTTCCTCATGGGAAAAAAGAGACATATTACTATGACAGGAAAATGCATTTAGCAAATAGAGTACTTTATTGAGTCTCGCCATCCAGAGTCCTCCGTTCTCTACATTGTCGGGAATCAGAAGAGACACAAGGAAAATAAGCTACTGAATGTGCCCATGAATTAGCGGAGAAAGAAGTGCCGTGTATACTGTATTTCCAGAAAAGTGTACTGAAAATACTCTGAGTGTTGAAAAAGATACAGAGTATCAGGGTTACATTTAGAGAAAATAAATAATATACTAATTGGATACCCCTCCTTCCTGAATTATACATCACGTTAAAGTGCTCTGCAGCAAATGTACGCTCTTTAAAAATTACGTTAAGTATTGTCCTTTCTACTACACAATTTGTAAGATTATCTGAAATATACTCCCTGAAGGGGTTAAATACCCCCTATTTTAAGACTCTTGAGGAAAATTCCCTGATGTCTGTTGGTAAGAAAATTCAGATGCCTTTATAGCAGGAAGAAAGACTGCTTGCTCATCCTCTTGGTTCTTAGAGCATAAAGCAGTCAGAATATTTGACTATTAGGCAGTTTGAAAGAACACAACCACATATGTGTAATTCTTGCACCCTGGAAATGGCTAATACACGCGTGTAGGACCTAACTATTCCGTAGCCACATTCACAGCTTTGAATGACCTTGGCTCTGCTTTAATACTAAAGGAAACTTATGAACTAGTGGGTACCAAAAATGGGGATAGAAGATGCCCAGCGAACCGAGTATTTTCAAAGAGCAACATTCGATTAATGTGACCTACTGAGTCATTAACACTCATTTCTAATATTTAATCCAGAATCCAGCAATGCACAGGAAAAGGTGTGCATTTCTAGGCTTCTGAGTATTTCTGCATATTTCTAGATCTTCTTTTAAATTACTTGTTTCCTGTTTCCCAGGCTTTGAGAAGAATGCCCAAGCTAGATTCTCATTCTCTATTTTTTTTTTATGGCTAATACAGAACAGGGCAAAATATAAAATTTCAGGTTTTCCTTCTTATGACCATATATGTTAAAAATTCACTCTACAAAATGGGAAAAAAAAGCAAGGGTTTATCTCCTACAACTTAATTATTCAGTCAAGATAGCAAAATGGGTGGATGTTTGTTACCTCCAATTCCCAAATCTTTCTCCTTCATTAAGTAATTCATAGACTGTCCTTATGAGAAAAGGTCAGAGAAATAAAATGTTATGTAGATATAATGAAAATCTCTCCGTTCATTTTATAGGTAACTTCCTTTAAGTGGAGGCAGAGATGGAAATTAAAATAAGCAGTGCAATTAGTCTGAAAGCAAGATGACCTTTCATGATTCGCTTGCCATTTATAAAATGTAGAGTAGAATTACTGAGCATTTGAAGATTGTCTCCCACAAATTCCTCTCAAGGGAAATTAGGACATTTTTTATTGCTCCATCAGCATTTATTGCTAAGAGAAACTTCTAATTAAAACCGATAACGTTATATCATGTGGCTGCTACAGTGTCACTCTCCAAGCTTGGGTTACATCTCACGTACCATAAAAATAGTGTTGGAACTCATGAGGAACACAAGAGAAGTTTTAAAATTGACATATCAAATATACATTTTATTGGCCTGCATGTCTCAGGTTGTTATTAAGAGCTACACTTCATTTTATAGAAAAATACAGTCACACTTGATTTACTTCCATCTCAAGGCAATGGTTATTTCTTCAACTTATAGCAGATAAAATCTTTACCAACATTCTGAGTTGATGATGTTGTCATATGCAGTGTTTGCTGTCTCTCTCCATATAAAACCAACAGACCGAAGCTGCTTTATTTTCTCCCAGGGATTAAAGCCTAATAAAGCTAGTGGCCACCAGGTGGATGCGAGAGCCCATGCGATGTTTTTGTGACTCATATAAACATGGTTGACTTACTTAAATGGAATATAACATACTTTCAACTCAATCATGATTCTATAAAACTAAATTCTTTATGAAAAAAGAGCAGTCTATTAATATAATTAATTACTATAATTCAACTGTGATACCTGAATTTACATCAAGGCTTAAGAAGACAGAAGTCACTAAATGAAATTGGATACTTTGTTCATTAAATCAAAAGATGCCAGTTCTTTCTTCTCCTTCTTTGACATAGTTCAACTATTTTTTTTGTTAATTGTGAATTTATTTATACAGTGATTCAGGGAAGTGCTATAGTGAAAACAGACTGAATCTGGCCCGAAGTTGTAAGTCCAATGTAGAGGACATTTGTGAGACTTTTACAAACATACTTAAGCAAGGTATAATGACAATTTAAAAGTTATGACTGTCATTATTGTTGACTCATTGTTAAGGTTAAAAGGATCCAGTTTTTCTAATTTACAATTTGTTCATCTAAGAAAAAAGGCAGGAAGCACTATTCCCACATAGTGAAGAGGAGATAAACTCAGAACCACATTTGCAAGCTCTCGATTATCAGCTCAGGACCAGTTAAGTAGAGAAATTTGAGAGTAAGCATTTAGAAAAATTTTCAGCAATTTGGCAAAGTCCATGTCTCTGAAAGCTAATAAAAAAAAATTTAAGCTTGGATTTTTAAAATCTTTTTTTTAAGTTGACTTAGTAAATAATTTGTGTTCTGTTTTATATAAATGTGGGTACATCAAAAATATTATGAGACGCAGTGGTCTATGTGAATGTACGCGTGATTGGTAGTGAGCCAGGAATTGAAATCTTTTAGGAATGAGAGGAAGATGACAAAAGATTCAGAGATGGGGATTTTAGGGAAGAGGAAGACAAAATGAGTAACAAGAAGGAAATATTCTGGGCAGCCCTGGTGGCTCAGCAGTTTAGCAACTGCTTTCAGCCCAGGGTGTGATCTTGGAGTCCCGGGATCAAGTCCCACATCGGGCTCCTTACATAGAGCCTGCTTCTCCCTCTGCCTGTGTCTCTGCCTCTCTCTCTCTCTCTCTCTGTGTGTGTGTGTGTGTCTCCCATGTATAAATAAATAAAATCTTTAAAAAGAAAAAAGGAAGGAAATATTTCTATCAACCTTAGTATTAAGAGCATGAGGAAGTAGGACCACTGGACAAGCCATGACCTCCAAGAAAAGTTAGACCAAGAAAGTGAAGGAGATGCTTGGCAAGTGAAGAATGGAGAACTTTCAAGGCACTATAGGGTATTATTAGTCTGTCCAGCTTTCTAAGGCCCTCTCCTTTGGAATGACCAGGATGTTACAGACTTGCCATTCATGGGGTAAAGTTATATCAACTGAGCATTTATGTCAGATAATAGTACGATGTAACAAGTTTTAAGTTAACTTTCCACCTAAATATAAGTAATATAAACTAACAATTTAAATGAGGAAATCAGTGGTAACTAAAAACTATTAGGCGGTTTTGTCACCATTTATTATCACTAACATAAATAGGTAAAATGATATTATTTTTAAAAGATTTTATTTATTTTTTCATGAGAGATAGATATATATATAGAGAGAGAGATAGGTGGAGACACAGGCAGAGGGAGAAGCAGGCTCCATGCAGGGAGCCTGATATGGGACTCAATCCTGGTACTCCAGGATCACGTCCTGGGCCGAAGGCAGGCATTAAACCGCTGAGCCATCCAGGGATCCCCTGTAAAATAATTTATATCACATGTCTTCATTTCTAAAATTTATATTCCTAGCTTTTTTCCATTTTGAAAATTAGAGCTATAATTTTATTACATTTTTATACTGGAAAAGATAACTTTTGTTTTAATTACAGTGAAAATAGTTTCTGAAAATGCAAAAACTTAATATTTATCTACTGCAAAAACTGCTACTAGAAATAGGTGAAAGACACTGAACAGAATACTTTTGTATACGATACACGTTTAAATCTAATTAATTACCTGTAATCTGTGCCATTCACAGGAGTCCACGTGTATGTCCTGTTGCCTTTGTCAATGTATCTCTAGAGAAAAAGTTTGATATGGTTGTTACCACCTTATAAAATCTATGTGAATTCATATGAAAAGCAGAACACTAAAATCTATTTATAAATTCTGTGGCCATTCAATACCCTCCTTCACAAATGTCTGATCTAGTCTACATTTACTTGTTCTGTTATGGGGGTGTGTGTGTATGTGTAAGTAAAGCAAAATTTTAGGACATAAATAAGTATCTGCCTCATAACTTTTAAGGACTTTCAAGTACAAAATCTTAGTAATTTATGTGGAATTATTAACCTTAAAACTTTGAAACTATTTTCTAAGAAATAAATTTTAATAATACAATAGAAGGATATATTAGCTAAGCCTCAGATATTTCCGTACTAGAATGTGTTTATGAGAAATTGGTAATACCAAGAAGTTAACACATCATTTCTAGATCCAAATGTATGGTTAGCATATTACTATTGTTATTATGTCATTGTTATGGCATTTATCATAAGAGACTAATTACTTAGTACCACCGAAGGTCAGAAAAACAACTAAATCCACCAGGGGAAGAAAGCCCAAAGCTCAATACCTTGATGGATAAAGAATCTTTCATATATCACTACAAATGATAGTAAAGAAATAATCTTTCTTCTATTAGGCACAGTGATGGCATATATGCATCTTTATATTTTTTAAGTTGTCTCCAGCTTTATTATCATCATCAGAAGAATAACTTTCACTGAAATGTTACTTGGTCTTAGGCATCACAATAACCACTTTACAATCATTGTCTAATTTAATCGACCCCTGGACTAAATACTATTTTCTACAATTTACTGATGAAATAAAAATACCTAAGTCTTCTAAAAAAATTGACAGGATGAAGGATAATGTATGATGCCAAATTCATTTTATAACAACCATATATGTTGCCTTATGCAACAAATATTCCTCTGGTTTGCTCAACATGTGTGGAGGACAGAGAGAGGGAGAAAAGGGATTGGTGAGGAGGTTTCTGGACTAGAAAAATTCTTAAAAACGAAAAGGAACAATGTTCATGTATTTCATACCACCCATAAAAAAAAAGGCAAATCGGTGTCATTCAGTAAGTTAAAAAATAGCATACCATATTAAGAAAATAAACATGCAAGATAATGTTTTCTTGCAATATTATTAACAAGCAAAGTCTACAGGTGGATATTGGTTAGAGGAATTTACAGTAAATTGAAGGAAGAAAACATCAATGTGACTAAATACAAACAAAATTAATTTGTAAGTTGAGGAAAGAATGTGTAGGTCAAAGAGTTTTTGGCAGAATGACATGGAAAAGTTGGCAGAGCTGTTGAATGATTTACATCTTTCCTCAAGGAGCGAGTGGGTAAAGAGCATGGCTAAAGTCTAAGTAAAGAGAATCGAAGTTTCAACAATGTCTGCAATTGCTATATACCTCTTCCTGTCCTCTGGTAATGGGGACCCCTAATGATATCAAAGTGAGAAATGCCAAGTGCTAATGAATGGATCCTATTTGGATCCTAGGTCCATCTTAGAGAAAGACCTGCTGAGGAATTCAAAAGAAATGTATACATTTAAAGAGGCTGTTACTGAGGGAAAGGATATAAGTTATCCACGAACATAAATTTCCAGGCTCCAAAGCTTCTGGATTCTATGTATTTTTCAAATACTCAAATATATGAATGTCTGTGTATTTACTCCACACTTGACTGACAATAGATAGACACACTGCTCATAGGCAGAGTTCTTCTGCAACTATGTAAAACAATGTAAGTTTACTACATATTTATACCAGTGATTTATGGGTATAGTTGTGTTACCCCTTGATTTTATTTCAGGTTTAAATGCAGGGCAGTTATGACATAAAGTGCATATATAGTGAAGGAACATAAGTCAAAAAAAGGTAACTGACTAAAAACCCAAGTCAATACATGAAACTCAACAATTAGAACATCTGCATGCACAAATCACATAACACATACAGCTATTAAATATTTCAATTTTGCATGACTGAACTGGCCTTAAAAAACATGGTAAAACATTAAATTGGGTGCTCTGGGGGCTCCTGGATGGCTCAGTGGTTGAGCGTCTACCTTTGGCTCAGGTCGTGATCCTGGGGTCCTGGGATCGAGTCCCACATTGGGCTCCCTGCAGGGAGCCTGCTTCTCCCTCTGCCTGTGTCTCTGCCTCTCTCTCTGTGTGTTTCTCTCATGAATGAATAAACAAAATCTTTAAAAAAAAATAAATTGTGTGCTCTATTTTCTTTCTTTTTTTTTTTAAATGAAGGTTTTTTTTTTTTTTTAAAGATTTTATTTATTTATTCATGAGAGACACAGAGAGAGAGAGAGAGAGAGGCAGAGACACAGGCAGAGGGACAAGCAGGCTCCATGCAGGGAGCCCAATGTGGGACTCGATCCCGGGTCTCCAGGATCAGGCCCTGGGCCAAAGGCAGCGCTAAACTGCTGAGCCACCTGGGCTGCCCAGGTGCTCTATTTTCTATGATAAAAATGGAGACATAAAATACAATTTTCAAGAACATACTATTAATAATGTAAAACATCAAGAAACCTGAAGCAAAACATTTTACAGAAATTAAAGAGTTAAGATAAAAACAATATCCTCCTAGCAAAGAAGGTCTTAAAAATGTGTTTGAGATAGCTGTTTTCTAAATACTGCTTTAATAGGAAAGACAAACTACCAATATCATTATTCATCTTTACATTTTATATAAGAATAAGCCTGACCTGATTCTTACCTCATCTTGAGATTTAACCAGAGTTCGAAATGTTTTTTCTCCACTCTCTCCATCGATCATTTTATTTCGAATCTATGGGAAAATATAAGAATCACTCTATTGCAAGTACTAAATTGACTAAGTATGACTATGAAAGTACTGGTGTTTCCAAGGTTTATACCTTATTTTAGAACAGACTGAAAAAAAAAAATAGGGTGGTTGTACTAGTAGTTGTGGTTGTCCTTTGGGAATATTCTTTTAAAAGTTACCACATGATGGTCATTTCCATATTTTAAAATAATAAAGGTCCCCTTAATTGTCTTCACCTAGTCATTAATTTTTGAAATATAATTAATGAAGGAATAGTCAATTACTTTATGGAACCGATGGAAGGGAAACTGAGCCTTAACAGGATAGATAAGTAATATTATTACAGTCACTCAGCAGCGTGAGGGTCCAAGGATCACCTTGGTGCAACATTACATGACTCCACTCTATCATTTCAAAATAACTTGTAACCAACATTCATTAAACACCTAAGACATCCCAGCTCTATGCCTTGGCCTTGGGTAATAATGATAATTAAATTATATTGTTCTATAATGAGAGAGTCAATGTATAAAATGTATAAAACAAGTGTATATAAAAACACAATGTAACAAATTTTATTTTATTTTATTAATGTAACAAATTTTAAAAGAAATACAGTGGCCTTTGCATAGTTGAGAGAAGTTAATCTCTTATAAGTTACATTTGTACTGAAATACTTGAAACTTCTCTACCTAGGGAATGGAAGAAACAAACTCATGTCACACACAACTTAAAATATTAATATTGATTCCTTTTCATATGACCATTTGGATGAGAGGGCCCAGGTTCCCGAAATTTTAACAACAATCATCACTGTGTATTATAGTACCCAGGAGAGAAGCTAGCACAGTGAAGCTGCTCAACGAATACCGTGGAATGGATGAGCCTCAGCACCTACCTGAGAATAATGCTCAGGGGTACACTCACCTCCACCTTAATGTCATTCTCTAATTCTGCATCAAGGAAATCCAAAGTTACTGGCTCCTGAGATTTGGGGTTCTACACAGAAAATAATAATAATTAAGCATATCTGACATTATGAAATGATGCTGTATACAAATAATTTAACATATATTCATATGTAAACAATTCCATAAATGTTACTTACCTAAGGTATATTAAATAGCTATATAAAGGTATCTGGTTTCATATACATATATTTTAAAGTAACAATAAATAGGCTACGAATTTGAGCCTTAAGTATAGCAGGAAAATTTGAATGTACCACCAACTGAAGACAGTCTCAGAGTGCTATGTTAGATACTACATTTATAACTACAAGTTCTGTGGGAATATGACAACTGAAGATCCACTCAACTTTAATTAGGATGGGGAAAGAGCAAAATAAAGCCATATGGATAACACATTTGGCAATTAAACAAACGCAACAGATAAATAATACATGTTCTTTATATTTTAGAAAAATAAATTATATGAGGGAAAATCTTTTATAAACTATGAATCTGCTAAGTAAAACACTCTTCTAGGCATATTTTAAGATGCATAAAAAGCCAAGTTTGCTTCATATATTTGAATCTCAAAAATTTGACATTATATTTTCATAAGTTAAATTCAGTAAATTTTTTTTTTTAAATTCAGTAAATTTTTATAAGAAAATTTGTGATCAAGTCACAAGCACTTGAATAAACTACTATAATTAAAATCTAACTAAAATAATAACCCTTGGGTTCACTACATATGGTCTCTTGCTTTAACATCTCCTATTGCTTCTTCTTGCTGGTGTGCAATAGGTAAAATTAACTGTGAAATAAAGTAGATTCTTTATTTACACAAATATATCAAATAAAACTGTCCACCTGGCAAATTTACCGCATATGACATTTAACAATTTTTTTCAATTATAAAATGAACTTATTGAATTATTTGATAAACAAAAATACATTGATTCTCTTATTACACTGCTAAGTAATGTGACATGCCATAATAGAATATTAAACTTTATTATAATAATGAAATCTTAATATGCATCTAAAATTTTACAACTATGTAATTTTAGAAATTGATTTTTAAAGTTGACTAAAAATAAATACCACCAAAATGTGATATTTAATTGGACAGAAGTAATAAATATGAATTATGCTATATCGGTGCAAGGTCACTAGAATTTTAATGATTTGAGCTTCACAGGCTTTCCCAAAATATGTTCAGATTATCACTATTTTTTTTAATTTTCTTAAACCACAAAATGAACCAGAATATCACTATTTTAAACACTGTTTTAGGAGGACTGACTACTCATAATAATAACAATTAAAGGAGGACTGACTACCCATAATAATAACAATAATTAAAAATATATGTAAACTAAATACTTATTTCCAATACTGAATGAGATTATAATGGCATGTACTTATTTTATAATTATGACAAAAATGCCTTTCTTTAAGGAATAACCATTTAAATAATGAAAGTTTATGATTCCCATGGGTTTTGATGAATGGATATTCTTAAAGGCAAATGAAAAAATAATCTCAACTGTAACTGGCACTTCTATTAGAAAAATATTCACTGCTCATGAGCCTGATATCTAGAATCAGAAGTCTCTAGAATATGGAAGAGGAGTATTAGATTGCTTAATAGCTGTTAATACTGACCATTGTTTTGACAGCAACATATTGCCTCAGAAGCAAATATTCATTTGAAATGTAGCATATTTCATAAGGAGAAAATAAAAATCAATATCGAAAATAATTGTAATCCTTTATTTAAAAAAACCAAACCAAGGAAGTCACTAATAAAAGGATACTCTACAGTGGACAATATTATTCAGAACTGCTTCTTTAAAGTCCCCTGAAATAAATCATCTTCACACAAACACCATAACAGCATTAAAATTTTAACACACTCACTGCAAAACAAAGTCAAGATAATCAAAATGATAAACTATAAACATAAATAAGAATATTATCTTACATGCAATGGATAATGCATAGCATGACCAGACCCAAACAGCATGCATGGAGGAGGCATTATCAGGACGAATTGGCAATATGAAGATCATGTCCCAATCCAACATATAAAGACATAGAGAAGAAAATGAAATCATAAAAGCAAAATGTCAATGCATAACTTGTACTTTGTGAATGGCAATCTGGCTGACCATTTTTTAAAAGACCGATCACAGGCACAGTGATTAGAAAATTCAAAAGCAGAACCCTCTAAATAAAAAAAAAAGTACCAAGCAAGTCTTGAGAACTGGAATCCAGTCCATTCTATCCCAACACTTTTGTTTGAAATTTTAAATATCTAACATTTCTCATGTGTAAAACTTTAATATCAGCTGATATAAAGATAACACCCTTTGTAAAACTAAAACAATAGGCATAATGCTTTTATACAAATTTTAAATGGAAATACTTAATAGTATTATGAAAACTACTGCCTATTTGAAAAAATATTTCCCAAAATTCAAATGTCTTGTGTAGTCACCAGTTTGCCATTTGAGGATTCCTTAGAAGGAAAACAAAAATAAACCATTTTTCAGGTTGTTTGTTTTCAAATTATATCATAATATTTACATGCAATATTTGAAAGTACTATAAAAATGAAAACTCACTAAAAGATATAAAATGCAAAAAGTATACTGAAGATAATACACAAAAAGAAGCATGCATGGAGAGCAATGTAAAACAATTTAATAAGTCAAGATATAACATAAACATAATTTTAACCTCTATAGGAATCATAAAAGATATGAAGACTGATAGACATGGAGATCAGATTGCAGAGAATTCTAGAGCTACAAGAAAACTGAAGCTTCAGCATCCAGTGGCCCTGCACTTTAGAACAACCTGGAAAACCTAAAACACTATTCCTTAACTTGGTCATATCCCTGGTCATATTAAATCAGAGTTTTCAGGAGATGGAGCCGGAGATCAACATACATATTTATTTTCCTGGGGGAACATACAGCATAGGGTAAAAAAAAAAATTCTTAGTTTAATTCTCCTGCTTTTCAAGTTAAGAAAGTAAAATGGGATTTAATGAACTACTCAAAGATACAGTATTAGCTATAAGTACAACTAACTTAGAACCCTGTTTTGCTAATTTATAGTTCAATAGTCTCTTCTTAGTATCATATAACCTCTGCATTATAATGCCACTAACTTTTTCTAAAGCAAAGATAGCCTTACATAGAAAACATTAAGTCATACTTAACTTCCTTTGAAATTCTGAAATTCTCATAATGTACTGTACTAAACTGAAGGAAGTATCCTTTCTGCTGATTACTTTTAGTGTGAATACAGAAATATGCATATGTAAAATAACATTTAAATTTTGTTGACAGAAAAGATTTTGCAAATGAATTTGTCAGGCAATAAAAATTCACATTTATGTGCAATTCTGGACACGTTTAATTAGCTTTAGGGAAATTTCTCTAACCTCTAATCCCAAAAAACACTTTAGAAATTCAAAGAAATTTTGGCTTAAATTTTATGGTTTATAGAAACTATCACATCAGAATTGTATATCTCCACTTAGAAGTTAATTTCACAAGCAATTGTTAGGGCTACATGGATTTGACATTAACGTCATAATATTTAACAACAAATTTATTTTTAGAAGCCATCTCATTATGATTGTTCTGATTAACGACATTACATAATTTACTAGCAATCTTTAGTTAGCAAATGCATACCGTCTGCCATCATTAATAACATTTTTGCTGTAGTTTATTGAGAAATGATGCTCATCTCCAACTCATGCTCTGGAAGCTTGAAGTCAGGAAAGGAAGCATTAATCATATGCTTTTAGGAAGAAAAGCTTAATCTCAACTCTGATTTAGCAAATTTGAAGGCACTGTCAATTTCATTCAGTTACCTGAACATTGGGTCTCCTTTTTCTTAAATTAATTGTTGGTATACCTACACCAATAGGCTGAAGCAACAGAAAGATGGTAATTCATCATGCTCTGTATCAATAGAGGTAAGGCTCCTATCCTACAATAAATTTTAATCAGGTATCATAGTGTTCGTGATGAATCAACAAATAAAATGAAAGTTTAAAAATATTTGCAGTGACTAAGAAAACTTATGCTAGTAAATAAATGGTTAGCAAAATGACTGCATATTTTCCCTTTTTCCCCCCAAAGAAGTACATATTTGGGAAGTGAGAAAGGTAGTTTGCCTCAGACAACTTTTATATTGATTAAAAAAAACCCAGCAAATTTTAGTATTTATATAATTCAAATGTGTTAAAATATAAATATTATAGGGTACCGAAAAGTGTCAATATTAAACCTTTAAAATTTGTGCCTTTGTTTTCTGAAGTGTTACCCAATGTTGTATCTCTGGAACTGAAAGAGAATTTAATCCTAATACTATAAATTTATTTTATTTAATTTTTTACATTTTAAATAGATTTTAAATACTGACTTCTAACCGTAGATCATGCACAATTTCCTATACAATAAATATTTCTTAAGATTGACTAAAATTAGATATCTAATATGTTTAACTGATCTGGTGATTTTTATGAAACAAAATGGAGGAAATTTAAAATGCATTTGGGGAAAAAGTAGGATACATAATCCAGTATTTGTCCAAATGTGATCATGGTAGAGACAGTACACTTTGAGGAAATAAGAATGATTCCTTAGAAAATTAGATAAGGACAAAGTTTACAGCTACTTTATTTCCTGATATTCTAGCCCTTTTAAAAGGATTCTCATACTGCCTTCTACAAACTAAAAAATTGTACTGAAATAAATTTAAGATTATAGTTTTAGGAAGAAAGCGTAAGGCATTCAGCAAAGAATGCCTTGCAATAACACTTGCAAAGAACACTTGCAATAACACTAGACTTTGACCTTGTTACATAATAAGGGCTACTATGGAAACATAGCATTATCTTCCTTTGTTTTTACTGGTAAATTTCTGATGAAAGAATTTGAATAATTTTGTTAGTATACCAGGTATTACCACATTGGTCCTTTGTGCTTGTCAATTTTTAAACCAGTTGCCTTACACTATATCATCCTTTGTACGTGGTTCTTTTATCTACCCGTAATAGTATGCACCATCCCCCACAAAACAGAAATTATAACGTTTAACCTATTGATGAGAATTCACAAGCATCTTTAATTCACAAGCGTGAATTTCAAAAAAAGATCACTGTTCAAACATACTTTAATGGTTTTATAAAATAATATTCTCTAAATATCTTTGTTATATACTTGCTTATAATAATTTCCTATATAAAAGTATGAAAAGCTGACATAATCCTGAAGAAAAATCACTTGGGCTGTATTAAGGGTTTCTACAGAATTTATATTTTCTTTGTAATTTTATGAGTTTTAGTAAATGATTCCAAATCTGAGCCAAATGTATGTTAACATCAAAGAGTATAAAATTTTTCTCCACAAATACTGGTTATAAAGAGGGAAAACCTTTTTCAAATTACTAACTCTAAATGACAGATTTATATCTATATATCATATGTGCATTACTCTCATTATTCTTTTTTATTATTTTGTCTCAATAATAAAGTTCCTTTTGGGGATGGGGTTAAGACCTACAATCATAAAAATGGGGATCCTTCATACTCTTCATCACGTTACTATTGTAATAACATCACATTGTTATTGCTTTTACATCACTTCAGTTATGGGAATGCAATTAAAATATATGGTATATACAAAGACCAAACAATAATATTACAAATTTAAAAAAAAATCTTAAAAGAGATTTAAAAAGGTAAAAATTTCCAAATGTGACAAAATCATAGACTGTTTAGCTAATCATAAATAACTCTATTAAGAGGAACTTAATATACATGTTTATAAAGAACTGTGTTAGACTCAAAATAATGGGAAAAATGCCTATACCACATTCATAATAAAACTTGAAAAACTTGAAAAATAATACAGAGTGATCAGCAGCTACACTTGATTAGCTAATATTTAGATCAAGATGGATTTTATATGGAAGTAAGTTCCAAAGTGAGAAGAATTCAAATTGACATATTTATTGTAACCACTTAGTATAGTTTTGTATTCAATATCAACGGTTCTTAATTATCACTGATTTGAATGTTTAAATGACTCAACATTAAATGTGTGTGTTTATGCACCTACTTGTAGATGTCCTAAGATATCACTAACATTAAATACCCATGACTGAGGAAAGGAAGATAACCTAAATTTAGATATAATTCCCTTCAGCATGAGTTAAAGTATCTTCAGTATTGTCTTCAAAGTTAAACAATAACCTGAAGATGCTTATAAATTACAATTATATAATAATATTTTGCCAGTTCTTGCTTCTAGACAAACATATATTCACCCCATTTGTGAAGTACTAATGGAAAGCGAAATAAGTTGGATGAGAAATGTAGGAAAATATCTTACATCTTGGCATAACAATGAGGATAAAATAGTTAATCTACGGAATTTATCACCTTTTGCACACCTTCCTGATGAATAAACACTTTCCATTTCTGAAGCCCATCCCACAGAGTTCTACTTATTCAATTTCATTCACAGTTTTATAAGCCTGCCCAAAAGTAGAAAGAGAAATCCTCTGGGAGATGAAAAGGGGAGATAATTACCAGAAAATAGGGTGTTGGAAAATGTAGCCTGAGCACAGAAGAACATTACTTATATTTATCAGGTTCACACCCATCTGGGGACTCTCCTCGTTACCTTACAGCCTTAATCAAAATCCCGAGTGGGATGTGTGAACTCAGGCACGGGGCGATAATGGCTGTCTTTGAGGTGTGAATACTGGTTAGTTAAATATTCGATAGGAATATGGGAGAGCTAAATTGGTAAGAGAAAATGAAAACTTTTCACACTTTCATACATCGTCATCTATTAACATGATAGATATAACATTCTTTTATATTTGGTGCTATTTAGTGAATTTAAAGATGAGAAAACTATTAAGAACATTAACCATTAATTTTACAGAACTGTGCTGGTCACTGTAAACAAATTATATACATACCTTTGGCTGAAGATTTGGATGTAGTAAAACATAACCATTAGGATCAATCGCAAAATAATAGCCATTGGGACACAGCTGAAAAAAAAAAAAAAAAACAGAAAACTTTCAAGATCTCTGAATCATAATCGAAATCACATTCTTAAAAAAAATCTGAATATATTTTAAAACATGAAGAAAGATAACATGGTATCTTTATTTTAAAGATTCTTTTTAAAATTTAGTTCCTTCACTAGCTTAACTGCACATGGTTTTTGAGAATTGCTTAAATGCTTTATAGACAAGCTAAATTAGTACAAAGCTCTAAAATAAGAAAGATGCCCAGAGAATAAATTTCATCTTACTGTAAAACGTGGTGTTAGTCGTTTAATATCTTCCAAAGACACATCAACTCCCATCACACCAAGAATCAACTGATTCTGTAACAAGACAGTAAAAAGGTAGTGTACTTTACACAAAAATGCATATATTTTTACACAATTATTATATATGCTCAACTTTTTGCTTGACAATAGTTGTACTCCACACTAGCTAAAACATATATAAGGGCGAGGCACTCTTTGATATCAATTTACAGTGATTCTCACCTTCATTTACCCACAACTTTATCATCATTATTATTTAACTTTAAAAAATGAGATCTTGATGAGTGGCGCTATAAAAGATGGGAAATTTTTATTTGATGCCTCCTGTACTCATTATCCCTGTTATTTATTTTAATTGCTTCTGTACAGTTAGTTGTAGCTGTGTGTATGAGAGAGAGTACTTTGTGACTTTGTGGTATACTATTATTAAAAAAAAACCCACAAAAATGTCTAGCCTGAAGATGTCAGGTAATATGAAATGAGAAAACAATGTATTTTTTTTTTTTTTTGCTATTGATAGTGACTGCACATGTGTAACTATTCTGAAAAGGATATGACCTCATTGTGATAAAATAGCAGAAATCCTCAAACCCTGTTTCTCAGTGCTGGCAACTTCTAAATACCAAACAATGGGCATCAAAACTTTAGTTACAAGTCAAAAAGGCTATGTGGTCAACTGCCATCATAATCTTCTTTGGGACATTAAAGATGAAAATGATGTTAAATTTAGAATCAGGAATTTTTGTTTTAAATAGTTATGAAAGTTACAAAATAAATTAAAATGCTACAAAGAAAATTATAAAACCCACTCAATAGTTATGAGACCACTGTGAATTTTGTGTAGGTGCATGGGGAGTGAGAAAGTTATGACAACTATTTTCTTTTGCCATGGACCAATCCTACTCTGAGCAAAAACTGCTAATTAAAGCAATTCCTTAGTCCATCTGAGGAGTTAGACAATTACTCCTCTATGGGTTAAATTATTTAGAGCCCACAGATATTTAAGAATGATAATGGGTTTCCAAAGAGGAATAACTAATGTTTTTAATGGCTACATTATTTTGAGAAAGTGTTCAACTGAAATTTATAACTGAACAAATAATAATAAGTGCAGTAGATGTCATTATGCCATAAACTGGAAATAAATTTCCTTCCAATCTGGAATGTCAACCAAAGCATAAAATCAGTATTTAGTATCAAAAAAGAAAAAAAAAAAGAGAAAATCTTAAATTCTCCTGCCATTTTAAATTCTTTATGAATTCTTTATGATGCAAGCTAAGAAACAGGAACCCAACGCTACTGCAAAATCAAAAGTATTTT
The DNA here is from genome assembly GCF_011100685.1 of Canis lupus familiaris. Lineage (NCBI taxonomy): Eukaryota > Metazoa > Chordata > Mammalia > Carnivora > Canidae > Canis > Canis lupus. The sequence goes on from NC_049239.1 coordinate 21,897,243, forward strand.
AAAAATAATGGAATTTAACAAGTACAAGATACAGATTTTTCAGAACTTGAAGTTGCTAGTATCTTATTGCATTGACAATATTACCACTGCTACAGAAACCAACACTGTTATGAAACTCATGAAATATTTCTCTTGAATCTTAAAAAATAGAAAAAAAATAGATAGCTTTCATTTTAAAATCAGGGGCTTCACTTATGTGATGATTAAAAAAACACTTTGAATAGGAGTAGGAGGCGGAATGATTCAATAAAGATACCTATGTTCACTGACTACAAACGTCACCACGGTTTTGTTCTTTGGATTTTTCTTTCTGAGCTCCACGGATATCTCAGATACATTTTTAAAATGTGCACAAAATAGTATTGCCCATTTATCATGTAATTACTCCCAGAGTCTGAACTTGTGTTCTCATCAGTTCATAGTTACAGAGTTAAGTTGAATCCTGGCTCTGGGGAAGCTGACAACTTGACCTGCATTTCCTTTTTCCCAGGTGGTTATCACAAAGGCAGCTGTTCCCTCTTACTTCTGGTCTCACAAGACAGTTACATTGTATGTATTTCCTTATAGAAATATCTTATCCACACTCAGCTTCAACGTCACCATTTATCATTTATTATTATTAATTTTATCAATTAACTTTTAACCTTTAAGTTTGTCTTATTTTCAACTTGGCCCGTTATGTTGAAGACCGGAAGAGTTCCAGTAATGACAAGTCCTAGTTCCTAAAAATAGATTCAGAAAGAAAAGGCAAATGAGAATTACAACTTAAAACTCTGTCATTCTGCATTAGTCTCTGGTATACCACACTGCATTTTATGGTTACATTATCAACAGACACAAAAAAATGATTAAAGGATATCTCAAGCTTTTTAAAAACTTTTATTTTTATTTTTTTAAAAGAATCAATGAGAAACTCTGGGAAATAATCAGAATCTATTAGGCAGCTATTGAAGCATGCAACACCTAAAGTAATACCCTAAGAAGGCATTGCAAGTAACTTGAAAATTTAAAAAATCAAATGACAGTAAATATTTCAGTCACCCTGCCCTTCTACCCTTCTGTTCACTGTGATAGTTTGCCTAATATCATGGGATTCCATGATAATAAAATACTGTTTCATAGGATTTATTTTTGTTCCTTTTTGTAGCTTCATTTTAAATTTTTTCATGCCCTAAGCCAAAGGTTTCATGTTACAGCACAGATGTACAGCAGAATAAATAGAAGAAACATGCTATCAATACGGCATTTCTGCAATAGTCTAGGTAAATATTATGCTGTTCTAAAGAAGCCATAATGCTCCTAAATACCCTCCAAAACAAATAGTACTTTTTGACAAAGTAAAATAACGTAGCCAACTGCAAACATCAAATCCAACAGTCTGGTCATGAAGCAGTTTAGTATAACAAAAATAATGACCTAGTGTCATTCGGCATGTAGATAATTTCATATATTAAATTAATCCATGGAGATTAGTTGAAATAAACTGATTCTCAAGCCAGAGGTTTTTTTCTTTTATTACTTGCTATCTGCAGCAATCATATATATTTTTACCATTATTTCATGGCAAAACTATCTTTTCCAAAAAGTCACACTTTAAAATGATTTAAAAATTATCATTGAAAACTTCAAATTTGCTAGGCTGAGAAAATGTTAGTAATCTTCTTGTGAATAATGACCCCAAATCCAAATCTTGTGACCCTTGTTCTAATTCCAGAAACAGCCTGGCTTCACAGAGAAAATGTCTTAGGCAGTAAGTTCATAATCGTGCGTGTGGGAAGCCCAAAAACAATGGGAACTGAATTAATGAGGAAGGACAATCACGCAAAGGCTTTCAGCAGAACAAGATACCAAATTGTTCAGGACAAACACAATTAAGGAAACAACTACACATAATTGGTGCGTGATGATACACACGTTGGCTTTCTATTTAGTTCTAAGACAGAATGCTTAAAATGTTAATATTTATAGTTAAATATGCAAATTCATATCTCTAATGAAAACTTTCCACCACAATAAGTCAGATTATAGATGATTTATAAAACATAATCCAGTAAATGTTCCTTTTGGAGAAGTTTTTGAGTTATAATGTATATGCATAGTTGTTAAAATACTAGTATGATATATGAACAAATATATATGGATACAACCAACGTCTGTTCATCACTTTTGCATTTATATAGAGTATGGTAATTTGCTTCTAAACATGGGAATATTTGCCCTAGAATGAGATACTAGAATTCTAACATAGGACTCACGATCATCAATGAACTCATTGATGTCTATTTTGTCTTCTATTTATTAAGAGGACAAATAATTTGTACTCAATTTCTAGACACTGTGCCAGTCTCTAGAGAACAAAATACAGAAATAAGACAAGATTTATGCTCTCCTGTAATTTATCTGATACTTATATTTTCTTGATTCCATCTTTTTATCTTCTTATCCAAAGAGCCTCACTTTATCTCTCAAATAAAATGAACTCTCCGCAATACTGTCCCCATCTTGTTTCTGTTCTTATCTCCCGTTAGCCCCAAAAGTGACTAAGGTAGCATTTTTCCAACATACCCAGCACTCGCCCGACTCATACTGCATACTGTGTGGTTTCACTACTCCCCACCAATTACAGAAACTTTATCTGTGCTCACATGTTCAGCTAAACTAGTAACATCTTTTTATTTTTTTTAAGATTTTACATATTATTTGAAAGAGAGTGTGTGTGTAAGAGCAAGCAGGGGAGCAAAGAGGGACTCCACAGTGAGCTTAGAGCCCGACACATGGCTCAATCCTAGGACCCTAAGATCATGACCTGAGCTGAAATCATGAGTCAGACGCTTAACCAACTGAGCCATCCAGGCGCCCCATCACCATCTTTTTAACCTCACCCTACACCATCCCCAAATATATGGCTTCTTTCTTCTGAATTTCCAAAGTTCTTTTCTTTATTCTCATTATATTTATTACACTGTCTTGGAATATGTTTCTCTTTTTTCCTTAACGTAACCAGCAAGTACTGACTGGCATATATTGTGAATCTGCTACGTGCAGAGATTAGAGACATGTAATTAGAAACACAAGACATCACCTTTCATTCTCAAATTGGTAAAAAGAACGCTCTCTGTATCCACTGACTAGCCAATTCCTGTGCCTTTCTTTTTTTTCTTGTTTTATACTTAGCTTCAGCTTATTGAACAGCACGTTTAGAACCAAAATCTCTTCCTAATGTCATTTGTGCTATCAGTAGAACCCTACCAACAAGGCAGACGTGCTGGTGAATGAACTTCTGGTCATAGGAAATCCTAGAGGGCATAATTATTGACTCCTCCTATCATACCCTGTCCTGTGATGGATTCGGAAAAACGAAACATTTTGACCACAGCTTTAGATGACCATGTGACCTTAAATAAATACGTGATGTCAAGAAGGAACACTGGATAGTAATTTTAGCAAGGACTTGAGGTAAGCAAGCTTCACTTTATCTTTCTTAGCATGCAAAGCTGCTGTTAATAGTGCCTATTTTTCTTCCAACTTCCTGTATATGTTTATTTTACAAGAACCAAACGATAAGTAATTCTAAATGGATTGCATTTTGCCCTTTGGGGTCATCATTGCATTCAGAAAAGTAGTATCAGCATATAATTGTACTCCAAGTAGGAAAAAGGGTTCTTGAATCAGCATTTACTTTTCAGGGCTTAATATTTTGGTTCTCTCTCATATTAATAAAGTAATCTCACCAAGATCAAGCATACGAATAAATCTTAAGTATGATATTTACTATTTACAACATTCACACTAGGACACTAAAACTTATATTAAACATGTTTTCTGAACATAAGCTCTAATGCTATTGAGAGCTGGATAATTCTTTGTTTTGTGTGTGGGCATGGGGTGAGGGGACTGTCCTGTGTGATGTTTAATAGCATCCCTGGCCTCTATCCATGAGATTCCAGTAGCAACCCCTCCTCATCCCAGTCATGACTATTGAAAATATCCATAGATATTGCCAAATGACCTGTGCATGGCAAAATCACCCTTAGTTGAGAACCACTTGTTTGAAATATCACAGAATATCTATATTGAAATTTCAGTTGTGCAATGGACAGCTTAATATGTTTTTGTTGTATCACAGCACTTCTGATCATTTCAGAGGCTTATTTCCATAAAAAATCTAGGGTTGAATCTGAAAGAAGAGATTAGATACATAAAGAGGTTACTAGGTTTGTGGTGATTTCAGAGTAGGGTGAGATTATTTGCCTATTTAACTGCATATATTCCCAAGCTTTGTTGGGTCTGGCTTGAGTTGTGGAGGCTATCCACCCTTCTGCTAGCTGCACAGTCTACTTTAAAAATACTTTCCTCAAAATTTTTGTTCAAAGTCTGCAGTAGCAGGTATTCATTCACATGGCTTTAGTATTTTTTTTTAAGATTTTATTTATTTATTCATGAGAGACACACAGAGAGAGGCAGGGACACAGGCAGAGGGAGAAGCAGGCTCCACGCAGGAAGCCCGACGTGGGACTCGATCCCGGGACCCCAGGATCATGCCCTGAGCCAAAGGCAGATGCTCAACTGCTGAACCACCCAGGTATCCCAAACTTTAGTATTTTTTAATATAAATATTCAAAATGTTTTTGAAATGCTCATAAATTTAAGATTTGAGGTTTTGAAATCCCACATTCACAACAGATCACCTAAAAATAACACAACATTTGTCAATAGACAAGTCTGTTTTTATGTATATTATCTAAATTCTAGCAAAAGCGTTGTGATAAAAGGACTTTTAGAAAGTCTTAATGAATTGGAAAAATAAATGTTACCTAGAAAGAAGCAGCAATCAGCTATATGCTTTTGTTAGGACAATCTCTGGCTGAACAGTCAATGTCTTACCAGTGCGTCCAGATAAACATTCGTCCACTGGACTTGCTTAGCTTTGTCTCCTGCTAACACCATTGGTCTTCCCAGAACATCCAAATATTCCTATTTATTTAAAAAAAAAGAAAGAAAGAAAGAGAAGAAAAGGTCACATGGTTGAAAAAATAGAAATTCTGTATTAAAAACAAAAACAAAATAACTCCACAGAATTATCTAGAGTTAAAAATAAATACAGAATCAAATTATTAAGAGAGTAAATATATGATCATTTAATTCCCATTTTGGGTATACCATGGATGGTATGTCTACATACTTTGAATCCACAATATTGAACTCATATTATTTATACAATATATCTACCCTGGTTTTTTTCTAATAGCAAAACATTCTTTTTCTGAGGTACAGCCAATGATAAGTGAAATATGTTCCTTGTGAATTGTTTTATGTTAATCTAAACTATTTAAGGCTCTGTGATTTACTGGATGGAATTACACAAATGTGAAATAATAAAGCAGCCACATCCTTGCTTTCATATCACAGATTGTTTGGCTGAAATTCAAAACTACATTTAAACATATCAAAAAATAAATGCAATCCTGTGCCAAGTAAGACATCAGACTCAAGTGCAGCTGCTGTTTCATTTCAACATAAAACACAGTCAGTATTTAGTTCCACAAATGCCATGTTCTTTATGCTAAATTTTGACTTAGTCTATTTAGTGGATCCTCAGTCATGTCTAAAATTGAGTAATGATTTTAAATCGTAATTTATGAATACTTGAAAATAATTTGCACTTGAATTAACTTTATTGCTTCAATTTACAGGTTATTTAACATATTGTAAACTGAACAGTTAAATAGGTGATGGGCATTCAGGAGGGCACATGTTAGGAGGAGCACCGAGTGTTATGTGTCAGTGATGAATCACTAAATTCTACTCCTGAAACCAATATTACACTATATGTTAACTTACTAGAATTTATACACAAATTTGAAAAAAATAAATAATAATGCAATTAAGCAGAAAATAAAATAAATGGTTCTAGAAAAATCATCTCCTTGTAAGCTTATTTTAAAATGAAACAAGATTGTTAGTAAATTTTCTTTTTATTTATTTCCTGATGTTTTTAACATCTGAGAAGAACAACAATACATAGATTTTTTTACCTGAGTTTTGAATATTTGAAAATGCTTGGAACCTTCATGAATTAATAATCACTACATGATCATGATACTCATCATTGTGTTACAAATACAGCATTATGGATATTTTTTTTTCCATTTTTACCTCTTTTCTCTAGTTGAGCATATTTAAAGCAGCAAAGAAACATCTTGTTCTTTGAAAAAATAATCTAAGTAAGTTTTAAATAACCATACCTGAGTATTGATTCTTATTGCTCCAATGGAAGGAATTTCATAATAATAACCTGAAACAAACATACATATTTATTTATAATGTATGGCCACAAAATTATTTTAGATCTTTGGAGGAGAAAAGAGCAATTTTTTCACTTCTAATTGAGGAAAGAGTAACATATCAATACCATTGATAAATGCAGAAACTGTTTGATTAATGTATATTCCTAACAAATGCATAGGCTTTGTGAGAAATTTCACTACATTTCTTAAACTGTAGCATATACATGTGATTTTTCTACCGAATACTAAGGAATGTGGCAATCTAAAATATTTTTATCACTGGAGAAATTATTAAAGATATATGATAATGGGAATCTGAAAATTATACTTATATAAAATATTTGCCTAAATATGACTTTCATAATAAATTGAGGTTCCTTTAATTGTTATGTTTTCAGTTTATTTTTCAAACAATATCTTTGTGGGTTTTTTTCTGTGTACACAGGGGAACATGGGCTCAGTACACAAAATCTGAATTACCTAGGAATGTGTAAAACATTTAAAAGAAAATTCAACCACTCAGAAAAAAATGCAACTATGTGTCACACTTCCTTATAAGTAAGTGTTATGTACTTCAGATATTCTCTCATTCTCAATTTTTCATGCAAGATTCTACTAGATATGTATCTTTAAATAAAGGATCAAATGATATCAATATATGATATTATATACCATATGATCAAATGTCTGACTTTTTATATATTGTGACGTAATGTCAAAGTTTTTTTTTGTGTGGGTTTTCTCTGCAAAAAAACACATTCAATATCGAGGGGCCCCTGGGTGGCACAGTTGGGTGAGGGTCTGATTCTTGGTTTGGCTCAGGTCATGATCTCAGGGTCATGAGATTGAACCTGTATCAGGCTCTGAGCTTAGCACTGAGTCTGCTTAAAAGACTCTCTCTCCCTCTGCCATTTGCCACCCCTTCCCCACTTTCTCTTAAATAAATAAATCTTAAAAAAAACAAACACATTCAACATCTCATTCTTGTCTCTACTACTGTAAACATTAGCTACACTTTTTTTTTTAAGATTTTATTTATTTATTCATGAGAGACAGAGAGAGGCAGAGACATGGGTAGAGGGAGGGGCAGGCTCCACGCAGGGAGCCCGACGTGGGACTGGATCCCGGGACCCCAGGATCACACCCTGGGCTGAAGGCAGAGGCCCAACTGCTGAGCCACCCAGGCGTCCCCATTAGCTACAACTTAATCTTAAATGATAATATGTAGAACTAACAACAACTTCCAATTTTGTTTTAGTACTAAAACATGGTCAAGAAAACAGATCTGTTACCTTTATTTTCACAGGCCATCCACTGAATAGGTCCTCTGTCATAATTATGTTGACCCACTGAAAATGTGAATACACGTACCTGGTGAATTTAAACACAGGGATCTGTTAGGACACAAAAATTTAACTGAATGGCAACACAAAAGAGCTAAAGCAAAAGACAAATACAAGCAGGCTTTTCAGGTGATTAAGATGACAAGTCGAGGCCAGTACATCTTTCAAGAAGTCACCGGGGAGAAACCACATAACCTACTCTCAGCTTGGACTTCAGCTACTAAATTTAAGACAGCCCTTGGGTGCCCTGCACTGTGTCATGATCCAATGTCAGAATCATGACTGAGGTTTCATTAAGAGAAATGGCATCTTTTAGGCCCAACCAATTTTGCCTAGTTAAAACATCCACATACCTAGTCACTGCAAAAATAATCATAAGTAAAAATAATAATTCCTATTTCTTAAGTATCTCTTTATAAGGATGGTCATTATGCTTTTACTTGCTTAAGGCAATTATACTTAGTGATAGTTTCACTACATTCGCACCATGAAAATATTTAGTATGCACATATATGATTATGATGTTGTTATATCACTTTCTAGAAAATATGATTAGCATATATAAATAAGTATGTTAAACTCCTAAGATTTTTAAAGAGAATCAAAATTTCAACTGTCGCTAATGTGGTATAAAATATGCAAATATTTTAAAAATTCAGTTGAGATAGTTTTTAAATTACAGTAATATAAATGTTTATCAGAAACTACTGTGTTTAATTTCGAAAATACTATAATTTCATAATTATATAAGAATATAGAGAATAAATGTAGAGTCAACAAATGTTTAATAAAATGGATACTTAGGATATATTGATTTTTACCAAGTTAGTAATCTAAGTAAACCAATATTTTCAGTGAAACATTTTAGCCGTTTCCAAAGATAAACATGGAGAAAATCACTTTTCCATGAATTCATGTTCTGGTTTGAACTATGTTAACAGCTTTTCCCTAATTCATGTCGATTGACTGTTTGAACTGACATTTTCTAATTGTTTCGCCTGTTTCATCTTTGCACATTACCACAGAGTGCAAATCTCAAAAGAGATTTCACATCTGTTTTCTGTTCCTCTACTGGTCTTGGCCACACAGAGATCACTTCATAACAATCCTTGCCCCAAAATGTACATTGGAGATGTTACTGTTTCACTTATTTTATGTGAGCCACCCTTCAGTTGTCCATGCTTGCCTCAGCCATTTGGTGGACACATCTGAATTTTAATCATCTCAAATTCTAAGGACAAGTGACTCCTGCTAGGTTAACAGAAGTCGGTGACACCTATCAACTCCTCCTATTCGGTAAAACATACCAATTTCATTTTCTTAAAATCTAAAAATTTATTTTGGGGGCTGTCTATACAGCTCATATTTCAATGTAGTGTTACCTCTTAACAGAGTTGAACTTACTCCTAAATGGAAATATTTTTGTAAACAAGTATGTCACCCTACTGATAATTCAATTGCACTGCTATACCTTAAACAATTGTCACATGAATTAAGGGCAGGGGAAAAAACCCAGATGCTCCAGAAAGCACATGGGAGATCTCCTTCACAATGAACATTTGAAAGCATGTCTCAAGTTTTCAACTTACAGCACTGCTTTTTCTTAGTGTCTTTCTTACCACAACAGTGTTCTGGTAAAATATTTTCCATGAAATACTTTTCAGTATAAAGAAATAAGTAAGACTAAATGAATTATATCGATGTCCCTGGAAGGCAAGCACTTCTACTAACACAGAGGCTACACTCAGACATACACTATGTGATTTTGACTGATGCTATTCACCAAATAGTCCAAATAAACATAACTCAACCAAAACACATACTAGTAAGAAAACAAACAAAAACTTCCCCAAATACCAAAAATACTGTTGCTTTGTTTTACTACAAAAGTTTTGCCTAACCCCCAGATTTGCATACATGAAGATCTTGAAGATGTCCAAATTAAGAAATTTAGACTCAGAGCTGGATGTAGAGTTTTAAAATTTTAAAGCACCCTAACATTGTTTGTGTGTGTGTGCCTCTCTCTGTGTTCATTTGCCACACAACTCCTTGGCTATTGAATAAAAGCTGCATTAACGGATTGAATTATTCCCATATTATAACTTTATAATCTGTACCATTTAATTTTTATTTGCCTTATTGTAGATGTTGTTTCACACTATATTTCTGAAATTTTCTTCTCCACAGTGACTAAAGTCTTAAGAATTATAAATTCAACTTTTTTATAATTTCTGCAACTGCTTTACCATTACAATATTTCCAAGATCTTTCTAAAATACCTAAGATGCTTATTTTTCTCTTGGTAGATACACATATATGCACATGCACGCACTACCCCCCCCCAAACACTTGTATTGTATATATATATATATATTTTTAAAGATTTTTATTTATTTATTCATGATAGTCACAGAGAGAGAGAGAGAGAGGCAGAGACACAGGCAGAGGGAGAAGCAGGCTCCATGCACCGGGGGCCCGATGTGGGATTCGATCCCGGGTCTCCAGGATCACACCCTGGGCCAAAGGCAGGCGCCAAACCGCTGCGCCACCCAGGGATCCCATATATATTTTAATGATTTTATAGACCACTTAAAATTTTTTGAAATTATTTTATAAATATACACTTGGTTGAGAAAAATTTTAACATAAAGCACCCTAGCTTTTCAATTCTTTATGTAACAATGAGGGAACCAACAGGAAAATTATCTAATCCCAACTGCCATAACTCATGTGGCATTTAGTTTTGCCTTACATATTCTGCCTAATTATGTAGTAAGAATATTAACTTCTTTGATTTCATAAACATGTGCAATATACACGTTATAAGGCATGTTCATAATAAATGCTGAAATTTAAAAGATTCTGTTTGCACTCTAACTTTCCACTTCGAATTTTAAGTAGGTTCATTCTCCTCCTCTATGCTATGTTACTGCCACCCTGTGGAGCAGTGAATGAACTGTCTCTAAAATTCCAAATGCCAAGTCCACAGGAGCTGATTGCTATATCCTCATTCCTCTGATGTTTTCCACTTGAAATTTACTATTCTTATTTATCTATAATTTGGGGGAAAGATCAAAAGTAATTCCTTGAAGTATGCACGGTGTAAAAAATTAAGGTAAATTACATTCTTAAGGATGTATATTTTTAGAGTTCTTTTCTTCTTAGTATACCTGCATAGTCTAATATAAAAACAAATAAAAAGAGAGCCACTTGGGTGGCTCAGCGGTTGAGCATCTGCCTTTGACTCAGGGCGTGATCACACAGTCCTGGGATCGAGTCCCACGTTGGGCTCTCAGCATGGAGCCTGCTTCTCCCTCTGCCTGTGTCTCTGCCTCTCTCTCTGTGTCTCTCATGGATAAATAAATAAAATCTTTAAAAAAAAAATAAAAAGACATAAAATAACTAAAAATACTTAATGTGCAGTCACATAAGTTAATTATTTCATCTAAAGTCTAAATTAAGCAAATTACTTAACTGTAAACTATGCCTTCATCAGAGCAAAGTCAACTTTTGTGGAGGAAAAATTTCTTTACTCATGCCCAGTAGTACATTTGTAATCACAATACTGGATTCATGTAACATATTCATACCAGAAACTTCATAACTGAAATGTTTCTAGAAAATCTGTTAAATGTTTCTCCACTAATCTGGATTTTAGTTAAGCTCATGTTCCAAAATGCTGGCCTCTTTAGGTTGTATATGAGACATATACAGTCACAGATGGACTTAAAAATAATCATGCTGGACATCAGGTCTTTAGTAGAAATAACAGGGGGAGGTAGTATTGAATACACATTTGACTGAGTTGAAACAGTATTTATCTATTGCATCTATATAAGGCCTCATATATAAATGAAAATAAACATCAAATGAAAAAAAAAGTCAATAGCTGGTTGGGTGGCTTCAATTTTTTTTTAAGACTTTATTTATTTATTAGAGAGAGAGAGAGCACAAGCAGAGGGGAGGAGTGGAAGGAGAAGCAGATGCCCTGCTGAGCAGGGAGCATAATGAGGAACTAGATCCCAGGACCTTGGGATCATGACCTGATCTAAAGGCAGATTTTTAACTTACTGAGCCAGCCAGGTACCCAAATGGTTTCAACTTCTTACCAGATGGATCTAAGATAAGCTTTGGTGTCATTCAAATTAAATATGCTCATTTTAACATAGAGCCAAAACTAGGCTGATAGTCATTTTACATTTTGAAAATTTGGGCAGTTTCATTATACTTATGGTAAATTCTGTATCTTTTCATTTTAAGTTATTCAGACTCCTTCAATGAAGCCGAACAAACTTTTTGAAGCAAAATAAAGTATACTTAAAAAAAATATTTTTATTTATTCATGAGAGACACAGAGAGGCAGAGACAAAGGCAGAGGGAGAAGCAGGCTCCATGCAGGGAACCCGATGTGGGACTCGATTCCAGGACCCCAGGTTCATGACCCGAGCCAAAGGCAGAGAGAACCACCCAGGTGCCCCAAAATGAAGTATACTTTATGTCTATACCTTTTCTGTACTTTATTATTTCTAGAGAATGAAAAATTTCTCCCAAGTCTTGATTTATGCTTAATTACATAAGCATATTAAAAAACGCAACAGTAATTTGAGGGTGTAGTTAATAAAGTTAAAATTCTTAAAGGTCAGTCATTATAATTAGTTACAAATTACATAATTCTGCCTTCAGTTGCTTCAAAAACCAATTTTTTTTTTCTGAACAGAATATTGTGCTTCCAACTGTCTAATGTTGGTATGTCAAGGCTGGTCCAGTTGAACAGAGAAAACTTTCAATTAACAGCATATTTGGTTATTTAAAATATACTGTTAATTTGTTCCTTACAATATACCACTGTTTTATAACTTTATCCTACAATTCTGGACTTCTGCTAATCTGTTTTGTTTTGTTCTGTTTGTTGAAGATGAAAATAGTTGTCTTCAATTAAGATTTTTCCAAAGCCACAGGGGTCAACCTATTTTAAAAAGCCATAGGAATTTTTTTCCCAGCAGAACCCAGTTACTGGAAACTGTCACCTCAACAATTATCAGTTACCCAGAGTTCAAGTTTAATTTACAATAGGCAAATCTCCAAGGAATAATGGAAATGAGACTATGAAGAAAAGAGGCCAATAAAACTAAAATAAAAACTTCAGCTATCGAAACATGTTAGAAAAATGATGTCAGAAATGGGTTTTATTAATTTATGTGTGTACTAAAATTTTTGGCCTTAAGCCTATACAAATACTAGATTGGAGTGGATATTTTAGGAGAAAATTCTACAGTGGTTTCCATAATTCACAAGTGGACCAGGATCCTGAGCATTCAAATAACCCACATGCCTAGTTTCGTGGCATTATGAAATAAATAAAAGTGTCCACATTCACCTTTCACACTTAATTTATTTTATAAAGCCCAATGATCTGAAAGGTACTCGCAGTCTGCAAAGTTTTGATGGCTTAGTTTAATCCGTCTTAACCTCTTAATGCGGCGAGAAGCATGCCTCCCCCCCCCCCCCCCCCAACTTAGAGCAAAAGTCCTGCTGCCGGACTACAAGGCAGGCTCCTGGGTGGGCAGATGATGATTGGCACAGCCCACCAGGCTGCCCGGAAGACAGAGATCGATGACTGGCGAGGCACGTTCCATGTGAGCTTATGAAATCTGGACCGTAGATCATTTAAATTCTTGACTCTGCCACTTGGTAGCTGTAGGACTTTCAACAAGTTATTTAACTTCCCCCATTTTGGTTTTCTTATTTCCAAAATGGGGATAAGGATGATGGTCATAAAAATATTTTGATCATATGATTATCCCCATTGTAAATGAAATGATATATAAAAAGCTTTTATGTTACATGGAAAAATTTAAGTTCAGTCAATATTACCTATGGTAATGGGCGGGGGAGGGGTACTACAACTTCTCTGGTCAAATTATCAGATTTCTGCGGGATCACATTTTTCCACTAGTGAGACATTAGCCTTCCATACCTCAAAAAGAACTCTAATTCAGAATGACACCTTTCTAGAGAAACGACTTTGGCTGGCTTTATTACATTTAGCAATGAACTAAAGGAAAGAGGTCAATATTGTCTAAATTCCATTGTGGGCATAGGAGATATATCTCTATGAAATTTCCTATGCTGAGACAGGGTCGAGAGTTTAATCCAGGCCTACTGAATGTGTTCAAGGAAATAACACCAAATCACTTTATAAAGGGAAACAAAATGCAGTGGTCACATAGGTTTTGCATACATGAGCCTACAAAGGAACTGGGCAGATACTTCCCTCCCATGTCCTACATGCTGGTGCATAATAACAGGGATACATGCCTTGGGATTATGTGAGTATTTAAAACTTATTAATAACAATTAAAATGAATCAGCCTCACATTATCAGCTAATAAGTAATGTCTAGTTCTCCTTCCCTCTGCATACGTTTATAGTTCCTGATAAAGGAGGAATAAGTATGGGTGCATTGTATTTCCAAGCAATTTGTAGCTCTGCCAAGACTATCATCAGCTAAGACGTCAGAAAATAAGCAATATACTGATTTATTTCAGATATTCTTGGGTAACGCCAAATACTTCACTGACACTAATAATGAGAACACTCATGAAGAAGTATGTGTTAGACTGATTAAATGGAAAGATGCCATCAATACAACCATTTTTTATATACGCTTAAACCCTCCTTCCTTATAAGATAATATGTACCAGAGTGGAACACAATTCTGCTTCACTTCCAATTAAAAGGAAACAAATATTGTTTTAAAGGATTATCTTTTAAAAAAAGAACAAACCTATTGGATTTTCTTCCATCTTTGAATTATTTATAGTTTACCACCTTAGGAGCCTATTTATTGCACATTTACTGATACTTCCAACATATCAGTAAATATTTAGCCACTGCAGTGCATCAAGCACCGGGCCAGCCTCTAAGGACTCACTGGTACTTTTACAAACCAGCATGAGCCCTACTTCCTAGAGCCTCAAGCCCACCTCATCATCTGATAATGTGAGAATAAGTCACTACAATTGTCGATAAATAAGGCAGCCCGGGTGGCTCAGCGGTTTAGTGCCACCTTCAGCCCAGGGCCTGATCCTGGAGGCCTGGGATCGAGTCCCACATCAGGCTCTCTGCATGGAACCTGCTTCTCCCTCTGCCTGTGTCTCTGCCTCTGTCTCTGTCTCTCTCTTTCTCTCTCTCTCTCTGTGTCTCCCATGAATAAATAAAATGTTTAAAAAAATTGTCGATAAATGTAAAATAGCAACATAACCCCAAGGCACGTATCTATGTTTATACACCCACATGTAAGACAGGACAGAAACATCCGTTCGATTCCTTAAGATCATGTATACAAAACCTAAGTGACTACGCATTTTGCTTTTCTTTTTAAAGTTGTGTTGTGGGCAGCCTGAGTGGTTGAGCACCTGCCTTCAGCTCAGGGCGTGATCCCGGATTCCCGGGATCGAGTCTCACGTCGGGCTCCCTGCATGGAGCCTGCTTCTCCCTCTGCCTGTGTCTCTGCCTCTCTCTGTGTCTCTCATGAAAAAATAAATAAAATCTTTAAAAAAAGTAAAGTGTTATTCGGACAAATTCCTTCATAGAGGGGAGTGCAAGGTAAGTGAACAGTTAAATAATTAAGATAATCAAAAGCAGAATCTGGGAGAACAAGTGGACAGAGCACGCAGAGACACGAAGCTCCAGAGTCTGTGGGAAAGGGGGTGCTCCCTGGAGGGGGGCAGCACGCAGCCTTGGGCAAAGCAGAAGAGCGTGCCTTTCCGGGTCTAGCCCTCACCGAGGCACCGGGCGGCTGCCGGGTAGGCGACAGCATTCCATCCCGACAGGAATTCAAGCGCATCCGCCGCACGCGCCCTCTAGGCCTCCCCACGCGCTGTGTTCGTGTAACACCTGCCTTCGTCCTCATTAGACCTTAAATATCAAACATTCTGGAAAATGCGTGGTCATAGTATCGCTCAAACCTGAAGAGAATTTATCTATCTGATAATATTTTTCCTTAATTCAGGAAACTGTCAACATTAATTTTATACAAAGAGAAGCAAATGTAAATAAATCTGTCAGGAGGACACAGACGCACACGCACAACAGGCCTTTTCAATGGATAATCTCTCTACCGGCAGGGCCAGCGTTACTGGTAATTACTGTTTTCAACTCTTAGTAACCCCAGCATAAATAACATATTTGATTGTTATCAACAAAGATATTTTCTCTTCTAAAGCAGAAAAACCCTTGGTAACTGTGGAAGGTGGCAAAATACCTAAAAGGAAACCTTCTAGAAGCAGTGCATTTGTTGAAGGATTGCCTATTTGAAAATCTGAATGCTGCGTATATTCATGTGTTGCTTCCAAAGGCTTCACTCTTGCCCCGATGCAGAAGCCGGCAGACAGTAGGGAAGGCAACAAATATTTTCCTTACCATCTGCTGAAAAAATTAATTGACAATTTTCACTGTTATATATAAAACACACAGGCAGATGCTATTATTTTAACTTGCTTTAGATTTAGGCTACAGATTATTTTCCTCTGGATCTGCAAGAAATTAGGAAACACGCTGCTAATTGTTTTCTAGATAATGAAAGTAACAACGCAGCTACTGCCAGCCTATTACGATTTTAGGTGCGCATTCTTTAGTGTGAAATTAATCTATTGTATTTTCCACTTGTTCTTCTTATTCAATTTATTTTGAAATTTTCATTTTATAAATTCTTGATGCTTTTGCATTTCTCGACTAATTCTGAGAATTAAGCTAAAAATCAGAAGATGATTCTCTGGCTAGAAATCTTAAGTGTGCATTGCTAACCAATCCTTTTGCTATTCTACAGAAAATCAAGTATTTTTAATTTTGCAAGG
Source organism: Canis lupus familiaris (assembly GCF_011100685.1). Taxonomy (NCBI): domain Eukaryota; kingdom Metazoa; phylum Chordata; class Mammalia; order Carnivora; family Canidae; genus Canis; species Canis lupus. The sequence continues at coordinate 21,913,731 of NC_049239.1, forward strand.
CCTGGGAATTATCTTTCAACTCTGTGTCTGGTTTCACTTTCCTTTATTCATTTGTTTGGACTTTATGATAGAGTTCATTTCAGTTTTGGCACCATTTTTAAGGAAGTGTCATACACACGGGTGAACCCTAAGGAATGGCATTGCTGCAGGTAAAGATTATAAAGTGAATGTGTTTTAATATGGAACAGCTGTGTGAGGAGATTAACTCGGACTCAGTTTTAAAGCTGTACCTATCTATAATCAGGTAGATTGATTCCCAAGAGTAAGACATTTCGAAGGAACCCAAACATTTTGTTCTAATTCTCGAACCTTTTGGCCTCATTAAATTGTGCTGTATATCTGCAGCCTCATCCATCAGCTCTCCGGATGTGCCTCATCACACCTACCTGGGTTGCTCTGAATGATTTCTAATGTCATCTGGATGAAGAATGGATGGAAATGAAGCATTCAGCAGCCACATTTATGCCAAGCAAGAGGCTTGGGGGAAAAGACCGAATTCAAAGAGCAGTTTTCAGACCTTTCTTTTAAAGCTCATCGAACTTTATGACTTTGTAATTTTCCTATTTATAAAGCCACGACTGAACTTCTTTAAAGAACATGTTTTAAAATAAAGTTAGAATCAAATACAGAATTTTTAAGAGTAAAGTTTTTATTTTATTAAATCTATCAAATTTTATATTTACCCACTGGCCATCTGAAAGATAAAGTGGCTAGGGAAATTCTGAGTTGATAATAAATTTATTATGCAACAAATTCTAATTTTGCAAGTATGGAACTGGTCTGTCACACATGGTTCTGGATAGTTTCACTGTAAACATATTTCCTGCAAGCAATTTCACTGCAAACATTTCACTGCATACGTATTGGCTTTAAGGCAATTTTACTATAGAAGATAAAATAATGAAAATTATAGAGCATCATTCATTTAAAAAGATTATGAAACATGGAAAACGAGTATACCTGAATACATTCTCTGAGCAATACTACAAAACTCACTGCTTTTATTCTGTGGGTTAAACCTAAGCACTGGTCTTTGAAGTCTTTCATTCAGTGTTATACTTTTCTGGGATTTTTTTGCTTGTTGATTTGTCTCTTCCTTTGGCATCATAATTTTATTCTTTTGCTAAAATCTCTTACTTCATCTTATAAAAGAGGAATCAGTTTCCAAACACTAAGATGCATTTTGTTACTGCACTTTGTATTTTTTATGTGTGTATTGTGAAAGCCTTCTACACAGTTGTTTTTCCTTGGCATACTGGTACATGTCCAGTGATAAGACATTCCAAAGTTCTAGAGGAAATGGATATACACCATTATGAGGACTAACAGGCATGTAACACGGAAATGGGAATACAATCCATTAATGCATGCTGCATTGATGGTGAAAAGAAATCAAACTATTAACCAGTTTGAGAAACTAAACTGTCAAACTGATCTGTCAATCAAGTTTTTTTTTTTAAATCTTTAGTGGCAAAACTGCCTTCTGCCCATTTAGTTATAAGGTGAAAATGGTTGCAGTGAAAATGCTTGTGGCAAAGATGTCTATGAGAAAAATGCTTACAGCAAAAATACTGAACATTTTGTGTCATACACTTCTTTACATGACAAAGACAGGCAATTATCTTCTGTATCAGTATCTATGAGCTGCAAATATTGCAAATTGGGTGGGAGGGTGGAAGGTGGGGAATTCTGAATACGAAGGACAAGTTAGAAAGGGATCCTCAAATTCATCCACAACCATTTGAAGTCCTATTGAAGATGGTGAAAAAAATTTTAGATATATACATGCCATTTTTAGTAGGTATATATACAAACTATACACACACATACGTCCTTCACATAAACAACTAACTATGTAAATGTTGTCTTGACAAAATACAAATATACTCAAAGATCTGACTTAAAATCATTTTCAGTATTGTGGCTACAGAACATGCAAATACCAAGACACAAAATTTTTGTTTAATATAGTTTTCCCACATTAGGAAATGTGGTAAGCCATTGAGCAACAAAGCAGAGTGCATAAGAAATGTGAGAGAGCAATGTTTCCATAAATACAATTCCTGCTTGGTCAAATAAGAAATCTATGATCTGTTATCTCTCTGTGACTCCTCTTTCAAGGATCTCCATCAATAATCATTTCCCTGTTTTATATCTGTCAGCTTTCCCTGTGTGTGTATCCCTTTACTAATCTATAATACAGAATAATAAATTAGCTCTTCCATTCTTTTTTTAAAAAATTTTAATTTATTTATGATAGGCACACAGTGAGAGAGAGAGAGAGAGAGAGAGAGAGAGAGGCAGAGACACAGGCAGAGGGAGAAGCAGGCTCCATGCACCGGGAGCCCGACGTGGGACTTGATCCCGGGTCTCCAGGATCCATGCCCTGGGCCAAAGGCAGGCGCCAAACCGCTGCGCCACCCAGGGATCCCTAGCTCTTTCATTCTTAAAATGTGTGTGTGTGTGTGTGTGTGTGTGTGTGTGTGTGTACATCCATACCTGTGTGTACATCTAAACAACCTGATCTGAAGTTGAAGATTTCTATTTCCTCATTTACTGCTCAACCACGTTGTTGGGTTTGATTCATACAACTTTACATAAGAAATCTCATGCCAATGTAGCACACATGGTCTCTTGTTCCTGGAGATACACTGGACAGAGGGGACACCCATTCAAAATAGATATACATATGTGTGGATATATCTGGATATGTAGGTAAGCATAATGTGTACGTGTACTTATTACAGAACTTTACTATAGCCACTGAGATGAGAATCACAGAACCAATACAGTATCTGATTCCAAGAACACCTTACTTTTTGTGTTAGGCAAAAATAGCATTTAAATTGCCAAAACAAAGTGCTAATTCATTTCCAAAATTGCTTTGGCATTTTGGAAGGTGTGTGGCTCTAAGAAAAGTGTGTCCATAAAGCATAGGAGTCAATATGTCAATATGTCAGTGAACAGCAGGATTGTTGAAAAAGACTAGATTCATTAGTTTTACAAAAGTGAATGTGATATGAATCATTTATTATGTGGTTTAGCATGTCACAAAATGCTTTGTTTAAAAAGTTGAGTTCCTATAAAAGGTGAAGGGGATGAGAAGCAGTGTTTTAAGATATTAATATTTAGACTGGAAATTTTTAGAATGTATACATAGAAAAGTGGCTTTAAACTAGTAAATTCCTCATTTATTCAAGTAAACAATTTGTGACAAGGTAGAAAACAACTGCTTTTCGTATGACATAATTCCTCTTGTATTTAAAAAAAAAGGAAAAATAACCCCTTATGATAAATGCCTCTAAGACATATTATTGTGTTAATCCTGGATGCAAATACAATTTCAGAAGAAGAAGAAAAATTACAAGTTTAGATGAAAATCATTTCTCTTTTTATACATTTGTATTCTTTTATTTAAACTTGTTAGAATATAATATAAATGCCTTAAAACCAAGATACATCTTAGATACAAATTCTGATATGAAATGTGAAATTCATTGCTATATTCCTTTAAGAAATTCTTGCTTTACAAAGAGAAATACCCAGAACTGAATGAGATTCCTGGTGGTTTGTTTGGATGATATAATAAAGTAAAAGATGGTTTATCTAAACATGTATTCATTTAAAAACGATATGAATAGTGGGGCTTGTACTTACATACTTCTATCATAAAGTAATAAAGTATACTTAAAATTATGAGTAATTTAAGGTGTTAAAAAGTCTCTTCCAAATTATAAGAGTAAGATTACCTAGTAGGATTTTGAGACACAGTAGAATTTTGGGTTAAATTTATTTTATTTTACTTGAGCTCTTCAAAATATGGTAATGTTAGACTTATTTAGAATAGTTAAATAAGCTGAATATTCCTTGCCCCAAGTTATTTATATAATTATGTATTTGTCCTATAATAGAAATCATGCTTCCTTTCAACTTTTGTTTGACAGTCTCTAAGAATGATTTCCAATCTGAGCTCTCTGCTGGGCACCTAGAGTTCAGAGTTAAAACACAGGCCTAGACTTGTAGGACCTAGTAATCCAGAGAGCAGACAAAGGAGATATCCCATGGGTAGAGTACAGTGTAAAGGACATGTAGGACTGATGCCAGAGCACAAGCATGCAAACAAGCCTGAAGGGGAGAGGAGAGTCAGGGACATCCTCTAAGGGGCAATGATTGCTCTGAATTTTGAAAAATGGTAAGTTACTAAATAAGGTAACTACTATACGTTGTCTCTTAGATCCATACACCCACATCTTCCCATTACTTTTAGTTCTGGGAATTTCTAAGAAATATTCATAACATTAAGTTATCATTTGTAAGTATTCACTCAACAGTTCAATTTATTAACTTTTTCAAAAGAAATTAAAATCACCACGTATTTAGGGAAAAAAAACCCCTCAACCAATGTATTCAACTTATGTCATAACATAATTATGTAGATACTAACTACATACTAACATATGTAGTATTCAAAGAGAAAGAGTTATGTGTTAAAAAGGTTTGTAATTAATTTGAAGTTATATGCGTGGATATGTTTTCAATTCTTCAATCATATTCCCATCACATATAGGCTAAAAAACACCTAAGGACATTTCAAAGTGTTCCAAAAATTTTCACCAATACTGTACAAAATTATTCACAATGTTGAGTCTGCAAAACTATCTAAATATATTAATTCACCTTTCTCCATTCCCCTTTTAATTTCTGAAATGCATATAAAACAGTCCACTAGAGCTCATGATGAGCTCACCTCTCTAAATGGTGAAAACGCCAATTAAAAGCAAAGTGAACTGGCATTTTACTCAGAAGAGACTTCTTCTGGACAAATATATAATTTCTGTTGGAATTCCTGAAACGTAAAAAAAAAATCTTATAAACCTATCATTTTTTAAAAAAAAATGAATCCTTAGCATTTTAAAAAAGCAAGTTGAGGATCACTCTCTTATCAAATGCAAAGAGTAAGAAAGATGAAATAAGCTGATGGTAGGACTGCTAGAGAAATAGTTACAGTTGATATTCTACACAATATCAGCAGGTTTAGCTACATGGATGAACATTCAAAATAGTCAGGTCTCCCTACAATAATACTCTTCTCTGCAATTAAACCATCATTGAAACAAATACATTCCAACCTCAAAATACTTGTCTCCACATTCCTCATTGCATATTGATATAGCACACCATTTAAAATGTTACATATAAAAGAATTTGTCTGAACTATTTTCTTGAAACTGTACAAATGAATAAAGGGAACCTCGTTTTCAATGGTGCTGGGAGGCCAGACGGGGAAGGAGGAGCTGTCATGCCCCACTAACCCTCATCAGTGGCAGACCCCAAAAAGGAGAGGCACTTTGCATTTACAACAGAAGATGCTTACTTTACTACTTCGGCAGGATAAAGAGTTTCTCCTTGTCCAGCAATGAGTTCAGCCAGTAACAAAACACCTCAATTCAGCCAACAAGAAACCATTACTACCCTCAACTCTGACTTTTGCTCAAAGCAGCCCCTTGCCAACTTCCACGTTTTTTTCCCTATAGAGTAGTGTTCCTTTCCTTTGGTACGAGTACATGGTTTGCACATCTTGAGTTCAAATTCTTCTGCTATTCCAGAATAAAACCATTTTGCTGGTAAAATAAGTGTTTTACTTTTAAGTTAGATACAAATAAACAAGAATCAAAAGGTTTTCAAATGAGGATGCAGTTTTTGCTATTATAAACTGCTTTATCTGTAAATCTACAGAACATTGTGCAGATAATTTTTAGGCATCTGTAGTAAGTTTTATTATTACAACAATCTTTAATAATTAAATGATCATAAATTTATCCTAGAAAAGTTCAAACTGTTCCTATTTTTCCATTCTCTTCTGGTTATTCTCTTCCTGTAACATTTTCTAATACAGAATTTATATATAAGAATCAAATAGGATTCTACAGGCCCAAACTATTTTATTAATAAATTAGACATAAGGTAAGTATGGATCACATAAAATATCACGCTTAATAATTCTGTAATTTATTTTTTAAAGGATTTTATTTATTTATTTGGCAGGGAGGAGAGAAAGCGCACAAGTAAGTAGAGCAGCAGGAAAAGGGAGAGGGAGAAGCAGGCTCCTCACTGAGCTGGATGCCAGATGTGGGGCTCGATCCCAGGTCCCTGGGATCATGACCTGAGCCAAAGGCAGATGCTTAATCCACTGAGCCACCCAGGTGCCCCAGTAATTCTGTAATTTAGCCAATGGTTTATAATCCATGATCTGTATGATTTTATAATAAGCAACACTAACATCTCCTCTTATTGCCCCTCCCTGATGGTCTCCTTAAAAACCACCTACATTAAGATTAAAATCCTAAAAAATTGCACTCACTTTTTTGTCTTTGTTGTACTTGGCAAATATCTCCTGGGCTCTCTCTTCTCCTCCATCCGTGAACAACATGATAATCTTATTGCAGTTGGCTCTGGAAACATTATACTGTAAGGGAAACAAACAAAAAAGTCTGTCTTTCACAATAAAAGGTAAGGAATATAAGACAATGTTTAAAGAGCATGAACAGGTTGCAAGTAGTAGGTGAAAGATTTGTTCAGTAAGTATATGCCAAAGAACCACTTCCTAGACCAGGCCCAGCCCGTCCCTATAAGGGCCTCTTCCCATCCGCCAGATACTCATAGGTTTCACTTCCTTTGGGTCTTTGATCAAATGTCTCCTATCAGTGAGGACTTTACTGGAAACTATGTTTTAAATTGCTGTCTCTCTCCCAGGTTGTATTTTTCTTCATAGTATTTTACATTCTTTTATGTACATAGTTTCTATTTTATTTGTTTATTGTTGGCTTCCCCTGATTGAATTTAAGTGCCATAAGGGTACGAAGTTTTATCTTTTTTTGATCTTCAAGAGCCCAGCATATAATAACCTCTCCATGGTTGATTAATAAATGGAATTTAAATTAATGGTTATTACATCAATTTTATTTCCCTATAATTTGTACCAGAAACAAATAATTTGTATGAATGAAAAATGTGCACGTCCCTCTACATATATTTTCAATCCATTTATGAATATTTTTGTTCCCTTTCTTTCTTTTTCATCCTACTTTATTCCCTTTACCTCTCCAAAATTATAAACTCCTGGGTGATCCTTAACACCTGATGCTCTTTGTAAATGCCAATACCTAACCCCAAATATCCTCACCACACATATTCTAATTCTGAAAGACTCGATTCCAATGGCAAATCCTCTCTTAAACTTTAAGATCTCCCAAGAGTCAGATGTAGGAAAACAATGGATTAGCGCCAAAGGGCCACTAAAATGAACAACTAATTTAGAAAGATGGGCTTCCCTGAGGTCTGAAATTACAATCTCAAGCTTCTACTGTTGTGAAAATGTGTTTTCAAATGTGTTAAGAATAAAAGATTATTTATACTAATTTATGAATGCTCAGCTTCTTTGAATACACCAAGCCTCCAGGTCAGTGCTGTTCAATGGAGATATAATGCAAGCCAAATTTGTAATTTTGACTTTCTAATAGCCACATTAATAAAAGTATGAAGAAATCTCTGAAGTGAATTCTACTAATGTATTTTATTTTACCCGGTCATCCAAAATATTATCAATTCAACATGAAATCTATAAAATTATTGAGGGAATCTACATTTTTTTTCTTTCATAGTAGCTCTTCAAATCTGCTGTATATTTTATATTTACAACACATTTCAATTCAGACCAGGCACTTTTTAAATCTCAAAAGCCACATGGGATTGTGGTTACCAGATTGGCCAGCACTAGCTGTGGCCTTTAAATGACTATTATTTTTGATAAAAAAAAAATCATTAACTCTCGTGCAGTGTTTAGGCTTGCTGAAAGTCTGTACTCTGTTTTTTCAAAGAAGAAAAATCCCATTTCCCGTTGTAAAAGTTAATCAAGACAATACTATACTCTATTGATGAAAAGATCCTGTTTCATATAATCTCACCCCATTGATTAGGCCATTAGAACATTGGCAGTTAAAGCTTTTAACCAAGTATTGTGAAAATGCAAGTATTGACTAATACGATTTGTCACATTCAAGCATAGTTCTTATCTTGGAAGAAAGCCATCTGAAAACTTGGCTATATAAAAAGTTACATATTTTATCATCAAAATACTTTTGTGAAAGGCATTGAAATCCCTTAACTAAAATTAATTTCTTTGAGGATTTCTTTTTATCTGGCTATGGAAGATAGGAAAAATAATATGTATCTAAAGGACTGTTACATAAAAGTGATTAAGTAAAGATTTTACATAAGGACTTGGTTTCATTTTTGGAAGTAGTGGGGGTATTTTTATTACTGAATGCATGTACCGGTATAAGTAGGCACACTGGGTCTTACTGATCGCTTGTGTAATTAAAATAATAATGTTTCCCAAGAGAAACAGGTATTAGGACATATACAAAAGGGGGAATAAAGAAATGTTTTGTTTTCACCAGGATTTTTCCCAAGAGTAGCCTCCTTACTAGACGTGTGGTAGAGCAAAGTCAGCACCTGGTCAGAGGATTTGCAGTTCTCCAAGGGTTCACACCATCACCACAATTAAACCTTAAGGATTTGTAACAAATTAAATAAAGGCAAGAACTTGACTATTTCAATAAAATGACAATTTGCAGAGTTGGTAAATTACTTTATATGTTATTTCACAACAGATTATATTATGTATATCCCTGTGTGTCCTTGCGTCACCGTGTGGCCAGTATACAGCACGGCATCTATCATATATACACTGAATAAATTTTGTTTCTGAAAAATGCACCTCGGTATAGTTGTAATATTTTATGAAATGCTCCCTGAGGACTAACTCAAATCTTAGTTTAAGGTGTATTGTGGGATAAGCGATACATTTAATTCTATTTGATACTTGGCTCAGGGATCTTAATGATACACTTTACAAGGGCAAACAAAAACCAGAGAATGACATTGTGTGATTAAGATAGTGACTAGAAGTATTTGAAATAGGTAACAAGATTTGAAATAGGTAACAAGATATGCTTCAACTTTGAATAAGGCAAGTAATGACATCTGGGAAAAAATCTCGTTTTATTATTATTTTTTAAGAATTTATTTATTTATTTACTTGAGAGAGAGAGAGAGAGAGAGCAGGGAAAGGAGCAGAGGGAGAGGGACAAGCAGACTCCTCGCTGAGCACGGGGCCTGATGCAGGGCCCAATCCCACGACCCTAAGGATCATGATCTGAGCCGAAATCAAGAGTCAGCTACTTAACCTCCTGATCCACCCAAATGCCCCTGGGAAAATTATTTTAAAATGAAAAACTGCAATACATAAGGGACATGTGCAAAACAGGACATCTGAGACTTATTTCGGGAACAAGTGAGAACATATTAAAAATCACTTATAAGTGTGGTAGAGGCAGTGCAAGAGGCCAAGAGGAGTTAAATCATATTTAATCAGCAATTAGTAGTAAATCTGGGAGTTAATGTGGCCTCTCTGATGAGGCAGCCTCGGAAATTCTACAAGAGGCTTGAGGCCCCTTGTCATTTCACAACTCAAAGCTGAATAAGAGTGAACCACTCACATTAACAATATTGAGAATGTAACTAAAATGCCACAACTTAGCAAAATCTAAGTTGACTCAAAAGAAAAAAAAACTGTGAAAAAACCCAGCAACTTCTATTTCTTTACCACAGAAAGAATACATTTTAATCTCATGTCAATTACATCTGAATTCCCAAGTTCCAAGTTTTCATCCTTCTGCTACTCAACATACATCATTTTAATAAACATGCATTTTACCAAAGATACTGCCCCTGGAAAGTGCAACACTCAACTACTTCTCTAACGCTACCTAATAAACATCACCACCCCCAACCCCGCATACCCGAAATGAACAATCTGTACATCTCCACTCTCACAGCCCCTCTGTCTAGATTCCTGTGTCACCAGCCACCAAGGATGTGAGTCCAGAGCCCCATCCAATTAGTTACCATGTCACTCTCCTTTTAGCATTTCTTTGCTTTGACTCCAACACCAGGACTTACACAACAAATTAACTTTGAACACTCGTTGTAAACTTTTCATTTGCTCCTAAATGCCTCATTAACCGGTATCTAGTGGCCTTCTGATTCCTCTCACAGCTCCTGCATTGCTACAGCCCAGGCATGCCAAAGCACCTGTTGTTTTTTTTTTTTTCCAATGTGCCATCCTATCTCATATGGCTATGCCTTTGTCCATGTTGTTGTTTTTATCTGAAATGATTTTCCATCTCTCATCTACCTACCGAGATTCTACTCATTCTTCAAAACCCTGTTTTCAAGGAAATGCCACAGTTTCCTGACCCCCTTTGGTGCCACTCAAGTAAGCACACCCTGAATGCCCTCGAATAGGGCACATTGTACTAGGAATGGTAATTTACCGTATCATGCTAGACATACTTGAGATCAGCCAGTATTATTTACCTTTGCTATTCTAGCACTAGTAATGTGGCAGGAAATTGTGAGGCATGCCATACACATTGGCTGAATGAACAAACGGATGAAGCACCAATCAGACATCTTGAAAGCTGTTTTTAGAAGCTTTACTTAGGGAACAACCAAGTCAGATTTGCAGACAAGAGCACATGTAAGGCTTATTCAGTGACTCAGCAAATATGGTATGAATTATGAGCTGAGTCTACCAGACATGTGCTAGTCATTAACGATAGTCACAATGATCATGACTCCAATGCCAAGCCAACAACCCACACTCATATGATGTTTGCTGTGTGTCAGGTTCTGTGGACAATTCTATCCACAATCCTTCTGAGTATGTGCCATGGTTTAAGGAAGGAAACCAACGTAGAGAAAGGTTGGGTCCATACGCTCAACCACTGCCATACTACTGCTTCATGACAGTTAAAAAACTGAATGATAATCCTTGCACTTGAAGAGTTCAAAGTGAAACAGATGACACGGCCACTTGCAAACACTAGTCCGCAGTGTAAGATATGTGCTACATAGTATGGGGCAGGTAGTAGGCACGCTGGAATCGAGAGTCTAAAATGGAGACACTGGTGAGTGATTTGTTTGGAGGGTGAACTTCACTGAGGAAGGAATTCCTACTCTGGCATTGTATGTCCTCCTTACCTTAATGTGGGCCATTTGGACCTTTCTGTACATTAAGAAACAATTTTAAGAACCAAACAGATGTTTAAACTAAAGCATTCCCACTGACCACTGGATGATTGGAAACACAAGTATCCAGATAAACACAGTCCCAATTGAGATAACAAAAAGGAAACGATATTCTAAATATGCCAAGTAAGTTGGAAGTGCTCATATAAAAATAAAATAATTATCTTACAAATGTGCTTTTTAAACAGAGTTTTAAAAGATGATGGAAGAAGGGGTCTAAAAGAAAAAGAATGTCTACCATTTTGTATGTCTTTTGAATCTTGGCTTCAAACATAAAAGTAGCTCAAAGATTTCTACTGCCTGGACACGTCTGCTTATAAATTAAATGTAAAGCTGCACTGTTATGTAATTGAAGTCCTGATAGTAGTAAGGACCAGCATATTGAAATTCATATGCTGTGATTCAGTAATAAAAGAGAAAAGAGGGTGGTATGGATACTTACATTAAGAAGCTGTTCAAAAGCAAAACTAAAGCCTTTCTTATAATCAGTGATTCCTTTTGCTGTGATATTATTCACCGCATCTTTCAGCACTTTCTTATTTCTCACATTGGCTTGGACAAGGTGCTGAAAACAGCTCACATCCTGGGCATTGCTGTTAAACTGTGAAAGATAAAAAAGTAAACATATAAGTGAACATGAAAATCAATCACATCATTTTATTTGAATTTGTGGTTTGTATGTCCCAATCCAGTTGCATTGCTTTCTCTTTCATAAATGCATAAACTGGTAACAAAAGCGCACTAAGGATCAAATAGCGATTTTCCTCTGAGCCCTTAACTCCTACTGTAACCCTGAGCCTGTCACTCCCCTTCCTGAAGCTCAGTTTCTCTGATTATAAATTTGGGGCTTGAATTACGTACGGAAAGTCCCTTTCAGTTCTCAGATTTTCTCAGCCTTTAGAGAAGGAAAAAAAAAAAAAAACAAACAAACAATGAAATGTATTCAGAATCCAGAAATGATATGGTAACACCTGGGCAGGTTCAAGGACAAGCTAACCACCTGCTTGCCACTCTTAAGGAAAAGCGAGGTGGAAAAGTGGCAAAGTCAAGGACAGGAACAGACTTCTAGTTGTTCTGAAATGTGATGGTACAACCTTTTATACCAGGGCTAATCCAGGAAAGTAATGTGAAAGAATCAAGAACAACAGGTGGCCTTTTATTTTATTTTTTAAAAGATTTTATTTATTTATGACTTGACAGAGACAGAGCACAAGGAGAGGGAGCAGCAGAGGGAGAGGGAGAAGCAGGCTCCCCAGTGAGCAGAGAACTTGACACAGGGCTCAGGGATCAATCCCAGGACCTTGGGATCATGACCTGAGTCGAGGGTAGCCACTTAATGATTCAGCCACCCAGGTGCCCCCAAAGGGAGGCCTTTTAAAACTGATCACTCTAGGGCTTTCGTACAGAAGGCTGAGGAATGTTGGAGACAAGGTAAAGGGCAGACAGGTACTGCTGTGAGTGATGAAGCCCTGAACAAACAAGGAGGCCAGAGGAGCAGAGAATGTCAACCCTGATACCTGCCCCAAGTGAAATTCAAAAATCCTCACAGACGTAATAGCACCAACCCTATTAAAAGTATTCACAAAGTTCATTGGGTATTTCCAAAAAAGATAAGAACAGTGAGTCGTGCAGTGAGATCCAGGACACTGAGACAGTGGAATCATCCTATCACTTACTAACTCTGTGATTTGTATGAGCCCTTAGACTCTCGGGGCCGAGTATCACATCTGCAAAATGGGAATAACGATAAGCCATACTTGCTAGAAGGTAGGGGCCTGGCGAGACGAAATGTTGGAGGTTTTCTCAAAAACATATAATTAAATAATTTTATTAGGTGGATCACAAACTGAAATATAAATGTTATAACTGATCACATATTCTTATAATACATCCCTTTTTTCTCTGAAAGTCAATGACGCTTAATTATAAGGTACACTGCACATTTCATCAATTCAATAAGCAAATATTTACTATCAGCTTGTGATAGGTCAAGAATTGTGGCGGGTGATAGTTTTGTGCCTTCACACATTAAGTAAATTATGCACAAACATAAACATATGTATGGATGTAATAAGCACATATACGGTGTCTACTCTGTTGCATTTACTCTATTTACTCTACAAATATTAATCATTTCCTCTTTGCCAATGCCCGAAAAGATACATATTATCACTATTCACAAAGAAAGGGAGGCACTGAGGGAGTTAAAGAACTTGCCCAGAGTCACATGGCAAATAAGACACAGAGTCAGGACCAGACTAGTGGTGCGACCTAAGTGTCTCGGGTTTTCACTACTCTTGTAGGACCTCTTAACATATTACGACACATGATTAGTTCTGTAAAGCAATACAGTATTATTGCCTAGGAGACAATATCACAAGTGGGTTCTAGTTTGGACTATGAGTAGTCGGGCGAAAATTCACATGAGAAATAGCATTTCCTATGATTCCAGAGAAATGTCTCATTGAAGACTACTGCAGAAGAACATTTCAGGCCAACAGAGCAACAAAAGGGAAGCCTTTTAGGGATATATAAAGGAGGAGAGTTTAGCTCAGTCACACATGAGTGAGGAGGACAATGACATAAAATGAGCTTGGGGAGGGAGGCAGGGTTAGATCTTGCAGGGTCTAACAGAAATGCTCAAGACCTGGGATTTGATTTCCTGTCAAATGGAAAGTCACAGAAAGATTTTAAGCCACAGACAAAATAATCAAATGTAAAAATTTAAGAGATCATGCAAGCTGCTGTTTGGGAAATGGATTTAAGGCGAGCAAAATTCGAAGGAGAGAAAATAATTAGGAGGCTCTACAGTAACCCAACTCAATGTAATAAGTGGCTGTGCTACTGGTGGAGATGGTCAGAAGAGGAGGGGTTGCACACCTTTTCTGGAGGAAGAATCCCCAGCATGTGACAGTGGGCTGGGGCTGTTGCTTAGTAAGAGAGTGGTGTCGTGAATGCCATGCAGGGGTCTGACCTGGGCATCAGGAGGGCCCGAGGGCTGGAAGAGTGATGGGTTCGGGGGGACTTGAGGAGGAGGCAAGGGAAGCAGAGTCCAAGTCTGAGTGAGGGGGAGTTTTCAACGTAAGTAAGACACACAGATGGTGAAGTCAGGAAATCGTAACATTCAAGGCAAGAGGCTCCAAAGTCTTGGCTAAAGATTAAAAAAAAAAAAAAAAATAGAAGGCTTCAGCAAAGAAATTTCCTGTACATCCGTATAAATAAAAGGAAAGCCATCGAAGGAGTCCTTAAGAAAACTTAGTATAAGTAAGTTCCCTTGGAGGCAGGAAGGAAATCAGGAGACGAGGCCATTTGGGATGATAAGAGAAGAAAAGAAAGTCTCAGGGAAGAAACCGCAGTTCAGATACAAAGATGCAGAATTCCAAGTGTCCAGGGAACTCATCGGGCTGCACAGTCATCGTCGGGGAGGGTCACGGTGAAGTGCGGTGGAAGCGGTGGCAGGTGGAGGGGCTTCAGACCCTGGCTGGGAAACCCGGGTGGAAAGGGGGGTGCCTGTCGGGATGAGCCAAGGGAAGGGCCCAGGGCAGGAGGGGACGGATACTGAAGCGTGAAGGAAGGAAAAGATGCAGGGAAGAGAAAAGAGGTGCAATGTCAAAGTCTTGTGAAATCAGGGAAGGACAGACAGGGCCTGCGCGTGGAGGAGTGACCCCCGAGTGTGGATCGACTCTCGGCTCTGCAAAGAAGCAGGAAGAGCAGAGCTCAGTATAGACGCGGCTGGGCGAAGACGGCCACGGGGGTTGCCCGGTGACAGTTACTGTCTGCCTTGCTGTTCACTGGGGACAAAAGGCACAATAAAGATAAAGTAACCGGGGAGCTGGAAGGTTTGCAGAGAGTGGAGATAAAACAAGAAGGGAAATGTCCTGCATAGGTAAATAATTTGGGTTCTTTCTCTTTTTTACTTTAACGTTACTTTCAGGTACATCTTACATATGACTAAGATGATCCGATAGATTTCTTTCTTTCCATAGACTCTAATGTTAGAAACGCAGTATCTCCAGTTCTAAATTCCACTGCCTCTTTTATTCCATTCTTTGATAATCTGACACTATCTGATTCTGCACATTCCGTTTTGAAAACAAAAGTGCGTGAGAACTCTCATGTTAGAAAGTTGGGGGAAAAAAGAAGTTTGCCAACGCATTAAGAGTAAAATATCTGACCTCAGAGAATTATTAGAAATGGTTACAGGAAATGTTATTAACTGATTTAGTTAAACTGCGAACCATGATAAAATTACAAGTTATGCAGAAAATGAGCACTAAATAATATATTGCCCTGAGTTCGGTTGGCCTTGACCTGCTTTTAACACAGAAAAATGAAGCATCTCATTAAGTCACTTTAACACAAACTGATTAAATGTAAATTCAATTCATTAAATACAAATTCAGTGGTGTATAACAGAAATAGTATGATCATACTCATAATAAAACTCATAAATAATGCAGGGGAAGAAATAGCTTACAAAGTATAAGTCCCCATAGCAAATCTTATTCTCTTAGGAAAGGGATGAGAAATTTCAAAAGTTCCAAATTAGGTAAGTGTGTATTTCACAGACACCTTACAGTCATCTGCTTTTAGAATAGACAAAAAGAACAGGTTTATTTTCACAAGCTTAAACTGCAGTCTTTGGTAACATGTGCCTAAATTTTCATTTATAAACCACATATTTAATACATAAATCACTTATGTATTAAAAATCTTAGAGCAAAAGTTAAAAAATATAGTATTAGCTTAGAAATAGTATACTGTGAATGAAAATAGATTTAAGGATCCCTGCTTTTGTCAATTATTAAGAACATGCTTTTATTTGAAGAAAAAATTGTATATTTAAATAACCCAAGAGTTAGAAATCCAAAACAATATCACACGGATTCCTTTCCTGATCCCAGAAAATTCAACCGAGTAGGTCCTTTATGAGAGCTGTTGAGAAAAATCTCTGCTAGAATGCTGAGGAAGAAAGACAGACGTGTGGGCTAAGGTGAGCAGCTGGGGGGGCGGGGGGGGGGCGGGGCTGGATTGAGCGGGGTTGAGCATCTGCCTTTGGCTCAGGGCATGATCCCAGGGTCCTGGGATTGAGTCCTACATTGGGCTCCCCACAGGGAGCCTGCTTCTCCCTCTACCTTGTCTCTCATGAATAAATAAATAAAATCTTAAAAAAAAAAAAAGTGAGCATCTGGGGTATAAATCATACAGAACTTAGTATCCTTACTCAAGCAAACAAAAATTCTTTCATTTCCTCCTTCCATATAACCTGTTCTGCCTACAACACTTTTCTTCTCTTCCTCAATAGTTTTTCCTTACAAAAGGCTTTCATGATCATTTGTGACTAGGTCAAACCACCCCATTATAAGATCTCCTCATCCTTGGAGTATCTTTTTTTTTTTTTTTTTTTTTCAGAACACAACTCTGTTAAAATTTCCTACTTTTTGTATGTATCTTGATAGATTCTTCCCCTGGATCAGAAGCCCACATAGTCATAGAAAATAGCCAGCCCACCACTGTAACCTCAGTACTGGATATATAATAGTACGCTATAAATATTTAATAAATGTATGTAGGAAGTTTCATAAGACAGTGTGAAATACTAATTAAAATCAAGCTATAGATTCCTAACTATAGAAATTATATTTTAGCTTTATAATGTTAAGCTTATAAATTCATACATATAAATATAACACTATTAAAATGCCAAAAAGAAGATATATGTAAAACACCTATTAAAGAATCTGGCACATAGCAGAAGCTAACTCAAGTGCAACTCTGTCAGAAAGACAATCATCATATGGTTTCACTCATATGGGGAATATAAGAAATAGTGAAAGGGAGTAGAAGGGAAAGGAGGGGAACTGAGTGGGACAAATTAGAGAGGGAGATAAGCCATGAGAGACTCTTAACTCTGGGAAACAAACAAAGGGTAGTGGAAGGGGAGATGGGCAGGGGCTGGGGTAACGGGTGACCCGCACTGACGAGGGAACGTGATGAGATGAGCACCGGGTTTTATACTACATGTTAGTAAACTGAATTTAAATTAAAAAAATGTTTAAAAAGTGCAACTCTATCATTAAAAAAATATTTTTGTAAAACCATTAGTATGCTGAAACCAGAAAGGACTCCTAGATTAGTGAGAAAGATTCTGATAAACGATACCAGTTTTAGTGACCTTCAAATGAAGGTCACTAACAGGATGATACAAGTATCCTTCAAACATTAATTTAATGTTTGAAATAGCCTCTGAAATAACCATGAACAGTAAATTTCAATACTTCCAAAGAACATTTCTATTAAATATCGTCAAGTACACACATCATATTAAAAGATACTTCTAGTGCCAAAATACATTGTTAACCTCTCAAGTGAAGTAATTTAAACTCTTAGTTTTATAAAGACAGTATTTTTGTTCTCAGATGCCCTGCTAAGTAAGAAATCATTTCATAAAATATTTCAGAGACAGAGAACTCTGCTGTTCATTGAATCCACCTTGGATAAAAAGGAAATGTTGGTACTGTCTTGATGCACAATCTAAGTCAAAGAAGCATCAAGTTCATCGAAAGCAGCCTTGTATAGGAATGGCACCCTCATGGGGTGTCCTAACATTTTCACAGGGCACCAAGTCTACCTTTGAAATCCTTAGTGGGCTCAAATAGTTTTCCTCTAGAAATATTAAGAATTAAAGATAAAAGAACCCCAAAGGTGATATTATTACACTTGGAACTGCAGAGAAATAGAAATGGCACATTTAATCTTTGACCACTCAGCTCACCTTTCATTTTTACCCCTTCCCCTAATCCATGTAGTCTAGATCCTTACAAAGACAGACTTGCTGTAGGGTACTTTGTACACTGTTTAATTATAAAACATTCTTTAATGGGTAAAATGGACATAACTTATAATTTCTTGGTTTTTGGAAAATTTTAACATTATCTAAATGATTTCTTAGAACTTGTCTTACTGATCTGTCTTCTCTTTGTTTCCATGTAAAAGCAAAATGCTGGGCTCACGCTGTGTATAAAACTAGCAAAAACAACTCAAATTCAGATTAGCCTGCTTTAAACATGGATATATATTTTAATTATAAAATAGGAGTGAAGCTTATTTAATAAGTATAATAAATAATTTATGTAACAAATTTATCCTATACAAAACTTAATTTAAATGAATTATTTAAATTAAATAAATGATACAATTCTGTGTATCAGACTCTTACAATTTTGGTATCAGAAGCTATCCACATGTTGGACACCAGATGGCGATACAGGAAAATAAAGGCAAAGTGAATAGCATGAAATCCTTAAAACCTATTATTTATAGGTAACTTAGAAACTAGAAATATAAGGAAATGAGATAGTCATCCTAAAACTCAAGAAATAAGTGGTAACATTTAACTATACACATATGTACATAATATTCCCAGTTAAGAATGATTTTAAGGTTAAGCTATTGCCAACTTAGAAATTTTGTGCCAATTTATACTATATTTCTAACAATCTCACTCCATTTTCATGAACACTTAAAAGTTTTATTTGCTAAATTCTAAGTAAAAATATTATTTTAATCTTTTAATTACTTGAATTTCTTTGATGGCTTTTGACGTAAAACTCTTTCTCATTTATCAATTTTCATATAATCTTGTGAATTGTAAGTCTTCTTTCTCTAGTTTGTGGCTTGCTTTCTAATTTTAACCTTTAAACTTATTCTTATGATTTCTTAAAATAATATGCTTACAAAACCATTTATTAATTAGATAAATGTCATCTATAGTCTCTACTAACATTTGATGGTTTTGTTTGCTTATTTTACAATGTAGTGTTTGCTTATTTTACACTGTAGTTTGATGGTAAAATTGATTTCCCCCAATTATGTGAGGTGACAATTACATTAAGCGGTTTTCCCCCGAGTAGCCGATTTTCCCTTTTACTGAATACTTAGTGGTTTGTGATCCATTCTCTATAACAAGTGAAGATGTGGAATACATTTCTAGAACTATTCCTTCACTATTTCCATTGTTTCACTAACTTCTTAACTTTTAATATTAATCATACAAATATGAGCTAACATATATGGAGAATCACAAATGTACCAGGCTAAGCACTTTAATGAATTCATTTAATCTTCACCAAGTTTATGGTGAAGTTTATGGTTTAGTTTCTGTTTGTTTGTTTGAAGATTTGAAAACATGGAACACTTCATGAATTTGCAAGTCATCTTGGCATAGAGGCCATCCTAGTCTTCTCTGTATTGTTCCAATGTTAGTCTATGTGCTGCCGAAGCAAGCACTGGGTTTAGTTTTAATAGTTTCCATGACGCAGTTGAAGAATTGAGACTTACTTAGAATGTTAAGCAAAGCGCCCAGAGTCACTGCAAACCCAAACGCTGAACACACTACGGTGTCGAATCATTTTCAATTTATACCAAAAGAGTAAGCTGCCACACCTGGTCATGCTTCTTTTTCCACACCGTCTTTCTGTTCAACTATGTAACTATCTGTTGGTCTCATTAAAGTTCCATTTATCAATAAATTTTGGTCAAACTGACATCTTCATATGAGCCACCTTCTCATTTCACGGAGAGTTATTAATTCCACATTTATTATTATATCTCCATTCAACTCTTCTACATGTATCTAATATTCTTTTCTCTCTTCTCAAATGCGATTTCAAATATATCATTAAAAGTATTGCTAGGTAATTCATGACGTTTTTGAAACACTGTGAACAGGATTCTAATTTGTATTATTAATCCCTGTCCAGAGAAAACCAGAAGGGGGTCATTACCATTGCACAATTAGAGATGCAATCAATTTGTTATTAGTACTCTGGGAGTTGAAAACTCTTGTTCTGAAATGGATATTGCTCTGCCCTCAACACTGGCTGCTGGTTTATGTTTTCTTTGGTCTAGTATATAAAAAAAAATTAAGAATTTTCCATTTTTTAACCCAATTTAGGAAAGTCAAATCTAGCTCAAGCCCTGCTTCTAATAAGCATCAATGGCCACAACGGATTCAACTATGTCCTCTGGCCTTCAGTTCTCTCCTTTCTGGAAAAAATGGTGGGGAGGGGTGTGGAGAGGCTTTACTACATGAACTGGAAAGACCCTCAAATTCTAAAATCTTATCATTTGATCTGATAGAAAGAATCTTAAACAGGCTCCACACCCAGTGGAGAGGCCACAGTGCTTGATCTCATAACCCTGAGGTCATGACCTCAGACAAAATCAAGACTGGGATGTTTAATTGACTTAGCCACCCAGGTACCCCGACATCATTCCTTTTTTTTTTTTTAATTTATTTATGATAGTCACACAGACAGAGAGAGAGAGAGGCAGAGACATAGGCAGAGGGAGAAGCAGGCTCCATGCACCGGGAGCCCGACGTGGGATTCGATCCCGGGTCTCCAGGATCGCGCCCTGGGCCAAAGGCAGGTGCTAAACCATTGCACCACCCAGGAATCCCTCATTCTTAAGGTATAATAAATGCATTAGTATTATTTCTATTACAAATTGTTGTTGCTGTTGTTGTTGTTGTTTTTCATAGCCCTGTGGAAATTTAACTGTCAGCTTCGAAGGGTGAAACTTTAATGAAATGCCTAAAAGATCATATACTCTGATTTTTTTTTCCTCTTTACCAACACTATGATGCAAAACTGAAAATATGCTCAATGTTTTTATGGTTACCTGAGGCTGATTATCTGGAATGTCTTCTCTAGTTGAAAAAAAAAAAAATCAGTTTTGAGTTTGGCTGGATTTGCCTAAATTTGTGTATCATTCAAAGAGAAGGATACAAATGTCTAATGTACTTCCAGAAAAGAGATGCTACAACACAGATAAGCGAAGATGCCTCTTTAAGAATGCAAAAATATTTGATCACTGATTGAAATTCATTATAAAATTCTGACAATTGGGGCATCCAGGTGGCTTAGTGGTTGAGCATCTGCCTTTGGCTCAGGTTGTGATCCCAGGGTCCTGGGATTGAGTCCCACATCGGGCTCCCTACATGGAGCCTGCTTCTTTGCCTGTGTCTCTGCCTCTCTCTGTGTGTCTCTCATGAATAAATAAAAAAAACTAAAAATCTTTTAAAAAAATACTGACAACTATGTAGCACTCCCCATACTGTTATGACTAACAAAGAAATAGACTCAACTAAGGAAGCAGCACTATGAGTCTTGAATTTTTCTATGTACATTTCAGCGAAACAGTGTCTCTATACTCAAGAAAACATCCAATGCTGGAGAGGTGGGAGTACAGGGATACAGAAACTAAACAACAAACGTGTATATATAAAGTATCAGGTGGAGACAAATGCTACAAAGAAAAAGTGATGTAAAGTGATAGATACTAATTAGAGCATTAGTGTAAGTAAAACGGAATGGTACTGGAGATGAGGGGTCTTTCCTAGTAGGGAAGAACTTGAGCAAAGATCTGAGCAAAGAGGGGGAGTAAGCATGCATCTATATACACTCAGAAGTATCAAGACTCTGGGTAAATGGAAGTGATTTCTAATCTGTGCATAATTTTAAGATCTGCACCTAACAGAAAGAGCAGATCTGTTTTTTAAGCAATGTTAGTAACATCACCAATGAGTTCTTTTAAATGCAAGATACCATTTGGGATCAACAAAAAGTTACCAACACAAACTGAAGAAATTCAACCTAACTCAATTCCACTGAAGTCAAATATATAAACATATATGTATACTGGATAATATATTTGAATACAAATATTTGAAAAATCTGCAGTATGATTATGGGAAAAAACAAAGAAACAATTAAATAAAGAAGATACCTATTAACAGAGCATTTAAGCAGGAGATATCATGAGGAATGCAAAAATTTGTGGAATATATTTTTAAAGCATGCAAACATTGGACAAAACATTAGAAAGATGAATTCATTATGAGAAAAAGCAAATGCCAATATTTGAAATTTATAAGAGGATTTAAAATGCAAATAGTCACTTTATGACAAAATCTCTTACAATGGAGCATAAAACAAAAAATATTTTGTGTCTAAGCACATGTTTCCAAGCTCTAACATAGAGATCAAAATTCTCAAAATGCTTTCTAGAACCTTAGGAAATGTGCTGAAATGGGGTTTGGCTATTCACAAATTAGGTTCAAGTCTATACATTCTCCAAGTACCTTAGTGCAGTATCAACTTATACTTTAATTTCTGCTGAATTTAAACCTACTAAGTAAATAGGAGTAGATATGATAGTTCAAGTAACTGTGAGCAACTTGGCTAAACCTACAGCTTAGTTTAGTCCAAGCTACTCTCTTCACCTATTCTTATAATTAAATAAATACAGGGACTCTAATTTTACCCAGTAAATACTGACACACAACTGTGCTTACTGGGCATGGACTCTTTTCCAAGTCCTTGAAGATCCAGCAGCTAAGTTCTAACTTCTATGCTTTATAAATAACTGATCAGGGGCGCCTGGATGGCTCCGTGGTTGAGCCTCTGCCTTTGGCGCAGGTCGTGATTCTAGGGTCCTGGGATCGAGTCCCACATGGGGTTCCCCGTGGGGAGCCTGCTTCTCTCTCTGCCTCTCTGTGTCTCTCACGAATAAATAAAAATTTTTAAAAATAAATAAAAACAACAGATCAGTTCAAAAGAGAAGTATTCCTTCTGCATCACCTTATTACTTTGCTATTTCTAAAACTGAAAATGTAATTAATTTCTAAGTACCAAACTATCTTTAGTGTACCATGTAATTAATGGAAAAAATATCATGGTTTTCAACACCTTCTTATAAACTTTGCTTATACTTGCAAAGCAATTAAGTTATCCTCTGGCAATCTTTTTTTTTTTTTTTTTTTTTTTTAACTAAATAACCTTGATTACATGCCCTGTTATAATCTTTCAATTTGTCCTTTGGGAGTTTTCTTTATGTCTTTTAAATGAAGGTAATTTTAAAAAGCACCCATCTTTACCTTTAACAACTCAAATACATATGAAAGAGAACTTTCATTCTTTTAAGAAACCTAACTCTACTCCTTCCTGTTTTAGTAAACCCCTCCAAAATGCAAATGGCTACAATATAAGAATATTCATAAACGTCCATACTACTAGTAATGCTGTGAATTACCAAGATCTTAAAATCTAAATCAATAATAAGCACCGTAAGTTACAACAAGCTCTAGACAGATGCCTGCTGGACTTTGCTGAAGGAACCTCCTTGGTGGGATTTCCTGATTTCCTCACTGCTTAGGAATCCCTTGAGAGACTCCCGAAGTGAAGATCCTGACTCCTTAGGTGAGGGCTCCTAACCAGCTGCCAGGTGCTGCTCATGCTGCTGGGCCGCAGGCCCCACTACAGGATGCTTGTTGGTTGACATAAATGAGATATGAATCCACGTAAAAATTGCTTGAAATCTAAATGATGATGATTTTGTAAGACATGAAGTAAAATTACTCTCCTGGAATTCATGTGTCACCAGAGTGCAGCGGCATGCCAGCGTCTGTGAGTTTATTTGTGCCCTGGGCCTGTTTCCTAAGGATGAAAAACACAAACAAAACCCACTTCTAAATGTAAACTGTGTAACAACTTAACAAGTGTGCTTGTTACCATATGCAGAATAAAAAAGATCTGAGCTAAGAAAACCGTGCCCTGGTCTGGGAATACGCGAGACCTATTTTGGAGGAAAAACTAACATTTCAAGCACACGAGGCAGGGAAGAGTCTCTAGCACGTCCTTCTTGCAGACACAGTGCAATTTCATATTTAAACAAACCCGCATTGACATTAGCTGGTGTCACACCGTCGAGTCACAAACGGGGAAGTGCGTGAGATTTCACACTAAACTTAAAAGCTGATCGGTGAGCCTCAAAGATTGCGCTTCATCTCCAGACTGTTCTGCAGGCATCCGGCGGCGGCGGCCGGGGAGGGGGAAGCGGCCGCGAGCGGATGTGAGCTCGGGAGCAGGTGCCCAGCAGGTGCCCACGTCGGCCCGGCGCTGCGCTGGCTGCGGCTCGCACCGCTCCCGGCACCTGCGTGTGCACCTGTCACCTCCGGCTGCTGCTCACCGACTGGCCGCTGGGCCTCGAGCAGGCCGTGGGTATGGACACTTGTGTCCCACAGCTGACAGCGGATGCTCTCAGGTACTGCGACTGCTTCTTCCTCTGCGTGTCAGGGGCCACACTGTATAAGGACCCCAAGTCAGAAAGCCTTCCAAGAGGACGGGAACGACAGCCCTTCCCGGCACCCCCACACCTGCCCCTGCACCCAGGTCCTGGGCAAGGAGGTGCGCGGAGCCTGGAGCAGCTGCCCACATCCGGGTGCCGACGGCTCACGCCCCGGGCACCCTGGCCCGCTCCCCCTCCTCGCCCCGCGCCAATGTCAGGATCCCACCGGGCCGGGCGGGGCAGGGGGCGGCGAGCGCGCCAGTGGGGCGGGGGGGGGGGGGGGGGCGGCCGCTGCAGGGCTCGGGGGGGCGGCTCGGCAGCCTGGGTGCGCTCCCGCCAGCAGCACCCGAACCCTCCGGCGGGGGGGAGGGCACAGCTGCCGGGCCACTCCCTGCCTCCCCCAGCTTTCCCCAGGGCCCGGCGGCCTGTCGTTTCTTTCCCAGACTCGCCAACACCTTCAGTGGGGACAAAAAGAGGGGCAAAAGATTTAAAAATAAATAGATTAGAAAAAAAGAGAGAAAAATACATGCAACCGTGTGCACGTGCACACCTATAGCATGCATGCACACACGCACCAGGACATTAGAAGTATATTTTGGGGATCCCTGGGTGGCGCAGCGGTTTGGGCCTGCCTTTGGCCCAGGGCGCGATCCTGGAGACCTGGGATGGAATCCCACATCGGGCTCCCAGTGCATGGAGCCTGCTTCTCCCCCTGCCTATGTCTCTGCCTCTCTCTCTCTCTCTGTGTGACTATCATAAATAAATAAATTTTTAAAAAAATTTAAAAAAGAAGTATATTTTGAAGGTTTTGCCTTAGAATCTCCATCCCATTACTCAATTTCTATTTATTAAGAAAGGCCTAGCTGTTAAAGACAAAAGTATATTTTTGCTTTTCTCTTCCCAAAACGATGTATAATGATTAATTCTCCTTAAATGTATCAATTTCAGGCATGTTGCACCCCCAAATATAGTATGGTAACTAATAAAACTCAAGAATCTCTTCTGAATTATACAGTTCATGTGGTTGACATTAAATATTATATAAATGCAAATAAGAGCATGCGAAGTTGACAGAAGCAAAGATAAAGGATGAAGAAAGAAAATAAACATATAAATTTTGTCAGAATAATCTAATCCGTATGTGCTTTTTCAAGCCAAAATATGGAAGCATTTACTAAAAGAATCCCTCCACCAAAACAAAACATTCTTCTTTAAAATGAATAATAAAAAAAATAAAAATAAAAATAAAATAAAATAAAATTAATAATAGATGGTGGCAGAGCAGGGGCCTCAGCTCAGCCCCCCACTCCCCACCCCCCCACCCTCAGGCCACACCACGCCACCTGCGCACCTGCCGGGCCGCCCGGAGGGACAATGGCCTGAGCCACATGCACCTGCTGCGGCTGCCAACCAGGTCGGAGGCGGGGGAATAAAAAAAAAAAATCGAGGAGGGGGGACCCCAGGAGGAGCCGGGCTACAGGGCAAGGTGGGGGACAGGAGAGCCCCGCCAGGAGGCCCAGACCGCGGGGAGCCCGGCAGGACGCGGAG
The DNA here is from genome assembly GCF_011100685.1 of Canis lupus familiaris. NCBI lineage: Eukaryota > Metazoa > Chordata > Mammalia > Carnivora > Canidae > Canis > Canis lupus. The sequence goes on from NC_049239.1 coordinate 21,939,564, forward strand.
GGGCAGGGGCACTCCCAGGTCCCGGGGTCACCACGGGGAGAGGGCGGGAGTCGTTGGGGGGGGGGGCAGAGGCCTCACGGGTCCACAGCTCCCCCTGAGCCCGGCACCTGGGGGGGGGCATCTCCCCAGGTGCACACACCTGAGAGTCAACAGAGCAGCCACCACCTCCCGCCCCCTCCCCCCCCCACCCTCCCAGCCCCAGAGACTAGCTGGAAGGACGGGGCAAGAGCGAGTTCTTGACCCAGCAGCGCTGGAAAGCTCCAGGGGCTTTCATATTTCTTCTTCTTTTTTTTTTTTAAAGTTTCTTTTTTTTTAAATTTTTTATGATAGTCACAGAGAGAGAGAGAGAGAGAGAGAGGCAGAGACATAGGCAGAGGGAGAAGCAGGCTCCATGCACCGGGAGCCCGATGTAGGATTCGATCCCAGGTCTCCAGGATCGCGCCCTGGGCCAAAGGCAGGCGCCAAACCGCTGCGCCACCCAGGGATCCCCATATTTCTTCAATTGCAGGTCTTAGATATATTTTTCACTTCTGGATTCCCTTCAACATACTCAATTTAATTTTTGGAGATATACGAGATACGGTTTTCTCTTTTGGGTTTTGTTTTCTGGTCTCATTTTGTTCTACAATGGCAGAAGTTAGTACCTTCTAAAACATGACGAGCATTAACCCAGAACCCAGGGGAACACCGAGCTGGTTCATTCTGCAAGATTATCTTCTCTCTCCCTTCCCATTCTGCCCCCCTCTTTTATCTCCTTTATGTTGTAGTGGTCACTGTGGGGCTCTCTACAAGTATTGCTGGTTTATATAAATTTGGGACTGAACAACTTCTAATATACAGAACAAAATACACTCAGAGGATCATCCGCTGGGACATCTCAGGTAGACTACATTCTCCCTCCACTACAACTTCTTCACCACCACCATCTCCCAGTGTCCCCCCTTTTTTTCTTTTTTTCCTCTTTACTTTTGTTTTCTATTCTTTTTTACTTTTTCTTTTTTCCATCTTTGGGATTTTGGGCCTTTTATTTTTTACTATTTTGTTTTAGGATTTGTTTTTCACTTTAGTGGTCCTTTTGTATTATTTTGTTCTAATCTTCCTTTTCATTTTCTGGTCTCTGACCTCATCAGAATCATCTAGGGTGTATTTTACTAGGTTGTGGTTGATATTCTTGACTCACCCCACTCATACAGCCACTCTGCACTGAGAAAAATAAGTATAAGGAAGAATTGACACAAAAGAAAGAGGCACAAACAGTACTTTCTGGCACAGCATTACAGGATATGGATTTCAATACAATGTCAGAAAACCAATTCAGAAGCACAATTATAAAGCTAGTGGTGGCTCTGGAAAAAAAGCATAAGGGGATTTAGAGACTTTGCTACTGCATAATTTAGATCTAATCAGGCCAGAATTAAAACTCAATTAAATGACATGCAATCCAAACTGGATGTCCTGATGACTAGGTTTAATGAGGTGGAAGAAAGAGTGAGTAACATAGAAGACAAGTTGATGACTAGGAAGGAAAGAGAGGAAAAAAGAGACAAATGATTAAGAAACCATGAGGAAAAGTTAAGGGAAATAAATAATAGCCTAGAAGGAAGAATCTACGTATAATTGGGGTTCCAGAAAATGCCAGGAGGGACAGAGGGCGAAAAGTATATTTGAACAAATCATAGCTGAGAACTTCCCTAATCTGGGGAAGAAAACAGGCATTCAGATCCAGGATTTAGAGAGGTACCCCCCCCCTCCGCCAAATCAATAAAAACCATTCAACACCTTGACATTTAATAGTGAAACTTGCAAACTCCAAAGATAAAAGAGGAAATTCTTAAAGCAGTGAGAGACAAGAGATTCTTAACTTCCAGGATAGGCAGAAACTGAAAGAATATGTGACCACCAAACCAACTCTGCAGGAAATATTAAGGGGGACTCTGTAAAAGAAAGAGGAAACCCAGAGGAACAATCCACAAAAATAGGGACTGCATAGGTAATACGATGACACTAAATTCATATCTTTCAACAGTTACTCTGAACATGAATGGGCTAAATGATCCCATCAAAAGATACAGGTTATCGGACTGGATAAAAAAACAACACCCATCTATATGCTGCCTATAGGAGACTCATTTTAGACCTAAGGACACCTCCTGCCTAAAAATGAAAGGTTGGAGAAACATTTACCATTCAAATGGTCCTCAAAAGAAAGCAGGGGTAGCAATTCTTATATCAGATAAATTAAAGTTTATCCCAAAGACTGTAGTAAGAGATGAAGAAGGACACTATATCATACTTAAAGGGTCTATCCAACAAGAGGACCTAACAATCATGAATATTATGCCCCTAATGTGGGAGCTGCCAAGTATATTACTCAATTAATAACCAAAGCAAAGACATACTTAGATAACAATATGCTAATACTGGGAGACTTCAACACGGTGCTTTCTGTAAATGACAGATCTTCTAAGCACAACATCACCAAAGAAACAAGGGCCTTAAATAATACACTGGACCAGATGGATTTCACAGATATATACAGAACTTTGCAATCTGAACGCAACTGAATACACATTCTTCTCAAGTGCACATGGAACTTTCTCCAGAATAGACCACATAGTGGGTGACAAATCAGGTCTCAACCAATACCAAATGTTTGGGATTGCCCCCTGCATATTTTCAGACCACAATGCTTTGAAACTAGAACTCAGTCACTAGAAAAAATTTGGAAGAAACTCAAACATGTGGGGGTTAAAGAGCATCCTGCTAAAAGATGAAAGGGTCAACCAGGAAATTAGGAAAGAATTAAAATGATTCCTGGAAACTAGTGAAAATGAAGATACAACCGTTCAAAATCTTTGGGATACAGCAAAAGCAGTCCTAAGAGGGAAATACATCACGATACAAGTCTCCCTCAAAACATTGGAAAAAACTCAAATATACAAGCTAACCTCGCACCTAAAGGAACTGGAGAAAGAACAGTAAATAAAACCTACACCAAGCAGAAGAGAGATAATAAAGATTCGAGCAGAACTCGATGAAATAGAGACCAGAAGAACTGTAGAGCAGGTCAACAAAACCAGGAGTTTTGAAAGAATTAATAAGATAGATAAACCCCTAGCCAGCCTTATTAGAAAGAAAGAAAAGACTCAAATAAATAAAATCATCAATGAAAGAAGAGAGATCACAACCAATACCAAGGAAATACAAACTATTTTAAAAATGTATTATGAGCAGCTATACGCCAATAAATTAGGCAATCTAGGAGAAATGGATGCATTTCTGGAAAACCACACGTTACCACAACTAGAACAGGAAGAAATAGAAAACATGAACGGGCCAATAATCAGGGAGGAAATTGAAGCAGTGATCAAAAACCTCCCAAGACACAAAAGTCCAGGGTCAGATGGCTTCCCAGGGGAATTCTATCAAATGTTTAAAGAAGCAACAATACCTATTCTAATAAGCTCTTCCGCAGGATAGAAAGGGACAGAATACTTTCAAATTCATTTTATGAGGCCAGCATCACCCTGAATCCAAAACCAGACAAAGACCCCACCAAAAAGGAGAATTATGGACCAATATCCCTGATGAACTCAGATGCAAAAATTCTCACCAAGATACTAGCCAATAGGATCTAACAATACATTAAGTGGATTATCCACCATGACCAAGTGGGATTTATCCTCAGGATTCAAGGTTGGTTCAACACTCATAAAGCAATCAATGTGATAGATCATATCAACAAGAGAAAAAACAAGAATCATATGACCCTTTCATTAGATGAAGAGAAAGCATTTGACAAAATACAGCATCCATTCCTGATCAAAACTCTTCAGAGTGTAGGGACAGAGGGAACATTCCTCAACATCTGAAAAGCCATCTACAAAAAGCCCACAGCAAACATCATTCTTAATGGGGAAACACTGGGAGCCTTTCCCCTAAGATCAGGAACATGACATGGATGTCCACTCTGACCACTGCTAGTCAACATAGTACTAGAAGTCCTAGCCTCAACTGTCAGACCACAAAAAGAAATAAAAGGCATTCAAATTGGCAAAGAAGAAGTCAAACTCTCCCTCTTTGCAGATGACATGATACTGTATATAGAAAACTCAAAAGACTCCACCCCAAGATTGCTAGAACTCATACAGCAATTGGGCAGTGTGGGAAGATACAAAATCAATGCCCAGAAATCAATGGCATTTCTATATGCTAACAATGAGACTGAAGAAAGAGAAACTAAGGAGTCAATCCCATTTACAATTGCACTCAAAAGCATAAGATACCTAGGAAAAACCTAACCAAAGAGGTAAAGGATCTATACCCTAAAAACTACAGAACACTTTCTCAAAGAAACTGAGGAAGACACAAGGGATGGAAAAACATTCTGTGCTCATGGATTGGAAGAATTAATATTGTGAAAATGTCTACGATACCCAGGGTAATTTACACACTCAATGCAATTCCTATCAAAATACCGTGGACTTTCTTCAGAATTGGAACAAATCATCTTAAAATTTGTGTGGAATCAGAAACAACCCTGAATAGCCAGGAAGAATATTGAAAAAGAAAACCAGAGCCAGGGGCATCACAATGCTGGATTTCAAGCTGTACTAAAAGCTGTGATCATCAAGACAGTGTGGTACTGGCACAAACACAGACACAGAGATCAATGGAACAGAATAGAGGAGCCAGAAATGGGCCCTCATCCCTATGGTCAACTAATATTCGACAGAGCAGGAAAGACTATCCACTGGAAAAAGGACAGACTCTTCAATAAATGGTGCTGGGAAAATTTCACAGCCACATGCAGAAGAATGAAACTATATCATTCTCTTACACCAGACATAAAGATAAACTCAAAATGGATGAAAGATCTAAATGTGAGACAAGAATCAATCAAAATCCTAGAGGAGAACACAGGCAACATCCTTTTTGAACTTGGCCACAGCAACTTCTTGCAAGATACATCTATGAAGGTAAGGGAAACAAGCAAAAATGAACTACTGTGACATAATCAGGATTAAAAGCTTCTGCACAGCGAAGGAAACAAGTCAACAAAACTAAAAAACCTACAGAATGGGAGAAGATATTTGCAAATGACATATAAGATAAAGGACTAAGATCCATGATCTAGAAAGAACTTATTAAACTCAAGAAACAAGCAATCCAATCATGAAATGAGCAAAAGACATGAACATAAATTTCACCAAAGAAGACCTACACGTGGCCAACAAGCACATGAGAAAATGCTCCGCATCACTGGCCATCAGGGAAATACAAATCAAAACCACAGTGAGATCCCACCTCACACAGTGAGAATGGTGAAAATTAACAAGACAGGAAACAACAAATGTTGGGGAGGATGTAGAGAGAGGGGAACCCTCTTGCACTGTTGGTGGGAATGTGAACTGGTGCAGCCACCCTGGAAGACTGTGTGGAGGTTCCTCAAATAGTTAAAGATAGAGCTAACCTACAACCCAGCAATTGCACTGCTCAGATTGACCCCAAAGAGAGATATGGAGTGAAACGCCAGGACACCTGCACCCAATATTCATAGCAACAATGTCCAGAACAGCGAAACTGTGGAAGGAGCCTTGGTGTCCTTCGACAGATGAGCAGATAGAGAAGCTGTGGTCTATGTACACAATGGAATATTCCTCAGCCATTAGAAAGGACGAATCCCCACCATATGCTTCGACGTGGATGGAACTGGAGGGTATGATGCTCAGTGAAGTAAGTCAATCAGAGAAGGACAATCATCATATGGTTTCACTCATTCGGGGAATATAAGAAATAGTGAAAGGGATTATAGGGGAAAGGAGGGGAACTGAGTGGGAAATATCAGAGAGGAAGACAAACCATGAGAGACTCCTAACTCTGGGAAACGAATAAGGGGTGGTGGAAGGGGAGGTGGGTGGGGAGGGTTGGGGTGACTGGGTGACGGGCACTAGATGGGATGAGCACTAGGTGTTATACTATATATTGGCAAATCGAACTTCAATAAAAATTAAAAAAAATAAATAAAAATAAAAATGAATAAGAAATGTAGATTTATTTATTTATTTATTTATTTTTTTTTTAGAAATGTAGATTTAAAAACAATTTCTTTGCTTTCATAACCTAATCATATTCTTAGAATTTCTAACAATTCTAGTATTTTGGAGTTTGATTTAAATATTCAGATTTCACAACGAAATTAGTAAATATATGTTATTTTTCCCTAGCATTCATTCAGCCACACAACTTTGTGGTTACACATAGACTCACAAAGATGCCCGTGCTCGCATCCTGTGTTTCCCTTAGAAAAGATACTAGAACTCTGTTTCTTTATCTGTAAAATTAAGAATGGTAGTAGTGTCAACCAAACAATGTAGTTGTAAAGACTAAATGAGTCATCACAGAAAACACAGAGAATAGTTTCTGTCACAAAAGCAGCATTTAGAAAAATAATACTAAAAATTCCCCACGACTTGTGATTCATTGAAAGTCAATACATAAATACGGTAAACAATGAACACACAGCTACCTTAGATCTTGGTAGATCTACTGATTTCTGAAGGGTAAATCTCTGGCTGGAATAATAAGATCACTTAAAATCATTCAGTGACTTTTCAAACATGAAAATCTACTCATGATTTTTCTGAAATAATTGAACAACAGTATATAGTTAATAAAAAATTCAGGGTATAGTTGACAAAAATATCTTTATGGTAAATAAGAACCATAAATGATGTAAGGAAATTAACTAATATAAAGAAGCTAATATACAGGAGCTGAGACCAGTAATAAATTTTTCTGGGCGTAGAGTGGGAAATCAAGATGGCTTCACGTTTCAAATTTGGGCATAGTATGTGCTTTTCAGAGTCGCATAATTAAAAAGGAGGCTGCATTTATTGCCTTTTCTGGTTTCCTCTGTAAAAGTCAGGGCAATGACAGGCAAATATGGGACTGAACCTAAGTACAGAACATCTGGGTAGATGCAACTGTGAACAGTGAACTTCCACATTCCCCTATACCTTCTGAATAGGCTTGGCTCAACACAAATGTCCTACGTGCCATGTAGGGTGTAAAGGTCAGGTGGCGCTCCTACCTGGGTCACAGTAAGAATTTCACTAAACCTAAATCTATAGCTACTCTCTGGATACTTTGGATTTCTCAAGCCAGTAAAACCAACATGCAAGAAAAAAATACATCTCCTGGCAGAGTTCCAGCTGACAAGGAGATGGCCTTGAAGGCCGTTGCTACGTAATGTGGGAAAGGAGAACCAAGCATAAAACTCAGCGGACTCATCCAAGCACTTCCAAGCTGGGTGAAGACTGTGGACAATTGCGGGAGCCACCGTGCAACAGACATACAGGGATCATGGATTCACAGGCGTCTGGGTTTAAAGGTCGGGCCATCCCACTAGACAAGCCACTGGCACTGGAGTTGGGCAAGGGTGCAGGGAAATTAGAAAGGGTATTAGAGGAGAAAACAGATAAATATAAATTATGAACTTGGTCTAACATTAGCAGCCCACCTTCTTGATATATTCTTGTCTGTTTTGTTTTGTTTCAAATTGTAACCAGTCACCATATTTAAGGATCAGTTCTGGATATAGTGGACACTGGTCAGTTTTCTATCTATCATTACTGACAACTTTTGGTCTCAGTTTCCCTTCTTGTGGCCAGAATCTATTCTGCCCTCCAATGGGAAAGGCTGGTGCTTAAAAGCCTGGCTCCTTGGTCTTTAGGCAGAAGAACTTTCAAATTCATATTCTAAAAAGCTTCTAGGATTCTTTAGGATGATAAAGTTCCTTTAAATGAAGTTGAGATCCTTTAACTGATTCCACCTTCCTTCTCTTGACACAATTCCACAGTCCTTCGCTGATAGTGTTTCCTG